>NC_142485.1:2536666-3802500 GCF_049115385.1 Moschus berezovskii
ATCCCTCCCAGCAAGAGACCACTAATGAGGACCCACCGCACAGCTCAGGGAACTCTGCTCCATGCTCTGTGGGGGCCTGCATGGGAATGGAATCCAGAGAAGAGGGGGTCTAGGTAAACGCGTGGCTGGCTCACTGTGCTGTACAGTAGAAACTAGCACTGTAAAGCAACTATACTCCAATAAAAAACAACTTTGCAAAGTTAAAAAAAGAACATCATATACTATGCTTTAAAAAACCACGGAAGCAGTCCTGCTTTCATCTGGTTCTTCAAATTAACGTTTCTGGACCTGCATTTTTCTTCACCATGCCTAGGTCAGCCCAGCGTGAGCAGTACTTCCGAGAAGAGCTTGACAATGAGGGGAAATGGCCCGTAGAGTGATGACGGGAGCAACACGCACTGTGGGGCCTGGAGACCACGGGCCAGGCCCAAGCCCCAGCTCTCCTCATCACCAGCTGCATGGCCTTGAGCAAACCACTCCATTTCTCTGTGCCTCGGTTTCCTCACTCGTAAGTAGGCTAGTCACAGGCTGGTGACAATGATTAAGCGTGACCTTGAAGGCATAGCACTTGGCACACAGCTCATTGCCTGAGGGACGCTCAACCACCTCCTGCAATTGATAAACATTGACTGAGTACCTACTATACGTCAAGCATTGACTGCATTTGCACGTCTGAAGTCAATCACGCAGTGGTACAGTACATAGGAACGGCAACTGTGGGCTTCCCAGGGGGCACTAGCGGTAAAGAATCCACCTGCTGGTACAGGAGACTCGGGTCCAATCCCTGGGTCAGGAAGATCACTTGGAGGAGGAAATGGCTCCCAACTCCAGTATTCTTGCCTGTAAAATCCCATGGACAGAGAAGCTTAGTGGGCTACAGTCCATGGGGTCACAAAGAGTCGGACACGACTGAGCGACTGAGCAGGCACTCACTGAATAACTATAGTGATTTGCTCTTCAACGTTTCCCTTCAAATACTCTGAAAAGTCAAACAGTATTGTAACTTAGATTTAACCACGTCACTCCTGGGGATGAGACCGAGCTGAATTTTATCCCCTGTTCTACAGCCACAGAGAGCCCCCTAAGCTAATTAATGCTATAAACAAGATGGGAGGGTAATTTTGACTGCATCAGAGCACAGTTATTTCCAAGCACTCTCGCTTATGATTTTCCAACAAGCATTGTGATTGCAGAGTAAGCAGAAGCCAGAACTGCTAAGGCATGCTCTGTAGTCATCCCTGCTCGCCACCGTCCGCTCGTCAGCGCCAGTCCTGAAGCTGGCACAAGCCACTCGGCCCCATCCTAGGCATCCTGCTCACGCGCAACAGGACAAAATGCCGTAAAAGATTACAGACCGCACTGACTCAGAACTCGGGGGGAAGGCAGCAGGTGAGGCCACGGCCTCTGGAGCTCACGGACGTGAATTCAAGAGCAGCTTGAGTCAGTTTTGTGCTGCACAACCTTAGTCAGCTCATTTCATTTCCTTGAGTCTGGAATTCATCCCCTGAAAATGTAGACGATGACAAGACCTAACAGTAGAGTTATCAGCAGGCTCAAAGAGAAAAATCTATGCAAATCATCTACCATAAGGTAGACCTACAATAAGTGCTTAAGAAAATCTAGCTGCTGCCACTTATTATCACAATCTTCATCAGCTGATCACCAAATATGATCAGTGAGAACACAGGGGCTCAGAAAAAACCCGCACTGTGACAGACAGGGAAAAAACGGAGCCTGTAGGTTCCCAAAAGGAGATAAAGCAGACAAAGAAAGAAATAGCCACACTCAATCTCACTTGTAAAAATTGCACTAACATTCGAAATCTCAGATTTTCCCTAAAGATATTAAAAAATCCTTAAGAAGAATTACCCTATCCCATGACGTCAGCAACCCACATTTTTAAATAAATTAATGAAATACAAAAAAGAATTACTTATACCTTGGTTGCCAAAAGGCAGATTTTTATTTTACTTATTTATCTGGTCAAGAGAGGCAGAGGGAAAAGAGCCGTATTTCTCCAAGTCAGGTTTATTGATTCTGCTCTAAGTGCATTATCAAGCCAAGATATGTAGTCACCAACTGTTTCAGACTCGCTGAGTTGGGGAGCAAATCAAGACCCAAGGGATTTCATTTTCACCTGAGAATATCAACTTTCAAAGTCAAGGTAATTTTGTTAAGCTTTCATACTGTATTCCCCTTCAACTAAATCTGAGATATCAGGGTATTAACTTATCAGTGGAAAAAAATTTGAGGTGCTTTTCTCCATTTTTGAAATTATCTATTTGCTAAAGCCTATAGCTTAGCTTCAAGGTTTTTCTCTTAATCTTTCCAGATCAGGAATATCTACAAATTCACTTTGAGATGAAAATTCTGCAATTAAATGTAACATAATCATATATGATTCTTTTAACATAGTCATTTAATCTTTTTAAGCGAAAAGATGTTCACATTTCTGAACCAAATTTCCAAAGAGCCACTGCAGAGGATCTCATTCTGCTCATCTTGCTTGAAGCCCTGGTTGGATTTGGATGGTTCCTCAGTGACAAAGAGTCGTTTTTTCCTCTGGGAGAAAGCTCATTCTATTTGCTCTTCCCCACTAACTCTCCCAAGTGGACTGGCCCTTCTCCTTCAGACAGCAGTGCTAACACTTGAAAAATGTCATTTCATGTTGTTCTTTCTAAAATGATTTGGAACCTAGGCAGTTTCACTCCTGTGCTTGACAAATAATCATTTTTGATTGAAAAATAGGACAAAGTGGAAAACACTTCCCATCAAATGGATTTCAAATGCGAGGCTGCTGCACTGTGATATACAGTCATAGAAAAACAGCCCTTTTGTGAAAAATCACTTCAAAACAACCCACGTAAGTGAGCGACGATACTTAGCCCCCATCTATCGTCTCTCCCTGCAAATCTGGAGAGCAGCAACACTTCAAAAAAGCAGGAAACCAGGTCTCCAGACTTCATAGTCCAAAGACAAAGGCACCTAATTAACTGTGGGCTTGCTCTCTTGATGAAATACGCGCACCACACAGTCATAGCTGAAATGAGACTAACATGCACCCAAAGGAAAAGCTCAGAGTCTCCCATACCAGCAGTTAGGAAGGCCAGATTAAAGACGATTAATAGGAGGAATTGAACATAAACAGGAGGAAACCTGGAGGGGGGAAAGGACCTTCCTCCACACACATTTTAAAAAATGAAAGAACATTCCTATATGTCTATCATGTTTTAAAAAAGAGAATCCAGTTCTCTGAATAAGTGACAACAATGCCATAAATAATCAAAACAATGTGTTGCCATTCGAACAAAGTAGAAAGGAAAGGCACGGCTCTCGTGTCTATAAATACTGTTGTTGCTGTTGTTCAGCTGCTAAGTCGGGTCCTACTCTTTGGGACCTCACAGACTGCACTGCGCCAGGCTCCTCTGTCCTCCACTATCTTCTCAACTCTGTTCAAATTCATGTCTGTTGAGCTGGTGATGCCATCCAACCATCTCACCCTCTGTAGCTCCCTTCATCTCCTGCCCTCAATCTTTCCCAGCATCAGGGTCTTTTCCAATGAGTCAGCTCTTCGTATCAGGTAGCCAAAGTATTGGAGCTTCAGCTTCAGCATCAGTCCTTCAATCAATATTCAGGGTTGATCTGCTTTAGGATGGACTGGTTGTATCTCCTTGCAGTCCAAGGGACTCTCAAGAGTCTTCTCCAACACCACAGTTTAAAAGCATACTCTGTCACTCAGCTCTCTTTACAGTTCAACTCTCACATCTATACATGACTACTGGAAAAACCATAGCTTTGACTAGATGGACCTTTGTCTGAAAAGCAATGTCTCTGCTTTTTAATACACTGTAGGGTATGTGTGTGTGGGTATTTCCAGATTCCATGTAACTCATATATGGAATTTTTGTGGGTTGTTATTTAGTCACTAGGTCATGACCAACTCTTTTGCGACCCTGTGGACTGTAGCCCACCAGGCTCCTCTGTCCATGGGATTTCCAAAGCAAGGATACTGGAATGGGTTGCCATTTCCTTCTCCAGGGGATCTTCCCAAACCAAGGATCAAACTTGTGTCTCCTGCATCAGCAGGCAGATTCTTTACCACTGAGTCCTCGGGGAAGCCTATAACTCATTTAAGGATCCTCGAGTAGCTGACGAAAATCTGTATCTTTGTAGACTCTTCAGATAGCTCAAGTTTGAGACATCTCATCCAGAGGACAGGACAAAAGATTGAATATTCCTACTGCACTGGCTCATTCTGACTCTGAGCATCGCACATCTGGAAATACTGGCTCAGCTCATTAGTAGGACTACCAAATATGTCCCTCTGTATGGGTCTTGGCAAAAAGAAACTCAGTCCTATGGAATTATACTACACTCATAGGATCAGGATAACTCTCAATAAATGTCCTTTTCTAATATGGCAAAACCAGTACAATAATGTAAAGTAATTAGCCTCCAATTAAAATGAATAAATTAAAAAAAAAACACTCAACATTCAAAAAAAGTAAAAAAAAAAAAAGGAAAAGAAAATATTGACAGTTTGCTATTGAGTATCCTTGTCTCACTGTAATTCACTGGTTCTGTGCTTTACTTTTGTCATCCCCCACGATTCTTGACGCGTGCAAGAGCACAGTACCGTGTTAAGGCAAAAAGGTCTTAAAAATAATAAATAGCACATTCTGTGGTGAAAGATGAGTGGTGAGGAGGATGGACACAGATTTCACGGTCACGAGAAGTAAGCTCAACACCTTCTACCCTCAACAAATAGAGACAGAAAGGAAAACCAAAACACATTTACTATCATTTACTACATGCCGGACCCTAATCTTATGACATCATGTGCGTTCCCCCTTGATTCCAGCCCAGTACTGTTAACTCCACTGTCTTTCTCAGACTGAGAAGAGAAAAAGGTGTCTACGAGAGGCCTGAATAAGATGCTTTACAAATGCCAGCCACTAATAAGCACTCTCAGCTCATCCTCTGCACACAACCGTCTCTCCAGACAGCCCGGGGCCTGCCGTTGCTCACGGGGAGCAAACTGTAAAATAGCCAGCTGTGCTTGTCCCAGAGGCATTTCTTATATCCACAGACATGATCCAGGAATTGGGGTTTTTTTATTTGCAACATTCAGACAGTCTCTTGTAGTCCTGGGAGACCACTCCTGGCAGCAAGGTTGGCAGGAAGAGATTTTTCAAAACAAAAGTCTAAATACCTTGGAAAACAGTGAAAAGAGAACGAAGAAGCGTTCTGCTCCTCATGGATCAGAGCGACTTTCCATTCAAACCCTCAACGGCAGGTGGACAGGAGTAACAGTTTTCAGGATAACTTGATCCAAAAAAAGATCTTTCATTATATTTCTCGTTCAACTCACTTTATCCCCAAGTACCTGCTTTCCACTTTTTGAAACATACCCATGAATTTTCAGTAATTTCCTTATCTGAGTTGTATTATTTTTTTTGAACGTCATTGGGCAAATATCCCAGGTTAAATACCTGAGATTTCCAGGAGTCAGAAAAATCAATAACTTCAAAGAATCCATATCTAAGACCTCTTCATATAGAGGAAAGCAATATTCAGATGTCCGCATGTTCTACAGCTGTCAGCACATCAGAACGGCTCACCAAAATAATACAGTATGCGCTGGAAGGAGATTTTAAAATGTGCTTCGTCACTCACTTGTGCCTGACTCTTTGTGACCCCAAGGACTGTCGCCCCCCAGGCTCCGCTGTCCATGGGATTCTCCAGGCAAGAACACTGGAGTGGGTAGCCTTTCCCTTCTCCAGGGGATCTTCCGGACCCAGAGGTTGAACCTGGATGTCTTGCAGTGCATGAGGATTCTTTAATGTCTGAGTCACCAGGGAAGCCCAATTTAAAATCTAGTTCCATTTATATTTCCTGAATTAAGTTAAGCACAGATGCCAGCTGGAGAGAGCACTTTCGTGGCTCAGAAGCAGTCACACAGATACGAAGTGGAAAGTGAATGAGGCGCACAGCCCCCAGTTACAGGCACAGCATGTTGAGTGGCCCGAGGATCATTCCGTCACCTCCAGGAACCACACTCATGAGCAGGCATCTTCAGGTGCAAAGGGCTTCCGGTTTGCTCAACTGTTGGCATTTGGTTCTGAGAGATTTAGATGAGGAGAAAGCAAAGGATAACAACTTCACTCTAGTATTAGGCAATCAATAGCATCATCCTCTAGAGCAGTGCTGTCCAAGAAAGTCACATACGAGTCAGATAGGCTATTTATTTTAAATTTCCTAGTAGCCACATGAAAAAAGATAAGAAATATATGAAATTAGCCTTAATGATATGGGATTAGGATTGACATATACACATTACTATATACAAAACAGGTGACTAATAAGCTATTTTACAGCACCGGGAACTCTATTCAACCCTCTGTGATGACCTATATGGAGAAACAAATCTTTAAAAAAGTAGATATATGTATAACTGAGTCACTCTGCTGTACAGCAGAAACACAGCATGTAAATCAACTATACTGTAATAAAAATTAATTTTAAAATGATTTGTTACATTTAATCCAACATATATAAAACTATTTCAATATAAAACCAATATAAAAATAGCTATTACTGAGATATTTGACATTTTTGTGCTAAGCAAATGAAATCTCAGGACATCTCAGTTTGCACAAGGCATATTTCAAGTGCTTAAGAGTACATTTTGGGATGAACATATACACACTATCATATGTAAAACAGACAATCAGTAAGGTCT
Source organism: Moschus berezovskii (assembly GCF_049115385.1). Classification (NCBI taxonomy): domain Eukaryota; kingdom Metazoa; phylum Chordata; class Mammalia; order Artiodactyla; family Moschidae; genus Moschus; species Moschus berezovskii. The sequence continues at coordinate 2,543,409 of NC_142485.1, forward strand.
TATGGTAGAGCAAAGGGGAAAAGAATATACGCAATTGTATAAACATATACACATATGTATATGTAAATCACTTTGCTGTACAGCTGAAAGTAATCCAATTGTAAATCATTATAGTTTAATAAATTAATAAAAATTCATGGGCGGATACTTAAGACCAAACAGGAAAACAAGAGCACACATGGCTATCGGCTACCACAATGAACAGCACGGACACAGAACATCTCCATCTTACAAAGTCCCATTGGACCGTAACAATTTGGAGTATTGGGAACTTCAAAATGCAGAAATCAGGCCACTAGGCAGCGTTTGCTCTTCCTATGTGCTCAGTCTCTGGGGCTAATGAAAATTTCAGTTTAGGGAATCTCAAACTTTTCCATCAACAGACACACAGAGAAGAAATACATTAAAGGCTTGAAACTGATGGCCCCTACAAGGTAGGTCCCTGTCAGCTCTCACCACGTCTTTAGCAACTGTTACAAGAATCTGTATACACAGTATTGTTGTTGCTGTTTAGTTGCTAAATGGTGTCTGACTCTTTTGTGACCCCTTGGACTGCAGCCCACCAGTGTTCTCTGTCCATGGGATTTTCGAACTCTGTCCATGAGAATTCTGGAGTGGGTTGCCATTTCCTCCTCCAGGAGATCTTCCTGACCAGGGATCAAACCTGTCTTTCCTGAATCTCCTGCTTTGGCGGGTGGATTCTTTACTACAGAACCACCATGGCTTCCTGTGAATAGTATTACTGACCTTAAAAGAAATGGCTTGTTTCAAAATAAGGACTTACAAAGAACTGTGTTTCAACATGATCTCCACTGTACATTAAAAGAGAGTCTGGAACAGTTGGTTTGAACTTGGATTTTTCTTTCTGTTTATCAGTGTTTTCCTCAGCAGGGACAGGCACAGAGCCCAGGAGATGAGCCAGTCTCCCCTGGAGTGTAGCCAGGAGTGTTCCCGCAGACACTAGTCCAGCTCAGAAGTTCAAGGGCAAACCCAGCAGTCTCCTTCGTCCCCCTCCTTAAAAGGAGTTGCCAAAAGAAATGACTCTTCCCCCAAATGGTTATTACAAAAAGCAAATACATGGTTCAACCATTTAATTAAGGCACAAATTTACTGAAGTCATGCCCATGCAGATATTTAAATTTGGTGAATTCAGAACTATAAATACAGCAAGAAAGAGGAATCTCTATAGAAAGAGAGCCAGATCTCCCCTGGCCATTCTGTTCAGTGAGTATACAGCCTCAGGGCAAGCAACTGGTCCCATTTTCCTCCCACTGGAGCATCTTTTTGACATGAGGATCATATAATCTTTTAAATAGAGTATTTTTCATGCACATGGCCCCTAAACTCAACAGTGCAGTTTATTGCCTGGCACAGTGGTAAGGAATCCTTCAGGCAATGCAGGAGACATAGTTAGATCCTGGGGTCAGGAAGATCCCCTGGAGAAGGAAATGGCAACCCACTCCAGTATTCTTGCCTGGAAAATTCCATGGACAGAGGAGCCTGGTGGGTTACAGTCCATGGGGTCACAAAGTATCAGACACCAGCGAGCATGTATGCACATATGCAAAGTATTGATCTAGGACATTTTGACTGCATGACTTTTGCCTGAAGACTTGAATATCCACCATATCCCCTTACTTGTCATATTTTATATGGCAGGTTCCTCCAAGAAGACCTTTTAAAACTGACACCATGTTAGGGAAGACAAAGGTATGTATACAAACCACTATCAAATTAGGCAGAAAGCCATAGCGCCTGTTAGACTGTTAAAATATGTGAACTCAAACAGCAAACTAACATTCCTGCCAGTTCAAAAGAAGACTTCTTATAGGAGGTAGCATTTGACATGGGTCCTCAAGGAAAAGCAGGACTTCGAAAAACAGGAACAGGATGGAACAACTTTATAGCCAGCAGCCAATTACCTAAGTAAATCCATGAAAATAAGAAATTAGATTATGTGCCAAAGAAATAGAAAGTATTCCAGTGTGACCAACATGGAGGAAGCATTTTTTTTAAGTGGGGAAATGTGTGTGTAGATAGAGGCTTAGGCCCAATCCCAGTATGTTGACTGTGGTAAAATAGGCTGTGATTCTAAGCCGCAATGTGCATAATGGCCCAAAGATAATAAATACTTACTTTCCATTCATGTAACAATGTCCAGCAGAAACCTAACCTGATGGGTACCTGTCCTCCACACGGTGATTCAAGGATCTAGGCTCTTTCCACCTTGTGGCTCCACTCTATCTTAGGGAGAGAAGGTCCAATACAGTCTGTATTTCAGAGAACTCAATATGATTTTTACATTTCTAAAGAGTTGTAAAATATTCAAAATAAGAAAGATTTGTTTTGACATACCATTCCACAGAGCATGAATATTGACTATCTGGTCCTTTCCAGAAAAAAACCTTGGCAACTTCTGCGTTAAGGCCTCACTATCTCCCGTATGCAACAGTCACAAAGGGAAAAAAATTTGTGGAGTGGCTTCAGCCCTTTCTTAAAAGTCTTGCCACCAAATGACATCCATCATTTCAGCCAAACATCACTTCTCCTTCCATTGGCTAGAACTCAGTCACATGGCCAGCCCTACTTCCTAAGAAGGCTGGGAAATGTAGTCCAGCTGTGTGTCCAGGAAGAAAAGGAAACTGGATTCTGGTAGACAGCTATCAGTCTCTGAACTTACATTTTTGGCTTATATTTTCTTCAAAAAGCAATGAGGAACCACAGGGAATTTGGGGAGAGAGAATTGATGTGGTAAAATTGCTTAAAAGCATCTCCTTCTGAAGTTTTAATAAGGATTCACCTGCAAGGAGCAGAATCAGGCATTCTCGAGGCAATGAGGCGCTAACCAGACTTACACGCACCTGGAAAATGGCCCAAACCAAGTTTTTAAAACCACCTATTTGTCAGTTAAACTTCACCATAAAGTAATTAGCATACTGATTTTTGTTTCCAGAAAGCACAGACTGTAGTTGTAAGGATTTACAATAACAGTAGATTCTCATTAATGATATGTGAAAAACATCAACAGCACAGTATTGATCCAAAGATAAATTTCCTTCAGTAGAGAAGCACAGGCCAGATACCATGGAAACACAAGGAACATATAGGGAGTTGGCAGTTCAGGTTCTGACAATCTGTCCATGCGATGAAACTAACAGAGGCTTAGAAATCAGAATGGCCTGGGTTCGGAATCCTACTCTGACACAAGCTATATGACTGCAAAAGCACTTCATGTCTCAGTTCCATCATCTGTAAAACAGAAGTTAAAAAAAAACTGTTTTGCAAATGATTGTAAGGATTAATAATAATAATAAACAGAAAGCAGTTGATGCAGTGCCTGGCACAGAATAAACCTAAATAAATTTTAACTACTATCAGTACTATTATCATTATCATGCTCTTTTGAATAAAAATGAAGTCATTTGTATCTTCAAATGGTTTGCCAATGACACGTAATTTACAAACATATTAAAATATATAGCTACAACTTGCTCTTTCATTTCAAATTTACAAGAGAAGAAGCAGAAGTTCAAAAAGCAATTTCCTAATTAAAAGGAATCTGATATTCAATAGACAAATGAGGTTTCAGAGCCATTAGATGAATGAATCCAGCCCATTCTTCATACTCCTCTGTGGTTTTCAAAACTAGTCTACCTTTAAACACTTAGAACCTAGTGATTGTTGGATGAGAGTTCCAGTAGAGTCCTTTTCCATTATGAGACCCTTGTATAAATCACACAAGTCATTATTTAGTAGAGAAAGGACATAAAAGACAACATATAGAACACAGTATTTTGTGACATTCATCTGAGGCTTTTTACTCCATGACAAAATCAGTGGTCAGCTTATTAAAGCATTATGTACTATGAACTTCTTGCTAAAGCACACAGCAGGCATTCAGTGAGGATCTGTCATTTAATAAAATGATGTGGACCTTGGGCCTGTAGCTTTTGAGTCACTCTTCTTAAAGGCACCTGTCATCTGCTTTCAAAGTTGACATTGATTCCCACCTTAAGCTGAGATCCCTTGAAAGCAGGCCTAAGACAAGAATGTGATGGTGCATCGTTTATTTTTTGATGCTACCCCAGGAAGAACCAGGAGGGAAGCCAGAAAGTAAGGTGCAGAGAGGGAGGGAGCAAATTAATCAAGTTTCAATGAGAAGGTTACCCCTGCAGGAAACCGGGGCTCAGTCCTTCTGGGAGCCTCTAGGGGGCAAGGCCTCAGGGTTGTTCCACAAGATGCAGGGGAACACTCTAAGGTGTTTAACCACCAACTCCTTTTGTTATGTTGATGCAAAGGCCTGAAGGTGTTAAGAGCCTGGCACTCCATCCTGCCCAGTTAGGCCAAAAGCTTTTCTCTTCCTACAGTCAGAGAAAACCCCCTAGTGGTGCTGAAGAGGTATGGGTAAGGTGCTAACAATGTGCATTAATATATATCATTGTATTATATGCTGTGGAATTACACTATCTATTATATATAAACATAGTAATAATTAATATTCTATTATATAAAAATTAGTTAAAATAATTCTAATAATATTTAATGATAAAATAAGCCAAGTATTGTTATCATCACTGGTACTTTACCCAAAAGGAAATATGTTTATCTACCCTAAACCGTGCCAGAAAATCTGACTGTCTGTCGTGTTAGGGTTCTCCAGAGAAACAGGAGCGATGTGATATATGTACAGCTGGATACAGATACAGAGATGGAGATGGAGTCAGAGACAGGTAAGGACTGGCTCACAGGATCATGTTTACAGAGGCTGCCAAGTCCTGAGGGACTTGCATGGGGAGCTGGCAAGCCAGAGAGCCAGGAAAGACAACAGTGTGGTTCCAGTCAAATGACGCCAGGCTCCAGATCCACAAAGAGCCGATGTTTCAGTTCACAACTGAAGGCAGGATAAAACCAAAGCCCCAGATCAAAGGCCATGGGTCACAAAGAATTCCCTCAGTTCAATGTAAGTCTTCAACTGATTAGATGAGGCTCACCCACTTTAGGGAGGGCAATCTGCTTTACTCAACGTACCAACTCAAACATTAGTCTCATCTAAAAGCACCCTCACCCTCAGTCATAAAGGAACAAAACTGGGTCATCTGCAGAGATGCAGATGGACCTAAAGACTGTTATACAGAATGAAGTAAGTCAGAGGAAAACAAACATTGTATGTTAATGCATATATGTGGAACCTAGAAAAATGGTACAGATGATCTTATCTGCAAAGCAGAAGCACAGACATGACATAGAGAATAAGCATATGGACACCAAGAGGAGAAGGGGGAGGAGCGGTGAATTTGAGATTGGGATTGATGCACACACACTCTCAATATCATGCAGAAAATAGGTAACTCCCGAGAACCTACTGGATAGCACAGAAACTCTGCTCAGAGCTCTACGGTAACCCAATAGGAAGGAAATCCAAAAAAGTGTGCAGATATATATATATATAGCTGATTCACTGTGCTATACAATAGAATCTAACACAACATTGTAAAGTAACTTATACTCTAATAAAGATTAATTGAAAAATAAAAACAAGCAAAAAAAAAAGAGAGAAAGAAAGAAAAACACCCTCACAGAAACACACAGGATAGTGTTTAAGCAACTACCCAGGAAACTCATGACCTAGCCAAGTTGACACATAAAATTAACCATCACATTCATTTAGCAAATGGAGTACCCAGTAATTTTTTTTCAGACTGAGAACTCAAAATACTTAAATTTCTTCACCCTTTCACAAGAGACAGAACTAAACCAGGGAAAACAATTATAGGAAAGAGTGCTTGAAATAACCCCCACTGAAACACATTATAAGAATAGCTATATTTTATGCTCAAACATTTCTGTCAGTCCAACTTGTTTTTAGCATCAAGGGTCACAGATCTGCAGTCAAGGGTGTTTATTTCTAAGAGCTCTGGACAGACCACCGTGGGAAGAAACACCGACTTCCTTACATATACATTCATATACACATATGACACAGAGGTTTCTATAATGAAGCAAGAAATGCAGAAGCCAACCTGCTTTGTAGATACATCAGTGACCTAAACAACCCTGACATTTGAGATCCTGCTGCTGCTGCTGCTAAGTCACTTCAGTCGTGTCCAACTCTGTGTGACCCCATAGACGGCAGCCCTCCAGGCTCCCCCGTCCCTGGGATTCTCCAGGCAAGCACACTGGAGTGGGTTGCCATTTCCTTCTCCAATGTGTGAAAGTGAAAAGTGAAAGTGAAGTCACTCAGTCAGGTCTGACTCGTAGCGACCCCATGGACTGCAGCCCACCAGGCTCCTCCATCCATGGGATTTTCTAGGCAAGAGATCCTAGATATATATAAACACATCAAAATCTAGTTAATGACTGATCTTTATTGTTTATAATAAATCAGGCTTTACCTTTTTAAATATTAATTGCTCCATACAGTTAGTTATCTCTGACACTCTCTGCTTAAAATCCAAAAGGTCAAAGGGATTAGGACACCTCACTTTCAAGGTCTGTGTTCTTACTGGAAATCACAGTGAGTGAGTGTTCGCTTCTCTGCTCTGGGTTTCTTCGCCAGAAGTCACAGTGTCTCAGCACGAACCTTACCGGCTAAATGTGATTAATACACAGCACCTCATTTGTGTGTGAATACTGGGTGTTCATTGGAAGGACTGATGCTAAAGCTGAAACTGCAATACTTTGGCCACCTCATGCGGTGAGTTGACTCACTGGAAAAGACTCTGATGTTGGGAAAGGTTGGGGGCGGGAGAAGGGGACGACGGAGAATGAGATAGCTGGATGGCATCACTGACTCTGTGGACATGAGTTTGAGTGAACTCTGGGAGTTGGTGATGGACAGGGAGGCCTGGCGTGCTGTGATTCATGGGGTCACAGAGAGTCAGCCACAACTGAGTGACTGAACTGAATACTTTTTGTGGTAAACATATTTTACCCAAAAAAACAGAAGAGAAGAATTTGCAAGAGGGTGGGAGGAGGGTGTTTTTTATTAATTATTTTCTTACCTAGATGTCAGGTAAGAAGAAGTTAGTCAGGATCTCTTCCTGTTCCTGAGATGTAAGAGAAAATAAAATAGAAATATATGCTCTTGTAGTGTTTACATTCAAGATCCAGAGAGGGAAGATAGAAGTAAGTCACTAAAATATAAGTAAGTGCTCAGAGAAAGGCAAGTTGTACAAGAAACACAGAAGAAAACTGACCACTCCAAACCAGCAGCCAGGAGAGGCTCAATGAGTTGTGCTAGACAGATAACAAAGGTCCATCTAGTCAAGGCTATGGTTTCTCCCGTGGTCATGTATGGATGTGAGAGTTGAACTATAAAGAAAGCTGATCGCTGAAGAACTGATGCTTTTGAACTGTGGTGTTGGAGAAGACTCTTGAGAGTCCCTTGGACTGCAAGGAGATCCAACCAGTCCACCCTAAAGGAAATCAGACCTGAATATTCATTGGAAGGACTGATGCTGAAGCTGAAACTCTAATACTTTGGCCACCTGATGCGAAGAGCTGACTCTTTTGAAAAGACCCTGATGCTGGGAAAGATTGAGAGCAGGAGGAGAAGGGGACAACAGAGGATGAGATGGCCGGATGGCATGGACATGAGTTTGTGTAAGCTCTGGGAGTTGGTGATGGACAGGGAGGCCTGGCGTGCTGCAGTCCATGGGGTCGCATAGAGTCGGACACGACTGAGCGACTGAACTGAACTGAGACAGATAACCTTAGTGAGCACTTGGGACAGCAAACAGAATGGATAACAGAACTAGCTCTGAACTTTAAGACTACAGAAATCTAGCTTTAGGTTATTAGGTGTGATTCCATCTGCAGCGGGGTCTGTGATGTCACCGGGGTCTCCACACTTACTCACGTTACGGATTTTCTTAAGAGTCCAGAGTGAGAGCCTGCAGTGGCCAACAGCTCGTCATGGCAGCCCCTCCTGGTATCCGGCAGGTCATACAGACCTCTGCAGCTGCAGATGCAGGCATACACATCCTCACACTGCTCCAGAAAGGCCACTTGGAACACTGGAACATGCCAAGGAAGAAGCAGCGTCTCTTGTTTAAAACTTCAGCTACTCCTGCAAATTTCCCTGTGATCTGTGGATAGTTGGGACATACGTCTTCTTCCTCCCTAATGTAGCACACCACAAATTATTAGTAGTAAAAAAATTATTTTAAAAGAGCCAGACACCCTTTATGCCCTGACTTGTATTTTTGGGTCTCACCACTTTGATTAGGTCACTCCTGCAACAACCAACTGTTGGAAAGTTCACCTGACGGCACATCTTCTGCCCAGGGCTTAGGTTGGATGCCTGCCAGAGACTGCCAAGATCAACCTGAGCTTGTAGGAGCGTTACACTGCTAGGGAAGTGGTTCTCAGAGTGTGGCCTCTGGATTAACAGCCTCTGATTTTAACAAGTGCTTGTATTTATTTCCTTTGGTTTGTTCCTAACACTCAGTTGGAATATCCCAGCTTCTGCCAGAATCACCATTCACCATGTTTTAAGAGTATTCTTTCTGTTTTCATTCCCAAATGAACACCTTCTAACTCCCAAATTCTTCAGCATCAGCATTCAGATCATTATCAAGCAGTCAGCATCACTATCCATGGCAGGATAATTGCTGTTAGAATAGAACGTCCTGGTGACATCCGAGGTGACGTCAGTGGCTTTTCCTCTGGAGAGTAGGTCAGCACGTGGCTCATTGTGCCCCAGTGGGACTGCTGATTAAGAAAGCAAGACCCTCCCTCAGTTTGCAGTGGTAAGCTTCTTCTCCCTGGAGTGTTCCCATCCCCTGGAATTCCCTCCAGTATGGAATCTTCCTGGGATCTTCAGTTTTTAGGACCGTCCATACAGTTCTCCATAGAGGGTGCACCAATTCACACTCCCGCCAGCAGTGTAGGAGGGCTTCCTTTCCTGCACACCTTCTTCAGCATTTCTCGTTTACGGATTTTTGATGACGGCCATTCTGATTGGTTTCAGGTTAACACCTTATTGTAGTTTTGACTTGCATTTCTCTACTAATGAATGATATTAAACACCTTTTCATGTGTTTATTTGCCCATCTTCTTTGGAGAAATGTCTATTTAGGTCTTCTGCCCATTTTTTGACAGGGTTGTCTTTTTGATATTGAGTTGTATGAGCTGTTTCTATATTTTGGAAATTAAGCCACTCCTGGGCATATATCCAGAAAAGACAAGAACTCTAATTAGAAAAGATACACACACCCACAGCGTTCCATGCAGCTTTGTTTATAACAGCCAAGATATGGAAGCAGTCTAAATGTTCATCAACAGATAAATGGATAAAAATGAAGTGGTACATATATACAATGGAATATTAGTCAGCCATAAAAAGAATGAAACAATACCATTTGCAACAGCATAGATAAAACTAGAGATTATCATACGAAGTGAAGAAAGTCACATGGAGAAAGACAAATATCATGTGATGTTGCTTATATGGGAAATCTAAAAAAAAAAATTATACAAATGAACTTATTTACAAAACAGAAACAGCCCACAGACACAGAAAACAAACTGACAGCTGCCAAAGGGGAGAGGGGAGGTGGAGGAGACACTAAACACTTGGGATTTACAGACACACACAGTGTATATAGAATAGATGACCAATAAGGATCTACTGCACAGCACAGGGAACTATTCGGTATCTTGTAATAATTTATAATGGAAAACAATTTGACGCTGTACTCCTGAAACTAACACAAAGCTGTATGTCAACAACAGTCACATATGAACATTCTATGGAAACAGTGTCAGACTTTGTTTTTTTGGGCTCCAAAATCACTGCAGATGCTGATTGCAGCCATGAAATTAAAAGACGCTTGCTCCTTGGAAGGAAAGTTATGACCAACCTTGATAGTATATTAAAAAGCAGAGACATTACTTTGCCGACCAAGGTCCGTCTAGTCAAGGCAATGGTTTTTCCCGTGGTCATGTATGGATGTGAGAGTTGGACTGTGAAGAAAGCTGATCGCCGAAGAATCGATGCTTTTGAACTGTGGTGTTGGAGAAGACTCTTGAGAGTCCCTTATACTGCAAGGAGATCCAACCAGTCCATTCTAAAGGAGATCAATCCTGGATGTTCATTGGAGGGACTGATGCTAAAGCTGAAACTCCAATACTTTGGCCACCTCATGCGACGAGTTGACTCACTGGAAAAGACTCTGATGCTGGGAAAGGTTGGGGGCGGGAGGAGAAGGGGACGACGGAGAATGAGATGGCTGGATGGCATCACCGACTCTGTGGACATGAGTTTGAGTGTACTCCGGGAGTTGGTGATGGACAGGGAGGCCTGGCGTGCTGTGATTCATGGGGTCGCGGAGAGTCGGACACGACTGAGCGACTGAACTGAACTGAACTGAAGAAAAAGAAAAGGATTTAGTTAAACCTAGGTCTTCTATGGCCAAGAAAGAAAGGCACCAGCAGTGAAGAAGAAAAACAACAGGAAAGTTGCCAGCAGCCAGGAAACAAAGGAGGGAAAATGAACAGGAAGTGCATGCAACTCCAGGCCTATTGAAAACTTTTACGGCTTGCTTTAAAATTGCTGATGAGAGAGGAGGATCAGATAGAAGTTTTGGAGTGTATTTCTCTTTTCCTCTTCTGTCCAGGACATTTGTGTGAAAAACAGTTTAGTATAAGAAATAAGATCAATCAAAAAGGGTCTGTGGAAAGAAAAAATAAAATGTAATGAAGTCTGTATTCCATGCTGTTGCTGTTACGGTACTAGCGAGAAAGAACGGCATTGTTAAAGCAGGAGGAGAGGTGGGCTCCAGGGAAGTTTCAGCCGAGGGAGGATTCTAGATCTCAGCACCTAGTAACTTACAGCATCCTGATGTGAGATAAGTCATCTCACCTTTGACTGCCGCTTTTGTCTAGCTCATTTATTACAACAAATGACTGGAAACCCAGAGCATGTGATTTATTTATCTATCAAGTTGCTAAAGCCCAGACTAACCCAGAGAGAAAACAGGAATGAGAAAGCCATCTATCATTTTGAACTAAACACTTGTTACCAAATCATGAAAATTTGTCCTTTATCCAACCTACGTCCAAGATCAATAGTAAAAGGTCATGTCTTGGGACCAAAGTGATTTGAAGGCTTCCACTAAATCTCCAGCCTTCTGTGAACTTGAGCTTCAACCTTCAGAGACAACGGGGCACAGAGTTTGGCAGCAAATGATCCAATTACTTTAATGCTGATGTGAAAATTGTGACTCTGTTAATTTAAAACATAGTTTCACTGTGAACAGTTCAAGTTTTATTTTGATTCTGGCTTTTAATACTTACTGATAAGTATGCAGAAAGAGATACTTTGGGACTTTTTATTACCGTATTGCCTATTACTGCTTCTGTGTTTTAAAAATCTGCTTATTGTAAGCAGCGTACAGTCAATTGTGCATATTGGATTTAATTTTCTAGTAAGCAAATAAAAATGCCTAAATGCAATTTACAGATCTTCTTTTTTTTTTTTCAAATATTCTATATGTATATGTTGGTTTCTAGTGCCATTTGAATGACCCCATGCTGAAGAGGTTTTCATTGTGCATTTCCAAAATATATACAGAACCCATTAAAAGAAGGAAATGTAAGTCATAACTTAGATAGGAAAGAAAATGCTCCAATCATAACCCAATGGTTTTACATAACCAATATGTCTCTGGCCTCATCAGCCTACAACTATAAAATAAGGTCACATTTTCTTTTGTTTACCAAACTGATGCAGCAAAATCCATTCTTAATCACCAGCCGTTCCCCCAGTGACCTTCAGCTATTTCTGAGGGTGTCGCAAGATGCTCCTTGCCACCTGTACAACGGGGAACAAGCCCCCAACTCTGACCCTCCACTTCTAGGGTCTGACCACCTCTGGCCATGGCCTGGACCACATCAACAAGCGCGAGACACAGTCCCCCCTACTGCTGCCGCTCCCAGACTGCCCCTGGGGAGACCCTGGTCCTCCAGTCCTGCTCCACAGGCAAAGGACAGCAAGGGCCGCCACTGAGCTCCCCAGCATGCCAACAGATGACGTCTCAGCAGAGAGAACTCAGGCGATTCAAGCTCACTGCGAGGAGGGGGACACCATCTTCACAGAGGCTCCGCAGCATCTCAGAAGGAAGCTCGGAGTTTAGGTGTTTACAGGGCCATAGGGTCCGGGCTGAAGTTGGTTAAGGCCTATATTTAAAGGCGGGGAATTAGCTGGGATCGGGCAAAGTCTGTGACCTGATAGTTTAGATCAGTTGATACAGAGCTGAGACTCTGGAAGCAAACACCGATAAGTAAATTATGTGATAAGCAGGCTGTTTGCCTTGGTGAGCAGACTACTGGCTCTGATCAATTAATCAGTGGAAATTTCCCACAGCAAATGGTCAGCTTATTTACTGGCGTACCGTCTCGTCTTTCCCAGGCATAGGTCTCCTGAAACGAAAACCTGATGTTAACATAGGTGCACTAGGCGTTATGCACATATTGTTCACACCAAAGGGCTCCATTTCCTCTCAAAGTCCAGCTGCCTATCTCACCCCTGATCAGCCTCACTCAGCAAAGGGCAGACCATTCCTTTCAGATTCTCAGAATCTGCCCAACTGACCCTCAACCTTGTTTAGGAAACAGAAGGAAGGCGGGGAGGGAGGCCAGAGGGGATCGTGAAGGGAGGATGGAAGGGCAGAAGGAGAGGAGGGACACACACCTTCACTCAGCTCAGCCTTTCCCGCAGCCTTTCCTCTTGCCTACACGTCACATGGGGGCTTCCCCGGCGGCTCAGCAGGTAAAGAATCTGCTGCAATGCAGAAGACACAGGACGTGTGGGTTCAACCCCTGGGTCGGGAAGATCCCCTGCAGGAGAAAATGGTACCCCCTCCAGGATTCTTGCTGGGAAAATCCATGGACAGAGGAGCCTGGTGGGCTACAGTCCATGGGGTCACAAAGAGTCAGACTCGACTGAGCCCACACACACACAAACTCACTGTGGACTTGCAGTAAGAACCGCCTGACTCCCACTAAGGGTATGGTCTGGCCTTAACCTGATGGCCCAACAAGAGGGTCACATTCGTGTATTTCCCAGTTTCGGGTTCTGTGGATCTTTTTCATGGTCCACTTGTAACCTGCATTTTCTAGAAACTGGACATAAAGCACATGTTTTTTATGTTTCTATGAATATATTCCTACGCAGATTTTCCTTTTAAGCATCAACAAAGAGATTTACTCTGACTGTGGAGGACAATGAGAACCTTCTGCTCTGCAATTCAAAATTTGATTCTAGGTAGCATATTAAAGGTTAAAAACCCCCACCTTAATAGCCCAAAGCAAAAGAAGCCTAGAACAAATAAATATATTCCAATCTAAACTAAGAAAATAAAAGCTGTTCAATACATACTTTCTTTTACCTGCTGCATTTTTAATCCATTCAAGGAAATAGCCTATCCCCAAGGTAGAGCCATTCATTCACAAGTTGTTTAAAATATGAGTTGCCACCCATTGATAACTTCAGTCCATGCGTTAATTCTAAATACAATGTCAAAACCATCTGACTCTAGGATATAAATTCTGGAGCCACAAAAGCACTGAGGTCTATGCAACATCCTATTTTGTTGGGAAAATGCTTAAAATTTCAAAATCAAGAGACAACTGGGGTATCTTGAAATTAAGTCCACAGTGAATACCCTCCTGGGGGTATTCACTGGCTGACTGAGTGAGGGAGTGAAAGCCTTGCCACCCGCCTGCCTGGGCTCTGCTCGGAGTCTGGTCTAGAGGCCTTGAGCCACAGTCAGGGAGAGCTGCGTGAAGAGGAAGGATTCCTCATTTTGAAAACTGCTGGTTTAGCAAATCCATGGGGATTTCTAAGCTCCAGAGAAGTGATAGACCATAAATGGATGTGGAACTAGTAGAGCAGGCCAAAATATCAACAGACCTGGAGAAAAATCCTGGAAGAGGCTGGGGACCAGGGCAAGGCTCAGCAGTGGAGAAGGGCTACAGCATCACACTGTGCTGAGGCTGCCCCTCCCTCGGGGAGCACAGTTAATCCAGACAAGCCAGACGCTCAGACACTGTCCACACCTCGCAGAGGGTGGGAGAATTTGGGGATCCTGCCTCCCAGCATCGTACAACTGACCAAGGTGGCAAGTGCAGAGAAAACTGCAAGGTCAGGGCCTCTAACCACCCAGTAGGTACCCAGCCACTGAAAGCAGAAATCTTCTCAAGCTTTTCTTTTCCGGTGAAAAGCAATGTGACAATCCTTCAAAATTCTTCGGGATTAGGGTCCCGAGTAGTGCTACTTCTAATAGAAGAGTGTCGTCTCTTAAGGACTGCAGGATCATTAATTCTGACTTCAAAAGAAGCAAGGGCTTCGACTTGCCCCTCACCAACAGCTAGGCTGCATGGTGAATACGGCAAGTCCCCTACCTACAAACCTTCGACTCAGGAGCCTTCTAAGATGCGAACTCGTCCCTGTAAGCCAGCTGTCATACTGTACCTTTCAAGGTACCATTTTGTAAAACTAAAAACATTTTATTTGTGTGCTTGTTTTATGTATTGTTTGTATGAGAAGTATTATAAATCTATGACAGTGCAGCACTGTTAACACATATAGCTGATTGTGCTAGTTGGGCATGTGGGCTGACCTTGTTGGACTCACGGACAAATCAGAGTCGTGAACACACTCTCAGAACAGAACTCTTTCACGTGTAGGGGACTCACCATACATGTTTCAGAATGTATTTAAAATCTGATCCTAACACTCCCCATAGGAGCAATTCTTGTTTGGACGTCAGTATCCTTCTCACAAAAGCAGGAACAGAATCATCCCCTCCTGTGGGAAAACCTACAGACACTTGGGCCAGGTCTCAGAGAGTCCATCGCAGGGATTTCTTCATGGCTCCCTCCCTTTCTGCTCTGTCTCTCACATCCCCAAGGCCATGCTTCTCTATTTTGGCAGCACAGGAATAACATCCTCCAAGCTTCTTTGAAAACTGATCCCTGGGTCCCACACACTGACTTTCTGGCCTAGTGGGAGGGTCCAGGTGTCAAAATAAATTTTAGGTGATTCTAACGTACAAGTTATTGATATTTCTCCTGGCAATCTTGATTCCAGCTTGTGCTTCTTACAGCCCAGCGTTCCTCATGATGTACTCTGCATATAAGTTAAATAAGCAGGGTGACAGTATACAACCTTGATGTACTCCTTTTCCTATTTGGAACCAGACATCACCCTTATGGCAAGAAGTGAAGAGGAACTAAAGAGCCTCTTGATGAAAGTGAAAGAGGAGAGTGAAAAGGTTGGCTTGAAGCTCAACATTCAGAAAACAAAGATCATGGCATCTGGTCCCATCACTTCATGGGAAATAGATGGGGAAACAGTAGAAACAGTGTCAGACTTTATTTTTTTGGGCTCCAAAATCACTGCAGATGCTGATTTCAGCCATGAAATCAAAAGACGCTTACTCCTTGGAAGGAAAGTTATGACCAACCTAGATAGCATATTAAAAAGCAGAGACATTACTTTGCCAACCAAGGTCCATCTAGTCAAGGCTATGGTTTTTCCCGTGGTCATGTATGGATGTGAGAGTTGGACTGTGAAGAAAGCTGATCGCTGAAGAATTGATGCTTTTGAACTGTGGTGTTGGAGAAGACTCTTGAGAGTCCCTTGTACTGCAAGGAGATCCAACCAGTCCATTCTAAAGGAGATCGATCCTGGGTGTTCATTGGAAGGACTGATGCTAAAACTGAAACTCCCATACTTTGGCCACCTCATGTGAAGGGTTGACTCACTGGAAAAGACCCTGATGCTGGGAGGGATTGGGGGCAGGAGAAGACGGGGATGACAGAGAATGAGATGGCTGGATGGCATCACCGACTCAATGGACATGAGTTTGAGTGAACTCCGGGAGTTGGTGATGGCCAGGGAGGTCTGGAATGCTGTGACTCATGGGGTCGCAAAGAGTCGGACATGATTGAACGACTGAACTGAACTGAACTGAACGTACAGGTACTCTTGGCACATACTCTCTCCCTGAGCTCACACTGAGGCTGAAATTCAGCAGAAGAGACCCTCCCAAGAGCAGAGCAAAGGCCTGGATTTACAGCCAGTTCCCCGCCCCAGTGGAATGAAAGCCTGAGGCTGTGGAGAAGGAGGCAGAAGATCAGGGAAGGGGCGCAGGAAGGACAGGGCATCCCTGACGTGGGGGAGGGAGCTCCTGCTACAGAGGATCCGAGACTGGGGTGGAGGGACTTCCAAGGCCAGCCTGCCTTCAGCGAAAACACTCCCCTCTGCCCGGAGTCAACCTGCCAACCAAGGGTACTAGACTCCTATCAGCCCCCCAGACAGCAGGGTGCCTTTTAGACTTTCTGTGTTAAGATGTGGGCGTGAGGGGAGACCCATTTCCCACTGAGCTGTGTGGACACAAACAGAACACAGAGTGTCACTCGCCATCTGGTCACACAAAGGGTTAAGTCACAGCCCACTGCAGCCCCCCCGCTCACCACAGCGCTCCCCGGGGGGGAGTTCAAGACAGAAAAAACAGGATGAGGCATTCCATGCTTCAGACAAAACAGCCCTTAGATAGTCAAGCTGCAAACCTCAGGAAGAATTCCACGATCCCAGGTTCATGCACCTTCTCCTACTCAGAAAAGCACTAAAGTCATTTTGAGATGCCGGTTCTTTGTGATTGCATGCTTGAGTGCTCAGTTGCTAAGTCGAGTCTGACTGTACTGGGACCCCATCGTCTGTCCATGGGATTTCCCAGGCAAGAAGAACACTGGAGTGGGTTGCCATTTCCTTCTCCAGGGGATCTTCCTGACTCAGGGATCAAACCCATGTTTCCTGTGTTAGCAGGACGTTTCTTTTACCACTGAGCCACCAAGGAAGCCCTTCTTTGTGATTAGCAGTCAGCTTTTTCCCAAGATATATGCTTTACTACATGTATTTCCCAGCCAAAAATTCATATATATATATATATATACACTGTCTCCCATCTCTTCAGAGCAGTTCCTCTGAGTTGCTTCCTGGGCTGTACATGCGTGTTCAGTCTTTCATTCATGTCCGACTCTTTACAACCCCATGGACTGTAGCTCCCAGGCTCCTCTGTCCATGGGATTTCCCAGGAAAGAACACTGGAGTAGGTTGCCAGTTCCTCCTCCAGGGGATCTTCCCGAGTTCAGGATGGGACCCACCTCTCCTGCATTGGCATGTGGGTTCTTTACCACTGAGCCACCTGGGAAGCTCCTCCTGGCCTAAAGTCCACAGTAGTACCCTGACTAAAACTTGAACTCACAGCTCATGTGTTGTGTTTTTCTTCTAGTTGACAGACGGGACTCGGCATCGCCAGTGAGGAACGACCTGCAGCCTCACCCGAGCTTGTCCACACTCTTCGCTGACGTTGTGCAGCATAAGCCGCCACAAAATGCGCTGCTTTGCATGTGGACTGTTTGGGGTTGAAATCAATTATGACCTCACAGACATGGGAAAAGATCTTTACCTCTCCCTTCAGTTCAGTTCAGTTCATTTCAATTCAGTCGCTCAGTCGTGTCTGACTCTCCGCGACCCCATGAATCACAGCACGCCAGGCCTCCCTGTCCATCACCAACTCCCGGAGTTCACCCAAACTCTTGTCCACAGAGTCGGTGATGCCATCCAGCCATCTCATTCTCCGTCGTCCCCTTCTCCTCCTGCCCCCAAACTTTCCCAGCATCAGAGTCTTTTCCAGTGAGTCAAATCATCACATGAGGTGGCCAAAGTATTGGAGTTTCAGCTTTAGCATCAGTCCTTCCAATGAACACCCAGGATTGATCTCCTCTAGAATGGACTGGTTGGATGTCCTTGCAGTCCAAGGGGCTCTCAAGAGTCTTCAGCACCACAGTTCAAAAGCATCAATTCTTCCTTAACTGCCTAAAAGAATTTGGTCGGGGAGGGCCCATACCAGGAAGAGAAACGTTACCAGAGACAACGTTTTATGTGAAGAAGACCTCTCTGCATGGCCCGGCAAACATTTTCTTCATGCCTTCCTGTGAACTGTCTTTCATCCCAGACCCAGACTCTGAACTCTTTTCCTTAGCTCAAGATGGCGTATAAGCCTCAGTATCCTGTCTTTGAGTCTCTTATTTTTACTGGACTCCCATAATACGAAGTTTGTTTTTCTCCTGTTAATCTTTCTATATCCATTTAAGTCAAGGAACTTAGAAGTTCTTTACCCCTACAATATCAATTCACCAAACTCGCAGTACCACCATAACTCTGACAGGAACTTCACAGGGAAGGCAAAACATTTTAAAAATCCACAATCTCAAAAATACCTCAAGAAGTTCTACCCCACATTCTCCTTCCAACCATAAAAAATTGTTCTGTGATATAGAATATTTCAGAGAAAAACCAGACACACTTAATAATGTGGTTTTAGGGAGAAGGCAATGGCAACCCACTCCAGTACTCTTACCTGGAAAATCCCATGGGTGGAGGAGCCTGGTAGGCTGTAGTCCATGGGGTCGCGAAGAGTCGGATACGACTGAGCGACTTCACTTTCACTTTCATGCATTGGAGAAGGAAATGGCAACCCACTCCAGTGTTCTTGCCTGGAGAATCCCAGAGACGGCGGAGCCTGGTGGGCTACCATCTATGGGGTCACACAGAGTCGGACACGACTGAAGTGACTTAGCAGCAACAAATGAGAAAGTTGTTGCAGTAAATAGCCTCATGGCACATCCTAACTATCAATGAATGATATTCCATGAGCACTGGCAGTTCTGGGAATAGAATAAAACGAGCTAAAGTGAATTCATTCTTGTCCTCCAGACCGGAGTGTCCCAATCTTTCTTAGTACCAGACACACTAGTGACCTTGCTGTGAAATGGTAAGAAAATCTATCATTCTTCTTTTTTCCTGAGCCAGTCCCTTAGCCAGTTGTCTGTCCATCCAAATCTACCTCCACCTACGTTATACACACTCATGCACCCCATGACACCTGATTAAGGCCAGCCTCAATATATGATGAGACACTATTCTTTTCATGATGTAATCTCCAAATAAATAAGCCTTTTGACTCATGTAAAAAAAAAATAAAAAATAATGTGGTTTTATTTGGTGGCTGTTAACATCCATACTGGAGAAGGAAATGGCAATCCACTCCAGTGTTCTTGCCTGGAGAATCCCATGGATGGGGGAGCCTGCTGGGCTGCCGTCTATGGGGTTGCACAGAGTCGGACACGACTGAAGCGACTTAGCAGCAGCAGCAGCAACATCCATACACAATTTCAGATACCATGGGCTAACTGGTTTAGGCTCATTGCAATCCAGGGATAGTTTTCGAACATGGTTTATTCAAATCTAATCCATTCCTGGAAATGTAGCAATCTTAGGCTGTGAATTTTCAGATAACGGCAGGTTCTATCCCATTATTTTAAATGGAAAAGTAAGAATGTATTCCCAGCCCATCCAAAATCCCCAACACATTTCCCCAAATATCACTAAAACCCATAGACACCTCGGTAACAGTACACCAAGGAGCTCTGCAGATGCAAACATTTAAAACACCAGTTACTGAATTATTGAACACTTAATGAACTCATTGGGGGGAATGTTTATATGTAGTACTTGTGATTACAAACAGTATTAACCGTAAAATATATTTTTTCTTCTAGTCTGCAACAAATAAGTATTTACTGTATGGACATGGCTGAAGTGACTTAACACGCATGCACATGTGTAAAATAAGCAGTATGTTCAAGATACAAGGACATCAAAGCTACCGTCTAAATTGATTGGTGGAGCAGCAGGAGACGGTGATGAAAAGGGGAAGAGGAAATGCGTCCAAAATCAAGCAAAGCTCCACGGAGGGTGATGCTGGCTCCAGTCCACGGGGGCGCAGTGACTGTGTGGTCACACTCGGAGCTGCTCCCCATGGGGGCCAGAGAGCTGGAGTATTTTCTCCACCACCCGGACCTCAGGACCTTGGTTAAGGGCTGCCTCTGTGATGAGCGGATTCCCAGGTACTTCTGACTCTCCTGTGTTCAGACAAAGCAGATTCTGGATGCCTATAGGTGGCGGCCCTTTGACACTGCTGAGCTAGGGCTGATAGTGGTGCAGGCACCCAGGATGACATATTAATATAGCCCCTCCCTGGCCCCTTTTCTGCGCAGATGCAAAATAAGCCTACAGAGATGCAGTAACTGGTCACCTGGTGACTGAGGCGTCCAAGCAGAGCCAGCAGGGCCTTTGACTGCCTCCTTCTTTATTTTAGTACTTTCGATCATGTAAGTCTTCTCAGCTTTCACCTTTCCCACCAGGAAACCCTAATTGCTTTGGAGTTCACTCATATAGAAGCGATCCGCTGATTCCCCACTTGGGTGCCTCAGGCACCTGTCTTCATAACTGTCCCGCTGCATTTTGCTTCTCCAACCTTTCAACCTCGGTGGATGAGAAATGGTCCTAACCTTTCAGGGGAGCCATGAATGCAGTTTTGCACACGAGGAAGACTCACTCATTTTGCAACAGTGCCTTTGTTGTGGCTTGGGGTTGGCTTCTTTGGAGAGAGGAGCCCAGTCATGTCTCTGGCACTAGCTGACAACGACTCCTGACCTCATGTTATCACCACAAGGCCTTTTTTAAGCCTTTCTACCTGAAAAAGCTCTCCCCAGATCACTACACCTCCTCCACCAGACAAAGTTCCTGCACGTCTTTAGAAACGATTCCTTTCTAAGGGACTTTAGAAGCTCCTTCAGAAAGCTTTAGTGAAGTTTTCCCCACCCACTTTCATCCAGGGTGGGTGGGCCTGGGTGCTGCAAAGGCGTGCATTATTCGGGCTTCCCTTGTGGCTCAGCTGATAAAGAATCCACCTGCAGTGCGGGAGACCTGGGTTTCATCCCTGGGTTGGGAAGATCCCCTGAAGAAGGGAAAGGCTACCCACTCCAGTGTTCTGACCTGGAGAATTTCATGGACTGTATAGCCCATGGGGTCGCAAAGAGTCAGACACGACTGAGTGACTTTCACTTTCACTTTCAAAAACACTTAACACAGGACATATTATACTGTCTGTCCTCTGTCTTCTAGCTTTATTTTTCATTTATACCATCAGATACTGAAAACAATACCTATCTTATTGTATCTCCCAGTGTTTGGCACAGGGAAGGTTATCTATAGATAACTGTTGAATAAATAATTTGCAAAAAACATTTCTTCCTGAATCATCCAATGGATTGTTCAAAGCTCTCAAAAAAATTACAGACTGAATCCATTCTTCACCAATATAGTAACAAGCAAAAGTGTTCACATATTAAGTATTTTCAGAGGACTTCCCTAGTAGTCCAGTGGTTACGACTCCACACTTTCAATACAGGGGGTACGGGTTTGATCCCTATCAGGAAACTAAGATCCTACATGCCGAGCGGTATGGCCAAAACAAAAATAAGCAAACAAAATAGCCTATAAAAATTAAAATTAAAGTATATTCAGCTCACCTTGAGACTCAGAAGGCCACTCGGGCACATGTCATCTTGTACACAGAGGCAATGTCCCTTTCCGCAATCACTAGTAAACTATGGAGCTCAATATCCCTTCCTGCAATCACTAGTAAACTATGGAGCTACTAGGAAAGAATTAAGTCCTAGCTTTCTTGTGTGTTCAAACACAATCCTAATAAAAGTGAAATAAGTCAGTGCAGGAAAGGACAAAGTGAATGTTACTACTCTGATCCTACCCTGCCTACAAGTTTGGCTACACTTAAACACATATAGATCATCTACATCTGTGACCAACTAATTCTACTTTTTTTATGAGCACAAATACTTCCCACAATTCAGAACTGCCTCTGGATGCAACACTAGACCACACCCAGTGACTGTCATAAGAGTCTTTCTTGAGGTCCACGCCTCTCATAGATGCTCTTCAGACAGACGGACATGGCTGTGGAACATTGAGTACCACGTGGAATGCAAAGAATCTAATAAGTCACCAGATTAAGAGTCAATACTGTGTGCCCTGACAGTCACCTCCACACAATACTTTTCTTTTCAAAATAAATGTTCCAAAGTGACACTCTGAATTCCAGTTCTGGTCATAAAATGGCTCAGAGAGTTGAGCAAACTCCATTCATAAAATATATCACAGCTAAACTGTTCCCGTGGTGATGAATTGTATTCTCACAATCAACAAATTCTTTGAAAAGGATACTACTTTAATCACATTTTCCCTCTCAGTCTTTTTCTCAGCCAACTGGAAATCCTCTGCTGAGTTTAGCTAGCCTTGCCTGAGCTTCGCTCCAGATCACAAGCTCTGTTCAGCTCTGATCCAGTGGCTTTTAACCTCCTGGAGCCAGTGGGCTGCCTGGAATTTGTTCTTCTCATGGGACAGCAGATCCTCAAAGGCACAACCCAAAAGCACCAGCCTCTGCTACAGTGACTGCAGCAAGTCAAGGAACACAGAAGTACAGTCATCCCTCAGCAGCCAAAGTCCTGGGTCCTCTGTTCCCTTATACACAACTGCATCGTACTTGGATATAACCCACACAGACCTTCCTGAATGTTTTAAATCATCTCCAGATTACCGATACTATCTATTACAGCATAAATGCTACGGGGCATTCAGCAAACTCAAATTTTGCCTTTGGGAACTTTCTGGGGTACTTCCCCCCAAAATATTTTGATTCAGCACTTGGTTGAATTTGCAGAGGCGTAACCAACAGATACAGAGGGCTAACCATAGATCCATCTTACATGGAGTTGGAGATAGTAGAGTATATGTTGAGCGATGACCTAATCGACCACAAATGATCCGCATAAAACCTCTGCTGTGTTGCTGTCTTATTGGGCAATGGGCTTGATACCATGGTCAAATGAGGCTGGAGGTATAGGATGGGGCTTGTAGCCCATATTAATAATAATGATAGTTATAATGATAGTTACCACTGACTACAGCAGGATCCCATAGGTCATGATAATAGTGATTACTTACTTTCCCCTCATGGAAACTCTTCTCCATCTCCTTCAATGTCTCAGCTACATGTCTTTGAACCTGATCCTTTTCCCTCCTGTCTTTCTCATGTAACCTTATATTTGTCCACTTTTGCATGAGTTTTAAAAAACGAATCCAATTCAGTATATTCATTGAGCCCCAAAACACACATGGGTTTTGGACCACTATTACTGGGAAAGAGATATAAAGAGAAGAAAAGCAGATGTGGAGTGATACAGTTAACGGTGCACAGCAAGGTTCAGAGAGGCCACCCTCCTTATTATACCTACATACAAAGGTAGAGCCCTCCATTTAGAGCTCAGAAGTCATCTGCCCTCAGAGGAACAGATCCAAGGGAGCACACTCCAACATACATTCATGCTCATGGCTCTGGGTCCCATCTCTGGGCACTAACTCCACAGATTTGGGATGACATGATTTCTTACCAACACCCACTGCGAGGGTAGGAGCTCCACAAGTTCAGTTGTGATTTCTATCCTATAACTGCTGTGCTATGTTCAGTCACTCAGTCGTGTCTGACTCTTTGTGACCCTACGGACTGTACCCCACCAGGCTCCTCTGTCCATCGGGATTCTCTAGGCAAGCACACTGGAGTGGGTTGCCATGCCCTCCTCCAGAGGGTCTTCCCAACCCAGGGATCGATCCCAGGTCTCCCGAATTGCAGGCAGATTCTTTACCATCTGAGCCACCAGGGAAGCCCTAGAATACTAGAGTGGGTAGCCTATCACTTCTCCAGGGGATCTTCCTGACCCAGGAATTGAACCAGGGTCTCCTGCATTGCTTCCCCGTGGTCCAACTGGTAAAGAATCCAATTTCTGTGCAGGAGAACTGGGTTCCATCCCTGGGTTGGGAAGATACCCTAGAGAAGGGAAAGTACCACTCCAGTATTCTGGCCTGGAGAAGTCCATGGACTGTACAATCCATGGGTTGCAAAGAGTCGGACACGACTGAGGGACTTTCACCCACTTTCACTCCTGCTTTGCAGGCGAATGCTTTACCAGCTGAGCTGCCAGGGAAGCCCCCTCTTATAACTGCTGTGTACAAATGCATTGCCTCTGTTTAAGATAATTGTGTGGAATTAATAAATAGAAGAATGAATGCTGAAAGTAAACAGAACGGAACACACACACCAACACCTTCTGAGAGCAACTCAAGGTGAAAAAATTAGCAACAGAAGTGCTTCCGACTGAGCTGCTGGGAGACAAGGAGAGGAACAGGTGGGTAGCTAGACCGTCTCATTTATCATTATCCCCTAAGCCCAAGGAGGCTGCTTAGGAAACACTGAATATGCATACAGTAAATGAATCAACAGTGGATAAGCTAGAGGAGACAGACTAGAACTCCAAGGGTTTATTTCATTTTAAAACGTGTTCAAAATGTGGGCTGCCTGACTGATTCTGATGTCTACCATGGATCTTCATCCCTCATAGTTAGCTCTCTATTCAACGTCAAATAAAGGCAACGGACCTTCCTAAATAATTCCCTCCCTAAACAAATCCAAGGATGGAGCCTTCTTGGCTCTTACTGAAGTCAGTCAAAGAAACAACACAAATCTCTGCTTTGGACATGCCATTGGAAGTCATCCAATGGCTCTCTTAATTTTAATCATAATATTTTACTCATTATTTCATTAAGCTATTCCCTTAAGGAAACAAATATAAACATGATTGCTGGCAGCTGTATCCACTTTGGCGCTAAGATATTGAAAAATCTTCTGGTTATAAACACTGTCTCCATCTGCCTGTGCTTTTCCATGTCATCTTTCTATTTCAGCCCAGTTTTTGGTAATTCATCTGGTACTCTAGAATGAGAAACAGTCTCCATCAAGTACAAATCCAACAGAAGTTTGTAAAGAATTAATTTACTGACTCCCCTACCACCCCCAAAAAAAGTTGAGATAGATTTTTATTACTTCTATTTTTTGGATGGTATCATTTTAGACTTGGAAATCTATGCTTTGTTCTAATGACCCTACTTTTCCTTATCTCCTATCCTCCTTTTCCTGTCCAATTACAGGGTGACTGCAGTCACTGGAGAACCTATTTTTTCCAAATTCCTAACAATCATCTAGTAGACTCTAACTTATTACAAATAAAATGAGAAGCAAGATGAAATGGAAACATTTTTCCTCATTCTCAGCAAATATGTTATGAATTTTCTTCTAACTCTTGTTTTTAAATGTCTTCAAATATGTTAGCCATATATTTGGGAGGAAAGCTAATAAATGGGTTTATTGAGCAGAAAGTCTTTCTTTTTATGAATGCCTGCTATTTTCTATTTCCTAGATTTTTATCTTGCAGGAAGACATATCATAAATTCATGTGCACCTAACAGCAAAACTCCAAATATGGAAACAAGAACTGGTGGATATGAAAGGAGAAATCGACAAATCACAATTATAATTAAAAAATCCAACATCCCTCTCTCTGCCGCTAAGTCACTTCAGTCGTGTCCAACTCTGTGTGACCCCATAGATGGAAGCCCACCAGGCTCCCCCGTCCCTGGGATTCTCCAGGCAAGAACACTGGAGTGGGTTGCCATTTCCTTCTCCAATGTGTGAAAGTTAAAAGTGAAAGTGAAGTCATTCAGTCGTGTCCGACCCTTAGCAACCCCATGGACTGTAGCCTACCAGGCTCCTCCATCCATGGGATTTTCTAGGCAATAGTACTGGAGTGGCTTGCCATTATAGTTGATAAATTTGTACGCAGGAAAATCAATATGAATACTGACAGTCTGGAAAACAACATCCAACAACTTGACTTTATTGACATTTCTAGAACACTTCAACCAACAAAACCAGAATACATGTCTTTTTCTCAAGTACATATGAAACAATCACCAAGACAGACCACATTCTAGGTCATAAAACCAATCTGGAAAATATATTCTCTGACTATAAGAAATTAACCTGGAATTTAAGAACAAACCTATCATGACATACTCAAATATTCAGAAATTAACAACACACTTCTAAACAATTCATGGATCAAAGACAAAGTCACAGAGAATTAGAATATGCTTTAAATAGAATGAAAATTAAAACATAACATATGAATATGTATGGGATTCAGCTAAAACAATTCTTAAAAATAAATTCATAGCATTGTATAGAAAAGAAAAATGGTCTCAAATACATGATATAACCTTCCACCTTACTATAAAGAAGAGCAAATCAAACCCATAGCAAGCAGAAAAAAGAAAAATAATGTTTAGCATAAGTCAGTAAAATGGAAAACAGAAAAACAATAAAGAAACTCAATGAAACCAAAAGCTAGTTTTTTGAAAAGATCAACAAGAGTGATAAAGCTCTAGGAAGACTGACCAAGGAGGTTGGGGAGAAGACACACATTACCATTTGAAGAAGGAAAGAAAAGACATCACATTAGATCCTTGAGACATTAAAAGGACAACAATGCCAATTAACCATTAATAATTGCCAATTATGCCAATTAACTCAAGAACTTAAATAAAATAGAAAGATTCCTTAAAAGAAGCCAGCTATGAAAGCTCATGCAAAATGAAATGGATAATATAATAATCCTGTGTCTATTAAAGAAATTTAATTTGTGGTTTAAAACCTTCCACAAAGGAAATTCTAGGCCAAGATGACTTCACTAAGGAATTGTATCAAACACATGAGGAACAAATAATATGAATTGTACATAAACCCTTCCAGAAAACGGAATAGGAGGGAACACTTGCCAATTCAGTTTATGAGGCCAATAGCATCTTGATACAAACACAAAGGAAAACATCACATAAAAAGAAAACTACAGACCAGTATTTCTCCAAGGAGTCTTGCTAAAATAGTCAGACTGATCCAGCAGTACATAAACTTCAAAGAATTAAAATTAAAAGAGGAGTAAATTTAGATATTAAAAGAGATGTAAAGTACGTATCAACTAGAAGTGTTGTGTGGATCATTCCTGGACCCTGCTTAAAACAGAGCAAAGAAAATGAGAGAGATTCGAACACTCTTTCTACATTTGTTGACACTAAACACTTATTGTCAGTTTCTTCAGAGTGATAAGGGTATTCTGATCACATGTCTTCACAGGGGTACTTAAGAGAAACAACCTGCAATAAATGTTGAAAAAAACGTATGCATCACACGACATAATCTTTTTCTTTTAGAAAATGTACGTGATGGTGGTGGTGAGGAATGGGAAGGGTTACAGATGGAACAAGACTGGGCAGAGGCTGAGATCTGTTGCAGCTAGAATCTCTGCACTATTCTCTCCAGTTTTATATACGTTCAAAATTTTCCAAAATATCAAGTTTAATAATACAAGTTCAATATGAGAGATTTAAAATAAGTGGTTAAAAGTACCACTCACTCAAAAGGGAAGCCTTCTACACTGCTGGTGGGAATGTAAATTGGTACAGCCACTATGGAGAACAGTATGGAGGGTCCTTAAAAGACTAAAAACAGAGCCACCATATGATCCAGAACTACCAAATCCCATTTCTGGGTATGGATCTGAAGAAAATCATACCTGGAAATGATACACACACCCCTATTCACGGCAGCCCTATTTACAATAACCAAGACACGGAAGCCACCTAAATGTCCAGTGACAGGTGAACAGATCAGGAAGATAAGGTACACACATACAGTGGAATATTACTCAGCCATAAAAAAGAAATGAAGCTGTGTAATTTACAGAGGTGGATGGGCCTAGACTGTCATACAGAGTGAAGTGAGTCGGATGTAGAAACACAAATGTTGTATGATATCACCTGTATGTGGAATCTGAAAAAAGATACAAATGAACTTATTTACAGAACAGAAACATACACATTTCAGAAACAAACTTAATGGTTACCAGAGGGGAACTGTGAGGGGAGGAGGGATAAATTGGGAGATTGGGATTAATACACACACACTGCTGCTGCTGCTAAGTCACTTCAGTCGTGTCCGACTCTGTGTGACCCCATAGATGGCAGCCCACCAGGCTCCCCCGTCCCTGGGATTCTCCCGGCAAGAACACTGGAGTGGGATGCCATTTCCTTCTCCAATGTGTGAAAGTGAAAAGTGAAAGTGGAGTCACTCAGTCGTGTCCGACTAGTAGCGACCCCACGGACTGCAGCCTACCAGGCTCCTCCATCCATGGGATTTTCTAGGCAAGAGTACTGGAGTGGGGTGCCACTTCCTTCTCCATACACACATTGCTGTATATATAATATAGACGAATAACAAGGACCTGCTGTTTCTCGAGGGAGTTGGTGATGGACAGGGAGGCCTGGCCTGCTGTGATTCATGGAGTCGCAAAGAGTCAGACACGACTGAGCGACTGAACTGAACGGAACTGAACTGTTTCTCAAACAGGGAGCTCTACTCAATATTCCTCAATAACTTAGACAGGAAAACAAGATGAAAGAGAATGAATATATGCATATTTTTAACTGACTCACTTTGCTGTACACTTGAAACACAGCATTGTAAATCAACTGTACTCCAATATGAAATAAAAATTTTAAAAAAAATGTTAAGTACCACTCTCCCAATACATTCCTAGGAGGTTCATTCTATTGAAGAACAACAACAGTCCGGCTGAAGTATAGCTCTTTTTCCTTCAATTCTGAAAGGGAGCTTTTGAGGCTTTAGCTGCAGACACATGCCACCCCCCACCCAGTCGGTTTACTGTGAAAATAGTTAAGAGCCTTCATATTTCAAGGTATTTTAATTTACTGATGGTATAAAATGTTATAAAATAAAACTTACTTTATTATTAATAGCTTCTGTTCGCACCCCAGGAAAATCATTTCCTGTGTGTGTGTCTTAGTGTGTGCATGTATGTGTGTGTGTGCGTGTATGTGTATGTGTGTGTGTGTGTCTGTGTGCGTGTGTGTGTGTGAGCATGTGTGTGCATGTATGCATGTGTGTCTGAGTGTGTGCGCGTGTGTGTGTGAGTGCATGTGTGTGCGTGTGTGTGTGTCAGAGTGTGTGCATCTGTGCATGTGTCTGTGTGCATGCGTGTGCACATGTGTGCGCGCGTGTGCGTGTGTGCATGTGCATGCATGTGAGTGTGCGTCCATGTCTGAGTCTGTGCGTGCGTGTGTACATGTGTGCGTGTGTGTGTGCGTGCGTGTGTGAGTGTGTGTGCATGTGTGTGCGTGCGTGTGCCTGCGTGCATGTGTGCATGTGTGAGTGTGTGTGTGCGTGCGTGTCTGCGTGCATGTGTGTGTGTGCATGTATGTGTGCGTGCATGTGTCTGCGTGCATGTACCTGTGTGCGTGTGTGTCTGAGTGTGCGTGTGCGGGTGTGTGCATGCGTGTGTCTGAGTGTGTGTGTGAGTGCATGGGTGTGCATGTGTGTGTGTCAGAGTGTGTGCATCTGTGCATGTGTCTGTGTGCACGCGTGTGTGTGTGCATGTGCATGCATGTGAGTGTGCGTCCATGTCTGAGTCTGTGCGTGCGTGTGTGCATGTGTGCGTGTGTGTGTGTGCGTGCGTGTGTGAGGGTGTGTGCATGTGTGTGCGTGCGTGTGCCTGCGTGCGTGTGTGCATGTGTGAGTGTGTGTGTGCGTGCGTGTCTGCGTGCATGTGTGTGTGCGCATGTATGTGTGCGTGCATGTGTCTGCGTGCGTGTACCTGTGTGCGTGTGTGTCTGAGTGTGCGTGTGTGGGTGTGTGCATGCGTGTGTCTGAGTGTGTGTGTGCGCGCATGGGTGTGCGCACTTGTGTGTGTCTGAGTGTGCGTGTGCGGGTGTGTGCATGCGTGTGTCTGAGTGTGTGTGTGCGCGCATGGGTGTGCGCACGTGTGTGTCTGAGTGTGCACGTGTGCATGTGTGTGAACCCTCACAAGCCGCCATGCACTCTGCAAAGCTACCAAGATGTGAAGATAAAGACCACCTTTCTTTTCAGAGTCTTCTCTGCGAGTTACTGCAGTGCCTGTCCATTCACTGAGAGATACAATGATCTTCGATTTGTAAGCGAGAAATCAGGTTTAGTAACTTGATTCGTGATCTAAAATATATGTCATTGCTGAAACAGCTCATTTATAAGGCGAGGTGGGCTGCCAGGTGATTTTGTTGTTGTGCTTTGTTTTCTCTGCACCACGGGTCAGCAAGCTCTTTTGCAAAAGGCCAGTCAATAAATATTTTAGGTTGCTCAGGCCATGTGTCACATAGTCTTCGATGCTTTGCTTTGCTTTGTTTACAGCCCTTTAAAACTGAAGATCACTTCCTCGCTCTCAGGCTTAAAAACAGGCCAGACTTGACCTGAGGGCCACAGTTTGCCAACCGCAGTATGTTTCACTTCAATTCATTTATAATATCTCATTTCAATTAAAATCACTGAAAAACTATATCGCACTATTCAGTACCAATCATAGTAGAAGGAATCACACAAGCTTTCTGTGGTTGCCATCTGATCACTGATCTTCCCTGAGAAGATCTGAGAATGTTAGAAGCCAAGCGTGGTGACCTGACCTGGGGAGCATGACTTTTTGTTGTTTTATAAAGGAAAAAAGAAAAAGTGCTTACCTTAATCTATGATTCTATCTTCTGTATGAACTGTATTCATTCTGTAGCCACAATAAGACAATACAAGATCTAGATCAAGACAACAAAACACCTCTGTCTTCACAAGGAAGACAGGAAATAATGGATCAGTATTTCTTATTCAGATGCTTAGCACAAAAACTAAGCAGATTGTTTCTGCTGAGTGAGTGAGTGAAAGTTGCTCAGTCGTGTCTGACTCTTTGCGACCCCATAAGTGAAGTGGAACTAAAGAGTCTCTTGATGAGGGTGAAAAAGGAGAGTGAAAAAGCTGGATTAAAACTCAATATTCAAAAGACTAAGGTCATGGCATCCTGTCCCATCCCTTCATGGCAAATAGTAGAGAAAAATAAATAGAAGCAGTGACAGATTTTTCTTTCCGGGGCTCCAAAATCACTATGGAATGGTGACTGCAGCCACGAAATTAAAAGGTACTTTCTCCTTGAAATGAAAGCTATGACAAACCTAGACAGCATATTAAAAAGCAGAGACATCACTTTGCAAACAAAAATCTGTGTAGTCAAAGCTATGGTTTTTCCAGTAGTCAGGTATGGATGTGAGAGCTGGAGCATAATGAAATCTGAGCGCCAAAGAATGAAATTTTTGAACTGTGTTGCTGGGGAAGACTCTTGAGAGTCCCTTGGACAGCAAGGAGATCCAACCAGTCTATCGTAAAGTAGATTAGTCCTGAATATTCATTGGAAGGATGGATGCTGAAGCGCCAATACTTTGGCCACCTGATGCAAAGGACTGACTCATTAGAAAAGACACTGATGCTGGGAAAGATTGAAGGCAGGAGGAGAAGGGGACGACAGAGGATGAGATGGATGGATGGCATCACCGACTCGATGGACCTGAGTTTGAGCAAGCTCTGGGAGATGGTGAAGAACAGGGAGGTCTGATGCACTGCAGTCCTTGGGGGTAGCAGAGTCGGACACAACTTAGCAACTGAACAACAACGAGTGCACTGAAGCAGAATGTATTCTAAATTAGAGTAGCTGTTGTGAAATGAAACATGAAAGCTTCTGTACTGCCCCCTGGTCTCGCTGGTTCTTTCATGCCTTCGGAGGCCTCACCTGTCCTCAGGAAGATTAGAATTGCTTAGCACAAGTGAAAGAGGAAACAAAGGCTTATACCCAGGTCTTTAAATTCCAGATCAATTTAAAATAACAGAGTCGGCAGTTTTAAAAACAAAGCATCTTCTTTTTCCAGAGTCAGGCTTCCTGAGAGAAGAACCGTTTGAGAATCCACAGTGATAATAGCTGCAGTCAGCAGTCCTAGAGGTCATGCCACAGACAAGAGATTGGAAGGAGAGGAGAAAAAGATGCAGAGGAGAGGAGCTGAGGGAGGCTTGGGAGGTGGGCGGAGGCACACAGAGGGGCAGCTCCCAAGGAGAAAGGGGTGAGTCCAGGAGGGGCCTTGGGGGCAAAGGGAAATCCGCATTACAAGAGTGCTAGCCTCTGCCATAGACACTTCTCTCCCAGCGCAGCCGGGCAGCAGGCAGTGTGTGGCCCTGTGAGTCCTACAAGTGGTCTTGTTTGTGCCAAGAACAGCTCAGTGTGCACCGTCCTTCCACAACAGCCCGTAGGGCCTCTGTGATCATCCATCAAAAGTGATCCTCGAGTCAGCCCTGTCATCGTTGTTCAGTCACGTCCGGCTCTTCGACCCCACGGGCTGCAGCACGCCAGGGCTCCCTGTCCTGAACCACCTCCAGGAGCTGGCCCAGAGCTCAGCACAGTTCGAACGGACAAGGTCGGGCAGACTGGAACCAGCTTGAACTCCCCCTCCCTCCACAACGCCACCCTCACTTTAAAACTCCAGGTGTCACAAGACATCTGAGGCTCAGGGAGTGTCACACACACAGGGACACCTGCTAGCCAGGGACAATACTGAGGCTTGCCAACTGGGGAAGGCCTGTCACCACTCAGCTCTACAAGGACTGAGGCAGAAGCCACCGCAGCCCCTGACCTTCAACACATCCAGACACCAGGGTGGAGATCAGGAAAGGGGCACTCGGGGCTCTGGGAAAACTGGCAGGACGGGCCTGCAGACAGTTATTTTCAGAGAAGTCTTCTATGAACCTGAATACCTGCATGTTCCCATACTTAGAAAACACTAAAGCCGTTAAAACATCGGCTTCTTGTGACGAGCAGCAAGCTTCTACTGAGATGTGTGTTTGGCTGCATGTACCCTGTGGCCAAAGTCACGTGTTTACTAACCTTCCCCCTCACTTCTTGGAAACACTTTCTCAGAGCTCTCTGAGAGTCTGTCTCCCGGGCCAGAGTCGTCAACGAGACACTGAAAGAACTTGACTCTCAGCTTTTATGCTGTGTGCGTGTGCGTGTGTGTGTGTGTGTGTGTGTGTGTGTTTCAAATCAGCAGACTCAAGCCCAAGTCCATCTTGCTCAAAAAGAATTGCTTGCCCAAATTCATTCTGGGCCTATATTCCTACAATGCTTTCTTATGAAAGCCCATCTGCCTAGGATAAGCAGAGCAGGATGAAATCTCATCTGAAAAACTAATGACACACAGAATTCCAGATGTTTACTCCTTGGAAGGAAAGTTACAACCAGCCTATATAGCATATTAAAAAGCAGAGACATTACTTTGCCAACCAAGGTCCGTCTAGTCAAGGCTATGGTTTTTCCTGTGGTCATGTATGGATGTGAGAGTTGGACTGTGAAGAAAGCTGATCACCGAAGAATTGATGCTTTTGAACTGTGGTGCTGGAGAAGACTCTTGAGAGACCCTTGGATTGCAAGGAAATCCAACCAGTCCATTCTAAAGGAGATCAATCTTGGGTGTTCATTGGAAGGACTTATGCTAAAGCTGAAACTCCAATACTTTGGCCACCTCATGCGACGAGTTGACTCACTGGAAAAGAGTCTGATGCTAGGAGGGATTGAAGATAGGAGGAGACGGGGACAACAGAGAATGAGATGGCTGGATGGCATCACCAACTCGATGGACATGAGTTTGAGTGAACTCCGGGAGTTGGTGATGGACAGGGAGGCCTGGTGTGCTGTGGTTCATGGGGTCGCAAAGAGTTGGACACGACTGAGCAACTGAACTGAACTGATGCCAAAGTTCCTTGTATACAGTAGCTCCCTGAATCCCCACAACCCCCACAATGTAAACAGTGCTGGAGATGGGAATTGGACACTCAGACACGTCAATTAATCTAACCAAGGCCACACAGCTAGCAAGTAGCAGAGTCAGGGACTAGATCTTGTCAAGCCCAGATCTGGATGAAGCCAAAGACATGATTCTTTATACTACAGCAATTCTGCAAACAAGTGCGTGTGTAGAACTTAAAAAAACAAATTGCATTGTATTTTTAAATTTGCCATTTATTTCATGTAAAATAAACTGTCTACTCAAACAAATTCCTGTCTATTACCCTCCAATTTCATGGGTGACAGCTGAACATAAACTTAATTTTGTTCTGCTTACAATGCTGATCTTTTACAAACAACTTGTCTTATTAGATTATGTTCCTGACCTTAAATATTTATTTACACTCAATTCCCAGCATAGGATTCAGATACACAAGTGATGAGAGAAGAAAGGAAGAAGGAAATGAGTCAGGGAAAGAACAAAACAAATGACTAGAATTAGGAGCAAAGTGATTACAAATATCTGCCTAGAATAGGCAGGCTTAAAATCACAATAAGAAATAATATCTCAGGATTTCACAAATAAATATGCCATACTTTTTTTTGTAAGTAAAACCATCTATACTATTTTAGGGGAACAAAATTTGCTACCCCAAAATGTCTGTTTGGCATGGGAAATATTTCAAGCTGAAAATAATCAAGACCCAAAAGACTCAGGAAGAAACCTTGACCTTCCCCTCAGCTGCCTGAAGAGTGCAGACAGAAGACCTGCTCCAGGAAGCGTCACTGTCGGTAACTACAATATGAATCAGACGTGTAGACAGGCAGGAATCTAGCAAAGTCTGTTGAAATTCTGCTCTGTGTCCCATTGACTCCACTGGTCCAGCAAACATTCACTTACCAGATCTTTGGTCTTCCATCTCCATGCGAATTACCTTCTCCCCTTTGAAGTCCCAAGCCCACACCCCCAACATTCTCTTCAGTTTTAAGCTAAAGGTGGTGTATAAGGTGAAGGTGTTCAGCTTTACTGGGTGTCCCTCAGCGGTTGCTGTTCTTTGGTCTCTCAGTGTGTCTGACTCTTTGCCACCCCATGGACTGCAGCACGCCAGGCTTCCCTGTCCTTCATTATCTCCCAGAGTTTGCCCAAACTCATGTCCATTGAGTGGATGGTGCCATCCAACCATTTCATCCTCTGTCACCCCTTCTCCTCCTGCCCTCAATCTCTACCAGCATCAGCGTCTTTTCCAATAAGTCAGCTCTTCCAATTAGGTGGCCAAAGTACTAGAGCTTCAGCTTCAGCATCAGTCCTTCCAATGACTATCCAGAGTTGATTTCTTTCAGGATTGCCTGCTTTGATCTCATGCTGTCCAAAGGACTCTTGAGAGTTTTCTCCAACACCACAGTTCAAAGGCATCAATTCTTCAGTGTTCAGCCTTTTTTATTGTCCAGCTCTTACATACATACATGACTACTGGAAAAGCCATACCTCTGACTAGACGGACCTTTGTTGGCAAAGTAATGTCTCTATGTCTCTGCTTTTTTTTTTTTTTTATTTCTAAAAAAGAATTTTATTAAAAAAGCACAAATGCAAAGAAATGAACAGAGGAAAATTTATGCGTCGAACCTGGACTGGTCACTTATGATAATATACATGCTACAATTCCATTCTCTCCAATCATTCCACCTTCACCCTCTCCCACAGAGTCCCAAAGACTGTTCTAAATGCCTATGTCTCTTTTGCAGTCTCTTACTTTTTTTTTTTTTATTTTTTTATTTTTTTATTTATTTATTTTTTATAATTTTTTTTTCTTTACAGTTAAAAGTATTTTTATTAAAAAAGCACAAATGCAAAGAAATGAACAGAGGAAAATTTATGCGTCGAACCTGGACTGGTCACTTATGATAATATACATGCTACAATTCCATTCTCCCCAGTCATTCCACCTTCACCCTCTCCCACAGAGTCCCAAAGACTGTTCTAAATGCCTATGTCTCTTTTGCAGTCTCTTACTTTTTAACACGCTGTTTAGGTTTGTCACTGCTTTTCTTCCAGCGAGTAGGTGTCTTTTAAATTCATGGCTGCAGTCACTATCCACAGTGATTTTGGAGCCAAAAAAAATGAAGTTTGTCACTGTTTCCATTCTTTACTCATCTACTTGACATGAAGTGATGGGTCTGGATGCCATGATCTTCATTTTTGAATGTTGAATTTTAAGCCAGCCTTTTCACTCTCCTCTTTCACCTTCATCAAGAGGTTCTTTAGTTCCTCTTCACTTTCTGCCATAAGGGTGGTATCATCTGCATAACTGAGGTTATTAATATTTCTCCCGGCAATCTTGATTCCAGATTGCACCTCATCCAGCCCAGAATTTCGCATGATGCACTCTGCATAGAAGTTAAATAAGCAGGGTGACAATATACAGCCTTGATGTACTCCTTTCCCAATTTAGAACCAGTTCATTGTTCCATGTTCAGTTCTGTTTCTTCTAGTCCTGCATATAGGTTTCTCAGGAAGCAGATAAGGTGTCTGCTATTCCCATCACTTTAAGAATTTTCCACAGTTTGTTGTGATCCACACAGTCAAAGAATTTAGCGTAGTCAATGAAGCAGAAGTATATATTTTTTCTGGAATTCTCTAGCCTTTTCTATGATCCAATGGATGTTGGCAATTTGATCTTTCATTCCTCTGCCTTTTCTAAATCTAGCTTATACCACTGGAAGTTCTCAGTTCACATACTGTTGAGGCATAGCTTGAAGGATTTTGAGCATTACTTTGCTAACATGTGAAATGAGTGCAACTGTGCAATAGTTTGAACATTCTTTGGCATTGCCCTTCTTTGGGATTGAAATGAAAATTGACCTTTTCCAGTCCTATGGCCACTGCTGAGTTTTCCAAATTTGCTGGCATATTGAGGGCAGGACTTTCATAGCATCATCTTTTAGAATATGAAATAACTCAGCTGAAATTCTATCACCTCCACTAGCTTTGTTCATAGTGATGCTTCCTAAGGCCCACTTGACTTTGCATTCCAGGATGCCTGGCCCTAGGTGAATGATCATACCATCGTGGTTATCTGGGTCATGGAGATCTTTTTTGTACAGATCTTCTATACATGTACTCCCAGGGATATGTTATTAAACATTTGTGTGATTTTCTCCTGTTAATCTGTATCAGGTCTATTTAATTCTTAGACAAGCCAGAAGAATACTGAAGGGTCGAGGAAAATCTCCTGGACAAAGGGTTGAAGAGAACATGGACAGTATGTTCCATGTCAGGTAGTTTTAACCATGCCTGACATAACTCTGTATTGTTAACATCAAAACCAGGTACCGTGTCTAGAAACGTGCCAAGTCATGGATCGACAGAGGCTGTCATACATGGTGAAGTCAGTCAGAATGAGAAAAACAAATATCGTATAGTATCATTCGTATGTGGAATCCAGAAAAGCAACACAGATGGCCGTACTTGCAAAGCGGAACCCAAGCTGGAGAGAAGGGACGTGTGTTTACCGAGGCGGGGAGAGGGGACGGGGGAGGGGGCTGGCGCGTGCAGCAGTGACAGTGTGCAAGTCGGACAGACGACTGGCGAGAACCTCCCGCGCGGCACGAGGGGCTCCACTCGGCGCCCGGTGGCGACCCGAAGGGGAAGGAAACCCAGACAGAGGGGTGTATGCACTCCCCGAGAAAACAATTAAAGAAAGCTTTGTGGAAAACTGTCAACAGCTCCTCCAAGTGGACACATCTCAAGCACAGCAAACTGCCGGTTGAGGGTCAGTTGTACTCAGTCCATCTGAAGAAATTTTTAAGGGAAGGTTAATTTTTAAGGCTAATTTTTAAAGGAATTCTCACTGGCATTATTTACAGCTCATTGTTACATAACAAGTTATTTGTGTTCTAGGAGTTTTTCCTCTTTAGCAAAGATACACATGAGGTTTGAATACACGATCAATGGGCTATAGCCTTTTTTTAAGGATTGACTAGCTTATAAGGGGTGTTGCTTCTTGGCCACAGCCATAAAATATTTACTAGCGTAATAATGGCAGCACACGGCATGGTCGGGCCATGAGAACCGATATTCCTCTCTAGGCAAAAATGAAACATTTCCTCCGTCTG
This sequence comes from Moschus berezovskii, assembly GCF_049115385.1. Taxonomy (NCBI): domain Eukaryota; kingdom Metazoa; phylum Chordata; class Mammalia; order Artiodactyla; family Moschidae; genus Moschus; species Moschus berezovskii. Next base: position 2,581,098 of record NC_142485.1, read on the forward strand.
AATTCACTGAACAACCAGAAGAAAGCCTATGGCCATGTGGTGGTTCTCTATCCAGTGAAAATGATACAAAGCAACGTTCCCTTCAGCAAACCCACCCAGCAAACTGCCTACCAGGCAAAGCCTTTAAATCTGCCCCCCGATGACCCCTCACCTTTTACCCTTTGGATGAATGTATTAGGGTCAGTGCCAGGGAAAGCTGTAAGAGAAGAAAGGTGCATTTCCTGTGTCAACACCTCCGTTTTACCATAGGTGACATCATTCCAGCTCCATGACCACCCAGCCCTCCCATCCCAAGCTGGTCAACTTCACCCTCAAACTTGTGGCTCCATGCTTAGTCCTAATCGACACCCCTGCCTCCTTCCTAACCCACACGGGTCATGAACTCACATCAGTAAGGCTGAGCAGTTACACACCACCCCCGCCTGGAGCAGTGGGGTACTTACAGAGGCATGTGAAGAAAAGTGTTCATTAGAAATCATGAAAATGGAACTTCCTGGGGACCCAGGGGCTAAGACCCCATCTCCCAATGCAGGGGCCCAGGTTCGATCCCTGGTCAGAGAACTGGATCCCACATGCTGTGACTAAAAAGGTCCACCATGCTGCAACTAAGGCCCTGTGCACCTGTGCCAAGTACATAAATATTTATTTTTTAAAATAAATAAACACTTACTTTTAAAAAAGGACATTACAAAAATGCTTTGACTCAAGGGCCATGGTGATTTTCAAGCCACCATAAAGTGGTGACATATATCAACACACCAAATTTGTAGAATGACAATCAGAAGCCACCTTCATTGCCACTCTGGAAGCAGAAAAGGGATGAACTGAAATGAAAGTCACTTAGTCGGGTCCAGCTCTTTGCGATCCCATGGACTGTAGCCCACCAGGCTCCTCTGTCCATGGGATTTCCCAGGCAAGAATACTGGAGTGGGTTGCCACTTCCTTCTGCAGGGGATCTTCCCAACCCAGGGATCGAACTCGGGTCTCCTGCACTGCAGACAGATTCTTTACCGTCTCGGCTGCGAGGGAAAAGGAAGCAGCCACACTCATATGACTCTGGACAGAACACGGTCTTCCCACACCCCCTCCTTCACTCAGTCCATCCTGAGGCCGTCCAGACACCGTGCTGGGCGCTGCAAGCGTCAGATTACAGTGGGGACAGACACCTACACCAACAGTCACCATATAGTGACAAGCATTTAACAATTAAAGTTACCTAACACGGATGACTGGAGAAGGCAATGGCGAGCCACTGCAGTACTCTTGCCTAGAAAATCCCATGGATGGAGGAGCCTGGTAGGCTGCAGTCCGTGGGGTCACTAAGGGTTGGACACGGCTGAGCGACTTCACTTTCACTTTTCACTTTCACACATTGGAGAAGGAAATGGCAACCCACTCCAGTGTTCTTGCCTGGAGAATCCCGGGGATGGGGGAGCCTGGTTGGCTTCTGTCTATGGGGTCACACAGAGTCGGACACGACTGAAGTGACACAGCAGCAGCAGCAGCAGCAGCAACACGGATGACTCTTGAGAGTCCCTTGGGCTGCAAGGAGATCCAACCAGTCCACTCTAAAGGAGATCAGTCCTGGGTGTTCATTGGAAGGACTGATGCTAAAGCTGAAACTCCAATACTTTGGCCACCTCATGCGACGAGTTGACTCACTGGAAAAGAGTCTGATGCTAGGAGGGATTGGGGGTGGGAGGAGAAGGTGACGACAGAGAATGAGATGGCTGGATGGCATCACCAACTCGATGGACATGAGTTTGAGTGAACTCTGGGAGTTGGTGATGGACAGGGAGGCCTGGCGTGCTGTGATTCACGGGGTCGCGCAGAGTCGGACACGACTGAGCTACTGAACTGAACTGAGCTGAACTGAACTGAACACGGATGACGGGACCAGGCTGTGCAGGGGAAGGAGACAAGGGTGGGAGGATTCTGGGAAAGCTTTCCAGAGGACAAGACATCTGGGCTTAACGCCTGCCAGACAGAGAGAGGGCACGAGGGATGGGAGGAGGCCAATCAGGAAGAGGGTGGGAAAGCGGGTCTTCAATTCAAAAGATTTCGTCTGTATCCCTCAGCCCAAGGAATTCTGGCAGCCTGAGAGGAGGCCAGGCTCACATGGGCTGGCTCCTGATTTAGAGCAGGGCGCCAGTTCCTGTTAACACCATCGCGGCCCCAGCCACTGAACCCAAGTTACCACATGCCTGCCCTCCTGGGACAGCCTCTCCCCAGCCCGACCTGTCAATCTGGCTGACTCTCACATCCAGAGGGTTCCAAGGAACGGGCAAGGGTGCCCCCAGGATTTTTTTTTTTTCTCACAGAATTACCTCCAAACAGTGTACTCCATTACAAAAATCAAAACTCTAGGCCAATTCTGACCACATATTTTGGAGAGCACAAATCCATATCCCTTTGTTTTCTTTTTCCAAGAAAATCATAATTTTAGAGCTTGCTTCCAGGCTTCCAAATTTCCGTTTTTATTTCAGTTTGGTCTGTATATTCAAACCCTAAATACAATGAGCCCAAGTCAAAAGTTTCTGCTCCCAAAGTGGAAACTTGTTCTCCCTGGTGGATTTGGTTAGTTTGCAATCTTCCCAGTTTGGTGTGGCCCTGCTTTTACAAACGATGAGCATGAAAATAGTTCTATCTAAGAGAACCAAATGGTCAGGTTTATTAAAACATCATGGAAGCCACTAATGAATGAAGACTCGGAGTAGCACCAGCAGCAGATGCCCTCTGTCACATGTCCCGGGAGCCAGTTAAATACCCTGGACGTTCACCAGCCATGTGGCCCTTCCTACCACACCCTCCACTTCCTTCAAGAAAGGACCTGAAGGAGCCCGTGTTGTAAACCGCTGTCCTTACATCTTCTCAGTGGAAAATAAATAAATGTAGAGTTTGGGGCTTCCTGGAAGCAGGTTTCGATGTGCATAACCTGCAGTGCACATGTGCCAAGCCACTCAGTTGCGTCCGATGCTTTGCGACCCCCTGGACTCCAGCCCACCAGGTTCCCCTGTCCATCGGATTCTCCAGGCAAGAATACTGGGGTGGATTGTCATGCTCTCCTCCTGGGGATCTTCCCAACCCAAGGATCAAACCTGCGTCTCTCACGTCTCCTGCCCTGGCAGCCAGGTTCTTTACCACTAGTGCCACCTGGGAAGGCCCAGGTGGAAATATGGAAATGTCCTTAACTGTAATAACTGTCAGATGTCAATGTCGAAGTCTTCTTAGTGGTCTGCATGATAACCTTTTACTGTGTAACAAAGGTTTATTTAACCACCAGGGCAGGGCTGATTTATGTATAGTGGCTCATTCTACTCTCGCTGGACAAGGCCAGCAACAACAGAAAGTGATACCTTAACATTTTATTGCTCACCCCAAAACACTGCACACACGCCAGTTTTATGCCAGTCAGTTCTCAGGTTAACTGAAAGACACAGGCCACACAGAATGCTTGAAGATGTTTGTCCAAATATCACAGGTACCAAAGCAAACAAAAAAGTGATGTTAAAACAGCATGTTACCAAAGCCATTTTTAAATGAGATGACTTCTGACTATCCAAAGGAAGAAAAATCATTTTTCTTCTTCATCATTTGAGTAGAAGGAAAAATGTCATTTTGGAAAAGTGCTGAGTTCCCTAGTAGAGCAACTCCAGACCAAGAAAAGGATGAAATTACTACTGAGAAGTAAACTCAAGTGGTTTAATGCTATAAACCACAAGTTTCTACCAGAACTGTGTTCAAAAGTGGTTTCACAGCTCTAGTCTGGATTCACTTCCAGGAAAGTCGAAGAAGACTTAAGGCACCTGATTCTATTTTTCCACTCATGAAACTCGATTTCACGAAAGACATTTCAGAGGGTCACACTGAAGCTCAAGATGATGCACAGGGCGAGCAAGGTGGAAAGTTCAGCAGGACAGTCTGCTTTACCGCAAAACGTTCAGTATCAAGTTTCCATAAAATTACGAATCCTGAGTTGGCTTGTGTTTTGTCCTCTATCAAATATGTATGCTGACATGAAAGAGCGCTGCAAGTTCATACCTGCTTACGTGTGGCTTAAAAACATCTGGTCACAGAGCATGAGAGCTATTAGAAACCTTAGATAATCACTTCTTTCTTTAATGACGGGGAGAAGCTGAGATCCAGAGAGGCCCTCCCACCGGTTTTCTCCTTCCCTGCCTCCCGGGCCCCTTCTGCTTCCTCCTCATCAGTCCTCAGATCACAACCTGACACCTGTCCCCGACTCCATCCCCATCACAGGAGCTCTTCTCCCGGACACGACTGTCTTTCCGTCTTGGAAATTCCCTTCCCGCCCCTTCACGCAGTGGTCCCTGATTTTCTCACCATCTCTGGTGCCTTTGCCTTGGGAAGCTCTCCTCTTCGAGCTTCGCTTCCAGTGTTGATGGCCAGGGCTTTGACACAGATCCTCTAACATCTCCATCCACACAGGCTCCACCAGGTAGATCCAACTCTTCCGCAAAGTGCTGTGTAACCAAACCTCCCTCCAGAGCACCAGGCCCCGGTCTCCAAGTGCCGACCTGAACCTCTGCCCTGCCTATCGCACAGATTTCTCAAACTTGCCATGTCCCAAACGGACGACCTTCTAGCTCCCGCCTCAAACCCCTCTCCCTCCCAGGTTTCCTAAATTAAAGAATGACATTCTAGGTGTCCAAGGCAAACACTGACATCCCATCCAAAACCCCACCCTCTCTTTCCTTCCTCAACCCCAACACTCAATGAATCAGTAAGGCTTATAGATCTTATTTATCAAATGCTTCTCTACTCCTGGGATTTCCCTGGAGGTCTAGTGGTTAAGACTCTGCACTGCCATTGCAGGGGGCAAGGTTCGCTCTCTGGTCAGGGAACTAAGATCCCACATACTTCGCGGTGTTGCCACAAAAGGAAAAAAAATAAAGTTTCTTTGCTCTGCCCATCTTTCTATCTCCACTGCCTTGATCCTAGCCCAGGCCATTGCATCAGCCTCTGAATGGTCCCCCTTCCCTTCAGTTCAGACTCTTCCGCAACATATCGTCATCAGAACAGGCAAAATGATCTTTCTTATCAATTTCATTGCTAAATCCCTTCTACGTCTCCCCAGTGATCTTAAAATAACACCAAAATCCTAACACGAATGTTGAGGCTCTGCGTTGTCTTGCTTCCACCCGCTCTGCAACAGGCACAGATGTCACCTCTGTGGTTCTCAGTGCAGCTTTTTTATGCATCCCTTTCCTCCAGAAGGCTTCAGTTCAGTTCAGTTCAGTCGCTCAGTCGTGTCCGACTCTTTGCGACCCCATAAACACATGTAAACTCACGTGCAAGCACGGAGCCCAAAGTTCAGTGATGTGCTCTAATCTGGCCTCTTTTCTTCTGCTGCCCTGATTCTGCCATATCACCAGGATGGGTCTGCTGATTTCTGCACACACCCTGGAGGACCAGAGAAATAATTACTGGTTTCTAGAAATACAGCAGCTATTTCTGTTTTCTCTTTTGACACCTCTCTCGATGCCCAAGTTCTACAAACCAGACCCTTCCACAGAAGGCAGTTCTTGCCAAAGGAAACATCTGACATCTTGTCAGAAAATGGAAGTGCCACAGAGAACAGGGAATAGAGGGAAGATGAGAGAAGCAGTATCTCCTCTTAAGAGAACTTCCCATCCAGACCCTGCCAACAGGAGTCCTAAGATCACAACCAAGAAACTCAAACTGCCAATGGCTTACCGAGTGCCTCTTGGGAAAAAAGCAGTTGTTAAGACAAATATACCGCTGGTTCTAAAGAATAACAGAAATTTTTGAGAATCACTGAGAGAGCTTTTGTAAAGTACAGGTGGCCTCAAGTAACCCCCGGAGTCTCTGATTCACTAGGTTCTAGATAATGCTGGAGCATGCATGCTCAAGGCCTCCCAGGCCATCATGATGCACAAAACATTTAGGAACCACTGACAGACACGTCTGCAACAGACACCTAGGAAACATGCTCCAAGCGTCCTCCAGAGCGTCCGTGCTCTGCAACTGCCCTGAGAAACCTGCCACAAGAATTCCAGAATTCAGACTCTGGAGGTGAAGAAGATTTTCCAGAGCTTCAGGAAGCATCTGCATGCCAGCCATCAGGGGTAACAATCCACAGCCAACCCCTCCCTCATCTGGAGACACAGGAAATGCCAGGATGTGGAGAAGGCAATGGCACCCACTCCAGTGCTCTGGCCTGGAAAATCCCACGGGCGGAGGAGCCTGGTGGGCTGCAGTCCATGGGGTCGTAAAGAGTTGGACACGACTGAGCGACTTTAGTTTCACTTGTCACTTTCATGCGTTGGAGAAGGAAATGGCAACCCACTCCAGTGTTCTTGCCTGGAGAATCCCAGGGACGGTGGAGCTTGATGGGCTGCCGTCTATGGGGTCGCACAGAGTCGAACATGACTGACACGACTTAGTAGCAGCAGCAGCAGCAGCAGCAGCAGCTCTGAAATAAACAAACAAGAATCTATAAAAAGAAAATAAATCAAGACAGTTACTATCCTTGTTTCTGATGACAGAAAAAAATAGGTGATTTTTTTCATTTTTTCAGATATTTCAAGAATGTAGGTTTTTAGGAACTTTGCAGGTGTTTTTCCAGTTTTTTGATATGCTACTTTACAGTGAAAAATAAAAGTCTTTGGATTCACATATTTCTGATCAAATCTTTGCTCTGTCACTTACAAGTTGTGCAACACTGGGCAATGTGCTGACTTCTTTTGAACCTCAATTTCCTCTGATGTAAACATCGGAATAATGCTAACTAGGAAAAGGGAAAGTTCTCCAATCAGACTGGCCCACGGGCAGCTGCAGAAGGGGTGTGACTTTCTCGGGGAGAGGAGAGTAGAGGGTAAATCAGAAGTGTGCCTGGTAGGGGTGCTCTTAAGGAGGGCTGAAAGACACTGTATTGGTAGGAGTTGCAACTGGAAATAAAATAAATAGATAAACCAAAAAACCACTAACAGTTCATGACATTAACTCTCTGGTTTATGCTTAAGGCTAGGACATTCCACCAGCCACACCTCAGTCCCTGACACAGAGTTTTAGGGAACAAGAGACAACAGAGAGTGGAAAAAGTGCTTTTAAGTGCTTCTAAAACACTTAAATACACCAGTCATATGAATGCTCATGTTTCACCTGGAGGAGTTACTTGAAGCAGCAAGCAAACCCAAAACACTAAACCAGCCTGAGAGAACTTCAGGGTGAACACAACAGAAATACCTCCCAAACATACTCATGAAGGCTGGACCAAAGCCCATCGAGGAATGCAGAGGCTGGGAAAGATGACTGCAGATCAGCGCTGGTGCTGAGCTCCAGGGCAAGGCTGCATGAGCTTCACCCTGGGGTGTATTACGCTGATCCTGTGCCCAGAAGATTATTTCACATGTATGGAAAACTGCTAGCACATAGTAAGAACACAAAAGATTTTCCCTTTTCCTTCACACACCATTTATCCATTGAGTGGGCAACTGTCCTGGAGAAGAAACTGCTACCCTTCAAAGCTCGAAATACACAAGAACGTCAGGCCCTGGTAGGGAGATGCCAAAGACGCTTCATTACTCCTCCTGGCACTTTAAACGACTCTTATCTGTAGCGCCAGCTGCTGACTGCATTAAACCGCAAAGAATGCAGAAAGTGCTTCTTTTGCTTTTCTGTCGTCGCAAACAGCAAATGAGGCACGCGTGCTTCTGTGTAACGTCCTCTAAACAGAGACAGCCGGGCACCGGGGCAGCACCCGGCCGGTCACAGGCCCGCGCAGAGCGTGCAGGGAGCCCGGCTCAGTCTTCTGCCTTACTCCCCATCTCTGCAGGGGAGCTGGAAGAGCACAGGTGTCTCTGCTTCCCTGAGATTATTCAGAAGTAGTGTTTCAACCTAATCGTCCATCAACAGATGAATGGATAAGAAGCTGTGGTGCATACAGTGGGATACTACTCAGGCAGAAGAAAGGCAATTTAAGTGTGCCATTTACAACCACTTGCATGGACCTAGAGGTCATCAGACCGAGTGATGCAAGAAAGAGAAAAATACACGGCATTGTTTACACGTGGAACCCAAACGATGACAAGTGAGCTTCTCCATGAAACGGAAACAGACTCCCAGGCGTCCCTTTCCTCACAACAGAGAGCAGCCCTGCCAAGGGGACGGGCAGCTGGGGAAGGGGTGGAATGGGATTTGGGGCTTAGCAAACTAGTACGTAAAGAACAGGTAAACAACAAGGTCCCACTGTAGGCACAGGGAAATACATTCAATAGCCTGTAAGAAACCATTATGAAAAAGAATGTGTATATGTATATAGACAGATAGATAGGCATGTGTGTGTGTGTAACTGAATCACTTTGCTATACACAGCAGAAATTAACACAGCAGTGCAAATAAATTATACTTCAATATTAAAAATTAAAGCATAAAAGTAGTGTTTCATCCACATAATGCTGAACATCCCTATGATATCGGGGTTATCTACTCAACATCTCTTTCCTAGGAACTTTCTGCCGTCGGCATAATAACGTCCAGAGCCACTGTCTTAATAGAGGTTCCCTGCAACAACTGACTCCAGGAGTCGCTGCCAAGGCAAGCTGAGGCAACGGGTCTCCTCCAGAACTTGGGACAAGAAGAAAACTGGAGGATAGCCACTCGAGTTTTTCTGAAGCTTCGCTCCCCATTATGAGAGATGAACCTGTGTGGAGTGAGACGCACGGGCCAGGGTACAGCCTGGTTCCAGCTGCCTGAGCCCCACTGCAGCCCTGCTCTTCCCAAAGCCTGGCTGTTCAGGTCTTCTTGACCCCAGGAGAACTCCCTTTGTCTTGCCTTTGATGTCGTAGTTGTGGTTGCTCTTTAAGTCAGCCTGAGTCCATTTCTGTTGCATGCATCCTGAAGAACTTAAATTAACATTTAACAATCAAGGTTCCTAGCTTAGTTATCTAAGTGAAAAATATATTGCTGTTGCTGTTCAGTTGCTAAGTCATGTCCCATTCTTTGAGACACCATGGACTACAGCACACCAGGCTCCTCTGTCCTCTAATCTCTCCCAGAGTTTGCTCAAATTCATGTCTATTGAAAAATCATTTGGTCTGATTTTATTTTTAGTCTCTTTCTAGAACTGTTTCTAACCATCCAACCAGGGATATTAGCACTACCTGGTCTTACTTACATACTGTGAACACAGTAAGTATACTGCCTACAATTCAGTAAACAGACAGTCCCTGACTGACAACAGTTTGACTTACAATGAGCAATACACACTCAGAAGAAGCCATACTTTGGATTTCGTCCTTTCTCCTGGGCTAATGACAGGTGGCGTAATATTCTCGTGTGATGCTGGGCAGCGGCAGCAGCCACAGTGCCTTGTCAGCCATGCGGTCATGAGGGCAAACAACTTACAACCTTTCTGGTTTTCACTTTCAGCACATTGAATAAATTACAGGAGATATCCAATACTTTGTTATAAAATAGGCTTTGTGTTAGATGATTTTGCCCATCTGTAGGCTAATGTTAGAGCTCTGAGCATGTTCAACATGGGCTAGTCTGAGTTGTGGCTTCCCTGGTGGTAAACAATCCACCTGCCAATTCAGGAGATGGGGGTCCGATCCCTGGGATGGGAAGAGGAAAACGCAGAAGGAAATGGCAGCCCACTCCAGTATTCTTGCCTGGAAAATCCCATGGACAGAGGGGCCTGGTGAGCCACACTCCATGGGGTCACAAAAGAGTTGGACATGACAGAGGGACTAAAGAACAACAGGCTGAGCTGTGATGTAGGTCAGGGTATTAAATGTATTTCAGTCGATATTTTCAACTATGAGTTTATTGGAACATAACCCCATCATAACTCAAAGAAGATCTGCAGTGGTTAAGAACCAGAACTCTGAAGCCAGACTGAGGCTTTGAATCTCAGCTCCACCTGTGGATTCTGTGACGTGCCAGCCACGCCCCCCGTTAGAACTAACTAATTTAATCCCCCAGCTTGAGGGAGTGGTGCCAACAGCAGCTACCTAGGAAATGTCTTCTACAGAAGAGAAGACAGCGGCCTCACCCAAGGTCACAACCGTTTTCCAGGGACAATTTGCAAAATAGAAAAGCCCGCCCTGCTCCTCCCCACCCCAGCTCATCCCAGCTCTGGAAAACTGCAGGACCAGACCTGCCCCAGAACTCCCCATGGGGTTCACTAAAGCCTCTGCTGGGACTGCATCATACCCCGACTTCTGCCCAGCCCCGCTTCCTTCTCTGCCCCCAGGGAACGATCCTTGAAGCGCTCCCTGACACCTCGTGTGTGCAGATCTCCAGACCACAGCCCACTTCCTGGGACACCCAACCCACCACAGCACACTTGCTGTGAGATCCTACAAGTCGCTCAGTTTCTCTGTGCCTCAGTTTCCCCATCTATAAAATAAGCGTGATAATATGACCCACTTCACAATAATGGGAAGAGGATTCAATGAATGAAAGTGCTTACGACAGAATGGCATCCTGTATGATGGAGCACTAACTCTCACTCTTAAACTTACCCCACAGTAACAAGCTGACTCTTACTTCCTTTTTATACAAGTGAAATTGATTATAAAGATTAGACTAGTTCCCAAGGGACCCTAACTTTGAACACAAAGAAGTTCAGGCTTTCCAAGTCCCTGAATCATTTCCCTTCTGATTTGGTTCATTAAGAGTCCAAGGATGTAGGCCCTTGGGGCTCACGGAAGGAGATTCATCTTTTAAGTGACGCCTGTGCCTGAGACAGGACGATGGGGGTTAGCCTTGGAGCCTGACTTTTGCCAATCTGTTGTTTTTGTAAGTGGTGCTTTGTACTCATGCCCAGAGGTGCTGACGATGAGTGCATTGCTATAAAACTCAACATAAAACACATGAAATGGAGCCTAAATCATAAATACAAAAATTCTAACAGCAGGTTAGATTTTATGGCCCTAATTTGTCTTAAATTGACATGTAGCATGACTCTTGGCATCACTTGGAGTGCTGTATGCAAATCAAAGGTACATATGTGCCCAGATAGTTAAATGTAGCTCCAAAGTGAGGTCAGTATTAATAAGTGAGCACTAACCATAATTTTTGATGAAGGGATACATTTTCTTTTTATTATTCTGTTGTGAAAGATAAGCAACATGTTTTATACTTGCTTTCACTTAGAAAGTGATTAGTGAGTATTTCAGTGAAAGTTTCCTATGAATCCAACGCAAAAAATAAAAGAAAAAAAAGGAGATTCTGTGAGCAAAAATAAAGGCAGGATCTGAACTACACAGAATGTGCCCCTTCCACAATTTAAAATCATCACGGGCCGAGGGTCCTGATATATCATTGAGGTGGGAATGGAGAGAAAGCAGGCAGCAAAGGAGGCCAGCTGGTTGCAGCTTGGAGAAGAGGTTCTCCTGGGCAGTACTGTGGATTTTAAAGTGAAAAGTGTTAGGCACTTAGTCGTGCCCGACTCTTTGCAACTCCATGGACCGTAAGCCCACCGGGCTCCTCTGTCCATGGAATTCTCCAGGCCAGAATGCTGGAGTAGGTAGCTGTTCCCTTCTGCCGGGGATCTTCCCGACCCAGGGATCAAACCTGGGTCTTCTGTACTGCAAACAGATTCTTCACCGTCTGAGCCACCAGGGAACCCCTAAGTCCAAGACCATGTGTCAATAAACTCCTACATCTACATCCATATCCTTTCTGTGAAATATGGATCTCCTACCAAAAGCTTCCTTGAATGGCAAGTAAGTATCTCAAATATTGCATGATGCTTGACTTTTCCTCAAAACCTGCTTCTGCCTTGGGTTCCTCCTCTCAGTAAATGACACTAGCAGCGTTGTGGTGCTCAAATAAAAAACCTAGGCCTTATCCTTGGTTCTCGGCCCCCAGTTAATCTCCAAACGTACTCAGAATCCATATGCTGCTTTCCGTCCTCAGCACCACCTCCCGCATCCAGCTCCCACGTCACTCTCTCCCTCCAGGATGCCCCAGCCCTGCTGACTCTCCCTCTGTCCCTCAACCACGAGCTCTCTGCTCTTCACTCTATCTCAGGTCACGCCCAGCTTCACGCCCCTTTTTAACTCCTTCCTTTGCCTCAAGGGCAAGAACTCCTGGTCTGCACCTCAGAACCTCCTTCTTGCCACTCGAATCTTTGCTTGTATGTCTCCTCTCCAAAGATGCCTTCCCCAATCACCCAAAATAAAGAAGACATCAAGAACCTGTATCTCCTTAACTTGTGGCAAATTCCTCATTTCCATCTGATAGTTTCCACTGTTTATTTATCCCATGGTTTATCGTCTGTCTTTCCTACCAGACTGCATCTTACAAGAAAACAGAGGAACTGCCCGAGTGGGCCAGTGGATAAGAACTCACCTACCAATGCAAAGGACATGAGTTCAATCCCTGGTCTAGGAACATTCCATATTCCGTGGGACAACTAAGCCTGTTCTCCACAAATACTGAGCCCATGCTTCAGAGCCGGGTTCTCCTCAACAAAAGAAGCCGCCAGAAAAAGAAATCCTCGCACTGCAAGGAAGAGAAGCTCCCACCAGCTGCAACCAGAGAAAGCCTGTATGCAGCAACGAAGACCCACCACAGCCAAAAATTAATTAACTAATTTTCAAGAAAAGGTATCACTAAAGAAAGAGAGAGAGAATAGGGACCCTGGCTGTCTCTGTCCCCACTGAACACCCAGCACCAAAAGGAGTGCCCTGCCAGAAATACAAGCTCAGTTAACATTTGTTGAATGAGTGACTGCGTAGTAGTCACTGAAAACTGGACAGTCAAGTCTAAAGCCAGAACTACTTGATAAAGGAAGGTGTATGTCAAGTCTGCCATACTCTGGGTTCTATGTTCACCACATATGTGTTTTATCTTATTTAACCTAATCCACATCTCTCTGAAGTGGACTGTGTTATGATCATCTCAAATGTCTATGTCAATGAAACAAAAATTCAAGGAAGTTAAGTAATTTTCCCAAGTTCAGACTGCTAATAAATACAAAGATAGATCTGGCTGTAGAACCCAGACCCTTCCTACAGTCATGCTGGTTTGCTATCAGCTTAGTCTTGCACTCATTTCTCTTTTTTATTGACAATGGGAAATAGGCAATCAAGAGGAAAATTATTTTTCCTTATCCTACACGTGCAAAATTTCTCAGATTCCACTTATGTTCTATGCAAAGAATTACCAGTTCTCTGTTCTTCATACTAATCAAGGAGAAAAGAGATTTGTATAGGAATAAGGTTTAATAGTAAAAATGTATCTTATATGAAAGAGACAAATATATTTTTAGCCCCTCGAGCTAAGCTAGCCTCTGGCTGAAGCTTGCAGAGACAGGCTGGGCTCACGCTCCCGCCATCTCTCCTCGCCGCCTCCTCTCCTTCCGTCCGCTCCTCCTCTGTCTCCCACTCCTCCTCCGTCCTCTCCTCTCTCTTTTTCTCATTAATACTGCCTCCGGAATTCACATCATAAACATTACCTGGGGAACACAAGCTGGGGGAACCACGGACAAGAGACATGGCATCTCTGTACTTCAGTTTCTCCCACTACACACCCCAAGGGATCCCAACTGTTCCCACATTTGTGGGGATAGTGGGAAGAAAAAAAAAATCTGTAGACCATTCCAGAGTTTCCAAAAGTAAAACAGTGGTCATTCTCCATAGATGGATTCCATTGGTTCTCTGGAATGTAGAAAGCACAGCACATTTTTACAAATAGGACTGTTTTTACCTTTTGGCCCACTACACATGAAGAGGGGGTGATGCCAGATGGCCTCTGAGACCCCTGCCAGCTCTAGCCTCCCAGAGATCAACCGGCAGAATGAAAGAACTCAGGCTTTGAAGTAAAACAGACTTAAATTGCAACAGTGACTATCTCAGAACCTCTATTACTCTGCAAAATTGACATAATAAATTTACTTCTCATCGTGGTTATAGAGACCAATAAGGCCTTGCTACAAGGACCAGCATATACATGTTTAAGAGGGACCCACTTTGATTATTATGGGTTGAATTGTGTCCTCCCCCCAAAAAAAGACACCCTGAACCCTAAATAACTCAGAATGTGACCTTACTTGGAGACAGGGTCTTTTCAGAGGTAATCATGTTGAAATGAGATCACTAGGGTGGGCCTTGACCCACCATGACTTACAGAAAGTCATGATTTTGGAAAAAGAAAATCCGGACACAGAGATAAACATGTGCACAGGGAGGATGCTGTGTGCAATGAAAGCAGAGATTAAAAGGATGGACATGCAAGCCAAGCACCCCCACAGACAGCCAGCAAAGCCCTGGAAGCGGGGAGAGAGGCAGGGAACAGGTTCCCCCTCGTGGCTTCAGAAGGAGTCCACCTCGCCAGTGCCTCGATGGTGGACTTCCAGCCTCCAGAACTGAGAGACGGTACGTGTCTGTTTAAGACACTTGGTCTGTGGTGCTTGGCTGCAGCAGCCCTAAGAAATGAAGACACAATTCTTAGAGGCTAGTTGCTCCTGGGGTATTTGCAGTATCTTTTCCACCTAGAAGTCAAAGTTTTTCTGAGGTTTTTGACAGCAAGCTCAGTGAGCAAAGGATTTTAGAGTCATGAGTAATATAAAATTATATTGGCTGTTATGATCTAAAATTCACTCTGACATTTTCTATGCTGTTATTTTCAATCTGGTGGTGACCTACTAAATTAATTTCACAACCTGCCTGAGAAACACTAAGCTGGACCTCAAACTCCTTCAGAACAGACAATCTTCTCTGTTCTCCTTCCTCTAACCCAACACTGGACTTGTAGAGAGCAAATAAACCTTTGATGATTGACTTTGAAGGTCAATATATATTTGATAGCTTTTTATGCCACTACTTGGGGTTTTGTTAATAAACCTCTGCCAAAATATTAAATGGCAGTGGGAATTTTGAAATGGTTGTTTTCTAAACAGAAACACACTCACAGACACAAACTTATGGTTGCCAAAGGGGAAATTGGGAGGGAGGGATAAATTAGGAGCCTGGGATCAGCAGATATACACTGCTAGACATAAAACAGATGAACAATAGAGTCCTACTGTACAGCACAGAGAACTATATTCAACACCCTGTGATAAACCATAATGGGAAAGAATCTGAAAAAGAATATAAACGTATATTTGAAGCTCTTTGCCATATAACAGAAACGAATACAACATTGTGAGTCAACTATACTACAAGTTAAGAAAAAGACAAACTAGATCTGGGAACTGTTCATGTGCCAAAACAAATTATCACTCCCCCACCCCTGACACTGCCCGGGAGGACCCAGCAGCCAATGCCTCAAACTTTTCTCCTGGAGTTAGAACCACACTCCCCCCACAGAAACCCCCCTCCCTACCCTGATCCCCAAGGCAAACGTGCCAACGTCAGAGCTTTACCTCTGCAGCCTTCACAACATGATCAGATGGACATATGCTTTGAAAACTTACAAAAGTAAGACATTTTAACTATGTATTTCCACTCTGACTTCCATGGTCTTTCCCTAATCCCGGATGGTGCGGGAGAGGCCTCAAGTGGCTCCAACTCTTCCTGCCAGCCAAGGAAGGGTTGAGTTTAGGTTATACTTGTGGGTGTAGTGGGAACTATTTGTTCACAGTCACTTCTGAGGTAGTAAAGGTGAAGAATGGCTTACAGTGGAAGAAGGGCTGTGGGGAATTCTAACGCCCACTCTGCGAACTCACTCAGCCAAAAGTTGCATCATAATGTCAATGCTTCCCATGGTCCCCAACGCCAGACAGATGCAGATCATGGAGGAAAAGCATCGTATCTCTTATATTTGAAAGAAACTCGATAAAACTTTTGGTAAATTTGACAGCACTCAAAATGCACATATTACTAACAAGTTGGAAGTTGAAAGAAACTTGCCAAATGACAATGAAAAATTAATAAAGCAAAAAATTAATTTAAAAACAATAAATGAAGCAAATACAATGAAATACCAATTCTCTATTATAGAGGAAATATTAATGAATCTTCCTATTCTTTCTGAAATAGTAATTGGAAATAACGTAGGCAAAAAATCGTAAAAAAAAAACAAAAAAACTCCCAGAGGTATGTCAAGAAGTACAGCAACTGCCATACACAGGAACAGTAAATAAAGTCAGCTTCATGGCAGGAGATCTCAAAAAACCACACACAAACACACACACACACACACACACACACACACACCCTTCTGAAAGCAGGGTTTACCCTAAAGTGAAATGTATAGCTTCTGCGATTGCCAAGGATGTAGGGAAGACAGGAGGAGGTGGAGAAGGGAGATGAATAGAAAAGGACTCCAAAAGGTAGTGAAATAGAGGCAAATACCTCAAAACTAACCAAGACACGTGATTTCTCTAAAGGGAATGGCTATGAAAACCTAGGCCAGGAAAGTGCAACTCATTCTTTCTCGAAAAAGTAGTAAAAAATTGGTATAACCTCAATACAAGAATACTACAAAAAAAAAAAATGATAGGAAAGAGTAGCAAAATTTACCAGACAAAAAACATCCACCATGGAAAGGTTGTCACGGAACAGAGGAAAAGAGTGATGAAATACTTTGCCACAAATTTTTCTTTAAGTTACTTATCTAAAAAGTAAACCCACAAAGCAGAAATGCAGAAACCAGAGAACAGACTGTGAGAAAACAAAAGCAAAGTGTGAGCAAAGGATTGACATGGATGAAATATTGTGAGAACTCAAGGAAAAAGTTAAAAGAAAGGGGGCTTTAAACAAATAAGAACTAAATTAAAATGAAAGCAAGAGAAAATAAGAAAGCAAGAGGCTTCAATAGTATATGAACCATGAAATTCCAGATGTTCAAGCTGGTTTTAGAAAAGGCAGAAGAACCAGAGATCAAATTGCCAATGTCTGTTGGACCATATGCAAAAGCAAGAGTTCCAGAAAAACATCTACTTCTTCTTTATTGACTACGCTAAACTCTTTGACTGTCACAACAAACTGTGGACAATTCTTAAAGAGATGGGAATACCAGACCACCTACCTGCCTCCTGAGAAACCTGTATGGAGGTCAAGAAGCAACAGTTAGAACCAGACATAGAACAATGGACTGATTCCAAATTGGGAAAGGAGTACATCAAGGCTGCAATTTGCCACCCTGCTTACTTAAATTCAATGCAGAGTACATCATGCAAAATGCCAGGCTGGATGAAGCATAACCTGGAAATAAGACTGCCGGGAGAAATATCAATAACCTCAGAGGATGAGATGGTTGGATGGCATCACCGACTCGATGGATTGGAGTTTGAGCAAGCTCTAGGAGTTGGTGATGGACAGGGAAGCCTGGCGTGCTACAGTCCATGGGGTCACAGAGTTGGACATGACTGAGCAACTGAACTGAAAATGAAAGCAAAAGAAAATAACTATTGAGATGAGAATAGTGATTAAGAGTATAGATATTAAAAAAGCAATCAAAATAAGACAAGAGCTTATAAGGAAGAAGGAAAAATTGGGAGATGAAAGAAAAAAACAGGCAAAAGTTTCTACTATAATATGCAACCAACATTCCATATCCTCAGGTACTGCATCCACAGATTCAACTAACTGTGGATCGAAAATATTGGGGGGGGGGGATTCAGAAACTTTCAAAAGACAAAATTTGAATTTGCAACACCCTTGTAACTACCTACACAGCATTTACATTGTATTAGGTATTATAAGAAATCTAGAGATGGCCAAAGTATTGGAGCTTCATCTTCAGCATTAGCCCTTCCAACAAATTTTCAGGGTTGATTTCCTTTGCGACTAACTGAAAATTCAGCTCTTTTGTTCCCCAGAATATTTATCAAATTATAGTTTCAAAAAATTTGTTCTGAAAAGAAGAGTTGATCAGAACAAATTCTGAAACTATAATTTGATAAAATTTCGGGAAGAGAGTTGAATTTTCATGTTGAAATGGCATACCATGTCCCTGAGGACATTTACCCAGAGTAGTTAGGGCTAAGACAAATCCTAGCAAGACTACTGGAATCTAAAGATTAAAAGAAATAATTTCGTCAGGCAAATTGACCAAGACACTGAGAAGGGAAAGAACTAGCCTCAGATTTTTTCATATCATTCAAAGCCAAAGACAGCATAGAAATTTCTAGAAGACTCTCAGGGAGAAAAGTGTGAGCAAAGGAATTTATAGCCAACCAAGCTGTCTTTGTGAATAAAGCCTACTGGAAAACACCGCTGCACGTGGAATTCAGGGAATGTCTCTCTCGTGAGCCCCTCTTCAGGAAATACCTAGACAACAAATTCCTGCCGACTGAGAGATGACCGGGGAAACCAGAGCAAAATGATCGCATGTATTAAATGAATTTAACTGTGGAACCAACATTTAAAGAAGTGTGAGAGTTACGGGAACATATCAAATATGTATATACTCTGTGCCAAGGAACTGCCTTCGTGGTTATATTCCCTAAAGAAGCACATGTATCCAACGAGTTGTCTTCAAGAATTTTATTGCAGCATCGTTTATTAAAAAAAAAAAAAAAAACTGAAACAACCTAACTTCACGAAAATCTATATGAATATGCACGCAAAGCAGTACGATACAATGCTTATGTATAAACACACAGTTAAAATCAGGACTAGTTACATAATTTGCAGGGCTTAGTGAAAAATGACAATGCCTTAATACATTTCACAAGTGCTGTCTTGACCTAGTTTTGAAGTCCTGGCAGAAAAACCTCAATTTCCCGTTAGCAGCAGTTTGCTGAACCTCCACTCTAACCACTTCCTCTGTCAGACTCTTACTCCCTGGGGCTGCTGTACACACATCTAATCAGGGACCCAACACCCCAGGGCCAAGTCCAGACCACTAAGGAGGGCCCTTTCTTCCCTATCGTGTGAAATTACTCAGATCAGCCGACCTGCAGAGTCCCTAGGAAACCTAGCTCACCCCATCGCCAGGGTGCCTTGCACAAACTGTTGTATTAAACAGCTCCGGCTTTCTTACCCTATGGGGGCCATCCCTTTTGAACCCCAGGTGGCATTCTTCTCTCATTTGCAGCTCTAAGAAAGAAATCTGCCGTTCATCTATCTTAGCGTCAGTGTGTTACATCACACCATAAAACTAGGGCCACTTGCCTTGTTCAAAAACAGGAACATCAAACCAAACACAGGACCCTTCTAAACACAGGCCCTATACACACCTGTAAAGCCTTTCCTGGTTAAAAGTTTGAAACACATGTGATTCAGAAACAATGAATTCACAACAGTATGGACTTCTAGAAAAGGAAAGGGAATTAGACTAGCAAAAAAAACTTCACCTAGGATCTTTAATTTTGTTCAAAGAGAAAAAAAAACCTGAGCCAAAGATGATGAAACATTAAGATCTGATGAAGCTATAGGTGATGGTTATACAGGTATTTGTCATATTTTCTGAATGTTTGAACTACTTCACTTTTTAAAAATTGATGATTACAGTAATATAATCATGCAGAGAACAGTTTACAATTAAATGCTAGGACAGTATTCAAAATTCTGTACGATGGACTATACAGCTCATGAACTGTAAGACAGATTTTGAAAGCAGACTACAAATGAAGGGTGAGTTAGGAAAAGTTAGAAAGTAAACGGTGTTTGGAATTGGCTGGAGGAGGGGAAATAAGGACCTGCTGATCAATGGGTATGAAATCTGTCATGGGAGATGAATAAGTTCCAGAGACTACCTTTAGAAAGAACATAGTGTTCATATTTAACCATACTAGACTGTACACTTGACCATCCGTTAAGAGAATAGATCTACGTTATGTGGTTTTTATCAGAATTAAAAAAAAAAAACCTACATTGGAGATTGGAGTATGTCCCTAAGTTTTAATTTATCCAACACTTAAATGACATTAATAATAATTTGGTCTATTTTCAGCATTAGAGTAGGAGTCAAAGAATATATATTAATCATTTAGTACAGTCTTAATATTTACTATTGGTATAATTAGTATATTAGCATAACCATATCATACAAAGTAAACTGTTCACAAACAAGGAAAACAATAGCAAACAAACCAAGAAAGTGGAAAGATATTATTGTAACATAAAGTGTAAAGGGGGCTGGATCAAAATAAATTACCAATACCTCCCCGCAAATTATGGAAAATACATTTACAATATATGTGCTTGTTTCTGAACTTTCCCCCCTTTTCCAGCAGGAAAGGGAAATTGAGATTCGTGATTTCTCTGCATGAAGTCTACCACCTACTGATGTTGTTAATATTTTCCTTTTTTGAAACGGCAACATTATAGTCCGAAGACTCAGCGCCACTTCGGTGTCGAGGTCTGTGAGGGAACACAGGTCAGACGGCCCAAGCCTGAGCAGGTCAGCTGCCGTCTTCCGGGGTTTTCAGTTGAGTTTTAACTTCACTGCTCGTCAGAAGACGCACGTGGGGCGAACGCGCGGCATCGCCCTTCTTGGAAGAAGCTGAGCCATCTCCCTCCTTTGGGAACGTGAGGCACCGCCCTTCGCTGGAAAACGCAAGGCACCCCCGGCTTCGGGACCGCGAAGCACCTCGCTCGGCGCGCAGGCCGCACGCGCCCGCAGGCAGCAGGCGGGACCAGCTGGGAGCGTGACTCCCGCTCTCCCGTCCAGGGTCGCGTCGGGACGGAGGCCTCGCGAGATCTGGCCCCGGGCGGGCGCCGCCGGGAGCGGGATGCGCTCCATGCGCCGCTCAGGACCGCGCTCGGCCGCCCCGCAGGGCCCTGCGCGGGGCCCGACCTGCGCATGCGCGGCCAGGGGCTCGCCTGCCGCTCTCTGGGCCAGGCGGCTGCAGCGGCGCACGCAGGAGTCCGGACAGGGGGGACGGTGGCGTCAGTGTCTGCCCCGGGGTCCTGCCCCGCCCCTGCACGGTGCCGTGGTGCCGTGGACACCTGGCTTCCACCCGAGGCCGGGGCGCGGCCGACAGGCCCCGGGTGCAGCGCCTGCCCCGGCCTGCCTGTGCGGAGGTGGACGGCTGCGCTGCCCACGCTGACTAGCCTCCTTGCCGCACTGTTTCCTCAAATGCTGCGGCATCTTTATTAGGCTCTTCACTAATCACCTAACTGGAAGGTGCTGTCCATGTCCTGTTGAGACAGGGAGACAGGGAAGTGCGGTATCAGAATGACTCAACCATGAGGAAGGAAGGAAATTGTGCCCTTTGCGGAGACCTGGATGGACCTAGAGATTGACAGAGTGAAGTAAGTCGGACAGAGAAAAACCAGTATCATACATTAACGCATATAGGTGGAATCTAGAAAAATGGTACACGTGATCTTATGTGCAAACCTGAAATACAGACGTAGTGTAGAGAAGTAATGTATGGATACCAAGGGAGTAAGGCGGGGAGGTGGAGGAATTGGGAGATTTGGATTGACATATATACACTACTGATATACATGAAGAAGAAGTGAAGTGAAAGTCGCTCGGTTGTGTCCGACTCTGCGACCCCATTGACTATACAGTCCATGCAATTCTCCAGGCCAGAATACTGGAGTGGGTCGCCTTTCCCTTCTCCAGGGGATCTTCCCAACCCAGGGATGGAACCCAGGTCTCCCGCACTGCAGGCAGATTCCTTACCAGCTGAGCCACCAGGGAAGCCCATTGATATACATGATAGATGACTAGTCAGAAGCCACTGTAAAGCTCATGGAACTCTACTCAGTGCTCTGTGACCTAAATGGGAAGAAAATACAAAAATGAGTGGATAAGTGTGTACATACAGCTGATTCGCTTTCGGTTCAGTTCAGTTCAGTCACTCACTCGTGACCGACTCTTTGCAACCCCATGAATTACAGCACGCCAGGCCTCCCTGTCCATCACCAACTCCCGGAGTTCACTCAAACTCATGTCCAGCCAGTCGGTGATGTCATCCAGCCATCTCATTCTCTGTCGTTCCCTTCTCCTCCCACCCCCCAATCCCTCCCAGCATCAGAGTCTTTTCCAGTGAGTCAACTCGTCGCATGAGGTGGCCAAAGTATTGGAGTTTCAGCTTTAGCATAAGTCCTTCCAATGAACACCCAGGATTGATCTCCTCTAGAATGGACTGGTTGGATCTCTCAAGAGTCTTCTCCAGTTCAAAAGCATCAATTCTTCGGCGATCAGCTTTCTTCACAGTCCAACTCTCACATCCATACATGACCAAGGGAAAAACCATAGCCTTGACTAGACGGACCTTTGTTGGCAAAGTAATGTCTCTGCTTTTTAATATGCTATCTAGGTTGGTCATAACTTTCCTTTGACTGTGGCTCAGATCATGAACTCCTTATTGCCAAATTCAGACTTAAATTGAAGAAAGTAGGGAAAACCACTAGACCTTTCAGATATGACCTAAATCAAATCCCTTATGATTATACAGTGGAAGTAAGAAATAGATTTAAGGGACTAGATCTGATAGGTAGAGTGCCTGATGAACTCTGGACGGAGGTTCGTGACACTGTACAGGAGACAGGGACCAAGACCATCCCCATGGAAAAGAAATGCAAAAAAGCAAAACGGCTGTCTGAGGAGGCCTTACAAATAGCTGCGAAAAGAAGAGAAGCGAAAAGCAAAGAAGAAAAGGAAAGATATAAGCATCTGAATGCAGAGTTCCAAAGAATAGCAAGGAGAGATAAGAAAGCCTTCCTCAGCGATCAATGCAAAGAAATAGAGGAAAACAACAGAATAGGAAAAACAAGAGATCTCTTCAAGAAAATCAGAGTTTCCAAGGGAACATTTCATGCAAAGATGAGCTCGATAAAGGACAGAAATGGTATGGACCTAACAGAAGCAGAAGATATTAAGACGAGGTGGCAAGAATACACAGAAGAACTGTACAAAAAAGATCTTCACGATGAAGATAATCACGATGCCCTGATCACTCACCTGGAGCCAGACATCTTGGAATGTGAAGTCAAGTGGGCCTTAGAGAGCATCACGACGAACAAAGCTAGTGGAGGTGATGGAATTCCAACTGAGCTATTTCAAATCCTGAAAGATGAATCTGTGAAAGTGCTGCACTCAATATGCCAGCAGATTTGGAAAACTCAGCAGTGGCCACAGGACTGGAAAAGGTCAGTCTTCATTCCAATCCCAAAGAAAGGCAATGCCAAAGAATGCTCAAACTACCGCACAATTGCACTCATCTCACACGTTAGTAAAGTCATGCTCAAAATTCTCCAAGCCAGGCTTCAGCAATATGTGAACCGTGAACTTCCAGATGTTCAAGCAGGTTTTAGAAAAGGCAGAGGCACCAGAGATCAAATTGCCAACATCCGCTGGATCATGGAGAAAGAAAGAGAGTTCCAGAAAAACATCTATTTCTGCTTCACTGACTATGCCAAAGCCTTTGACTGTGTGGATCACAATAAACTGTGGAACATTCTGAAAGAGATGGGAATACCAGACCAGCTGACCTGCCTCTTGAGAAACCTGTATGCAGGTCTGGAACAACAGTTAGAACTGGTCATGGGACAACAGACTGGTTCCAAATAGGAAAAGGAGTACGTCAAGGTTGTATATTGTCACCCTGCTTATTTAACTTATATGCAGAGTACATCATGAGGAACGCTGGGCTGGAAGAAGCACCAGCTGGAATCAAGATTGCTGGGAGAAACATCAATAACCTCAGATATGCAGATGACACCACCCTTATGGCAGAAAGTGAAGAGGAACTGAAAAGCCTCTTGATGAAAGTGAAAGAGGAGAGTGAAAAGTTTGGCTTGAAGCTCAACATTCAGAAAACGAAGATCATGGTATCTGGTCCCTCACTTCATGGGAAATAGATGGGGAAACAGTGGAAACCATGTCAGACTTTATTTTTGGGGGCTCCAAAATCACTGTGGATACTGATTGCAGCCATGAAATTAAAAGATGCTTACTCCTTGGAAGGCAGAGATTAGTCACTCTTAAATAAAGAAGCAGAGCCCTGGCCCCAAACAACCAAATGATTTGGAATACAAGTGTCTTAAAGAATCTGGAACCCCCACTGCTGCTGCTAAGTCACTTCAGTCGTGTCCGACTCCGTGTGACCCCGTAGACGGAAGCCCACCAGGCTCCCCCGTCCCTGGGATTCTCCAGGCAAGAACACTGCAGTGGGTTGCCATTTCTTTCTCCAATGTGTGAAAGTGAAAAGTGAAAGTAAGGTTGCTCAGTCATGTCTGACCCTTAGCGACCCCACAGACTGCAACCTACCAGGCTCCTCCATCCATGGGATTTTCTAGGCAAGAGTACTGGAGTGGCTTTCCATTGCCTTCTCCGGGAACCCCCAGTGGGAGGATGTAAATCAGTACATGGCTTCTAAGTAGTCTCAGTGACATTCCCACCCCACTTAAACTACTACCTACAAGCTTTAATGTGCCTGATTTAACACCTTCGTTAGCTCAGTACCATAAATAATGGCTTTCATTGCCTGACAATCTGTGTTGCAATAGGAGAGGTGAATTGAAATTAATAAGATGCTGCACAGGAAAAGGTGGCTGCCATGTCACTCCCAGCTAAGCATTCTGGGTCAAGGGACACTTATTTCCAGAAGGAAATTAGTCCCAGAATTTCCTGTCTTCTTCTTTGCAAACCAAACCCAGAGTGCCCCCCTGTGTATAAAGTGGAAATAAATGCCTACGGTTGCCATTATTACCAAGATAAGTTGATGTATGAGTGCTGATTCTTCTGACAAAAATACATAATTATGCTGATAGTTTTCAAGTGCAATGTGTTTAACAAGTTGTCATATGGTGGGCATCATTATTTACAGTCCAAGCTATGTATTGTTTATTGGTGGAGTCCCAGAAAACTCAGAATCTCAGAAATGGGAACAAGCCTAGTTTTACACTAAATTAAAATTAAAGGCCCAAATATCTAAGTGTTATTCACATCTTGTAGACAGTGATTATTTGAGATTAAAAATTGGTAACAGACTGTTCATCAAACACTTGAAAACATGACAAAATTTACTAACACTCACCATGGATGTCAAAGGTTTTTCTCTCATTGGGGCTTTTACCTAAATAATTCGCCTGGGATAACTTCCTTTGGCAGCCAAGAGAATCCCTGTTTTTTTTTTTTTCGTTTGTTTGTTTTTTTATCCTGTGAGCCTTACTAAGTTCACCATGTGCAAAGGGCTTGTCAGACAAATCCAGCTCATCAACCTGCAAAGGACTTCATCAGTCAATGAAGATTTAATTAAGGTTAGGCTATTAAGCAGAACTTCCAAAGCAAATTCCTACATAAAAATGTAAAAGTTACTAAAATAATTTATGTATTTACCTCCTGGAAAAGTCGTTCATCAGCCATTTCTAAAATTACAATCATGAAAGACGAAAAGCATCAGTGGTAGAATTTTTCAATAGAAATATTGGTAACTAGTCAGTTCTGTCATTAGCCATGAGGTTTAATTTTGGAGAGGAAACTGTCTGTTTTTGTGCAGAGGATTTAAGTTCCTTATGAATTCCTGCATGCTCATCTATTTGCTGTGCTCTAGTGTCCTCCAATGGATATTCTCAAAAGTTCTGCTGTGACAGAATCTGTTTGAATCTGAGGATCACCAGGAGGCCAGGTGGACAAGAGCTTTCTGAGCAAACAGTCCCTGAAAGAACCCAGTTCTCCCCATCTGAGCTGAAATCAAGTAATGCTTGAGGTACATCCAAAAACCATTCTCCCTGATAGACAATGAGTTCCAGAGTCATTCAGATTAAATTTCCTTTCTCTCCTTATCATATTGAATAATCTCAAAAGCTGGACCCATATGTATGAAAGTTGTTGAAAATATAAAAAGAGTATGGCTTTAGA
Source organism: Moschus berezovskii (assembly GCF_049115385.1). Classification (NCBI taxonomy): domain Eukaryota; kingdom Metazoa; phylum Chordata; class Mammalia; order Artiodactyla; family Moschidae; genus Moschus; species Moschus berezovskii. The sequence continues at coordinate 2,606,808 of NC_142485.1, forward strand.
GGTATGTGGTACAGAGTTAGACTTTGGATGTCAATGAAGACACAATTAATATTGTTTGACTAGCCTGGAAAAATAACTGAAAGTACCCTAGAGCCCGGGGCTTCCCTGGTGGCTCAATGGTAAAGAATCTGCCTGCCAATGCAGGAGACCCAGCTTTGATCCCTGGGTCAGGAAGATTCCCCTAGAGAAGGAAATGTCAACCAATTCCAGTATTCTTGCCTGGGAAAGTCCATGAACAGAGGAGCCTGGTGGGCAACAGTCTGTGGGGTTGCAAAACAGTCGGACATGACATGACAACTCTAGCGCATCAAGTTTGATTCTAGAAGAGTTTGTTTTGCAGGGCTTCTCTGATGGCTCAGGTGGTAAAGAATCCACCTGCAAAGTGGGAGACCGGATTCAGTCCTGGGCTGAGAAGATCCCCTGGAGGAGGGCATGGAAACCCATTCAGGCATTCTTGCCTTGAGAATTCCAAGGACAGAGAAGCCTAGTGGGCTGCACATGGGTTGCAAAGAGTCAGCAACAACTGAGAGGCTAGCACTGGTTACACAACATAAGAAAAGTAAAGAAAAAAACTCTTATTACCTGACATTAATGAATAAATCAGTCTGAATTATTGAGAAGTCTAAATTAGAACATATCTTTTAAAGAACAGTGCTTCTGTATTTTCTTGGCCAAAATTAGAATGTAGTTTCAATAGATAGCCCAAGTAATTATAATAAAATCCAGGGCTATTCTTGTAAATCGCTGTGTCTAGGGTTATTTAACAACAGTATGCCCTGTATATTCTTGTCATTCCTATTTAAATAATCCCTCCATTCCCACAATAAGTGTTGAATCTTGTATTCAATCAAGTGTCCCAGCTTTGATCCAGAAAATATTGTGACTCAAATTGTGGGTGGAAAAAGGGGTGTACACGGGAAGGAACTTCCTACTAGATATATGCAAATAACTCCTGGAAAAAATAAGAGCATGAACCTCACCCTGCCACCACACAGACATCAGTTCAGTTCAGTCACTCAGTCGTGTCCGACTCTTTGCAACCCCATGGACTGCAGCACACCAGACTTCCCTGTCCATCACCAACTCCTGGAGTTCACTCAAACTCATGTCCATTGAGTCAGTGATGCCATCCAACCATTCATCACTGTCATCCCCTTCTCCTCCTGCCTTCAATCTTTCCCAGCATCAGGATCTTTTCAAATGAGTCAGGTCTTCGCATTAGGTGGCCAAAGTATTGGAGTTTCAGCTTCAGCATCAGTCCTTCAATGAATATTCAGGACTGACTTCCTTTAGGATGGACTGGTTGGATCTCCTTACAGTCCAAAGGACTCTCAAGAGTCTTCTCCAACACCATAGTTCTAAAAGTATCAATTCTTCGGCACTCAGCTTTCTTTATGTTCCAACTCTCACATCCATATATGACTACTGGAGAAACCATAGCTTTGACTAGACGGACATTTGTTGGCAAAGACAGCTTTTGAATATGCTGTCTAGGTTGGTCATAACTTTTCTTCCAAGGAGGAGGCATCTTTTAATTTCATGGCTGCAATCACCATCTGCAGTGATTTTGGAGCCCAAAAACATAAAGTCTGTCACTGTTTCCATTGTTTCCCCATCTATTTGCCATGAAGTGATGGGACAGGATGCCATGATCTTAGTTTTCTGAATGTTGAATTTTAAGCCAACTTTTTCCCTGTCCTCTTTCACTTTCATCAAGAGGCTCTTTAGTTGCTCTTTGCTTTCTGCCATAAGTGTGGGGTTATCTGCATATGTGAGGTTATCAATATTTCTCCCAGCAATCTTGGTTCCATCCAGTCTGTGCTTCATCCAGTCCAGCATTTCTCATGATGAACCCTGCATATAACTTAAATAAGCAGGGTGACAATAGACAGTTAATGTATAATGCTTTCTTGTATCTCACAGGTGTATGTATTTCCCTAATGTAATTACTGGAGCATTATATATAATCACACACACACATATACATATGTGTGTGTGCTTAGTCACTCAGTCGAGTCCGACTCTTTGCGACCCTGTGGACTGTTGCCTGCCAGGCTCCTCCATGCATAGCATTTCCCAGGCAGGAATACTGGAGTGGGTTGCCATTTCCTTCTCCAAGGGATCTTCCAGACCCAGGGATCAACCCCAATTCTTTCATGTCTCCTGCAATAGCAGGCAGGTTCTTTACCACTAGCACTACCTGGGAAGCCCATAGATGTGAATCATTTGCTGTAGCACATTGCAAGTCAACTATACTTCAATAAAAGCAAATGAAATAAAATATTCCTCTAGCACTATAACTGTCTGTAGGAACAGTATTACAGGTGTGTTTCATTTATGCATCCTTTCCATCCATGGGCATTCCAAAGACCCGCTGTGGTACCTGCAGAACAGCAGATCTGGAAAGCTTCTGAGCACTGGATGGCTGTCAGATAGTTTAATAAAATGATAAATCTCTGTCCTTAAGGAGCTCCAACAATTGGAAGTTAACTTCAGATGGTGATGACTGTATCCTGAGATAAAATGAAATAACACCGTGCACAGCTTAAAAGCAAGCGAGAATAACTGTAAATGGACTGTAACTATGAAAGTATACAGGCTTGCAGGCGCTTTCCCAGGGGACCGGGTTACAGTTCTGCACGCAGTGTTCCGAGTCCCGCTGGGCCGTCCCATCAAGAAGACAGCAGGCCCTTCGTTGGCTCTTCCTACCAAGTTTATTGACAAACACAAACTCCAGAGCACAGAGAGCATGTGACGATGCAAGCGTGCAAGTGTCACATGGGGGTGAAACTGAATACAGAAACAGCTGTAGCAGCGACTGTCCCAGACGGGAAGTCCAGCGTCTTGTGAAAGAAAACCCACCACGTTCCTGCGAGTCTGTGTGGGATTAGCAGAAATAGAGGGAGAACTAGTGTTTCCTAAAGGCACTGCACCAATGCCTGCAATTGCACATTTTTATCTCCAGATAGTTAAGATGCTCCTCCTCCTTCTGTGTGTGGTACCCAGCACAGATCCAGAGCAGCTTACACGTGGAATTGCTCCCTTTCTAAGTCACTTAGGGGCTTCCCCTGTGGCTCAGCTGGTAAAGAATCCACCTGCAATGTGGGAGACCTGGGTTCGACCCCTGGGTTGGGAAGATTCCCTGGAGAAGGGAAAGGCCACCCACTCCAGTATTCTGGCCGGTGTCACAAAGAGTCAGACATGACTGAACGACTTTCACTTTCACAGTAAGTCACTTAGAGGCAGGTGCTTAAGTTCTGGGAAGATCTAATATGATTCTCACTCACTCATGCATTAGTCTTCACAACTATGCTATTTAAATAAGGCTCTTGGTATACGTAGACAGCATATTAAAAAGCAGAGACATTACTTTGGCAACAAAGGTCCAGCTAGTGAAAGCTGTGGTCTTTCTAGTAGTCATGTATGGTTGTGAGAGCTGGACTATAAAGAAAGCAGAGCGCCGAAGAATTGATGCTTTAGAACTGTGGTGTTGGAGAAGACTCTTGAGAGTCCCTTGGAGTGCAAGGAGATCCAACCAGTCCATCCTAAAGGAGGTCAGTCCTGAGTGAAAATTGGAAGGACTGATGCTGAAGCTGAACCTCCAATATTTTGGCCACCTGATACAAAGAACTGACTCATTGGAAAAGGAACTGATGCTGGGAAAGATTGAAGGCAGAAGGAGAAGGGGACAACAGAGAATGAATAGTTGTATGCCATCACTGACTCAATGGACATGAGTTTGAGTAAGCTCCGGGAGTTGGTGATATACAGGGAGGCCTGGCATGCTGTGGTCCATGGGGTTGAAAAGAGTCAGACACACCTGAGCAACTGAAATGAGCTGAACTGAACTTGGGGTCCAGAAGCTTATGACTTATAGAGAATAGAGCTGATCTCTCTGCTAAGTATCCTGACTACATGGACTTCCTTCTCTATCCTTTAGGTAAATAAGCCTTACTTTATTCATCCATGAGCTGTCTCTGTTTCTCCATCAATCTGAATCTAGTATTTTCATTTAACAATGCAATGATCACACAGTAATGTAAAGAAAGATAAAACCTGCATGTAAATTTCATTATGAAATTTCTATAATGCATACACTGTCTCGTGATAATCACATTTACTCTGCAGACTCAATAATCACACATTTCAGAAAAGTCACAGCTCCTGTCGACGGGAAGATGGCGGAGGAATAGGACAGGGCGGCCACTTTTCCCCCAACAAAATCAACAAAAGAACATTTGAACGCTGAGTAAATCCCACAAAAAATCTTCTGAATACCGGCAGAGGACATCAGGCACTCAGAAAAGCAGCCCATAGTCGTCGAAAGGAGGTAGGAAATAGATAAAAAGATAAAAAGAGAGACAAAAGAGGGAGGGACGGAGCTCCCTCCCGGGAAGGGAGGCTTAATAAAAAAAAAAAAAAAAGAGAGAGAAGTTTCCAAACACCTGGAAACACTGGCGAGTGGATCCTCAGAGGGCCGCATAACTGGGAGACAAAAGACATAAATAATTAAAACTCACAGACTAAGTGCCCAGAGGAAACTCTCAGCGGAGAAGCGGCGCAGACTCCCGCGCCCCTCACTAGCAGGCGGGGGCTGGGCAGGGAGGCGCCTGCAGCAGCGCTCAGAGGGAGAGCCAGCGGCGGAGGTGCTTAGAGGGAGAGCAGGCGCCCGCGCTTGGAGGGAGAGCCGGCGCCCGCGCTTGGAGGGAGAGCCGGCGCCCGCGCTTGGAGGGAGAGCCAGCGCCCGCGCTTGGAAGGAGAACCGGACTTGGGCGCCCCAGCCCCCGCCGACGCGGGCGGGGAGGGCAGCCAGCGCCGGGGCGGGGGCAGCCGCGGCCCCAGAGAGGCTTCCCGTGCCAAGCTGCAGGCAAGCTTCCTTGCTGGCCAGGACTTCTTGGGTTCGGGCCGGTCGATATCCACCTGAGAAACTGCACCGGTTGTACTCCCAGAAAACCGAGCGGCGGGGACCGGGAAGGCGATAAGTCGCAGCGACTGCGCTCGCCAAACGCCTGGTCACCTGAGCTGCTAGGACCGGGGAAGGCACAAAACGCAGGCCCAGCCAAGTCTGCCTTTGTCGAGTACCCGAGGACCTGAACCTGAGCCAATCAGACCTGGGAAGTGCATGCAACCCAGCGCCAGCCGCGGACAGCTTGCAGCAGAGCAAACTAAAGCCTAAGCAGCATAAACAGGGAAAGCACACACGCCTCGAGCGGGAGCATTCCCAGTGTAGCCGAGACACCGCGAGCACTCCCCACAGACGCCAGGGGTATTTGTTAGTTGTTCCTCCCTCCCTACAGCAGGACTGAATAGGAGAGCCTGGGGAAAAAAAGAAAAAAAAGTGTCCACCACCGCATCCTGGAGTCAGGACGGTAATTAGACACTGAGGAGACCAGATAACAGAAGAGGGAGAAGCCTTGAGCCTCCTGCAAGAATAAGACTGAAAACCAGAGGCAGAGGCTTAAGGCCAAATCCTGAGAACACCAGAGATCTCCGGTTCCAGAGAACATTAATTGATAGGTACTCATCAAAGGCCTCCATACATACACTGAAACCAGGCACCACCCAAGGGTCAACAAGTTTCAGTGAAAGACATACTACGCAAGCTATCCAGCAACACAGGAGAATAGCACTGAACTTCAATATACAGGCTGCCCAAAGCCACCCCAAACCCACGGACATCTCAAACTCATTATTGGACACTTCCTTGCACTCCAGAGAGAAGAAATCCAGTTCCACCCACCAGAACATCTACTCAAGCTTCCCTAAACATGGAACCTTGGCAAGTCACCCATCCAACCCCACACATAACGAGGCAACTACATAATAAAGAGAACTCCACAGACTGTCAGAAGACAGAAAGGCCACCCGAACACAGCAATATAAGCAAGATGAAGAGGCAGAGAAATACCCAACAAGTAAAGGAACAGGATAAATGCCCACCAACACAAACAAAAGAGGAAGATATAGGGAACCTACCCGATAAAGAATTTCGAATTTTAATTGTGAAAATGATTCAAAATCTGGAAAGCAAAATGGAGTTACAGATAAATAAACTGGAGAAAAGGATGGAGAAGATGGAAGAAATGTTCAATAAAGAATTAGAGGAAATAAAAAAGAGTCAATATACAATGAATAATACAATAGACGAGATCAAAAACACTCTCGAGGGCACAAACAGTAGAATAACGGAGGCAGAAGACAGGATAAGCGAGCTAGAAGATAGAATTGTAGAAATAAATGAAACAGAGACGGAAAAAGAAAAACGAATTAAAAGAAATGAGCACAATATTAGAGACATATGGGACAATATTAAACACCCCAACATTCGAATCATAGGAGTCCCAGAAGAAGAAGACAAAAAGAAAGACCATGAGAGAATACTCGAGGAGATAATAGTTGAAAATTTCCCTAAAATGGGGAAGGAAATAATCACCCAAGTCCAAGAAACACAGAGAGTCCCTAACAGGATAAACCCAAGGCGAAATACCCCAAGGCACATATTAATCAAATTAACAAAGATCAAACACAAAGAAAAAATATTACAAGCAGCAAGGGAAAAACAACAAATAACACACAAGGGGATCCCCATAAGGATAACAGCTGATCTTTCAGCAGAAACTCTTCAGGCCAGGAGGGAATGGCAAGACATATTTAAAGTGATGAAAGAAAATAACCTACAGCCCAGATTACTATACCCAGCAAGGATCTCATTCAAATGTGAAGGAGAAATCAAAAGCTTTACAGACAAGCAAAAGCTGAGAGAATTCAGCATCACCAAACCAGCTCTCCAACAAATACTAAAGGATCTTCTCTAGACTGGAAACACAGAAAGGGTATATAAACTTGAACCCAAACAATAATGAAAATGGCAACAGGATCATACTTATCAATAATCACCTTAAACGTAAATGGGTTGAATGCCCCAACCAAAAGACAAAGGCTGGTTGAATGGATACAAAAACAAGACCCCGTTATATGTTGTCTACAAGAGACCCACCTCAAATCGAGGGACACATACAGACTGAAAGTGAAGGGCTGGAAAAAGATATTCCACGCAAATAGAGACCAAAAGAAAGCAGGAGTAGCAATACTCATATCAGATAAAATTGATTTTAAAACAAAGGCTGTGAAAAGAGACAAAGAAGGAAACTACATAATGATCAAAGGATCAATCCAAGATGAAGATATAACAATTCTAAATATTTATGCACCCAACATTGGAGCACCGCAATATGTAAAACAATTACTAACAATTATGAAAGGGGAAATTAACAATAACACAATAATAGTGGGAGACTTTAATACCCCACTTACATCTATGGATAGATCAACTAAACAGAAAATTAACAAAGAAACACAAACTTTAAATGATACAATAGACCAGTTAGACCTAATAGATATCTATAGGACATTTCACCCCAAAACAATGAACTTCACCTTTTTCTCAAGCGCACACGGAACCTTTTCCAGGATAGATCACATCCTGGGCCATAAATCCAGCCTTGGTAAATTCAAAAAAATTGAAATCATTCCAAGCATCTTTTCTGACCACAATGCAGTAAGACTAGATCTCAATTACAGGAGAAAAACTATTAAAAATGCCAACATATGAAGGCTGAACAACACGCTGCTGAATAATGAACAAATCATAGAAGAAATCAAAAGAGAAATTAAAATATGCATAGAAATGAATGAAAATGAAAACACAACAACCCAAAACCTCTGGGACACTGTAAAAGCAGTGCTAAGGGGGAAGTTCATAGCAATACAGGCACACCTCAAGAAACAAGAAAAAAGTCAACTAAATAACCTAACTCTACATCTAAAGAAACTAGAAAAGGAAGAAATGGAGAACCCCAGGGTTAGCAGAAGGAAAGAAATCATAAAAATTAGGGCAGAGATAAATGCAAAAGAAACAAAAGAGACCATAGCAAAAATCAACAAAGCCAAAAGCTGGTTCTTTGAGAAGGTAAATAAAATTGACAAACCACTAGCCAGACTTATCAAGAAAGAAAGGGAGAAGAACCAAATCAATAAAATTAGAAATGAAAAGGGAGAAATCACAACTGACAACACAGAAATACAAAGGATTATTAGAGAATACTATCAGCAATTATATGGCAATAAAATGAATAACTTGGAAGAAATGGACAAATTCCTAGAAAAGTACACCTTGCCAAAACTGAACCAGGAAGAAATAGAAAATCTGAACAGACCCATCACAAGCACGGAAATAGAGGAAGTAATCGGAAAGCTTCCAGCAAACAAAAGCCCAGGTCCAGACGGCTTCACAGCTGAATTCTACCAAAAATTTAGTGAAGAGCTAACACCTATTCTACTCAAACTCTTTCAGAAAATTGCTGAGGAAGGAAAACTTCCAAACTCATTCTATGAGGCCACTATCACCCTAATCCCAAAACCTGGTAAAGACCCCACAAAAAAAGAAAACTACAGGCCAATATCACTGATGAACATAGATGCAAAAATCCTGAACAAAATTCTAGCAATCAGAATCCAACAACATATTAAAAAGATCATACATCATGACCAAGTGGGCTTTATCCCAGGAATGCAAGGATTCTTCAATATCCGCAAATCAATCAACGTAATACACCACATTAACAAACTGAAAAATAAAAATCATATGATTATCTCAATAGATGCAGAGAAAGCCTTTGACAAAATACAACATCCATTTATGATAAAAACTCTCCAGAAAGTGGGAATAGAAGGGACATATCTCAACATAATAAAAGCTATATACGACAAACCCATAGCAAACATTATCCTCAATGGTGAAAAACTGAAAGCATTTCCCCTAAAGTCAGGAACAAGACAAGGGTGCCCACTCTCACCACTACTATTCAACATAGTTCTGGAAGTTTTGGCTACAGCAATCAGAGCAGAAAAAGACATAAAAGGAATACAAATTGGAAAAGAAGAAGTAAAACTTTCACTGTTCGCTGATGACATGATCCTCTACACAGAAAACCCTAAAGACTCTACCAGAAAACTACTAGAGCTAATCAATGAATACAGTAAAGTTGCAGGATATAAAATCAACACACAGAAATCCCTTGCATTCCTATACACTAATAATGAGAAAATAGAAAGAGACATTAAAGAAACTATTCCATTCACTGTTGCAATGAAAAGAATTAAATACTTAGGAATATATCTACCTAAGGAAACAAAAGACTTGTACATAGAAAACTACAAAACACTAGTGAAAGTAATCAAAGAGGACACTAATAGATGGAGAAATATACCGTGTTCGTGGATTGGAAGAATAAATATTGTGAAAATGAGTATACTACCCAAAGTAATTTATACATTCAATGCAATCCCTATCAAGCTACCAACGATATTTTTCACAGAATTAGAACAAATAATCTCACAGTTTGTATGGAAATACAAAAAACCTCGAATAGCCAAAGCAATCTTGAAGAAGAAAAATGGAACTGGAGGAATTAACCTGCCAGACTTCAGGCTCTACTACAAAGCCACAGTCATCAAGACAGTATGGTACTGGCATAAAGACAGAAATATAGATCAATGGAACAAAATAGAAAGCCCAGAGATAAACCCACGCACCTATGGACACCTTATCTTTGACAAAGGAGGCAAGAATATAAAATGGACAAAAGACAGTCTCTTTAACAAGTGGTGCTGGGAAAACTGGTCAGCCACTTGTAAAAGAATGAAATTAGAACACTTCCTAACACCATACACAAAAATAAACTCAAAATGGATTAGAGAGCTAAATGTAAGGCCAGATACTATAAAACTCCTAGAGGAGAACGTAGGCAAAACACTCTCTGACATAAATCACAGCAGGATCCTCCAAGACCCACCTCCCAGAATATTGGAAATAAAAGCAAAAATAAACAAATAGGACCTAATTAAAATCAAAAGCTTCTGCACAGCAAAAGAAACTCTAAGCAAGGTGAAAAGACAGCCTTCAGAATGGGAGAAAATAATAGCAAATGAAGCAACTGATAAAGGATTAATCTCCAAAATATACAAGCAGCTCCTGCAGCTCAATTCCAGAAAACTAAGTGACCCAATCAAAAAATGGGCCAAAGAACTAAACAGACATTTCTCCAAAGAAGACATTAAGATGGCTAACAAACACATGAAAAAATGCTCAACATCCCTCATAATCAGAGAAATGCAAATCAAAACCACAATGAGATACCATTTCACACCAGTCAGAATGGCTGCTATCCAAAAGTCTACATGCAATAAATGCTGGAGAGGGTGTGGAGAGAAAGGAACCCTCTTACACTGTTGGTGGGAATGCAAACTAGTACAGCCACTTTGGAGAACAGTGTGGAGATTCCTCAGAAAACTGGAAATAGAACTGCCATATGATCCAGCAATTGCACTCCTGGGCATACACACCGAGGAAACCAGAATTGAAAGAGACACATGTATTCCAATGTTCATTGCAGCACTGTTTATAATAGCCAGGACATGGAAGCAACCTAGATGTCCATCTGCAGACGAATGGATAAGAAAGCTTTGGTACATATACACAATGGAGTATTTTTCAGCCATCAAGAAAAATGCATTTGAATCAGTTTTAATGAGGTGGATGAAATTGGAGCCAATTATACAGAGTGAAGTAAGCCAGAAAGAAAAACATCAATATAGTATACTGACGCATATATATGGAATTTAGAAAGATGGAAACCTGAAACCTGTGTACGAGACTGCAAAAGAGACATAGACATATAGAACAGTGTTTGGGACTCTGTGGGAGAGGGTGAAGGTGGGATGATTGGGGAGAATGGCATTGTAGCATGTATATTAGCATATGTGACCAGTCCAGGTTCGACGCATGATGCAGGATGCCTGGGGCTGGTGCACGGGAATGACATGGGGGGAGGATATGGGGAGGAGGGAGGTGGGAGGGGGGTTTGGGAGGGAGAGCACATGTACACCCGGGGCGGATTCATGTCAATGTATCGCAAAACCAACAAAAAATAAATAAATAAATAAAAAAAGAAAAGTCACAGCTCCAAATAGCAAACTAGTCACAAGACATTTCAGAGTGAATATTCTGGTAGCATGACTACCTGTCTCATTCTATAGCCTAGGTTGTAGGGCTATCTGGTTCTTTTCATAAAAATGGAAGAAATTCAAAAAGGCAAGCCCAACCATGCAAGGAAGTCCATTAGCCAAAGCAAGGTACATAGCCAAGGGCAAAGCCAAGTATCAGGAAAATTTACTCTGCTCATCATGAAGTGACGGATGCACGGATGTGTGGATGCATGCCAAGTTGTTTCAGTCAAGTCGTGTCCAAATTCATTACCCCATAGACTGCAGCACGCCAGGCTTCCCTGTCCATCACCATCTCCCAGAGTTTGTCCAAGTTCATGTCTGTTGAATCAGTGATGCCGTCCAACCATCTCATCCTCTGTCACCCTCTTCTCCTTCTGCCTTCAATCTTTCCCAGCATCAGGGTCTTTTCCAATGAGTCAGCTGTTCGAATCAGGTGGCCAAATTATTGGAGCTTCAGCTTCAGCATCAGCCCTTCCAAAGAGAAGAGTTAATTTCCTTTAAGACTGACTAGTTTGATCTCTTTGCTTTCCAATAAAGGAGGCAGAGAGCTAAAGAATTGATGCTTTTGAACTGTGGTGCTGGGGAAGACTCTTGAGAGTCCATTGGAAGGTACAAGTAGAATGATTTATGAAGTTTTATGAGATCCCAGTTATTCTCTGAGCTCATTACCTGTCACTTTAAATCAATTCCTTCTCCTATCATGCGTGTCATTTTCGAAGTCATTGGTCTCCAGTTCAGGATCAATAGATTAATGCTTGATTTCTATAACTGAGTAATGATTCATTCCTATTAATATCTCCTTACAACTATATTTTCTGTAGGCATTGCCCTCAGCCCCTCATATATATTCCTTCCTGTCCTTGACATTTAACTTTAACCCTAAATTGTTGAACATATGTCCTAGAAGATGTCATAATTTTTGTATCACTTAGACAACTTAAATACCCCTTCCTCAAGTCCACATCCAAACCTTTAGTGAATTCCTCCGCACCGTTCCTCACAGGCCCCAATTGATTAGTCCACAGTTCAAAGATTTCCAAATTCACTCCTTTCTTTTTTCTGTTCACTACAGCCACTCCACTTGAAGGAAACAAAATCATCCAAGTATGCTGACCTTCTTACTGTATGCTAACCTTCCTACTGTTAACAAAAAAACTCATCAAAAACACGTAACAAAGGTTGAGTACCATATCTATCCATTCAATGTCATTTGGAGGCATTGCTTAAAAGGTCGACCTGAGGACTATTTAAAGGCATATACTTTGTCCAGCCACTGTTTACCATTAATTAAAGTCCTAGATGTAAAGAAGTGACTGGTGTCTCAGATGGTAGAGAATCTACCTGCAATACGGGAGACCTGGGTTCCATTCCTGGGTTGGGAAGATCCCCCGGAAGAGAGCATGGCAATCCACTCCAGTATTCTTGCCTAAAAAATCCCATGGCCAGAGAAGCCTAGTGGGCTACAGTCTGTGGGGTCTCAAAGAGTCGCACATGACTGAGCCACTGACACACTTTAACACATATGCTGACATCCAAATTTTTGTCTAGCAGGAAAGATAACCCAGTGTTACAGTTTACTGTCTTACAGAACATTATCTAATTTTGTCTCTAACCCAGAAATCATATCCTAACTTTCCTTCATTAAATTTCTGAGTATACCCAGCACTTCAGATGCTCTTGGAAGCAGTAAATCCATTACACTGATTTCTTCAGTATATGAATTAGTGAGATGAATAATATCTTTGACATGTGTTCATTTTAAGTTTGTAAAACAGCTATGTTTTTAACTTTTTGAAAAGTGTCCCTTATCACTCATCTCTTTTTGAAAACTTTTCTCCTTCTCCTTCTGTTCCTATCAGAAATGTCTGCCACTTGTCCAAGCTTATCAGAATCCTAGCTCTCCTTCAAGTTTTTGTCCTAACTCCATTTCCCAGAAAGGATCTTATCTTCCCTTAAACCTATCAGACATTTATAGACTGCATTACTTTTGCTTCTTTGTGATTTCATTTATTTTTAAATGTTTGTTTTGTTTTCTTGACTGTTGCTCTTGAATTTTTGTCATAACAAAATAAATTTAAAGCCTGCTAAACACTGGACTTCCCAAGTGGTGCTAGTGGTAAAGAACCCACATGCCAAGGCAGGAGGTATAAGAGATGCCGGCTCAGTTCTTAGGTGGGGAAGATCCCCTGGAGGAGAAAATGCCAACCCACTCCAGTATTCTTGCCTGGAGAATTCCATGGACAGAGGAGCCTGGTGGACTGTATAGGTCGCAAAGAGTTAGGACTATATAGGACTATATATAGGACTATATAGGTCACAAAGAGTTGGACATGACTGAAGGGACTTAGCACACATACACACATGTTAAACACTGATGTTTATAAACACAAAAAATAGAAGCTGCGTGGCAATTCCTAGAACTTTTGAAAGACATAACATAGTAAGTCTCCTAATATGAACAAATTCTGTTCCAAGAGTGTATTCATAAGTCCAACAAAGTGAGCCTGGGTACACAGCTAACACAGTCAGCTATATAGTACTGTACTGCAATAGGCTTGTAATACTTTTCTCATGAATAATATAGAATAAACAAACACAAAAAGTAAGGTAATTTTAACATTACAGGACAGTACCTTGTAAAGTACTGCAGTGCAGGACGGCAGCGGGCACACAGGGCTGGCAGCGAGTGAACGGGCAAGAAGAGTCTGGAGGAGGGAGAGGGTGGGAGGCAATAAACTGAAGGCTCATCAGGAATAGAAGCGGGTCAGCTGCAGTGCCACTCACGCATGACGCTGAGGGAAAGCACACTCACACCCGTGAAAGTTCACAACTTGAAGGTTCGTGTGTATGGGACTTGCTGTAATTGTTACCTTGGTATCTCATGAAATACTACAGAGTGCTTTAGAAAAGAAGAAAAAAGTTGAATGAGGAGACATTCAACATCAAAAACACTAATTAACACTTTTACTACTTTCCTAGGTCAGCTTAGATAAGATCTGGGAAACGCTCTAAATAAAGTCTTTGCAAAGTGAAAAGGAATCAGCGCAGATAGAAGGAAGGTGCCAGACACAGCTATAGAGTCAGCCTTCTGTGAGAAATTCACTTCTAGAGAATCACTTGTAAATTTATGTAGCACCCAAAACCCTATCATTTCCAAAAGAAACTCAGTGGGAAGTTCCCAGGGTGGGAGTGTGAGGCTTCTTGCACTCACTCACCGGTGGACCAAGGTCGTCCTGTGTGTGTGTTTGTTTAAGGTCTTCTCCCTCAACAGGTAGATATTGGAACAACTATACTTGGGCACAAAACAATGGGAAAATTCAATTCTGAGCTTCAGTTATAGTTTCATGGAAAATTCTTTTTATTATTAGCTAGTTGTTTCAGCTGGGAATACAATTTAAAGACACTGCCCAAATGAAATTTAAATTCTACATTTTTAAAGCCAATCTAGATGGGAAAAAAAAAGATGTCCTCACTATTAACCAAGCCCTTTAACCAAGTTTCTCATTCTGGAGAGCTCCTGGGAGGCTAGGCCAATGGGTAGATGAAGAGCAATGTTAACATCAGGCTTCATGAACCAGGAAGTTTGCCTGGCTCACTCTCTCATCTCCAGAGTTTTGTTCTCAGGCCACTCCATCTTCCTGATAAGGCCATTCTCAGAAAACCTTCAGGAGCCACACACTGGCTCCTAAAGAAACTTCCAGCTTCTCATCCTGTCATTCAAGACTCTCACCATCTGACCCCAAACTACCTCTCCTACAGTGTGGGAGGTCGATAGGCTATGCTACAATATGACTTATATTTCTTCACATCCATATCTTGGGCCTATTCTTTTTTCATTGGAAAAGACCCTGGTGCTGGGAAGGATTGAAGGCAGAAGAAGAGGGGACGACAGAGGGTGAGATGGTTGGATGGCATCTCTGACTCAATGGACATGAGTTTGAGCAAGCTCTGAGAGATGGTGGAGGACAGGGGAGCCTGGCATGCTGCAGTCCATGGGGTCGCAAAGAGTCGGACAGGACTCAGCGAGCAAACAATTCTTTTCTCTGCTTACCCTCCTTTCCCAATCATCTCTGCTTACTCTTCTAGGTTTTATTCAAATATTATGTAATCCTTGAAACATTTCCCAGTCACCACAAAGTCACTCAAAGTTATTTGTTTTTTCTAAATTCCTGTATCTTTTTTTTTGTATTGGGTTGGCCAAAAACTTTGTTCAGATTTTTCCGTAAGATCTTATGGAAAAACTTGAACAAACTTTTTGGCCAGCCAAATGTTATTTTGTTTTGTTAATCATATAAAAGGTACATGTATTTCCTCCCTTATACAATGACGAGAACAGCAATCCATATCTCATATTACTCTCTCTCTCTCCCATAGCATAATAGACCCTCAATAATTTCTTGTTGAGTGAGTGAACTGAAAAGAAATGACAATAATGCTTTATGCTGGTTTTACAAATTCAATTTTTTAGAATTAAATCACTTGAAAGTTTTTGTGTTGGGTGATCATTTGATGACTTTTCTGTTTTCTCCTCATCCATGCTTACATGCATTCGTGCTAAGTCACTTCAATCATGTCCAACTCTTTGCGACCCTTTGGACTGTATAGACCACCAGGCTCCACTGTCCATGGGATTCTCCAGACAAGAATACTGAAGTGGGTTTCCACCCTCCTCTCGGGGAGCTTCCTGACCCAGGGGTTGAACCTGCATGTCTTATGTCTCCTGCATTGGCAGGCGGGTTCTTTACCACTAGCACCACCTGGGAAGCCCATTCTCTCCATAATCAGACAATGAAAACATCTTTAATGATCAAGTTGACCTGAAGGTTGACAAGCCTATAAAATTCTAGTTTATTTAAATCAACCTCTCGGTTTGACCTTAGTATAACCTTCTGACAATATGGTACAGAATCTGTAGGACACCAAGTTTCCCTTCCCAGAAAACTGTTTAACAGTTTTAATCAAAAGCTAATTGCAGTTGCCTAAAGAACCTTCAGAAAGATCTGAGGTCGGGGTTCAGGATTAAACAGTTCTTTAGAGTTTACCAAGTGCTTTCACATACATTGATGAGAGCCCCTGGTGCAAGCTGGATTCAGGAATTTTGTGCAGGATGTTTGTTGGAAACATAGGGCAGGAGGAGAGCCTGGCAGGGGAGAAATTGGGCTTCAGTGCAGTTATGACTAAGCCCTGATCCCAGGAGGATCCCTGGGGCTGGCATCACCCTGTTCGTGCCAGGAGGGACCCAGACCTTTGTACCCCTGGACTAATGGGTGATGTGCTGCCCTGGGAAGCAGGCACCCTTGGGCAAGGTGGCACTCTTCAGTAGAGGCAATTCTCAAAGAGGAGTGAGGCAGTGGACAACCTCTGTGTTGGGAGGAATAAATCCTCCATTCCCTAAGGAGAGATTTTGGCCAATGAAGTCCAGTATCCACAACTAGCTCTAAATACCAATGCATCTCATGTTCTTTCCATTAAGTACTAAAGTTTGGTGTGGCTTGCTGAGCACACCTTTGTTCTAGACGGCAAAGAAGTGTTTATACTCCCACTTTTCTCTCGTTCATTATGCCTGTCTCAATTCCTGATACGAGTCCTAAACATGTGTCGCGGTGCTTTCCCCTAACTCCAACGATCTTCGATTCTTGGAGCAAACGAAATGCGTGTTTGTATCTCTCCCTTTGTGCCAGTGGTCCTGCAACAAGGACGATAAATGAAAAGACATATTTAGAAACTAATGAGATCTATAATTATTCTTTTATTCTCTAATACTTCCATAAAATTAACCACTGGCTTCTCTATCAAGTTTGTCCCTTAGAACATGCAGATATTTACTGTATTTATTCCTAAATATTTACAGCTGCATTGTTCACATACATCTGTATACGAATCTGTATCATGAAGATGATCTTACTGTACATACTCTGCAGCCAGGAGATGTTGCCTCTTCGTGAGCTCTCTACTTGGAAGACTTCCGGAGAGGCAATGCATGAGAGGCCAAGAGCATAGGTTTGGGATTAAACAGGACCAAAGGGGAATGGAATGCAGAGTTTAAAAGCATGGATCCTAGGGTCAGAATGCCTAGGTTCAGCTCTACCAACTATGTGCTGTGTGATCTTGCATATTTTGCTTAACCTATTTATGCCTTGCCTTTCTTAAATATAAATGGGAAATTAATCATGGAATCCTTGTGAAAAATAAAAAGCACACAACGTATTAAGAGCAAGGTCTCAACATACTTGAACCATCATCAAGTGTTGTTTATTGTTGCAACTGTTATTAAAATCTTCACATTCCCAGCTTTAAAAAAAAGAAAGCAATAAGAAAGAAGGTGAAATGTGTCCAGATTCACACTGTAGAGCTTTCATTTTATTCTACTTAGGAATGCGTCTAAGGCAATATTATATTCATAAAATATTCTGAAAAGCCTGCAAACACTTGGCAAAATTGAACAAACAGGATAACTGAGGGTCTGCATGGATTTATTTGCCCCTTGATATTAACTCACTAGTTTTGCTCTCTTTACTTTGGAGTTCACCAAGTGCTTTCACATACATTGATTAGTCATTTTATCAATGATTCTGCAAAATAGCCTCAGATGATGACTGTCTCTAAATTTAAATATACAAAGTATAACCCAGAGAATTTAAGTGATCTTTTTCCACATCACACAGTTAAGCAATGAGAAGAGTGAATCCTTAGCTCCACTACTCTCAGTACACAGACAGGTCTAACATCACAGCAGCAGATGTCAGCTGTGACTCTGCCATCCACTGCAAGACCCTCACAAGTCATCTGTGACTGGAAACAACACGTGAAGCTTGCAAATGATGGAACTTGCAACCCTTCCTTTTATATTTAAGGCAGGGTTGTCTGCATAAACATCTATCTTTTGCTCATATTTGTGTTCAGAAATGCTTTCTCTAGTAGAAGAAATGGCTCCAGGGGATGAAAAATGTTTAGGGCTTTGATGAGCCTAAGGGAGTGTGTCTGGCATGTGACTGTTATTTATCGGGTGAGCCTTGGTGGCAAGCTGCTCGGCATCACCCTGCCTCTAAGGTCTAGGGCCATGTTTCCCCCTTTACATTTGCCTCTATTGACAACGCTTCAATTTTGGCATCACCTCTAGAACTCTTTCTAAAGATAGAGTTAACCATGTATCAATCCCCTAAAATGACTGACTTACAGGCTAATCAAGCTCCTCTCCTTTCCTCCATCCACCATACCTAGTCGCTTTTCTTCTTTTGTGCATAATTCTGCGGCATGACATTTCATCAGTAAGGACTTTATAAAGCATAGAGGACTAAACTCAGAACAACAGCGTGAATATTTATGTCGGGGGAGTTTGTAATTTCCTCAGTTCTGTCTCACTGCAACCAAAATCTGAAGCAACCGACCAGCGTTACAGCCCTTGGGTGAACCAGTGTTACAGCTCCATGTTACAGCTCAGTTTTATTCAGAAAGTAAAGAAAAATACATCCTTGAGGCTTGAGGGCGGGCCGACCCAAAAAGATGCAAAGAGAGAGGGCCCCGCCCAATTTTGGGCCCCCGTTTTATATGCTTTCTCCTCCCCCTGGGCCTGCCCTATCTAAATTGGGCTAGCTAGGAGGGCTGTTTGTTCTACCTGAGGTCCTCACTCTGATCCTCAGACCTTCCTTTGTTCTATTTTCACAGGCTTTTCTCTTCCTTGTCTTTTAGCCACCACCATTCTGGACTCCTTTTTCTCATTCCAACTGCCTAATATTTACTTATTAGCAATTGCAGAATTGTGCCCACATACAGAGACCTGCATTTCAACATGGTAGATGACCAGGCATTAGGAAAGACTGGCAGAGCATTCACCCCCAACAGCACTGCACCATTACTAAAAATACACTGATATTTTGGTCTTATTCTGCACACAACAGGACTTTTAAGGGACAATAAGATGACAAAAGAAAACCAACGTCAAGTCAACAAACTTCTATTAGTCCCCAAAGCCACAAAACGTACAGTATACATTAGGGTAATGAGAAGTTCTCAAATCTTTCTAAAGACCCTTCTTTTAGCAGGGGATGCCCACTTCTTGCTTACATAAGACTGAAAATAAATCATATAGGACCACATGTTGCTAGAAGACAATGAAGCTGATTTTTTAACAAGCTGATTCCAGAATATAATCAAATGAATCAGAGGAGTCAACTAGAAGGCTAAACAATGGATGAACAATAGTTTCACTCATACTTAGTGAAATTCATTTCAAAAGCTACACATAAAAAATAAATCTCCCCCTATGGGTAAATGAGTGAAGAAAATATGGTGTATATATAAGCCGTGCATACATACAATGGAATACTATCCAGTCAAAAAAACAAGGAAATCCTGTCATTAGT
Organism: Moschus berezovskii; assembly: GCF_049115385.1. Taxonomy (NCBI): domain Eukaryota; kingdom Metazoa; phylum Chordata; class Mammalia; order Artiodactyla; family Moschidae; genus Moschus; species Moschus berezovskii. The sequence continues at coordinate 2,626,238 of NC_142485.1, forward strand.
GACAGCATGGATGGACCTTGAGGGCATTACGCTAGTAAAATAAGCCAGACAGAGAAAGAGAAATACTGGATGCTCTCACTCATATGTGGAATCTAAAAAAAAAACGAAAGAAAGAAAAAACACTTGAAGCAGGAGATAGACGGGTCCCAGGCTAGGGATTTACAACTGGCTTCCTGTTTGCATTTCTTCGGGCAAGAAAAAGCTGGGCTTCAGGCTGGACACTTACAACTAGCCGCCTGTGTGCATTTCCTAAAACAGGAGATAGGTATGCTCCAGGTTAGATATATGCAGCCAACCTACTATTTGCTCTCTGAAATGGAAGTCATAGCTGAAACAGGGTAAATAACCAGGCTTTGTCCACTGTGGGCCCCTTAAAACGACAGTCATGGCAGGAACAGAGAAGGACCGAGCCCTGTCTGAGTAAAGGACCAGGAAGTCACTTACTTCCCATCCTTGGGACAAAGAAGACATTGCACACACACACAGACTCCTTGGGAGTCAAAAGCGAAGGGGCATCACCCCAGAATAGGTGATGCCCCCCATAGACGTCTGGGCTGGAATCCATCTTGGGAAAAACTGGGCCTGCATGTCAGGGTGGGCCCTAGGGTAGGTCAGGTCTGGGAAAAGAAACCAAGTAATTGCCTAAGGGTAAACAAAGACCCGGAAGAACTGTCCTGTATAAATGATTTAACGGCCTCTTTCCTGTGCCCGTCCTCACTAGGAGGCGTGCCCACACCCTTTCTCTCTGGGTCCGCATCGCTGCCTTACTTCTGTCCTAACGAAGCAAGCCATTTCTCTGCGTGCTCCCCGACGTGTGGTTGTGCTGTGTCCCTAATAAAAAACTTCATACCTGCATTTACAGTTTTTAACTCTGTGAGAAATGCATTTTTCACCGAGGGCAAAGATCCAGGGAAAAATAGCTTCTAGCCTCTAGCCCTGGCTGGTCTGGAGGCTAGGATTCCTGCTTCCCATCCAGGCTCCCCAGGTTCAATTCCAGGGCAGGGATTTAAGATGTTGCTTCATGCCACTGCTCACTGCTGCCTCTCTGGGGAACAAATTGAACTCACGGATACCCAGAACAGACGGGTGGTTGCCAGCGGCGGGTGAAATGGGTGAAGGGAGTCGAAAGGTGCAAGTTTTCAGTTGTGAAACAGGGAGGGAGACATAAAGGAGTGGCTTGTGGACAGAGCAGAGTAAGGAGAGGGTGGGACGCGTGGGCCCAGTGGGGGGAGAGGGGAGAAGAACAGGGAGAGGAGCTCTGATACATCTGCACTACCCTGTGTGAAACAGAAGGCTACTGGAAACCCGCTGCACAGCCCAGGGAGCTCAGCTCAGCGCTCGGTGATGACCCAGAGGGATGGGATGGGGAGGGAGGTGGGAGGCGGGTTCGAGATGGGGAACACATGTACACCCGGGGCAGATTCATCTCAGTGTATGGCAAAACCAATACAATAATGTAAAGTAATTAGCCTCCAATTAAAATAAATTTAAAAAATAAAATATTTTAAATGTAAAATATTTTATTTTATTTTTTAATTTATTTATTTTTATAAATGTATATGCATCCAACATGGGCTTCGCAGGTAGTTCAGTGGTTAAGAATCTGCCTGCCAATGCAGGAGACATGGGTTTGATCCCTGGGCTGGGAAGATCCCCTGAAATAGGAAATTGCAACCCACTCCAGTATGCTTGCCTGGAAAACTCTATGGACAGTGGAGCCTGGTGGGCTATGCTCCATGGGGTTGCAAAGAGTCAGATATGACTGAGCATGCACACATACACCCAACATAGAAGTATCTAAATATTTAAAGCAAATAGACTTGAAGGGAGAAATTAAAAGCAAAACAATAATAGCAGAGGACATTTAACACCAAACTTACATCAATGGATATATCATTTAGACAGAAAAATCAATGAGCAAACCATGGGCCTTAAATGACATATCAGTCCAGATGAATTTAATAGATGTATGTATATATATAAAGCATTTAATCCAAAAGCAGCAGAATATACTTTCCTCTCAAGTACAATAAATAGATCATGTGATCATGTTAGCTTACAAAATAAGTATCAGTAAATTCAGGAAGATTGAAATCATATCAAGCATTTTTTGTGACAGCAGTATATGAAACCAGATGTTAGTTACAAAAAGAAAACTGGAAAAAAACAAAATATAGAGATTAAACAAACATGCTACTGAATAATCAGTTCAATGGTTCATCAAATAAAGGAAAAATAAAATACCTAGAGACAAATGATAGCAAAAATATGATAGTCTGTAGGACAGAGCAAAAGCAGTTCTAAGAGGAAAGTTCACTGCCATACTGACTTACGTCAAGAAACAAGAAAAATACCAAATGAACAATTTAACTTTACACCTAAAGGAACTAGAAGAAAATTTAAAAAATTTCAAAATTAGTAGAAGGAAGAAAATAATAAAGATCAGAGCAGAAATAAACAAAATAGAGCCATAAAAATAATAAAAACCAATGAAACTAAGAGTTGACTCTTTGAAAAGATAAGCAAAATCAGTAAACCTGATTTATTGATTGAGCCTGCACACACGCATGCACCCAAAACTTTAGCTAGACTAACCAAGAACAAAAAGAGAGGAGTTCAAATAAATGAGAGCAAAAGTGAAAGAAGAGAATTTACAACGGATACCAAAGAAATACAAAGGATCATAAGAGACTACTACAATTACAGGCCGACAAACTGCACAACCTAGAAGAAACAAATAAATTCTTTAGAAAACATAATTTAAGCTCCAATCATGAAGAAGTAGAAAATCTGAGTAGACCAATCACCAGTGCTTATGAGACGGCATGGGCAAAACGAAAAGAGGGGGTCGATGGCGTGGTGATAGCCGGTAACCAGGTGTGTGGCAGTGATCACTCTGTAGTCTATAAAGATGTCAAATTACAATGCTGCACAGCAGAAAAGTGTGCAATTTAATAAAACATTAAACCATTTGCCTAACAGTCTACTCATAAGTGTTTGTCTGGTGAAACAATCTGAAAATTTTTTAATCGTGAAGGATATGAATTGTACAGAGCTTACCACACAATCCAGGTCATTGAACAACTGTTAAAAGTCGCCTGGTTAGAGCAGAACCCAGGAAGAAAAGCAGAAGACATGTGGAGTGCGTTTGGCCACTAATTGCTTTGATTCCGTGCAGATGTTCCATCCTTCTACGCTCTTCTTTCAGCATCTAAAGCTCACTGGCAGGCCACTCGGAGGTGTTTTATGTTCAAGGGTCACACCAAAGACAGCTTGAAAAGCAGTGGCAAAGAATCACCGTGGTACAATGCATGAGTGTGCACAGTCGCTCAGTCATGTCCAATTCTTTGCGACCCTATGGACGGTAGCCTGCCAGACTCCTCTGCCCACGGGATTTTCCAGGCAAGAATACTGGAGTGGGCTGCCATTTTCTCCAGGGGATCCTCCCAACCCAGGGACCAAACTCATGTCTCCTGCACTGGCAGGCAGATTCTTGACTCCTGAGCCACCTGGGAACAATAGGATCGGTTAATTTGAGCCAAGAATGATCATCAAAGAACCAGGACCAAGACAACTCCCTGATGAAGAGTTGCAGAGCGCGTGACATCGCCTGCACAAAGAGAAGAGAAGGACGTTGGAGATCTCTATTAAAAGTTTTCAACAACAACAGCAGCAAATCACCAAGTCAAACGCAAAACATCTGTGATGGGAAGTGTCCTAGAGACACAGCAGTCATCTCCATTAAAAACATCCAAACCAAACTATAACTGGTTTTAATCGTAAAGGATTATGGAGGAAATGTAATCTAGAGAAAACGTGCTTCTGCTCTGAAATCAAGCTCCAATTTCTTCACTTACTTGTTATGTGATTTAGTGTTTTGTCGTGCACAATTCCCAAGCCACGGTTTTATCACCTCTAAATGGAGCCCTTTTTTCAAGCTATGCCATGTTATAAGAAAGATCGCTGTCAAACTCACAGATTTGCTATGGAGATCAAATGAGAAGGCCTAAATAAAAGCGTCACACAAATAAATTGTCTTATAATAATTAATCATAGTATTATTAGTGGACTTGGATATTTTCAGTGAATTTGAATAAGTGTGTCCTTTGTTTAATTTATACTGGTGTATGGTTGCTTTACAATGTTGGGTTAGTTCTACTGTAGAGCAAAATGAATCAGCCATCCACACACATATATCCCCTCCCTCTTGAACTTCTCTCCCATTCAGGTCACCACAGAGCGTCTGAGCGCCCTGTGCTCTCGGGCACGTCCTCATCAGCCATCGCCTCACAAGAAGTACCCATCATGCACGTGTGTCAATCTCAGCCTCCCTTTGCCTCCCGCTCCCTCTTTCCGCCCGGGGTCCATTTACCTGTTCTCTATGTCTGCGTCTGTATTTCTGCTTTGCAAATAAGACCACCTATACCCCTTTTCTGGATCCACATATATGCATTAATACACAGTATCTGTTTTTCTCTTTCTGACTCACTTGACTCTGTATGACAACCTCTAGTTCCATCCATTTCTTTACAAATGACCCAATTTCATTACTTTTTATGCCTGAGTAATATTCCTGTGTATATATATACACTGGATATTACTCGTGTATATATACAAATATATACCACCTCTTCTTTATCCATTACTCTGTTGATAGACATTTAGGTTGCTTCCATGTCCTGGCTATTATAAATAGCACTGTTTTGAATACTGGAGTGCATGCACCTTTCTGAATTATGGTTTTCTCTGGGTATAAATGTGTTTCTTAAAGTTTAAACTACATAGAGAGATAAATAGTGAAACTAAAGTTGCTCAGTCGTGTCTGACTCTTCGCGACCCCATGGGCTGTAACCTACCAGGCTCCTCCGTCCATGGGATTTTCCAGGCAAGAACACTGGAGTGGGGTACCATTTCCTTCTCCAGGGGATCTTCCCGACCCAGGGATTGAACCCGGGTCTCCCACATTGTAGGCAGATGCTTTACTGTCTGAGTCACGAGGGAAGCCAGCTAGATAGATAATAGGATACAAAGAGATGATAGATATGGATGTATTTATGAAAGCAATGAACAGTTTTCTAAATGCTATCAAAACAAATTCTTATAGAATAGCAAAATTTCTAACAGAATCTTGTTTCACAACTTTGTTTTACAGATGAGCAAACTGAACTTTAGGTGTGTTTAATGAGCTGCCTAAAATTGTTAGTAAAAGACTAAGGCTAAACCCTAGGTTTTCAGACACCCAGCTTGTGCTCTTTCCACAGAACTGGCATGCTAATTCTGTTAGCAGTGACACTATCAGAGCTCTCCATTCAGACGGTCACTATTTGAAAGACAGATAAACCCAGCACTTTCTCAACACTGCCCAGATACATCACAAAACTTATCTTGATATGAACCCGCACAAGGTAATGCAGGATTGGTGAATGTGATGCATGATTATCTCCACTCTCTTTCCTCTTTCATGGGCCAAAAAGCAGCTTCTTACTCTTGAAAATAATAGGCCCAACAAGTACTACCAATCAGCCAGCGTTGCCGTGTTAGATGAAAATCGTTTACACATCTCGCTGTGCTTAGTCGCTGTCGCGTCTGACTCTCTGAGACCCCGTGGACTGCAGCCCGCCAGGCTCCTCTGTCCACGGGATTCTCCAGGCAGGAGTACTGCAGTGGGTTGCCATGCCCTCCTCCAGGGGATCTTCCCGACCCAGGGATCGAACCCAGGTCTCCCGCATTGCAGGCGGATTCTTTACTGTCTGAGCCACCAGGGAAGCCCTCCCACCTCTTAGATATATTGGAAAGATACTGAAATGAGAAACAGCAAACTCCAATTTCTGAAACTGCTAGTCATGTCACACCAGGCAGGCAAGATAAGGGTATTTCCTCATCTGCACAGTGAGGCATTGAACTTCCCAGTTCCAATATCTTCTACCTCTATGGCTAATGTCTAAGACAGCTTAAGTTAAATGCTAGAAATAAGATCATAACTGTTGCAGATAAAAGTGGATGAGAAAAAAGTATCTCCTTTGTGATTTATGACATTTTCTTATTTTCAAATCAGATAATTACCAGTACAATAACTAATAGGTCTTAACCAAAACAGCATAGACTGACACAAAAAACAAACCAGACACATAGATCAATAAAGCAGAATAGAGAGCACACAAATAAACTCACCAACGCACAGTCAATTAACCTAAGACAAAGACCAGCCAATGGAGAAAAGACAGTCTCTTCACTAAGTGGCGCTGGGAAAACTGGACAGCTACCTGTGAAAGAATGAACCGAGCGCGTGTCCTCACACCATATTCAAAAATAAGCTCAGAATGGTGTAGAGACAAATATGAGATCTGAAACCATAAAACTCCTAGAACGGAATATAGGCAGATTACTTTTGACGTAAATCATAAAAATATTTTCCAACTCTGTCTCCTAAGGCACAAGAAATAAACAAACACGTGGGACCTCCTTAAACTTAAATTTTTGCACAGCACAGGAAACCACTGACAAAACAAAAAGACAGCCTAAGACACAGGAGAAAGTATTTGCAGAGTATAGTAACAGCTACAGATTACTATCCAAAATATATAAACCGCTCATTTAACTCAACATCAAAAAGCAAACAACACCCACCCAAAAAAAATGGGCAGAAGACCTGAATAGACATTTTTCCGAAGAAAATATGTAGATCCATGGAATCCTCCAGGCCAGAATACTGGAGTGGTTAGCCTTTCCCTTCTCCAGGGTATCTTCCCAACCCAGGGATTGAACCCAAGTCTCCCACACTGCAGGCAGATTCTTTATCACCTGAGCCACCAGGGAAGCCCAGATGGTTAACAGGTACTTGAAAAGATGCTCATCATCTCTAATTATGAGATAAATGCAAATCAAAACAACAATGAGCTATCACCTCCCACCTATCAGAATGGCTATCACGGAAAAGTCTACAAATAACAAATATTGGAGAGGAGGGGAAAAAACGGAACCCTTGTACACTGGTGGTAGGAATGTAAATTTGTGAGGCCACTATGAAAGTAGTATGCAGGCTTCTAAAAGCTAAAAATAGAGCTAACATACAACCCAGAGAATCCACTCCTGGGCATATACCTGAAAAAACAAAACCACTAATTTGAAAAGACACATGCATGGTTCATAGCAGTATTATTTTCAATAGTCAAGATATGGAAGAAAGCTAAATGTCATCCATCAACAGATGAATGGATAAAGAAGATGTACTACATATACACAGTGGAATATTGTTATGTTAGTCACTCAATCGTGTCTGACTCTTTGCAACCTATGGACTGTAGCCCACCAGGCTCCTCCGTCCATACGATTCTCCAGGCAAGGATACTGGAGCAGGTTGCCATTTCCTTCTCCAGGGGATCTTCCCAAACCAGGGATTGAACTCAGGTCTCCTGCATGGCAGGCAGATTCTTTACTGTCTGAGCCACCAGGGAAGCAATGGAATATAACTTGCCATGAAAAAGAATGAGATTTTGTAGTTTGCAACAACAGTTAGTCTTGGAGGATATCACACTTAGTGAAACAAGTCAGATAGGGAAAGACAAGCACCCCATATTGTGATTTACACGTAGAATCTAAAAGATAAAGCAAGTGAATGGTTATGACAAAACAGAAACAAACTTGCAGATATGGAGAACAGACCAGTGGGCACCAGCAGGAAAAGGAAGGGGCAAGAGAGGGGCAGGGGATGAAGAGAAACAAACTATCGTGCACAAAACAGATGATCGACAAGGATATACTGAGCAGCACAGCGAGGCACAGCCATTATTTTGTAATAACTTTAAATGGAATATAATCTATAAAAACACTGAATCACTATGTTCAGTTCAGTCACTCAGTTGTGTCTGACTCTCCACGACTCCATGAATCACAGCACACCAGGCCTCCCCGTCCATCACCAACTGCCGGAGTTCACTCAAACTCATGTCCATCGAGTCGGTGATGCCATCCAGCCATCTCATTCTCTGTTGTCCCCGTCTCCTCCAACCCCCAGTCCCTCCTAGCATCAGACTCTTTTCCAGTGAGGCAACTCGTCGCATGAGGTGGCCAAAGTATTTATACACTTGCAACTAATATCACATTGAAAATCTACTATACTTCAACAGAAAAGAATAATTGAATCTACATTAGGTACGGTAGGCCAAGCATTTATAACAAAGAAACCTCAAAATGCAACAGCCCAAACACATAAAAGTTTAATTCTCTCTCAAAGAACAGCCCAAGTACCATGTTTCTCTTTCACATGGTCTTTCAGGGACACAGGCTGATCGAAGCTCCACATCTACAAGTTTCAAGATCAGTCTCGTTGTGGCCTGTCCAGCCTACTGGAAGGGAAGAGTGTGTGTAGACATCACATTCACCAGCCTAAAGCAGTTGACTCCAAATTGCTTACATATGAGCAAGAGAGATAAATCCTTTGAGTCCCTACTTATAAATCCCCTGAACTCCACAGAGACCTGGCGATCGGAAATCTACTCAATATGATCCCAGGAGGCAGGCTTCCTGCTTGTGATTTATGACAGCGATTCATAGGAAGCAGTTCTCTTTGAGCCATAAATGGAATCCACAGCTCTGGAGAGATGTTTTCCCTGGCAATGGAGGCAGAGCAGTGAGCAATCTGACTGGCTAAGACAGAGCGATACTCGATAGAAGCACGTTCATCTGTTACACTTGGCACGGCTGCGAATGCACAAGGCTGCTGTTTGTATCTCTTCTGTAGCTCCTCCACCACCTCATTCCAGCAGATCCCTCGTCACCGAGCTCTTCTACTTGTAAAACACAGCAGATGGAATGCTAAATCTAAACTGGAAAGTCGCTTGCATTCCTCGCTGTCAAAACAAACCATGGGCCTCCTGCTTCTCAACTAAAATCCACCAAAAGCAATGAGACTATTTCAGAGTGAGACCGAGCACACTCATCCAAGCTGATCTTAGGGAGATTTTTTTTTAAGCATTGGTGTTGGAAGATGAATGGGTGAACTCAAGTAAGAAACAAGTATCCTGAATTAATGAGAATTTATTGGCATTTTAATTGCAATTGTTGTATGACAAATATCAAGCCACTAAATGCCAATATTCCTCAGTTGTGATCTATGCTAAACATTAATATGTATTAAGATTGTAACAGTCTTTATTAATCATTTAGCATGATGTTGGCCAATATTAATATAATGCATATCACAAATATAAGCCACATATGTAGTTAAAATTTTCTAATAGTCACATTTAAAAAGGGGGAAAGAAATAAGAGGTTAATCTTAATAATATATTTTATTCATCCCAATGTATCCAAAATACTACTATTTTAATACGTAGCCAACTCTTTTTCATAGTAAGTCTTTGAAATCTGTTGTGTATTTTACATTTACAGTACGTCTTTCCACTAATTTGGACAAGCTATGGTGCAAATGTTCATTAACTACATGTTAGTAGCTACCATATTAGTCAGTACAGGTTTAAAATCTCTTAAGAGTTTCTTTTTTTTTTTTTTCCAGAACTTGGGGCTTATGTAAAAGCTAGAGTGATAAGGAAGTGTGCTAAGTATTACAAAGTAAATAATTGCCTGTCTCTTGAACTCGAACCCTTCCCCCAGGCCCACAGTGATTAAAAATGCATGTGTTTATTCAGAAGTTATATATTTTGAGTAGTATCCATGGCCAAGCATACCATAGACACTAAATCCTTAGCCTGTACTTTCAGCCCAAATCTTAATTGTTACTAACAGGTTCTAAATGGACCAACTAACTCCTCAATCCTGTCACATGTTTTGTTATAAAAATGTGTGTGTGTGTGCATGCACGTCTGTGTGCTCCGTCACTCAGACGTGCCCGACTCTTTGCAACCCCGTGGACTGCAGCCCACCAGGCACTTCAGTCCATGGGATTCTCTAGGCAAGAACACTGCAGTGGTTTGCCATTTCCTACTCCAGGTGATCTTCCTGATCCAGGGATCCCAGGAAAGAAAATAAGACTGGATGGTAGCCAGAGTTTTGAGAAGTCCCAAAATGTGGCCAGTTGATGACCTGGCCCAAAAGGCAATCGTATTTTGGAAAAACAGAAATTCTGGGAGCCAACTTTTAGAGACTGAAGAGCACAGCCAGATGCTCTCCAGGGTCCAAGCGCCTCACAGAAATGTACGAGTCAGGTCACACTAAACAGAGTAGTGCCACAGGAACGCCCCATCTGAAGGTCTTCACGATGAAAATTCATCTAACACTGCGTAAATTCTTGGGTCTTACAGGGCCTGAGGGTTGAGCCTCCTCTTCCTGATCCCTGATATCTCATTACCAGCTGGAAGAAAATTTCCCACGGTATACAAAACCAAGGAACATCAGCCAGGATTTAAGAGAAAACATAAAACCGCAGAAGAACCAATTTCTGTGTTAGCCCTTCATAGCTGAGCAATCTGAGAAGTGACTCGGCCCTCCCCAAGACTCCTCCTAGGTAAATAGCAGTTAATGCATTTGACAAGGGCTAGATTGTGTTACTGACTAAATAAACTCAAAGATGATTTATTAAGAGAGCTACTTCCCACAGCAATCTCACCTAAGTTGAACAGTGCCAATAAATGCAAGCTGAAAATGAGCACTTTGCGCAGAAGACATACAAATGGTCCTGTCCCACGTGAGTCATGAGCAGCCTCTTCAGCAGCACGTAATTCTGGTAATAAAAGCAAAACGTTCACTTTAGATAAGTATTCAAAAATGTCATCCAAAGAGTACAATGGGTCTACAGCCAAGAAACATTTATTCAGCCCATTATTTCCTTGAAAACAGTATCACTGAGATGCTGAGACTCACAGGAAGCATCTTGAGTGCCTGTAAAGATATATGCCCCCTTAGCCAGACAGCGTTATATTATTCTTCCTGCGAGACCAACGTGGAAACAAGGTGCGTGTGCACGGTCAGTCACTCAGCTGTGCGACTCTTGGCACACCCAGGCTCCTCCGTCCATGGGATTCTCCAGCAAGAATACTGGAGTAAGTAGCCACTCCCTTCGCCAGGGGAGCTTCCCAACCCAGGAGTCAAACCCAAGACTTCTGTGTCTCCTGCACTGATAGGCAGACTCCTTACCACTGAGCCACCTGGGAAGCCTTAGGAAACAAGGTAAGGAAAGCCCAATTCATTACCGAGTCTTTACTAGGGAAAAGGAAACAAAAACCTTCTCCAAAAATTTACAAGTGAAAACAAAAGAGAACCACCCAATTCCCTGAGAATCATCTAATTTGATGGTCCTGAAATGTATAATTTTTCTAACACAGTTTAACCTCTGTCTCTCAATTTTCCCATCTAAAATAAGAATAGTGGTGCTGACATCATAGCTTTCTTGTTAAGATCACAAAAATCGAGGTAAAGAGCTTAGAAGAAAGCCCATTGGGTTATCCCATTGCACCAGCAATTAAAATAAATAAATTTTAAAAAAAGAAGGCCCAGCACACAGAAAGCATTCAATAAATATCAGCTATTACTTTTATAACTAAAGATAGATCAACAGAGAGAGTAGACAAAGTTGCACAGTCAGGGGTTATGCAAACATATATATATCTGTTCTTTTTTGGGTTCTTTTCTACTATAGATTATTATAAGATATTGAGTACAGTTCCCTGTGCTATAGGGCTGATCCTTGCTGTTTATCTATTTTATATGTAGCAATGGGTAATGTTAATCCCAACCCCCTAATTTATCCCTCCTTCCATTTTCCCCTTTGGTAACCACAAGTTTGTTTTCTACATTTGTGGGTCTATTTCTGCTTTAAGAATGCGTTCATATATATCACTTTTTCTAGATTCCACATATAAGTGATATTGTCTGACATCTGTCTCTCTGTTTGACTTACTTCACTCAGTATGATAATCTCTAGTTGCATCCACGTTGCTGCAAATGTCATTATTTCATTCTTTTTAATGGCTGCATAATATTCCATTGTATACACATACCACACCTTCTTTATCCATTCGTCTGTCGGTGGACATTTAGGTTGTTTCCATGTCTTGGCTACTGTGAATAGACAGCGCAAGTTTGGACTGCTCTAAATAGTCCCTCAACCCAGCAATCAACTCCTCTATCTTATAAAACACTTTGTTTTTACAAAGCTGGCCTCAGGAAACAAAACAAGACTGTGTCTTTGCCAGGTTTGTCTGGATACAGGGAAACCCCAAACAGGTATTCAATTAATGAAGGGGCCAAAAGGAAGCATGGTCTTTAAAAACAAGAAAATAGATGAGGTTTCAACTTCTACCAACTGAATAATAATAGATGGATGTGGGTAGACTGCAGTTCAACAAACACCACCAAAAAACAAAACGAAAACCTTCCCACCCTTGAGGCCAATTGATGTCACAGAGAGAGAGTCTGTGGTTTCATTAGTTGAAGAGAAAGAAGGAAGCGCCCCAGCTTCATCTCGAACAATCCACTCAAGCCAGCAGCACGCAGCAGAGCCTGACCTCCAGAGCAGAGACACCAAGCCCGCACCGGACCTTGGTTTCCTTGGCCCCTGCAATGCGGTATGTTTATGCAGCCAGGTCCTGACTAGTGAAACGTGGAACAGATCTGAGATAAGCCGGTTGGAGGCCCAGCTTAAACACAGGCACATAACTGTCCACACCATCGCTGTCTGAAGACGCTTAGAACCCTAGATGACAGAGGCCGACCTTGCAAGTCCGTGCTTGAGAACCGAAATGAGAAACTTCTGTTATCGAAAGCCGCTAAAACTTGGCAATTGTTGTAGCAGCTAGTGCTACAGTTTTTCACTTGTTGACATCAGTGGTGATTTAAACCTACTTGAATTCCTATCTGAAACTTCTTTTGCTGATATGACCAACACTGCCTTCATCTCCGTCACATGCTTGCAGCCCCGAGAAAGAAATGACAGATGTGAACTCGCGTCCCACTTGACTGAAGCTTATTTAATTGGCTTTCTGATGGTATTCAGACTGGTACACGCCCATGGCAAGGGGCTCCTTGCCTGGGAGATTGTCAAGATCTTGATGGACTCCTCTCTCCTTCTTCCCACCTCCCATCTGGACCACGAAACTGAGTTTCTGGTTGGGATTCCCTTCTCCACACAGTAGTAACAATCAGGCCCTGCTTCAGGCCTTCAGGTGACTCCCCACCGGCATATCACAGTCCGGGCCCTGGAGCTTGGCCTGCAAGGCGCTCCACGATCGGGCTGTAAAAGCACCTCTCGCCACACTCCCACTGGGTTTCTATACTCCAGCCACTCTGCTCTTCATTCAGCCTCCTGAACATAACACGCTTGTCCCTGTCTCAAGAAACTAATACTTTTCTTCTTCTGTTTCATCCTTCAAATGTCATCACCTAAGAGAATACTTTGGATCCTCCCCCACAGCTAAACTAGTGGCTCCCAAAGCCAATGCTTATTGCATTTCTATTTCCTTCAGAGCACACATCAGTATCTAGTCTCATTGACTTGGGTTTAGTGTCTGAACGTCCCACCCCATCCACCTCCAGTGGATGCAAGCTCCATAAGAGTTGTTTTCCCAACACTCTGTCCAGTACCTGGTGCCTCATACACCCTCCAAAGAATATATGTTAACTTACTGATGAGATCTACGAACACACTTGCCCCAATGTGTTCACCCACAAAAAAAAGTTCTCATGTTATTTTGAAGCCCCTGAAAGTCACACATGTGTTAGAACGTGCCTAGAGGTCCAGTGGCTAAGAACCACCTTGGGTTCCATCCCTGGTCGGAGAACTAAAATCCCTCCTGCCAAGGGGTAACAAATCCCATGTGCTGCAACCAGCATGCCTGCCCACTGCAACGAAGATCCTGCGTGCTGCAGCTAAGACCCAACGCAGCCAGGTAAATATTATAGATAAACAAAAGCCACATGTGTGTTGCCTAAGGATCTATGAACCTTAAGTTAATAAGCGTAGAAATCAAATATATTATGGCCAGATCCGGAAGCTGGGCTAGTTCAAACCAAACTTGGGCGAGAAGTTTCGGAATCCTTAGTTGTTATCCATATCTTCTAAATATCATTGATTTTCTTTCTAATCATTGCAACAGTTATACCAAATGGGGAACTGAGGTCTTCAAATATTTTTCTCGAATTATCTATTTCTTCTTTCAATTCTGTTACTTTTTGTTTCCTATATTTTGGGATTCTGGTGTGAGATGCTTATATGTTTATATTTGTTTTGATTTCTAATAAGCTTTTAATAATTTTTTATTATTATAAAATGCTCCTAATGCAAGGGGCTATTATAGTCTTTATTTGGCTCATTTAGCATAAGTATTCATACTTGATATGAATCTGAAAGATGAAATATTAAGATGCTTAATTATGGAGTGCTGCCCTAGACTTCACCGGGGGCATGACAACATATGATATTTGCACCGAATTTCCTTTAAAAATTCCAAAAACAGCTGACTATAAGGGTTTCAGATAAGGGATGTTGGGCCAATCATTGGCTTGAGATTTAAGTAGGTACCAGGCACCAAGCTAAAAGTATCATAGGTATCTCAACATTTAGTCTGCTGGATTAGCTAGAAAAGGAAGCCACGCTTGAGTCACCGGGTCAAGAGGAGCAAGTGGCCTCCAGCTGCTCTGTGAGATGAGGCCAGACCAGCCGCACAGCCCAAGAAGCTCAGATTGTCCATCTATTCTATCGCAGGCGTGTCAGGCCCATACACAGGCAGAATCCCAGGGAGAGGAAATCTCTGCTGGACTTCCCTCGGTGGCTCCGTGGTTCAGAATCAGCCTTCAGTGCAGGGTTCCGGGATGCAGTGCCCAGTCCAGGCAGATTTCAGATGCTGCACACTGAGCGACCAAGTCCACGCACCACAACTACTGAAGCCGTGCGCCTGGAAGCCGAGCTCCACGAGAGAAGCCGCCGCCGTGAGAAGTCTCTGCGCCACAAGAGGGTAGCCCCTGAGCTAGAGAAAGGCCCACACCACAGAGACCCTGCACAGCCACAAGGGAAGAAAGACACCACTGCTTCCTCCCTCCGGGGGCACCGCCCCCAAGGCATCACTCCCGGGAGCCCAGCTCCAAAAGCTCACGGCTGCTGTCGCCCAGGTCTGAGGCGCTTCCTCTCGCCCCATGGCTCCCGCTTTCCAACAGGCCAAGGACCTCAACACGAGGTAGCCGTCCTTATGTTGATTCAGGAATCATTTGGCTGCTTCCTCCATGAGGTCAGCTGCTGTCAGCATGGAGTCAGAGGGTCTGAGCGAGAGCCTTCACATCTCTGGAAACCTGGAGGACTGCAAAGGTGCACAGTGCATGGATTCAGAGTTCACTTCTGAATGTGCGTGCGTGTGTGTGTGTGCGTGTGTGTACGCATATATGGGCTTCTCAGGCTTCCCTCATAGCTCCGCTGGTAAAGAATCTGCCTGCAATGCGGGAGACCTGGGTTCGATCCCTGGGTTGGGAAGATGCCCTGGAGCAGGGAAAAGCTGCCCACTCCAGTATTCTGGCCTGGAGAAGTCCACGGACTGTATAGTCCCTGGAGTCGCAAAGAGTCCGACCCGACGGAGTGACTTTCACTTTCATGAGCTTCTCAGGTGGTTCAGTGGTAAAGAACCTGCCCGCCAAAGCAGGAGAGGTAAGAGACAAGGTTCAGTCCCTGGGTTGGGAAGACCCCTGGAGGAGGGCATGGCAGCCCACTCCAGTGTTCTTGCCTGGAGAATCCCATGGAGGGAGGAGCCTGATGGGGTCACAAAGAGTCGGACACAACTGAAGCGACTCAGCACACATGCATATATATTCATGTTTAAAATACTGTCATAAAATCAGCATGCACACTTAAATATCATATCAAATTGAAATGTTCTAAAGACAACATTATTTGTAAAGCAACAAAAAATTGAATTTTATAGCGACCCTGGAATAAAACTTCTGTCATTTCTGTGTTCAGTTAGACTTCCTGTAACGGTGTCGGTGATGACAGAGGCGGTAACCCGGCGATGGTCTGTGCTTTTCACTCCAGCCTATAAGTGTCCACAGCAGACACAATTATGAAACTGACTGGATAGTTACTAAATATGTGAGCTGGGATTGTCTTATGTGCAACCGAAAGAAAACAGAGAAACAAACTGAATGCAGTCATTTTGTGCATGACCTTCAATTTCATATATTCTTGTTTAACGTGTAAGTTGATTTTTATTTTTTCATTTTTTGTCTGTGCCTCGTGGTACACGGGATCTTAGTTTCCTCACCAGTAATTGAACCCATGCCCCTTGTAATGGAAATGCAGGTTCTTAACCACCGAGCCACCAGGGAAGTCCCAATTTTATACCTTCTTTAGAACAGTATGGTGATTTTCCATTTATTAACTTTTATTATATTTATGAATTTAGAAGATAGAATTATTCCAATAAAATAGTGCTGTCTCATACCCAACATCTAATCTCAACTTTGGTTTGACAGAGCTCAGTGTTTTCAGCCTTCTACCTCTGATGTGAGCCGGGGGATGGGGCTGGGGGATGTTAGCCGTAGGAGTCATAGCAGCTCCCCGATCTTAGTAACTTAAAGCATCTCACAGTTTATCGTCTCAGACTCTCTGCAAGTCAGAAGTCTGGACCCAGAGTAACTGAGTTCCCTGCTCAAATCTCCCAGGCTGAATCAAGGTATCGGCTAGGATTGACCTGCTTCTTCCAACCCCACTCAGGCCACTGTAAAATTCAGTTCCTTATTATTTGTATCAGTTTGCTATTGCTGAGTAATGAATGAAACGTTAGTGGCCAAAACAAGCCCATCAGAAAAACAAGCTTTCAGAAATGCAGGCGTGGTGTGCTGGGCTCTTTGCTCAGGGATTCAAGGAGCAAAATCTGGGTCAGCTATGCTATATGCCTTCTGAGAGGTTCTGGGAAGCACCTGCTTCCATACCCGCCCTGGCGGATGGAGAGGCAGGTCTCTGTGGGCACAAGCGTCTGCTGGCTCTGCTCTCAGCTCCCACGGGCCACCCTGATCCTTGCCGTATGGCCCTGTCTGTCTTCAAAGCTGGTGGCTTAGAGTCTTCCTGGTCCCGAATCTCTCACACTTCCAATCTCTGTCTGGGGGA
Organism: Moschus berezovskii; assembly: GCF_049115385.1. Lineage (NCBI taxonomy): Eukaryota > Metazoa > Chordata > Mammalia > Artiodactyla > Moschidae > Moschus > Moschus berezovskii. The sequence goes on from NC_142485.1 coordinate 2,643,282, forward strand.
GAGTTTCCTGCTTATGTTTTCCTCCAGAAGTTTTATGGGCTTAGGACTCAAGTTGAAAGTCTTTAATCCATTTTGAATGTATCTTTGTGCATGATGCAGTCCAGTCTGACTCTCTTGCACGTAGCTGCCCTGTGTTCTCATAAGGAGATGGCAGCAGAGTCAGAAACAGAGAAAAGGTGGTTCCCAGCGGGGAGGGAGTGGGGGAGCAAAGAAGTAGCTGAGAGCGGGGAGAACAGCTGAGAAATAGCTGAGGTGTGAAGAGACGCGCATCCAGTTGCGAAATGAATGAGTCGGGGCGTGAGGTGAACAGTGGGGGATATAATCAACAATTATGTAACACCTTCCTGTGGTGACAGAGGTAACTAGATTATCATGGTGAACATTTTGTAATGTACAGAAATACTGAATCACTGTGTCGTGGAGCAGGAACTAACAGAGTGCTGTGGTTCAATCACACTTTAAAATCAAACAAACTCACTCATAGAAAAAGAGATAAAATTTCTGGTTATCCAAGGGGGTAGAATTGGGTAAACACAGTTGAAATGTGCAAACTTTCAGTTATAAAACACAGAAGTAGTAGAAATGTAATGTACAGCATGATAATTATAATAACACCATTGTACATTATACATGAAAGTTGTTATGAGAGTAGATCCTGAGGTCTCATCACAAAGAAAAAAATCTTTTCTGTTTCCTTAATTTTGTTAGATACATGCAGATTTTGTTAATCTTGTATAAATTATGATATGTTGAGTGTTCACTAAACACTGTGATCATCATTTCATGATGTATGCAAACCAAATCATTATGCTATACACCTTAAACTTGTAAAGTTTCATGTCAATCATATCTCAATAAAACTGGAAGCAAATATAAATTTTTAAAATTAAAAATTAATAACCAAGCTGAAAAAGCTAGCCAAAGTCCCTCCTGTCACCTGAAATTTGTTAGTATATTATATAGCTGCCATGTTTCAGGCACAGTGCTGGAAACACAAATATACCTGTCATTGAAGACCTCACAAATCATTATAAAAAATGGTAAACAATTATTGTAAATGACAGTAAACAGTACATTATATTGTTATATTAAGAGAGCATATATTATTATATGAGACTGTATTTGAGATCTGAATAAGGTAGTAGGGATACACAGATGAGTGAAGGATTTGTATCTATGAAAGATGGAAAAGAATGTTTCACGAGAGAGGTGAAATTTGAGCTAGGACTTGAAGTTGAGCTCGAAGTACCTTAGGGAGGACTTGCAGGGAGGTCCAGTGGTTAAGGCTTCTCCTTCCAACGCAGAGGGTGCTGGGCTGATCTTCGATCGGGGAGCTCAGATCCTACATGCCTCACGGCCAAAAACCAGAGAAAAAAACACTTTAAACATGGTCCATACCAAAAAATCTTTAAACGAAAAAGAAGAAGTAGTACCTTGGGAAGAAGAGGAAAAGACATTCTAGAAAATGAGTAGCCTGTGTGTATCTTGCTGACGTGGAATCAGGAGGTAATGTTATTTTGATAGTATCTAGGAGAAAGCGTGTCAGCTCCCCGCCCTGGCACTAAATCTGCCCTCACCTGGCATCTGAAGGTTGGTGACAGGGGGGTCGATCATACAGCTCCCCCGACCCCTGACCCCCACCCCACCCCGGCACAGTTGAAGCAAGATTCATGGGGCTCGTAGAACCTTTTGAGCTCTACGATCCTGTTACCTGATATACAAAGACTATCATGCGTGAGAGTATTTATTATGAAAGAGAAGTTTGAGTTTCAAACCAAAAGCAGTGCTTTCCCCCAGAAGGACAGCACATGGACCCAGAGACCTGTGACCCGCACTGCTGTCCTGTGGGAAGACAGCCTTGCCAGCTTTTCTGCAGCTGAACAGTCCTTTTCTCTTTGTTTTTACTCCTGTGCTGTCCTCAGTCACTCAGTCGTGTCCAACTCTTTGAGGCCCCATGGACTAGCCCCCAGGCTCCTCTGTCCATGGGATTCTCCAGGCAAGAATACTGGAGTGGGTTGCCATGCCCTTCTCCAGGGGATCTTCCCCACCCAGGTATTGAACCCAGGTCTCCCACATTGCAGGCAGATTCTTTACCAGCTGAGCCACCAGGACTTATCCCATAATAAATCTGACATGCTAAACCAGCACGGACAGTTTTTTAAACAGCTGCTATTCTTCCCACTGATTTCTGAAATCTACACTTGAGAAGACCTCCATTGGAATTTCAAACAATAAAACCAATGTGAATTGCCTTTTAGAAGGAAATCTAGAAAGAAAACACTGATTCTTGAACATTCTTGCTCCCGCAGGAGACGCGTGCTCAATCCCTGGGTCTGGAAGTTACCCTGGAGGAGGAAAATGGCAGCCCACTCCAGTATTCCTGCCTGGAGAATCCCATGGACAGAGGAGCCTGGTGGGCTACAGGCCATAGGGTCACAAAGAGTCAGACAGGACTGCAGCGACTGAGCATGCGTGCACAATGTGTCTATGTCCATCTGAATCTCCCAACTCATCCCTTGCTTTCCCCTCGGTGTCCACTCATTCATTCTCTAGGTCTGCGTCTCCATTTCTGCTTTGCAAATATGTTCATCTGTACCATTTTTCTAGATCCCATATATATGTGTTAATAAGTAAGTGAGAAAGAGAAAGGCTTTCCTCTTTTAAAGATGTGTATAATTAGATTGGTCCCACCTGAATATTAAAAAAAAAAAAGTCCCCTCATCTAAAGATCCTTAACCTGAATCCCACCTCAGAGTCCTTTTGTCATATAAGGGAACATATTCACAGGTTCCCCAGGATTAGGATGTGGACCTTTGAGGGGACGTTATTCTGCCGATCACATAAGTGCTTGATGAAAGAGAGCTGCTGTCTCTTTAATAATTAAAGAAACTCTTCGGTGAGCCAATGAGACTATTTAAAATTGGATGGGTTGTTCTGGATAAGCGGTTCCAGCCAGGAGACATCTGACAAACATCTAGAGACACTTTTAGTTGCTGTAACTGGTGGGAAGGGGATGACACTGGTCCCTAGTAGGTCAAGGGCAGGGTACTGTTCAACATCTAACAAAGCCCAGAACAGCCCCCAGAGCAAAGAACTAACCAACCCAAATGTCAATAGTGCCAAGACTGAGAAACCCTGATTTCCTGAACACTTTGGGAAAAGTGAATTGATCTACATGGAAGTGAAATTTCTATTTTTACCAAATGAACTTTCATCAACACTTTATCAAGTGATATCTTTTGCTGCATGACAGAAAAAGAAAAGTTTTTTCTTTTGTTGGAAAAAAAGTATGAGATAGGGTCCCATGATATCCTTATTGCCTTTGAGACATAGTAAAAGTAGATGGCTATATTCCTGCTTTAAATTCAACCTTATCTAAGAAAATGAGAGTTAATGTCTTCTAAAGGACAGTACTCTTGCCTAGAAAATCCCATGGATGGAGAAGCCTGGTAGGCTGCAGTCCGTGGGGTTGCTAAGGGTCGGACAGGACTGAGCGACTTCACTTTCACTTTTCACTTTCACACATTGGAGAAGGAAATGGCCACCCACTCCAGTGTTCTTGCCTAGAAAATCCCATGGATGGGGGAGCCTGGTGGGCTTCCGTCTATGGGGTCACACAGAGTTGGACACGACTGAAGTGACTTAGCAGCAGCAGCAAAGGCCAATATTGGAGAAGGCAATGGCACCCCACTCCAGTGCTCTTGCCTGGAAAATCCCATGGACGGAGGAGCCCAGCAGCCTTCAGTCCATGGGGTCGCAAAGAGTCGGACATGACTGAGCGACTTCACTTTCACTTTTCACTTTCATGCACTGGAAAAGGAAATGGCAACCCACTCCAGTGTTCTTGCCTGGAGAATCCCAGGGACGGGGGAGCCTGGTCGGCTGCCGTCTATGGGGTCGCACAGAGTCGGACACGACTGAAGCGACTTAGCAGCAGCAGCAGCAAAGGCTAATATATGTATACATATGTGTGTGTTTGTATACATGCATAATAAATATATATATATATATCATTTTGAATAAATATATACATATATTATTTTATTCACTGCTTTAGCGAAAGCTTAGCAAGGGCCAGGCGGATACTGTTCCAGGGGACTCAGTACACATACATGAACAATACAAAGATTCCAGCTCTTGTAGATCTACATTCTAAGGAGGGAGACAGTCAACGGACATAAACAAATAAATAAGGGATTGTGTGGTGAGAAATGGTCTCAGAGACACCCGACCAAGACTACAGTGGTAGGAAAGGGTCAGGGAAGGCAGCCGCGGTAGAGGGATTACAGAAGGTGGTCAAGGCAGGCTGCCTGGTCTTCATAACTGTTTTATTAACTTTTTTGCCAAAGTGTTTGCAAGGTGTGTGTGAGACATGAGCACTGACACAGCTTTGCGGTTAAAAACCAAGTGGAAAGGAGATGAACTCATTAATACCCACCCATCACAAACAAAAGCTCAGGGCTTGGCACCGGAGCCCTTGAGTTACAAAATCGCTATTCTTTTCTCAAAGACGCTTTCCCGTCTCTGCTCCAGTGTCAGGAACCAACAGGAATATGTGGTTTTGACTCTGCTATGTAATAACCGCTTTCACCCTCACCCGGCATTCCAAAAACAGATTCAAGGACAGCTCAGGTGAGTTATGGCTGAGGATTTGTTTGTTGGAAGCGTCTAATGTCCACTGTGCCAACTGCGCTACATTTGTCACTTAAACTGAATAAGGAGGAAAGAGAAAAAACAGACACTCAAGGAAACAGTCCTAAACACCACTAAGCAGTTCCTTATCGGGATTGTTCTGCCTTTGACCAAAGTCAAAATCATTAATGACTGGCAGGAAATAGCGAAGTCCCCAATGGCAACATGTCCTGAACTCCCAGAGTTTGGTTCTGCCTTAATTTTTGTTTCTTTTTGCTTGTTTTATTCATCTTTTAAGTTCTGGGCTTAAACATTTAGTCTTTAAATATTTTGAAAAGTTTCACCATTTATTCTTCTGACAGGAAAGAAGAATCCGGTTTAGAATACAATTGGGTTCCTAGGTTTGCACTGGGTCTAATTAAGACCATGCTATGGAATTCAAGTGAACAAGTTAAAACTTGCTGGATTTGCTGAACAAATCAAGGAGTCAAATCAATATTTTCTGAATACAGCCCTGAGGAGAGAGCCGTCTAAGGAAAAAGAATGGTATTCTCTGTCTTTTAAGAAGTCCAGACAACGGGGTAGGAGCAGACATTTAAAGATTAACTTTCTCCAGACAGCCCTGTGCAGCAAATAGTTCTGGTTACACATTATCCAGCGTTGCCTATTTTCTAGTCTCACCCAAATTCATGAGAGCAGGTGCCGCCCGTTGACGGGGAGGCCCGTGAGCGGCTCAGTGTGTATCATTCATTTCACAGCGTAGCGTACTCTCCCTCAGCAGAGTGAGCGAGCAAAAGTCACTCAGTGGGGTCCCACTCTTTGCAACCCTGCGGACTACACAGCCCATGGGATTCTCCAGGCCAGAGAATGCAGATCACTGCTGTTCTACATTCTTGCTCGATGCTCAGGGACACCGAGCGGAACGAGCATGGTTGGCCTTCCCCACGGCCTGGCACCCCGCCCTCCAGTTTTCCTTGGGGAAGCCATTTGCTTCCGTCACAGGCTGTGTGTTCCAAGTGTGCTGAGCGCTCTGCTCCCAGGCAGCCCCATGAGGGCATCCGTCGCTCCGGCCTTTGTGATGAGGACGGTCCAAGCCCGGGGAAGCATCAGCCAGGGCCCACTGGCCGGAGGGAAGTGGGGAGGATGCTGTCCTCTCTGAGGTTCAGTCCAGTCCAGTGCAGTTGCTCAGTCGTATCTGACTCTGTGTGACCCCATGGACTGCAGCACGCCAGTCCTCCCTGTCCATCACCAACTGCCAGAACGTACTCAAACTCATGTCCACTGAGTCGGTGATGCCATCCAACCATCTCATTCTCTGTCGTCCCCTTCTCCTCCTGCCTTCAATCATTCCCAGAATCAGGGTCTTTTCCAGTGAGTCAACTCTTCACATCCGGTGGCCAAAGTATTGGAGTTTCAGCTTCAGTATCAGTCCTTCCAATGAATGTTCAGAACTGATTTCCTTTAGGATGGACTGGCTTGATCTCCTGGTAGTCCAAGGGACTCTCAAGAGTCTTCTCCAACGCCACAGTTTAAAAGCATCCATTCTTCGGCGCTCAGCTTTCTTTATAGTCCAACTCTCCGGGGTTGCTAAGGTGCAAAATGGAAGCCTGGCGTGGCCGTGCCCATCCCTGCCTCCTCTTGGGAAACACCCGACTGGAGACAAAGGGTGGAAGAGAGCTTTGAAATGGAGGAAAATTCAAGAGGCCACTGCTGGAGCCCTTGACTCATCCCACAGACCTGCCTTCCATCTCTAGGAAAGACCCAGCATGGGAGAGGGGCCAGAACTCGTCTGTGCTCCCCCATCAAAAAAAAGAAGGCCCTCCTGCAGTTGCGGGCATGCCTAGGAGGGGCATTCATTCTCCTGCTTTCCTATGACCGGCCATGTGGTTCCTGAGAGCCTCGAGTTGTGAGTGCCCTTTGATTTGACAAGAAATAGTCAGCCTTTGGCCAGTACTGCCTGCAACGTAATCATCCCCCCAAGGTCTTTCATTCTCAAAGCCCTACTCCATGTCCTCTGACTCAGAGTAGGGACGTGTTGTTTAGGCAGGTTGCCTGGACAACACTCTGTCGATGTGCTAGTAACATCATCTGGGAACCCCAAGGAAATGGGCATCCTGTCTCTTAACCTCCTGGGATGGTGAATCACTCCCAAACGGATACACAGCGCATCTGCCATGGAGTCCTCTCAGGTCAGATGATGTCTGCCTCAAGTGTGTCAGCAGCTGGACCTATGGACCTATGCCGGGTCTGCAATACCTACTAATGATCGTCTTAGATTCCCCAAAACATTCGGACTCACAAGACTGCCAAGGGCCACACACGGGACCCATCTATTAGGTTAGAGAGCAGAGCCCAGAGCTTACCAGAAGGACAGCTTCAGGTGGACTATTTCTGTAGTGGTCCTTGGAACAGTCTAACGGCTCAGATGCCAAGAGATGAGACCCACATCAGGCAGGTTCAGGATCCACCCTGACCTGAAAGATGCTAACCCACAGGATTTATAGCTTCCTGGGTCCCTGCAGGATGCATACCCAGATCCAAGAGTCACAGCTCTTAGGGAAGCCCAAAACATAGTTTCCCAATCAAGTATTTAGAGCCTTTCTAAGCCAGATGCAATGTGCCGGTCAAAGGTCATTTTCAGCACAAGCAATCCTGCCTGGAAACACCATTGACAGGTCTGTCATTGTCAAGTTACCAGAGGCATTGAGCCGGACAGTTAGCCAAAGGTCAAATTCTCATTCAAAAAAGGGAAGGGAAAAAAAGTGAAGAGTTTCATTAACCATTAATCCACAAAAGTGAGAAATATCCTCAGAAAACGTGGCAGGATTCTTAAAGAGAACTATGGTACCCCATAACTCAAATGGATACACTGGCAAAGAAGCTATTTGGAAAACAAAAGCCAGCATCACCAGTGCCCTCCTTGGACAATAGGATTATTTCAGCAATGGGACCGGGATCCTCCAGGTGGGGACCCAACACATGGACTGCTCCCCTGCTGACATACAGGCAGGGCTCTGTCTCTCACAACTGCACGTGCTGAGCCAAAGAAAAGATGATCCAGTCGGTATCGATATACCAATTTACCAGCCCTTTTCGTAAAGGCTGAACGTGGGCCTAGAGAAGATGTTTTTTCCTGAAAAACCATGAGAATAAGTATGAGAAGTTCTCCACTTCTGACATCTGTGCCAACTGGGCCCAGACTGACTGCCACACATACAGAGCAATAGCCAGGAATCCCTTACGTCTTCAGGGTGTGTGCGCACATGTGCACACAGATCAGTGAGAAGAAACCCATCAGTATCTCAATTTCCCCAGTCTAGCAAGAAACCAAGAACTAGGTATATTTAGCTTCCTTGGAAACTTTGTGGCATTGAGAGCTGTTATGTAGTTATCAAACTGTGGTAACCTGGCAGAAAATCTGAGCTCTCTAGCATATCACGTGGGTTGTCATATAAAGCTGTGTCAACAGAACAACCACTTTCAGCATAAGCACCATAACCAATAAAAGCACAAGTCCATCAGGGGCTTCCCTGGTGGTCCACTGGTTAAGACTCCACGTTTCCATGGCAGGGGGCATGAGTTCAATCCCTGGCAGGGCAACTAAGTTCCTGCATGCTGCATGGCCAAAAAAAAAAAGTACAAGTCAATCATTATCAGAAGCCATAAACATCAGCTACTTTGCCACAAGTACCTCCAAGTTCCATCATCGAGTCCCCAATACCTAGAACCACAAGACCACTACCATCTAAAACCATAGTTAATATAACCCAGAGCAACAACTGAACTGAACTGAAAAGTACAGAATCGCTGTCACTCAGAAACGTGTCCAACAGCTACTGTCACAATAATGCTGAGTGACAAACCAACTCAAAATCACGTCGTTTTCCAACCTTCGAAAAAAAGAGCAAAGCTGGGGGAGCCACGTTTCCTGATTTTAAGTTACAGTCCAACGCCATAGTAATAAAAATAGGATGGCACTGCCATTAAAACAAATAGACACACAGACCAATGGAAAAGAACAGAAAGCCCAGAAATTAAATCCAGGCATATACAACCTGAAAAAGTAACCCCTGAGAGCGATAACCAAGACAGATGCCAACGTTAGCTTGTCTTGTTATTCTGCAAGTTTTAAAATATGTAAGCGTGGTCTTTGAAATGGTGATTCTAACAGGTAACAGGTCAACTTCTTCTCATGAAAGGATCAAATACGTTTCTTTGGGGAATCTTCCCTGAGTACATTTCCAGAAAGCAAGTGTTTCTTTTCTCGGAAAATGAAAGAACTACTTAGAAAAAGTTTCTTGAGAAGATGGAGACATGAACAAGGTTGAATAATTACTGGTCATTAGTGGTGGAATCAGAAGCTATTTATAAAACCCAAATACAAGCTAAAAGTGAAATATATTATACCTAGTAATACGCTTGGCAGAAACTCAAGCTCAGTGAGTTCTAGGATACGGTTTTAGCAGAGGCAGGAATTTTCTGGGAGCACTCACATGAGCACAAATCTGTCTTAAAGGAGTCTGCTTGCTGCAACTCTAAGATCGGCTCCTTGAAGACAGAAGGCACCAGCACCTTCTCGAAGAATCCTCCTGCATCTGAGAGATGGGGTCACTGAGAGTCATTTCTGTCACCGCCTCTGAACTGTGAGGTTGGCGACACCGTCAAAGGGCAATCCCACTGACCAGCTGAAGATGCTGTCTTCAGAAACAAGCTCGTGTCTTCAGAGGTCAAACACTACCGACAGCGGTGGAAGATGTCCGTATACTTTGCTCCAGCAATGCTCTTGGTTATTTATCCCGGGGGCCGGGGGTGGGGGGCTTTAGATTTCACTTCATTTGCAGCATTTGCCGCCTCTTCTTGGGGGCAGGAGGAACAGCACCTGTATTGTTGGGGAACCAGCAAGTGGGCCTTGCAACCATGAGTAGAGGTCGCTGAGATAAGAGACTCATGTTTTTAAACTGTTTCTGGTATAGCAGGCAGGTAGCTGGGCATGAGCGGAGGAACGGGGGCGGGAGCCAGGTGGCAGGAAATGACGCATCCTGTAAGCAGCAAGGTCCACAGGAAGACAAAGGAAGGCAGGGGCCTCCAGACTGGCAGGAAACCACACCGCTGGTGCAAGGGTCTGAGCCGCAGACAGAGACAGGTGGGGGAAAGCAGCAATCTCCGGCATCTGGAGGTAACCTTTAGCTCACGTGCTCTCATTACCACAAGATCAGCCTCACAGATAAGACGTATTCATCAAGCGCCAAAGCCGTGACACTTCCCATCTAAGCTAAATGGGGACAAAATCCCTTCTCCCCTCAGGAACGTGGAGCTGGGATGAAAATTAGGAAAGTCGATCCCAAATGCCTCCTTGCGCAGGGAATATTCTGCCCCTTCATTTGATTGCCACTTAAAGTGAAAGAAAGTGATCAGTCGTGTCCAACTCTTTCCATGAAGGGAGCCTGCCAGGCTCCTCCATCCATGGGATTCTCCAGGGAAGAATACTGGTGTGGGTTGCATTTCCTTCTCCAGGGGCTCTTCCCAATGCAGAGATCGAACCCGGGTCTCCCGCATTGCAGGTGGATTCTTTACCAACTTAGCCCCCATCTACGCCACTTAAAGCAAGCTTAACAAAGAAACCCAGGGCAACAGCTCTTTTCCTGCTTGTCGGCTCTCCCTCTGAGAGTCTGGGTCTAAGTTGCTCAGTCATTTCCGACTCTTTGAGACCCCAGAGACTCTAGCCCATCAGGTTCCTCTGGGATTCTCCAGGCAAGAATACCGGAGTGGGTTGCCATTCTATTCTCCAGGAGATCTTCCTAACCCGGGGATCGAACCCAGGTCTCCCGCATTGCGGGCAGATTCTTTACCATCTGAGCCACCAGAGCATATCCTTGCTTGAATAAACTCTCTCTTCACTTAGGGCTTCCCAGGTGATGCAGTGGAGTGGGTTAGATCTCTGGGTTGGGAAGATTCCGTGGAGAAGGAAATGGCAAATCACTCCAGTATCCTTGCCTGGAGAATCCCATGGACAGAGGACCCTGGCAGGCTACAGTCCATGGGGTTGCAAAAGAGTCAGACATGATTTAGCCTCTGAGCAAGCCCATATTACTCTCTTAACCTCTCTGCTTCAGCTCTGAATTTTTTCTTGACCAAGAAAAAACCTCAAATTCACCAGCAACATTTCACAGCTATTCTTTCAGGGTCGCCTTGGCCCAATCATGTTCTGGAGGTTCCAATAATCAAACCTCATTCATTCAACCAATGTTTATTGCACACATTCTGTGCGCCAAGAATTGTTCTAGGCCCTGTAGATCCCAAAGTGATAAAATAGGTCACTGTTATTTAGTTGCTCAGTCATGTCTGACTCCTTGCAACCCAATGGACTGTACCCAGCCAGGCTCCTCTGTCCATGGGCTCTCCCAAGCAAGAACACTGGAAGGGGTGCCATTTCCTCCTCCAGGGGATCTTCCCCACCAGGGATTGAAACAAAATAGACCATGTTCTTGCCCTAATATAGATTTTAAAATGGAAACCAAGTGATAAATGGGGAGCACATAATGACCAGGGGAATGACAGCTTGTGACAAATGCTAAGAAGAAGCGAACAGAAACTTCATCGGGGGAGGAGAGCAGGCCGAAGTCCTCTTAAGTAAGCGTCAGGAAACAAGGCTCTACAAGGTGACTGTGAGGCCCAGTCCAAGGAACAGAAGGGTGCAGGCGTGCCAAGAGCAGGAACACAGAGGAAACCACAAGTCCCTGAAGTGTCAGAGGAGCCATTCTAGAATGTACTGGAAGGTGAACGTGGCGGGGAAAGGCACGAGAAGACTCCAAAAAGGGACGTGGGACTGGATCCAGCAGGGACTGGGAGGCCAAGGCTGAGACTGAGCAGCTAATTCCCAAAGTGCAGAGCCGCCATTGGAAGGCTTTAAGCCAGGCCAGGGCACGGTCTCGTCTGCATTTGTTAAAGATCTAGCTGGCTGCCCGGTGAAGAATAGATGATGCCTACGTTATCACAGTTATTTATGTGTTTGGATACAAACCAGCGTATCAGCATAAACACCCCCAGAGTGATATTAACGTGGGCAAAAGGCCCACACATCACCTCACCTCCATTTAAGAATCAATGTGGTCTTAACACACTGCCCCAAGCAGCAAGATTCACTTCCTGGTTTGTGTTCCTTTCCTGTCTGATGCTTGGGCTCCTCCTTGTGGCCATCTGAATGCGACGCCCTTGGCAAAGCCAGCTTCACACGGGGACTAGCGACCAGCAGCCTTTAATTTATTCATTTATTTTAGCTACCTTTGTTAATAAAAAGTGCAAAGCCAGAAATGTAGGTTTGAAATGTTATTACTGATTTGAAAAAATAAATTTCTAATCCGCTATGACTAATTAGTCCCTGTATCTATATATGCACGGCATGGTGTTATGGTATCATATGCTTACTCTCACCAACTGAACCCTGATGTTTGCCAAAACTTTCTTGCCAACATCAGGTAACAAATAACATCAAATTTGGTGAGAAATAAAGTGCTTGCATCCCTTCAGTGGTAACTTCATCAGCTACAGACTGTCTTTAACAAATCTGAAGCAACAGAGCAAAAGGAATAAATCGTAATATTTCATTCTCAGAGTTAAAAATGAAGTGACACACATTTATCTACTATGGAAGATGTGGATAAAAATAACCACTTTCTCCCTTCATCACCACATTGCAGCTGGTGACTGACAACTTGAACTGGAAAGAATCCCAACCAGTTGGGCATTAGGGACTTTCTAAAGGTTGTAGCTCTTCCTTACTAAGAACTACAGCTTTGGAAAATTGCTCTCAGAAGGCACATCTATTCAAAAAAAAAAAAAAATCTAATTTTCAACTCACTTGTAGAAAGCGTTCGTGCCGTTAGCTACCCCATGCAGACAGGAGCCAGAGGGAGCAGGGGACCCCACTCAGCCCTGGAAAGCTGGGGTGCCTCACCTGAGGATGGAGATACCTCTCTACCACTTTCATTTTCTGAAGCTCTTTTCTTAGCTTTATAAATTATTCCCCATCTATTTCCAGTGTGTTTAGAATTTCTGAGTTGAGACACGGGCTGGCATACATGAAGAATGCCATGAGCTCCTTGGGGCCACTCAGCCAGCAGGCAGTCAAGGCAGGGGCCCAGCGCTTACACAGGTAGGAATATCATAATGAATCTTACTCGAAGCCTAAAAATGTCCTCAGAGCACAAATGGCCTTCAGTGACTATTCAAGGTACAAAATCACATCATACTTACACGAATATCACACTCCTTACACATGGCTGACACAGCCCTTTGGACCACCCTAGGTGTGATACCCGTAGAAAATTTTCCTTAATCACAAAGGACTGCTTTGAAATAGCGATAAGGGGGAAAAAAAAAAAGAAAACACTGCAGAATTCTGTTCCTGGTCATAACTCAGAAGGGTGGGAGTAACAGAAGGAAATTTACAAGTGCCTGCAGTTTCTTGCAAACAAGTATTTATAATATTGGGAATGCTGATTACTATTTCATGATATAATATTGCTTTATGATGCATGAAATGTGGAACATTTCAGTCATTTTGCTGTTTCCGTCAAAAGAGTAAGAGCTCACTAAAAACTGGGAATCAATTTTGCGTAGCGTTAGTTTACAGAGCAAATTCATAAAATGCAAAAAGCATTTGCAACAAAAATAAAACCAGAGAACATAGAAAAACTTGAGTTAATATGAAGGTATGGTCACTGAAATGCATGATCACTTAAATGTATTGAAATATGAAATTAAGATACAAATCACTGCAGATGACTTGACTAGATAATATATTTTAAATCCTCTGAATAAGGATGTACAAAAAAACATAAAGATTCAAAAGGAAAATGAACTATAGTCTCACATGTGGACTGCTGTAAACATGACCCCAACGTAGTTTAAGAGATCAGTCAGGACCCTTTGGGTTTAAATATTAGAATCCTCAACTCAAACTGTTACCAAACCAAGCTTGGGTCAGCTTGCCTGAGCACAGTGAAACCAGCCCTCTGACATCAGGTTGCGGTGAAGCAGAGTGCAGTTTATTGCAAGGAAGAGTCCAGGCAGCTAGTGATGAAAAGGCCTGCTTGGAGCTTAGAAGCACAAGCTGGAGAAGCCAGGACAAAACATGGCAGGAACATGGATTATCCTTGAGGAAGACCCAATAAAACAGGGCAACCAAAGAGGAAGCCCACAGGGACTTCAGAAGACGGGAACTAAAGCACCACTTTTCACAATGCTACCCAGTTCTGAATGGCTGCAGACTGCAAACTAGATGAGCTGTTTTGTTCTGTGGAAATAAGGAAACAAACTGTGCTTTTTAAGCCAACTCTTTAAGACAAACTTGGGTCTTCTGTGCAGAACTTCAAACATGATGCTCTTCGAAATGTCGGTCATGAAAGCTCATTTGGAAATGTGAGCTTCCTGTGAAGAAGTTAGGAAAGGATTTCATGTTTGAAGTTGGCTTTTCCACCACACATATGCCCTTCCCACCTTTAAAAATAAAACAGACCACATGAAACGTGTTTCCAAGAACTTGATCATTCTGAAAAATCCGAGGGAATTTGAGCCAAAAACAAGGAAAGGAAACACTCTTTGGAAAGAATAAATAGCTGCCCCATAACTTGCAGAGAATGCAAGTCCTCCAAGCAGTGGTCTATGGTGCTGACTGTCATTTCATCTAATTAAATGGCTATACAACCCTCAGGATGCCGCGTCTCCTGCCAGCAGACCCTACGCCCATGACCTTCTCTTCTACTCCACGGAGTTTGGGGGCGGAGGGGGGAGGGTATAGTACTTGAGAAAGACACTGCATCCTAACCTAGAGGAAGCTACAGATCTGTTCATGAACGGGTTAGGTGGCAAGGGCTTCCCTTGATTAGTCTGTCCCAGCAAAACCTCTGTGACTCCTGTGTTTCAGAAATTTATGTTGTTGTTTTTTTTTAAATCAGAGGGTGGTCTGATTTTTTGTTGCCATGCAGCTAAATTTTGCTTGCAATGTGTGTCACTGTTTATGCTTTTCTTTTTAAATTCGAGAGTTCAGCCTTTCCCATGCTTGTTTTTGCTGCTGAAATCTCAACTATTGAGTAATGCTGAATAGCTTGAGTTCTCTGGGCACTGGAGCTGTGACCTCACAATTAGGCTAATTATTGGGTCTTGAGGATACTTTGGTGAAGTCTTTTTACTTTCCTTTTTCACTCATTTTTTTTTTTTAATTTTTAAAATATTATCCCATTTAAATTTTTTCAAAATTATTTTATATTTTAGTTCATTAACAATGTTACATTGGTTTCAGGTGTACAGCAAAGTGATTCAGTTATACATACATATATACCTATTTTTCCAAATTAAAGAATTTGGAAAAGAATTCCTTATAGACTATTATAGAATATTGGACAGAGTTTTGTGTGCTATACAGTAGGTCCTTTTTGGTTATCTGTTTTATGTATGACAGTGTGTATATGTTAATGCAGACAGTGGTAAGTTTCACGCTGGTCTATTGCACCTACCCACAGAATCCAGGATGTCATGTCTCCTGCCAGCTGACCCTATGTAGCTCAGCTGGTAAAAAATCCACCTACATAATGCAGGAGACCCTGGTTCAATTCCTGGATCAGGAAGATCCCCTGGAAAACGGATGGGCTACCCACTCCAGTATTCTTGGGCTTCCCTGGTGGCTCAAATGGTAAAGAATCCATCTGCAATGCTAGAGATCTGGGATCTATCACTGGGTTGGGAAGATCCCCTAGAAGAGGGCATGACAACCCACTCCAGTATTCTTGCCTGGAGAATTCCCATGGACAGAGGAGTCTGGTGGGCTTCAGTGCATGGGGTCACAGACAGCGACACACAATGGACAGACTAAGCATGCACATCTTAAATATAAAAGGGGATTCATTTTTACATATGTAACAGAACATTCTCATGCACCATCCTACTCAATACCTTCCGTTCAGAGGTAAACACCATCCTGAATTGAATCACCATACATTAGTTTGGTCTGTTTACGGACTTCAAATAAGTGGAATCACGCGGTTGATTTTGTACCCAGTTGCTTCCTTCCTTCATGATTATGACTGCAAGATGCCACCTCACATAGCAACATTGTTCTGTTGCTTACATTCCATTGAATAAATACGTAACAGTTCGCTGGAGATACTCTACTGCTACAGATCCATTCCACTGTTGGTGGTGCCCTCAGTCTTATTTTCTCTGTGTGTTATCGTCCCCAGAGGTCAACTGTATCCCCAAAGCAGAGAGCCAGGTCCTTCTAGAAGCTATGAGCCATTCCAGGTTCCATGAGGTGTACACAGAGGAGGTGAATTCAAGCCTTTGAAGTTCTATCCTGGAGGAGATCTGAGGTCCCTTAGAGTCTTCTAAGTGAAACAGATAAAAAGTTAATAACAATAAACATGTCCTTGCTCACGTTGACCCCTGTCCTTTTAGTACCTCTTGTCTGCCAGATATGTTTCAGTTCCTAGGAATGACATGTGAAATAGGATAGAGAAGAATACTGTTCTTCTGCAGCTAGCCTTCAAAGAGAAAGTTAGATGGCAATAAAAAGCTATGAAGAAAATGAAAATAGGACAGTACAATAAAATAACCAGAGAAACCCTCTCCAGGGAGACCTCAGAATAACAAGAAACAGCTGCGAGAGGACTGGGGGGCCAGCACATTCTAGACCGGCAGGGCAGCTGCTCTAGTAGACCGATGCTCCTGGGCACGGACTCGGCCTTCTCAAAGAATAGAAGGTGGCTCGTGAGGCGGGTGTGCAGTGCGCAACGTAAGGAAGAGCAAGTCAGAGACTCAAGCAGGGGCTGGACTGTATGTGACGTCGAGGTCAGGAGTATAGATTTTCTTCCCAGTGTGATGGGAAGCCACTAGAGGGCTTTAAGCAGAAGAGTAACTTCTCTGGAAACCGAGCAGGAAACGGCTTAAAAGAGACCAGGAGCAGAAGCAGAGGACCAACAAATAGGCCACTTCCCCCAGTGACAGATGGCGCTGTCCTGAGAGAAGACGGCAGCAAAGGGGGCAGAGAAGTGGACAGGATTCAACGCGTTTTGGAGACGGTCAACAGACTGTGCTGTGGAAGACGCTGAGCACGTTTCTGTCTCGCACTGCGTCTCCCCCAGACCCGCTGTGTGCGAGGACGCGGCTCACAGGGACCGCTGCCACTGGCCCAGGGCAGGCAGGAAGCACTCTCACACTCACGCTCTCCTTTGGTCCTTCCAACAGGCTTAGAAGAGAAGAAAGCGGACTCGATAAGTTCAATTTTACAAATAAAAAACTCAGGATTTGAAGATCATCGTGGACTCATCTGAGGCTACATGGTGAGTATGCTCCTAATCCAAAACATGGGTCCGTCCTTTTGGCATCTGGCCCTGCTATATCATCTTTCCAAGATATTTTCTCTAGTGACCATAATAAATCTTTGCTTTGAGTGCTTTTTCTTTGCCAGACAATCAGGTAATTCATGGCATCTATCATCTCTTTTCAGGCTTCCCCAGTGGCTCAGCAGTAAAGAATCTGCCTGCAAAGTAGGAGCCACAGAAGACACAGGTTCGATCCCTGAATCAGGAAAATTCCCTGGAGGAGGGCATGGCAACCCACTCCAGTATTCGTGCCTGAAGAACCCCATGGACAGAGGAGCCTGGCAGGCTGTGGTGCACAGGGTCATAAAGAGTCGGACACGACTAAAGTGACAGCATGCACGCATGCATCACGTCTTTTCATCCTACAATGTAAGTAGTCTTATTGCCAGCCTTCTTTTGAAGACCTGAAACTCAGAGATGAACTCTCCAAGCTGTCACAGCAGGTCACTCCAAGTCCATTTCCCCAGTCATCACGCTAGCAAAATAAGCAGAATCTGTTGAAAATCTCATTTGCCACTCCAGTGCTAACTATCTTCAGTTCAGTTCAGTCGCTCAGTCGTGTCCAACTCTTTGTGACCCCATGGACTGCAGCATGCCAGGCCTCCCTGGCCATCACCAACTCCCAGAACTTACTCAAACTCATGTCCACTGAGTCAGTGACGCCATCCAACCATCTCGTCCTCTGTCATCCCCTTCTCCTCCCACCTTCAATCTTTCCCAGCATCAGGGTCTTTCCCAGTGAGTCAGCTCTTCACATCAGGTGGCCAAAGTATTGGAGTTTCAGCTTCAGCATCAGTCCTTCCAATGAATATTCAGGACTGATTTCCTTTAGGATGGACTGGTTGGATCTCCAAGGGACTCTCAAGAGTCTTCTCCAACCCCACAGTTCAAAAGCAACAATTCTTCAGCAATCAGCTTTCTTTATAGTCCAACTCACACATCCATACATGACCACTGAAAAAACCATAGCTTTAACTAGATGGACCTTTGTTGGCCAAGTAACATCTCTGCTTTTTAATATGCTGTCTAGGTTAGTAATAACGTTCCTTCCAAGGAGCAAGCGTCTTTTAATTTCATGTCTGAAGTCACCATTTGCAGTGATTCTGGAGCCCAAAAAAATAAAGTTTGTCACTGTTTGTCACTGTTTCCCCATCTATTTGCCACGAAGTGATAGGACCAGATGTCATGATCTTAGTTTTCTTTTTTTATTTATTTTAATTGGAGGCTAATTACTTTACAATATTGTATTGGTTTTGCCATACATTGACATGAATCCACCCCAGGTGTACATGTGTTCCCCATCTTAGTTTTCTGAATGTTGAGTTTTAAGCTAACTTTTTCACTCTCCTCTTTCACTTTCATCAAGAGGCTTTTGAGTTCCTCTTCACTTTCTGCCATAATGGTGGTGTCATCTGCATACCTGAGGTTATTGATTTCTCCCAGAATCTTGATTCCACCTTGTGCTTCTTCCAGCCCAGTGTTCCTCATGATGTACTCTGCATATAAGTTAAATAAGCAGGGTGACAATATGCAGCCTTGATGTACTCCTTTCCCTATTCAGAACCAGTCTGTTGTTCCATGTCCAGTTCTAACTGTTGCTTCCTGACCTGCATACAGATTTCTCAAAAGGCAGGTCAGGTGGTCTGGCATTCCCATCTTGTTAAGAATTTTCCACAGTTTGTTGTGATCCACACAATCAAAGGCTTTGGCATAGTCAATAAAGCAAAACTTGATGTTTTTCTGGAATTCTCTTGCTTTTTTGATGATCCAGTGGATGTTGGCAATTTGATCTCTGGTTCCTCTGCCTTTTCTAAATCTAGCTTGAACATCTGGAAGTTCATGGTTCACGTACTGTTGAAGCCTGGCTTGGAGAATTTTGAGCATTACTTTGCTAGTGTGTGAGATGAGTGCAATTGTGTGGTAGTTTGAACATTCTTTGGCATTGCCTTTCTTTGGGATTGGAATGAAAACTGATGTTTTCCAGTTCTGTGGCCACTGCTGAGTTTTCCAAATTTGCTGGCATATTGAGTGCAGCACTTTCACAGCATCAACTTTTAGGATTTGAAATAGCTCAACTGGAATTCCATCACCTCCACTAGCTTTGTTCATAGTGATGCTTCCCAAGGCCCACTTGACTTCACATTCCAGGATATCTGGCTCTAGGTGAGTGATCACACCATCATGATTATCTGGGTCATGAAGATCTTTTTCGTATAGTTCTGCATATTCTTGCCACCTCTTCTTAATATCTTCTGCTTCTGTCAGGCCCATACCAATTCTGTCCTTTATCGAGCCCATCTCTGCATGAAATGTTCCCTTGGTATTTCCAATTTTCTTGAAGAGATCTCTAGTCTTTCCCTTTCTATTGTTTTCCTCTATATGTTTGCACTGATAACAGAGGAAGGATTTCTTATCTCTTCTTGCTATTCTTGGGACCTCTGCATTCAGATGGGTATATCTTTCCTTTTCTCCTTTGCCTTTAACTTCTCTTCTTTCCACAGCTATTTGTAGGGCCTCCTCAGACAACCATTTTGCCTTTTTGCATATCTTGTTCTTGGGAATGGTCTTGATCCCTGCCTCCTGTACAGTGTCAGGATCCTCCGTCCATAGTTCTCCATTTCAGTCCAGTTCAGTTACTCAGTCGTGTCCGACTCCTTGCGACCCCATGGACTGCAGCACGCCAGGCTTGCTTGTCCATCATCAACTCCCAGAGCTTACTCAAACTCATATCCATGGAGTCATTGTTGCCATCCAGCCATCTCATCCTCTGTCGTCCCCTTCTCCTCCCGCCTTCCATCTTTCCCAGCATCAATGTCTTTTCTAATGAGTCAGTTCTTCACATCAGGTGGCCAAAGTATTGGAGTTTCAGCTTCAGTACCTTAAATAATTTCAAATAGCAATGTCCTCAGAGACCTTAAACAATTTCATGTGCTCTGCTGTGCTAAGTCGCTTAATCGTGTCCGACTCTTTGCAACCTCATGGACTGCAGCCGCCAGGCTCCTCTGTCCATGGAGATTGTCCAGGCAAGAATACTGGAGTGGGTTGCCATGCCCTCCTGACAAATAAGTATACACACATTCCAGACATTTTCTCCTCACCCATGACATTCATTAAGGAATCTATTTCTCAGCTTCTCTCATGAGCACCTGAAAAGTTCATGATGTGAGGTCATGATGTGAACTTTTACCATTAGATTCTTAGCAACATCTATGAGTATCAGTGTAATTAAAGATGTGCCAAAACATCAGGGCTGTTGCAGGACTGATTTTATAAGTTGCTGTGAAAAATATAAAGGAGTCATTATAGAGCCAACCCTTCATGATTATAAATATTTCCAGAAGACAGATAAGTGAACAATAGACAGGGAAATTCCAGATTAAAGCATTTATTTCTGAGATCTCCAAGATGTCTCCTATTATTTAACCAAATAGTACATTAATTTTAAAAAAAAGTTTAAAACGCTTTTCAATTAAAATCTTCTTTTGTTTCATAAACAAATGTGCTATTTAAATGCATTCTGTTACATTTTATACAGTTCAGAGTCACCAGGACCATGTAATCTGATGGTCTCAGTAGGTTCGTGCCACCTATGCTCCAGGTTCCACAGTGACCCTGGCCTCTGACTCCAGCACAGCAGCGATATTTCACTAACCTTCTTTGCTGTTACTAGTATCTTGATGAAAAAAAAAGGTCTAGGAACTCAGTCTAGCAATTCCATTCCTGGGCAAACATCCAGAAAAAGTCATGATTCGCAAAGATACGTGCAGCCAGCGTTCAGAGTAGCAGTGTCTGCAATAGCCAAGATGTGGGAATGACCTAAATGTCCACCCGCAGAGGGAGAGATAAAGAAGATGGGGTGAATGTACACAACGGAACACGACTCAGTCACAGAACAGAATGGCAGAGGCCACACGCGTGGACCCAGAGAGTCTCATACCAAGCAAAGTAAGCGGACCAAGATGAGCGTCATGTAAGACACTGACATGTGGGATCTAAAAACACATGACACAAGTGAGCTTATTAGCAAAAAGGGAACAGACTCGCAGATTTAGAAAACAAATTTATGGTTACCAAAGGGCAAAGGTGGATGGAACGGATAAATTAGGAATTTTGGATTAACATATACACACTCAGTTCAGTTCAGTTGCTCAGTCATGACCGACTCTCCGTGACCCCATGAATCACAGCATGCCAGGCCTCCCTGTCCATCACCAACTCCCGGAGTTCACTCAAACTCATGTCCACAGAGTCGGTGATGCCATCCAGCCATCTCATTCTCTGTCGTCCCCTTCTCTTCCCACCCCCAACCTTTCCCAGCATCAGACTCTTTTCCAGTGAGTCAACTCGTCGCATGAGGTGGCCAAACTATTGCAGTTTCAGCTTTAGCATCAGTCCTTCCAGTGAACACCCAGGATCGACCTCCTTTAGAATGGACTGGTTGGATCTCCTTGCAGTCCAAAGGACTCTCAAGAGTCTTCTCCAATACCACAGTTCAAAAGCATCAATTCTTCGGCGATCAGCCTTCTTCACAGTCCAACTCTCACATCCATACATGACCATGGGAAAAACCATAGCCTTGACTAGACGGACCTTATACACACTAGAATATATAAAATGGGGCTCCCCTGATGGCTTCTCAGTGCAACACAGGAAATAAAGGAGAGGTAAGTTCAATCCACAGGTGGGAAGATCCCCTGGAGGAGGGCATGGCACCCCACTCCAGTATTCTTGCCTGGAGAATCGCATGGACGGAGGAGCCTGGCGGGCTACAGTCCAAAGGGCCACAAAGAGTTGGACACAAGTGAGCAACTAAGCACATATATAAAATGGATAAGCAACAAGACGTACTGTATAGCACAGGGAACTCTACTCGATATTCTGTAATAACCTAAATGGAAAAATAATCTGAAAAAGAATATATATATATGTATATGTATAACTGAGTCACTTTGCTGTCCACCTGAAACTAACATAACATTGGAAATTAACTGTACTCCAATATAAAATAAAAATCAAATTAAAAAACAAAAAAATTAGTCTATAGTTACCTCCGTAGCCCCGTATATAGACATATAGTGAGCTATGCCAACATCCTTTAGAGTTGGGGGAGCTCTTTCAGCTCCAGTTCAGATGGGCCATGTTGACTCCCTCAGACAAAGCGAGACCCTCTGTCATTGTGTTCCCAAAAAAGCTGTGCTCTTTTCCCAACTGTAGTAGTCCTCGCTTTGTTTTCTAACTCATCTGGTTAATCTCGTGCCTCCTCTGCAGGACTGTGAGCTCATGTCAGCAAAGATGGTGCTTTGATCTGCCTGTGAACCCCAACACCTTGTATAAAACATATGTTCAGCAAAACTTTTCATGACTGAACATCTTGTGGAATGAACCAGCTATTGGACAAACCCTTGGCCAACCCCTGAGCTCAAGTAGAGAGACCAATTATGGATGCCACACAAACACACCCTGGTATGGGGCAGAGAATGGGTTGGGTGTTTGGGGTTGGCAGAGGCAAACTATTACACATAGAACAGAAAAACCCCAAGGTCCTACTGTATAGCACGGGGAACTATTTTCAAGATCCTGTGGCAAACTATAGAAGAAAAGTATATAGAAGAAATGGAATAGCCCTCATAGTCAACCAAAGATTCTGAAATGCAGTACTTGGGTGCAGTCTCAAAAGTGACATAATGACCTCAGTTCATTTCCAAGGCAAACCACTGAGTATCAAAGTAATCCAAGACTGATTTTTTTGCTGTACAGCAGAAATTAGCATGACATTGTAAATCAACTATACTTCAATTTAAATAAAGAAATGCCTATCTGTGAACTCTATTTCTCCCAACTTATTTCTTTTTATTTATTTTAATTGGAGGCTAATTACTTTACATTATTGTATTGGTTTTGCCATACATTGACATGAATCTGCCCCCGGGTGCACATGTGTTCCCCATCTTGAATACCCCTCCCACCTCCCTCCCTATCCCATCCCTCTGATTCATCCCAGTGCACCAGCCTCGAGCATCCTGTATCTTGCATCGAACCTGGACCTGGACTGGCGATTCATTTCACATATGATAATATACATGTTTCAATGTTATTCTCTGAAATCATCCCACCCCTTTTTAAAATAATTTCCAAAACACAGTAACAGGTCACAAGGTACCTTACACAATCTTCAGATTATACCAGGTGTTCCCAAAATTTCTCACTTTCAAGGGATCCTTAAGTGACTTAGAAATTGTCTTCACAGCATTCCTAACCCCAAAGAAATAATCAGCTGCTTTATGTACTAAGTAGTTAGGTCCATACAACTTGGTAAGTTTTTTTTGTTTGTTTGTTTGTTTGTTTTTGTCCTAACTGGACTGTAAAGAAAGCTGATTGCCGAAGAATTGATGCTTTTGAACTGTGCTGCTAGAGAAGACTCTTGAGAGTCCCTTGGACTGCAAGGAAATCCAACCAGTCCATTCTAGAGGAGATCAATCCTGGGTGTTCATTGGAAGGACTGATGCTAAAGCTGAAACTCCAATACTTTGGCCACCTCATGTGAAGAGTTGACTCACCGGCAGAGACTCATGCTGGGAGGGATTGGGGGTGGGAGGAGAAGGGGACGACAGAGAATGAGATGGCTGGATGGCATCACCGACTCTATGGATATGAGTTTGAGTGAACTCCGGGAGTTGGTGATGGACAGGGATTCCTGGCATGCTGTGATTCATGGGTTCGCAAAGAGTCGGACATGACTGAGCAACTGAACTGAACTGAACTGAACAATTTAGTAGCCGCTTGAAAAAATAATGTGCATAAACTGAAAGAAAATCTGCTTTTTTTTCATCCTTAAATAACCACAGCACTTATTAATCAGGATGTGTGCATCCCAGTCCCTGCACAACTGTGGAATCAGAGTGGACTGCCACCCACAACACTCACCCACCCCGTGTTTCGGGAGGTGATTGCTACTTAACACAGCAGCTGTCAAAATCCAGCAACTAAACACATGACACCCTGGAAGAGGATGTAGTCCAATCACACTGAAGAAACTTGAAGTATCTTGGGCTGATGGTTTTTGTGGTTTTCAACAAATATTGAATATCACTATACTGAGGTGGCTTCACGTGTGTGTGTGTGTGAGCACACTCACACACTTGCCTCAAAAACTGAACATTTTTTGAGCCACCCTAAGGTAACTTCGCTCTGTTTGGAAACTACAGGCTCATACCCTTTACAAAGGACTAATTGTCACCAACGGCAAAGGAAGAATTCTAAAAGAAGAGAAAATTTTGCAAGGAAGACCTACAAACAGTACGACAAAATTTCCCTTAGGTATTGCAGAGAAATCAGTTCTTCTCTGGCTTATTAGGACAAAAGCAAATCCTTGTTAAACTAATATTAAGATTCTTAAAATGCTATGATCTTTTGAAAGAAAATGATCTTCCTAATATTTTCCCAGTAACAATACATCAGTTTCCTGGATTAAAAGAGACTTAGTGTGTAATTATTATTGTTCTTTGATTTTCTTTCCTTCACCTTCTATTTCCTTGACATTCCATTTTAAATGAAATATAAGGAACAATTTTGAACGTTCAACCTTCACAAAAAAAAAAAAGAACCTTGATTGATTCAAAGTTTTACTTTATGTACCTACAATTTCCCAGTAGTCCTATTTCTGAATCAGAATTTGAATAATCTTTACAACTTGTATTCCTCCCAAACTCAGATTTAATGACTCAGTAGGTTCAGAAAGAGGAGTAACAGCTGCAGCTCATCCCGCTGCGCAGTTCAGTAATGACAATGTTCTACCACATTAGCAATTGTGTCATTAATAAAGAGAAGCCCATAGGATTAACCAAAGACAGCTGACTTTAGTCAAATGTAGGTCAGGCTTTGTTTGCTCAGAAGCTGGTAATAAATTCCCAGGTAAGTGCTCTCGAGTGTCACACATACATGTCAGGAGCATAATTTCAGACCCACTTAATGATTCACGTGTTTAAGTTTCTCTAAGCCATTTTTGAATTATTGTTAAGCATTTAAGTCCATGGCCAAGCCTACAGGCTCCTTAAAATTATTAACTTATGTGACATTACAGCGTGTTTTTCCTTTAGACGCCACTTGAGAACATCTTGGAGAATTTTGCACTCACCTTCCAGACATCGAAGTTCTTACGAGAAGAGGCTCAAGGGTCACCCCTAATTTATAGCGTAATTATGGGGGAAAGGGTGTGGATGGCTAGGCCAGCCATCTGTAATTGCCAAGTTCTCCTTGTCACAGAAAATACTACTGTAAGCCTAATGTGAATATTGCATTCTTAATCAAGTCTTGTGGTCGGCTTTGTAGGAATAAGATGTCTAGAACCCACGAAGCTAAAAATATATTTTAAAAATGTAACCACTGTGGAAAACAGTGTAGCCACCTCTTAAAAGATTACCATATGACCCAGCCATGGCTTCCAAGCTATTTGTCTAAGAAACAGAACCATATGGCCACAAAAAGATCCACACAAAAAGCAGCTCTAGTCATAACGGCCCCAAACTGGAAACAACCCAGACCAACAGGAGGCTGGCCAAACAATGGTGTATTCATACACCAGAAAACACCTCAGCAATAAAAAGGAAGGGAGTCTAGATCTGTGCAACCACTGCAGACAAATTTCTAGAACACTGTTAGTTCAGAAAACATCAAATACAAAATAGTACATGTTGCATGATTCCATTTATGGGATATTCTAGGACAGTCGAAACCAGCCTATGGCGATGAATCAGAACAGTGAGGAGGGGGCCAGGGAGCGGTGCAGGATTGTCTGAAAACAGCACATATTCTGAATGATGAAGGTTTCCATCTCACTGGGGTGAGGTTACATGCGTGTACACATTTGTAGAATTCATCAAAATACATGTATAAGATCTGTCCATTAAGATTTCATAATGAGGGTAGGGCAGGCACCTGGCTGTTAGGAAGCAACCAGCAGCAGTCCCACTCAGCCACTGGTCAGGGTCACAGTGGCCCCTTCTCAGTGGTAGCAGTCCACCCAGCCAATGGTTGGTGTTGCAGTGGGCCCCTCCCACCCCCTCTTCCTCTGTGTAAAAAGAGCCCAAAATCAGACTGAGGGAATATGTTTTTTTGGTTTTGAGTTCTTTTTAATATAAATTAATATGCCATCTCTCAGTCTGCTTGCTTTCTGATTAAAGTCGTTGCTCCTTGCCCCAAAACCTCATCTCCTAATTTATTGGCCTTTTGGGTGCAAACAGCCACGCCTGGGCTCAGGGTCACTTTTCCCCGGCCTCCTGTCATCCACAGATCTCTGCCCTGAGGCAGCTCAATGGTGCCCCCATCCCTGCCCCTGAGCCTCTGGTCATATTGTCTTTGTATCTGAATTTTATATCAGTTTGTCCCCACCTGACCATGACCAAATTCATCCCAGCTTTCAGAACCCACTTCAGCCATCACCTCCCTGTCAAGAAAGTTTCCCTCTGTCCTCATCCAGAGTAATCTTCCTGTGTTATAAACACTCACCATGCTGAACGCCAGTTTCTTATCATAATCACCACTATCTATCTTATGTTGTGAAATGGTTTTGACTCCAGCTCCAGCCAGAATCTCTAGCTTCAAACCACTTATCTGCTCGGCTGTCAGAATTTAGCCAAGTTCCATCATCTCTCTATGCCTCTGTTTCTTCATCTGCTAAAAAATAAAGTAGCGTCTCTCTTATAAGATGGTTATAAGCAGAAAATGAGATAATGTACATAAAATGCTTAGTCTGACACATTAAGTTTTCAGGAAAAGTTATGCCAAAATCTGTTAGCCAAAAGAGAATACATTCTATAAGTTATGGAACTATATTCCAAGAATTGAGAGAAGTTGTAAATGGAAACTTTTTGAGGAACTATCAAGATATTCCAGAAGGTTGGAAGTGGATAACTTTTGCTGCAGTTTCCAAAATAGGCCATAAGTTAGGTTTTTTAAGGTGCAGAATGGTGGTGTTAATTCTAGGTAGGAAGAATCTGTGAAAAAAACAAAATAAAAATTTTTAAAAAGGAGAAGTCATCTAGGTACAGAAGAGAAATAAAAACACATCCGCACCAAGATTCATGTGTGAATATTCAAAACAGCTATACTCATCAGAGCTCAAAACTGGATAAACGTCTACCAACAGGTATCTGCAACTGAATACCACTCAGCAATAAAAAGGAACACAGTCCTGGGAGAACATCAGTACGGACGAGCCTCGAAACCTTTGTGTTGAGTGAAAAAACCAAACACAAGAAAGTACACACTGTATAATTACAGCTGTAACACACTCTAGGAAAAGCAAGTAACCTATGAGGACAGAAAGGAGATCAGAGTCTGCCTGAGGACCAAGGATGGAAGAGAAGGTGATGGAGACAGGACGAGGGGAACCTCGGAAGGTGACGGAGATGGCCTGTGGCTCCATCACGGGGGTGGTTCCAACGGCACATCAAAACGCACCAAGGCATACATTTGCACACAAGTATACATCTCTTAAATCATACATCTCATAGGTCTGTCAAAATGCACCAACGGATACATTTAATATTTCTAATTTATTGAAGCATCATTAATTTACAAAACTGTTAACTTCTTCTACACAGCAAAGTGCTTCAGCCATATATATAA
Organism: Moschus berezovskii; assembly: GCF_049115385.1. Taxonomy (NCBI): domain Eukaryota; kingdom Metazoa; phylum Chordata; class Mammalia; order Artiodactyla; family Moschidae; genus Moschus; species Moschus berezovskii. Next base: position 2,670,917 of record NC_142485.1, read on the forward strand.
ATATATTCTTTCATGTTCTCTTCCATTGCGGCTTATTGTAGGCATCGAGTGTAGTTCCCTGTGCTCTACAGTAGGACCTTGTTATTTTTCCGTCCCTTATGTAATAGTTTGCATCTGCTAATTCTAAACTCGCATTCCACCCCTCCCTCTCACCCATCCTCCTTGGCAAGCACAAGTCTCTGAGTCTGTTTTTGTTTTCTCGATGTGTTGATTTCCATCACATTTTAGATTCCACATATAAGTGATAACACATGCCAAATTATACATTTTAAGAGCGTGTAATTTGTAATTTGTTGTTCATGAATTATAACCTCAATCAAACTAATTTTCAAAAAAGAAATCATGAAAACACAAAATGATATTTTTAAGTCAGTTAAGAGCCTAGAAAAGGAGTAGGTCTGTTTGGGACACAATATATTTTCATTGAGAAAATGTTACTGGCCAGATAGTTTTTTCTTCCCCAACAGGGCTCCTGGGCCGCAAGATCTGGGATATGCCATAGATGCAAAGTGCTCGGACTTCAGCAGACATGTGGAGAACTATTTTCACAGTACACTGTTGGGTCAGATGAAGTTTCGCAGCCAGGGGCAAGAACAGTTTGAGAGCCAGGCGGCGGTTTCCGTGTAGCCCTGAAGACCTCCAGGGGCAGGTCACAGGGTCTGCATCCAGTCTACTCAACACTGTCATCAGTTATTTGCCTGAACACCTAAGGGCACAAACATCACCTTTGTGTTGACTGAACGCTGCTATGTTAGGCAAGAGGTGATGATCTAAAATATAGGCTGAACGGTAGTTTAGATCTAACAAGTCTAAACCTGACAAGGACAGCTTTCAATATTAAATAGATAAACTGAGTCCAAATGTCAGCTTTCTGAGTATAAGACACAACTGCCATGCCATACCAATGGGACATTAGAAAAGGAAGCCTTAGAGTCGTAGTCAATAATAAGTTCAAGGTCAGTTAGCAATGAAATTCAACTTTGAAGGAAGTTAGCATGACCTTGGGTTATATCAAGAAAGACGGAAGCTTTTATAGAAAGAAGGTGAAAATCTTGTTCCATATTCTGTAATAGGCTTATATTAAAATATTATGTTCTTGGTAGGATACCTGCGGTGGGGGGAGGATTAAAACTAGATCAGAGGAAGGGGGATAAAAGTATTTTTTTAAATCCACGTTTCCTTAAGGACAGGGACAATGTCTTCATCATCTCAGCATCACTAGGACCTATCTCAGTCTCTGGCCTGACCGTAACTATTGTTGTCCCAGTTAATGCTGTAGGCATCTTGATAAAACTTGGACTGGTGCCACGTAAGGTAGTGGGAAAGCGACAAGGACTTCTGAGCTGAGAGAAGACTGAAGGAGTGGGATATGGGATGACGCGGGACAGCAAGGTGAGATGAGCCTCTGGGAACGTGCTAGACCGCAAGCGGCTGCAAGACGTCTGTCCAGTCCCTAAATCAAGAAGCGGAGCTTACAGTGTGTCTTTTTTATCACACACAGGGATTTCTCTGTGGCATATACTTAGGAATAAAATTTAGGGTTTTAGAACATTTCAAAACGTTCTTTAAATGAGACATTGCAAATTCTGTCTGTAAAGTAAGTATTTCAGAAATGTCCTTCCTAACTGAGCTGTTATTAACATATGACACATTAGCTTCAGGTGTGCAGCGTAACGACCAAGAATTCTACAGACTGACTCCTCTCTGCTGAAGACGCCGGGTCCTTTTCCACCACGTGCTGGCCAACATACAGAATCACATCGTCATCACAATATATGACACAGGACAGCCCTGAAATGTTACCTTCTTCTAATTCAAATCACTTAGTGTGAAGTTCAACGTCTTCACATACTTCATTCGCTATTGGCTTTCCTCTTCTCCAAGTTTACAGTCACACCTTCTAAGCGCTACTTTCTATTGGTTCCTTTACTTTATTCCATTCATAAAAATGTCCTTTATATATCCATTTAAATATTTGCACATTTATAATACCTATTTATGGCACAGGAAAATTGCTTCCAATGGAAGTTTATAAGTCATGGGAAATGTATTTAATTTTTAAAAATTGTATTATCCTTTAAAAATATAGAGAGAGCTGGATTTCTACCCTCCTGAATCTGGGCTCACGCTACAACGACTTCGACCAAGAGAATGCAGAGGAAGTGGCACGGTGCCAGTTCCAGACTCGCAGCTTCCATTCCCTCCTACTTAGAACCCGGACACCCTGTTAGAAGGAGTCTCAAGCGGCCACAAGGGCAGGCCCACACAGGGCAGCATCGAGGGGCCAGGCAGCAGCCCCGCACATTCCCTGCAAGCCCACCGAAGTGAACCACTTGGATACAGATCCTCACTTCAGCGAGTCACCCTGGCCAACACCATACGGAGCAGAAGAAAGCTTTCCCCACGTTGAGTTTGGCCAGACTGCAGCATCATTAGCAATAAAAGTAACCATCATTGTGCAGAGCCGGGGTGGTTGGTTAGGGGGCAAGAGAAAATCAAAACAGTGAGCATCTTCAAATCTATGAAGAGCTTCAAAGACATGGCCCTGTGGGCTAGAATTAGGACCAATACGGAGGACCAGAACCAACGAGCATGACTTGAGGAGATTCACAGAGGAGCTGCCAAGATACGATCAGGCAGAGAAACGCAGCAGAGAGTGCGAGAGCTGGGCTGGCCTCAAGGAGATAAACCAAGATGACGATGCTCAGGGGGCCTGGCTACTCAGACCCAGTCTCAGATGGCATCAGCGCCCAAGGCTCCGCCTGCAGAGCAGATGTGGGCATCACAGTGCTGGGCTGGGGGCAGGGCGGTGGGCAGGATTCAGGTTGAATCCGTCCATCCAATGGCTGGGGATAGACGGATGGGAAAGGACTGGAAGGTGGCCTGGGCCCCAGTCAGGATGATACTCAGGCTGGGGTATCAACCTCGAGGCAAAATCAGAGAAAGAGGAACAAGGCTGGGCAGCAGAGTAGGGGCGCTAAGGGTGCAGCTTGGGATAGGGACACGCCTTTCACCTGCCAGACATCGGCCACGGTCTTGATCCCAACCTCAGATGGGAGTGCAGATCCTAACGTGTCATCAGGCTAGATTAAGATTAGCTCAGAAATCCTTTGCTGTATGGGGGTCAGACAAGAGGCTTCTCAGGAGAATTAGTGAAAAAGAAACACAGGGAAGAACCTTCTCATTCAGAAGGGTGTATGTCCATGATGTGAAAACCTGACTCATTGGAAAAGACTCTGATGCTGGGAAAGACGGAAGGCAGGAGGAGAAGGGGACGACAGAGGATGAGATGGTTGGATGGCATCACCGACTCGATGGACATGGGTTTGAGTAAACTCCAGGAGTTGGTGATGGACAGGGAGGCCTGGCATGCTGCAGTCCATGGGGTCGCAAAGAGTCGGACATGACTGAGCAACTGAACTGAAGTGATTCCTATGATTGCAAAAACCGGCCAGGAGACTATAGAGAAGATGCACTCATCTGGTAAGAACTACCTCAAACAACTTTCAAATTCCCACCCAACCTAAGATTTTTTGGAATTGAAAATACACAATAAGAGGGCAAACCGCTTGCACAGAGCACATAGGTGCTGAACAAGGAAAGGGTGGATGGACGGATGGACAAACGAGTGGATAGACAGATGGATGGACAAATGGATGGATGGATGGATGGATGGATGCAGCCTAACGTTTAGAATATGCAGCACTACCTGTCCATGAACACATTAGCACAATGTAATACACTGGACTCCAAAGGAAAAAGGAAAATGCATTTTCATCTCTAAGAGTTTGCCAAACACTTATCTAGAATGCCCAAATATATTCTGTATTTTCATGCTGAAGAAAACAATGTCCTAAGAGAATTAAATTTCATATAAGAATCTCGTTCTTCATTCTGACTGGCTGAATCTGAGCAGGCACCACCACAACCCTGTATCATACGGAGCTCACTAAACCCAGCGCAGCTCTGCTCTGACTGTCTGGAGCCCCAAGTCCCAAGGCAAGAGGAGAAACTTGAGTTCCAGAGCAGCAGTGACCAGCTGGTGTCCAGAAGTCTTTCCGCTCAGCTACTTTCTCATTTACATTTGGCTTGACATACTGTGCACCTGTTTTTACCTCCTATCACACACCGTCAACACAGGATATTTCTACAGACCTCTGACACAGAATGTAGCCTGTCCCCTCAATAACAGGGCTCTTTCCCCTCCAGACAAAGGTCTCATCTAAACAAATTTTCTAACATCTTCAGATACAAAGAGTACCCTGCTCTCTAAGGCAGAGGGTGAAGATCTGAGCTCTAGGGTTGCTGCTGCTAAGTCACTTCAGTCGTGTCCGACTCTGTGTGACCCCATGGACTGTAGCCCGCCAGGCACCCCCGTCCCTGGGATTCTCCAGGCAAGAACACTGGAGTGGGTTGCCATTTCCTTCTCCAATGTGTGAAAGTAAAAAGTGAAAGTGAATTCGCTCGGTCGTGTCCGACCCTTAGCGATCCCACGGACTGCCAGGCTCCTCCATCCATGGGATTTTCTAGGCAAGAGTACTGGAGTGGCTTGCCATTGCCTTCTCCGGAGCTCTAGGGTAGGGTTTATAAATTTCTTTAACACTGATCCAGAGGCAGAAAAACATTTTACATCACAACATAGTACACTGAATACATGGGAAACATTTACCTGTGTCCATGAATTCTCACATTTCTTATTTTACTTCATTTTTCAGCCACTGATCAGAACCCTCTACTCTGATTTGATGACACACATACGTTGGAGACTTAAGTTCTGAAAAGCCCTGCTTAACAAAGAATTATCATTAGAACTGTGGTGTTGGAGAAGACTCTTGAGAGTCCCTTGGACTGCAAGGAGATCCAACCAGTCCATTCTAAAGGAGATCAATCCTGGGTGTTCATTGGAAGGACTGATGCTAAAGCTGAAACTGCAATAGTTTGGCCACCTCATGCGACGAGTTGACTCACTGGAAAAGACTCTGATGCTGGGAAAGGTTGGGGGCGGGAGGAGAAGGGGACGACAGAGAATGAGATGGCTGGATGGCATCACCGACTCTGTGGACATGAGTTTGACTGAACTCCAGGAGTTGGTGATGGACAGGGAGGCCTGGCGTGCAGTGATTCACGGGGTCGCGGAGAGTCGGACACAACTGAGCGACTGAACTGAACTGAACTTACAGAGAGTGTGGACCAAGCGCCCAAAAACAGTTATCAAAGTGAGAAGCAAAGCCCAGGCCCCCCAAACCTATAAATAATGTAACCATTTGTTACATTATTTATTTGTAAGAATGAAATTACTGAGTTAATACATGATGGATGAGATTAGCTAAATGCAGCAATTAATGCACACCAACCTAGAACTCTAGGGATCTGTAAATATCGAAGTCCAATCCAGGTGTACTGGATTATCATTTTAATGTGGAATTGGAGACATAACAGTTTCAGTTGGCCTTGTTGGGAGAAATCCTGTTGATAGCAGAACTGCTCGTTTTGCAATCATATAAGTAGGGAGTCAAAATCCCAGGACTTTCTCGTGGGTGCCATATCCAGGGCCTCTGAGCTCGAACACACTGCCTGCTCGGCAGCTCAGGGACCAGGACAGTAGCTCATCTCATCTCGTAGCTCAGTGACACTCATCGCTTTGCCTCCTCGGATCCTCCATGCAGCTTGGAATTTAGACATCTCTTTCCTACACACGTTTCCCTAGAGCAGTCGGAACACACTCTGCAGCTAATACGAATTTCTCCTCTGCTCTCTAGTGAGATTTTCCCCTGTAGATGAATAGTTTGGGGTCTTGGGGTATATTTATCAGTTCTGTGGGTTGGATTATCTGATCCCTCTCACGCTGAGTGAAATATCACGGTTGTGCAAAGCCGAGAATGTGGCTGCCCTGCGGGGACGACGACGCCCGGGACAGCCCGCCTGGGCAGCCCGCCAGCGCCCGCAGGACACGCCCTCTCTCACCTCCCTCTCTCCACCTCGAGCGAGTTACCCCAAGGCTGATAAACGACAAATCGAATAAAAAAGCATTGCTTTTGTGAAGAAATCATTGACCTGGCCCTCCCCTAGTCAGCTGGAGGGATGAGCTCACTGAGACCCCGTCAAGCTTCTTCCCCTAGGAGGGCTGCTTGGGGTCAACCGTGCACGGACCGAAGTGGTCGTATTCTTTTATGATTTAATTAATTCATTGTTTTGGGCTGCCCTGGGGCGTTCATGCGCGGCGAGGGGGCGCTCCCCTTCGCCGCAGTGTGTGGGCTCCCCACCGCGCAGCTCCTCCCGTGTGGACCCGGGGCTCTGGGTCACCGGCTCAGAGGCAGAGGCCCACGGGCGTCGTTGCTCCGAGGCATGGGGGATCTTCCCGGACCAGGGATCGAACCGTGTGCCCTGCCTCGGCGAGCGGATTCTTATCCGCTGAGCCACCAAGGAAGTTCCTAAAGCAGATATTTTTGAGAAGACAGAGCGAGCTGGGTCACAGGCTCTGAGGCCCACAGCCCGCCTTAGAGCTTGCAGCTCGCTGCTCGGCCTGGCCTGGCGCTGATCCCGCCCTTCTTCATGCACGCCGCACGCCGCGTGAGGCTCGGGGCCACCGAGCAGACAGGGCTGCACCCTCAGGAAGCTCCAAGACCGGCCAGGAGGGAAAATAACTGTGGGTAGGGTAAGGGATAGGCCACCACGCATCAGGCAGGACCGACTCAACCCGGGGGAGGCCCGCGAAAGACGATCTCGCAGGGAGACCCTTCAGGCGGGCTCCGGGGGCGCTGGGGACCGCCAAGCCGGCAGCGGCGGGCCGCAGGAGGGCGAGCCTGCCCGGGGTGGGCGCCGGCCTCCTCGCCGCGGCTCCGGGAAGTGGAGGGAGGCGGTTTTGCTATCACAGATTTGCTTCGTTTATTTGTTGCCAGGTTAAGTGCACGATTCATCTGTATTAACTGTGAGATTCATCTTTTTTCTCCTTTTTCCCAAAATATAATTTATTTTTCTGATTCTCAATTGGCGTATAGTTGCTTTACGACGCTATGCTAACTTCTGCTCTACAGGAAAGTAATGCACTTAGGCGCACACACATATGGGGATGGATATGTACACACACACTTTGTTTTCATATCCGTTGCCATCATGCTTTCTCCCAGGATAGTGAACATAGCTCCCTGCGCTCTGCGGGAAGACCTTGCAGTTCATCCACTCTGTACGATGCAAGGTCACGCCGACCGCAGGCAGAAAGTTCCGGACGGAGAGGCCAGCTAGAGACCCCCGCCGGAAGGTCCCGAGGCAGGTCTCGGAGACAGCCATCCACCAATCAACGCCCGTTGCCAGGCAGACTGACGGACACCGGCGCCAAGACGCCGGCCAATTAAACACCTGCACGAGGCCATATAGACCAACCAGCACCTCAGGGTCCGATCCTCACCCTATATGGAAAGGGTCTGCCACATCCTCAGTCACCGGGGTATAAAAGTGCCGCCTCCCTTCCCGCAAGTTGCAGACTCCCGCCCCTCCCCGCTGGCGTCTGGGAGTTCTGCCCCAGAGCGATTGCCCAGTAAAGCCTCTTGATCACCCTTCTGGCGCTCTTTCTGTCTTGCCACAGCGCTTTCTTACATACATCACAGTTTGCATCTGCTGATTCCAGACTCCCAACCGACCCTTCCCGCCCTCCCTGCCCCCTGGGCAACCACCGGTCTGTCCTCTTTGTCCACGATTCTGAGTGTCACAGTGTAGATTCCACATATAAGTGACGTCACATGGTGTTTCCTTTCTGACTTGCTTCATTTAGCATGATAATCTGCCTCTATGCTGCAAATGGCATTATTTCGTTCTCTGATCAAGCTTTTTCTTTGGCGAAGGTTTTCTCCAGACATGAAGCAGGCTGAGGACACGGCGGGAAAGACCACAGAGTCCTGCTCTGGTTTATACATCCCCCACCACGCCCGAGTGGCAGCTGAGAGTGTGCTGCTGGTGTGAAAATAGCAGTCAACAGCTCTAGGCTCCCATGACTGAACAGGCAACACGGCTCTCCATTTTCATCCACAAAAGTGGCTCCTAAGAGCTCTATAAACTCAATGAGGACAAGAAATGGATGAGCTTTTGAAAACAGAGATATCAGAAAGCAGTTGATTATACTCTGCATATTCACTCTCATTGTTTTGCCCTGAGTCCGGTCCCCCCATACTGGTAGAATAAGACACTCGCAGCAATGCAAAAGCAAGAATGGGGTTTATTTCTAGCTCGAGCTAGGGCCCATGCCTTCTCCAGCGCAGTGGAGTGGGACAAGAGCCCGGAGCCCAGGTCACAGCGGTTTTTATAGTCTTAGATTACATAAGCACCTATTTTTGTTCAAAAGATCAAACTGGCAGAAGCTCATTGGCCAGTTCATGTGCGCAGAGTTTTTCTGGGGGATTTCCCTTTTTCCTCTGATTGGCCCGATTTTTGGCGCGGGACTTTTCTAGGGAGGAGTTTATTATTTTTGGCCTGGCAGGATCTTCTTAGGGAGGAGTTTCTGTGAACTTAGCCTCCACCCTGTCTCCAGGAAATTGAAACTTAGGCCTAAGCAAGGTCTCAGGCCTATGACAGCTACTCAGATGTTAGGGTTCCTAACATCATATATTTGAAAACCTACAAACACTACATTTTGTTCAAAGCTTTCTTGATGTTTTAACTGCCTCCTCATTTTTTAAAACTTTTTAGATTGTATTGGGGTTTAGCTGATTAACAATGTTCTGATAGTTTCAGGTGAACAGGGAAGGGACTCGGCCATACATATACATGTGTCCACTCTCCCCAAAACTCCCCAGCCACCCAGGCTGCCACGTAACATTGAGTCCTTGTCGGTTATCCGTTTTAAATATAGCAGTGTGTCTATGTCTTTGTACACGTCGATCCCAGACTCCCTAAGTATTCCCTCCCCCATCTCCCTCCCTACCCTACTTCGCTCCCCCCACCCCACGACCGAAAGTTCCTGCTCCAAGTCTGAGTTTGTTTCTGTTTCGTAAGTTCATCTGTGCCTTTATTTCTAGATTCCACAGAGAAGGGACATTACAGCATTTCTCCTACTCTGTCTGACTGACTTCACTCAGTGTGACATTACAGCATTTCTCCCCTCTGTCTGACTGACTTCACTCAGTGTGACATTACAGCATTTCTCCTACTCTGTCTGACTGACTTCACTCAGTGTGACATTACAGCATTTCTCCCCTCTGTCTGACTGACTTCACTCAGTGTGACATTACAGCATTTCTCCCCTCTGTCTGACTGACTTCACTCAGTGTGACATTACAGCATTTCTCCTACTCTGTCTGACTGACTTCACTCAGTGTGACATTACAGCATTTCTCCCCTCTGTCTGACTGACTTCACTCAGTGTGACATTACAACATTTCTCCCCTCTGTCTGACTGACTTCACTCAGTGACATTACAGCATTTCTCCCCTCTGTCTGACTGACTTCACTCAGTGTGACATTACAACATTTCTCCTACTCTGTCTGACTGACTTCACTCAGTGTGACATTACAGCATTTCTCCCCTCTGTCTGACTGACTTCACTCAGTGTGACATTACAGCATTTCTCCTACTCTGTCTGACTGACTTCACTCAGTGTGACATTACAGCATTTCTCCCCTCTGTCTGACTGACTTCACTCAGTGTGACATTACAGCATTTCTCCCCTCTGTCTGACTGACTTCACTCAGTGTGACATTACAACATTTCTCCTACTCTGACTGACTTCACTCAGTGTGACATTACAGCATTTCTCCCCTCTGTCTGACTGACTTCACTCAGTATGACAATCTCCAGGTCCATCCGTGTTGCTGCAAACCTGCCTCCCTGTTTTTAATTTTTCAAGAGCGTAGAGAAAAATGGAAATTTGGGGTTTTGTTTAAGGGATGATTCTATTTTCATATGACAATGATTATTTTTATGTGTATGACTTAAGTAGCAAGGAAAGGCTTACAAACACTTCCCTGACGCCAAGACTTTTGAAAACTGCTGAGTCACCACAAGCAGATTAATGAGGGTGCGGTCAACTGACACACTGAGGAGTGATGCCAACTTGTTTGTCTTCCGGAAAAGTTGACTAAGATGATTCATAAACTACAAAATATAACCAGAGGATCAAAAACACATCTGCATTCTCATGTTCAGTGTATTTAAATGTGATTTTAAAAGCAGCAGGCCCATTTGTATCCTCTCTCAGCAATGAACTCACGCTTGAATTTAGAAATTCTCTCCACAATTCCATTTTTCTGTGTTCAGTGAGCTGTTGACACTGCCATCCCTGGGGTAACCTCCTACAAATCAAGCACAGTGAACTGCCCAACAACACTGCTGGGCAGGGGACAGGGGCCGAGGCTCAAAAGCTCCATTTTCATTGCAATACTGAATTAACTGATAACAAGCGTGTTTTGTTTTTTCTGGAATTCTTTGGATGACTGTATTTGCTCATAGAGATAAATGCAGTCACTCAACAAACTTTTGCTATGTGCCTCCTTGGAGATTTCATGCTAGTTCTTATTTTTGAGAATAGAGATAAGTGATGCGTCATATCAACTAAGTGACTTAGATAAAAGTCGTTTAATCTCTTAGCCCCAGTTTCCTTATCTCTGGGTCCCAGGGCTCTTACCCCTGCATGGTTTAGCACTTCTTTTACTCACATCCAGAATCCGACTTCTTTACCATCATTCAGAGGCTTCCACTGTATCACCTGGAACTCACTCTCGGTTCCCAGCCAAATCACTAGATCTGACATTTTTAGGAGTTCCGGAACTTTCTTGTTCTGACAAAGCCCAACCATCCTGCGATGGCGCTCTTTCTATGCGGCTCTCAAGTTGCTTATTGAGATATGCACACGTAGCCTATTTTTCTCCGACATCCTGCCTGTCCTTCTTTTCACCTGGTTGCCTCCTCCGGAAGATTTCTAACTCCTGTGGAGACGGGCACCACCCTAAGACACCACCCGCTAATCCCCTGGCTGCATTGTCCATGCGCTGACATTTCACACCCCACTGTTCCTTGATCGATTGAGTACAAGGCTCTCTGCTACCTTATTTTTTTAATTATTAAAGTACAGCTGATTTGAAATATTAGTTACGGATATGCAACTTAGTGATTGAAGATTGTTTTTGTAGATTATACTACCTTTAAAGTTATTACACAATGCTGGTTTATTTCTTCCTGTGCTACACAGTATATCCTTATTGCTTATCTAGTATTCACTGCTCCCGTCCTACCCAGCTCTGCATGGATTTTCTTTACCTGCCTACCTGCTAAGTTGCTTCAGTTGTGTCTGACTCTTTGTGACCCTATGGAATGCAGCCTGCCAGGTTCCTCGGTCGAGGCTAAAATCCTGGAGTGAGTTGTCAGGCCCTCCTCCAGGGAATCTTCCCGACCCAGGGATGTAAACCCCATCTCCTGCATTGCTGGTGGATTCTATCCCGCTGCGCCACTGGGGAAGCCTTGCTGTCTCTCTACACTGCTGGTTGTTGAAGAGCCCCTGTCAGCCTCCACGGTGTTTTTAGCGTGAGTTGCTCCACACAGGGGTGTATTTTTGATGTGTTCACGGTGGGAGGTGAGCTCAGCATCCTCCTTCTCCACCATCTTGATCTCCTCCTCTGCCACCTTCCTTAAGAAATAAACAACTTTAAATAAAAGACCTTGCTTTCTAGCACAAACTTTGTAGCAAAAGTAACACAGAAAGACAGCCATTTTATCTATGTTTTTTGATGAGTGTATTAATTTATATAACCTTTTGAAAAGGCAATTTGAACATATCAAGAGTCTTACATTAATTATCTGTTTTTACATTGAAAATTACCCCCAAAACAACAGGCATTTTTCACCCCACAGTTTCTGAAGGTTAGGACTTTGGAAGCAGCTTAGCTGGGTGTTCCTAGTTCAAGTTCTTTGGTAAGGCTGTAGTCAACCCATGTGTCTAGGGCTACAGCCATCTGAAGGTTTGTCTGAGGCTATGGGATTTGCTTCCCAAATGACTCGCTTGCCTGACTGGAGGCTGGTCACCCCATGAACCTCTCCACAAGACTGCTTAAGCATCCTTATAACATGTCAACTGGCATACTCAGAACACGTGGCCCAAGAAAAAGCAAGGAAGAAGTCGCAGGCCTTTTATGACAAAGTCTCCAAAGTCACACCCGTCACTTCTGCCACAGCCTGTTCATTAGATACAGATCACTAAGTTTATCTCATACTCATACTCAAGAGGGAGGGAAACACACGCTGTCAAACCACAACAAGCTCTAAGGTATCTTGAAGTTGTCCAAAGCATACATACATTCACACAGACCTCTATGATGTTGTCCATTGCAGTGATATTTATAAAACAAAATCATAAAAACCTTCAATATCCAACAGCTGGGAAAACATTGGGTAGAGCTCAATATGCACATTATGTAGCAATTTCAAATACTGTTTTCCAAGAATATTCTATAGCATATGCAGAGGCTTCTATTGTAACGTTAAAAAGGGAAAGCATTATATGAAAGAAGTACAGATGGAAAATATCCTAAAGAAATAAATCAAAATGTTAAAATCAGATGCCTTTGGGTGTTAGGGTTGAAGGTGATTATTCTCTCCCTGCTTTTCAGGATTTCCACATAATGAAGCAGCCAGCTCCCTCTTTTCCTCTCTTTCCAACTTGTGGTGTACTTACATGCACGTTTTTAAAACTTGTATGTATAATGGTTTATTAATCAGTTTCCTCACTTTTAACAGAAGACTATTCTTTCCATGTTTAACTCATCTAATTAGTGATTTTTAAATTATGAAACCTCAGTCTGAGAGACACAGCAAATCAGACACTCCTATTCGCTGCCCCCAGTGAGGAGAAGGCCGGCACTCACCTGCACACAGGTGTGGAGACTGGCAGGGTGCTGGGGCTCTGGGACGAGACCAGCCCAGGCCGTGACAGGTGTTCACAGGCCCGGCCTCAGGTGCAGACAATGGTCAGCTGACCCCAGGGAGCGATTCCTGGACCAGGAGGCCGGATGCAGGCTCTGCCAGCACAGCTCTTGGGAACTCACCTTGGGACTCTCACAGCTGTCTTCTTATAGGTGCTCACCTGAGAACGTTCCAGAAAGCAGACCCCCAGGAACCACTCTCATGGGTGAGAGGCACTCTCCCCTCTCCTCCTCTGCACCCTCAGCCTCTGCCCACCCGTTCCATCAATGTTGCCATTCTAGACAATTACAACAGATGCTGTCCCTGCTCCTCCCAGGTCCCGGGAATCCTCCTGATCAGCTCTGAGCACCCCTCCCCCAGCTTCAAGGTGCTTTGCTTCTAAGGGCTTATATCTGCAACTTTCTTCAGGGGTTCCTTTTGAGCTACTGGACTGCGTTGCTGCAAACACGGAGAGTTGAAAGCACTTCGGAGTTCCTGAGCCCTCACACCACACATCCTGGTCCCCAACACACACACACACACACAGACACACACAGCAGTTCTTAGACAACGACTGATTTAAGTAGGAATATGAAAACCCAGCTCCCCGTCTCCAGCCAGAACAACCTTGAGGCGTAATTTACCCTCTGAGCTACTCCAGGGATCTGTCTGAGGCTGGAACTTGGCCCAAAACTTCGTGTCTCAGTTTCTCCCCTTCCCTGTCTTGCTTCCCCCACACCCTCAGGGAGCTCTTTCCTAATAAACTCTTTGCACAAATACCTCTTTTCGCGTTCTGCTTCTGGGAAACAGATAAAAAAACTCACAGTCTCAATGGGAGTTAGATGCCTTGGAGACCAGGGATGTTAAAAAGTCCTTCAATGACAAGAACACCTCACACAACAAAGAATGTCCCTCCCCAAGTGGCCAAAGGGCTTCCCCAGATGGTGCTAGTGGTAAAGAACCTGTTTGCCAGTTTTGGAGACATAAGAGACACAGGTTCGATCCCCGGGTCGGGAAGATCCCCTGGAGGAGGGCGTGGCAACCCACTCCAGGATTCTTGCCTGGAGACTCCCATGGACAGAGGGGCCTGGCGGGTGGCACGGGGTGGCAAAGAGTCGGGCACAGCTGAAGCGGCTTAGCGCACAAGCACAAATGCCCAAAGCGCCCCGACCAAGAAGCACGGGAGAGAACGGAGGAGACAGGAGCGTGCAGCTCAGACCACGGGTCAGGCGCCGAGTTCAGATCTGATCGAGGAAGAGGCGTCAGCCACGGACACTTAAAGAGGAAGCAGCCAGAGAGATGGGGCAGGAAGAGGAGATGCGAAACCAAGAACGGCAGGTGTTTCAAGAAGGGGGTCTCAGCGGCGTTCTCTGCCACTGGTCACACAGGCAAGGACAGATACCTGGTCGTTAAGTTTGCTCCATGGAGGCCTCTGGTGCCCCTGACAACTGCATTTTTTTAAGGGGCAGTGAGACTGGAGTCAGATAAAGTGAAGAATGAATATGTGTAAAAGAACAAGAGAAAGCTGGTGAGCTCGGTCTTGAATGGATGTAGAATAATAGGACGATGATTGCAGAGGAATTTGGGACAAAGGGAAACTTTTCAAGAGCACGTTTACATAATGATAGGAATGATTCAGTAGAAAAGGGGCAGGGGATGGCTCAGGAGAGGAGAAAACCAGAGGAACACAGCTGGAGCAGACAAGAAGATGTGGAACCTTTGCACCCTCTCCCAGCGGCCCCATTCTGAGAAACAGAATGCCTTTTCTTCCCTCCAGAGCCCACCTCTGACCCCTCCCTAGAGGGAAGGAAATGCACTCATTTTGCAAAATGCCTCATCCTTCTCAAACAGTGGATTGAAAGACCTCTTGCTAAAGCAGACAGAAAGCGCATAGTAATAAGCCCTTCCCTCATATACACAGTCTTCAGGCCCTAAGTGGTCTTGAATGATGATCAGGACAGGTAGGGGGAGCTGACCTTGACTTTTGAAAGAGTTTCCTCCCTTGGGAATTCCCTAGGACTGCATGTTTTCTCTGCAGGTGAGGGTGCAGGTCCAACCCCTGGCTGGGGAACCGAGATTCTGCAAAGGTGAAAGAAAAAAGAAAGGAAAGGAAAGAAAGAAGGAAATTAAAAAAAAAAAAAAAAAAAACCCTGTCTTGCCTCCTCTGGCCCTCCAGCTTAAGGGTTGTGAGTGAAAGTGAAGTGAAGTTGCTCAGTCATGTCCGACTCTTTGCGACCCCATGGACTGTAGCCTACCAGGCTCCTCCATCCATGGGATTTTCCAGGCAAGAGTACTGGAGTAGGTTGCCATTTAAGGGTTAGAAGCATACTATTCATGGAAGGGTACTGCTCACATCTTTCAGGAAAGAACTTGCAGCAGGAAACATGGGGTTAGCCAACCACCTTCGGCCGCTGCATCTCTGAGATCCGCCCCACCGGCCACATCAGGCCGCTCTGCGGGGCTGCTCTCACTGATGCCTGCGCTCTGCCGTCTCCTCGGCCGATGCAAGACCCCTCTGACTGGCCACCGTGGCTCTGGAGCTCCATCTGCGCAGCCGAGACCTTCTCAGCTGTGCTGCAACAGGAGGGTTCCCGAGGCTCCTCCCTCCCCTCCGCTCTCCTTTCGCAGGTGCCAGCCCCTCAACCTGGCCTGAGGTTTCCTTCCAGCAGCTTCTATGGCCACTCCTCTTGATCTACCACAGGTATTTCCTACACTAAATCTCTTGTACTTCTGTCTTGCCCAGCTTCCTACAGGACTAAAGCCAACACAGATCCCTCTTCCTTTGGATGTTGGACACGTGATTCAAGATGGAGATCTTGTTAACTCACCAATTTGAAGATTTTATCTACATTGCTTTTCAACCAAAGACTTGGCGTCCGTTGGAATATCAAATTCCTGTATTTCAAGAAGTAGATGCTTAATGTGCTGTGTGCTCAGTCATTCAATTGTGTCCACCTCTTCTGTGACCCTATGGACTGTAGCCCAAGAGGCTCCTCTGTCCACGGGATTCTCCAGGCAAGAGTCCTGGACTGGGTTGCCATTTCCTCCTCCAGGGGATCTTCCTGACCCAGGGATGGAATCTGTGTCTCTCGCGTCTCCTGCATTGGCAGGTGGATTCTTTCCCACTGCACCACCTGGGAATTATTGGTTATTATTGGCAGCTATGCTCATTTATAAAGGACTGTTATAACCTCTGAAGGATTGGGCTCCAACTCATATCTGTCTGTTCCCTATCGAATAAGTCCAGTTCAATAGATTCTTATTTCTGCTGTTTGTTCTTTTCCATCAAAGACGCCACAGGGCACAGTAGCCAAGTGAATAGATTGGAATAAGTCACGGTACAAACGGAGCAAAGAACACTCCCCAGGCATTCTGCCTCAGGAAGGCTCTTGGTTAGCAGCTAAAGCTAACTTAGGCAATAGGGGATTTCTTGACATGATAGAGGGTAGGGCAAAGGGGTCTGAAAGAAACCACCCGAAGTGGGGGCGGCAGGCTTGGGGATGGATGGAAAGAACCAAGACACTGAGGACCAAAAAGCCAGGAGCAGGACTCAGCAACCACCTTACGGTGGGAAATCCTGCTCAGACCCTGGCAGCGTGTTGGCCACTGCTGTAGTGTCACCTGTAACCGTCTCTGACATCCGTGTGTCCACCTGGTTGGGCTCAAGTCAAACAGCTGCCATCCGACTGCAACTGGGAAAAGCCGAGAAGAGACCCAGGAAGTTGACCTTAGAGACGGCGGGACAGGCGTTATTACCAGCAAGGCCAAGAACAAAGGGGAGAAGGATAATTTCCTCAAAGGAACTCAAGGAGGTGTTGTGCTCTGTGCTGGAAGAGAAAAAGGAAAGGAAAAAAGACGAACTCCAGTGCGCCCTTCTAGACCTCAAACCATCCCTTTTCCATCATTCAAGTGGCAGAGAGTTAATTTCAAGATCTGAGTCAGTTTCTGTTTTGTAAATAAATTTACTTCACCTGTACTCCAATAGAAATGTTTTCATTTAAAAAAGCAATATTCAAATCTAAAAAAGTAAGGCATAGAATGTTTGTTCAAAGAAAATATCAGCAGTGGTTCTCAACTTTGGCTGATCAAAGAATCATGTGGGAACCTTTTATGAATCCTAGTGCTCAGGTCAAGAAAGTGTTAGTGGCTAAGTCATGTCTGACTGTTTACGACCCCATGGACTATAACCCACCAGACTCCTCTATCCATGCAATTCTCCAGACAAAAATACTAGAGTGGGTAGCCATTCTCTTCTCTAAGGGATCTTCTAGACCCAGGGATCGAACCTGGGCCACCTACATTGCAGGCAAATTCTTTAGTGTCTGAACCAATAGGGAAGCCAATGAAGTGACTTCAATGGGGGGCAGTGGGTCCCAGGCATCAGACCTTGCCAAACTTGGCAGGTGGTTCTAACACATAGCCAAGACTGAAAACTAGACTTCCTTCTAGTGGAAAGTCCAACACATAGAACAGACAAAGCAGCACTGGTCCAGCTGCACAGGGAGACCGGCAGCATTCCCATCCCCATGGTCCCCAAGGCCTCTCAAAGGGAAGCTTTAAACCAGCTCTTCAGATGGGTTGCAATCACGCAGCTGTTGACTCCTGTTTTTCCCACAGCCCAGATACAATCTATCAGCTTGGCTCAGCCTTCAGAAGATAATCAGAGTCCAGCCTCCTCTGCTCCCTCCTGCTGCCGCTCTCACCCAAGCCACTCCCACCTCAGCTTGCTGCTAAGTCGCTTCAGTCCTGTCCAACTCTTCACGACCCCCATGGGATTTTCCAGGCAAGAGTACAGGAGTGGGTTGCCATTGCCTTCTCCGCCCATCTCAGCTTAGACTGTTGCAATCAGTTCCCAATGGGTCTTCCTGCTTCTGCCCTTGCCTTATGCCGTCTGCTCTTAACACAGCAGCAGGAATAACCTTGAAATAAGGGCTTTCCCTGTTGGCTCAGATGGTAAAGAATCTGCCTGCAATGCGGGAGACATGGGTTCAATCCCTGGGTTGGGAAGATCCCCTGGAGAAGGAAATGGCAACCCACCCTAGTCTTCTTACCTGGAAAATTCCAAGGACGGAGGAGCCTGGTGGGCTGCAGTCCATGGGGTCCCAGAGTAAGACACAACTGAGCAACTAAAGCTTTCCCTTTCAAGGGAAGTCTGAGCATGGCTTTCCTCCACCCAAAGCTCTGAAATGGCTCCAGACTTCATTCAGAGTAAAAGGCAACACATCGGATTCTAGACCAGGAATCGGGAAACTTTTTGAGTGACTATTTCTGTCTGTTTAGGCCATGTGGGCTCTGTCACTACTTTTCAGCTCTGCCGCAGTAGCCAGAAAGCAGCTGTGGATGATGCGGAAATGAGCAAGCACGGCTGAGTGCCAGTGAGACCTGATGCACAGAAACGGGCAGGAGGCCAGATGCGGCCACCAGACCTGTGTTTCCTCACCCCTCCCGGGGGGCGTCAGCAGCAAAGAACCCGCCTGCCAATGCAGGAGGCATGAGAGACGCGGGTTCGACCCCTGGGTCAGGAAGATCCCCTGGAGCGGGGCTTAGCAGCACACTCCAGCATTCTCGCCTGGAGAATCCCGCGGACAGAGGAGCCAGGCGGGCTACAGTCTGCGGGGCTGCAAAGAGTCACACGCGACTGAAGCCGCGTTGCACGCACGCACGCTACGCACGCACGCACGCCACGCACGCACGCCACACACAGCAGAGGCCCCCCCCCCCGCCCCCAGGGCCCACCCCCTCTGCCCTCGCTCCCTCTTTTCGGTCACTCAGGCCTCCTAGGAGCCCCGGCACGCACGCACGCACCACGCACGCACCACGCACGCACGCACCACGCACGCACGCACCACGCACGCACGCACCACGCACGCACGCACCACGCACGCACGCACCACGCACGCACGCACCACGCACGCACGCACCACGCACGCACGCACCACGCACGCACGCACCACGCACGCACGCACCACGCACGCACAGCAGAGCCCCCAGGGCTACCCCCTCTGCCCCTGCTCCCTCTTCGCGGTCACGCAGGCCCCCTGGGAGCCCCGGGAGTGCTCAGGCGTCCCCCTGCGTCAGGCGCGCCGTGTCCTCCTGCCCTTGGAGTCTTCCTCCCCTCCTCCAGTCCCCGCACATCCCACCTCAGAAAGGCTCACCGTGACGGCCCTGTTTCCCTCCACACCTGTCTGCCCGCATTCACCCCCGGCGCCCTGGGCCCCGCTGACCTTCCCGTCTTAAACTTACTGCATAATTTGCTTATTTATTAAGCTCCTGCTTAATAACTAACCCTGACGGGTCGTCTGCCCTTGCGCAGTTGTCTAGAACGTCAGGATGTCAGCGGCACAAGGGCGGGCTACCCATCAGGGCTCAGCCAGAGCAGCAGAGCCGCAAGAGAACAGGCCGCGTGTCAGGGGTTAGTCCTTGTGCGGTTGCGGGAGCAGGTGGCGTGGCCGTGTGGACTGTCGCCTCTGCATCTGGTGGAGGCTGGCGTGCCTGGAGTCCAGCTCCCCGGCTGTCAGGAAGGCGACCTGGGCGTGCGTGGGAGCGGGGGCATGGTCACGCTCACGGGGACCGCCTGGGACCTGCCTTCAGCCCCGCTGTCAAAGGGAATCGCAGCAGAAACTGGTCCTCTGCCCTTGCGTGGCAGCAAGCTGGACCTAGGCCTCAAGCAAGACATTCCCAGCAAGCCTACAGTTGACCCCAGCCCCAGGACAGTGGTCCAGCAGGTCCGCGCCCGTGTCACGAGCTGCCCCCGGCAGCGACCTTCAGAGACCTGCCGCAGAGAGCTGGGCTCTAGCCGCACAGAACTGTCACCCATTTTTCTGGGGCCGTTCCCATCCCAGCAATGCACCGAGAAAGAAATTCTCGGAAAGGTAGCTCCAGCCTAGAGAGTTTGACACCTTCTAAAGCCACCTCATGCGACAAGTTGACTCACTGGAAAAGATTCTGATGCTGGGAGGGGTTGCGGGCAGGAGGAGAAGGGGACGACAGAGAATGAGATGGCTGGATGGCATCACCGACTCAATGGACATGAGTTTGAGTGAACTCCGGGAGTTGGTGATGGACAGGGAGGCCTGGCAGGCTGTGATTCATGGGGTCGCAAAGAGTCGGACACGACTGAGCGACTGAACTGAACTGAAAGCCACCCTGGGCAGGAATCCTGTTGTCTGTTTACTGATGAATCAGAGTCCCCGACACCTAAAATAGTGACTGCCTGGCACATGGTAGATGCTTAAAAAATAGTGGATGAATAAACGATGACCGAATCAGTGATGCCTGGGTGGTTATATGACTCATACTGGCGTCCCTACTAGAGTGCAAGGTCCAGGGAGGCAGAGAAAACATGTGTTTGTGCCCCGTGTAGCACCAGTAGCACCTAGCCTGCACCTTCAGTCTCCAGACCCGTGCTCACCCCAGGAAACACGCCTGGTCGCCGAGAGTAGTGGACGCCCAGTCCTAATGGCAGCTCTTAATGGGAGTTCGGAATTAGCAGAGGCAAACTATGGTGTACAGAATGGATTAACCGTCCTACTGTACAGCACAGGGAGTGATATTCACTATCCTGGGATAAACCCTAATGGAAAGCAATAGGTAAAATAATTTTGAACATTTTTTAAAAGATAATGCAATATATGTGAACAATGAGAAAGCTCAAGTGAAAAATCCCATCACCCCCCGGGGTCTGTGAGACACTGACTCTGGATCAGCCATCTCCACGATCAGCTTTCCTGCCTACAACGTCCTGGGTGGGTTCTTAATCCGCAATCCGCAATCCAGAACAGGTCTCACTCATTTAAGATCTTCAGGGACAAATGAGGCAAATCGTTCTTGCTAGTTCTGCCCTCACTCTAGAGCGGCTAGAAGCAGACCACCCTGTGTTGTTCATAACACAAGCCCACCGTGGATTGCTCATCTGAGCCCCTACCCTCGGAACAGGCTGTTACTATGCAGAGGATCAGCTTGTTTGGCACGAACAGGGTGTCCGATACGGATGCCTATGCAGCCAACTTGGTGGCCCCCTGGTAAGCAGTCATCTTGAAAGAATCATGATCAAGGGACTTCCCTGGTGGTCCAGTGGCTAAAACTCTGCACTCCCAATGCGGGGGCCCCAAGCTCCATCCCTGAGCAGGGAACTAGATTACACCCGTCACAACTGAGGCCTGGTGCCGCCAAATTAATTAACTATTCTTTTAAAAGACCCAACAGAATCGTGGTCACCTATCAGTTTGCACTCGATTCCCTATACATGAAAAACCAGACTAGCGTAACTCTGAGCCATGTAACTCCAGAAGAGCAAAGTGAGAAATCCAGACCTGGTAAATCACACTGACGCAAAGGTGAGGGAAGGGTGTGACGTCACTGGGCCGGATTTCACGGCTGACAGTCTGAAACCAGGATTTCACAGTGTCACGGATTTCACAGTCAGAAACCAGGAAGGACGCATTTCCCTGTAGGCCCTTGACATGGCGACGCTTACAGGGCAGAAGACACCGTCCACTCTCAGAAGCAGACACTTAAGACTTCCTAATGCAGGACTGAAGCTGTTCGCTCAGGGAGCCTGACCGAGCGCCTCAGAGTTTATAATACTAAACTTTGGCGACACTCATCCAGCAAATGTTTATAAAGCATGTGCTGTGCGTCAAGTGCTTTGGAAGAATATATGTAACCTATCCTGACAAATGTCTATTACATGCGTTTCTTTCAGATTTTGATACTTTCACTTGGTTTAGAGCCATACTGAACACAACTCTTCACGCTGAATTTATGTGTGCCTTGCAATGAGCGCAGAGTCTTTTTTCCCATGAGTTTCCCATCACTGCATTTTGCATGTTTAGGTCAGCTAGAGTTCACCTTTGAGTCATTTTTTCAGGAGACTTTCTTTGCTAGTTACTTGGCTTACCTTTTCAGAAATGGAATGAGGTGGATGGATGGATAGATAGATAGATCTTGCTAGAATAAGATGCCTGCACCATTATTTTTTATAAATTTTAAAGCGTATTTTTTTATTGTAGTTGGGGGGCTTCCCGTGTGACTCAGCTGGTAAAGAATCTGCGTGCAATGCAGGAGACCTGGGTTTGATCCCTGGGTTGGGAAGATCCCTGGAGAAGGGAAAGGCTACTCATTCCAGTATTCTGGCCTGGAGAATTCTATGGACTATACTGTCCATGGGGTCGCAAAGAGTCGGACACGACTGACCGGCTTTCACGTTCACAGCTGATTTACAATGTATTATTTTCAGGTCTGCAGCATAATGATGCAGTTTTTTTATATACTTTTTCAGATTCTTTTCTCTTATGTGGTCAGTCGCTCAGTCATATCCAACTTTTTGCAGCCCTATGCGCCGTAGCCTGTCAGGCTCCTCTGTCCATGGAAATTTCCAGACAAGAATACTGGAGTGGGTTGCCATTTCCTACTCCAGGGGATCTTCCCGGCCCAAGGATCAAACCCACGTAACTTGCATCTCTCCCACACTGGTGACCGGATTCCTTACCACTAGCGCCACCTGGAAGCCCCTTCTTCCTTACAGGCTGTTACAAAATAGCGTAGTTCCTACACCAAATCTTTGCCCCATCTGTTCCCATAATGTATGCTCTTCTAAAGTCTGCTATCGTAGAGAGGCCTTCAGAGGGACACACTCTCGGCCCTGCCTTAAAAGCACAGAGCCTCACCCACAGGACCACCAGGGAAGCTCCTGGTCTCAAAACCTCAGTTACTTCTGACTAATCACTCCTCTCTGCTCCTAAGCTCTCCATCTGCCATCATTTTGAACTCTTTGTCCGTTTTTTCCTACATCCTGAAGAGGGGGTTCGGTGTCTCCCTGCTTCGGAGTCTTCCGCGAGCTCCTCTAGCTGGTTCCTGCTCTTTCGTCCTACGGGAGGGTCAGGCTGACCTGGCTTCGTGTTTCCTCCACAGCCTGAAAGACCGGCTTCACCGGTATCTCCCGATTGTCCTTGGAATCCTTCTGGCAGGTTCTGGTGCAGAGGGCTGGTTGGTGTCAATGTCTGTTTCCTATTCGGCCTGAACTAAACGGTGTACAGTGGGAGCCAAGGGCGTTTCCAGCAGAGCAATGTTTCTGCACAGGTCCTTCCAGCCCTGGTGGAGCCACAGAAGCCCCCGCTTTCCGCTGGGAGCCTGTCGTGCGCCCGGCCTCCGTGCCAGGTAACAGCTGTGCCTCTGCCCGCCCGCTGCCGCCTGCCAGCTCCGACACAAGCCTCACCACCCCACTGGACGCAAGCCTGCAGCGGCTGCAGGAAGCCAGCTGCCTTCGGGTTCTGCTCACTTCAGTTCCCGGGGCTGGAAGAGCCAGCCAGTAGCGGGACCCACACTGCCCGTCTCCAGCCTGCGTCCCAAGGTCAGGGGTCTCAGATTCCCCCAGGGTCTCCTGGCTGCTCGCCTTGCGGCCCCCAGCACTGGCGCACCCCTCTGCCAGGAATGAAGGACGCTGAGCTGCGGCTACAGAGTACAAGCCGCCGCACGGGCTCCAGGTCCTGCATTCCAGCTGTCAGCAGGCCGCGTGGTGTCCTTGAGACCATCGCGGTCAAGTATTAACTCACCGTGGGCTCGGTCCCCCTGGTTCCCTCGCAGATCCTCCCTCAGAACAATGACCAAACCGGGAAGCTCTTTCTTTCTCCCTCATGACCACCTGCCTACCTCCGTCCTAGCCCTAAGCCCGGCTGAGGGGTCCGGCGCCAGAGATGCATGGCCGTGCTGCTGGGGGAGAACCAGACACCCAGGTTCGTCTTATCCGGCGTGGACAGACGCAGACGATGCTTTGCACTCCAAGTCCTCGCTGGGGAGTTTGCAAACTGCCTGCGCTAGGCCCCTCCGTGCGTCCTCACGCGGTGCGTGGAGGCAGGGGCGCCGGGGCCGGAATCGTGCGGGGCGCCCTGGGCGGCTCCGGCCGCGCCGCCTCCCCGGACAGCCTCTGACAAGCCCCCGCTTCTAAGTCGCCCGGCCTCAGGCAGTCTCTGCCGTCTGCCTTCCCCGCGCCCTTGCTCCGTCTCACAGCGTTTCTGCAGCTGGTCCCGACGTGGGTCGCTGGGCAGGACCGGGCGCCTCGGGGGCGCTTCTGTTCCCAGCGCTGCCCCGCGGCCGCAGCCAGGGCTCCAGGCTCACCCTGCTCCACGCCCCTCCAAGTCAGAGCTGAGCCAGCCCTGCTCCCCCCACAGCGAGTTCGGAAACTCAGTCCGCCACGCCCTGGCCTCCCCAGTTACGTCGGAGAGCAAGACAGACAGAGGTGAGGACAGCAGACCCGGAGGAGGCGGACTCCAGACTGACTAGTGATCCCCTGGGCGGGCGGCCCTGGCTGGAAAGGCAACCCAGGTGCCCGCTAAGACTGTGAGCCTAGGCAAGAGTCATAACCTTTTAGAGTCTCTGTTTCTCATCTATACAAAGAATATGATAATACATTTGCCCCCCAAGGCTTTGGGCAGGTATTAAATGAGGCAGGTATAAGTTAAGTGCTATGCATAAGGCTTGGGACCCGGTAAGCTGTCATAAATATTAACTGTCATTATTACTATGATTATTAATAAGGTCAAAGAATGAGTAACTGCCAGAGCTCGGGATTGAATCCTTCTTTATCTCTTCATTTCATTTTTAATAGTCCATAATTATAGAAAATTAGTCCATGATGGGAGACAGAAATGATCCTGAAATAGCTTTTGACTGAATATGGAGAGGTCTGATTACTTTCAGAGCTTCCTAGAGGTCAGAAAAATATTACTTGCCCTAGATAAATATTACTTGGCCGTTGCTATTATTTTATGAGACTTCTCCAACAAGGAGCTTTAACAGAAATATCACTAGTGACAGGCGAGTCGAAACACATTTTGTCGGTCTTTATTGTTATAAAGGAATACAAGTGATTGTCTTGATAGCACTCTGCTAAAAGCATTCTGGGTGAAATTCCTCTTCTGCAAGTATGCTCTGAATTCATGGCGCAGAGTCATCTGTGCAATTAACATAAGCAATTTTCCAGTGGCTTCCTTGGAAACTGAACACAGCTGACAGCGGCAGGAACTTTTTTGATGACCTGGACATCGGGAAAGTTCAGGCTCTTTCCTGGACACTTCTTTCCATTAGGAGTAGAAAGTCAGCCTTAGAGCAGCTTTTGAAGCAGGCACAAGGCACGTGTCAAAGTCCACCAGGTAATTAATCATGAGTGCTCCAGGGAAAGCATATCAGAATTTCCAGCTTCTCCCAATAACATGTCCACAGTGAGTTTTCCATTTTATTTGATGGAAAAATTGACCAAAGTGTTTATTGGGAGCCACAAGCTTCATGGACATGGACAGATTATCTCTTGATAGTTTGCAGCAGACAGGGCTCCTGGAGAGGTGATGTGTCCTGGCTCAAATGACACCCTCATCCCACACTGTACAAGCTCTGAAGGCCTGCTTCCAGAGTTTTTGACAAGGAGATGAACTCTGGGGCATCTTGCGCTCTAAGTGGATCCAGATAACCCCTCTATGACGAGCGCTTGGCTGTGGTTCCTCGGGGTTGATCCATGGTGGCTTGCTCTCGTGGTCCCAAAGTTCAGCTGGGTGAGATTTTACTCTCTTCCTTCTGACAATGACCCCACACACACACACACAAATGTAAAATCTATGGCAAACTGAACATTTGTGAGCAAACCTGATCCAGGTGAGGGAATAGCTTCTCTGGGCCAAGGGCCTTAATAGACATTTCAGACTTGGGAGCTCGTTTGAGTCTCATTATGTTGCCGAATCTCTGCCTCTGTTCACTGGTGCCAGACGCAGACACGGAGACAGTTTTGAGTGAAGTAGGAAAGAGCAGCTGTTACTGCTTTGCCAGGCAAAGGGGGCCCTGAAGACTGTGATCCACCCTGCAGGGGTCATGAGAACCTGTAAGGAGCAGGACATGGTCAGCTCACAGACAGTTCTTGGATCGGTTGTCATCAAGGTGACGTTTCAAGCATCATCAGCCTTCTGTTCAATTAGTCTAGGGTCTATGTTCTTGTGGTCAGCAGTTTTCATCTGGAGGGAAGTCTACTTCCTGTAAAAGCAGCTTGGGAATGTGTGTCAGCTTTTATCTATATCTCTCGGGGACCTGGGGATTTGGTGATTCTGTTACATGGCAGAATTACAGGTTAAACTGTTACCAGTTCCTTAGCCCAATAGCTATTCTCTGTTTCTGCATCTTCACATTTCCTAATCATTGTCTCCCGAGTCAGCATTTTCCTACAAAAGATAAGGACACAGGAGCATCTACACTGTTTCAATTACAGCCCTGACTTGGGGGTGCTATGGTTCAGCCCATTGAAAGGAGAGGAAGCTCCCACTCAAGATCAAACTGCTCAAGATCAAAGATCAAACTGCAGGAAGATGAGGAGAGTTCTAGGGACTTCCCTGATGGCCCAGTGACTAAGGGAGTTCCAACAGGAATATCACGGCTGACAAGGTAGGGGTCCTGGGTTCAATCCCTGGTCTAACTAGATCCCACAAGCCACAGCTGAGACCCAGTGCAGTCAAATACATACACAAACGGTTTTTTAAAAACAGACAAGGACTTTAGCCAGATTCCCTGACTGCAGATGCTGGTCATGCTCTCCCTCCTTTGTGCCAACTCGTGAATGGACCAAAACAAATCTCAGATTAGGGTCTCTGCCGACCTCTGCCTCAGCTGGGAGCACTCTTCTCGCAGATGTCTTCCTGTTGTCATCCCGGGCTCAGTGTAAGTGTTCCCTCCTTGGAGAACAAGGGATGCTCAGAGCTGTTGCGGTCGTCCACCACCGCTCCCTGTCTCTGGCTGAGGGCCACCCCTCCGGGGCCCTTCCGTCCAGCTCTGTGCATGAACAGGAGCTCCGGGCGCGCGGGGTGAAGGCCCAGCCCACCGAGCAGACCTGCAGTGTGTGCCGCGGGCTCACTCACATCCCCGGGAACCAGGTAGACCCCTCGCTTCCCTGCACTCAGCCCTAAGACAGCCCACTTCCTGCACGGCCCCAGCTTCTTGCCTCGTCGTTCTCAGCTAGTGAAAAACAGGCCATCTCTTCCTATTAAAGGTCGGAAACTTCCCAGATGTTTCTAGAAACCCGTCCCCACTCCCCGGGCACACCTCCCGCTTCAGGCAGGATCCAGGGCCCCCTCCTGAACCAAACCCAGCGGACAGGAAAACCCCACATGCTTAGGCCCAGATTTTTAGACCGATCGCTGTCAAGGACGTGGGGCCACCATGATGGGGTCTGTTACCCAGGGCCTTTCACATCGGAGCTGGGACAGCCAGTCTCCCTGAGAAGGGGTCTGTTTAGGAAGGAACAAGTGGATACCAGTAGGCTAGCAAGTCGCCAAGCACTTCATAACCTTAGGGTCTTTAAAGACTTTGCATTCTCATTTGTATAGACAAAACTATGCCTTCTCTACCCCACCACGCCCAGTCAATATCCCGTATCCTGACTTTATTTACACCATAGCATTTATCATTCTTTAATATCTACTTGTTTATTGATTGACTTGGTCTGTTTTCTCCACTAGGAAATAAGCTGCAAGAGAAGAGGGGTCTTGCCTATATACCGCTATAGCCCTCACCCAGAAAGTAACGTCTGGAATACAATATATATGAAATAATAAACACTTCTCAGCCATTAAAAGAAAGAAAGCTGGGTCGTTTATAGAAACGTGGGTGGCCCTAGAGTCTGCCATATAAAGTGAGTCAAAAAGAGAAAAACAAATATCATATATTAACACGTATATGCAGAATCTAGAAAACTGGTATAGATGATTTATTTGCAAAGCAGAAATAGAGATGCAGGCATAGAGAACAGTGTAAGAATGCCAAGCGGGAAGAGGGCGGTGGTGGTGCGATGAATCGGGGGCTTGGGGCTGACATATACACAGTATCGATGCTATATTTAAAAGAGATGACTAATGAGAACCCACGGCGTAACTCAGGGAGCTCTGCTCAGCGCTCCTTGGTGACCTGAATGGGAAGGAAATCCCCAAAGAGGGGCTTCACGTGTATGCGTAGCTGATTCACTCTGCTGTACGTGAAAGACGAACACAGCCTTGGAAAGCACCTAGGCTCCAATAAAATAATCAGTAAATAAATGCTTGCTGGATGAACACATGAACTAACTAAGAAATAAGCAAATGGATGAATCATGGCGCCTTTCACACAAAGGCTGGAGGTAGGAAAGCATTATGTTGAAGCCACTGACGGGGACTCCCTTGATCCCCAGCAGCGCTTGGAGAGTCAGGACCTGGAGAGCTAAGGGGTAGGACTCCTGCTGCCCAGGTCTCCTAGGACAAGACCTACAGACATTTAGGGAGTTTTGCATCTTTAAAACTGATCCACCGTCTTTGCCTTTTCCTGAAACTTCTCTAAGGCTATGGCAATTGGTTGAGTAACAGGTCCTGCTTCTTTAAAAACTGCATTTTATTGAGTTGATTTGCGTCGTTATGCCCATTTCTGCTGCATTCTCTTCCATTATGGTTTATCGTGGGATGTCAAATACAGGTCCCTGTGCTATGCGGTATCTCCTTGTCGTTTATTCTCTCCATATGTGGTAGCTTGCATCTACCAATCCCAAGGACCAGCTTTTAATACTAGCCTTCCCTTCGCTTCACGGGGCTTGTGGAGCTCCACATGGACTTCGTGAGGATCCAGGAGCCACCCACATCCCGAACCACGCTCGGGCAACCAACGTGCGCCTGGCTCTTCACATTCAGAAGGATGCTCTCGGTATGTTAATCTGCAAATAGATGGGCCTTTGCTCTTTTCCTTTTCCTATGCCGGAACTGGGTTTTCTGCCCTGTGCCTGTCTTCCTTTTGATGTTTTGTTAATTGAAACATCACTTAAACACAGCAAAGTGCACTCAGCTGCACAGTTGGGCCTGATGATCTTTCAACATGCATTCCCATCCCTCGATCCGGGCACAGAGCATTTCTGTCACCGGAGAAGCCATTTTTGTGTCTCCACCTTGCCGACAGTCTTTCTCTCAAAAGTAACCATACTTTAGCTTCTACCAGCATTGACGATTTGGGGTCCAAATGTGTTCCCTGAAGCTTTTTTTAGAAACAAGGTGTCCCAGGCTTCAGAGCACCTCAATGTGTCCCTCTTCAGTTCCTTTTATAAATAGTGAAAAAAAGAGGTACTACGGGCTTCTCTGGTGGCTCAGATGGTAAAGAATCTGCCTGCAATGAGAGAGACCTGGGTTCAATCCCTGGGTTGGGAAAATCCCCTGGAGAAGGGAAAGGCTACCCACTCCAGTATTCTGGCCTAGAGAGTTCCATGGACAGAGGAGCCTGGCAGGACACAACTGAGCAACTAAACACAGCAGGGTGATGAAAGAGAGGTGGGAATGGGGCTGCCCGGCTCTGGCGACGCTAGTCATTTAGGTCCTGGCCCTGAACCTGGGGCTGTTCTGCCCCTCGAGGAGTTTGGCAGTGTCTGGAGACCACTGCTTTTGTCAAAACCAGAGATAAGAGTGGGGAGTGCTTCTCGCATCTAGTGGGTAGAGGATGCTGTAAACATCCC
This sequence comes from Moschus berezovskii, assembly GCF_049115385.1. NCBI lineage: Eukaryota > Metazoa > Chordata > Mammalia > Artiodactyla > Moschidae > Moschus > Moschus berezovskii. Next base: position 2,700,295 of record NC_142485.1, read on the forward strand.
ACGATACTCAGAACAGCCCCACCGCAAAGAATGAGCCGGGCTAGCGACCAGACGGGACCGCCTCCCTTTTAGTTTCCTCCTCTGTTTTCTTTCTTCTGCGGGTCTTTTCAGGATACCATACCAGGAGCTGGGAGAAGGGTGTCAGACCCAGCCAACCTGCTACGCTAATCCCAGCCCTAGCCTTAACCCTAACTGAAATGTCAACAGTGCCAAGACTGCAAACTCCTAACTCAGAGAATGGCCCGCTTTAAATGCGGGCTGACTTCAGATCTCTCCCCATCATCTCTGGACCTCTTTGCACAATTCAGATGCACAAAGTGGGCGGGTGGTGTGTAGTCCAAAAACAGGATTCTTAATTTATTAGAATTAGGAAGCATTTCGTGCAGGACTTGACTGGCTGCCTTCCTTTTAGTTACCTCTTCTGTTGCCAGTTTTGGGTGCATCTTTATAGGGTACTATCCCAGAAGCTGGGAGAAGGATGTTAGACAAGGCCAGCCTGCTACCGCAAGAATTCAGAGGTCCTTTTCATATTTGGTATGTATATCTTTCCTGTGAAAATGTAATAAACATCATTATTTTAAATGAAATGCTCTTGTGACTACGAAATAGGGAGCAGTTTTACCTCGTGGGAATTCCGGGAGAGTAGATGAAATTGAATAAATTGTTTTCTTGACTGTCAACCTTAGCTTTTTTAGAAAAAGCTGTTAGAAGGTTCCCTTTTAACAGTGTGTTATTGATCAGGCTCCCAAGGAAATTTGCAAGCTCTGCAATGTAGGTCAGAATTACAATTTATAAGTGACCACTGATGCTTTTTTCCCTAGGAAATAACAGATGCTGTAATCAAGGGCAAAGCATTCTAATTTCCCCTCCTGGATCCTAAGAGCATCTCTTGAGCCTCATTTTCATTAAGATATAAATTGTGCTACAAATGTGTAAGAGACATTTAGAAAGAAAAAGCTCACAGAGCCAATGACGTTTGGTTTTAATTCTACAGTTTAATCAGACAACAAAAGAGTACAGGAAAATACCTGTATTCTCTCTCTGCCTCTCCTCCAAATAGCAAAATTCTTAATCAAATACAGCTTGCTGATCAGACATTAATATAAGATATTTCAAGTCAGTAAACTTTCCAGGGGAGTGAAATTTCACTTTTAAGCAGGGAAATTCATTTATTTAAGGCATGAAATCTTATCCTATCACTGCCAATAAAAATTCAACTCATGCTTTGGCGCATTATCTCTTCCTTCTTGAGAAATTTCACCTATTGACCCAATCAAAGAGAATCTCTTCTACTTAGTATTTCTGCCATATTTGAATTGTGTTTCCGTATGTTACATCTATATCGAGGGTCACCCCAAGAACGTGTAAATAAAATAAATGAGTTGGCTCCCCTGGATAGATAAGCTATCAAACCAACACATGATGGACAAAAATGGAGATCAAGAAAGACATTTTAAAGAGGATTAAATGAGTTAATGTATTTAAAGCACTTGGAACTGTGCCTGGCACATCATAAGCCTTAAATAAGCATCTTTGACTATAATTATTGATTTTATCATTAGAATTAAATAGCGTGGGTCGCTTCCAGAGAATAACATGCGATTGTAGTGTGTGCCCATCAGGAGGACTGTCCATCCTTGAGAGTCCGGAAGAAGAGAGAAGGCTCAAGGCGAACGCCGGCTGGACTCAGCCCAGCGGTACCCAGGGGAGAGGGTGTCTCTGCCAAGGAGCTGTCTGCAGAGCAGAGGCAGGTGTGACCATGTTGTGGAGGATGCGATTCCCGTAACTCCCCCCACTCTTTCCACTCTTCCTCATTCCACGATCATTGATCAAAAATATAAATCAGGTTTCTCCGTTGAGAAGTCTCACTGAAGCTACGTGCCAAATGGTCTGCGGTAGATATATTTTCTTAAAAACTGGGATACCTGGCATTTAAATGATAATTTGGCTTTCTGTGTGGGGTGTCCATGGACAGAAGATGACAGCTGGAAAGCAGGTCTGGACTCTTTGGTATTTCTGTTTTTCCATAAGTTTGGTTACTGTGAATCTATTCCTGAAAATTGAATCCACTCAGGAAGCCAATAAATTGGGTTTCTGAGCCAGCCCTTTTGGCTGGGAAGTAGTCACTAAGGCATTCCAGAGGTAAGGTATCCTCTCTGCTTGTTACCAAGCACCACAAGCTACAATTTCCACAAATTCAGCTGACTTAAGGCATGACTTGCATTGCCTTATATTACAAATATTTATATAGTTAATCACATTCAATTACAAATCCCATGAGCACAGTAATCTTTCATTTTTACCGTTCCCCATGGTATTTGATATATGAGGTTTTGATGAGGGATAGAAATGAATACTTTTAAAATATTCTTAGAAGGTATCCCAATTGGAAAAATATTTGCAGGGAAGAATTCAGGCAGTATTAATCAAAATTTCACATGTGCATAATATTTGAACGATTCTAACTCTCACAGTCTACTTTAAAGAAAGACTTGCAAGCATGCATAAAGAGATGTGTATAGCTATGGTTTAGCACTGTTTATAATCATAGAAATTGAAACAGTCTACATGTTCATTAATAGGGTGAGTAAATAATCCATTGCATATCCATTCTATTGATAGCAATCAGCAAATTAAAAGAATGAGGGAATTCTAATCTTCTTTCATGAAAAGAGCTCTAAAGCATATTGTTGGGAGGGGAAAATAAAAAGTAAAATACCCACAAATGAGGATTACCTGGTGCAGTTCATGTAGGCAAAAAAATGTAGAGATGATATCATATGTGTTCTCTGGGCATATTTACATATATAAAGATACTGAAGAAAATTTAGATACCTAGTTATTTGGAGACTGATAACTATGGACAGTCCTGTAGAAGAGAAAAATATATATCTGAACTTGAGATTATAGACTTATTTATAATATTTTAAATTTTAACAATAAGAACATATTTGCATTTTAATGATGTGATTATAATTGAGTTTTTAAAAGAAAAATGACTAACAAGCACAAGAGCAGACAAATAGACAAGCATCATAGATAAATCTAGTTGAAAACATCCATAAAGATGTCAATACCTTCCAAATTAACTTGCAAAGGACTCAAGAAAAGAATCCTAGTTATTTCTGGAAATTTATAGAAGAATTATATGAGGAAACAGTTTAACTTCTTTCAAAATACATGAATGACAAATTCAGAGCCTATATCAAGGAATTTTATTCATGCAAAAGAGTTTTGTGATACATTTTGCTTTAAGGATTCTGCTTCAGTGCAAATCAATATTACAATTAAAGTCAAAAGGAGATAAAAAGCATTGTTTTTCTGCATTGACTACCTACTTGCGTTTTACTTTTTGTTTGGTTTATTTAACATGTACACACGAAGGTGTGCAGATCGTAAGCATGGAGCTCAAAGAGACATCACAAAAGGAAGAAATTCAGGTCCAGAAACAAAGGCCACTGGCACCCGGAGACTCCTTTCATACCCTTTCCCACCTCGAGGCCCTCTCTTCCCCGAGATCAACCACCGTCCTGACTTCTGACACCACAGCTTAATGCAGTCTTTGAATATTACAAAAATAGGGATCTTTCAGTATGCTTTACTTCATGTCTTGCTTTATTTATTGAACATCGTGCTTTGAGAGTCAAGCATACTGAACTGAACCCACGGTTCATTTTCAACGCCATTTGCGGTCTCATTGGAGATAGCGAATCATGTCTTGGTCACCCCCTTCACTGTTGATGAACCTGTCTTGTTTCTAGTTCTCCCGATTCAAACCAGAAGGGGCAGCGGACACGCTCACACATGGGTGGTGACAGTGCTAAGAGGCAGAGAACAAACCTATGGACACCAGGCGGGGGGCGGGGGGTGGGGCAGGGCGAACTGGGAGACTGGGATCGACACACACACCCTGTGGATGCTGCGTGTGCGACAGATGACCACTGAGGACCTGCGGGACAGCTGGGGGAGCTCGACTCCATGCCCTGTGGTGACCTGGACGGATGCAAGCTCCCGAAAGAGGGGGCATGAACACACAGCTGATTCACTCTGCCGTGCAGCAGAGAATAACACACCATTAGACCCGGGTTCGATCCCTGGGTCAGGAAGATCCCCTGGAGAAGGAAACGGTAACCCACTCCAGTATTCTTGCCTGGAGAATCCCATGGACGGAGAAGCCTGGTAGGCTACAGTCCACAGGGGTCGCAAAGAGTCGGACACGACTGAGCGACGGAACGGAACGGAACGGATAAAGCAACTATACTCCAATACACCCCAATGAAAGTTATTTTTTTTTAAAAAAGTGGTTTCACCACTTGAGGAAAAGGCTTGGCCTCATCTGTGACGTTGGATCCAGCATCACTATCCAGCAGTTCTGCTTCAAGCATACCCCTCAAGGAAATGCATGTCCATGCTTACCAAATAAAGGTACAGGAAGAGTTCCTAGCAGCATTTTTCTTATTTTGTGTTTATTATAAACATGGCAATTACTGTGCTTGTCATGTGAGTTTGAGATAAATGGGATAAGCATAATGAATGTATTTATATTTAGAGACATTGCTTAAGACGTTGTGAAACAGTGTTTTACACCCTATGTGACTTAGATAAATAAAACAGATCTAGACACGAACCTAATTATTAAACCTCAGCCTATTGGAAATAATACCTTACGTGGGACTGTCACCTGTCAACCTTCCCATTGTGCTTTGTTAAAAAATCTACACCCCATTCAGCTCACGGTCTGCACAGCTCTTGGAACTAAGATTTTATTTCATCATTAGCTTGGGTATTACTGTGAGTTTTCCACTTAATAATTAACTTCACTAATAATTTAATTGTCATCTTAAATTACTGTTAACTGAACCTGAAATCCACTTCATTAACTTTAAAAATATAAGGCCACTGCTAAATTCAATTTAAAATGTCAGCAGCTAAAATAACAAAGAAGAAAGATATTCACTCTGTGGTTTCAAGCTTCCTTCTCCACGGAAGAGTATTTTAAAGGCAGAAATAACTCCATATGGTACGTGGCCTAAAACAATGATTTAGAGAACATCTTGTTTTTAAAGACATTTTTAATCAAATCACAAATTGAGTACCAAGGAAAAAACCTATGAGCATGGAGAAACTATTTCTCAATGTTTGAAACATTATGAAATGCAAAGACATTCCTTATTAAGTTAAAATGTCAAGTACATAACAAAAGCTAGCTTTACAAATTTACATTTAATAAAAATCAAAGTTATTTGGAGATGACAACTTATCAGAATAAACTCATGGTGAAGGCTATTCTAGTTTTATTTAAGACTTTGAAAATTAATTCAAATGACGACTTTCCAAAAGACCCAGAAATTCTGCTCCTCAAAAAATATTTCTACCCATGAGAAATGAAAACACAAGTCCACACGAAGAGGTATATGGCAATGTCTTCAGCAGCTTTATTTATAACAAGGAAAAGTGGAAATAAACCATTTTTCAGTCAACTGATGAAAAACAAATGAAACAGTATACTCATGCACTGGAATACTATTCAATAATAAAAAGCAATGAGGTACTGATACTTAACCAACATTACACTAAGTGAAAGAAGCTAGACATGAAAGATTATGTACTGCATGATTCCATTCATGTGAAATGTCCAGAAAAAAAAAAAATATATATATATATATGGGCACCGGAGAAGGCAATGGCAAGCCACTCCAGTACTCTTGCCTAGAAAATCCCATGGATGGAGGAGCCTGGTAGGCTGCAGTCCGTGGGGTCGCTAAGGGTCGGACACAACTGAGCGACTTCACTTTCACTTTTCACTTTCACACATTGGAGAGGGAAATGGCAACCCACTCCAGTGTTCTTGTCTGGAGAATCCCAGGGACGGGGGAGCCTGGTGGGCTTCCGTCTATGGGGTCACACAGAGTCGGACACGACTGAAGTGACTTAGCAGCAGCAGCAGCATATATAGGCACAGAGTAAATTCATGGCTCTCTAGGAAGGACGGTGAGAAAGACAAGTGACTCTAGTGGACACGAAGTTTATGTGATGGAAAGTTCTAAAATGGGACAGTGACAGCAGCTGCACTACGCAGCAAATAGACTAAAATTCAGGGAATTGCTCACTGGACTTGGGTAAAATTCACAGTATGCCAACTATGCCTCAATAAGTCTGTTTTTGAACATAGATCGCGTCTGAAAACGAGCCGGGGTGTTATGAATTGGTTGCTGTTTGACATCAGTGCACGTGACGCCTTTCTGTCTTCTCAAAAGTTCTGTTACTACAGATGACCAAACATCACAAGAAAAGATGCTCCACATCACTAATTACCAGAGAAATGCAAATGAACACTACAGCACAGTACCCCCTCACACTGGTCATAATAGCCGTCATCAGAAAGTCTACACACAGTAAACACTGGAGAAAGTGTGAAGAAAGAGGAACCCTCCTACGCTCTTGGCGGGAAGGCAGACTGTACAGCCTGCGGAGAACAGGATGAGGTCTCCTCAGAAAACTAAAAATAAAACTACCACACAACCCAGCAAAGCCACTCCTAAGCATACATCCAGAGAAGAACCGTAATCTGGAAGGATACAGGCACCCCAGCGCTCACAGCAGCACCATTCACAATAGCCAGGGAACACCTAAATGTCCAACAGAGAAACAGATAAAGAAGATGCAGTACATATATACAATGGAATACTACTCAGCCATGAAAAGGAATGAAACCATGCCATTTGGAGCAACATGAATGGACCCAGAGATGATCGTAGTAAGTGAAGCAAGTCAGACAGAGAAAGACAGATAACATATGACGTCACTCATACATGGGATCTAATTTAAAATGACACTTGTCTACAATGAACTTATCTACAAAGCAGAAGCAGACACAGATAGCAAAAGCAAACTTATGGTTACTGAAAGGGGAACACGATGGGTAAGGATAAATCAGGAGCTTGGGATGAACACACACACACTATTATATATAAAATAGGTAACCAACGAGGACCTACTGTATAGCACACGGATAACCTACATAAGAAAAGAACATAAAAAAGGATGAATATATGTATGCACATAACCGAATCACTTTGCTATACACCTGAAACTAACTCAGCATTGTAAATCAACCATGTTTCAATAACTTATTTACAGTTCTAATGGGCGTCATCTGCAATTTTCATAAAGCTCACTATGCAAAGAATGACACAACATAATAAAAATGCAAAGATATTCCATTAGCTGACAGAACTAAGAATCAAACAGATTCAAGGGGGCATTTCTGAATTAATATACTGTTAAAAAATATATACCTAGGAGAAACAGAATTGTTCATGATAATTGCTTTGTCATTACCTCCTTGTTCACCGTCACAAGTCCTTTCTCCAGCCAGTATCCAGAGCAAATTATTTTTACACCTAAATCAAATCACATCAGCAATCAGAACCATCTCTTCCTCACTCCTTACCCCAGTCTATAAGGCTGGCGAGGTTGTCATCTTTGCCTAATCTCTGGACTCAATTCATATCACGTTGCTCATGCCTAGATCAACACCGTCCACACTGGGCTTCTTCACTGCCCGAAAAGCTCCACGTTTTTTTGAGCTTCAGGGTATTTGCACTGGCTATGCCTTGAAAGGCAGCAAAGCATAGAGGTTAAGCATACAGACTCTGGTCCCATGTTGCCTGGCTCTCTAAATATTAACAGTGTGACTTTGAGTGAGTTATTCAATTTCCTCATCTGTGTAATGGGGATAATAGCGGCACATAATCACAGGGGTTTTAGAGGATTCAATGAAGTAATGTTTGGAAAGTGCTTGGAAGAGCTTTCATATAAAATCTTTTTTTCAAAAGTATGCATGAAATGATCTTTCTTCCACTGATCTTTTGGGAAAAGGCCTCTTATTCAAAACTCGGTTCAAATGTCTTAAAGTCATTGCCATCCCCACTTATTCAACACTTATATATGAAATGCTGGCTTTGTGCCAGGTGCACTTGGGGTACCTGGAAGAAAACAAAGATTTCTGCCTTTGTGGAGGTTCCTTTCTCAGGGGACAAGATAGGTGACAAAGGGTCAGTACAGCAAACACAGCCTCTCAGAAGCAACAGCTTGTTGGAAGCTGTGCAAGAAAGAAGTCAGGGCACAGGGTACGAGAGACAGGCAGCTCAGGTGTCCACCTCAGGAGGACAAGCATCTTCTGCGGGGGGTCAGGGACACAGAGGTGACACAGGGGCAAACAGTTGCAGGAGAGGAAGGCAAGCAGAACATGTGTGTAGGAAGCGTGGGAACAGCCAGAGCAGGAGCCATGAAGCTGGACAGTGCCTGGCGGGTCTGAGGACCAGCTGGGGGCCACGGGCTGCGTAGGAGGGGTGAGGAGGGCCACGCCAGAGAGGGGTGCTGGGCAGGGGAGAGCACGAGGGGGCTCCGGGGCCACGTGAGGCCCTGCCTTCTTCTCTCAGTGGCGGGCAGATGCTAAAAGGGCTCCCACCAACCCTGACCCCGACCCCTGAAACAGTGAGATGCAGATGGCGCTGGTCCAAGCTGCAATTGTGTAGTCATTTGTTACCTAGCAACAGAAGAGTGGGCCATCGGAGGGTTTGGAGCAGAGGAACTGGGTGATCTGGCTTGCGGTTTAGAAACATTACTCTGGTGGTTGCCAGGAGAATAGACTAAAAGAGGCCAGATTAGAAAACCACTGCAGTAATCCAGGCAAGACATGATGGCAACTCGGGCGAGGGTGTGAGGTCAGGAGCAGTTGTATTTACTCCTTCTCATATGGCAACCCACTCCAGTATCCTTGCCTGGAAAATCTCATGGACAGAGGAGCCTGGTGGGCTGTAGTCCATGGGGTCGCAAAGAGTCGGGCACGACTGAGTGGCTAACACTAACACTAACATACTCCTTCTATTTAAGTTTTTCTTTTTCTTTTTTTTTTTTTACTTTTTTGCTCTAACCTTTTGCTTTCCCCAGCCCACTCCTAAAAGAAAAAGAGTCCTATGACAAGTGCCTGTCCATCTTGAGCACCATTTTAAGCACTGCATCTAAAGCACAGAGTGGGGACTGAATGACTGTTTGTGGAGGGAGTCAATGGAGGGATGAATGGCTGAGGAAATGGAGCAAACGATTATGAGCTCAAACCCACTTTCCACTTCCTGTCCTTTGTGCGGCATATGTATGATTTTAATATACGATAAATGAGACATTTCAGATTAATGAAAGGATTTTAAAAGGTGTTGCTTGGATAGATAACCATTTACAATTAAAGTTAACTAGATACTTAGTTTATACTGTACGCTAAAACAGACAGCAAGGATTTTAAAAGGCTTAACATTTTTTTGAAAATCCTAAAAGAACAAAAAGAAAACAACTTGGTTATTTCAGTGTGGAAAAGGATTCTCCAAAGGAAGAAACTAAAAAAAAAAAAAAAAAAAGATTGATTTAAGAAAAGTATTAACTTCTGCACACCAAAATCATTATAAACAAAATTTAAAACCCACCAACAAATTCAAACAAACCTACCAAAATAAAAAAATCACTATGTATGCAATAGTGGGTAATGTCCTTCATAGATAAGTGAAATATATAAAGAAATATATACAAATATATAAATATATATATATTTACAAATATATAAAGAAAAATATATATAAAGAAAAAATATATAAAGAAAAAAATCCTCTATAGAAAAAAATTGGCATGAGTATAGGAATAAAAATTTATAATCAAGACATTAATGTTCAATAAGCAAAAGAAACATTCAAACTTACTATCAATCACACATAGCAAATAAAGCACAATAAAACAACACTTTTCAGCTTATCAAAAAGGTATTGATTTCCTTTACTACTAATAACTGTGTTGGCCAAGGCACTGGTTAGTGAGCAAGTCACTCAGTCTGCTCATATGAGTAGGAATTGATACACTCTCTCAAGAAGTGAGTATCAGCATGCCACAAGTACCTTTAACAAGCCCGTAGCCACTGACTTCCTAATCCTACTCACTATAAATGAAGTGTCCAAGATGCTTTGTATCAACACAATGGAATAGGACACAGACAAAAATATAATCATTCCAGGAGCGATATTCACTGCCCTGAAAAATGCTCTCAGTGTACTGTATTGTTAGAGAAAGAAAAAAGTTACAAGGCATATTATACAGAATAGTCCCATTTAAAAAAAATTACATAGACCATTTTCATTGTGGGGATGGTTGCATGAATATATTTATGTGATTAAATTGACAGAACTATACACATGTGTTTTACCAATGTCAATTCCCTGGATTTTGGGATCAGACTATAGTTATATAAGATGTTGCCAGTGGGTGTAACTGGGTAAAGGTATGCAGGACAGTTCTGTACTATTTTTGTTAACTTCTTGTGACTCTATAATTACCTCAAAATGGAAAAGTTTTTCCCCATACATATAGTCTTTAGAATACATGGAAACAGAACAAACTGCTAACAGTGGTTTCCACCAATTTATAAGATTTGGGTGATACTGATTTTTGTCCCACTTACAAACTTTTTACCAATGAGCAAGAATTTTTCTTATAATCAAAAAGTATTATTATATTGCTTTAAATAGCAAAAACCTAAAGATGTTCCAAGAATTAAAACCTCTTTTTGAGTGTGTGTGTATGTGTTCGAGTGTATATAAGCAGATGTGTATACATACGAGAAAAGGGACCAGTGGAAGATGGATAGGTGAACAGATACGGCCATTTACAAAGCTCAGCAGATAGTGGGAAGGAGTGTCACAAATACGTTTCTGATCATGTGAGGAGGATCAATATTTGAGCAACAGACAGAGTTTTCATATTAGCCGTCAGTGAGCATGTTGTTAAATAAATTCGGTGGGGTCCTCCCTGATGGCTCAGTGGTAAAGAATCCACCTGCTAAGGCAGGAGACACAGATTGGATCCTGGCCCGGGAAGACCCCACACGTGGCGCCGCAACTATTGAGCTTGTGCTCCGGAGCCCGGGAGCCACGATTACTGAGGCGAGAGATCCAATCAGTTCAGTTCAGTTCAGTCGCTCAGTCGTGTCCGACTCTCCGCGACCCCATGAATCACAGCACGCCAGGCCTCTCTGTCCATCACCAACTCCCGGAGTACACTCAAACTCATGTCCACAGAGTCGGTGATGCCATCCAGCCATCTCATTCTCCGTCGTCCCCTTCTCCTCCCGCCCCCAACCTTTCCCAGCATCAGAGTCTTTTCCAGTGAGTCAACTCGTCTCATGAGGTGGCCAAAGTATTGCAGTTTCAGCTTTAGCATCAGTCCCTCCAATGAACATCCAGGATTGATCTCCTTTAGAATGGACTGGTTGGATCTCCTTGCAGTATAAGGGACTCTCAAGAGTCTTCTCCAACACCACAGTTCAAAAGCATCGATTCTTCGGCGATCAGCCTTCTTCACAGTCCAACTCTCGCAACCATACATGACCACGTGAAAAACCATTGCCTTGACTAGACGGACCTTGGTTGGCAAAGTAATGTCTCTGCTTTTTAATGTACTATCAAGGTTGGTCATAACTTTCCTTCCAAGGAGCAAGCGTCTTTTAATTTCATGGCTGCAATCAGCATCTGCAGTGATTTTGGAGCCCAAAAAAACAAAGTCTGACACTGTTTCCACTGTTTTTCCATCTATTTCCCATGAAGTGATGGGACCAGATGCCATGATCTTTGTTTTCTGAATGTTGAGCTTCAAACCAACCTTTTCACTCTCCTCTTTCACCTTCATCAAGAGGCTTTTGAGTTCCTCTTCACTTTCTGCCATAAGGGTAGTGTCATCTGCATATCTGAGGTTATTGATATTTCTCCCAGCAATCTTGACTCCAGCTTGTGCTTCTTCCAGCCCAGCGTTCCTCATGATGTACTCTGCATATAAGTTAAATAAGCAAGGTGACAATATACAACCTTGACGTACACCTTTTCCTATTTGGAACCAGTCTGTTGTTCCATGTCCAGTTCTAACTGTTGCTTCCTGACCTGCATACAGGTTTCTCAAGAGGCAGGTCAGGTGGTCTGGTATGCCCATCTCTTTCAGAATGTTCCACAGTTTATTGTGATCCACACAGTCAAAGGCTTTGGCATAGTCAATGAAGCAGAAATAGATGTTTTTCTGAAACTCTCTTGCTTTCTCCATGATCCAGCGGATGTTGGCAATTTGATCTCTGGTGCCTCTGCCTTTTCTAAAACCTGCTTGAACATCTGGGAGTTCACGGTTTACATATTGCTGAAGCCTGGCTTGGAGAATTTTGAGCATGACTTTGCTAGCGTGTGAGATGAGGGCAATTGTCCGGTAGTTTGAGCATTCTTTGGCATTGCCTTTCTTTGGGATTGGAATGAAGACTGACCTCTTCCAGTCCTGTGGCCACTGCTGAGTTTTCCAAATCTGCTGGCATATTGAGTGCAGCACTTTCACAGCATCATCTTTCAAGACTTGTAATAGCTCAACTGGAATTCCATCACCTCCACTAGCTTTGTTAGTAGTGATGCTTTCTAAGGCCCACTTGACTTCACATTCCAAGATGTCTGGCTCTAGGTCAGTGATCACGTTATCGTGACTATCTTGGTCGGGAAGATCTTTTTTGTACAGTTCTTCTGTGTATTCTTGCCACCTCTTCTTAATATCTTCTGCTTCTGTTAGGTCCATACCATTTCTGTCCTTTATCGAGCCCATCTTTGCATGAAATGTTCCCTTGGAATCTCTAATTTTCTTGAAGAGGTCTCTTGTTTTTCCTATTCTGTTGTTTTCCTCTATTTCTTTGCATTGATCACTGAGGAAGGCTTTCTTATCTCTCCTTGCTATTCTTTGGAACTCTGCATTCAGATGCTTATATCTTTCCTTCTCTCCTTTGCTTTTCGCTTCTCTTCTTTTCACAGCTATTTGTAAGGCCTCCTCAGACAGCCATTTCGCTCTTTTGCATTTCTTTTCCGTGGGGATGGTCTTGTTCCCTGTCTCCTGTACAATGTCACGAACCTCCATCCAGAGTTCATCAGGCACTCTATCTATCAGATCTAGTCCCTTAAATCTATTTCTCACTTCCACTGTATAATCATAAGGGATTTGATTGAGGTCATATCTGAATGGTCTAGTGGTTTTCCCTACTTTCTTCAATTTCAGTCTGAACTTCGCAATAAGGAGTTCATGATCTGAGCCACAGTCAGCTCCTGGTCTTGTTTCTGCTAACTGTATACAGCTTCTCCATCTTTGGCTACAAAGAATATAATCAATCTGATTTCGGTGTTGACCATCTGGTGATGTCCATGTGTAGAGTCTTCTCTTGTGTTGTTGGAAGAGGGTGTTTGCTATGACCAGTGAATTCTCTTGACAAAACTCTATTAGCCTTTGCCCTGCTTCATTCCGTGCTCCAAGGCCAAATTTGCCAGTTACTCCAGGTGTTTCTTGACTTCCTACTTTTGCATTCCAGTCCCCTAGAATGAAAAGGACATCTTTTTTGGGTGTTAGTTCTAAAAGGTCTTGTAGGTCTTCATAGAACCGATTAACTTCAGCTTCTTCAGCATTACTGGTTGGGGCATAGGCCTGGATTACTGTAATATTGAATGGTTTGCCTTGGAAACGAACAGAAATCATCCTGTCATTTTTAAGATTGCATCCAAGTACTGCATTTCGGACTCTTTTGTTCACCATGATGGCTACTCCATTTCTTCTAAGAGATTCCTGCCCACAGTAGTAGATATAATGGTCATCTGAGTTAAATTCACCCATTCCAGTCCATTTTAGTTCACTGATTCCTAGAATGTCGACGTTCACTCTTGCCATCTCCTGTTTGACCACTTCCAATTTGCCTTGATTCATGGACCTAACATTCCAGGTTCCTATGCAATATTGCTCTTTACAGCACCGGACCTTGCTTCTATCACTGGTCACATCCACAACTGGGTATTGGTTTTGCTTTTGCTCCATCCCTTTATTCCTTCTATAGTTATTTTTCCACTGAGCTCCAGTAGCATACTGGGCACCTACCGACCTGGGGAATTCCTCATTCAGTATCCTATCATTTTGCCCTTTGTCACTGTTCATGGGGTTCTCAAGGCAAGTATACTGAAGTGGTTTGCCATTCCCTTCTCCAGTGGACCACATTCGGCTGTGGTCCATGTGATCAGATCGGCTAGTTTCCTGTGATTATGATTTCAGTTTGTCTGCCCTCTGGTGCCCCCTAGCAATACCTACCGTCTTATTTGGGTTTCTCTTACCTTGGTCGTGGAAAATCTCTTCACAGCCGCCCCAGCAAAGTGCAGCTGCTGTACCTTACCTTGGACGAGGGGTATCTCCTCAAGGCCGCCCCTCCTGACCTTGAACGTGGAGTAGTTCCTCTCGGCCCTCCTGCGCCAGCGCAGCCACCGCCTGTTGGACGTGGGGTAGCTCCTCTCGGCCGCCGGCCCTGGCCTCAGGCGTTGGGTAGCTCCTCACGGCCGCACCTCTTTGTGTGGTTCGTTGCGCCGGGGCCGGCGTCTCTCGCGTCGCGTCTGCGCCGCCGGGGCCGGCGTCTCTCGCGTCGCGTCTGCGCCGCCGGGGCCGGCGTCTCTCGCGTCGCGTCTGCGCCGCCGGGGCCGGCGTCTCTCGCGTCGCGTCTGCGCCGCCGGGGCCGGCGTCTCTCGCGTCGCGTCTGCGCCGCCGGGGATCCAATCAGTCCATCCTAAACCAGTCCTGGGTGTTCATTGGAAGGACTGTGCTGAAGCTGAAACTCCAATACTCCGGCCACCTGATGCGAAGAGCCAACTCACTGGAAAAGACCCTGATGCTGGGAGGGATTGGGGGCAGGAGGAGACGGGGACAACAGAGAATGAGATGGCTGGATGGCCTCACCGACTCTGTGGACATGAGTTTGAGTGAACTCCGGGTGTTGGTGATGGACAGGGAGGCCTGGCGTGCTGCAGTCCGTGGGGTTGCAGAGTCGGACACGACTGAGCGACTGCGCTGAACTGAGCTCTCGAGCGTGTACTCCACGACAGAAGAGGCACCTCGATGAGAAGTCTGCCCCGTAGCTAGAGAGTGGCCCCCACTGCGCGCAACTAGAGAAAAACCAGCGCAGCAAAGAAGACCCAGCACAGCCAAAAACAAATAATTTTTAATTTTTTTAAAAAATAAAGTCAGTAAATACTCAGTCCTTTGCATCGATGTAATTTTCCCTTTTATGTTGCACTGTGGTCAACCACAAACATGGGTGTTAACACCAACAAGTGTCAGTGACAAATTTGTGCAGTGGTCAAGCTGCTTCTCATCTCTCCCCTTCAGCACAGGGGCCTTGACCGCTCTGCATTTCCTCGACGCTTCTCCCCAACACAAGGATTGCGCTGAGACAGTCTGCAGTGGGGAGAGAACGCAGTGCATCTGGAATCTCCTCGCTGTCATCTGCGGTCACGGGCAAGGCTCTCCCTCTGAGCCTCCGGCCCCTCCTTGGTAAGACAAAGCTAACGCCTGCCTGCGAAGGAACCCGAGCGGGAGCTGCGAAGACGCGCGCACGTGGTCCAGGAGGCCCTCGGCAGCGGCTGCAGCTTCTGTTTTCTTGTTCCTTTCACTGCCCAGGTTTTTACGGTTTAGTGTCAGCTCTTTGAAGGCCTTATTTTCTGAGGGAACACGCGGATTTAAAACAGGAGGGCACTAGTTGGGGCAAGCTCCCATTTCGAGTTAAGCATCACTAGGGAGCGGGGAGCCTGGCGGGCTGCTGTCGATGGGGTCGCAGAGTCGGGCACGACTGAAGCGGCTTCGCAGCAGCAGCAGGGGCTCGCCGTCAGGGGGGTGGGGGGACGGATTTCGCTTTTTTGCCACCGCTCACAGCGCAGCGCTGGAGGGAAGACAGCCTCTCCCGTGCAGAGCAGTTACGGGAGATGTCTTACTGCCCCAGCCAAGGGTACCTGTCTCTAGAAGAGCTCGTCGGAACTTTAAAGAAAGCGAAGAGAAATTCCGTTCGCGAGGCGCTACCTCTTCTCCAAGTGATTTTTAGTGCTGCGGGATGCCCTTAAGCAGTGCTTTCGGTAGAAGATGACTTTTCAAAATGGCCTGTTTCCTCTCATACCCCCAAGAATTCATCTTCTATTTCAAAAGGCCTGATGTCAAGCTGTCCTATCAGTCAGGCTAACGCATGGCCTCAGACAGCAGTTTCGAGGCGGGGGGTGGGAGATGAGAGGCCACCTGCCCTTGCAACACAGCACAGCCTTACCTTCCGTGCTGGCTTCACCCTTGCTGCTTTTCCTCGTTGCCACAGACGGAGCATTGCCCACTGAGGTCGTCCAGCCCGAGTTTCCAGCTGACTTTCAAAGCCTCCTCGAGGGAGCCCGCAGTGTGGTCCTGCCCGTCACTTCAATAATTAAGGGCAATGCGTGTGCCCCGTCAGCTGCCACAAGGGAGACATGAAATCAGCCTGTCTCAAGTCTGACTCGGAGAAGGCAATGGCAAGCCACTCCAGTACTCTTGCCTAGAAAATCCCATGGATGGAGGAGCCTGGTAGGCTGCAGTCCGTGGGATCGCTAAGGGTCAGACACGACTGAGCGACTTCACTTTCCCTTTTCACTTTCACACATTGGAGAAGGAAATGGCAACCCACTCCAGTCTTCTTGCCTGGAGAATCCCAGGGACGGGGGAGCCTGGTGGGCTTCCGTCTAAGGGGTCACACAGAGTCGGACACGACTGAAGTGACTCAGCAGCAGCAGCAGCAGCAGCAGCAGCAGCAGCAGCAGCAGCAGCAGCAAGTCTGACTCCCAGTGTAGCCAGCCACGGGGTCTGTGGTCGGTTGGTGCCATGACATAACAACCTCTCTGGCTTGGTCTGCACGAGTCTTTCACATTTGTATCAATTTTCATCTTTTACTATTTCACATTTCACGAACATCTATTTCCTCTCAATTCTAAGTAAATGGGATAAATTTGCAGGGTTGAGCAGGCAGGACTACATTTTTAAACGCGCACATATCTAGTAGAAATCTCTAGTGTTTCATTGTTGTGGGCGTTTGTTTTCCATGTTCTGAGTCTGGTTGATCCACCTTATTACCCCCACCCTGGGAGCTGCCAATGTTTCCAGTAAACTCCTTTTTTGGGAAATTTAGCCAGTGTCAATTTCTGGTGTTTGCAATGAAAACGTTGAGTGATATAACCTTCAAGACAGCATGATATACTCTTACAATCTAAGAGAATAGCAGTAGAAATATCTGGAGAACTTTTGGTAATGTGAGTACTAAGTAAAAGTATAGTGCTAGCTGTCCAGTCGTGTCCCAGGATTGGTGGCCCCATGGACTGTAGCCCACCTCGCTCCTCTCACGGGATTCTCAAGGCAAGAATACCAGAGTCGATTGCCATGCCCTCCTCCAGGAGATCTTCCTGACCCAGGAATCAAACCCAGTTCTGCCACATTGCAGGCAGATTCTTTACCATCTGAGCCAAAAAAAAAAGTATACTTGAAAGAAAAATGTTAATGAAATACTGTTTCGGGGGAAGCAAGTTACAAAACGGTATCTGCAGTATGGTCCCATTTTTGCAAAAGAAAAAAATATGTGTATATTTACATGTCAAAAATGCTAACCAGACACATACTGAATTGTTAATAGGGTCATCTTTGTGGGAAAAATGTGTCTCTGATACGTACTTAATTCTTTCGCATCTCCATGCTTGACTATATTTTCTACAATGAATATGTATTCTTTTTGCAATATAAACATGATCAATGTTATTTTAAGAAATGCATCTTCAGGAGGAGCTTACAGAATAATTAGAGGTTAGTTACTGATTGAAAACTACAGGGGCAGTTCATGAACTGTTATTCCAAAGACCTGCCTTTGTAAAGATTCTTGAATCTTAATGATACCACTGGCGTCTCTCACCTATTGTTACCCGATCCTCACAAACTAAACAGGTAGGAACAGGTCCTGTTGTTAATCATGACTCATAGAGATGAATCGGACGTATGATCAGGGGCACGCTGCTGAAAGGTTGTAGTTAAACATACCATCAATCCACATACACAAGCATCCATGCTATTTTGAGAATCTATCTTTTTTTAATGACTATTACATCGGCTTGGTAACTGAGTCGCTATTTTTTCTTCATATCAGTTAAAACAATGCATTCTAACTGCTGGCACATAAGATACAGAAAAAAATTAATAAGGGAGCTTAACAAAGTATTCATGAATTTAGCTAGATGACAATTTCAAAATAAAAATAGGAATTTTTCAGAAACCTTCAAATCTCACTAGTTAAATTCAAACTTATCTGTATTTTAAAGGATTGCACCAGGACTTTCCTGGTGGTCCAGTGGTTAAGACCTCATCTTCCAATGCAGGGGTTGCGAGTTTGACCCCTGGTCAGGGAACTATTATCCCATATCCCTTGTAGCCAAAAAAAACAAAACATAAAACAGAAGCATATTCTAACAAATCCAATAAAGACTTTTTTAAAAATGGTCCACATCAAAAAGTTTTTTAAAAATAAATTAAAAAATAGAAAACTGAACCATTACAAGGCATGATCATTTACCTCTCAATTTCTGTCCTGCTAAATTCTTTAGAAGCCTGAGTCCAAGTTTTCCTTTTCATTAATTATTTGGCTTTGTGTCTGGTTTTGCTTAAAAGGTTTCAGGGAAATTTTTAAGTGCTCTCAGAATGTATTCATTCTCCTTTAAAAGTAGCTTGGAATCAAGTATCCATAATAATATAGTCTGTCAAATGCTCATCTGTCAGTAAAAGTTCTGCATCTCTTGGCACTACCATTCCCTAGGGTTCGGTTCATTCTCTTTTCTTTACATCATTGGTTCTCAAACTGCTTCATCTCAGGACCTCTGTATACTGTAATAATTATCCAGGACCCCCAAAAGACTTTTGCTCATGTGGATAAATACTTCTCAAAATTTACCGTATTTGAAATTAAAATAGAAAACTTGAAATATTGACTTATTCATTTATAAATGAAAAATAAAAACTCATTCTGATACCATAAGTAGCATATTTAATGAAAAATTACTGTATTTTCCAAAACAAAATAAGCAGCGAGAGAATAGCATTATTTTATATTCTTGCAAATCTCTTCAATGCTTGGCTTAATCGATGACAACTGGATTATGCCATCTGCTTCTGCATTCACTCTGTTGAAATATCACACATCATTTAGTCTCTAGAAAACTCCACTGCATACTCATGAGAAAATGAGAGTGAAGGGCAAGCAATATCTTAGTATAATTATGAAAATAGTTTTGACTGAAAAGATCTCAGGGATACCACTCCTCTGGGCTCCCCAAGTCACCAGAGACAGAAATGAATTGATATCATTGCATGGTTGTACCAGAGATAACCCCCATATCTCACTCATGGCAGTGAATGTTTTCTAGGTCGAGTTTCTTTCCTGGTGATAGCTGTTCATCCCCTAAGCCACAACAGTGGATAAAGGTCTCCTTGGAACTTTTTTTTTTTTTTCCTTGGAACTTGTATTAAGGTGCAGAGAGGAACTTCCCTGGTGGGTCAGTGGTTAGGACCATGTGCTTCCACTACAGGGAGCACAATTGAATCCATGATTGGGGAACAAAGATCCTGCATGTGTGCACTGCAGCCAAAAATTAAATAAAAATAACAATGATGATGATTTTTTAAAAGCTGCAAGATTTGCCCCACCTGGCCAGTTTTCAACTTTGACCAGAAGGAGAGCTACAAGTGTACTGGACTCTGTTTGGGACAATTCCCAACTCTAACCCTCTATCTAGGAAAAAGGCTAAAGTAATGTTTGTCCCTAAATAACTGAAGGATCCCAGAAGTTCTAAGGGAACGAAGACCTCTCATCCCCATCATGCGTGCTGTGCTTCGTCGCTCAGTCGTGTCCGACTCTTTGCACCCCATGGACTTAGCTCCCCAGGCTCTTCTGTCCATGGGATTCTCCAGGCAAGAATGCTGGAGTAGGTTTCCCTGCTAAGAGATAGTCACTTCTGATTCTTTGGTGAATTTTTCCTATGTGTGCACATATAAAAAAAAATAGAATCAAACTATGTGTTGCCAATTTGCTCACTTAAATGTCTCATGGGCTTCCCTGATAGTTCAGTTGGTAAAGGATCCACCTGCAATGCAGGAGACCTCGGTTTAATTCCTGGGTTGGGAAGATCCACTAGAAAAGGGATAGGCTTCAGTTATTTCTGCTTTATTGACTACTCCAAACCCTTTGACTGTGTGGACCACAACAAACTTGAAAATTCTGAAACAGATGGGAATACCAGACCACCTGATTTGCCTCCTGAGAAATCAGCATGCAGGTCAAGAAGCAACAGTTAGAACTGGACATGGACCAACAGACTGGTTCCAAATTAGGAAAGGAGTACGTGAAGGCTGCATATTGTCACCCTGCTTATTTAACTTATATGCAGAGTACATCATGAGAAACACTGGGCTGGATGAAGCACAAGCTGGAATCAAGATTGCCGGGAGAAATATCAATAACCTCAGATATGCAGATGACACCACCCTAATGGCAGAAAGTGAAGAACTAAAGAGCCTCTTGAAAGTGAAAAAGGAGAGTGAAAAAGTTGGCTTAAAACTCAACATTCAGAAAACTAAGATCACAGCATCCAGTCCCATCACTTCATGGCAAATAGATGGGGAAACAATGGAAACAGTTACAGACTTTACATTTTGGGGTGCCAAATTCACTGCAGATGGTTACTGCAGCCATGAGATTTAAAGATGTTTACTCTTTGGAAGAAAAGTTATGACTAACCTAGACAGCATATTCAAAAGCAGAGACATTACTTTGCCAACAAAGTCCATCTAGTCAAAGCTATGGTTTTCCCAGTAGTCATGTATGTATGTGAGAGTTGGACTATAAAGAAAGCTGAGTGCTGAAGAATTGATGCTTTTGAACTCTGGTGCTGGAGAAGACTCTTTAGAGTCCCTTGGACAGCAAGGAGATCCAACCAGTCCATCCTAAAGGAGATCAGTTCTGAATATTCATTGGAAGGACTGATGCTGAAGCTGAAGCTCCAGTACTTTGGCCACCTGATGTGAAGAGCTGACTCATTGGAAAAGACCCTGATGCTGGGAAAGATTGAAGGTGGGAGGAGAAGGGGATGACAGAGGATAAGATGGTTGGATGGCATCACCAACTCAATGGACATGAGTTTGAGCAAGCTCTGGGAGCTGGTGATGGACAGGGAAGCCTTGGGTGCTGCAGTCCATGGGGTCACAAAGAGTCAGACACACTGAGCAACTGAACTGAACTGAATTGACTGATAGCCTACAGTGCAGAAATTCTATTTCAAAGGATCTACTTTTCTGAAATAGTCAAAGTCGGGGTGTGGATCTGTTTGTGTGTATCTGTGTATCTAGATACACACACACAAACATATATGAATATTTATCACAACACTGTTTATTATAACTAAGATTTTATAGCAACCTAAATATCCATCAATAAGGAATGGGTTAAATACATTATTTTATTCATAAAATGGAATTGTATACTGAGATTAAAATTTATCATTTAGGCTTATGTTCCTTTTTTAATTTCAGTTTTATTGAAGTATAATTGACAGATAGCTGGCTTATATTTCTTAATAAGGAAAGATGGTCATAATAAACCATTAAGTGACAAAATTAATAGAGAGAATAATGAGCAGATAGTATAAAAAACAAACCAAAGGGATATATACCAAGAAGAAAGTGGTAAAATTATGTCTGATGTTTATTTTTATTTCTGATCGCGTGCATTTTCCAAGTCATCAATTTAAATTGTTTTCTAAGCTAAACTGCTTTCTACGTCATCAGTTAAAACTGTTTATCGTCTTTCAGTTGCTCGGTCATAGTCGGGCTTTTTAAAGAAGAATTTGAACATGAACCTATGTCTAATATCAGATATTTTTGGCTCTTCTAATTTCTTAGTGGTTTCAAAAGAAAAAGGTGTATCCTTTATTAACCAAAAAAGAAAAATTAGACAGAGGACTACATCAGGGTAAATGAAGGCCTCTGTAACAAACAGCCTGGGAAAGGGGGAGCCATAAATATTTACAAGCAAATAGTATTTGGTGATGAAAGGAGATGCTTCTAATGATAGAAAAAGATACATTACAGAGTTGTTGCAGCCACAGAAGTGGCAGGATCACCAGCCATCAAGCTCATCTTTTCCTCTACCTTCTGAAATACAGTGTCAGCTTCACAGCATGAACCCTATTATAAATTGCAGTCCTAATTTTACATTAATATCAAAATAAGGCTTTAAAAAATCTGTGTCAAGCAGTATACAGCACCCAGTACTATTTATGTCTTATAGATAAACTGAAGCTTCTTAAAAATCCTTTAATATCAATTGGACTAACAGGTTGTTCTTAGGTGTTAGGGAAAGGTAATTTATTCATAGAGATATTCAGAAAATCAGCTCATGAAATAAAATTATGTCCCATTCTGGAAACTGTATTAAAAACACAGTTTCTGGCTTCAAGTTAAAGTCACAAGTTAACCAAATACATTTCTCTCTCCATCCTCCTAACAACTCACTAATGATAGTGATGGAAAACACACACACCTACCGTCAGAAAAAGAACTGGCTGACAGCTGATTTCAAGAAAACCCTGCAAGATGGAAGGAGGTATCCCACAATGTGTACACAGAGGCAGACATGAACACAAGGGCCCAAAGTTGGTTGCCTTCCTGCAGAGCCCCGGGGCCCCGAATTAGAGACTGAGTCACATCAGAAAGTGGGGGTAAGGTGTACCCCTGAACACGGGGAGACAAGCGGGAAGTCCGCATGGTGCCCAACGTACAGAACCGACTCCAGCAATGCTCACCTCCTGGTGTTCACTTAGTCTCCTGTCACGTTAAACAGAGAATGGCGCTTTGAGGGCCAGCAGCATACAGCAGAAGTGCCAAGGGAGGATGTCTGAGGCTTGGTCTTCAGAGGCTTTGCACACCTCTGTTCTGTTTACTGGATTGCTCACTGCAGAGAAGCCATGCCGTATGGATGCTCAGGCAGCTCTGTGGTCAGGCCATGTGGTGAGACCGGTTCCAGCACTGACTCTACAGCGTCCCCATGGACGCGCATCCTCCAACCCCAGTCAAGCCTTCAGATAACCGCGGCTCCAACTAATGAGCAGTCCCAAACCCAAACCACCAGTCAGCTACCAAGTTTCTGACCCACAGAAACCCTCAGAAGTAACAAATGATGGCTCTAAGCCACTAAGTTTTGGGGACATGTGTTATTCAGCCATAGAGGCTAGAACAGCCAATACACGATGTGACAAGTACCACAGCTTCACATGGGATTTTTCACACAGGGATCTGCTCTCCCAGGCAAGAAATCGAAAACTTCTATTTTGGATAAGATAAAGAGACTCAAACTGGGAGACTGGGATTGACATAAACACTTCCCTTATAGGTCATCATAGAGTACTGAGTAGAGTTCCCTGCTATACAGAACACAGGGAACTCTGTTTATAAAAACAAATGACTAATAAGAACCTTCTGTATAACACAGGGAACTCTACTCAACACTCTATAATGACCAAATGGGAAAAGAATCTAAAAAAGCATGGATACATGTAAATGTATACCTGACTCACTTTTCTGTCCACCTGAAGCCAACACAAAATCATAAATCAACTATATACCAATAAATGTTTTTAAAAAAGAAAGAAGCAGTGGAGAAAAACAGTGATGCTGAATACTTTAGAGAAAATGTGAGTCATTAACTAAAAGTGAAAATAGATTTAAAATTTATTTAAAAAAAAAAATATATATATATATGTAGCACCTCCACCTTTCCACATTTGGGGAGTCCCAGGGCAGGTCAGCTCCCACTACATCACTTGTTACCCAGAGACACCCATCAGTAAGCTCCAACTTGGCAACAGAACTCCCAAGTAACTTTCAGGACCTCATTTTAAAATATAAAGAGACAAGCAGGAATCACCTGGTATTTATAAAAAAAATTTTCCATGTGAAAGAGAAAGACCAATATGTACAAAGAGAATTTCATTTCTAAAAAAAGAAGAAACAGTGCTAGAAATAAAAGAGAACTTCAACACTTTCTACTCAGTGGTATGAGAAAAAACTGACAAAATATTAAACCTATTTTTAAAAAAAACAGGATGATATAAAACACACAAGATTCCCTGAAATTTAAATATTTGCCCAAATTAAAAGTTCAACAGAAAGAGAATTGAGGAGATTCCCCAAACAGTAAGACCGAAAGATGAAAAATGTGAGAAAAGCATTAGAGAATCGGTCCAGAAGGTCAAATACGCAGGATTTCATGTTTCATTAGAAAAGGATCGATAAACAGGAAAGTCAGCCCTAGAAGTGAATTTTTTAAAAAAAATTCAAGAACTGAAAAAATTGAAAGGATTCACTCGCTGCAAGTGTGGAGGAAACGAGAAAGAGGAAAAGAGCTAAATCAAGACACACTGTGAACTGAGAACCCTAGCAATATATTTCTGATTCTACAAGCTTCTGAGGAAGGGGGAAAACCAGACTATAGACAAAGCAATGCCCTGTGGGCTGAACTGGATTTTCTCAAGAGCAAGCAATGCTAGACGCTAGACAGTGGAGTTGAGATAACCAACAGCCGTGTAGCTATGCAGACTTTGGACTCAGTTCACCTGGGCTTGAATTCCTTGTGTTTCCGTTCACTAACTACCTGACCTCACTGTATCTATTTTCATCTGCCTCCAGGCAGGTGTCAACAGCCAGAGGCTGTCAGACCCACGGTGAACAAAACAGAAAAAAACAACCGAGACTTCGGGACGGGGTCAGACGCCACGAGGAGCAAGGTCTCCGCGTCCTGGGAAGCCGTGCTGACGGTAACCAGGATGAGGGATTGAGTTCTCAGTCCACCGGCTGAAGTGCTGACCTCACGCCAAGCAAACCAAAACAAGTTGTGTGGGATGACGACGGAGAAGGATGAGGGAGTTGGTCGGCGGTCTCCCGTCCCCTTTCCCAAGAAAGGACCACCAGAGCAGCCCAGCAGTGTGAGTGGGACGGGGCCAGGGGAGCAGGCTGGCTCTTAAGGTGCGAGTAAGCCTTGCAAAGCGGATCCACCCCCAGACCCAGGAGCCCACGACATCTAGTCTTGCTTCCTTGAAAGCAGAGTTCGGTTGTCCGTTGCAGAACAAGGCCAGCTTAACCAGGAGGGTCATCAACCAGCCTTAACAGTTTCACTGAACTGTACGAGCATCCCCACCCTAAACTCTGAGCGCCTGCTCAGCACTCAATAAATGAAGGAGAGAATGATGCAGGATTTCGTGAATGAACGTGCTTCTCAGAGGCCGCTGAAGCAAAAACTCAAGGCCTAGGATGGATGTCTAGGCTCGGGGTTAGTTTATCGCCCAAACGGACCCTCCTTGGAGGCACTCCAATCCGCTCTCTCATGGTTTCCGCCCTCACACTGCTTCTTACCCGTCACCTCCAAGTCACAGCCTCTGACGCCCGCACTGACCCAAAAGACACCTGCCCCTGACAAGAGCAAAATGGCCAATCATCCGCTATTTTTTTTTAATAATATAATCACTCCTGTGTTTATTTTTTAACTGGAGGATAATTGCTTTACAATGTGGCGGTGGTCTCCGCCCTACATCAATGCAAATCAGTCATGACAGATGCAGCCCTCCCCTCACACCTCCCTCCCACCCCATCCCGCCCCTCCAGATGGCACAGTGAGGTCAGTCGAAAGGAGAAAAACGAATACTGGGTATTAACGCATGTATATGGACTCCAGAAAACCAGTGCTGGTGAACCTGTTTGCAGAGAAGAAATGGAGGCGCAGAGGTAAAGAACAGGCCTGGAGGACACAGTGGGGGAAGGGGAGGCTGGGACCCCCGTGAGAGGCGCAGTCGTCCGCTCTGATCCCGCTAATCAAGGGGGCTGAGCCGGCCCAGAGGTCTCCTGCCTGCATCTGTTCTGCCCGAGGAGAACTGCACAAGGCTCCAGCTTGCTGGTTTTTCCTGGGGGCCTCTCCTCCCAGGCACCCCTTGTCTTTACCTACTCTTTTGAGGACACAGTCTAAACTTACTACCCAGGAACTGCGGGGAGAAATGTGTTTACCAGCACACAATGAAACTGAGTCTCAGAGAAGATGAACGCACTCTTGGTCTCAGAGCTAATCGGTGCAGAAGATAAGATTAAAATAATGCTGTCTCAGACTTGGCAGTGTGTGCACTCCATCAAAACCTCAAAGCTCTGGAATCTTCTGGGAGCAGCCTCTCTGATCTCCCCAGCAGCCTTCACACTGCAGGCAAGTACAGATGACCCCCGGCAAACACCCCCAACCTCCACGTGTCTTTTTTCCAGAGGGAGGAGACAGTCCAAAGCTCTCTCCCCTGTAAATCCTGGACTGCACTTTGGTTTCACCAAGGTCACAGCCAAACTCAAGTCTTAGGAACGATTGCATGGTTTGTTTTTTTTCCCCCTTTATCCGGAAAATACAACCTCTCAAAAAATGTGAGAAAAATTGGAACAAATTCAAGGGACAAGTCTTCTGGGATGGGAAGAATTAATGTAATGATGATGCACTATTTTTAAGGAAGTGAGGCTTTGCCAAGGTCATGTTCATATACTAATTGGAACTAGATGTATTGATACTAATCATACTTGGCAAAGACTCAGATTTAATGAATAGATAAGAATTATTTGAACTAGCAAGTCAAAGCATGAATCCAACCAGCTACAAAGCCCTGCTTACCAAGTCATTTACTTTTGGTTATATAAGTACAATTACTGAAGTTCTTTAAGGCTTTTACGCTCCAACGTGGACAGCCATCTCTTCCTATATTCTTATGGACACTCTTCCTCATTTAGCAAGTCCTATTGTTCCTTGATATGGCAGAGAGAAACCTTAAAGTCCATCCTGAAATTATCACCAGGTTTAAATTGGTCATATCAGAATTAATGAAATTTTAATACAATACCAAAATTATCTGTGGATTTTAAAAATAGACATAACATCTTGATTTTTAAGTGGTATTTCTCACCACCATGGGTCACTAATAGTCACACATCTGCTAAGAATTTTAAAAACACCCCCAAATATTATTGCCATTTAATTCGTCCCATTCTTCTTAATTATGTGATTGTGTGGAAAAATTGAAACCTATTTTGATAATCTTTTATAAATAAGCTTTTCTTTGGTATAGGCTTCCTTATTTCCTGGTTATTTATTTTTGGCTGGGCGCTTTGCTGCTGTGCATGGGCTTTCTCCAGCTGTGGCGGGCTTCTCCCTGCCGTGGCTTCTCCCACTGCGGAGCACAGTCTCTAGAGCACAGCGGCTTCAGTAGCTGCTGTGCACGGTCTCAACAGTTGCAACCCCCCGGCTCTAGAGCCCTGACTCAGCAGTTGGGGTGCATGGGCTCAGCTGCTCTTTGACATGGGGGATCTTCCCGGACCAGGCATTGAACTTGTGTCTCCTGCATCGGCAAATAGATTCTTTACCACTGAGCCATCAGGGAAGCCCAACAAGCTTTTCTTTTCACCTTATTTTATTTTCTAAAGTGGTTATGCTCAATGTTATATGAAATATTTTATTACTACCATTTGATTTTATCAGTTCTCCCCTCTAAAAGTGCTCAGTAGGCATAATACCAGCCACAGCCAAGAAAACGAAATTTATAGCCCACATGGGAGCACTTCTCAGATCAAAAGGGGGTGCAGTTAATGAATACATCAGGCAAAAGCCAACTCTGTCCTAGGCAAGCTGAGAAGCATAATCAGCCCAGCCCAGGGGTCCCTATCCAAACAAAGTGTCCTGAGTAAAATTTTCAAAGGATAAAGTTGAATACACAGAGTTTCTCATTGGCACAGAATTACATATTAATGAAAATTGAGACGCAATCTAATATGGGTAAAATTAAGGTAAGGGAACGTGAGCTTAATTCTAAATATAATTTGGTGTTATATAACCATAAAAACTAATAGTCTCGAAGATGATATGACAGCATAAAATGGCATGAAAAAATACCTATCATATATTCTCGAGTAAAAAGAGAACACAGCTTCCAATCAACCCTGGACTCAGAGCTATGTAAAATTTCATGCAGAATCATACAAGGATAAAGCATGATCAGCTATGGAATTTGTGGGGCTCTTCTGAGTAGGGGACCCTGTGTCATTGCCAAGGTCACACGCCTTTGAAACCTGAGGACAGACCAGCTGCAAAGAGAGAAAATGAAAACAAGTGAGTCATTTATCAGGGTTATGGAATTTGTGGGGTTTATTTTTGTTATTGCTATTATAAGGTCATTTTTCCATAAATTAAATGAAAAAGACTTTCACTATTAATATATCTTTAGGTTAGCATAGTAAGCGAAACTTTGTTTTGACACTGTGGATATTTTCTGCCAGCCTAAAAATAGGCACATCCTAGAGCTCTTGTTCTCAATCCTCCCTGGACACCAGCAGCTCTTTTGCCACCTTATGAGTTTAACGTCCAGACTTCACTCACAGAGGTTCTAACACAGCAGATCTAAAACAAAGCAATTAAAAGTCAGCTACAACGTATTATAAAAGGCCTTTACCAAGAAAAGGATTTCAAGTGTTGGTTTTGGCCTTTGGGATCTCATTCTCTTTCAAAAATAGCACATTTTTCATAATTCAATCATGACGACATGTCATGTGGGGGAAGGGGTGTGATCTGTGGTTCTGAGTTGATGCTCTGTTTGGGGTTTGTTTTGACCATTTCTATTCACTCAACCTGGAGATTCTCGCCCTAGGTTAACTTTCAAAATAACAAATATATAACCTATGAAATTCTATGGTAAAATCATATTCTACTTGTAAGAAACCCAAGGAAAAATGTTAGATACAGAGAAGAGAAATTTAAAGAATTGTTGAGATTTTTTTCCTCCATCTCTATGTCTTCCAGCATGGCTTTATATGGGGTTTATTGTGGCGACCACAAAACATATGAATAAGGACAGTATTCCAGACAATAGGTAATTAACCAAAGACACATGGATTCATCCATGTATGAAGGATGTAACCGACAAACCCACCGTGCATTTCTCAACACAAGCATCATCTCTTTGCAATGTCTGTCATGGGTACTGGCAGAATCAATTAGGGTGAGCAAGTGAGGCAGCCAAGGCCAACACTAGGGAGGCCCTTGCACGACCCAGAGAATGAGTTCAGTTCAGTTCAGTTCAGTTCAGTTCAGTCGTGTCCGACTCTCCGCGACCCCATGAATCACAGCACGACAGGCCTCCCTGTCCATCACCAACTCCCGGAGTACACTCAAACTCATGTCCACAGAGTCGGTGATGCCATCCAGCCATCTCATTCTCCGTTGTCCCCTTCTCCTCCCGCCCCCAACCTTTCCCAGCATCAGAGTCTTTTCCAGTGAGTCAACTCATCACATGAGGTGGCCAAAGTATTGCAGCTTCAGCTTTAGCATCAGTCCCTCCAATGAACACCCAGGATTGATCTCCTCTAGAATGGACTGGTTGGATCTCCTTGCAGTCTAAGGGACTCTCAAGAGTCTTCTCCAACACCACAGTGCCTCCTTAAATTTTGCACCTGGTTTAACCTGCTGGCCACACCCTGAGCATAAGAGGAGAGACTTCGAGCATGCATGCTGTAATCCATCTTCCTTACTCTGGAACCAAAGAACCACTTTCCCTTAACAGATTTTAGAGAACATTCTCAATTGTCAGTAATTACTTGAATTGTACGTTATCTTCAGGAAATCTGGCTTTTAAGTATCCATTAAC
The DNA here is from genome assembly GCF_049115385.1 of Moschus berezovskii. Lineage (NCBI taxonomy): Eukaryota > Metazoa > Chordata > Mammalia > Artiodactyla > Moschidae > Moschus > Moschus berezovskii. The sequence goes on from NC_142485.1 coordinate 2,729,961, forward strand.
AGTATGACATTTACACCTAATTAAATCCTTGGATGACATAAATAGAATCTCTGTACCCTTTATTCTGTATTTTTAGACCTAAAGATGACCTTTAAACAAAGTGTCACCCACCGCTTCCACATTCCAGAGAGGAACCAGGAGCCCTTTGCAAACAAGCTAGCTCTCTGTCCTCTGCTTGTCATTGCTTTGAGAAGTAACAAGGAGTGAGAAAAAAGGAATGTTTCCGGAGGAGACGGAAACACGGGATGATGGTTGTCCACTCCGGCTGCCCACAGTCCGTCTCAGTTCTGGGCACTCTTTTCAACCTACAGACCCAGTTCATCAAGTTAGGTGCTACAGCTTTCGCTGTTCAGAACGAGTGGAGCAAGCAGCCAGCCTTGGCATCACCTAAGAGTTTGTTGGAAATACAGGTCCCTCTCTAGACCTGCCGCATCAGTTCCTGCATTTCACACTGAGAGGCATCTCCTGTTCCAGCCCACTCCTTCTCCAACAGCATTCCAAATAGTACTGATGTCATAAGCAAATGGACCAACACATCACAATGAGCCCAGGCTTACCTGTCTGAGCAGCCGTGGCCGCTAGCCCTTGATGTGTTTGGCCAACCTCACAATGGGTTTCTGCTGTGGTTACTAATTAGCAGAGTGAGCTCAGCACTCTGCCTCGATTCACACTCTTTGGCAATCCCATTCTGTGCCCCACAGGACTTGGGAAATTTGTGGGAGTGATTTAGGTTTGTCACGGGATTTGGGTGTGCTATTGATAGTAGCCCAGGAGTCAAGGACAATAACGTTCTGCCATCCATGGCAAAACCCTGCAAATAAAGAGGGGCCCTGCATGCTACAAAAATGCCAAGCATCCCACCGAGCATTCCTGGAGGTGAAAAATACATCCATCATTATCCGAGTCCAGAACCCAGCTGTGTTTCAGACATGAGAGCAGAGCATTTGGGCAAGAATGTAACCAGCTGTGCAAATCAAGGGAAGTGGAACAGGTTATTCAGCAAGATTTGCTCATGAATTACCTGAGAGATCACATTCAATGGCAACGCCTCCTGATAATTCAATGGCCCATTCGACACACCTGTGTCAGGCTGCATTTGCAGATATGAGCTCTTTTGGGTTTTACCTTTTCAGGCCAAGCTACTCCAAGTGTATGCCAGGTGCCAGCAGCACCGACATAATCACGAAGTTACCAGAAATTCGAATCCTCGGGCACGATGGTAAAGAACCCTCCTGTCAATGCAGGAGACACAGGAGCTTCTGGTTCGACCCCTGGGTTGGGAAGATCCCCAGAGTAGGAAAAGGCAACCCACTCCAGTATTCTTGCCTAGAAAAGTCCATGGACGGAGGAGCCTGGCGGGCTACAGTCCATAGGGTCACAAAGACTCAGAAACGACTGAGCAGAGAACAAAACTCCCCTACAGCCTAATGAGCCAGAATCTACTTTTTCACAAGATCCCAGGAGACGTGCATGCAGGTGAGTTTGTGGAGCACTGTTCCTGTTGATTTGTATGCAAGCATTCTATATGAAAATGAATTTTATCCGTTCATTTTTGAATTTCTTTTTTATTGTATAGTAAGGGCATTCTGATTTTTATAAAGTACCTGTGTAAGGTATTTTATCAATGAATGTTAAGTGGATATAACAAATATTTGTGCTTTTTAAAATGCTTTTTTAGCATTGGATGTTTTGCCAGAGTTTGTGTTTCTTTTGTCAAACACATGCAAATCCTTTTTTAATGTGTAATTTTTGTTTTATATTGGGACTCAGTTGATTGACAGTGTTGTGTCAGTTCTAGGCGTTTTGTTTTAAATAGAGAGCTTTGTGTCAGTGTCCTTTTTAGCCTAAAATTGCGAGCTGGAGACTCGGAGCCACCCAGTTAATGGTATCGCCATTGACAGAAATTCCTGTTACGCCACCCACGAACCAGGTCGATCACCTTAGATGATCACGGCAATCCAAATCGGGGTCAAACCCCAGGGTTCTCTGGGGTAGAGACTTGCCGTTTCCCTCACTGGCCATCCTCTGACTCTCAATGATCAGACCTGTGGCCAAGTTAGTCCCCTGCCCCCCACGACCATGGTTTCCCTGGTGGCTCAGACGGTAAAGCATCTCCCTACAATGCAGGAGACCCGGGTTCGGATCCCTGGGTCAGGAAGGTCCCCTGGAGAAGGGAATGGCACCCCACTCCAGTATTCCTGCTGGGAAATCCCATGGGCAGAGGAGCATGGTGGGCTACAGTCCACGCAGTCACAAAGAGACAGACACCACCGAGCAACTAATACACACCCGCACTACAAAATTTTCTCCCACTGTATCCATGCAAGTTTCTCAAATCCTAATATGCTCTGCAAGTAACCCCACCAGAGTAATGAAGCAGGTACAGACAGAATCTATTAATAGTGGCATTCAAACTTTACGATTATATATGAGACTTTCTGAGCTTCCAGGATGTTACATACACCTACAGACAACTAAATACAAAAAATACACTTCCAGAGCCAAAGTGGATGATCTGGCAGGGATAAGATAGGTCAGTGTTGATGCTTGTATAACAGGTTATCTTTCCTCATTATGGCATAAACACTCAAAGAAATGTTTATTTCAATTACAAAAGCTAAATGACATAATCTTAGTTTGAATTATGCCACTGTCAAGAGAATTAGAAACCAAATCACCCAAGTTTCAGCTACACTAATTATCTAGGAAACTCTAATCATTTCCAAATAAAGAAACATTTGACCTTGTATATATGAAGCACACTAGAAATATCATTTGGGCAAAACTTTTTGAGGACACATTATATATTTATGGTCTTTATAGCATTTTCATATGTTCTGGTGCAGTTTCCAGTAATACAAAGGGAAATACCCAGTTTCCCAGTTATATTTTCTGGTTAGGGGCTCTGTATGAGCCATTTATGGGGCTGCCCTGGTGGCTAAGTGGTAAAGAATCTGCCTGCCAATGCAGGAGACTCGGGTTCAATCCCTGGGTCAGGAAGATCCCCTGGAGAAGAAAATGGCAGCCCACTCAAGTATTCTTGTTTGGGAAATCCCACGGACAGAGGATACTTAAGATAGTACAGGTATAAAGCAGGAAAAGAGCACTTTAAAAAGTCAGAAAACCACAGGACTTCACTGGTGCTCAGTGGTTAAGACTGTGGTTTCAATGTGGAGGGTGTGGGTTCGATCCCTGGTCGGGGAACTAAGATCCAACATCCTGCAGAGCGTGATCAAAAAGAAAAATAAAAAAGGAAGACCGGTGCTTAGCCACTGCGTTGCATTCTCAGCACTGATTCCAGCTCGAATATCAAACTCTGCAAATCAGTCTCCACTTCTACAAAGGAAGTCAGTGGACTCAATGGCCTCTCACTTTCTTTCCAGCGAGAACATGTGCTATAGCCAACGAGCAAATGAGTACATGCATTCTTTAAACTGTATAGAAATTTGTCACATCTCCAAACTCCACCTCAATATTAGATCTCTTGATGATCTTGTAGGGGATTGTAACTGTCAACTCTTGGCTGTACATGTTCTTGGAAGAAAGCAATGTCATTCTTGATACAAAAAGTCAGGTACAATTTGTTTCTAAAGTAATGTTTCAACATTTTTTTTATGTTTTTTAAAAAATATTTTTAGTATGTTAACTTTTTTGCCCTCCTGAGTAAAATTAACTAACATTTTTGATCAAATGGAATTCAGAGAACTAGGCCACAAGAAAAGGGGTCACAAACCCCAGGCCAAAGGAAATCCACAGGACAGTGAAAACGTTGGCGATAAAGGGCAGAAGAAGCAGCTCACATGTATGATGATAACCCAGATTTGGCTAAATTCCTAAACTCTAGTGCTTAAATTCCATCAGTTTGAAAGACTTCGTTTGTACAGGTTACCATCTGTTTAAATACTTTTCTCATATTTTTGCAGCAATATAAAGCAGATTGTAGGCATTTACTGCAAGTCTTTGGTGACGTGGCAAAATCTACCAAAATTCAAAACATGTTTGACCTTTGATTCAACAGCTCTACTTCTTCCATTCCATTCAACAAATACTGGCACAAGTACAGAGAGACGTGTATGTAGGAGGTTTTTTGCTGCAGGGTGGTTTGCAATGGAGAAAAATGTGAGGCAACCTGAATAAATAGCCGGCAGTAAGACAGCAGTCAGGAACTCTGTACGCTCATTTTACTCTGAGGCAACTGTGAGTTACAGAGAAGTTGCAAAAACAGTACAACGGATTTCCACATACCCTGTACTGAGAATCCCCAAACGCCAACATTTTATTACAATTGCTTTATTCTCTCTCTCTACACACACACACACACAAAAAGCAAATCTGTCATTTACAGCAAAATTTAAAAACACTGCTTCCTAAGCAAATCAAAACTACAATGAGGTACCCCCTGACTTCAGTCAGAATGGCTACCGTTAAAAAGTCTAAAATAACAAATGCTGGAAAGGACATAGAGCAAAAGGAGCGCTCCTACCCTGTTGGTGGGAATGTAAATTGGTGCAGCCACTATAGGAACCAGTCTGGAGGTTCCTCAGAAAACTAGATGTACCATATGACCCAGCAATTCCACTCCTGGATACCTATTTAGAGAAAACCATAGTTCAACAAAACGTGTGCACTCAGTGTTCACAGTGGCGCTATTACACCACTGAAAACATGGAAGCAGCCTAAACACCCGCTGACAGATGACTGGATACATGGAATATTACTCAGTCATCAAAAAGGATGAAACACTGCCATTTGCGGCAACATGGAGGGATCTGGAGATGGTCATACTAAGTGAAGCAAGTCAGCCAGAGAAAGACAGATACTATATGATATCCCTTATATGTGGAATCTAATAGGACACAAACGAACCTATCGATGAAACAGAAAGAGACTCACAGATGTAGAAAACCAGCTCCTGGTTGCGCAGGGCAGCAGGGGTGAGAGAGGGATAGGTTGGGAGTTAGAGGTTAGCAAATGCTAAGGAGTCAGCGTTGTTAATTATTAACAATTGTTAATTGTTAATATGTAAAGGGCTTCTCAGGTGGTTCAGTAATCCAGCTGCAATGCAGGAGACACAGGAGACTTTAGTTTGATTCCTGGGTCGAGAAAATTCCCAGGAAGAGAGCATGGCAAGCCACTCCAGTACTCTTGCCTGGAGAATCCTATGGACAGGGGAACCTGGCGGGCTACAGCCCATGGGGTTCAAAGAGTGGGACACGACTGAAGCAACTGGCCGTGTATGTAATAGACGAAGGGAACGTGAGATTATGAAAAGTAACAAGGACGGAAGAGAAATTCTTTGGTATTTAAAACATAGTAAGCCATGCATTTGCCTCTTACTTCTAGAGTTATTATAAGGGAAGAGGACTTTCTGGCGTTTTCTCTGACGCACTGTGAGTAACACACCGTGAGGGCCAGAGGGGAGCATACCAGCAAAGCCTTCGTCTGAAGACCTGGCCCCAGAGAAGCTCAGTCTCCTCCCCTCCCCCTTCAATCCACCTTCCTCGTTGCTGTCTTATGCGAAACGTGATGGTCCAAACGTCATTTTATGTTGAAAACTGAAAAGCATTAGAATAAATACTACAAATGCCATTATGATCTTAGTCATCCCCTTTTGAAGGCTCAGTACTCAACGGTTTTCTTCACAGATGAACTTAGCATTTGTCCAGTGTTTTCGGTAGATTTGCATTTATTCCACTCTGCCCAGGTTCCTCCTGCGGTCTTACAGTGTGTTCTCTGCTTCCCACGACACAGCTGCGACTCAAAGCTTTCTTATCTGCGTGGCTCTGACGTGTCTCCTCTCGAGCCGTCTCTCCCGTTGAGCGTCTCCAGGGAGCCTCCCAGGAAAGCACACGTGCGGTTCTGAAGGTCCAGGAGGGCCCACAAAGGCTCAGCTTCTCCCCCGTCTCCGCGGCCCCGTGAGTGTCTCCTGCCCACTGCCCTGGCTCACACCCATCACACCTCTGGTACTTCTGCTGCAGGGCCTGCGATGCTCCCCGACAGCTCGCTCCCAGCCTCCATCACCCCTACATGCATTTAAGAGGGCCTACTATGTGGGGGCTGTCTGGAGACTAGAGGACAGCAATGATGAAATACGCTCAGCCCTGGCTGGTCACACATCAAGGCCTGGACCTTCCCCTCGCTTCCTGACTCCAGGTTGGCCAAGAACTATATTCTAAGCTTGCCATGAATACCACCCCTCTCATTCTTTTTTTCAAAAGTGACTGCCATGATGATCTCGGCTGTCAGTTCTGTAATTTCAGTTGCTTGATAAAAAAAAACAAATCCAGGCTATAATTCATTTCCTTTCACATTTTCTGCCTGTGATAACCTACCTCTCTGGGTCATAGAGTAATCTTAGTTTTGTGAGCAGAGAAAGTTGTTAACAGTAATTTTTAAAAGATGTTATTTTATAAAACAAAACCAGACTGGACTTGACTGGATCCCGTGGGGGACTGTCATCGCCCTTAAAGTGCTGTCACAGTTCCACTGGTCACTGAATTGGCTTAAATCAACTTTGCGAGTGAACTTCTCTGGCATAAAGATTCATGTGGTACAAAAATGGGAGTCAACATTTATTCTTCTCTTGCTGTTAGGCCCGTAATTCTAAACTCCCTGAAAAGGGCCACAAAATAGTTTAGGGACTTTAGTTAGAAACATCTCATTTATTATGATTGTCCCAGCTTTCTGCTTACTTGTGGTTTTGAATAAAGTTAATCCTAATGTGACCATTCAGACATGAAGCACGTCTTCTTAAAAATCTTTATTTATTTCCCTGCATGGGGTCTTGGTTGCAGCATGTGGGATCTAGTTCCCTGACCGGGAATCAAACCCAGGCAGCTGCATTGGGAGCTTGGAGTCTTAGCCCCTGGACCACCGGGAAAGTCCCCACGAGCACATCCTCAATGAACTTTTTGTTAATTTCTCACTGACCAAAACAAAACTTTCAATAGCATTGTTTCTCTACATTGAGTTTACACTTTTTTTATTTGAGAGGAAAAGAGACAACATTTCAAAGCAAATGAAATGTAAGGGCTAGAAAAGATGGTAAATTAATAAATCCATGGCGTGTGAATTCACTTCTGAATCTGGCTCAGGGGATCAACTAAATATTGTGTCTGTTGGGACAATACTGTGGATCAGCTTTAGAATCAAGTTTGGTTATAAATAGTCCTCCATCAATATTTCAAACTCCTGGATAGTATGTTTTCTGGACTTTCTTTAACAATAAGTTGATGACCGAAAACATTAAGTAACATATTCTACAACCATGTTGATCTACAGCTAAAGCTAAAATCTTCTATTTAGTAGAGTGGAATTGTGACAAATAATTACAATGTGTTGGTATAAAGCCATTGCTCCTGTTGAATCTTTAAAATCCATTCCCTCAGTTCCCTGCTCAGCTTGAAGCTGAATCCTTATCCTCCTCTCCGCCCACATTCCCAAGTCACTTTCCTTTTAAACACAAACTCACTCAACCCTTGTCCCTCAAGCTGCTTCTCACCAAACTGTTCCTTAACAGTATTTCAATCCCGCCAGAACCAAATTCCGACGGAAGGAATGTGACTCAAAGCCAGAACCTTATCTTTTTATAGAACAGAGTAGCATCCACAGTTGCTTGACTTGGACAGTAAGTATGCATCCCCAGCGTCATGTGCTGGAGAGCTTAATAAGACAGTTTGGTGATGAAATACCTTGGGCAAGAGAGCCACAGGAAATTCCAAGAGAAGGATCGGGGCCAAATCCTGCAACAAATTTAATTTGGCCTGACAAATCACAACATGTAATTGATAATAGCAGTTAACACCAAAAAGAAAAAAAAGCACAAATGTTAATCCTTAGGCACTACACTCATGATATTCAATTATATCTTGGAAAAATACATGTAATAAAATATACAGAAGATTAACGCTTATAAAACTGTTAGCCTTCTCAACATCTGTGCACTTAATCTAATGTGCTTAGTAAGGCACTGAATAGAAGCCCTTGATCAGGTACTGTCCACATCATAAACCCGACACCCTACATATTAGACATTAACAAATACAGGTGGTCATTTTAATAATCACACAGACAAACCACACCAGCCACTGCTTCTTTTGACCCCTATAAAAACGCTCCCTTGGTTTGGAATTATCACTTGTTAACCAGTGAACCACAGGGAGGCCTGGCGTGCTGTGATTCATGGGGTCGCAGAGAGTTGGACACGACTGAGCGACTGAACTGAACCAGTGAACCAGTGAAGTTGCTCAGTCATGTCCAACTCTTTGCGATCCCACGGACTGTAGCCCACCAGGCTCCTCATCTATGGAATTTTCCAGGCAAGAATACTAGAGTGGGTTGCCATTTCCTTCTGCAGGGGATCTTCCCGACCCAGGGATCGAACCCAGGTCTCCTGCATTCCAGGCGGACGCCTTACCATCTGAGCCACCAGGGAAAACACTGTTGACTACTAATCTTGAAGAAATTGTAGAGAACAACTGCCAAGAACTTTTCGATGGGGAAAGAGGTAAATTCCAGAAATTTTATACAAGGGATGTCCAGTGGGAAAATTATAGCTATAATAAAAAATGTTGAAAGAACCAGATAAAATAAACGTTAACAGTATTTTAATTTAACTCAATATATCCAAACAATTACCATTTTATGTAATAAACATAAGCAATTGTTGATAAATATTTTTAATCCTTTTTTTCATGTGTCCAAAATATGATTATGTATTTTTACTTAAATATAGGTCACATTGAATACTATGATAGTTCAGGTGCTCTACACAGTGATTCGATATTTGCAAAAATCATGAAACAGGCTTCCCAGGTGGCTCAGTGGTAAAGACTCTACTTGCTAATGCAGAAGACATGCAAGACTCCAGTTTGATCCCAGGATTGGGAATAGCCCCGGGAGAAGGAAATGGCAACCCACTCCAGTCCTCTTGTCTGGAGAATCCCACAGACAGAGGAGCCCAGTGGGCTACAGTCCACAGCATCACAAAGAGTCAGAAACACGCACACATGCACACATACCAGAATTCTGAAATGACCACACTCTCTATTAACCATCCATTCACATACAAAGCTATTACAGCATTACTGACCATATTCGGTACTCTGTATGTTACACACTGTAAGTTATTTATATACGGCTGGAGGTTTATGCCTCTTAATCCCCATCGCTTAATTCTCCTGTCCTTGCAACCCCCACCCTTCTGGCAGTGACCAATTTATTATCTATATCTATGAATCTGTTTTCATTGTGCTTTATTTTGCTTTTAGATTTCACATATAGGGGAAATCAGGCAGTATTTGTCTTTCTCTGACGTACTTCACTTAGCATAATACCCTCTAGATCCATTTGTGGGGCCACCAATGACAAGATTTTGTTTTCAGTGGCTGAGTAATACTGCGTTGTGTGCACACGGGTGTGTCTATGTATACATCACGTCTTCTTTATCGTTCCTCTGTTAATGGACATGGGTTGCTTCCATACCTTGGCACTTGTAACTAGAACTCCCATGATCATTGGAAGGCATGTATCTTTTCAAATTAGGATTAGTATAGTTTGAATCAGGAAGTATGATACCTATAGATGTTTTTCTCTCTCAAGATCATTTTGGCTGTTCTGAGTCTTTAGTGTTTCTATACAAAGTTTAGAATCATTCGTTCTAGTTCTATGAAAAAATGCATTTGTTACTTTGATAGGGATTTCACTGAATCTAGTTTGCCTTGGGTAGTATGATCATTTTTAAAATATTAACTCTTCTTATCAATAGCTATGGTATACCTTTCCATCTATTTATGTCATCTTTAATCTCATTGATTAATGTCTTATATTGGTAGTTTTCCAAATACAAGTATTCTGCCTCCTGGGTTAGATTTAATCCTGGGTGTTTTATTCTTTTTGATGCAATTTTAAATGGGATCATTATCTAAATTTATTTTTCTGACAGTTTGTTGTTGTTATAGAAATGAAACAAATTTATTAACTTTGTATCCTGCAACTTTACTGAATTCATTTATTAGTTTTAAACTTTTTTGGTGGCATCTTTAGGGTTTTTAATACATAGTATCATGTATTTCCTTTCATCATGCTGAATATAAACTGTCACTCCTTTCTACCTGCAAAATTCTGCTGAAAATTCACCTGATCAACTTGTGGGAGTTCCCGTGTACTTAGCCGTAGCCTTTCTCTGATGCTTTTAACAGTCTCTCTGTGTCTTTGACTTTCATTTTAATTATAATGTATCTCGGTTTGAAGCTCATGTGTTTATCTTCTTTGGGACTGCTGTGTTTCCTGGATATGGATGTTGGTTTCCTGTTCCAGGTTAGGGTCGTTTTCAGCTACAGTCTTCAAAGTAAGTCCTCTGCCCCAGGATCTCTATTTTCTCCTACTGGCACCACTGTATAACCAATGCTAATGTATTTGATGTTGCCCCAGAGATATCTGAAACTATCCTCATTGATTTTTTTTTCTGTTCTGTTAGGGTGATCACTGCTACTGAGTCTTCCAGCTTGCTGATCCATTCTTCCGTGTCATGTAATCTACTAATGGTCCCTCCGAGTGCATTTTTTATTTCCGTTATTATATTCTTCCACTCTGTATGGCTCTTCTCTATATTTTCTGTCTCTTTGTTAAAGTTCTTACTGTGTTCATCCGTTCTTCTTTTCTGAAGTTCACTGAGCATCCTTACGATTAAGTCAATTGCTTATCTCCACTCTGTTTAGTTCTTTTCCTGAAGTTTTGTCTTGTTCTTTCATTTGCAATGTATTACTCTATTACTTCATGTTTGCTTTGTCCCCTGTATTTATTTCCATATAGTAGGTATCTTTGAGCTTCCCTGGTAGCTCAGCTGGTAAAGAATCCACCTGCAATGCAGGAGACCCTGTTTTGACTCCTGAGTCGGGAACATCCTCTAGAGAAGGAATAAGCTACCCACTCCAGTATTCTTGGGCTTCCCTGGTGGCTCAGACAGTAAAGAATCTGCCTGCAATGTGGGAGACCTGGGTTCGATCCCTGGGTTGGGAAGATCCCCTGGAAAAGGGAAAGGCCACCCACTCCAGTATTCTGGCCTGAAGAATTCCATGGACACTGTCCACGGAGTCACAAAGAGTAGGACAAGACAGTGATTTTCACTTTCAGTGGGCATCTTGTATCGGGGACCTGCCTCGATATGGCCCAGGGTATCCTCGGGATGAACGGCGTCGGCGTCAGCGAGAGAGAGAGAGAGAGACAGGGGCTGATGATTCCTTGGTTTACGCAGGAAACCAATAAAACCCCAGCACGGGGTTTGCTCTGTTTACGTAAGCCGCAGGCACCCTCTCGATTCACTGGAGGCACCCCACCAGGGCACCCCCTCGAGTGGGTCTTAGAAGCCCAGTCAGATAAGTAAACGCAGAGGGCCCAGCGCTCCAAGGATCTCAACCAGAAAAAGGAGAATAGAGAAAAGGACGGAAAAAGAGAAAGAACGATACGGGGAGACCAAACTTCAGTAAGGCCCAAAACTTTATTTTCCAGTGCTGCTTTTATACCCTAAGTTGTGCACATAAAACATAGAGAAAGGGAGGTATAGAGTCACGCCAAAATCACGCGGGGTCAGCAGTCTTGACCCTTATCAGGATCAGGGGTTATTTTTGTATGTCTCGTGATATACAAAAGTTTTAGGTGGTTTGCATCATCTTCTGGCCAGGAGGCCTGCTAACAGTTTATGGCCCTCTCTCCTAACAAAGGTTAGTTAGCTAGAAAAAGTCTTATATTCTTTTAAGGTGATTTTCCTAAAGTCAGGTGCTATTCTCCAAAGACACATGACAAAGTTACATTCCTATAAGGCAAGGGTGTAGTGAGCTACAAGAAAGGAATTTATTAACTTAAGATCTGATGTGGTTAAATCAAAGGCTACTACTTATTTTCTCTATATGTGATTAATATATTTCCAAGGATACAATAGATAGAAAATATGGAAACTTTGCAGCAAGCATTGATTCAACAATGAAATCTTTTTTAGTACTATTCTAATGATTTTAACTTCTTCAACAAATTCCTGTATTTTAGAATATAAGGCTTTCTGTCCTTGCATGGCTGGGAGGCTGTAAACAGTCACATTCGTAGTTGTAAGAGCCTGGACAAACTTGTCATGCAAGTTAGAAAGCTATCAGAGGGGCTTGGATTGGAACACCGATTGGATTAAGCCAAGGAGAACTTTTTAACTACAGCTCTGAATTAATGTTTTCAGAGAAAGGTGGTTGGGGGGAAGCCCCCGTAAGTATTAGAGGACTTGGTAAGAGGCGTAAGATAGTAAGGCAGTCAGACTCTGGTTTTCTTTGGGGTAGATGCTCAGGTAAGTCCAGGGGGTTCCTCGAGTCCTGATTAGCCTTTGCCCGTCAGGCCTCTTCCCCAATTGACCTTTGCCATGGGTAGGATTTCCCTCTGTAAGAATAGGTTAGCATAAGAACGGCCATTTTAGAGGCTGGAAAAACTGTCTTTACTGAGTACGTGACTTGAGGGAGGAAGAACTAGATAAAACCTGGGAGACAAGTTAATCTTAAGTATCAGGAAGGCAAGTTAATCTTAAACACCAAGGATGTGGGCGGCTTTGACACTGAAAATTAGGTAAACAGGTCTGATAAACTTATCTCCTTAAGACCCCAGGAGAGAGATAGGCACAGCTGTGTGTGTGTGTAATAAAAATTCCTGTGAGTTACATAATTTAGAAATATCATGATTTGAAAATACTATATAACCCCTTGGCTCTGAGTGCTCGGGGTCCTTGTTGAAACCCACTGCATTGGGCGGACACTTGGACCCCAGCTAGCTGGAAATAAACCTCGCTGTGTGTCTTGCATTATAGTGAGTGTCCTCTGTTCCTTTGAGGGAAGGGCGATTCCGGACTCTAACACCTCGCTGGCTCCCAGCAATCTTGGTTATGTTTCCTGACCTTGCAGAAGAAGCTGATGGAGGAGACATCCTATGGAGACACTAAGCTCTCTCTGTGTACTCTGCTGTGTGGGCTCCTCTGCTGTGACGGGCCAGCTGCCCTGAGAAGACTGGAAGGCTCATCTGCCCTCCCCCTGGTTGGCCACCAGGTCCTGTTTCATTCAGGGGCCGCTTTCCCAGTGGTGGATGGGCCCGGACCTCCTCACAGCTGGCGTGTGGCCTTGGGGGCCCCGGACTGGTGCTGACCTCTGATAGACAGGTAAGCCCCACGTTAATAGGCTGGAGGAAAGGCGCCTAAATGGCACGTGGCAACACAAGTGTCCTCGTAACAGAATGAGCTCCCCAAAATAGACAGCACCAAAATTCTGTCCCAAGAGGGAGTCCAGCAGATGAGTCTGACCCAAGCATCTTTCAGATTACTGCCTCTGAGCTGGGACTCAGAGAGCGTGAGACTTGCATGAACCCTTTAAGAGCAGAGTCTCTGCTTCCAGTGGCTCCTGCACGCAAGCCCTGCAGGGCCAGCTGCTCTGGGGGCTCCTCTTTCTGGTGCAGGACTCCCAGGCTGGGGGGTCTGGGGTGGGGCATGGACCCATCATGCCCTGCAGAGGAGCTCTGCGCTGCAATTGCCCTCCCATGTGTGTGTCTTCTCAGGAGGGCGGGTCTTGACTGCACCATGTGCCCGCTCTTCCTACCCATCTGTGTGTGTTTCCTTCTTTACATCTTTAGTTGTGGAAAATCTTGCTTCCTATTCCTTGGGTCCTTCTCATCAATAATTGGTTTTAAATAGTTTTAATGTTGGTGTGCCCATAGGAAGAGGTGAGCTCATAGTCTTACTCTGACGTCTTGGTACGACCTCCAATATGTATCCTGTGCATGTGTGTGTGTGTGTTAGTCACTCAATAGTGTCCAACTCTTTGTGACCCCATGAACTATAGCCCGCCAGGCTCCTCTGTCCACAGAATTCTCCAGGCAAGAATATAGGAGTGGGTTGCCATTCCCTTCTCCAGGGGATCTTCCTGACCCAGGGATTGAACCTGTGTCTCCTGCATTGCAGGCAGGTCTCCTGCATTACCATCTGAGCCACCAAGGAAGCCCATGTATCTTAAACTTACACGATATCTTAATTAGGACCAACCACATTTTGAGTGGTCTATAGCCACATGTAGCTGTTGGCTAATATTGGGTTTTGCATGTACTAACCTATAAACTACTAACCCTGGCACAGTTCTAGAACTAACTGTATCTTGGCAGAGCCTGAAGCAAAAGCTTATATACTACTACTTCACTACAGCTGTGATGTCAGGAGTGGATTTGAGACAAAGAGGGAGTGCAGCAGGGAGGGAAGGTCACTGAGTTGGCCGCAGCTTAGAAACAAGGACAACTGTTGGCGCCATCTCACGCAATCATCTTCTGAAACCCCGAGACTACTGGGTCTCAGTAGAAGGAAGAATTCCTCAGCTAGCTTGCATCTCACCTTGACCCAAGTTTCCTTCACAGAACATTGACTCTCCCACACTTTCAAACTGCACATAGCCTAACACCAGGTCAGATTCCACCACATCTCAGCTGAGAGGCTACAAGGAGAGTCCAGAGAGGCAGTTCAGCTGGGGCGGGAAGCAGGGCCTGGTTGGGCTGTACCCACGAGAATGTAGTTGCCGTAGCAGCTGGGAAAACAAATGGTGGAGGGCCCCAGGGACAGGCGGGGCAGAGAGGACCTGAGGTGGTGGATAAGGAATGTCTGATGCAATCAAGAGAAGAATGCACGAGTGACTAACAGCTGCCACTGGGGCAACCAGAGTCAAGGCAAGCTAAATTCACATTATGCTTTGTTTAAAGCACCAGATGGGAAGATTACGCTAGGACTTGCTTGAATCACTACCTCTCCATTGTCCGCCTAATCTTCCTATCTGAAGGAGCTTAATCCCTTTGTGCAAACCAAGCTTTGTCCTCCTTGAATTTCCATATGAAAAGATGTTAAAGGCCCAGTAACACCAAGACCTGAAAGCTTTGTCCTATTTCTCTTCTGATCCTAGGACCCAGTTCTGGTGACTGGGTTTCTGCTGTTACTTAACTTTGTACGTTTCCCCTCTATTTCTCTCCTCTTTCCCATGGAGCTGGAGACCACTATCTGCCAGGATCCATCAGTCTGAGGATGGCGTTGTTCCTTTGATTCTTTATATCACCACGTGTTTTCTTCCCAGGGCACTGATCTACCCAGAAGCCAGATGACGTGTCTCATTGGGTCTTCCAAATAGAGATCTTCCCTGGTGTATCCTTGCCACCCTGGTCTCCACAAACTGCCTTCCTCAGCATTACTGGACTTCCCACAATATGAGCAGACTAATCTGTGCCCCGGCTCTACCCTCCCAGGTATTTATTTTACTTTAAAGGGACAAATGTTCTCCCAAGTGCAAAGATCTGCTGTTTTTGTTTTTGTTTTTTTCCTAGCCAGGGCCCTCTCCAGGAGCGTCTGCTCCACGTCCTGTAACCTGCACACCCCTCCCTCTGGTCAGGCACGGCCCAGTCTCAGGGTGCGTGGCTTGGTGAGCAGAAGCACATCTGTGCAAGTCCTAGCCTGCCCACTTCATCTTTGTTTTCTGGAAAACATTCCCTCCACACTCTTCCAAAGGCTCTTCTCATCCAGTCTCTGCTTGAATACTCTCCCGCAGAGAGGCCAGTCCAATGCAGACCTTTATTACATCTCAGTTCAGTTCAGTTCAGTTGAGCCGATCAGTCCTGTCCAACTCTTTGTGACCCCATGGGCTGCAGCACACCAGGCCTCCCTGTCCATCTCCAACTTCTGGAGTTCACTCAAACTTATGTCCATTGAGTCGGTGATGCCATCCAAACATCTCATCCTCTGTTGTCCCCTTCTCTTCCTGCCTTCAATCTTTCCCAGCATCAGGGTCTTTTCCAATGAGTCAGCTCTTCACATCAGGTGGCCAAAGTATTGGAGTTTCAACCTCAGCATCAGTCCTTCAAATGAATGTTCAGGACTGATTTCCTTTAGAATGGACTGATTGGATCTCCTTGCAGTCCAAGGAACTCTCAAGAGTCTTCTCCAACACCACAGTTCAAAAGCATCAATTCTTCAGTGCTCAGATTTCTTTATAGTCCAACTCTCACATCCATACATGACTACTGAAAAAAACCATAGCTTTGACTAGATGGACCTTATTTGGCAAAGTAGTATCTCGACTTTTTAATATGCTGTCTAGGTTTGTCATAGCTTTTCTTCCCAGGAATAAATGTCTTAATTTCATGGCTGCAGTCACCATCTGTAGTGATTTTGGAGCCCAAAAAATAAAGTCTGTCACTGTTTCCATTGTTTCCCCATCTATTTGCCATGAAGTGGTGGGACCAGATGGCCATGATGTTAGTTTTCTGAATGTTGAGCTTTAGGCCAACTTTTGCACTCTCCTCTTTCACTTTCATCAAGAGGATCTTTCTGCCATAAGTGTGATGTCATCTGCATATCTGAGGTTATTGATATTTCTCCCAGCAATCTTGATTCCAGCTTGTACTTCATGCAGTCCAGCATTTCTCCTGATGTACTCTGCATCTAACTTAAATAAGCAGGGTGACAATATACCCTCAAAGCATTTGTCATAATTTAAATATTATACACCCGTTTTCTATTTACTTATCTGTCTTTTATTTCAGACTGTATGGTCCATGAAAGCTAAAATAACCAGTTTATATCTACTCCCCATCAGAGTTTCAAAATAATTATTTTTTCAATGAATGATCTATGTATCTAGCAACGAGGCTCTTTATATTAAAAATCAAGGAGATGACCCCCTTACACATAGCTGTGAAAAGAAGAGAAGTAAAAAGCAAAGGAGAAAGGGAAAGATAAACCCATCTGAATGCAGAGTTCCAAGGAAAAGCAAGGAGAGATAAGAAAGCCTTCTTCAGTGATCAATGCAGAGAAATAGAGGAAAACAATAGAATGGGAAAGACTAGAGATCTCTTCAAGAAAATTAGAGATACCAAAGGAACATTTCATGCAAAGATGGGCACAATTAAGGACAGAAATGGTATGGACCTAACAGAAGCAGAAATATTAAGAAGAGGTGGCAAGAATACACAGAAAAACTATACAAAAAAAGATCTTCACAACCCATATAATCACAATGGTGTGATCACTCACCTAGAGCCAGACATCCTAGAATGCAAAGTCAAGTGGGCCTTAGGAAGCATCACACAAACAAGGCTAGTGGAGGTGATGGAATTCCAGTTGAGCTGTTTCAAATCCTGAAAGATGATGCTGTGAAAGTGCTGCACTCAATACACCAGCAAATCTGGAAAACTCAGCAGTGGACACAGGACTGTGAGAGGGTAACAGGCAGGAAGGCCAGGGGTCTCCAAACGGAGGAAATAGCCTGCAAGTGTCAGACATTTTTATCTCTCTTAAGCAGCAGGAGGAAACAAACTAGATATTTTTGTCTTCTCTATACAAATTTAAAAGTAAGTTTCTCTTAAAATACTGTGTTGCCATAATGACACCTGGTTTCACCTGAAGTTAACTATTCTCATATCTGGAGAAGGAAATGGTAACCCACTCCAGTATTCTTGCCTGGAGAATCCCATGGACGGAGAAGCCTGGTAGGCTACAGTCCACGGGGTTGCAAAGAGTCGGACATGACTGAGTGATGGATCGGAATGCATTTTTCTTATGGATATATTGGTCTTAAGATATGTTAATGTACTACGAGTTTACCCCAGACTCTATCTTCAAGTCGGTTCTGCCAAATGGCTCAGGGCCTACTTGATAAACCTCTATGTTACACTCAGATATTGTTCCCTTAATCTATGTAAAATGAAACTATTTGTATGGTAATCTGCCCTTCTACAAGATTCAAGTTAATCATTTTATGGCCCAGGATGAATCATCCAGTGTCAAAATTATCCCAAAATGCATCTTATGGGTGAGGGGCATGGTGCCATTCTGAGCCTTAAGACATTCCTTTCTTTCATTAACAGACAGCTAGTGACTATATAACATCCAGCTGAAGACTAGCAGGGGGTCACTCTTTCTGCCCCCTTCTGATGTCTATGTCAGAAGCTTTCTCTATCTCCTTTATCCTTTAATAAAACTTTATTACACAAAAGCTCTGAGCGATCAAGCCTCGTCTCTGGCCCCGGATTGAATTCTTCTCCTCTGGAGGCCAAGATCCCGGTGTCTTTGTATCATTCCGCAACAACCTTTCAACTGGAAAAGGTCAGTTTTCATTCCAGTCCCTAAGAAAGGCAATGCCAATGAATGCACAAACTACTGCACAATTGCACTCATCTCACACGCTAGCAATGTAATGCTCAAAATTCTCCAAGCCAGGCTTCAACAATATGTGGACCATGAACTTCCAGATGTTCAAGCTGGATTTAGAAAAGGCAGAGGAATCAAAGATCAAATTGCCAACACCTACTGGATCACTGAAAAAGCAAGAGAGTTCCAGAAAAACATCTCCTTCTGCTTTATTGACTATGCCAAAGCCTTTGACTGTGTGGATCACAATAAACTGTGAAAAATTCTGAAAGAGATGGGAATACCAGACCACCTGACCTGCCTCTTGAGAAACCTGTATACAGGTCAGGAGGCAACAGTTAGAACTGGACATGGAACAACAGACTGGTTCCAAATAGGAAAAGGAGTACGTCAAGGTTGTATATTGTCACCCCGCTTATCTAACTTATATGCAGAGAACATCATGAGGAATGCTGGGCTGGAGGAAGCACAAGCTGGAATCAAGATTGCCGGGGAAAATATCAATAACCTCAGATATGCAGATGATACCACCCTTAAGGAAGAAAGCAAAGAACAACTAAAGAGCCTCTTGATGAAAGTGAAAGAGAAGAGTGAAAAAAATTGGCTTAATGCTCAACATTCAGAAAACTAAGATCGTGGCATCTGGTCCCATCACTTCATGGCAAATAGATGGGGAAATAGTGGCTGACTTTATTTTCTTGGGCTCCAAAATCATGGCAGATGGTGACTGCAGCCATGAAATTAAAAGACGCTTGCTCCTTGGAAGGAGAGTTATGACCAACCTAGACAACATATTAAAAAGCCGAGATCCATCTGGTCAAGGCTATGGTTTCTCCAGTAGTCATGTATGGATGTGAGAGTTGGACTATAAAGAAAGCTGAGCGCCGAAGAATTGATGCTTTTGAACTGTGGTATTGGAGAAGACTCTTGAGAGTCCCTTGGACTGCAAGAGGAGATCCAACCAGTCCATCCTAAAGGAAATCAGTCCTGAATGTTCATTGGAAGGACTGACGCTGAAGCTGAAACTCCAATACTTTGGCCACCTGATGCGAAGAACTGACTCAATGGAAAAGACCCTGATGCTGGGAAAGATTGAAGGCAGGAGGAGAAGGGGACGACAGAGGATAAGATGTTTGGATGGCATCACCGACTCAATGGACATGAGTTTGAGTAAACTCCAGGAGTTGGTGATGGACAGGGAGGCCTGGTGCGCTGCAGTCCATGGGGTTGCAAAGAGTCGGACACGACTGAGAGACTGAACTTGGGGGTCAGGATCCGCCAGGGATCAGGGAGGTAGCATAATTTGTAAACCACTCGTTGACAGCACTAGAAAGTATCAGGATGGGGGCAAACTGCAAAAAAAAAAACCTCATAGTTCCTAAAGACGCTCAAACTCAAATTTCAGACATACTCTGCTTGCCCAGTATAACTCACCCTGGTCTCAGCCTGTGGCATCTAGCAGCACTCCTGGACTTCCTTAACTCCTGCAGCTTGTGGGCCATGAATTCAGGACCCATGGATACAGTGCCCTCCTAACTCTCAAAATAGCCTCGTTGGCAAATTAATATGGAATGTTACCCCTAGGACTTTCATATGTTGTTCCCTCCATTCCTTTCACATCTGCCTTCTCCAGCTTCACTTTACAGAGGAAGGGTGAGCAGTCACCTCCTTCAGGGAGCCGTTTCTGACCACTCCTGCCTGCTCCCCTGCCTGTGTGTGTGCACGGTGCCTGGCACTCCTGTGTATCTGTTTGTCTCCCTGCCAGACTCCCCCTGAGAGCTGGGACCATATCCTGCTGTATCCTTGGTGCTTGGCACATTGCTTGGCATAAAATAGAATTCAAAATATTTGGAATAAACAAAGCGCGCCACCATAGGGATTCCTAGCTGATTGACTCATACTTCTCTGGAAGCCGAAGAATGGATCCAAATATGGATGAAGGTCACAAACGCTGCGACACAGGCTCCATCTTATGTGACATCCTTTCTGAATGACTCTACTGAAGACAAGCTTTGCTCTGACTCACGAGGCCTGCAAAGCCAGGCAGAAGCCAAGGTGTTGGGAAACAGCCAAAGGAGAGGAGATGAGCGGCTATGGCTGCGGTGAGTGTGGGTTGAGCTGGTGATTTCATAAACCAAGTCTGAATGTTTCTGTAAGTGCTGGGATGTGTAGGGCTGTGGAAGAGTGTGGGGGCAGAGGCGTGGTTCCAGGTCGGAATGTGCCTCTGTTTACTGGATTCATTCTCTGGTGGTTTTACAAGCCTAAGGCTTGAGTCCTTCCAGTGGTTTCACTTTTGTTTTGCCAGGAGCCTGTAAGCGCTATTTTTAAAGTAGCGTTGTTGGCAGGATCCTGTGAATTAATCCGTGTGCGCCTTTCCCACCCAAGTTCTTGATTTATAACAGGGTTAGAACCCAGCTCCTTCTGTGTCTCGTCACACGCATGTAAATCCAACTGGCTATTTCTCCCTCTTAAATAAATGGACTGGTATCTGCTTTATTCTTGAATTTAATACCAGGATTGCTAAATGTCTGTTAAGGTTTAGGTGAATAGGGTTGACGTAATCTTTGGAAAGTTATGACCAACCTTGATAGTATATTAAAAAGCAGAGACATCACTTTGCCAACAAAGGTCCGTCTAGTCAAGGCTATGGTTTTTCCTGTGGTCATGTATGGATGTGAGAGTTGGACTGTGAAGAAAGCTGATCGCCGAAGAATTGATGCTTTTGAACTGTGGTGTTGGAGAAGACTCTTGAGAGTCCCTTGGACTGCAAGGAGATCCAACCAGTCCGTTCTGGAGGAGATCAATCCTGGGTGTTCATTGGAAGGACTGATGCTAAAGCTGAAACTGCAATACTTCGGCCACCTCATGCGACGAATTGACTCACTGGAAAAGACTCTGATGCTGGGAAAGGTTGGGGGCGGGAGGAGAAGGGGACGACAGAGAATAAGATGGCTGGATGGCATCGCCGACTCTGTGGACATGAGTTTGAGTGAACTCTGGGAATTGGTGATGGACAGGAAGGCCTGGTGTGCTGTGATTCATGGGGTCGCGGAGAGTCGGACACAACTGAGCGACTGAACTGAACTGAACTGAAATGGAGCCAAGAAACCCACATATTTTAGATGATGGCCAGAATTCGAATGCAGCCTCTTAAAAATATACCCAATGGAACCCTTTGGGACCCTGGTCTTCTCTAACTTACGGTCTCATGAATGCCTCCCTCCAAGAATCATGTCCAACCAGTAGCATCTAGCAACTAGTAGTATCCCCACTGATGTTAGTCTTAAGAAAGTATAACTGTTGGGAAGCTATCGGTGTGTAACTTTAAATCTGACAGAAACCTGCTGCGATAGGTGTTTGTAACAGACCATGGCGTTACCCTTTGTAACCCCTAGACTTGCTGTGAACCTTCTCCAAAGAGTAGAGAGGGGCTGAGAACTGAGTTAATGAGAGATCATGCCCTCATGATGAAACCTCCACAAAAAGCCCTGCAGTAAGGGGTTCAGAGAGCCTCCAGGGTGTTGAACAGACCCACGGCCAGAGAGCTGGGGCACGCCAGCTCCACAGGGACAGGAGCTGCTTGGGACCCTTCCAGTGTTCCTGCCTGTACCTGTTCATCTGGCTATCCATCTGCATCCTTCATCATAGCCTTTATTACACAATAAACTGGTGAATGTATTTTCCTGAGTTCTTTGAGCAGTTCTGCCATGTGATTCAATCCAAACAGGGGTCTTAGGACCTCTGACTTGTAGCCAAATCAGAAACTAAGAGTAACCTGGAGACTCACTACTTACTATTGACTTTTAGAATGAGGGCAGTCTTATGGGATTAGCCCTTAACATATGGGGTTGCACTAACTCAGATCAGTATCAGAATTTAATTAAATTGCAGGACATCAAGCTGATGTCACAGAGGATTACTTGGTGTGGGGGAAAAAAACAAGTCTGATGGCAGAAGAATACTATGTTTGTGTGTATGAGCAAAGGAAGACACCCTAGGAAGTGTTCCCTATACGCCCCTCAATGATCTTCGCCTTCTCGTATTGTCATCTTTGTTTTAGCCTTCTCCTCCTGGAGACGACTTTAGATAGACTGTATACATTCACTCCCTAAATAATTAATGCTACTTCAGGAGACCACAGGTAGGAGGTGTGCTCAGCATCAGAGTCCCGTCTCTTGGGCATTTAAAATGCCCAGGCACACCGGCCAGCTCCTTACTGCTCACATCTGTACATCCATATAGGCAACAGATGCTGGGAATTCGTGCTTCTCCCAGCCCTCGAACCATGATGGATAAGAGTAAGCGGACAAGTTCCCTCACCCCTGGGTGGGATCCCTTTGACATCCATATTCTACCAAGTGGGTGCAGTCAGCCCCAGATGCATTGCCAGTAAAAAACATCAGGTCACTGGGTGGGAGTGAAGTGTGAAACCAAGGGAAATAGAAATAGAGGAGACAGGATGAAGGAAGAGATAAGTGGCCAGGAGGATGGCGACCATCTTCTTAACACCAGAGCCGTGGGCTTTGGCCCGGGCATGCCTCCTAACGCCATCAAGCCATCCACTAGGTGACAACACGCAGATTCGGGTTGAGGACACCGGCATTTGGTCTATAGCCAGCACCTCAGAAAGTCTTAACATGCAGATTATCCCCGTGGGCGACTGAACTGGGGAGCTCTGAGAGATGGGATAGAACATGGAGCTCTAAGTGGTAAGCAGTCCATCTGAACAGAATCATCTAAACTTGTAAAAACCTGTCAAACTGAACAAGGTCACTATGCTTTTTAAGAGATTTGAAGAACAGTGTTCAAATGCATAAGAATTCAGTCTCTTGATATGTGTCAGAGACCTTTGAGAAGTTGCTTCACTTCTCTGAGCCTCAATTTTCTTACCTGTGAAATGGACACAATACTTCCTACTGTATTTGGTTGTGGTGAGATAAAGTGTGCAAACCAGCAGCTTTAGAGATAGGGAGCTGCTTTCTTTAAAACAATTACTTATTTTTTAATGGTGTATATGTTACAATATTGTGTTGGTTCCTGCTGTACAACAAAGAGGCTTTAAAAATTTTAAACTTGCAACGATAACAGTGATGGCACTTTTGCCTATGCACCAGATTACTCAAGCGAAAATGGTCATACCAAGTCAAAGTCAACACTGGTGTATGCTATAGAGTGAATATTCACGTGCTAAATCTCAACCCCCAACGCGAGTGCAACTGGAGGGTGATTAGGTCATGAGGGTGGGACTCTTACAGACGAGAACTCCCTCCGTCTGCCGCATGAAGACACAGCAAAAAGACAGGTGTCTATGGACCAGGAGGAGGGCTCTTCACCAGACACCAGGTCTACGGGCACCTTGATCTTTGGTGTCTCAGCATCCGGCACTATGAGAAATAAATGTCTATTGTTTATAAGCCACTGGGTCTGTGGCATTCTGTTGTTATAGCCACCTGTAACCAAGATGGACCAAGAGAATATGCTTAGGATAAAAAACTCAACAGTGCTTGTCGGTATTGAAATACTTGATCTATGAATGTTAAAATAGCATTAATAATCTAATGCTATTTTCAGATATATGCATCCAAAAATTTTTATTCCTTCAAACCTGCTTTTTTGATAAAGTTTTCTTATTAAAGCTGTTATATGTAAAAGAAATATGCTATCAAAATGGAGAGACTTTATCTAAATAAGTTACCATCATCAGGTAAAAATGAATTTTGGATCTTAAAAAGCAAGATGATAGAGACAAGGAAGGCATAGCTCTCCAAAACTGTGATTTTCAGTACATAAAATATAATGTGTAAAACCACACTGCTGCTGCTGCTGCTAAGTCACTTCAGTCATGTCCGACTCTGTGTGACCCCATAGACGGAAGCCCACCAGGCTCCCCCATCCCTGGGATTCTCCAGGCAAGAACACTGGAGTGGGTTGCCATTTCCTTCTCCAATGTGTGAAAGTGAAAAGTGAAAGTGAAGTCACTCAGTCGTGCACTAGCACACACAAAATTTATCATTATAAGAACTGGTGGTTGGAACCACCAATTTTAAGAGTCTGCATCTGGAAAACTTGGAACTAGAGACAAAACTTAAATTCATGAGAGACTGCCAAACAAGATAAGCAGGCCTAATTGGCCAAAAATACATAAACTTCAAATATGTGAGAAAAGAACAGAAACACTATCATCTTGTAAGTATCCCAAGGTTCATAAAAGTGGTTCAAAAGCCCTGATCATCTCTGGTAGACACAGATAATTTACAGTCACAGTAAAACACACAACACTGCCATCACGATGCACAAAATTACCAATAGGTGACAAACATCTATGATTGAAAATATTGATTTTTTGGCCAGTTTCTGTATCAGTCCCTTCCCTTGGAGCCTCTGGTGCAGCCTGACACATGGGAGACTTTACAGAAACGCTCACTCCCTGCTATTTATCGGTATGGCGGCAGTACCTCAAAGGAAGAAAACGCTAACGCACATTTCTGAGTCCCAAATCCAAGCGCAAACCACCACCAAACAGGGACTATTGGTAAAAGCCCTGTTAGGGGAAATCAAACACGAATGTCGCTATAAAGTGCTTTGGGGTTGTTCAAGGAAGAAACGAATACCAGAGTCAGAGTCTGGACACCGAGGAAGCCAGTCAGTGCATCAAACGGGATAAGGGCTCAATAGCCGAGGTGGTCCTCCCCAGAGTAAGGTCTGGGAGGTCCAGAAGCACTACCTGGAACAAGCAGGCAAAACAGAAGGGCTCGGAAACGGAACCTGTAAGAGATCCGAAGTAACTCTTACTACCTTCCTTTTACTCAGCCAGAGACGAGCCCTTCTGTGGTCAGAGAAGACTGGCCCCAGGGCAGCCTCTGACCTCTAGCGCAGGTGGATCCCTGCGATGGAAAACGATGGCACGGGACAGTGTTTCTCCAGGAAAATATGTCCTTAGGAAGCTCAAGTCCTTTCCCACAGATATTGTATTCATCAGATTTTGATTATTCATTTCTAAGAATGAAGTGCACTGAGCAGTAAACACATTCTGGTTTTGATGGTCTCAGCATCCAAAACTGTAACTTACACCATGCATTAAGCCAGTGGGAACCCACATTTAAAGGCATAAGACACTACAGGTTTGTAAATGTAAGCTGCTCTCAGAAGGAATATGACCTTGGGAGGCATCCTTCTTCGGCCAAGGACAAGTCCCCGAGAGGGACTGGCTGGTTGGTTGGAGGCAGCCAACCCTCCAGGCAACTGGGAGAGTGAACGTTGCAGTCCTGCAATGGGGGATTGTACCACCTACCTCTTCTAAACATGCAGGTAAACTAATGAGAAACTGGTCTAAGGTGGAAATGGCATCTAAAAATCCATTCTGGTTTTGGTTTAGTCACTAAGTCACGTCCGACTCTTGCAGCCCTGTGGACTGTAGCCCGCCAGGCTCCTCTGTCCCTGGGATTTCCCAGGCAAGAATACTAGAGCGGGTTGCCACTTGTGTTGCTGTCACAGTAAAAAGACCCACCATCCCCTCCTCAATTCAAGGTCCCTCTGAAGGCTCCTCCCAGCTGGAGTTCACACAGGATTAACCGAGGCTCTTGTTGTGTTGACTGCGCTGCGAGTCAACTACGCTCCCTACACAAGCCTGTCTCCCTCACTCCTTCAGTAGATATGGATTCTAAGAGCTCGCCCCATGAATGGACTGTGTGCAAAAACAGAAAAGAAAGGTGTAAGACACTAGTCACTCTGCCTTGAGTGTCCTTCTCTGATGCTCATCCCAGGCTCAGCTGGAGGCAGTTTGCCATCGTCACATCCTGATAAATGTATTCTCAGCTTGGATGCTATCATCAAACTTTCTGAAGCCATTAATCAAATTTATTTTCACGTGGCTAGATGCAGTGCTGCTTGGGGAGTTGCTGAGCTGCTCCGTCTCAGGAGCCCGTGAGTGGCTGTCGAATGTCTTGGTCCCCTTGCCCAGCCCTGCCCGTCGCGGGGGCGGAGAGCTGCCTGTTGTTAGGCAGCGGGGCAGGGGCTCTAACCCAGACGGCAGCTGCACCATCTTTATTGGAGAAAGCCCCTTACCAGCGTTTTCTGAGAGATGGCAGAAGGAAGATGCTGGGAATTTAGCTCAGTGTTTCTCTTGGCCAGAATGATTTTATTTGGAACCCTTTGGTCTAGATGTAGAGGTCTCTGCCTTCTTAAAGCATAAACAGTGACCTTATCCCAGAGAATTCATGCCACCAGGTTAGACCTTGTCGAAGAACCGCCAGGGTGTGCCCCGGCTTCGGACTTACCCCTTGGATGACTTGGACTGTTTACCTAGTGAGTCCCCAGTTCCAGTAAAGTCAGCGGCATGATAACTGCAAAAGCCAGTCTGCCAAGGGGCGAGTTATATTTGTTTTGGGTGGTGATGGGGAAAATTTTTAGTCAAAATATATGATTTGTGACCAAAATTATTCATATGCTCTCGGGTTGGACTGCCTCGGCATGAACGAATAATCAAGAATATAAAAACACAGCCCAAGCTTTCAGGACCAGATCTTATTTGGAAACAGGGTGTTAGACCAATTACCAGCCAAGGTTCTTGCTCTCCTTAATCAATAGAAACTGACTAGAGGCCAGACAAGAAGTTCAGGCAAGGCGCTTTGGGGCCCCTGCTGCAGCAGAGAGTGAGAACAAATAACAGCTTCCCCTGCTCACTCCCCGGGAGAGGCGAGCTGCTTCCCTGTGTGGGTGAGAGTAGGGGCGTCCAGGGCTGGGGCAGGAGGCGTGTCGTAGGTGGTCCGCCCGGCCCTTGGGGAGCCGAGTGCAGGGGGCATGCGCAGTGCCCGGCTTCTGCTCCTGACTCTCCGGAAGCGGCAGTTGGGCTCTCCTGCTCGTTTTGCACCTTTTGTCCATAATTTGCTCCAGCTGCACGTACACGCAGTTATTTTTAGCCCCTTAGAGTTTCTTTGTATTTTGTTGCTCAAGGAGACATTTGTCCAGAGGCAAGCACTGAGCAAAGTGGCCCAGCCTGTCTCCCCACCGCACCCCACGTCCCAGCATGCAAAACCGAGATAGCAAAACACGGAATGTCATCAGCATTTAGGAAGTACTTGAAGTCAGGTCGTCCAGCTAGCCCCTTCCCTCAATCTGTTCCACAGATAAGCGCTGCAGAGAGAGGAAGAGAAAACGGAGCGTGTCATTTCTGAACTATGTCTAGAGATCAAGCAACCAGCCTGACCTAGGCTAATATTTGTTTCAAACTTCAGATTCTGACGTAGCAGTGAGTTGTAAAATCAGCTCAGTTGGTTAAGTCCAGCATTTTCCTAAGTTGAAAAGTGAAATGGAGGGACAACCTGGTGGTCCAGGGGTTAAGACCTCGCCTTCCAACACAGAGGGTGCGGGTTCAACACCTGGTCAGGGAACTCGTCCCACGTGCCCCACGGCCAGAAACCCAAAGCAAAAAGCAGAAGCAGCATGGCAACAAACTCAACAGAGAAAGCTGCTCTGTAAGACATTCTGAAAGACATTCCCGATAGTCCCATAGACTTTATTTACTTCCCAGAATGTCTAACCCGAAAGGAGAATAGGTGGAAAGGGGTGTCTCCTTCTCAACACATTTTCCAAAATTAGTACCTTCTCAGTAATTTCTAGATTAATATATTTACATGATGGTGTTTAAAACTATCGTGAAGACAGAGAAAGACAAATACCATGTGATATCAGTTATATGTGGCATCTATCATAAAAAATGATACAATTGAACTTATTTACAAGACAGAAACGACTCACAAATGTAGAAAACAAGCTTATGGTCACCAAAGGGGAAGCTGGGGAGGGATAAAGCAGGAGTTAGGATTACCATACACACGCTACTGTGTATAAGATGGATAACCAACAAGGACATGCTGTATAGCACGGGGAACTCTACTCAATAGTTTGTTATAACCTGTAAGGGGAAAGAATCTGAAAAAGTATATATATATACACACACATATTCATATGTAACTGAGTCACTTTACTGTATACCTACAACTCATACATTGTCAGCCAACTCTACTTCAATTTAAAAAAAAATAAAGAATGAAAAACTGTCACGAAAAACTTAAATTTACATATGAAAGCAAGAATGCATGGCAGGAAAAGAAAGTAGCCAGACGCCATCTTCCTCCCCTCAAAGCAAGGGGACAGGCCTTGCCCCAGACGTGCAGCTGTGCCCATCCCCAGAGGCACCTCCTTGGATGCTAACCTTGATATGTCTCTAGCCCAGCCTAGAATCATCCAACCCAGGTACAACACGAGGGCTCTAATCTGCAACCACATGTCTCCATAAGCCTTATTCTCACAGAACCTGTTCACCCTGTAGGTCATCCACTGCTGGGAGCTGACTTTTGTCAGTTGAGTCCTGAAGGACTACTAGGGGTTTTGTTGAGAATATCAGTTGCCCTATTTCACTTAGTATGATAATTCTAGGTCTGTCCATGTTGCTGTAATTGGGAACATTTCATTCTTTGTTACAGATGAGTGCTGTTTCAGCGTGTGTGTGTGTGTGTGTGTGTGTGTGTGTGTGTGTCTATATACATACATTGTTATGCAGTCAAGGCAATGAACTATACTCGTTATCTTGTAATAACCTATAATAAAAAAGAATCTGAAAAACATACATATATATATATAACTATCAGTTTGCTGTACACTTGAAACTAACACTGTAAATTAACTATACTTCATATTTTGAAAATATGTATGTCACTTGCCTTTAGACAGCAGATGTTCTTAATCATTTTATGTCTTCTCAGAATGACATTTTTAAATGCATAAAGTAAGAGGCATAGGAATTAAAAAGAAAGCAAAATATATTGAAATACAGTTGCTGAAAATTGTTTAAATATTTGTGATATAAAAATACAAAGAGTCCTTATTAATAAATTAAAACTGAACCTACTAGTGGTTCTACTACTGCTGTAATTTCAAAGTAATAATGAGATTAATATGCAAATGACACCACCCTTATGGCAGAAAGCGAAGAAGAACTAAAGAGCCTCTTGATGAAAGTGAAAGAGGAGGGTGCAAAAGTTGGCTTAAAGCTCAGCATCAGAAAACTAAGATCATGGCATCTGGTCCCATCACTTCATGGCAAATAGATGGGGAAACAGTGCAAACAGTGGCTGACTTTATTTTTCTGGGTTCCAAAATCACTGCAGATGGTTATTGCAGCCATGAAATTAAAAGACATTACTCCTTGGAAGGAAAGTTATGACCAACCTAGACAGCATATTAAAAGGCAGAGACATTACTTTGTCAACAAAGGTCCATCTAGTCAAGGCTATGGTTTTTCCAGTGGTCATGTATGGATGTGAGAGTTGGACTAAAAAGAAAGCTGAATGCCAAAGAATTGATGCTTTTGAAATGTGCTGGAGAAGACTCTTGAGGGTCCGTTCGACTGCCAGAAGAGCCTAGGATGCAAGTCCATCCTAAAGGAGATCAGTCCTGAGTGTTCATTGGAAGGACTGATGTTGAAGCTGAAACTTCAATACTTTGGCCACCTGATGTGAAGAGCTGACTCATTTGAAAAGACCCTGATGTTGGGAAAGATTGAGGGCAGGAGGAGAAGGGGATGACAGAGGATGAGATGGTTAGATGGCATCACCAACTCAATGGACATGAGTTTGGGTAAACTCCAGGAGTTGCTGATGGACAGGGAGGCCTGATGTGCTGTGGTCCATGAGGTCACAAAGAGTTGGACACGACTGAGCGACTGAACTGAACTGAACTGAATGAGATTAAATAACATGTTGAGATATCTACAACATCAGCAATGTCGTGAAAACAAAAGTGGCTTCTATTAGTGACAAAGGGAAGTTAGCAACACCAGGGTGTGTGGCCTACACTCATAACTGGAGGAAATTCTATATTTCAGTTAGAGTTAGTGAAGATGAAAATGGAATTGTTTTCACATCCAAGACCATGGACTCCTTGAATTCTACCTGTACAAAAGGTCCAGAGACTGCAGGGGAAGAGTCCCTAATGAGAGACAGGAGACAGCTCTAGGTTGTCTTAAAATCTCCCTACAAGGTAACAGAGAAAGCAAGTGTCTGACAGACCCTGCCATTTTAATTAGCAGGCTGTCCCGAGACACTCATGTTCCCTGTCTTTAAACAGGATGAAATTCTGGCTCTCTGCCTTTATAGAGGTCTGACAGCACCTTACAGTAACGTCTTTCCCAAGCCAGTATGCCAAAATTCAAACACCCGGGCTCCTGTAATTCTCAGACAAAGTTCTCAGCAACTTTCCAATTACTGGCTGGAAGAAGGACAGCTTAGGAACCGCACTCTGGGCATTGTTCAGGGCTGCTGAACAACTGTGACCAAGGAGCGCTGTATCGCCCAGTGCAGAGGGCTTCCCTGGGGCCCAGCGGTAAACAATCTGCCTGCCAGTGCAGGAGACACGGGTTCCATCTGGGAAGATCCCACGGGCTGCGCCACAGCTACTGAGCCTGCGCTGTAGAGCCCGTGAGCTGCAACCACCGAGCCCGCGTGGCACAAGTACTGAGGAACACAAAGAAAGCCTGTGCTCTGCGACAGGGAGCCATCGCCATGAGAAACCCCTGCTCCGCAATGGGAGAGCAGCCCCTGCCTGCCATGACTAAGGAAAAGCCCACGCAGCAAGGAAGTCCCAGCACAGCCAAAAATAAAATACATACTAAACTTCTAGAAAAATTAAAATTAACCCGAGGCAGAGAGCCTGTTGCCATCCCGAAGGTTACAGACTGCAGGCTGTTTCATTCTTGTCCCTTGTTCCAAGACACAGTGCTCACATATTCAACATCACATATAGCAGAATCACCCAAGGGGAAAGGAGGCTGACTAAAAGCCACGAGCGTAAGCACACCAAATATGTCCGAGCTGAATTGCAGCCTCACCCTACTCATGCAAGAGTGGGGGCTGTCTTCTAGACAATTCCTCTATCTAGACCACTAATTTCACCAAAAAAAAGTCTATTTCTAGCCCATCATGTACTCATTAACAAAGCCTGTGGTATCGATCAGAAATCAAGTCAACTGCTCAGAGTAGCTATCTCTGGAAGATAGCCCCTTGATTAAATGCTGGCCACTCAATTCTGGAGGGTGTCATTCAGCAACTCCCTCTGGTGTCTGGATGAAAATGAACACAACTGCAGACATATCACACAGATTATACTGAAAAATCTTTCTAAAGAATTACAGGTCAAATACCTAATTATCACTACTTTGGTAAGAACAACCTGTTAGGTTATTAAGCCACAACACTATTTTGGAAACAAGGAAGTTCTCTTGTGTCTATCACTGAAAGGATTTGGTTACCTTTGTCTTTGAGTTGGGGTGCTGCAGTTACCCTCTATTAAAAGCTATTTTGCAAGCTTTGGGAAATCCCCAAGTTTACAGTTTCAGGAGAGATGTCCTGTCACCCCCTTAATGAAGCGTGGAGGGATCCAGTTCAACAAGCCTGTCTGGAGGGACTGAAAAGGATCAGGGACCAGCCTGTGGAAGAATCATGAGGGAAACAGAGCCACAGAAGGTGGGAACTTGGTTGCTCTCTGAAAGTGACAAGTTGGAATCGTGTGTGAGAGAGACGTTATTACAGCACAATTGGAGAAGCTGAGGAGCAGTGAGTGGGGCTGGCAGGAAGACTCAGGGGCTAGAGAGAAGGGCAGATAATAAGCTTCCTCCTCGAATGTCAAAGCAGTCTCAAGAGCGCAGACAGCAGTGCCACATTCACGAGGCTGCACCTACTGAAACACAGTCTAGAAAAAAACACCCAGCTTAGGATCGCTGAAGGAAATGAGGAGGTGAAGTACTCAGCTGGCCCAGGAGTCAAAAGTCAGCCCAAACAGAACTCTAAAAACTGTCAAGAGAAAATGGCAATGATAAAAAGAGAGAGGCAACCTAACTCGTTCTGATCTGAAAAATAATTTTAAATAAAGAATGATGTTTCTAATAGCAGGTACACCGAATCACAGTCAAAACAAAGCCAGTTAGAATGCCAAGGATGGTCCTGATTACGGTAGAAAATACCTTTTAAAAAAATTCTTGGACTAAGCTAGACTACATTTCCTTCACAGGACTTGTGCCAGTTCTGACCCGTCCATTGTGGATGAAAATGATAAAGCTCATCCAGGTATGGCCACACGAAACACTCACGCCTCTCTCCACACTGGCTCTGGGTTCTTGAAGAACAGCAGAGGAAAAGCGGGGGGAAATGTGAGTACTGATGAATCATGGGATTATGAGCGATCTTTTTCCACTTCTTTTCAACTTTCTGTACTGCTCAAAATTTGTATGATAACCAAACATCATTAAATATTTCAGGGGCTTCCCTGGTAGCTCCATGGTAAAGACTCTGCCTGCCCAATGCAAGAGACACAGGTTCGATCCCTGACCCGGGAGGATCCCACATGCCACGGAGCAACTAGGCCCAGGGAGGTTCAACCACTGAGCCTGTGCTCAAGCGCCCGGGAGCCACAACTGCTGAGTCCACGCATTGCAGCTGCTGCAGCCTGCGTGTCAGAGAGCCCGTCCTCTGCAACAAGAGAAGCTGCCACGTGAGAAGCCCATCACCACAACCAGAGAGTAGGCCCCCTCTCTGCAACCAGAGGGAGTCCACGCACAGCTGGGAAGACCCAGAACAGCCAAGAACAAATAAAATCGACTTTCAAAATGCCAGTTTATGATAGAGAAATATATATATATATATTTATATATAATTTAGATATATATACATCCCTTTTTAAAGTAAGTTATCCCCACTGCCTTTGATAACTCCAGGTGGCATGGATTTTGGTGTGCCATTTTGGTATGTTTATTTGGTCTTCCCAGGTGGTGCTAGTGGTAAAAAACCCACCTGCCAATGCAGGAGACATAAGAGATGTGAGATCAGTCCCACGGTTGGGCAGATCCCCTGGAGAAGGGAATGGCAACCCACTTCAGTATTCTGGCCTGGAGAATCCCATGGACAGAGGAGCCTGGCGGGCTACAGGGTTGTAGTCCGGGCTACAGTCCACAGGGTTGTAAAGACACGACTGAAGTGACTTAGCACACACACAGGAATATACTTGTTCACTAGTATACTCCTAACACCCAGGACAGGGCCAAGAACATTGTCAGCATCTAAAACACATAGTTTGCAAAAATGAATTATTTCTGGTATCCTCAACATTTTGCCTAGTATCTAATGCTCCTCTTAAAATGTGACAATCTCAACTAAATAAAATGCTTAAGACAAAACCAAGATACTTCCCATATTCTCTTCATGGTGCAACATTTCCTGAGACTATTATGTCCATTACTAGGACTATATTTATACAAACATGGCTTGAGATTGCACTTGATACTTTTTGGTTTTGTTTACATAAGGGAAACACTGTTGGCTCATATTGATCTTGTAATCAACTCAAACCCTCAAGTCTTTTTCCCATAATTTGCTGTCAAATCCGATTACCCTCCTTCTGCACTTGTACAATTGATTTTTTTACCCCCAAATGCTAGACTTTAAATAATCCTTGTTACGTTTTACCTTATTTGTTTTGGTCTATTATCAGAGTCTCCTGAGATGCTCTTGAATGCCTGATTCTGCAATCTTATATATTACCCATCTCTCCACACGTCTTTGATAATGTTATCAGCTTCTAAGTCTCCAGAAAGTGAAAGTGTTCGTTGCTCAGTTGCGTCCAACCCTTTGTGACCCCATGGACTATAGCCTGTCAGGCTCCTCTGTCCATGGGATTCTCCAGGCAAGAAGACTGGAGTGGGCTGCCATTTCCTTCCACAGGGTATCTTCCCAACCCAGGGATCGAACCCCGGTGTCCTACACTACAGGCAGACTCTTTACCATCTGAGCGATCAGGGATGTCCTAAGTCTCCAGAGTTGAGGATAAAGCTATTAAATGGATAAGAACAACAGAAAGATTTCATTCAGCACCGTTAGCAAACTCATCCAGGCAGCAACGCTCTTGGGACAGGTATCACTGGATGTTAGACTTGAAAGAACTCATCACAGTCATCCAGTATACACTAGTATATTGTTATACTATACTAATACTAATAATATTAGTACATTATATTAATGTATTACTTATATAATAAAATGCATATTAATACAAATGAAAAAAAGATTAAATAGTCCCACATGAAAACTCTGTCCATATCCTGGAGTAATTTCCTTGAACGTATGACAAGTTCCTTTAAAATGCCAAGGTGCCCTCTTATTACTCTTCTGTCCCAGACATCCATCCTCTCCTGGCTGCAGTGACAGTTATTAAGAGGGCAGCCAGAAGCACGCATGGAGTTAAGCCGTCCTGCCCCTCTGTTTTCTGGTGATACTGTACCGTGTGTCCTGGCAGCCGTCCTCTTCCTCCTTTGCCTGGCAGCTACATAGCCGATCATTGTCCTCTGCACTTTGTAAGGGCCAGCTGTCATCACTGGAGTGCGGGAGGCCATGATGGATCCTGCAAATGCATACATGGTGGAAAAGAGAGGAAACCGGTTCTGCAACAGGAGACCTGGTCCAGCAGGAGGGCTGGCCCTTGAAGAGGAGTAACCAGTAATCCAGCATTGAATGTCCAAAGAGTGTTGACTGGAGCTGGTGTCAGTATTCAAGAGTTTCTAGGCCTGGAGGTTTTGTTTAGTGGGTGCACGCTCAAAGCCAGAGGAAGCATCATCTTCACCCCCGATGATGGAAATAGGTGACCAAGATGGGTGGTGGGGCGGGGGTTAAGGGGGAAAGGGCTCAGGGAGAAACCTCAAATGACGGTGCTGTTGGGCTAAGTAGAGGTTGGTCTTAGTCCCAGAGTCACTCTCGGCCCTTGAGAAAAGGTGATGAGACCATGGTTCGGCACG
This sequence comes from Moschus berezovskii, assembly GCF_049115385.1. NCBI lineage: Eukaryota > Metazoa > Chordata > Mammalia > Artiodactyla > Moschidae > Moschus > Moschus berezovskii. Next base: position 2,764,991 of record NC_142485.1, read on the forward strand.
ATCCTTTTCAGCAGACCCATAATGTGCATATGGAATTTAGGAGATCTATCTGGTCCTCCGAAAGAAGACAGTCCCCTAAGGCGAGAACGAGGATATGGTCCAAGAGAAAGTAGAAATGTCACATTCAAGAGGCTCGGACCTCCCATGAGGACCGGATCTGTACCAGAGCCGGCAGCTGAAACAGCACCGGGGACCAAAGCACATTGGCTAATCAGGCATCCCTAAAAAGCCGAAGGGAGGTCATGGGTCCCTGCCGCCCTGTTCTGTCTCTCCACTTGCACACACTCAGATGACACTCACAGCCTCTCACAGCCTCTCACACCCTCGTCCAGTGTCCAGCACACTCATGCTCCCGACCAGTTCTCCCGAGTAACTCAGTCATTTCCTTTGTTGCTTCCTCTGCCCTCTGGAAAAGGAGGAATCAGAGAAGTCAAGACTGTATGAAACCCGGTTGCAGAAAAGAGATTCCAGGAGCGATCTGGATAATCAGCTTCTCATTGTATTCCTGTCTCTTCTATCTTTTCCACTTCTGAAATCTCTTCTAAGGAGACCTTACTAAATCCTCCTCTCTCATGCCATTATTCCAGGAGTGCAGAGCCTCATGAGGTGGGTGGTAGCTAAGTGGGAAAAGATATGCATTAATATAAAAATAAAATTTACGATATAAAATCAAGTTTAGACCAACCATCTTGGCTTGCTTGGGACTTGAAGGGACTTTTACAATGTGGTTCCGGTGCCCAGACTGGGAAAGTCCCAGGCAAACCAAGCTGATCCCCCAAAACAGTAAACAAACATTGCACCGGCCCTGAAAACCACCAAAAATTTCCTCTAAGTTTCTACTTCCTGGATTCCAAATAGAATTGTATTCCTTTATAATTTTGCCTTAAAACGACCGCTGCACACAGCATGCTGGTCTGACTAAATCTGACCTCCTTCTTAACCTCTGCGAGATGTTGATAATTAGAACAGATCCACCCTTCAAATTTTCACCCAATCCATCCACTTCTCTTGATCTCTACAAGCTCCATCCTGGTTGAAGGCCTGGTCACTAAACACAAGCCCAGATGAAGACACTCACCTTCTTCCCAAGGGTTCTCAGGCTGAAGGAGAAGTTGTTTTTCATTTTTTCTTTTTCTTTTGTTCTGTTTTGTATTGAATTTCCAACCCATTATGAACCCATACTTTTGTAACATTCAGTAAAAATGGATTACTAGGAAAATGATCATGCACTTGAGTCTTGAAACAATGTCAACTTTTCTCTGAGTTCCTACCTGCTTCCTGTCCATTTCTCTATCGACTTTGTTGTTCATGGGCAACAGTCAGACTTGCTGCCAAGGACCACACTTTGAGAAGTAACATTCTAACAGATAGCATCGCTTCCACATTTTTCTCCTTTCTTCCTGCCAAAAAAAAAATCTAAAATGATCTTTCAAAATGTAAATTCAGTTCAGTTCAGTCGCTCAGTCATGTCCGACTCTCTGCAACCCCATGAATCACAGCACACCAGGCCTCCCTGTCCATCACCAACTCCCGGAGTTCACTCAAACTCGTGTCCACAGAGTCGGTGATGCCATCCAGCCATCTCATTCTCTGTCGTCCCCTTCTCCTCCTGCCCCCAACCTTTCCCAACATCAGAGTCTTTTCCAGTGAGTCAACTTGTTGCATGAGGTGGCCAAAGTGTTGCAGTTTCAGCTTTAGCATCAGTCCTTCCAATGTGTGTCAGCCCACAGCTCACAAAACCACAGGAGGAGGGGGAGGTTGTGACCATAGACTTCAGAGACAGACCGCTTGGATTTAATCTCTGCACATACTTCATAGAGTTAGTGACCGTGTCACCTCACTTCCACGTGTCCCATTTCCCTCATCTAAAAACTGCATCTACTTCATAGGGTTGCTGTGAGGATTAAATGTCTTAATTTTTATAAAATGCTTAGAACAATGTCTAAGGCATGGTAAGTACGAATGCTACTTTTACTATTATTACGTATTATTAGCATGGCCGATGGCATCCTGCCTTTATAAAGGTCATGCATCATTGTTGTTCTTGTTATTTACATGACCTATGAGTCCCTCCCCCATCTCTCTAGCCTCATCTGAACAACTAAGGCATCAAGCCAGCCTCTTACCACAAGATAAAAAAACAATATATTCAGGATTTCATGCAGACAGATCATTTGTGGAGGACTAGATCATCTTTTTTTCCGTCTATGGGGTCGCACAGAGTCGAACACGACTGAAGTGACTTAGCAGCTTAGCAGATCATCTTTTATCTAATAGCCAGCCCTTTCTCTCCATTTACGGGAGAACTATATACCCACCCCCTTGACTTGCAAGGGACCATGGACTTGCTTTGGCCAACGTGGTGTTAGCAAGCCAGATCTTCACAGAGACTGATGTAGCTGGGCTCTGCCCTTGAGCTTCTACTGTCAGCATGAAATGAACAGGTTCTGGGCGGCCCACTGGCTGGGTCAGACGTGAATGGAGAAGGTTGAGAGCCACGTGGGTCAGATGTGAATGGAGCCTGCAGCCTGAGCTCAGATGCCAGTCAGCCTGAGCTCAGCAGGACTGCCCCGGCCAAAGAGTGCCACTGAAAACTTTTTGTTTATTTGTTACGCAGCTAAAACTAACTGCTCACACCATCTCACCTCTTCTCTTTTTCCTGTACAGTAAAATCTGTTTCTTGGGATTTTGTCCCATTTCACTGCCAGGAAACCCCACTCCTATATGCTACAACGCATCTGGAGAAGTAGCACATTCGAAAAACAGCTCCTAGTCCATCCCATGATCTCAGAATTTGGGCAAGCTCTTGAGGTTTTACTTTGGGCACTCAAAACCTCCAGTTTTTAATAAATGTCTTTTTTAAGTGTTTATACAATACATACATACGTAATATTTTATATACAGATAGAGATATAGCATTTTCTTGACAGATGCTATGTAAAATAAATCCAGAAGTACAGAGGTTGTCTCTTTGTTCCCCACCATCTTAGAATAAGCTCAGGTTTATACATAGAAGCTGAATGCAAATTGAGTGAAGAATACAAGAAACAGAAGCGCAGTGGTCTCCATGCCAGGAAGGAAAGAGCACAAAGGAAAAACTGAAGTTGCCATCAGTTCTGTTCCTTTCCTCCTAGATAATATAAAACAGAAGCTAAGTAACTCTAAACCTCTTAGATCAAGTCTAAAATTAACTTTAACACATGCCAGTGATATTCTAAAGGCATCCACCAATTTGTAAGCAGGTTAATGTCTGGCATAGCGCTCAAACATTTCCTTTGTATCTTTTCTCTTAGAAGCTGTAAATAAACACAGACTCCGTATGGTTTCCCAGAGCCATGGCACACTTCCGTCTTTTTCCTGCAAAGACAGAGGGAAATGGTTACAGTAACAGCTCCTGAAGCCCCTGGGGAATGCAGACGTGGGCGTGGATCATGGCAGAGCTTCCTTCATTAGCCAGCTCCCAGCTCCTGTGAGTGCTCCTGGACATCAGCTTGCTGCTGCGACAGAGTCTGCTCCTCCAAAAGCTTAGGCACTCCCTTCAGATGTTACTCCCACATGTCAAATGCACGACCATTTGAGAAAACATTTTGAAATCTGAACTGAGAAGGGAGCTAATGGGTCAATAGGGACCGTGTTACTATTCTTCAAACAAGAAGTAGCCTGATACTTGGTCCCGTGTTTATTACCTTGTGAATATCATGGCATCTTAACATGAACTTGCCTTTTGAATGTGTCCGGGGTGGGGGTGGGGTAATGAAGGGAAAGCTGGGCTGTTAAAGTTAATACCCCTCCCTTTATAATTCATTGACTGATGTGAAAAGAGTGTTGCAATGGTTTTTAATGTTGATTTGAAAGGTTTTCCTCAGTCTGGCTTTTGGCCGTGCTAAAAGGTTCATGGGATTTATGTTTTCTTAGCAAAATACATAAAAGTTCCTACTTGTTCACCACAGGGCTGGTGGGTGACAGCTATATTGCAACTTACCCAACCATCTTCCGGAGAAGGCGATGGCACCCCACTCCAGTACTCTTGCCTGGAAAATCCCACGGACAGACATGGGGTTGCTAAGGGTCGGACACGACTTCAGTTTCCCTTTTCACTTTCATGCATTGGAGAAGGACATGGCAACCCACTCCAGTGTTCTTGCCTGGAGAATCCCAGGGACGGGGGAGCCTGGTGAGCTGCCATCTATAGGGTCGCACAGAGTCAGACACAACTGAAGCGACTTAGCAGCAGCAACCATCTCCAGGTAAAAGCCAGAACTCAATTCACCTGCCCTCGGACAGAGCAGGTAAGCTCTTCCCCTCCAGTCTGCATAAAGCAGGGGCGGGTGGGAGGAGCGGGTTTCAAACACTCACTGGTGAAGGATGTTGCATCCTGAAGCAGCTGAATGCTACACCACACAAAAGGTTTCCAACAAAAGTGCTCTGAGGGTCTAAACACCACGGCTCTTCTAGTCCAGCAAACAATCTGATGGACTCTGCAGATCAGCTCCAACAGCAAGCACTTTCTTTAAGTTTTTGTTTGTTTGTTTGGAGAGGGTAAAAGAAATTCTTTAGGCCAGCAAACATAGAAAGAAGATATTTAGCATTAAAAACTAGCAGAATTGACTATTACCCTCAGATTAATGATATTAAGGAAACTGCAAAGGGTCTCTTTTCTCAGTCACCTTTCTTTTTTAACTGAAGTATCAACTGTCCACACTGTGTTAGTTCCAGGTGCACAAGGCAGTGATCTGCCATCTCTAAACATTCCAGTTGGCCCCCGCGGTGAGTCCAGTTACCGTCCATCACCACACGCAGCTATTACGGCATCACTGACTCCACTCCCCACGCTGTGCGTCTCACCCCAGGGTTCATTCATGTTTCACTGCACACGTGTTGCTGTTAATCCTGCTCACCTATTTCACGCACCCCTCGACCACTGACCCCGCCCTTCTGCAGCAAGCTCTTTTTTCTCTGTAACGACTCGTCTGCTTCTGTTTTGTTTGTTCATTTGCTTGTTTTTTATATTCCAAATACAAGTGAAATCATACAGTGTTTGGCTTTCTCTGTTTGGTTCATTTTACTTAGCATAATACCCTGTAGGTCCATCCATGTCGTCTCAAACGGCAAGACTTCCTTCTTTTCTGTGGCTCAGTAACGCTCCACGGTGCATAGATGGACGTCTCCTTTACCCACTTGATGAAAAGCTTCCATGTTGGCTATTCCATTGACCATTGTCATATGACACAGTGAACATCGGAGTACACACAAGTATTCGGATAGTGCTTTTGTTTTCTTCCAATAATACCCAGAAGTGAAACTGATGGGCCATATGTGGTTCTATTTTTAATTCTTTGGTGAAACTCCACACTGTTTTCCACAGCAGCATCACCAGTTTCCAATTCCACCAACATCATCTCCACATTCTCATCAACACTTATCTGCTGTCTTTCTGATGACGGCCATTCTGACAGATACATATCCTTGCCTCTTTTATCGTAGGTGAATCGACCGTATAACTGAGGCTTTATTCCTGGGCTCTCTGTTCCTTTGATCTATGTGTCTGTTTTTGTGCCAGCATCAAACTCTTTTGATGCTAATAGCTTTGCAGTATAGTTTGAAATCAGGGGACGTGATACCTCCACTTTGTTCTTCCCTCTCCAAACTGTTGTGGCTATTTGGGGGGTCTTTGTGTTTCCATACAAGTTTTAGAATTACTTTTCTTCTAGTTCTGTAAAAGTACCATTGGTATTTTGATAGGGCTTGCATTGAATCTGTAGATGGCTTTAGGCAGTATGGTCCCTTTTTCTCCCAAACTCAGAGCATCTTTATGATCATTACCTTGAACTCTTTTTTGGGGGTAGACTGTTTATCTCCACTTCACTTAATTCTTCTCCAGGGGTTTTAACTTGTTCCTTCACTTGGAAAATATTCCTCAGTCACCTAATTTTCCTAGTTCTGTTTTTGTGTCTATCAGATGGTTCAGTTACATCTCCTGCTCTTGCGGAAGTGGTCTTCTTCAGGAAACATCCTGAAGGGCCCAAAAGCACACTCCTCTCATCACCAGAAGTCTGTGCTCGAGGGTGGCCCCACGTGGTCACTGTGGGCCGTCTGTCGTGGTGGCCTTCTACTGTGGCCCATCTTGCTGCAATGCCCTCCTCTTGCAGAAGACACCTGGCCATTTGTAGGTGGGGCAGGTTCCCAGGGAGCTGGCTACAGGAGACGGGGGGCCCAGGGCTGGCGTTGGCTTGCTGGTGGATTGCGGCTGGGTCCTAGGCCTCTGGTGGGAAAGCCCTCGTGCTAACAGATTAGGAAGGGAACTCCAAAATGACACTTGCTACACCAGCGTCCTTGTGGTTGGACAACCTCTCAAGATTGGCTACCATGAGCATCTGTGTCCCCAAGGGGAGACCCAGTCACCTCCTGCTTCTCGGTTAAGCGCTCCAAGATCAGCAGGCGGGTCTGACCCATGGATCCTTTCAATTCAGGCCTTGCACTAGGACTCAGAGTTTGTGAGATTTTATTTTACAGAAGACTTTTGCGGATGGAGCATCTGTTTCCTACAGCCCTCCAGCTCTCCTGTGCAAGCTTCACTGGCCATCAGAGCCAGAGGTTCTGGGGGCTTTGTCTTCCCAGTGCAGGACCCCCCAGGCTACAAAGCCCTGTGTGGGGCTCAGACCTCTCACTCCTGGAGGAGACGCTCCGCAGTTGTCAGGATCCTCCCCTTTGTGTGTCACCGACCCAGGGGTGTGAGTCTTGGCTGTACCACAGCTCCACGCCCCTCACCTGTCTGGTGTGATTGCTTCCTCACATCGCTAGGTGTGGAAGATCTTTCCGGCAAGTCTTCCAGTTTTTCTCACCAATAGTTTCTCTGTAAATGGTTGTAATTTTGGTGCCTGTGAGAGGCAAGGCCTTCATACTCTGTCATCTTGGCCACACCGCTCCCCCTCGAGCTTGGATGCCTGGAGTAGTTGACAAAGAAGAACGTGAGCACAACAGTTTACAAAATCTCTGCATCAAACTCTCCCATAAAGCACTGAAAACCATACATCATCTATCATGCTTCCTCTAAACATAACTTAGAGACGAACCAGGAAATTATGGGAGACATGTAGCTAGTAATGCAATTTACATATTTTCAAGGACAAATTCTGTCAGTAAAAAAAGGTTTGCAGTGTAAGTCCCCTCTTCACAAATAAAACACATAAGATTGTAATGGCTGATTTACTGGGAGTTTGGGACTGACATGTACACACTGTTGTATTTAAAATTGATAACCAACAAGGACCAATTGTACAGCAGAGGGAACTCAGCTCAGCATCCCATAATAACATAAATGGAAAAAGAACTTGTAAAAGAATAGATGCATGTATATAACTGAACTGCTTGGCTGTACAGCTGAAACTAACACAGCGTTATAAATCAACTATGGTCTAATATAAAATAAAAAATTAGGGATTTCCTTGGGGGTCCAGTGGTTAGGACTCTGTGCTCCCACTGCAGGAGGCAGAGGTTCAATTCTTGGTTGGGGAAATAAGATCCCACGTGCCACAGGAGGTGGGCAAAAAAAGTAAAATTAAATAAAATTTAAAATAAAAAAAAGTTAAAGACACATGACTTCCTGATGTGCAATATAAAATAATGAATCAAAATGAAAGCAGCAGATACTGTTTATAACAAAGGCTGCTGAAAAACAGAAGGAGGAGGAGGAGAGGAAAGGGAAGGGAAGGACAGGACCAGCCTCACCCTCAGCCTTAGGAAAAGAGTCCGTGTACGTGGCGCAGCGACTGTGTTGACTGACAGGCCTGAAACACATGTTGGCAGAAGGATGAAAGGAAAGCTGTCAGTGACTCGTTTCAGAGAAGAGCACGCTGAGCTGGGTTTCGAGCAGTCTGAGTCACAGCCTCATCTCCACCCTTGACTGAGTGATGGGCTTTGGAGCCACTGAGAGTCACTTGCACTCACTGAAGTGCTGCTGTTCACTAAACACTTAGCCTGAATCACCGTGATGAACTGCATTCTTCTTCAAAATACTCACTGCCCCTCCCTGCAGGCAAGCCCTTCCCTGGAGAGAAGTCATACCTTCTGCTCCTCTGCTGTTAGACTAAGCCTGAGACTTCCAAGGAGAAGCTTCAAGAGCCAGTATCTTTTCACCACGATCTCTTTACCCCTCTGTCAACCAGCAATGTCTCAAATAGCGGCTTCTCTGTGGGCCCAGCCCTGGAGTGAACATCTTCATCAAGGGGAGCCAAGTCTGACCCAGCCTGGACCCACAGCAGAAGCAAGAGGGACGGTCGCTGAAATATGGGGGCGGCCTGTCACCGCAGTATACCAACCAGACTGGTCTGATTTAAGATCTAACTGCAACGTGTACAAGTCATGTTTCCCACGCTTCTGTTCTTACCACTGACGTCCTAGACAGTGCACCAGGGTAAGAATCCACAGAAGTTAAGTTTCCCATGCTTATTCCCAGCCGAGGAAGACGGTACTCTTTCCCCCTTCCAGGACTGCCTGTGATAATAAATTTGTGGCTTTCAGTTCTTCGGCTACATATTAAAACGTTTAGAATAAATAATCTCTCAAGTTCCTTCCAACTCAAATGTTCTACATTCTCCTGACTCCTTCCATGGACTGTTTTGAGTCTCGAGTGAGTTTTGTAAAGGTTTCTTCAGTGATGTTCGCTACTGTGCTTGTGTGCTAGTCGCTCAGTCGTGTCTGACTCTGTGCGACCCCATGGGCTGTAGCCCGCCAGACTCCTCAGTCCGTGGGATGCTCCAGGCAAGAATACTGCAGTGGGTTGCCATGCCCTCCTCCAGGGGATCTTCCCAACCCAGGAACAGTACCCAGGTCTCCCACAATGTGGGCGGATTCTTTACCCACTGAGCCACTAGGGAAAAGTAGTTATCTGAGAAACATTCACTTAAGTGAGATCTAACATATTTGCTTCTTATAAAAATTTCACAGCTATTACTGCAGACATCTACAGCATATTGATTTGTACTCCTTGATACTTTCCTTTGTAAATTTGTTATTCAGGTTTTTATAAGTTTGCATACCATCTTTCTGATTAAAATGCAAGCTTCTTTGTAAGAAAAAAAGGGTTGTTTTTTTTTTCCTGTTACCTTGCTCCTTATCATGCCTTGCTATGTTTTAATAGTTGCTAAAGAACTTGCTTGTTAACCAATAAATATTTTTCTTAAATTCAGAATGATGGAAACCAGATTCAATAATAGGATAAAGCATTCATTGTAAAGATTTTAAAGACGGCAACAAATTTTTTGATGCTCCTCCCATCTAGAGACAAGAGTCTAACTTCCCTCCCATTGAATCTGGGTTAGCTTGAGAGGCTCATTTGTAACCAAAACAATACAGCAAAAGTGATACTCTGTGACAAGTCAGAGAAAGTAATGCAGCGTCCATTTTGCTCACCGGAATGCTTACTTGTGGAGCTCCAAAGTGTAAGAAGAGCAAGTGCTCTAGGCTGGAAGCCCCAGCCACATGCAGAGGCCACACGGCACACACATTAGGAGAGACCAAGGAGGGCTCGGTTTTCAGGCCTCGTAGCCTGTGAGCCAGATCTGTGACGGAAGAAACTCCGGATAATTTCAGCGCCCAGCTATTAATGTCACCCCCAGCTGTCTGAGTCTTCCTAACAGGGGCACCAAGCTTTATGGACTAGAGACAAGCAATCCTTGCTCTGCCCTTTGTAAATCCCATAAGCATAGTAAAATGGCTGTTGCTGTATGCTACTAAAATTTGGGGTGGTTTGTTACATACTAATAGATAACTGGAACTTCCATAGGGTGTCTGCAAAAATCAGCCCAGACAAGTGTCACACAAACAAGTGTGTGCAGCCACACGCTTTCCTGCTTTGTCTTTTTATTAGTGTAGCAACCCACTGGGGTAAACACCTCTTCAGTAAGAGCAATCTGGAAGACAGGAGTATTAAAACATCAGGCAGAGATACAATCGAATTATTATCAAGCAATTGCAACATAAAGAGAGCAGGTGCCGACAGCGTCTGAGGACCCATTTCTTTACTGTGCAGTTTCAACACCACAGCAGAAGCAGGCAGGATGTCATCAAGGACAAGTGGAGTCAATACGGACTCCAAAATGCATTACAGCCCACTTCTAAATAAATATGTAAAATCTGCTTTAAACCGCAGATTCTAGCTCAGCGGGGAGCAAACTGTTCTAACGGCTTTTACACACGAAGCCCAGGGAAGAGAATCAGGAGGAGGCACCCAGCGTGCCCAGCTTGGGGTGGAGATGGGCAATCCACTAAAACTCCCTCGGTGACATGGCATCCTCTACACGAGATAGGTTTCCCCTTAGGGATCTCCGAAGCTCTGCTCTGGGACAGAAAAGCCAACATGTTTAAATGAGAACAGTTGGATACAACTATATATGACATACATGAGTTGTATGTGTGTTTATGCTTTAAAAAGCCAGTGCTCTTTCATGTCAGTTCAGTTGCCTAACAAGTCTGCCCCGAGGGAGCAATAAAGCATATTAAGCTCTTTGGGGTTATTTCTCTTGGGTTTGCCTGACTGGTTAGTTGGTCAGTTTTGTAGCCAGGTGCCATATTATTTTCTATGCACTTAACATAGGCCTTATGACATTCTCTGTGCAGGGTACTATTCTAGGCACTAAAAGAAATGGAAAGCATAATCCTTACCCTCGAAGAGCTTACATGTCAGTAAGGGAGATACAGGTGCGGCGGAAAGGTAATATTGTGCGACAGCCAAGACATAGAAACAATCCAAGTGTCTATCTGTGAAAGAATGGATAAAGAAGACGTGTCACATATGCACAGAGGACCATTCCTCAGTGAAACAATGCCGTCCGCAGCAACACGGGCGGACCTAGAGATCATCACACTGTGTGAAGTAAGTTAGAAAGAGAAACACAAATATCGTATGATGCCGCTTATATGGAGAACCTAAAATATGACAGAAACAAACACGTCCACAAAGCAGAGACAGACTCAGACACAGAACAGACTGGGGGTTGCCCAGGGGAGTGGGAGGCTGCGGTTGGCAGACGTAAGCCTTTATATACAGGACGGATAAACAACAACGTCCACCGAAGAGCAGAGGGAACTCTATCCATATGATAAACCATAATGGAGAGAATATTAGAAAAGAACGCATACATGTGCACGAGTCACTGTGCTGTGTAGCAGAGATCAGCACAACACTGTAAATCAACCACACGTCAATAAACATATTAAAGCAAAAAAATGCGAACTACTGTGCAAAGCAGGAGGTACTAAGAGCAGAGAACAAAAACTGTTTGATACACACAAGCCTACATCAGAAAGGTTCAACTGAATTTGGACATGAAACAGTCCAAATCACATCCATCCTTCTTTTCAAGATGGCAGCCTCCTTAGAAAAAATAATTTTGATTACATGCTTTTTTAAATCCCTCACCGTCTTTCAGGTATGTTGCCACATAGCATTGCTCACTGAATAAGAATGGAATTCATGAGTGCAGTGGACTTGGTATAAGATCTACCACTTAGAACCTACCCACCCAGGTGTCGCTAGTGGTAAAGAACCCACCTGCCAATCAGGAGACCGAAGAGATGCAGGTTCAGTCCTTGGGTTGGGAAGATGCCCTGGAGGAGGGCGTGGCAACCACTCCAGTGTCCTTGCCCGGAGAATCCCATGGACAGGGGAGCCTGGAGGGCTATAGTCCAGAGGGTCGCAAAGACTCAGACACGAGTGAGGAAACTTAGCACAAACGCACCAAGAACCAGCTCGGCGCCCCAGGCTCTCCTTGCCTCTCAATCCTTCCGCAGTGTCCATGCTTCTTGTCCTCACCCTCCCACTTTTAAAAGCTGTCAATGTGGTTTTCATAAAACTTGAAGTGTTACCTTCAGAATTTTGTATTTTGAGCTTTATCATGAATTGTGAAATTAAAGAGTTGGTTCCCTGGACAAGAAAACAGTCCTTCTCTTTGTACTCAAAATGGATGGATGAGCATGCATTTCACCACCTCTGAATGACCCAGGTCCTGTCTGCATTACCCTACTTCCAGCCAGAAAGTGGTCCCGCAGCCACAGGGTCCATAGTCTGCCGGCTCTGGGAGGACCTCTGATAAAAGATGTATTGACTCTAAAATATGACAAGAAACCTTCAAAACTGAAATGAAAACTGCTTAAATATCTTAAAGTATAAAGTTATATCACCTAGACAATTGCACCTCAACTTGTACATAATTGTAGAGAACTGGCATGTAGTGTGGGCTATGGGCACGTTTAACACGTATTAAGAAAGCAGTGGACACATATCAGCAAAGTCCGGATACAGAGGGGACCGTTCTCGGCCTCCAGCCTTTGCTCTGTCCACCCCCTGCCTTTCCCTAGCGAAGCTCTGGCTTTGTGCAGAAGCCCAGCACTTCCGCAAGCAGCTGAGCATCTCGAGGAAAGCTGACTCCAGTTCTAGAAATAAACTTTATGGTCTAATGGTGCTGTCACTCCCTTTGGCAGTGTTTGGCTCAGAAACTGGCACACAGCTCAACTCTGGCCAGTGAGACATGAAAAGTATCCTACTGAGGGACGGGTGTTCTGGAGGAAACTTCTTCTCTTCTAAAAGAGAGGCAGCCCCTTAAACCTGAAATTTCTCTGTCTGAACACGAGGTCTGGAACTATTCCGGCCATTTTGCTGAAACCTGAGGAAAACCCAGCAGTGAGGAGGGCGGGATGAAGAGGCAGGAAGTCCCCAGGTCCTTGACCACACGGCCCAGCAGCTAACTCCTCTGAACCTTCTGGAACCTCTGCTGTGCTCATCGTGTCTGACCCTTCAGCGGCCCCATGGACTGAAGCCCAGCAGGCTGCTCTGTCCGTGGGATTCTCCGGGCCACAGTACTGCAGTGGGTTGCCTTTCTTCTCCAGGGGATCCTTCCGACCCCGGGATGGAGCCCACATCTCTTACGTCTCCTTGCACTGGCGGGCAGATCGTTCAGCCCTGCTCCAGCACTCCACTGGAACCTCCTACCCTGTGAGATAAACAGTTTAATCCAGTTTCCTTCAGTGTTTCCTTACTGACTTCTAGGTGCCCTGTCAGCCCACCCCAAGAGAAAGCAACCCACTTCTCGCGTTTCCATTCTCATCTGTTTCAGGCATTTTCAAAGAACGACCAAACGTCTTTCTATCACTGGTGGTAGGTCTCCCAGCACAAGGATCACGTCATGCTGGTTCCAAGGTGGTTAGCGTTACCTGTGTGAGCAGAGCGTATGCTTTCTCACAGCAGTGCCGTGCATTCATTCTTTGTTTGGCTTAAGTACATTATCTATTTTTACATGTTTTCAGCTTCATAGTATTCTTTCTTTTTGAGGTATATTTGGTTTACAGTGTTCTGTTAGTTTCAGGTGTGCAGATACCAGAGGTGGATATATTTATAATAAAATTACATAATTATATACAAAGAATGTGCCGCCAGTGCAGGAGATGCAAGACATGGGTTCGACCCAGCGATGCAACTGAGTATACACACACACACACTCACACTCACACTCACACACACACACACACACACACACATATATAAACATATGTATATTCGTTATTCAGAGTCTTTTCCTTTGTAGATTATTACAAGATACTGAGTATAGTTCTCTGAGCTATAAAGTAGGTCCTTGTTGGCTATCTATTTTACATTTAGTAGAGTGTATCTGTTCATCTCAAACTCCTAATTCACCCCTCCCCCAACTCTTTCCCCTTTGATAACTGGAAGTCTGTTTCCTCTGTCTGACATTCACTCTTGACAATGGCTAAATTCAGCCTGTGTCTGGTTCAGTAAACTGTTGCCCATTGGCAAGTCCTGTGGACAAAAATCTCTGTAGCAGATTTCCAGCATGAAAGCCACTAATGAAGATATCAATTGCTTCTCCCTAAGTGTTCATTTGTGCGCCTATCTGGAACCTGACCTACAGAACCATGTGACTAATAAACTGGGTATTCTTGTAAGCCATTAAGTCTGTGACATTTGCTGCAGAGCACTAGAAAAGAACTAGGGTGTCATGTAAATCATGCAAACACTTTTAACACAAAATGAGTAATATATGCTAGGGGTCAGCAAACCACAGACTGTGGATCTGTTTTCATACAGCCTACATGCTAAGGATGGTTTTTACATTTTTAAAGCTTTGTAAAAATTAACATTTCATGCAAGGATGGGCACAATAAAGGACAGAAATGGTAAGGACCTAACAGAAGCAGAAGAGATTAAGAAGAGGTGGCAAGAATACGTAAAAGAACTATGCAAAAAAGGCCTTAATGACCCAGATAACCTTGATGATGTGGTCACTCAACTACAGTCAGACATCCTGGGGTGTGAAGTCAAGTGGGCCCTGAGAAGTATTACTATGAACAAAGCTAGTGGAAATGGTGGAATTCTAGCTGAACCATTTGAAATCCTAAAAGATGATGCTATTAAAGTGCTGCATTCAATATGTCAGCAAATTTGGAAACCTCAGCAGTGGCCACAGGACTGGAAAAGGTCAGTGTTCATTCCAATCCCAAAGAAAGGCAATGCCAAAGAATGCTCAAACTATGCTACAATCGTGCTCACTTCACAGGCTAGTAAGGTAGTGCTCAAAACCCTTCAAGCCAAGCTTCAGCAGTAAGTGAACCAAGAAATTCCAGATGTTCAAGCCAGATTTAGAAAAGGAAGAGGAACCACAGATCATACAGCTAACATTAGTTGGGTTATGAAGAAAGCAAGGGAACTCCAGAAAAACATCTATTTCTGCTTCATTGACTACACCGAAGCCTTTGACTGTGTGCATCACAACAAACTGGAAAATTCTTAAAGAGATGGGAGTGCCAGACCACCTTATCTGTCTCCTGAGAAACTCGTATGCAGGTCAAGAAGCAACAGTTAGAACTGGACTTGGAACAATGGACTGGTTCAAAATTGGGAAAGGAGTACATCAAGGCTGTATATTGTCACTCTGCTTATTTAACTTGTATGCAGAGTACATCATGGGAATGTTGGGCTGAACTAAGCACAAGTTGGAGTCCAGATTTCCAGGAGAAATGTCAACAACCTCAGATATGCAGATGACACCACCCTTATGGCAGAAAGTGCAGAGGAACTAAGGCCTCTTAATGAAAGTGAAAGGGGAGAGTGAAAAGCTGACTTGAATCTCAACGTTCAGAAAACGAAGATCATGGCATCCGGTCCCATGTCTTCATGGCAAATCGATGGGGAAAAGTGAGAACAGTGACAGGTTTTATTTTCTTGGCTCCAAAATCACTGCAGATGGTGACTGCGACCATAAAATTAAAAGACGCTTGCTTCTTGGAAGGAAAGCTATGACAAACCTAGACAGCATATTAAAAAGCAGAGACATCACTCTGCCAACAAAGGTCCATATAATCATATACAGATGTGAGAGCTGGACTCTAAAGAAGACTGAGCACCAAAGAATTGATGCTTTCAAACTGTGGTGCTAGAGAAGACTCTCAAGAGTCCCTTGGACTGCAAGGACTCCAAGGGACGACAGAGGATGAGATGGTTAGACCGCAGCACCGATGCAATGAACATGAGCTGAGAGACAGTGAAAGACAGGGCTGCTTGTGCTGCAGTCCATAACGTCACAGAGAGTTGGACATGACTCAGCCACTGAACAACAACAACAGCAAATTTAAAAAGGAAGAATGCATGACAAGGACTGTATGTGGCCTTCAAAATCAAAATGCTTCCTGTCTGGCCTTTGACGGAGAAGAAGGGCCCCTGTTACACTATTATACTTGCATGCCTAAGGACAAGTGTCAGTAATAGTTCAGGGTCCACACTGTTGGGTCTTTGCTGCATTTAGCCTCTCTGATCTGTTTCCCAACACTCTCCTCGCCTTGGGAATTTGGTCTGTATGGCCCACAAGTGCCTCTGGTTCTGGGCTGGCTGTAGACACAGGGAGTCTGACAAGTGTCAGAGGGCAGGAGAAAGGTGAAACTGGGGTGTCCAGCTCCTTTGTCCCGAGCACCGCCTCAGGCAGGCACAACCCTCAACTCAAGGGCACAGCTCCTTTCGAGGCCTCTGACCTGTACCTTTATCTCCTCTGGAGTCTGGGACCTGCTCACTCTCTCCCTTTGGGCCAAGGGTATCAGCACCCTGACATCCTTATGATTTTCTACATTCTGCCCACACCTGTCTATGCACCTTTTCACTGAAGACTCTGCAGCTCCTTCACCCCGAGTGGGGTCCCTAACTGATACACCCACTAACGTAACTATCGCGGGACAGGAGGGCAAGACGAGAAACAGAAAAATCCACGTGATCAGTTGCACTTGCTTTCTCGTTCACAAAAGAACCTGAAGCAAATATAAAAGACTCTTCATCATGGCTGTTGCTGGGGGCAAAACAGACATAATTTAAAAAAATTTTTTTAAATGATAATTGCTTTACCATACTGTATAGGTTTCTAAGACACCATTGACTCAGCTACAGGTATATACATGTCCCCGCCCTCTTGGGCCTCCCTCCCACCTTCCACCCAGCTCCCACCCCTCTAGGCTGTCACAGAGCCCCAGTTTGAGTTCCCTGTGTCACACACCAAACTCCCACTGGCTCTGTTTTACAGATGGCAGTGCACAAGCTTCCATGCTGCTCTCTCCATTTCTCCCAACTTCTCCATCTCCCGACCCCCCAGGTCCGTGAGTTTGTTTTCTACATCTGCGTCTCCATTGCTGCCCTGCAGCTAGGTCCATCAGTACGGTCCTTCTAGACTCCATGTAAATGCATTAATACACAACATATGATTTTCTCTTTCTGACATACTTCACTCTGTATGATCGGCTCTCGGTTCATCCACCTCATTAGTACTGACTCAAATTCATTTCTTTTACGGCTAATAAAAGTAATATTCCATTGTTCATATGTGCCACAGCTTCTTCATCCATTAATATGTCCATGAACACCTAGGCTGCTTCCATGTCCTAGCTATTGTAAATAGTACAACAACAAACACTGGGGTACAGGTGCCTTTTCGAATTATGGTTTTCTCAGGGTATATGCCCCATAGTGGAATTGTTGGGTCATATGGTAGTTTTATTCCCAGTTTTTTAAGGAATCTCCATATTGTCTTCCATAGTGGCGGTACTGGAGAAGGAAATGGCACCCCACTGCAGTGTTCTTGCCTGGAGAATCCCAGGGAAGGGGGAGCCTGGTGGGCTTCCGTCTGTGGGGTCACACAGAGTCGGACACGACTGAAGTGACTTAGCAGCAGCAGCAGTGGCGGTACAATTTACATTCCTACCAACAGTTTAAGAGAGTTCCCTTTTCTTCACATCCTCCCCAGCATTTATTGTTTGTAGATTTTTTGATGACGGCCATTCTGATCCATGTGAGGTGATATCTCCTCATTGTGGTTTTGATCTGCATGTCTCTAATAATGAGCTATGTTGAGCATCTTTTCATGTGTTTGTTAGCCATCTGTATGTCTTCTTTGGAGAAACATTTAAAACAGATGTAAACTTTTTAAATAAATAAATGTCACTTCCTCCTTTTTTTAATAAAATACTTGGAATATGTTATTTGGTGCTCTAACGTCTTTATCCTTAAGGGCAAACACAGGAGAGCTTGCTGATAAGCACAGATCACTGCTGATACACGACAGGGATCTTCAGAGCGTTAGGAATGGTCTGCTGACGATGTCAGGAAGTGCACAGGGCAGGTTTAGCTCAGTGAATCTGAAGGGCGGATGGAACCCAGCGAGTGGCCCCGGCTGAAACAAGCCCACTGTGAGCCTGCATTAGGCATCTGTGGTCTACTTCGGGGCCAGGGGTTCTTCAATCAGAAAAATAAAACACCTTTATATAGCTTTTAGTTATCTTCTGATATATTTATAGACACAGAAAATAAACTTGTTACCAAAGGGGAAGAAGGGGTGGGGGGGCATAAATAAGGAGTTCAGGACTGACATAAGAAAAACCAGGGCTTACTATGCAGCGCAGGGAGCTGCGGTCAGTGTGGAACGATAACCCACCTTCTGAGCACAGGGCACTTTCACTCCAAAGATGCTTCCCCCGTGACTCAGCCAGTAAAGAGTCTGCCTGCAAGGCAGCAGACCCAGGCTCCATCCCTGGGTCTGGAAGATCCCCTGGAGAAGGAAATGGCAACCCACTCCAGTATTCCTGCCTGGGAAATCCCATGGACAGAGGAGCCTGGAGGGCTACAGTCCATGAGGTCACAAAAGAGTTGGACACACGGACATGACTGAGCAATTAACATAATGGAAAAGAATCCAAAAAAAGTGTGTGTGTATATATATATATATATATATAAAATTGTGTCTTCACCAGCCATGCTGTTTTGTATTACGACTGTCAAAATCACTTATCTGAACTCAACTGGCAGAGTCTTCCTGACGGTCCCCAGTCCTGCCCGCTGGCTGGGTAAGTCTCCCAAATTGTACCTCCATCCTGCCTCACAGCAGCAAGACCCTCACTGCCCACCCTGCTCATCACTACCCAGGGCAGGAAGCTGCAGAGGCAGCTCAGCCTGGGGCTGACCCCGCCCCACGACCATCATTGTATCCCCGGGAGGAGCCCTTCTGGCGGCTCTCCTCCCCAGAGCGCCCCAGCAGCTCTCCGTGCTGTTTAGGGATGAAGTAATAAACTTTCCTGCCAGGACTTACAAAATGTTGCGGCTTTATGGGACAGTGTCTCCTGCTGCTTTGGGCACAAGTCCAGCTGAAGCAAAGAATCCGGGAGGACATCAGAATGACAATATGAACCATTGCACTAAGAACAGTGGAAAAGAAAAATCACGTTCACGACGAACATAGAGCAGAGTAAGTGAGGCAAGTCAGACAGAGAAAGACAAGCATCAGCGCCATCACTCATGTGGAATCTGAAAGAACGATACAAAGAAACTTCGGTGGGAAACAGACTCACGGATGTCGAAATCAAACTTACGGTACCAGAGGGGAAACACGGTGCGAGGGATGAATCAGGAGGCCGGGATGGACACATACATGCTACTATATATAAAATCGATGATCAAAGAGGGCACAGGGCACGTCACTCAACCTTCTGTGATGACCTAAATGGGAAAAGAATCTGTAAAAGGATGAATATGTGTATATGGAGGACAGAGTCATTTTGCTTTACACCTGAAACTAGTACAACACTGTAAATGGACTATAATTCAATAAAAAAAGTTTTAAAAAAGAAAAAAGCTCATCTTCAGAGCAAATGCAAAAACATAAGACTACTAACTTGGATCTTTCTAGTGTGTGAACTGGTGTGTGTGTGCTCAGTCATGTCCAGCTGTTTGCAACCCCGTGGCTCCTCTGTCCATAGAATTCTCCAGGCAAGAATACTGGAGCGGGTTGTCATCTCCTACTCCAGAGGGGATCTGTCTAGGTGAGGTTACAAAAGTGAAATTTTGAATCGATCATGAAAGAAAGCGCTACGTTTATTAGAAGATGTTCTCCGTTTCTGAGAAGGATTTGCTTTCTCAGAACCATCACCGTGACGGTCACCAGGCAGGCATAGCTCAGGCTGGACCGTCGACCTCGCCCGCTGAGATTCTGACTTTCAGGGAAGTGCCTTTGGTGAGGTGTGCACTCCCGCTGTTCCCACGTGTGCTGCTCTTTTTACCAGCTGTGTAAAGGATTTTTTAGTCTTTCTATAAGAGAAACCAAACCTGTGCAGAAACGTGTCAGGAATACTGACAGCTTTGCAGTTAAGTCTCTCTTGTGTGTGATTTCTCTGCAAGGTGCTGCTGACAATATGTAATAGAATGTTGTAAAAGCTACACTGTTTAACACCTCTGAGGGTGCCAAAGGAGACTCCATAAAGACTAGGGCAGTGAATTGAAAAATTATTATTATTTAACATTTATTAATCCTTGGCAGCATGCTAAGCTCTAAAGCTCTAAAGAACACAGCATAGACAGAAGTGGATTGCCTTTCAAGGCCCATGCTTTCCTGAACAAACATGGAAGGGACTTTCACATTATCCTCGTGTAAGAATATGAAATAGAAATACCTTGACTCCATGGACAAAGGCAGAAAAATGCCAAAATAAAAGCCAAAAAGACTCCTGAGGCTGTGTCCTTCATTTACAATTTGCATCCATTTACAGCACGATCCTGGCAGCTGGATCAGGGGTTAGCAAGCTACAGCCTATGGGTGTGCCACCTGTTTCTGTAAATAAAGTTTCCCTGGAACACAGCCATAACCATTTGTTTACATATTGTCTATGGAGGCTTTTGCACAGCAGAGATGAGAACTTGTGACAGAGACCATATGGCCAGCAGAGCCAGAAATATTTATCATCTGGTCCTTTCCAGAAAAGGTTTCCTGACCCCTGACCTAGACTGACCTGGAAGAAGCATGAACCAGATTTATAGTCGTCTCGACAGGCTGACTGGTTAATGTACTTATATCTACACATGCTAGGTCAGGTTCCGTTTAATTCGTTGGTTCATTAAGCACGGGGGAAATGTCTACTGTTTCCACTGAAGAGCAATGTGCATACAACGGTGCAGGCATCATCCTTGGAGCAAAGGCACTCTGCCCACATGGAAATATAGGAGATTCCCACAGGGACAGCTGGTCTCCCCACCAAGTGTTCTGAAAAAGCCAAAGATCCAGATAGCTGGATGGAGTTGAAGTTGAATGGATAGTTCATATAAGGAAGATTATACAAGTCTTCACTCTACAGAGGACACTAGTACATGGTTTATTTTATAGAACTGTTCTGAGATGTGAAAACTATTTGCAGCATTGGGGTTTGATTGGTTTTATTTCAAAGCCCATGAGCTCTTGAAAAAAATCACTTGTCATCCACTTCCTAATTCTGTGGTTATAGTACATTGAACCACACACTCAACAGTGTGATAAAATCAAATAGCATTTGTTTATTCAGAGACCACAGATGGCTTTCTTGATGTGAAAGTAAACAGTACTTGAAAAGTCCTAGCCTGAAGGATTGCTGTTTAAGTCTTCTTGGAAGAACCACTTTTAGGGCTCCCACAAATGTGGACTTTGGAAAACTACTCTTGCATCTGCATAGGCCAGTAAAGGTGTCCAAATCTCCCAGATGCAAGGAAAGAACAGAAGTAACAGTTTTCCAGTGCACATGTGGTGCTTCAAATAGATGTCATATTTTATTCAACAAGAATTAAATGCTATGACTTAATCTTACCTGCTTAACATCCAAGATCTGTTTCAGGGTTTTGGCAGCTAACGTATGCACTCCCATGGCAACTGCATAAAAACATCATATAGATTGAAGGGGGGAAAAAATTCAAAGTCTTTCAGACCCAGTTACTTCATGAAATTATGTTACAAGTGTCTTCTTATTTTGCAACAATTTTTAAAACTCTATTTGAACAATTTCTGTCTTTCTCTACCTGTACTTCTGAACAAAAGCACGTTTTCCACAAAGAACTATGAAGAAAATTCCAGGCTTATTCAGAGACCTGATAATGGATATCCCTAAGTAGAATCAAAACGAACACCAAACGGATGAGTCAGGATTTGAGTTCTAGCCTTGGCTGGGGTAAACAATGAGATGAATGACCTTGACAAGTTACTTTCTGCCATAGGTTTTATTTTCTTCATCTGTAAAAGCAGGTGATTTAAATCAACTTGCCAGAGCACTTTCAGCCCTAAATATTAACACAGTGATGACTAAAGCTTGGCATCGCTTGTCGTTCTAAGAAGCATCACTTCTAACCTTCTTTCAACCTCATTGCTAAGCATGACAATGCCAGCGGGAAAGAACCACAATAAACCAAACATGAGTTTCATTCTTGCTCCTGCCCTGGAAGGAGTCATCAGATACAGCTAGCTGGGCCACAGAGAACATGCAGTTCTTTGCCCTTGCTTAGCACCTCATACAAGATTAGACACAAGTTCATTCTCAGTTTACCTAACTATATTATTTAAAAGAGTGAAATGAAGAGTGATTTTCAAAAAGAAGAATTTTGGACCACTTAGAAGGGGGCTTTCCAGGTGGGACAGTGGTAAAGAATCTGCCTGCCAACGCCAGAGATGCAGAAGACATGGGTTCAATCCCTGGGTCAGGAAGATCCCCTGGAGAAGGAAATGACAACCCACTCCAGTATTCTTGCCTGGAGAATCTGATGGACGGAGGAACCTGGCAGACTACCATCCAGGAGGTTGCAAACAGTCAGACACAACTGAGTGACTGAGCGCGCGCACACACACACACACACACACGTCTCTGGATCAACACACTGGCACCTTGCAGAGATAACCCTCCCAGAAGCATGCCGCCCAGGCAGGTCTATAACCTCCTACAAAGAGGGTGCGATATTCCTAGCACTTTCAGATTTTGCTGATGGAAGGAAAATATGGTCCTGCTTTGGAGAGCTGTTCAGCTGTTTCTTATAAAGTTAAACAAACATATGACCATCCGATGACTCAGAGAGAAATGGCTATTAGAATCACAATAGTTCACAAAAACTTCATACAATAGTAAGCTCTTCAAGTAAATAGGCTATTACAAGACTTCCAAAATTTTTTGGAAATGACATGAATTGTTGAATATGAACATAAATATGTAGATTCTTTGAGAAAGAACACAGTAAGCAATCTTTTCTAACAATAATTAGGAAGAATTAAGAATGTGAGAAAATGAAATTAAAAGGTAAATGTTTTGAATGACCAGGTTATGAAACTTAGTAGGGATGGCTTAAAACACTCAATATTTTCTCATATCAGCAAGGACTAGGCAAGCAGAAACAAAACGATTAATAGACTATCTTTTATTATGAAAGACCCTCCAGGAGGTAAGGGGTCCCAGAGAGAAGCCGATGGTATAAGAAACAATTAAAAGCAACCAAGCAAAACCTGCATAATGGCTATTTCCTAGATTCTTTTGTTTTACTATGCCACAGAGAATTAAAGACAACAAAGAAAACAGTGATATCCTTGAGCAATAATTCCCTTCTTTGAGTCATCTTATAAACCAATAACTCCAGGGAGAGAGAGGCTTCAGTAAAAGTGAGAAGAAGTCTGGCAATTTCTCAGGCCCACCACCAACAGCGATGGAATGTGACAAACTCAGAAGACACACAAATATTTTAAGCTCACAATAACCTTACATGAAACAAACTCCAAACTCCTTCAGTTCAGTTCAATTCAGTCACTCAGTCGTGTCTGACTCTTTGCGACCCCAAGGACTGCAGCATGCCAGGCCTCCCTGTCCATCACCAACTCCCAGAGCTTACTCAAACTCATGTCCATCGAGTCAGTGATGCCATCCAACCATCTCATCCTCTGTCGTCCCCTTCTCCTCCCGGCTTCAATCTTTCCCAGCATCAGGGTCTTTTCCAATGACTCAGTTCTTCGCATCAGGTGGCCAAAGTATTGGAGTTTCAGTTTCAGCATCAGTCCTTCCAATGAACACCCAGGATTGATCTCCTTTAGAATGGACTGGTTGGATCTCCTTGCAGTCCAAGGAACTCTCAAGAGTCTTCTCTAACACCACAGTTCAAAGCGTCCATTCTTCTGCACTCAGCTTTCTTTATAGTCCAACTCTCACATCCATACATGACCACTGGAAAAACCATAGCTTTGACTAGACAGACTTTTGTTGGCAAAGTAATGTCTCTGCTTTTTAATATGCTGTCTAGGTTGGTCATAATTTTCCTTCCAAAGAGCAAGCGTCTTTTAATTTCATGGCTGCAGTCAGCATCTGCAGTGATTTTGGAGCCCCCCAAAATAAAATCTGTCTCTGCTTCCATTGTTTCCCCATCTATCTTCCATGAAGTGATGGCACCAGATGCCATGATTTTAGTCTTTTTAATGTTGTGCTTTAAGCCAACGTTTTCACTCTCCTCTTTCATTTTCATCAGGAGGCTCTTCAGTTCCTCTTCACTTTCTGCCATAAGGGTTGTATCATCTGCATATCTGATGTTATTGATATTTCTCCCAGCAATCTTGATTCCAGCTTGTGCTTCATCCAGCCCAGCGTTTCTCATGATGTACTCTGCATATAAGTTAAATAAGCAGAGTGACAATATACAGCCTTGACGTACTCCTTTTCCTATTTGGAACCAGTCTGCTGTTCCATGTCCAGTTCTAACTGTTGCTTTTTTACCTGCATACAGGTTTCTCAAGAGGTGGTTCAGGTGGTCTGGTACTCCCATTTCTTTCAGAATTTTTCACAGGTTGTTGTGATCCACATAGTCAAAGGCTTTGGCATAGCCAATTAAGTAGATGTTTTTCTGGAATTCTCTTGCTTTTTCAATGATCCAACGGATGTTGGCAGTTTGATCTCTGGTTCCTCTGCCTTTTCGAAAACCAGCTTGAACATCTGGAAGTTCTCGGTTCACGTTCTGTTAAAACCTAGCTTGGAGAATTTTGAGCATTACTTTGCTAGCGTGTGAGATGAGTGCAATTGTGAGGTAGTTTGAGCATTTTTTGGCATTGCCTTTCTTTGGGATTGGAATGAAAACTGACATTTTCCAGTCCTGTGGCCACTGCTGAGTTTTCCAAATTTGCTGGCATATTGGGTGCAGCACTTTCACAGCATCATCTTTCAGGATTTGAAATAGCTCAACTGGAATTCCATCACCTCCACTAGCTTTGTTCATAGTGATGCTTCCTAAGGCCCACTTGACTTCATATTCCAGGATGTCTGGCTCTAGGTGAGTGATCACACCATCATGATTATCTAGGTCATGAAGATCTTTTTTGTACAGTTCTTCTGTGTATTCTTGCCACCTCTTCTTAATATCTTCTGCTTCTGTTAGATCCATACTGTTTCTGTCGTTTATTGAGCCCATCTTTGCATGAAATGTTCCCTTGGTATCTCTAATTTTCTTGAAGAGATTTCTAGTCTTTCCCATTCTATTGTTTTCCTCTATTTCTTTGCACTGATCACTGAGGAAAGCTTTCTTACCTCTCCTTGCTATTCTTTGTAACTCTGCATTCAAATGGGTATATCTTTCCTTTTCTCCTTTGCCTTTCGCTTTTCTTCTTTTCTCAGCTATTTGTAGGGCCTCCCCAGACAGCCATTTTCCCTTTTTGCATTTCATTTTCCTGGGGATGGTCTTGATCACTGCCTCCTGTACCATGTCACGAACCTCCGTCCATATTTCTTCAGGCACTCTATCAGATCTAATTTCCTGAATCTATTTGTCACTTCCACTCTATAATCGTAAGGGATTTGATTTAGATTCAACCTGCATGGTTTAGCGGTTTTCCCTACTTTCTTCAATTTAAGTCTGAATTTGGCAATGAGGAGCTCATGATCTGAGCCACAGTCAGCTCCCAGTCTTGTTTTTGCTGACTGTATAGAGCTTCTCCATCTTTGGCTGCAAAGAATGTAATCATTCTGACTTTCCCAACTCCTTACCCAGCCTTCAAAGTTCACCACAGCCTGACTACTGTTAACTTCTCGGTGTCACCTTGTGCTACCCTCCTCCTTACCCTGCATTCCAGGGTGTCCCCAGGGCTCCAGTTGGTCCAGCCTCCGGGGGGTCACACCAGCCTTGCTCTGGGCCTTGCAGGACCCTTTTCCTCATCCTGCGTGATGGCTTTGTCTTTGTGGCCCTCTGTGACAGCCCAAGCTAAAGAAGCCCTCCATCCACATAAAGGGAAATCTTCATCCATTTGTTATTTCTTCATGTTTGTTTTATGCTTTTTTTTTTTTAGTTTTGTTTTTTTGCTTATTTTCTCTCTACACCAGCTAGAATTTAGGCTCCATGAAAACTAGTGACTTATCTGTTTTGCCTGACACTGTCAACGAAAGAATTATTCTGACATTTATTAAAACAGTAGAGAAGACACTCATTTGAGAAAATTTCAATATGGGTATGCAATAAAGAGAGAAGGAGCTTAACTCCAAATATGGCAAAGACAGCTGGGGATTTACAGTCAGTGAGCATGTTGAAGGTGGGGGATAGAAGATGGACAGTTACTAAGAGGAGATGTCAGGGTGAGGGATTCTTGATAAACTGACCTAACAGGATTCTTGCTGAAGGCAGGCCAGGGGGATCGGATATCAAGGGTCTAGGGGGTGAGTTGGCAGGATGCTTTACTAAGACTGGATTCGGCAGACCACAGATGGGACGAACGCCAAGGGTAAAGCCAGTCAACGAAAGGGCTTGGTGGTTCGACCCTGGTGGCCCAGTGGTTAAACTTTGCACTTCCAATGCAGGGGTCACAGGTTCAATCCCTGGTCAGGGAACTAAGATCCCATAAGCCCTGCAGCATGACCAACCATGGGCTTGGAAGAGCCTGGCTAAAATTTGGTCAAGGAGAGTTTTTGCCAGCCCCTAGTAGGCTCTCGAAAATTATTGGCTGAAGGAATGAATGAACAAATTCCATCAATATGATTTGCTGCTTAAATTTTCAATTGCTTTACTTTCCCATTTCACCTTACTACCATAAACACTGATAACAATAGAGATGAACCAGGAAAGAAAGCCAAAGAAGAAAGTCTCTACTCCTTTCAAAGTGAAGAGTAAATCTTCACCATTGATGGTATTTCCTGGTGGCTCAGACAGTAAAGAATCTGCCTGCTGTGCAGGAGACCCGGGTTTGATCCCTGGGTCAAGAAGATCCCCTGGAGAAGATAATGGCAACTCACTCCAGTATTCTTGCTGGGAACCTGAACAGACAGAGGGGTCTGGCAGGCTACAGTTCACGGGGTCGCAAAGAGTCAAACACGACTGAGTGACTAACAGTCTGTTCATTTATTTATCCCTCAAATATTTACTGAGAGTTCACTGTGATGCACTGGTTACTCTTCCAGGCCTATACAGACACATCCGAAGGACACATCCTTGACTTCAAGTTCATTTTCACTGTCTGCTGAGTGATAAACCCTGAAGAGAGTGGGGTATGGGAAGAGGGGCAGCTGACACGGGTAAAGGGCAGCAAGGACCCCTCTCGGCAGTGAGACCAGCAGAAGGAAGACTCGGGAAGAGAGACGTGTGATGAGAGCCTCACAAATGAAACACCCTGCCATGTGCTGGAAACCCTGCCTACCTTCCACAAAACTCCAGACCCTAGAATGTGCCTGACGTGACTCCATTTCCTGCGGAAGTCAGCACAAAGGCCAACCTGGGCCCAAAGTTTGTGCAGGGCTGAGGGTCAGCCAGGCAGCCAACAGAACAGCTGCCCTTCCGGGCTGTGTTAATGAACTGGAAATGCGTGGCTCTAAGGAAGAAAAGCATGTAGTTCCCGTACTCCAGGACTTATGTCAAAGGGGAAAAAAATCGCACAGATGCTCAAGAGCGTATTCTTATCACTCCTGATGAAAGCAGAGGTTCTCGTTACCCTTGTTCAGTTGCCAAGTTGTGCCCGACGTCTCTGCGACCCCGTGGACTGCAGCCCTCCAGGCTCCTCCGTCGGTGCGATTTCCCAGACAAGAATACTGGAGGGGGTTGCCATCTCCTCCTCGAGGGCATCTTCCCGACTCAGGGATCGAGCCTGCATCTCCTGCCTTGGCAGACATATTCTTTCCCACTGCACCCCCAGGAACGCAGAGGGATGAAGAAAAGTGGCCCTGCAGGAACACACTGCGGCCCCAAGATGATCCTGTGCCCTGCAGGCTCAGCAACTCTTCCAGAGGACTGGCCACAGGGGCGAGGACCCCGGGTGAGGCACCCACTCGGGATGCGACTCTGCTCCAAAAGCTTTCGGCATCACCTGCACCCTCAGGAGGATGGCAGGTTCACAACCAAGCTGAAAATGATGTCTGATGATAATAACTCCATGTTTAAAATTTAATCTAACCAAGATCTAAGGCTATCGTGGTATTTCCCAATGAATAGAAAAAAAAGATTTTCTCATTTTTGAATTTTACCTCAGGAGTATCATAATCTGAGGCCAGGTGATCCCAAACAGTAAAAGAAAAAAAAAAAAAGGGGGTTGATAAAGACCAGATCAACATAAGATAAATAGTGGCAGGGGTTTCCAACACACGTTCAGTAAAAAAGCTGTGCTAATTGGAAGCTTTGCTTCTTCCATGTGAAAGCAGCTAATAAGGGGCTGATGACAGTGGAATCAGGCACCAGAACCCCACAAGGAACTTACAGACGTGATAGACGCCTCTGGGCGCACACAAGACTTTTACATCTAAATTGAATCTTTATTTAGAAATCAATTTATGTGGGGAGACTCTTCGCCCAAGGGTATTTGTTTGTGACTTTATGAACGTTTCAAGCCAGCAGCTTTTTTCTTAAGGTTATGAACGACTCTGACTAAATAAAATATGAGGATAGATTTTTGTAATAAATATCTCTGACATTATCTATTTATTTGTCCATTGAAATGTGCAGGCTTTATCTAAAACAGTTATTTAACTATCACACTATTTTATGAAATAAAACTGTCTCTCAATGACCAATTCCCCCTATGCCCTCCAAAGGAGCTAAAATAGTGAGACTTATATCATGGATAATAAGAGGTTAGTCTGACCTCCCCCCACCTTCCAAGGTAAAAAAACTACTCAGATTTATTTAATATCTATTACCCATAGTAAAATATTACATGTGTGTGTGTAGTAGGTAGCTCAGTCATGTCCAACTCTCTGCAGCCCCATGGACTGTAGCCCACCAGGCTCCTCTGTCCTTGGGGTTCTCCAGGCAATAATACTGGAGTGGGTTGCATTTTCCTTCTCCAGGGGATCTTCCTGGCCCGGGTATGGAATCCCCATCTCTTGCATCTCCTGTGTTGGCAGGCAGATTCTTTACCACTTGCACCACCTGGGAAGCCCAAAATATTACATGGTTTCTTTTAAAGAATAAGATAGACATTTTTCCTCTAGAGCTTTTACCAATTGCCCCTTTTAAACCCAGACTTAAATATCCTGAGAAAGGGGGGCCATACTTCAGGCAGAATCAGCTCTAGATGAAGGCAGGCAGGAGGCTGGGGAGGGGGCCAGCAGATGAGCAGGGAGAGAAAGTCACTCCCTGACTCGGGCAGGACCGGAGCAGGGGAACTGCTTCCCCCTGGGGCAGGCAATGAAGCCGATGGTCAGCGGTCCACACTACAGATTTCAATTTTTAAAAATCTGTTTATTTATTTTTAATCGGAAGATAACTACTTTACACAGGATTTTTCAGTTATGCTGCCTCTTGAATTCCCTGAGATGGTGCAACAGGTAGACTTTGCAAAATGCAATGAAAGAAAATCAAGTATCTGTGGGAAATCACCAATGCAACAGCTACATCAAATAATAAGGGAATGACTAAAAGATGAATTGTTTTTACTATAATCACCACAGATTTGAAGTGGTGCACATATGAGTCCTTCTCCCTCAGAGGTCAAGGTTTAGAAACAGCCTTTGAGGTCCAGTTTCTATTGATCATTGAGTTGCATATTGAAGGTTCTTTTTTTTCCAGGAAAAATTCCTGCTGTGGTTGAGAATTTCTTAATTACATTTTTTTTTAAAACTCCTGTTCAAACTTTATTTGCATACAAAAATATAGTATAATGGGGAAAGCATATTACTGCTTCCAACTATATATAATTAATAGCAAATATTTTCATAAAAGCATTTTAAATAACAGAGAAGCTATGTTTTAAGAGGAAATACAACATTAGCATGAGTCATCTGCTCTAAAACGCTGCAAGCAGGTAAACAAAGTCAGTCAGTTCAGTCACTCAGTCGTGTCCGACTCCCCGCGACCCCGTGAATCACAGCACGCCAGGCCTCCCTGTTCCCGGAGTTCACTCAAACTCATGTCCATCGAGTCGGTGATGCCATCCAGCCATCTCGTTCTCTGTCGTCCCCGTCTCCTCCTAACCCCAATCCCTCCCAGCATCAGACTCTTTTCCAGTGAGTCAACTCATCACATGAGGTGGCCAAAGTATTGGAGTTTCAGCTTTAGCATCAGTCTTTCCAATGAACACCCAGGATTGATCTCCTTTAGAATGGACTGGTTGGATCTGCTTACAGTCCAAGGGACTCTCAAGAGTCTTCTCCAGCACCACAGTTCAAAAGCATCAATTCTTTGGCAATCAGCTTTCTTCACAGTCCAACTCTCACATCCAAACATGACCACGGGAAAAACCATAGCCTTGACTAGACGGACCTTGGTTGACAAAGTAATGTCTCTGCTTTTTAATACGCTATCTAGGTTGGTCATAACTTTCCTTCCAAGGAATAAGCGTCTTTTAATTTCCTGGCTGCAATCAGCATCTGCAGTGATTTTGGAGCCCCCAAAAATAAAGTCTGACACTGTTTCCACTGTTTCCCCATCTATTTCCCGTGAAGTGATGGGACCAGATGCCATGATCTTTGTTTGCTGAATGTTGAGCTTCAAGCCAACCTTTTCACTCTCCTCTTTTACTTTCATCAAGAGGGTTTTGAGTTCCTCTTCACTTTCTGCCATAGGGTGGTGTCATCTGCATATCTGAGGTTATTGATATTTCTCCCAGCAATCTTGATTCCAGCTTGTGCTTCCTCCAGCCCAGCGTTCCTCATGATGTACTCTAGATATAAATTAAATAAGCAGGGTGACAATATATAACCTTGACGTACTCCTTTTCCTATTTGGAACCAGTCTGTTGTTCCATGTCCAGTTCTAACTGTTGCTTCCTGACCTGCATACAGGTTTCTCAAGAGGAAGGTCAGGTGATCTGGAATGTTCCACAGTTTATTATGAGCCACACAGTCAAAGGCTTTGGCATAGTCAATGAAGCAGAAATAGATGCTTTTCTGGAACTCTCTTGCTTTCTCCATGATCCAACAGATGTTGGCAATTTGATCTCTTGTTCCTCCGCCTTTTCTAAAACCTGCTTGAACATCTGGAAATTCACAGTTCACATACTGCTGAAGTCTGGCTTGGAGAATTTTGAGCATGACTTTACTAGTGTGTGAGATGAGTGCAATTGTGCCGTAGTTTGAGCATTCTTTGGCATTCCCTTTCTTTGGGATTGGAATGAAGACTGATCTTTTCCAGTCCTGTGGCCACTGCTGAGTTTTCCAAATTTGCTGGCATATTGAGTGCAGCACTTTCACAGCATCCTCTTTCAGGATTTGAAATAGCTCAATTGGAATTCCATCACCTCCACTAGCTTTGTTCGTAGTGATGCTCTCTAAGGCCCACTTGACTTCACATTCCAAGATGTCTGGTTCCAGGTGAGTGATCACGCCATCGTGATTATCTTCGTCGTGAAGATCTTTTTTGTACAGTTCTTCTGTGTATTCTTGCCACCTCTTCTTAATATCTTCTGCTTCTGTTAGGTCCATACCATTTCTGTCCTTTATCGAGCCCATCTTTGCATGAAATGTTCCCTTGATATCTCTAATTTTCTTGAAAATATCTCTTGTTTTTCCTGTTCTGTTGTTTTCCTCTATTTCTTTGCATTGATCACTGAGGAAGGCTTTCTTATCTCTCCTTGCTATTCTTTGGAACTCTGCATTCAGATGCTTATATCTTTCCTTTTCTCCTTTGCTTTTTGCTTCTCTTCTTTTCACAGCTATTTGTAAGGCCTCCTGAGACAGCCATTTTGCTTTTTTGCATTTCTTTTCCATGGGGATGGTCTTGGTCCCTGTCTCCTGTACAATGTCACGAACCTCCGTCCAGAGTTCATCAAGCACTCTATCTATCAGATCTAGTCCCTTAAATCTATTTCTTACTTCCACTGTATAATCATAAGAGATTTGATTTAGGTCATATCTGAATGGTCTAGTAGTTTTCCCTGCTTTCTTCAATTTCAGTCTGAATTTGGCAATAAGGAGTTCAAGATCTGAGCCACAGTCAGCTCCTAGTCTTGTTTTTGCTAACTGTATAGAGCTTCTCCATCTTTGGCTGCAAAGAATATCATCAATCTGATTTCGGTGTTGACCATCTGGTGATGTCCATGTGTAGAGTCGTTTCTTGTGTTGTTGGAAGAGGGTGTTTGCTATGACCAGTGCGTTCTCTTGGCAAAACTCTATTAGCCTTTGTCCTGCTTCATTTCGTGCTCCAAGGCCAAATTTGCCTTTTACTCCAGGTGTTTCTTGACTTCCTACTTTTGCATTCCAGTCCCCTATAATGAAAAGGACATCTTTTTTGGGTGTTAGTGCTAAAAGGTCTTGTAGGTCTTCATATAACCGTTCAACTTCAGCTTCTTCAGCATTACTGGTTGGGGCATAGACTTGGATTACTGTAATATTGAACGGTTTGCCTTGGAAACGAATAGAAAATCATTCTGTCGTTTTTAAGATTGCATCCACGTACTGCATTTCAGACTCTTTTGTTGACCATGATGGCTACTCCATTTCTTCTAAGGGATGCCTGCCCACAGTAGTAGATATAATGGTCATCTGAGTTAAATTCACCCATTCCAGTCCATTTAAGTTCACTGATTCCTAGAATGTCGACGTTCACTCTTGTCATCTCCTGTTTGACCACTTCCAATTTGCCTTGATTCATGGACCTAACATTTCAGGTTCCTATGCAATATTGCTCTTTACAGCATCGGACTTTGCTTCTATCACCAGTCACATCCAGAACTGGGTATTTGTTTTGCTTTGGCTCCATCCCTTCATTCCTTCTGGAGTTATTTCTCCACTGATCTCCAGTAGCATACTGGGCACCTACCGACCTGGGGAGTTCCTCATTCAGTGCACTTTGCTGGAGCAGCTGTGAAGAGATACTCCACGACCAAGGTAAGAGAAACCCAAATAAGACGGGAGGTATTGGAAGGGGGCATCAGAGGGCAGACACACTGAAATCATAATCACAGGAAACTAGCTGATCTGATCATACGGACCACAGCCCTGTCTAACTCAATGAAACTAAGCCATGCCGTGTGGGGCCACCCAAGACGGATGGGTCATGGTGGAGAGGTCTGACAGAATGTGGGCCACTGGAGAAGGGAATGGCAAACCACTTCAGTATACTTGCCTTGAGAACCCCATGAACCTGCCCAGAGATGAGCCCAAAGGTATTTTTAGGACAAGCCTGGTGGTGGGTG
Organism: Moschus berezovskii; assembly: GCF_049115385.1. Classification (NCBI taxonomy): domain Eukaryota; kingdom Metazoa; phylum Chordata; class Mammalia; order Artiodactyla; family Moschidae; genus Moschus; species Moschus berezovskii. The sequence continues at coordinate 2,797,888 of NC_142485.1, forward strand.
AGCAACATCTCTGCCCCCTCCAGCAGCATATTCTGAGGCTGATTTCATCAGGTCGTCCGAGCTTTCTGAAACTTCTCCCTTAGGATGAAAGGACCCAGAACTTCTTGTTTCACATGCTTGCTAAGGTTCTGTCGAGATCAGCAATAAAGTCTTCTAGCTCTTTCGTATCTCCAAGTTTGGCTTTCCGAGCAGGGACAGAAGGACAGAGCAGAGCTGGAGTGCTGTCTGTTCGAGAATTCAGTTTTTCATCACTGAAGCTGAAGCTGTTCCTATAAAGCGATTCAGCACCTGCAGTCGCGGAGGCTGCGGGACCACCCTGCGCGGCAGGCGGCTTCATGGGGGGGCTCCGCCGGCGCGCGTCGCTGGGGGCCGGGATCCTGCGAGGTCTGGGCGCGGGGGTCGTGCAGACGTGCGTGCTGCTCGCGCCGTCCCCTCTCCGGATCCTCTTAATTACATTTTTAAGCTTTCTGCTAACATGGCAGAATACTGCAGGAAAGTAATTACGGAGCTAATAAAAAATGGAAAACTTTATTTTGGTTTGTTTTCCCAAAAGCATATGATAAATGAAAAATTATAAACACAGACGTAAATGATTAGCTCCACATTCGTCTCGGCAGATTAAAATGCCATCTTCCCTTCATGAAGAAAATGTGGAAAGTAACACAGAGTGCAACAAGGTACAGGATTAAGACTACAGGCAGAATGTCAACGCCAAGCCACGGTGGGGTTAAGTAGAAGCTACAATATGACAGAGCTAAGCAGATTCCCAAAAATGCTATGATTAACACTATCGCAAATGTTTGTGGTCGAAATTTTGGAAAACATATGAAATCCCTAAAAGAATAAAAAGAAGCACCCAAAAATCCAATATTCAAAATTAGAGAAAATTGAGGACTTCCCTTGGTGATTCAGTGGTTAAGATTTTACCTTCCAAGGTAGAAGGGGTTCCATGCCTAGTCAGGGAGCTAAGAGAATTTGATTATATGCTTCCTGGCCAACTAACAACACACAAAGCAGACGCAATATTATAACAAATTCAATAAAGACTTTAAAAATGGTGCCCATCAAAAAAAGGCTCTAAAAAGTTATCATTTGAAAACACACTTTCATTCTGGCTCCAAAATCACTGCAGATGCTGATTGCAGCCATGAAATTAAAAGACGCTTGCTCCTTGGAAGGAAAGTTATGACCAACCTTGATAGTATATTAAAAAGCAGAGACATTACTTTGCCAACCAAGGTCCGTCTAGTCAAGGCAATGGTTTTTCCCGTGGTCATGTATGGATGTGAGAGTTGGACTGTGAAGAAGGCTGATCGCCGAAGAATCGATGCTTTTGAACTGTGGTGTTGGAGAAGACTCTTGAGAGTCCCTTATACTGCAAGAAGATCCAACCAGTCCATTCTAAAGGAGATCAATCCTGGATGTTCATTGGAGGGACTGATGCTAAAGCTGAAACTGCAGTACTTTGGCCACCTCATGCGACGAGTTGACTCACTGGAAAAGACTCTGATGCTGGGAAAGGTTGGGGGCGGGAGGAGAAGGGGACGACGGAGAATGAGATGGCTGGATGGCATCACCGACTCTGTGGACATGAGTTTGAGTGTACTCCGGGAGTTGGTGATGGACAGGGAGGCCTGGCGTGCTGTGATTCATGGGGTCGCGGAGAGTCGGACACGACTGAGCGACTGAACGGAACTGAACTGAACTGATGTCAAGCATTCTTGTTTTTTTTTTTTTTTAATTTTTATTTGGAAGGTGATGGCTCTACAAGGTTGTACTGATTTCTGCCCGCGACGAGTTGGATCAGCCGTAGGTATGCATGCGGCCCCTCCCCGCGGAGCCTCCCTCCACCCCCTCCTCTGGGCCGTCACCCCGGGCCGAGCTCCCTGTGCTCACTGACGCTTCGCACTGGCTGTCTGCCTCACACAGCGTGGCGTCAGCGCGTCGGGGCCGCGCTGTCTCCATCCGCCCTGCCCTCTCCCGCCCTCGCTGGGTCCACAAGTGAGGACACAGTCCGCGTCTCTATTTCCGCCCTGCAGGTAGGTCATCAGTGTCATGTTTCCAGATTTCAGACACACGTGTCATCATACGGTTTTTATTTTTCTCTTTCTGATTTACCTCACTCTGTAACAGACTCCAGGCTCCTCCTCCTCCCCAGAACTGACGCAAATTGATTCCTTTCTGTGGCCGAGTAATACTCCTTTGTATATATTTACCACAACGTCTCTATCCATCCATCTGTCAACGGACATCTAGGTTGCTTCCATGTCACAGCTATTGTAAACACTGGGGTACATGTATCTTTTTTAAATTACGGTTTTCTCAGGGTATATGCCCAGTAGCGGGTTTGTTGGTCATATGGTAGTTTTACTCCTAGTTTTTAAAGAAATCTCCACACTGGTCTCATGGTGGCTGTATCAGTTTACATTTCCACCAGTAAATTCCTCCAACAATACAAGAGGGTTCTCTCTTCTCCACACCCTCTCCAGCATTTATTGTTCGTAGATATTTTGACGATGGCCATCCTGACTGGTGTAAAGTGATGCCCTCCTTGTCATTTTGACTTGCAATTCTCTAATAATCAGCGATGTGGAATATTTTTTCATGTGTTTGTTGGCCATCTGTATGTCTTCTTTGGAGAAATGTCTGTTTAGATCCTCTGCCCATTTTCTGATTGGGTTGTTTGCTTCATATTGAGCTGCATGAGCTACTTGTATATTTGGGGGATTAATCCTTTGTCAGTTGCTTCATTTGCAATTATTTTCTCACATTCTGAGGGTCGTCTTTTCATCTTGTTTATGGTTTCCTTTCCCAAGCAAACACTCTTTAAATTTAATTGGGTCCCGTTTGTTTAGTTTTGTTTTTATTTCCGTTACTCTAGGAGGTGGATCATAGATTTGCTGCAATTTACGTCATAGAGTGTCCTGCCTATGTCTTCCTCTCAGAGTTTTTAATTTCTGGTCTTACAGTTAGGTCTTTAACCCATTTTGAGTTTATTTTCGTGTCTGGTGTTAGAAAGTGTGCTAATTTCATTCTTTTACATGTAGCTGTGCAGTTTTTCAGCCCCAGACAGTGAGGAAACTGTCTTCTTTCCATTGCATGTCCTCGCCTCCTTTGTCAAAGGTAAGACGCGCATAGGTGTGTGGGCTTCTCTCTGGGATTTCTCTACTGCTCCATTGGTCTGTATTTCTGCTTTTTACCACCAAGCCATCACGTTAGCCCCTTGCTCTTGGCCGCATGTGAGCTCAGTCATTTAGCGGTGTCTGACTCTGCAACCCAATAGACTGTAGCCTTCTAGGCTTTTCTGTCCATGGAATTTTCCAGGCAAGAATACTGGAGTGGGTTACCATTTCCTACTCCAGGGGATCTTCTTAACCCAGGGAATGAACATGCATCTCTTGCGTCTCCTGCATTTCAGGCTGATCTTTACCACTGAGCCATTGCCAAATTGATTAAACAAAAATAGTGTCTACTTGTACTTTCATTTTTCCAACTAACAGTCATGCTATTACTTTATATTTATTTGTCATATGAATTTCTTGCTTTCCCAATTGCCTCTCCATTTTTCTAGTGGGCTGTTGAATTTTTCCATACATAAGGATATTCTATCTATGTTAACACTTTTAAAATATTATAATTCAGGTGGTTTTATACAATCTGTCACTTGAGTTATAACCTTTCTGATGCTTTTTAACATACACTGTTTTTGAATTTTTAGGTAATAAACCTTCGATATTTTCTAATCTTTTACTTTGTTTATATGCTTAGACTGGCTTTTCCCACTCCCAAGATCATATAAATATTTACATTGTCTTCTTTAGTATTCTAATGGATTTAATTTCTAACATTTAGTCCATAATCCACCTAGAATTTATGCAGGCAATGCAAACTTTTAACTTTATTCCTTCCCATATAACTAAACTCTGGACCAAATAACTCCTATTTATTTGATTTTTAAAATTCTTTTTTGAAACAGTGGAACACTTTCCTCAAACAAAATCTTACATGAGAAGCCACTGTATGTATTACAAATAAAAGTGGTGCTGTGTCCATTGAACCAGAAGTGAGAAGAAAGAAAGAGACTAGGGAATTTTCTGCATCAGCCTTCCAGACCTCACAGGACACCATTTGCAAATCATTTCCATCACCAGATTTGAAACGTTACTATTATGTTATAGGGAAAGGAAATGGCAACCCACTTGCCTGGTGGGCTGCAGTCCACGGGGTCGCAAAGAGTCGGGCACGACTGAGCGACTAACAGTTCAGTTCAGTTCAGTTCAGTCGCTCAGTCGTGTCCGACTCTCCGCGACCCCATGAATCACAGCACGCCAGGCCTCCCTGTCCATCACCAACTCCCGGAGCTCACTCAAACTCATGTCCACAGAGTCGGTGATGCCATCCAGCCATCTCATTCTCTGTCGTCCCCTTCTCCTTCCGCCCCCAACCTTTCCCAGCATCAGAGTCTTTTCCAGTGAGTCAACTCATCGCATGAGGTGGCCAAAGTTTTGCAGTTTCAGCTTTAGCATCAGTCTTTCCAATGAACACCCAGGATTGATCTCCTTTAGAATGGACTGGTTGGATCTCCTTGCAGTCCAAGGGACTCTCAAGAGTCTTCTCCAACACCACAGTTCAAAAGCATCGATTCTTCGGCAGTCAGCTTTCTTCACAGTCCAACTCTCACATCCATACATGACCACGGGAAAAACCATTGCTTTGACTAGACGGACCTTGGTTGGCAAAGTAATGTCTCTGCTTTTTAATATACTATCAAGGTTGGTCATAACTTTCCTTCCAAGGAATAAGCGTCTTTTAATTTCCTGGCTGCAATCAGCATCTGCAGTGATTTTGGAGCCCCCAAAAATAAAGTCTGACACTGTTTCCACTGTTTTTCCATCTATTTCCCATGAAGTGATGGGACCAGATGCCATGATCTTTGTTTGCTGAATGTTGAGCTTCAAGCCAACCTTTTCACTCTCCTCTTTCACTGTCATCAAGAGGCTTTTGAGTTCCTCTTCACTTTCTGCCATAAGGGTAGTGTCATCTGCATATCTGAGGTTATTGATATTTCTCCCGGCAATCTTGATTCCAGCTTGTGCTTCTTCCAGCCCGGCGTTCCTCATGATGTACTCTGCATATAAGTTAAATAAGCAAGGTGACAATATACAACCTTGACGTACTCCTTTTCCTATTTGGAACCAGTCTGTTGTTCCATGTACAGTTCTGACTGTTGCTTCCTGACCTGCATACAGGTTTCTCAAGAGGCAGGTCAGGTGGTCTGGTATTCCCATGTCTTTCAGAATGTTCCACAGTTTATTGTGATCGACACAGTCAAAGGCTTTGGCATAGTCAATGAAGCAGAAATAGATGTTTTTCTGAAACTCTCTTGCTTTCTCCATGATCCAGCAGATGTTGGCAATTTGATCTCTGGTGCCTCTGCCTTTTCTAAAACCTGCTTGAACATCTGGGAGTTCACGGTTCACATATTGCTAAAGCCTAGCTTGGAGAATTTTGAGCATGACTTTACTAGCGTGTGAGATGAGTGCAATTGTGAGGTAGTTTGAGCATTCTTTGGCATTGCCTTTCTTTGGGATTGGAATGAAGACTGACCTCGTCCAGTCCTGTGGCCACTGCTGAGTTTTCCAAATCTGCTGGCATATTGAGTGCAGCACTTTCACAGCATCACCTTTCAAGACTTGAAATGGCTCAACTGGAATTCCATCACCTCCACTAGCTTTGTTCGTAGTGATGCTTTCTAAGGCCCACTTGACTTCACATTCCAAGATGTCTGGCTCTAGGTCAGTGATCACGTTATCTTGGTCGTGAAGATCTTTTTTGTACAGTTCTTCTGTGTATTCTTGCCACCTCTTCTTAATATCTTCTGCTTCTGTTAGGTCCATACCATTTCTGTCCTTTATTAAGCCCATCTTTGCATGAAATGTTCCCTTGGAATCTCTAATTTTCTTGAAGAGATCTCTTGTTTTTCCTGTTCTGTTGTTTTCCTCTATTTCTTTGCATTGATCGCTGAGGAAGGCTTTCTTATCTCTCCTTGCTATTCTTTGGAACTCTGCATTCAGATGCTTATATCTTTCCTTTTCTCCTTTGCTTTTCGCCTCTCTTCTTTTCACAGCTATTTGTAAGGCCTCCTGAGACAGCCATTTCACTCTTTTGCATTTCTTTTCCATGGGGATGGTCTTGGTCCCTGTCTCCTGTACAATGGCACGAACCTCCGTCCAGAGTTCATCAGGCACTCTATCAATCAGATCTAGTCCCTTAAATCTATTTCTCACTTCCACTGTATAATCATAAGGGATTTGATTGAGGTCATATCTGAATGGTCTAGTGGTTTTCCCTACTTTCTTCAATTTCAGTCTGAATTTGGCAATAAGGAGTTCATGATCTGAGCCACAGTCAGCTCCTGGTCTTGTTTTCACTAACTGTATACAGCTTCTCCATCTTTGGTTGCAAACACACTAACACTATTACATTATATGATCTACCTGAGTGGGGACGTTCGAAACCGTCCATTTTATTCTAGTCATCTGTTCCTATATGCTTCATCAGTTCAGTTCAGTCACTCAGTCATGTCTGACTCTTTGTGACCCCATGGACTGCAGCACACCAAACCTCCCAGTCCATCAACAACTCCCAGAATTTACTCAAACTCATGTCCATTGAGTTTTTGATGCCATCCAACCATCTCATCCTCTGTCGTCCCTTTCTCCTCCTGCATTCAATCTTTCCCAGCATCAGGGTCTTTTCCAGTAAGTCAGCTCTTCGCATCAGGTGGCCAAAGTATTGGAGCTTCAGCTTCAGCATCAGTCCTTCCAATGAATCTTCAGGACTGATTTCCTTTAGGATGGACTGATTGGCTCTCCTTGCAGTCCAAGGGACTCTCAAGAGTCTTCTCCAACACCACAGTTCAAAAGCATCAATTCTTAGGTGCTCAGCTTTCTTCACCGTCCAACTCTCACATCCATACATGACCACGGGAAAAACCATAGCTTTGACTAGATGGACCTTTGTTGGCAAAGTAATGTCTCTGCTTTTTAATATGCTGTCTAGCTTGGTCATAGTTTTTCTTCCAAGGAGCAGGCATCTTTTCATTTCATGGTTGCAGTCACCGTCTGTAGTGATTTTGAAGCCCCAAAATATAAAGTCTGTCATTGTTTCCACCATTTCCCCACCTATTTCCCATGAAGTGATGGGACCGGATGCCATGATCTTAGATTTCTGAATGTTGAGCTTCAAGCCAACTTTTTCACTCTCTTTCACTTTCATCAAAAGACTCTTTAGTTCCTCTTCACTTTCTTCCATAAGGGTGGTGTCATCTGCATATCTGAGGTTATTGATATTTCTCCAGGCAATCTTGACTGCAGCTTGGGCTTCATCCAGCCCAGCGTTCCTCATGATGTACTCTGCATAGAAGTTAAATAAGCAGGGTGACAATATACAGCCTTGACGTACTCCTTTCCCGATTTGGAACCAGTCTGTTGTTCCATGTTCAGTTCCAATTGTTGCTTCTTTACCTGCATACAGGTTTCTCAAGAGGCGGGTCAGGTGGTCTGGTAGTCCCATCTCTTTAAGAATGTTCCACAGGTTGTTGTGATCCACACAGTCAAAGGCTTTGGCACAGTCAATAAAACAGAAGGAGATGTTTTTTCTGGAACTCCTTTCTTTTTTAATGATCCAGAAGTTGTTGACAATTTGATCTCTGGTTCCTCTGCCTTTTCTAAATCCAGTTTGAACATCTGGAAGTTCATGGTTCACATTCTGTTGAAGCCTGGCTTGGAGAATTTTGAGCATTACTTTCCTAGCATGAGAGATGAGTGCAACTGTGCAGTAGTTTGAGCATTCTTTGGCTCATTCATCAGTGCTCTGTTATTTTAAGTATTATAAGTCTGAAGTATGCTTTTATATCCACACAACTACTCTCTCTCTCTCTCTCTCTCTCTCTCTCACACACACACACACACACACCTTCCATCTCAATACTTTCTTGGATACTTGTATCCATTTACTTTTTCCATGTAAAGTTTTTATGAATTCATTTTCCCCCAAAGCTACCAATAATATTTCAGGAGGAATACATCAAAATTGTAAATTAATATGGGGATAATTGACATTCTAATATTGAGTCTTTCAATCAAAACTCATAATATATTTTCCATATTTCAACTCAGTTGTTCATATAACAAAGTTTACATGAGTTTTTTGGGCAGCCATGTCTTTGGGGAGGGGGTTGGCTCTGCTGAGCCTTCACTGGGGGGCACAGGCCTCTCTAGTGTCAGCACACAGCCTTAGTTTCCCCACGGCATGTGGTATGTTAGTTCCCTCACCAGAGATAGAACCCATGTTCCCTGACCAGGGATGAAACCCATGTCCCCTGCCTTAGAAAGCAGATTCTTTACCACTGCATAAATTTTATACTCCATATTATGTTTTCAACTAAGCATTTTATATCTATTTTATTACTATGATTGGAATCATTACATTTTCCATCTAGTTATTATCTAGTGAAAGGAAAAATACTGATTTTTTTTATCATTCTTTTAATGATTTTTGAAATTTTTCTGTTGATTCTTTGGGGTCAGTAATCAAATTACCATCAAAGAACAATCTGACCTACACTTCTTGTTTCTTTTTCAAATCTTTTGGCATTGACTAACTAGTCCAGACAAATGTTGAATGAAAGAGGTGCCAAGTGAGGGTCCTGCTTCTGACCCTGACTTTGATAGAAATGCCTCAGGTGGTAACTATCATATGTCATATGCACTGTGTGAAATAAGCATTCCAACATGTTGACACGAATGTCACTTTTATCCCAAGTTAGTAAGAGTCTTCAGAAACATAGATATTGACTTTTATCAAACCCTTTGCAGCATCAGTTTTTTTCTCCTTTCAACTATTAATGTGATTAATTGTTTTGATATATTTCTCATGTCAAGTCATCTCTGAATTTCTGGAAGTTATTGGTTAATTATATTAACATATGGTTATTTTAATATAATGCTATATTTTATTTGTTAGAATTATATTTAAGAATTCTGCATCTGTGTCTATAAAAGGAGTTGATGGTGTTTCAGATTTGATTCTTTGTTAGGTTTTGGTATTACTGTTAAATTAGCTTCATAAAATGATTTAGGAAGCTAAATCTAACATGATGATTTTGATAGGGTAAATTGCAAACACACTGTTCATGATCAGTAAATGATGAAAGAGTCCATTTATATCAATGAAACAAAATTTCCCTGGCAAGGTTAGACGATCAATGGCCTTACAGTTGGTGGTAAAGACTCTGAATGCAGCTTACGGTGGAGTCCACCGTAAAGATGAGTCGTGTGTGAGGCAAGTCAGAGAAGGAGAAACAGCCTATGACACCCCTCACCTGTGGAACCTAAAAAGGAATGATGAAAATGAACTTACTAAACAGAAAGAGACTCTCAGACTTAGAGAATGAACTTATAGTTGCCGGGGGGAAGGGATAGTTAGAAAATTTTGGATGGTCATGTCACACTGCTATATATAAAATGGATAACCAGCAAGGACCTACTGTCCAGCACAGGGAACTCTGCTTAGTGTTACATGGCAGCCTGGATGGGACGGGAGTTTGGGGGAGAGTGGATACACATGTGTGCATGGGTGAGCCCCTTGCCTGTTCAGCTGAAACTATCACAACATTGTTAATAAGCTATACCCCAATACAAAATAAAGAAGTTCAAGAAAGAAATGAGTACTGAATTCCAATGCTCATCTTGATACAATTTGCAGGACTAGCATGCTTGAAAGGGTCATAGTAGTATGAGGTTCAGTGAAAATATGAAAGCACAGTCATTTGTTAAGCAAAGTTAGCATGATGGAGATAAGCAAATTAAATTCCTTTCAGCAAAGATTTACTGAGTACAATTGCTTTGCCAGACACTGTCCTAAATGCTATAGGATAGCCTCAAAATTCCATTTGGGATACTTGTTAGAGGCAAGATTCCTGAGCCCCACCCCCAGACTGCCTGAACAGGAGGCGCATCAAGCTTGTTTGCTTTTTAATGGGCATCCAGATTGTTCTTACCATCCGGAAACTTTAGGGCATTCTTGCTGTAGGAGACTCACAATCAGCGGAAAGTTTCCAGCAGCCTCATCAGTCATGTGCAGAGCCCTGGTCCCTGCAGCTTGCACCTGAGCTCCAGAGACGAACGTTTCCTCCCTCCCAATGTGGGCCCGAGGGCGCAGGTCAGGAACAGCTCCCTGGAAGGACGTAGGGATCCAAGCCAGTTATAAGTAACGCAGTGGAATTTGTCTCACGATTTTACTGCAAAGCAAACTCACTCTTTGTACTTAATTGGACGTGTAAGTGGAGCGGCTTTGGGAGGCTGAGGGAGATTACAGAGGCGCAGGCCGTCCGAAGCCATCATTTGGCACCCTGACTGCTAGAGGAGTTAGGCCTGTCTCCCGAAATAGATGTGAACAAAAACAGACAGATTCTTTGCCCTGCTGAAAGAAAAGAAAAAAAAAAACAGCGCGAAAAGGGAAGGCTTCCCGGTGGGACGGTTCTGAACGGAAACAGGCAGGAGCGGGCGAGAGCGGCCGCTGGAGAGCCTCACAGGCCCGCGAGTGTTCGGAGCGGAGCAGCGGCGCCGCGGCGCAGGGCAGCGGGCGCGGGAGCCCGCGGGCGCGGCTGCGACAGCGAGGGAGGCGCCGACGGCGGAGCAGAGGGGCCGGGGCGGAGCCTGCGGCCGCGGAGTCACTGCAGAGGGCCCGCAGAGGGGCCTGAGCCTCCTCGGCAGGGACGCAGGCTGCCGGCTTTCTCTGCACGTGTGTCAGTCGCTCAGCCTGTTGGACCCTTTGCTTCCCCGCGGATTCTACCCGCCGCCGCGTGGTGCAGGGCGGCCAGCGCGCCAAGGTGCTCTGCACGTGCGGACCGCGAGCTTGACTCGCGGGAGGAGACCGGCAGCCACCTCTGGAGGCTCAGCTGCTTAACCCTAGGGGCGACCCTGAGAGCACCCAGGGGCTGAGCCATGCCGCCCAGAGGGTTCTTCTGGGACCGGAAGCGTTCCTGTCACGCGTCGAGCTGTCGGAACGCACATTCCTGACCTAGCCAGGTCCTCCTGACTGGGGAATGCTGCAGCCAGGGCCTTATGAGCATGCTCAGTCATGACTCCTGGGACCCCATGGAATGTAGCCCATCAGGCTCCTGTGTCCATGGGTTTTTTTTCCAGACAAGAATACTGGAGTGGTTTGCCATTTTCTCCTCCAGGGGATCTTCCCAAATCAGAGGTTGAATCCGCGTCTCCTCACCTCCTGCATTGGTGGAGGGATTCAGCTCCTAGCAACACGGTATTAAGGGCCCGGGGGATTCTGAGGCCACCAGAGGCTGAGAATCATGGTCCGATAGAAAGGCCAGACTGATGCTGGGTCTTCCTTTCTCTGGCTTTTCTGGGTAAGATGTGACAGAAAACCTGAATGGACTTTTCGGCAAACCCAACAGTTGCACCCTGGACTCAACCCGTGGCTGGTCCACAGATTGACCCTTCAGTTCAGTTCAGTTCAGTTCAGTCGCTCAGTCGTGTCCGACTCTTTGCGACCCCATCAGTTACAGCTCGCCAGGCCTCCCTGTCCATCACCAACTCCGGCCACATCAAATTCAGGCTGCCCTCACAGCTCAGTGGTAAATCATCGGCCTGGGTCAGGAAGATCCCCTGGAGATGGAAATGGCAACCCACTCCAGTATTCTTGCCTGGAGAATCTGATGGACAGAGGAGCCTGGCAGGCTACAGTCCATGGGATCACAAGAGTCGGACACAACTTAGCAACTAAACCACTGCCACCACGCATCAAATTCAAATGCCTCGTTGGGGTGGGTCTCGGCTTCCCCCAGCTACTGTGTCCCTTGATTATTCGACTGCAGGCCACGTGCCTTGGTCGATTCTGCATCCAGGACGGGTTAGTCCTCCCCTGGTTGTCTACGAGCCTGAGGTACTGAGGTCCCAGAATGCCTGGGGGCTGCTTCACCCACCACATGACAAGATGAGAGAAGGCACAGCTTAGAAGTCTAAAGTGAGGGTGTCAGCTAACTGTCAAAAGGCCCAGGAAGAGGAGAAAGGGCCACTGACTGGCTTTTGTAACTGATAGAGACAAGTTGGCATGGTTTTGGCCACTCCCACGCCTACAGGCGAGCCAAAGCCGCCCTCAGACAGTACGCCTCGTTCTGTCTATCGGGGTCCCCAGGGCGAGGCTCTGACAGAGCCACTTTCTCCTCTGCTGCACATCCAGTCTCAGACCCTAGAAGAGTTTTCCGCTGTCTGCTGACCCCACCACATGCGCTGACCGCTCCCCTCTCTGGGACACCAGCTCTGGTCCAGACCCTGCGATTGGTGTCCCTGCTCCCCATCCCGTAGAAATGACCTGACCGTTTCCGTCTCCCAGCCCTGGGTCCTGAATAACACGGTCAGAATGTGTGTGGCACATGCTCTTGAAGAAAAGCACTGCACAAGGGAGACAGGACGTGCTTAAGAAGGTGAACAAACAGAGAACTCACCTGAAGGCCAAGGATTTCAGAAGAATTTTCAAGCTGAGCTCGGTGGTGCTTGTCTAAAGCTGGAAGGCAACCAACAAGGACCCACTATGGCGCACAGGAAACTCTACTCAATATTCTGGAATGACCTACATGGGAAAAGAATTGAGAAAGAATGGATATATGCATAACTGATTCACTTTGCTGTTCACCGGAAACACGACATTGTACATCAACTATACTAAAAATAAAAATTTAATTTAAAAAATAAACCTGGAAGAGAAGGAGAGAGAGAAAATGAAGATGCTTAAAGGGGACATAAATATGACACTCAAATCTCCTAAGAGGCGGAGAGTGAAAGACTGTCTCCCTCGGAAGCTTTAAGGGAGAATAAAGTAGCTGACAATAATTCGGTGTTTTCTCTGAGCCATACACAGTCCCGAGTGCTTCACACATTGACTCAATGTTTCCTCATACAAACCATATGGAGTGGTTCCTATTAAAACTCCTCTTAACAGATGAGGAAACTGGGGCACAGAGAGATATAGAAACTCACCCCAAACCAGACAGCTAGCAAGAGACAGAGCCCGGATTTGAGGCCGGGCAACCTGGTTCCACACTGTGCTTCAGCCGCTCCGCAGCACTGTCCGTGAAGGGGCAGTGACGGCAGGTGCAGAGGGAGCCACGGGAAGCCCCCGGGAAACCCACTCTGATACCCCCGCTCTTCCGTGAAGAAAGAGGCGACAATTCCTAAGGGAGTGCTCTTCAGTCAAAAGTATACTGTGAGGCACAAATGTAAACCACATAGACTTTAAACTTTCTAGTCATCACATTTAAAAAATAAAAAGGACAAACAGCAAGGTCCTATTGGATAGCATAGGGATCTATATTCAATATCCTGTGATAAATCCTAATGGAAAAGAATATGAAAAAGGTGTATAATAACTGAGTCATAGCAGAAATTAACGAAACAGTGAAAATTGACTGTAATACCATAAAGTTTTTTTAAAAATAAGAAGAAACAGGTAAAAGTGTCTGAATTAAACTCAGTGTATCCAAAATATTATAATTTCAATATTATAGTCAATGTTGTAATATGTTTTCAACAAGTTGCTGAGATAGTTTACATTCCTTTTTGCATACTAACTCTTTGAAATTGACTGTGTGTTTTAAACTCAGTTTTAAAGTGGTTAATTTGGACCAGCCATATTTTAAGTACTCAAGAGCAGCATATGGCAAGTGGCTACCAACCTGGACAGGGCAGGACTAAAGAGCCGCTGGTAGGAGGAGCGACAGGAAATGAAGGATGCGGATGAAAGGTTGCTGCTGAACCACACAAGACACTGGGGATCTTGGCCTCTGGAGAAGAAGAATTCAACAGGGGCCAGAGATGAGGCTTGATGGCTCAGAGCTTTTGTGTAATAAAGTTTTATTAAGGTATAAAAGAGAGAGAGAAGGATTCTGGCACAGACATCAGAAGAGGGCAGAAAGAGGGTCTCCCCTGCTAGTCTTTAGCCGGATGTTATACAGCTACTGCTAAGTCACTTCAGTCGTGTCCGACTCTGTGTGACCCCATAGACGGAAGCCCACCAGGCTCCCCCTTCCCTGGGATTCTCCAGGCAAGAACACTGCAGTGGGTTGCCATTTCCTTCTCCAATGTGTGAAAGTGAAAAGTGAAAGTGAAGCCGCTCTGTCGTGTCCGACCCTTAGTGACCCCACGGACTGCAGCCCACCAGGCTCCTCCACCCATGGGATTTTCTAGGCAAGAGTACTGGAGTGGCTTGCCATTGCCTTCTCCGATACAGCTACTAGCAGTCTGCTAATTAAAGAAAGGAAATGTCTCAAAACTCAGAGAAAGGCACCAGGCCCCTCACCCACAAGATGCATTGTGAGATAACATTGGCAGCGGGTGAGTCATCCACGGCCATAAAAGCATTGACGAGAATCTTGAAGAGAGGCAGGTTCCCACACAAATATATAGTTTCATTAACATAGATCAGGAGAACAATGTATGAGTATACCTTACTGGTTGGTCAAGTCGGTTCTGAGCCTTTAGGCAGAACGGACTTGAAGACAGTCTGGGGTAAAGGTATAGCACATTAACATAGCTTAAGAGAAACATTTCCATAAGAAAAATGCGCTTGTTAGCTCAAGGGTTGAGAAGAGTTAAGGTGGAACCAGGTGTCATTATGAGAACACAATTTTAAGAGAAACCTCTTTTTAGATTTGTATAGAGAAGGGGAAAAAATTCACACATTGGAGAAGGAAATGGCAACCCACTCCAGTGTTCTTGCCTGGAGAATCCCAGGGACGGGGGAGCCTGGTGGGCTTCTGTCTATGGGGTCACACAGAGTCGGACACGACTGCAGTGACTTAGCAGCAGCAGCAGTTTGTTCCCTCCTGCCACTTGAGAGGTAAAAAATGTCTGACACTTGCAGCCTATTTCCTCCGTTTGGAAACCCCTGGCCTTCCTGCCTGTTACCCTCTCATGGATGCAGGTTAAGCCTTTAAGAAGAGGGCAAACTCTAGAAGACCTCTGGTTTGGATCTATCTTTGGTGGCTCAGACAGTAAAGAATCCTCCTGCAATGTAGGAGACCTGGGTTCAATCCCTGGGTTGGGAAGATCCCCTGGAGAAGGGAATGGCTACCCACTCCAGTGTTCTGGCCTGGAGAATCCCATGGACTGTAGTGCATGGGGTGGCAAAGTGTCGGACACAACTGAGAGATGTTTGCTTTCAGTTTTTCACTTTGAGTAGCTGAAAAGAAACAAATAATAGGGCTGGCCAGGAAAAGCCAGATCTCTATGGAAATATACTGACATGAATCTTCAGGAGTATTGTAACCTCTGTGTGTGTGTGTGTGTGTGAGCACACACTGGGTACAGAGTTGGCATTCATGACCCGTTGACCAGCAACCCACAAAATCTAACATCAACAAGGGCTTCACATCCCCTCTACAAAAAGGCTTAGTCTGCCTATGGTAGAACACTTTATTTTAATAATAAAATGAAATTCAATTTTTAAATTAATGTGAACTTCAGGTTGTATCTTTTCCATCCACCTCCTCTCCAGTCTGCTACCCATGACCCCTGCTCCTCATTTTGGACGCCGTGGCAAACTCACTGACTGTGGACTCGGGGGCACTGTCTTTGCTCTTTGCACACCTATACCTCTCCCTCTGCTAGGTTTATTAATAACATGAAACCGTATCCTGTGGAATGACACCAGAAGTCATTCTACTCGGGGACTTCCCTGGTGGCTCAGTGATAAAGAATCCACCTGCTAATAATGCACGAGACACGGGTTCGATCCCTGGTCCGGGAAGATCCCACGTGCCACGGAGCAACTAACCCCGGGCAACACAACTACCAATCCGGCGGGCTCCGGAGCCCGGGAGCCTCAAGCACGCACGCACCCTGAAGCCCGTGCTCTGCAACGAGAGAAACGCTGCAGGAGAAGCCAGAGCACCGCAACGAAACGGCAGCCTGCACGGCCACGTAGACGCAGCACAGAGTAAACAAGTAATTTAAAGTCATTCCGCCGAATACCTACTTCAACGTGGCATCCTTTTCTCTAGCTAATGCCCTGCCTTTATTTAAAGTCTGCCGTCTCTTTAGTAGAGAATGTTCATCAAGGACCAAAGATCCAGAGAAGTGTTTAAATGTCATTTAGATTTAGAATCACAGGGCAGTTTGCCTAGAGGCCAGATTGGAAGATAGGCGTTAGGAAAAGAAAGCAAAACGACTGAGGAGCTGTATCTCTATGAATATAGTTTAAAACTATGGAGCAATATAATAGCTGTGCTCCTGAATATTCTTCCCTAGGGTAGGTAGGGAACACAGTATCGGAGGCCTAGGCAGAATCGTCCCTTTTTCCAAGTTGGAAAATATCATCCTTTGATCAAAGAATGTAAGATCCTTTCATTTTCCCACTACAGTCAGGGTTTCCATTTCAAAGGCCACTTGCTGGTTCTGATCTGTTATCAGTCAGGCAGCCGCCTTAGTATAAGCTGCTGTCTGCTTTATCACCCGAACAGACTCGAGGATCCTGTGCGGCTCACACAGCACAGTCCACGACCGAAAGCTGGAGGTGGCGGCCGCGACAGGCAGCCTCACAACCGGAAGCTCCGAAGCCACTGGGGGAGGCGCTGCCGCCAGACGCAGGCGGACGCGGAGGGCGCCCACGTGGCTGGAGCAGCCTCTGGTCTGAGTTACTTTCACTCCTGAGAGCAGAACTGCCAAAAGGAAAATGCCGGGATGTTGTTGGCCATGAATAAATATGACGTCATGACTAGAAAGGAAGATACATTAACGAGCTCGAGTACCTAATACAGGGCAGGCACTGGGCTGTTCAGGGAAGCAGAGCTCGCCGTCATGGCTGATGAGGAAGAGAGGCTGAGGGGGGCGACACGTGCACCTCGGGTTCGCTCTGGAGAGGAGGGGCCGTCATGCAGAACCCTCCCTCACCAGCCCTAAAGCCGCAGCTTTTTCTTCTCTTTCTCTTTCCAGTTCTCTTTCTCCTGAACACGCTGCTTCCAGAGAAACAGAGAGAGGACTGGGTGTGATGGTCTGAGGACTGGTTTAGCCAGACGGCCGAGCCTGACCACACACAATCTGTTTGTTTGTTGTCGTTTTGTCCATTCTATGTACATCATAATTGCGCCTCCCTCAAAAGAAAGAAAAAGTTTCAAATACAGACGCGTGAAAACGTCTGTGACTCGTTTCCATAACGGACGTCATATTTGCCGGAAGCTGTTGCATTTGCTAAATGGCTGGCTCGCCCGACTCGGGCTACTGAGTCACTCAGCTTTGCTTCAGTGGGACCGTGACGTCATGCTCTCCCGGATTTTTTCAGGAGCCCTTGGTATTGCTTATTCATATTCATCCAGCAGTGTTAGTCAACAAAAGACAATGAGACAAAGGACAAAAAAGGCAAAAGACAGCTGGGATGGAATGACCACTGGAACTGAACCAAACGGGAACTAAGCCTTCAGGCCAGTAACAATTGTAATTTCCCAACTAGTTCTGGTTCAGATTTATTTACTCCTGCTTCCTTGTGTGATTGTTTGTGATGAATCATTTTAGTGTGGTTTCAATTATAAAAGTAATACAAGCTGTAGAACTGTGTGCTCAGTAGCTTCTCTGTGTTTAGATTCATGGGGATCCTTTCATACCTCACTCCATATGCTATACAAACATTTAGAAGAAAAACTTTCTTACTTTTTATAACAATAACATTCTACACACCCTACTCAACATTTTGTATTTTGTCACTTATCACTGTACTTTTAGGTTGTACTTTATTCTTTTAAGTGCTTACCTCATCTTCTATGATACCTCTAGCAAAATATCTTTAATTCTCTAGAGATAACCATTTAAGGTGTTTTTAAGTTGGAAGGGTTTTTTGTTTGTTTTACTATGCGTGCATCTGTGTTCAGTCTCTTGAGTTGTGTCCAATTCTTTGCAGCCTTATGGACTGTAGCCCACCAGGCTCCTGTCCATGGGGTTCTCCAGGCAAGAATACTGGAGTGGGTTGCCACGCCCTTCCCCAGGGGATCTTCCCAACCGTGGGGTCAAACCCAGGTCTCCTGCTTTGCAAGAAGATTCTTTACCTCTGATCCACCAGGTAGGCCCTGTTCTACAATAATAAATACTATTAAAACAAACTTCCTTGTACTTTTTTTACAATAAGATACAGCCCCCAAAACAGAGCAATTAGCTCTGGGCCTTTGCATATTCTCTTTGTATTATTAATATTATTAGACACAGGACTTAAGTGTACAGTGCAATTAGTTTTGACAAGAGCGTATACCACCGATGGAACCCACCTCCTAATCAAAACACAGAATGTTTCCACCCTGTCTGAAAGTTTCTCTGTGTCCCTTCCTAGTCAAACATGTCCTAATCAATCCCACCCATTCCGATCAACCATTGGTCTGATTTTGCCTGTTTCGTAATTTGCTACCAACAGATCAGAAAGTTAGATCTTTTTCTTGTTTGGCTCCTTTGGTTCAGCATAACAGTTCTGCCTGCCCTCATTCCATTTTATTATACAGATATGGCACAATATTTATTTCTTTTTTATATAATCATTTATTTTTAGTTGATGGCTACTCCATTTCTTCTAAGGGATTCCTGCCCACAGTAGTAGATATAATGGTCATCTGAGTTAAATTCACCCATTCTAGTCCATTTTAGTTCACTGATTCCTAGAATGTCGACGTTCACTCTTGCCATCTCCTGTTTGACCACTTCCAATTTGCCTTGATTCATGGACCTAACATTCCAGGTTCCTATGCAATATTGCTCTTTACAGCATTGGACCTTGCTTCTATCACCAGTCACATCCACAACTGGGTATTTGTTTCACTTCGGCTCCAACACTTCATTCTTTCTGGAGTTATTTCTCCACTGATCTCCAGTAGCATACTGGGCACCTACCGACCTGGGGAGTTCCTCATTCAATATCCTATCATTTTGCCTTTTGATACTGTTCATGGGGTTCTCAAGGCAAGCACACTGAAGTGGTTTGCCATTCCCTTCTCCAGTGGACCACATTCTATCAGACCTCTCCACCATGACCTGCCTCTTGGGTGGCCCCACACAGCATGGCTTAGTTTCATTGAGTTAGACAGGGCTGTGGTCCGTGTGATCAGATCGACCAGTTTTCTGTGATTATGATTTCAGTGTGTCTGCCCTCTGATGCCCCCTCACAATACCTACCGTCTTACTTGGGTTTCTCTTACCTTGGTTGTGGGGTGTCTCTTCACGGCTGCTCCAGCAAAGCGAAGCTGCTGCTCCCTACCTTGGACGAGCTCCTTACCTGCTCACGGCCACCCCTCCTGACCTTGAACGTGGAGTAGCTCCTCTCAGCCCTCCTGCACCCATGCAGCCACCGCCTATTGGACATGGGGCAGCTCCTCTCCGCCACGCTTCTGAGCAGTCGGTTGCGCAGCCGGCACACCCTGCTTATTTAACTTCAATGCAGAGTGCGTCATGAGGAACGCTGGGCTGGAAGAAGCACAAGCTGGAATCAAGATTGCCGGGAGAAATATCAGTAACCTCAGATATGCAGATGACACCACCTTATGGCAGAAAGTGAAGAGGAACTCAAAAGCCTCTTGATGAAAGTGAAAGAGGAGAGTGAAAAAGTTGGCTTGAAGCTCAACATTCAGAAAACAAAGATCATGGCATCTGGTCCCATCACTTCATGGAAAATAGATGAGGAAACAGTGTCAGACTTTAATTTTTTTTGGCTCCAAAATCACTGCGGATGCTGATTGCAGCCATGAAATTAAAAGACGCTTACTCCTTGGAAGGAAAGTTATGTCCAACCTAGACAGCAGAGACATTACTTTGCCAACAAAGGTCCGTCTAGTCAAGGCTATGGTTTTTCCCGTGGTCATGTATGGATGTGAGAGTTGGACGGTGAAGAAAGCTGATCGCTAAAGAATTGATGCTTTTGAACTGTGGTGTTGGAGAAGACTCTTGAGAGTCCCTTCTACTGCAAGGAGATCCAACCAGTCCATCCTAAAGGAGATCACTCCTGAGTATTCATTGGAAGAACTGATGCTAAAGCTGAAACTCCAATACTTTGGCCACCTGATGCGAAGAGCTGACTCATTTGAAAAGACCCTGATGCTGGTAAAGATTGAAGGCAGGAGGAGAAGGGGACAATGGAGGATGAGATGGTTGGATGGCATCACTGACCCAATGGACATGAGTTTGAGTGAACTCCGGGAGTTGGTGATGGACAGGGAGGCCTGGCGTGCTGCAGTCCATGGGCTCACAAAGAGTAGGATACAACTGAGCGGCTGAACTGACTGAGGTGATTGGATGAACATTTGGGGGGAAGATAAAATTATATTAATTCCTCAAACCAAATACAAGCTCCAAATGAATCTGACTCTTTGTGACCCCATAGACTGTAGCTGGCAGGCTCCTCTGTCCATGTAATTTTCCAGGCAAGAATACTGGTGTGTGTTGCCATTTCCTTTTCCAGGGCATCTTCCCCACCCAGTGATCGAACCCACGTGTCCTGCATTCCAGATGGATTCTTTACCACTGAGCCACCTGGGAATCCCCATCTATTAGACTGACAAACATTAAAAAGCTTGACAACATGATCTACTGGTTGGTGAGGCTCTGGGAATCATGAGGCGAGATCCTCCATTGCTGGTATGAATGCACAATGAAGGCAAATTCCCCGACAGAGGCAATTTTGACAATATTTAATGAAAGTATATAAGCAATTCAACTTGTAGGGATTTATCATACAATAATATGAAAAGACCACCTACACAACATTAATCAGTGCAACATTATTTGTAATTGCAAAACATCAGAAACTATATGAAAGCCCAAGCATAGAAGATTGGTTTATTATCACAACCAAGTCCTATGAAGCTGTAAAAAGAAGAATGATCTCTGTGAACTGATGCAAATTTATCTCCAGGAGATAGTAATAAGATAGAAAAAAAACTTTGAAAAGTAAAATGCAATAAAGTATAAAGGTAGGAAGAGAATTCTCCCTTTAAGAAAAGAAGAAGGGGAATTAAAATAACATACTTTTATCTGTTATCTTTAAACCTCCTTGCAAAAAATCATAGGAAGAATAAGAATGCAAAACAAGGGTAGGAGGGGGCAAGCTGAAAGGACTACAGGACAGAAAGATGCTTCTATCTTTCTATATAATTTTGAGTTTTGGAACCATGTTACTCCTCTAGATAGTCAAAAATTAAATCACCAACAATGGGAAGGGAAAAAATGTTTTAACCTAAAATTGAAAGCAGAACACAGTAATGAATCCAATTATATAATTTCAAGTGAATACCATGTTCATAGTTACTAGAGAAAGAAAAAGGAGAAAACCAATTTGAGAAACATTTGAGCAGAGCATTTTACTTCAAATAAATATGTACAAGACTTGACTCTTGTGCAAGATTGTGGAGTGGGGGAAACTGCACACAAAAGCTGAACTGTGTTTTTGCACATTTGTCATTGTCGTGGTGTGAGTGCAGTCATTCTGAAACCACCTTGGATGAACTGGAGCACTAAAGGGACAAGTGTCACCATTCCTAGGAGGCGTGGTTCTCAGTGTGGAGGGAGCAGCATCCGCGTTAGGGAATGGGGAGGGTGAGAAAGAGCCCTTTGGCGATGGATTGGATTTGGAGGCGCTGGTGAGCGTGATTTTAAAAGTATGTGTGTGTCTTTTCACGAATATGCACATATGTATCCAGGCCGAGGACGGGTATCTACTGTCAGATCAGCAGCAACATTAGATTACAAATGAAGTGCACAGTAAAAGTAGTGCACTTGAATCACCCCAAAACCAACCCCACCCCGTTCCCTGTCCGTGGAAGAGCTGTCTTCCATGGAATAGGTCCCTGGCGCCAAAAATGTCGGGGACCACTGCATGTAGGTGCACATGTGCAAGTATGTGTTTGCATATATGTACATACGTGCGTACATTTTACTAGCTTTGTCTGCAGAAAGGCCCTAGGAGCAAAGATACCTCGGTAGCAATGAACACATGGATCTGTGTTTTTTTAATACTGCTAAGTCACTTCAGTCGTGTCCGACTCTGTGACCCCATAGATGGAAGCCCACCAGGCTCCCCCGTCCCTGGGATTCTCCAGGCAAGAACACTGGAGTGGGTTGCCATTTCCTTCTCCAATGTGTGAAAGTGAAAGTGAAGTCGCTCAGTCGTGTCCGACCCTTAGCGACCCCATGGACTACAGCCTACCAGGCTCCTCCATCCATGGGATTTTCTAGGCAAGAGTACTGGAGTGACTTGCCATTGCCTTCTCCGATTTTTTTTCTTTTTTTAATACTATTCCCCACTAAAAGGAAACAGGGCTCCTGAAAAATGGTCAGTTCTGGGGCCAAGGAAGAAGAGATTCAAGATGAGCTTGGAATATCTCATAAGGACGTGCTCACAAAAATCGTGAGGCCGCGTCACAAAGCATGAGAGTCAGCTTGAAGGGGTCCCCCGGCCAAATCCGGGGTGAGTGCCAGACGTTTAAGGACAGCAATGAACTATAAACTATTGGGAGAAAAAAGGAATCTATAAGCTCTTACTATGAATAAGCACGTAAAGAAACGAGGGCGAAAGGAGAGATCTATTTACAGAATGTCAAGTGCCAACTGGTAAAGGCAGAATATTGGAGTTTTGTACATTTTGCAACCATGACAGAGAAAGTGAGTTCAAGCAAGAATCAGCAACAGATGCTCAATCTAGGAGAAAGTTCAAGGAGGGGCAGAATACTTGCATGATCTCAATGTGTTTCCCACAGATTGCTTACTAGTTGTAAGGGAAAAAAAAGAGTCACTCTACAGTGAAGACATAGGACAACATGTGACAGGGTGATGGAAATTAACATAATTAATGTGAGCAAATCAGCATCACTTATGTGATATTCCAGCCAGGAATGCATCACCTAAATCTAACTAGCAGGAAACATTAGGCGAACCCCAAAGAGAGGCTATGAAAACGTTCCAGATGAAAGGAGATTAAAGAAACATGAGCGCACAGTGCAACACCCTACCCTAGACCCGGGCCCGGAACCAGGCTGAGGAGCGAGAAGGGGGCTAAGAAGAGCCTAACTGGGTCCATAGACAAGACAAGAATCCAGAGGAAGTGCACCGTGTATTCGAGCTTTACCTGCTAAGGGGGCCATGGCGTATGCTGCTGCTGCTAAGTCGCTTCAGCCACGTCCGAGTCTGTGCAGGGCCATAGACGGCAGCCACCAGGCTCCCCTGTCCCTGGGATTCTCCAGGCAAAAGTACTGGAGTGGGGTGCTGCTGACTTCTAAATAAGCCACAAAATACATGGACTCATGTCCACATACACACGTATCCAGGGCTTCCCTGGTGGCTCCGTTGGTAGAGAATCCGCCGGCAATGCAGGAGACCCGGCTTCAGTCCCAGGGTGGGGAAGGGCCCCTGGAGAAGGAAATGGGAACCCTCTCCAGTATTCTTATCTGGAGAATCCCTTGGACGGGGAGCCTGGCGGGCTACAGTCCTTGGAGTCGCAAAGCGTCAGACACGACTCAGCAACTAAACCACCAGACGTATATACACTTGCACACACAGTCTACACACACAGAGAGGGTGCACGAGGAGCAAAGCAAACAGGGTGACGTGTGGGTAACAGGTGGCACTGGGGGAGGAAAGCTGTCATCTGACTGTCCTTACCCTTCTCTTCTTGGCTGCACTGCGTCTGCCGTGCTGAGGGCAGGCTCTCTCCAGTGCAGTGAGTGGGGCTGCTCTTGTGGTCCTTGGCTTCCCATCCCACTGGTTTCTCCTGTTGCAAAGCCCGGACTTCAGAGCACACGGGCTTCAGTACTTGTGGCGCAAGGGCTGAGCTGCTCTGCGGCACGTGGGATCCTCGTTTCGTGACCAGGGATAGAACCTATGTCCCCTGCACTGGCAAGTGGATTCTCAACCACTGGACCACCAGGGAAGTCCTACTATTCTTATTCTTTAAACTTTTCAGTACACTTAAAATTATTTCCAAATGAAAATCTTTTTTTTTTTTTAAAGAGCATGCTATCACCATAATTTGAGAAAGACAAGAACTAAACGGTTTAGGTTAGCCTCCAAGAGTGTAGGGTAGTATCTAAATAAGCCAGAAATTCATTTTAATCTAGATCTAAAAAATATCGCAGGCCAATCTTAATTAAATGACTTCACTATTTAATATTTATAAGGCCATTTGCTGATGTGGTTTTCATACAATGGCTTACAAATTATAGTATAATCAGTAGAGTAGAGGATATTTAATAAATAGTGATGACTGAGCAACATGCCATGGATTAGCTGGGCACCTTCCTGAGACCCTTGAGAGGAAAACCTGCTGAATGATCAGAAAACACAGGGATTCCTGACCAACAGCCTTTATAAATTTGAAATAGATGTTTCAGTTATATTAGTCTTAAAATTAGATCACATTTCTCTTTTGTATTTCAGAATAATGTCTTGGGACTTCCCTGGTGGTCCAGTAGGTAGGAATCTGCCTTCCCAAGCAGGGGACGGGGTTTGATCCCCGGTCAGGGGACTAGGAGCCCACGTGCCACGGAGCAGCTGGGCCTGGACGCTGTGGAGCTGGTGCAGGGCCACAGAAGGCTGCAGACTGAACCCAGAGAAACCCATGTGCCTCAGTGAAGACCTAGCACAGACAAAGTCTAAATAAAATAATATCTTAAGACCCAAAGGTAGTATCTTTCAAATTTCTCATTTTTAGTGCTTGCCGTTATCTAGATATTCATGTTGAGATTCCTAGGGAAAAGGACAGAAGTAAATATTTTGGGCCCTAGAGAAACTCAGCATTCTTTAGTTCACAGAGAGATACGGAGGCTGGCATCAGAACTTCTTTATTTCCAATATTTGCTTCCTAAGGACTAATGTAAACAGAATATAGCCTTTTGCTTTCTCTGTATTCAGACAGTTTGCATCCGCTAGCCAGCTCTGTCTTTCTCAAGGAGCTGAGGTTGGATCCCAGGGGTCGGTTCACATAAAATGACTCCAGGCTTTGTTTTTTTGCATTTGTTTTGTTTCAGTGGAACCTAATTTGTTCTAGATCTGAGATAGTGTTACTTCAAAAGTTTCCTGTTAATATACTGGAACAAGCAAGTATAATTTATGAATTATCTTCCACTTATAGCTGAATGAAATGAGCTAATTCTTTGCTTGTTTACTTAACAGGCTAAGTCTATATAGCTGTTAGTGGCTATTAGTGAATGAGATAGTACTTGTTTTTTAAAAAAATGTTTTTAATTCCACCCTGCATTTCACATGTACTGGTTTTATATAACACATTTCTGATTAGGATGGGACTTTGAAAAGCCAGCAGTTCACTTCTCATAATTGCCTGCAGAAACACAAGGAAAATTCGACATCAGTATTCTATGGTAGACATCGAATCACGTCTCACAAACGCAATGTACTTGGCTCTATTAGCCTGTGGTGATTTCAACACTGGAAGGCAGACAAGAAGCAGAGTTGGAAGCGCAGATGGAAGAAGTAAATGCAAGGAGAGAGGAAAAGAACAGGGAGGAAAAAAGAGAAGAGGAAATAGCAGAGGAAGGAGAAACAGAAGGTCAGGGGGAAAGAAGGTAGAACAGCGCGAGGATAAGAAAACAGAAGGGCTCGGAGGTAAGGAACCCGCCTGCCAACGCGGGAGACCTGGGCCTGATCCCTGGCCAGGGGAAATCCCACCCGCCAAGGAGCAGCTAGCCCGAGAGCCCCAACTGTGAGGCTGCGCTCTAGAACCCAGGCGCCCCAACTACTGAATCTGCTGCGAACTAGAGCCTGCGCTCTGCAACTGGAGACGCCCCCTACAATGAGAAGCCCCTGCAGCCCAACCAGAGAGCCGCTCCTGTGCACCCCAGCGGGAGAAAAGCCTGCCCAGCAACCCAGACCCAGCACAGCCAAAATTAACCACATAAAAATAACACATAAGTGCATAAAAATACCAAATAAATATTATATCTTCAAAAAAGAAAACAGAAGAAGATAAAACCCTAATTCAAAACGATACACGCACCCCTGTGTACACAGCAGCACAGTTCACAATGGTTAAGACTTGGAAGCGGGCCAAATGTCCATCCACCAACAGAAGGATAAAAAGGATGTGAGGGGAATGTGAACTGTGCGGCCACTGTGGAAACAGAGCAGAGGGTCCTCAGAAAACTACAGCTAGAGCTGCCATAGGATCCAGGGACCCCACTCCTGGACACACATCCAGACAAAACTATAACTTGAGAAGACACACGCACCCCTATGCTCACAGCAGCACTCTGCACAGTGGCCAAGGCACGCTGATAGATGTCCATCAACAGAGGCGTGAATAGAGAAGATGCAGTGTGTGTGTGTGTGTGTGTCCACATGCGTGTGTGTGTCCACGTGCGTGTGTGTGCACACAATGGAGTGCTACTTGGCCATAAAAAAGAATGAAATCATGCCATTCGCAGCAACATGGACAGACCCGGAGATGATCATGCTAAGTGAAGTAAGTTAAAAAGAGATACACAAATACCACACAACATCACTTACATGTGAAATCTAAAATAGAACACAAATGAACATATCTACAAAAGGAAAAGAGACTCACAGACATAGACAACAAAGTGGTGGTTCCCAAGCGGGCAGCACGGTATGGGAGGGATGGATTGCGAGTCTGGGACTCGCTGATGCAAACGGTTATATACAGAATGGACCAAGAACAACTGTGTAGCTCAGGGACCTATATTCAATAACCTGTGATAAGCCATAAAAGAACACCCCAAAAAAGAATGTGTGTATATATATAATGTACACACACACATTTGTATAACTGAATCAGTTCACTGTACGATGATTTACAACATCGTAAATCAACTACATTTCGATAAGCTTTCTTTAAAGGAAGAAAGGGAAAAGGAAAATGAGGCAGAGAAGGAAAAGTGGGAGATGAGAATTTCTCTCTTAGCTGGGTTTATTGAAAAGACCCTGAACTGGAACCTCTTTATTTACATTTTGGTCAAAGGGAATACAGGATGAGATCTGCAGGGAGAGAGAGTGGTTTCCTATTTGGCCATGGCTTCTGTTTGTCTAACACATATTTATTTTGTATAAGCTAGAACTTAGCTTGCATGAAGGTATTCCCTTATACTTGTACAAAATGTAAACTGTTTTTTTAGAGCTAGATGGTAACAGCAGTAGATGACTAGGCTGAACAGAGGCGACGCAACCTGCCTGGAATGGGTAAGAACTGGCAGCTATTAATGAAGCAGCTTTCTTCCAGTTGTCACTCGGTGCCATGCTTTGAAGCATCCTCTATGGAATGGTTTTAAACAAGCTCAGACAGAACTTGTCACCGTATCCTATAACTGTTATTGAACAGTTCTGAGCTTTGAATCAGCCGTGTATCCTCCGTATTAAAGAAAGAAAACCAATCTGTCATAGAAGTGCATGAGAGTTGACAAGACTTTTTCTAATAGCTCTATCCTGGGAATGCATATTTATGAACACTTTTTTAAACACTAGCTTGGAAAACACACACTACCATGCTCAGATTGTTTAAAATGGGAACCCCTGACCTTAACAATCATAACAGCTTACTTCGCAGCTAAACCTGTGGTTTATTCTGACCCTCAAGCAGCCTGTAATGTCCTCCATTAAAGAAAGAGGCTGTGTTTGTATTTCCTTTCAGGGTTTTAAGTTATGATTAAGTATAGACATTATTCAAAATAACTGTCTCAACTTGTCTTAATGTTTATATAATTTCTTTTCAGTATTTTAATTTATGAGTAGATACAGACATTAGTCAAAATAACTGTCTCAATGTGTCTTCTTGTTTGTAAAAACTTCCAAACTATATCAATTATTCTCTAATATTCTATCATTATGGGGTTCCTGGTGGCTCAGATGGTGAAGAATCTGCCTGCAATGCAGGAGACCCAGGTTCGATCCCTGGGTCAGGAAGATCTCCAGGAGAAGGGAATGGCTTTCCACTCAAGTATTCTTGCCTGGAGAATTCCATGGACAGAGGAGCCTGTTGGGCTACAGTTTACGGGGTCACAAAGAGTCGGACACAACTAAATGACTAACACTTTCACTTTCTAGAATAAATCCTATCTTTGTTTTTCATTTATGACAGGGTTTATTTCAGGATTCCCAATATGAGAATACACAGACATCTAGAAAAACGCTCCACTATGTTATACCCTTAACAAACGGTTATACAATTCCAAGAGTGGCTTTCACACAAAAGACAACCATCAATGTTACCACTGTCCTTGTTTATTTGCATCGCATTCACAATTACATCTACAGTCTTCTTTGTTTGCCCTCCAAATAATATTATTGCCTTTTAAACAGGGGTCATCTGGGGCTTCCCAGGTGGGTCAGTGGTAAAGAATCCACCTGCCAATGTAGGAGACGCAAGTTTGATCCCTACGTTGGGAAGATCTCTTGGAGAAGGAAATGGCAACCCACTCCAGTATTCTTCCCTGGAGAATCCCATGGACAGAGGAGCCTGGCGGGTCGCACGGGGTCACAAAGAATCAGATATGACTTTGTAACTAAACAATAACAACATCTGAGGCAAAATGATCTGAAGATAACTTTGCCATCAGTTAATTTAAGTTTCACTTCCCTGGTAGCTCAGCTGGTAAAGAATCTGCCCGCAATGCGGGAGACCCTGGTTCAGTTCCTGGCTTGGGAAGATCCTCCGGAGAAGGGATAGACTATCCACTTCAGTATTCTTGGGCTTTCCTGGTGGCTCAGATGGTAAAGCATCCACCCGCAATGCGGGAGACCTGGGTTTGATCCCTGGGTTGGGAACATCCCCTGGAGGAGGGCATGGCAACCCACTCCAGTATTCTTGCCTGGAGAATCCCGTGGACAGAGGAGCCTGGCAGGCTATGGTGCATGGGGTCACAAAGGGTCAGACATGACTGAGCAACTAAGCATACAATCTAAGGTTCACTGTAATTCATGAGTTTCTAATTATAGTACTTAAGACACTATTTCCTCCCATCTCTGCTTGTGACATTTATTTCAAATGAGACCTAAATACCAAGATTAGCTTACAAATTAAGACCAGAGTCAAATGCATTAGAACATAAAAAATAGATAAGAAACTAGAGAATTTTTAAGCTGATGAAAATGTTCAAGATAATGTACCCAACATTTTAAAAGACACCGAAGTCCAAGGATGTGAAAAGACTTTCCAAATCTTTCCAACTAGCATAGCCAGTCGGGGCCATGAAGTTAGTTGCAAGAATAAGTAGAAAGCAGGTGAGGTATACTTGATAAGAAAATTAACAAAGTCTTGGCTGAAGCTGAAGCTCCAATACTTGGGCCACCTGATGCGAAGAGTAGACTCCCTGGAAAAGACCCTGATACTGGGAAAGATTGAAGGTGGGAGGAGAATGGGACAACAGAGGATGAGATGGCTGGATGGCATCACTGATACAATGGACATGGGTTTAAACAAACTCCGGGAGATGGTGAAGGACAGGGAGGCCCGGCACGCTGCCGTCTATGGGGTCACAAAGAGCTGGACACGACTGAGTGACTGAGCGACAACAACAGCATTTCACAGTATCCCAGGGGGTAGCCTTATCCAGGGAGCACTACCCGTGAGACCTTCTGGCACCCCTGTGAGCTGTAACGCCCACTCAACTGCCAAGGCTGCTCCTTCGCCACAAGCCAGCGCCCACAGGTTTTTTTTTTTAAATTTCAGCATCACTTTGAATATATGATCTGTCCCTAAACTCCACAAGCAGCATCTACACAGAACTCCTAGAGTTAGAACTGCTAGACTCCTAAATGTTTTGTCAACAGAAAATACCAGGCTTCCATCAAACGCAAGAAGAAACTGTTTTAAGTCAGAAGTCCACTCCCTGGTGTTTTTTTAACGAGTCAGGAAGCAGAAGGGGGAGGAAGGACGTGTTGGCAAGAGCACCGCCTCTGTGACCAAGAAAAGGGAAAAACCTGCCGGTCCGCAAAGTGAAAATCCCCTCTATTTTAAGGAACACTCTCTCACTTCAGCCAATCTCTCCAAAGAGTAATTCGGGTTGGGTCATATCCTCTTGGGACAGCTAACTTTCCAAAGAATAAGCCTTTAATGCGTCGATTAAAAGGGGAAAATGTACTCTGACAGCTGAGGAGATAATCCGTTTCCAAACGGCCTGTGCGTTCTGTCCGTGCGGTGCCGGGTACAGACGGCCCGGCGCTCAGCCAGCTCCCAGCTCAGCGCGGGCAGAAGGCCTGCAGCACGGCTCTCAGCCCGGGGCCTTCCGCGGGGACTGTTCCCCCCAGCGGCCTCGCGAGGCCTCGTCGTGGTGTGTCCTGGGGCAGAGGAGTAGATCTGACGGTGCTCTGAAGACTTTGTCAGCTTTCAGGGTGAAACCATGACGGTGTGCTGAAGTCAGACTGGACCGAGACGTTCATGAGTAGTTGCTGTTTGACAGCTCACCCATCTCAAGTGCAAACGATCAAAGGCAACACTGCAAACGTCCTTATGATCCACTCTGCTGCTATTTTTTGCTACGCTTATCCTCTCCTCCATGTCTCTGAATTTATTCTACCACCTAAGACCATGGCATCTGGTCCCATCACTTCATGGAAGATAGATGGAAAAACAGTGGAAACCGTGTCAGACTTAATCTTTTTGGTCTCCAAAGTCACTGTGGATGCTGATTGCAGCCATGAAATTAAAAGACGCTTACTCCTTGGAAGGAAAGTTATGACCAACCTAGATAGTATATTAAAAAGCAGAGACATTACTGTGCCAACCAAGGTCCGTCTAGTCAAAGCTATGGTTTTTCCCGTGGTCATGTATGGATGTGAGAGTTGGACTGTGAAGAAAGCTGATCACCGAAGAATTGATGCTTTTGGACTGTGGTGTTGGAGAAGACTCTTGAGAGTCCCTTGGACTGCAAGGAGATCCAACCAGTCCATTCTAAAGGAGATCAGTCCGGGGTGTTCATTGGAGGGACTGATGCTAAAGCTGAAATTCCAATACTTTGGCCACCTCATGCAAAGAGTTGACTCACTGGAAAAGACTCTGATGCTGGGAAGGATTGGGGGCGGGAAGAGAAGGGGACGACAGAGAATGAGATGGCTGGATGGCATCACCGACTCAGTGGACATGAGTTTGAGTGAGCTCCGGGAGTTGGTGATGGACAGGGAGGCCTGGCGTGCTGTGATTCATGGGGTCACGGAGAATCGGACACGACTGAGCGACTGAACTAACTAACTAACCCTCCTTATGAAAACTCCTACTTGTTTCTTACATAATTGTGTTGTATATATTTAAAGAGTTGAACTAAAAAAAATAAACCCTCCTTTTCCCAAGAAATGAGGAAAGCAGACCTTCATTTCCATATTCCCCAAAGACAATTATAGAGAAACAAACTAACCATAACATCAAGTGGCAGACAACCCGTTTATGAAGCTCCATTGATGGCTCCATGGAGATAGAGACCCAGCTTTCCTCAAGAGCAAGGGCGATACCACTTACACACGGAATCCAAAAATAATAATACAAACGTACTTATTTATAAAACAGACTCCCAGAGATAGAAAACAAATTTATGGTTACCAAAGGGGAAAGGTTGGGGAAGGGCTGAATGAGGAGTCTGGGATTAACAAATACACACTGCTGTATATTAAACAGACAATAAGGACCTACTGCACAGCACAGGGAGCTCTACTCAGTATCCTGTAATAAGCCACCAAGCGGAAATAACCTGAAAAAGTGTGGATATATGTGTATGCATAACTGACTCACTTTGCTGTACACCTGAAACTAACTCAACATTGTACATCAGCTATACTTCAATGAAATAAATTTTAAAATAGAGCAAATGAGGAGAGGTTGAGAGTAGAACTCTACAGAGAGGAATTAAAGTTCCTTGATTAGGGCCTAACTCCCTACCAGGAGATGACTTGATTTAATTTTCTTGCACCTGGAGGAACACACACACACACACACAGAGTCCCTCTCTGCATAAAGGGGAAGCCCTTTTCCTGGCCAGAAGCCTTGGGGTCTGTCTCCCAGCAGAGCGCGACAGAGCGGGTCCCTTCTCCCCCTCTAGCAGCGGACTCCCTCTGTGCCCCTGGCCAGCACAAACCGTATCCCCTTGAGTTGGCCGTTTAATTTCCTTAATCCTCAGCTCCCGGTCTGCTCAGTGGGCTCTCGCATTCGTCCTGCCTCCTGGACTTACAGGGAGGAGCAAGGAGCAACAAGACTGGCCATGAGCACGGAGAGTGAACGCTCGGCAAACAACTTTCTCTATGATTAAAGTGGGGAGCCTGGGAGGAGAGAGGGATTGTGTTCTTCTCACAGATGGTTTTTATTTTTGAAGGGGATAGGAGTGGGGAAGAGGGGTGGTTGTAACCGTGTTGAGTTTGAGCATCTTCTAGACCAGTTGCATTTCACATGGAGAGAACTGGAAGTGTTAAGTCTGGACTCCACTGGGGGGTCAGGTCGAAAGGATAAATAAAATGAACCTGGAGCAAAATCATTATTTGGGGAATAGAACTTTTTCTGACAACTGCCACCTATGAACAGAGAAAGACAGGTGTGCTCAGGGGTCAGGTGGGAGTGCATAAGTAAAAGCTTGTGAAGATTACGAACTAAAGCTGAGGTTCTCCAAGTCTAGCATTTACCAGAATCGCCTGCAGGCCTTGCTTAAACAGACTGTGGGGTCCAACCTTGAGATTTCTGAACTGGGTCCCAGATGGAGGGCTTGAGAATTTGCATTTCGAACCAGCTCCCAGGTGACGCTGATGCTGGGCCAGAGAATCAAGGATGGAGCTGCTGGTTTTCCACAGTAGCTTTTATCATTATTCATTTATTTGGCCATGCCTTACGGCATGTGGGATCTTAGTTCCTCAACCAGGGATCAAACCTGAGCCTCCAGGGTTGAAAGCACAGAGTCTTAACTACTGGACCACCAGGAGGTCCCAGAGTAACTTTAAAGGGGGGGAAATTTAATTGTTAAGTACCTACTATGTGCCAGGAGGTTCACAGGCATCATTTAATCTCATGAGCTCAACACCCATAAGAATTGAGAGTTATCACCAAGTTTTCAGATAGAGAAATTGCAACTCTGGGAGCCAAGGGCCTTGCCCAAAGCCACCTGATGAGAGGAACAGGACACAGTCCTGATTCAGAGCTGTCAGCTTCAAAGCCTGTATCCTTTCCAAATGCGCCATGCTCTTAGCTTCTCTTTGCAAGGAAAGTCAAGAGGGTTAGAGCAAGTTTATTTGATAAGAAAAACCTTATCAAACAAAAGGAAGTTTCCAGTGAGGTTGCAATTACCACCTAGATGGTAACAACTCCAGAATCTGTCTTTCCAGGCCAGACCTAGTTCCTGAAACCTAGAGCTCAGCTGTCCACCCATCATCTGCGACTTCCTCCTCAGCTTGTCCTGAACTGAGCTGTCACTGTTCTCCTCATAGGGCCGCCCTCCCCAGTTTTCGCTTCTCAAGCCCACAGCCACTCTATCCTTGCAAACGCTCACCCACGCATCCTTTAATGCATCATTTTTGTTGGAGTGTAAGTTGCTCTACAATGCTGTGTCAGTTTCTCCTGTATAGCAGAATGGATCAGTTATATGTGCGCATATCCCGACTTTGGGGGATTTCCTTCCCGTTTAGGTCACTACAGAGCAAGTAGAGTTCCCTGTGCTGTAGAGCAGGTTCTCACTAATGTTTTACACATAGTGGTGTACATATATCAGTCCCCACCTCCCAACTCACCCAGCATCTTTCCCCTCCTTGGTGTCCACAGATTTGTTCTCTATGACTCTATTTCTGCTTTGCAAATAGGTTCATCTGTACCATTTTTCTAGATCCCACATACATGATATTTGTTAACACATGATATTTGTTTTTCTTTTTTTGACTTATTTCACCCTATATGACAGTCTCTAGGTCCATCCACGTCTCTACAAATGACCCAGTTTTGTTCCTTTTTATGGCTCAGTAATATTCCATTGCATCTATGTACCACATCTTTATCCATTCATCTGTTGATGGACAGCTAGGTTGCTTCCATGTCCTGGCTACTGTAAATAGTAATGCAACCAACATTGACGTGTATGTGTATATGTATCTTTTCATATTATGGTTTTCTCAGGGTATACTCCCAGTAGTGGAATTGCTAGGTCATATGGTGGTTCTGGGCTTCCCTAGTGACTCAGTGGTAAAGAAACCACCTGTTTGCAGGCTCGATCCCTGGGTGGGGAAGATCCCCTGGAGGAGGGCATGGCAACCCACTCCGGTAATCTTGCCTGGAGAATTCCATGGACAGAGGAGCCTGGTAGTCAGAACCACTGAGCATGCTCGCATGGTAGTTCTATTTTTAGTTTTGTTCCACACTGTTCTCCATAGTGGATGTACCAGTTTACGTTCCCACCAACAGTGTAGGCAGGTTCCCTTTTCTCCACACCCTCTCTAGCATTTATTCTTTGTAGATTTTTTGATGATGGTTCTTCTGACTAGTGTGAGGTGATACCTCAGTTCTCTAACAACCAGTCATTCAACCATACATCTTCTTGGGCTCTTTCTCACCTTTTCCACATCTAATCTGTCAGCAAATCTGATGGTGCTGTCTTTGTTTTTTTAATTCTATTTGTTTTATTGTACTTCACAGGTATTGTGTTTTTTACACATTGAAGGCTTCTGGCAACACTGCATCAAGCAAGTCTCTTTATACCATGTTCCAACGACATTTGCTCACTTTGGGTCTCTGCATCACATTTTGGTAATTCTGGCAGTATTTTTTAAATTCAATTTTTATTTTCTATTAGACAATGGTTGATTTATAGTGTTGTGTTAGTTTCAAGTGTATAACAAAGTGATTCCATTATGCATACACATATATCCATTCTTTTTCAGTTTCTTTTCCCTATAGGTTATTACAGAGTGCTGAGTGGAGTTCCCTGTGACGTACAGAAGGTCCTAGTTGGTTATCTATTTTATAGTGTTTGTATGTCAATCCCAAACCTCTACCGCCCCCACCCTGGTGGGGGCCACCAGCATCTCTGTCTCCATCCGTGCTTCTCTGGACCTCATTTTCAACTGCACAGCCGGACTAATCCTTTTCAGATATGGGTCAGATCACATCCCTTTCTGAGTGTGGCTCTTGCATAACTCCTCACTTGGCCCACAGGGGAACGCTGCTCTGACATGACGCTCGCCCGCTACCTCTCCCCTCTGTGCAGCCTCATCCCTTCCCCACTTCCCTCTCTTCCTGCCGCCCCACAACCTCCTTGCCAGGTCTGTGTTGCCCTGGGGAACTTGCACTGGCTCCTCACCCTCCCGGGAATCCCTTCCCCACATCTCCTGGGTGACTCCTTTGAGTCTGTTCAAATCTTATTTTCTCAGTTTACCTGTTTCATTGCAACCGCTCTTATTCCCAGGAATTCTGATCCTTCTTACTCTATTTTTTTCTGTTCTTTTTTCCCTACTTTCCCCCTCATCACTAAAATACTATCTAATTTACCTATTTGTTATATTTATTATTTATTCTGTGTATCCCCAGACAGACTTCAATGTAAGTTCTAGGAGAAAAAGAATCTTGGAGATTTGTCCACTGATGAATTAGAAGGGCCTGGCACTGGGCTGGTCACATAGTAGATGCTCAGCAAATATTTGTGGAATGAATGCAGTCAGAACTGAGTTCAAAGGAAATAAGAAAGTGGAAAAGAAGCAAAGTTACAACAACCATGTCAGCAAGAACAGTCTCAGAATCAGAGCTCTCAATGATGGTACGGATCCTGGTGATGTGGTCATGGCAGGCAGGGCTGCGGGTGAGGTCTGTGAAGGGCAAGGGCGGATGGGTCAGGAGAAAGGACGGATAGTGAGAAAGCTCAAGAATTAAAGCAGAAGAGCTTTTCTTACCACTGTCCTCAGAAAAGAAATAGAAAGGGAAAATTGGAAAATAATGTTTTTGAAAGTGTTCAAAGTTTCATAGTAATCTTCAAAATATGTATCGCTTCTCAAGTCAATGTTTCTTTACCTTAAAGAAGGGTGAGTAGGACCAACTTCTGTCCCAGGAACCCCTGTCATTTGCCATGAAGGGCTCTTGAACTGTTTCTATTTGGCAGACGAGCATCAGGGAGAACTTCCCAGGCAGCAACAGAAGAGGATCCATCCACTCTAAGCACAGCCCCGGGGCCTGGGAATACAGAACTCCGTGTGTGGGCAGTAACAGAAGAACAAACCAAGGGGAGAAAAGGAAATGTATTGGCTTTTGGAACATAAAAGTCCAGAGTTCTGTTAGTTTCAGATCTGGCTTGATCTAGGCCCACAGGCGATGTTATTAAGAATCTGATATTTCTAGCAGAAGGGTCTGTTTTCCTCTGGCTTGGAGTCATTTCTAGACAGGCTTTACTAAGCTAGGACCTGCAGTATTTATGTGTTACACTTTGTCAGTTTAGCCACCCCATCAGAAAGAGCCTCTTTGGCATCATTCCAAGATTCCTTCCAAGCTTGTCTCTCTTTGACCTCACTCGTGCTCCTCTCTAAACAAAGTGCCGCGGCCAGGAGATGTAGTCCTCCTTTTGTCTGGTCCCGGGTCTTGCACATGTCCACTCATGAAGCCAAAAGATGGATCACACCTTCCATGAATTGATTAAAGGGAGGAATGAGCCTCCCCCTACCAAAAAAAAAAAAAAAGGCTCTTTTAACAGAAAATGAGAAAAGGATGTTGAGTAAGCACCAAAAATCTATTAATGGCTTTTTAGGCTTTTACAGGAGAGAACCTTACTGCTTATATAACAGTGATCTCAGGAATGTGAAAGGAGCAAAGGGCAAAAACCATTTCTCTTAATTTAGAAAGTCCATATTTTTGCAAGAGAAGTTATTTTCAGTAACTGCCATGGTTGAGGACAAGTTTCTTCCTTTTTTTTTTAATAAAACAATCCTGGACTCTGCTGAGACCTGATCACCTTTTCCTTAGCAGATGCCTGATATTTCCTAGATTAAATGCTGTGGCGTGCTGTTCTCTGCTTAGTCATTTCAGTCGTGTCCATCTCTTTGCGACCCCATGGACTGTAGCCCGCCAGGCTCCTCTGTCCATGGGGATTCTCCAGGCAGGAACACTGGAGTCGATTGCCATGCCCTCCTCCAGGGTATCTTTCCAACCCAGGGATCAAGCCTCAGTCTCCTGCATTGCAGGCGGGTTCTTTACCAGCTGAGCTACCAGGGAAGCCCAGGTTCAATGCTAGGCACCAGGTACGTACAGACAGAGCCAAAACGTACCATCAGGGCCACCATGCTCCTGTCTTTCTCCACCTCCCCAGCCTTCTCTTTTGACCCCATCAAATGGCAGCATCTTGAGCCACCTGTTCTGGTCCCAGGCTCTCATAGCTGCCTGTCATCTTGTCCAATGCCACTTTCCAGAAATCTCATCCTTTCTGGGACTTCCCAAGTGGCGCTGGTGGTAAAGAATCTGCCAGTGATGCAAGAGACACAAGACATGCAGCTTCAGTCCCTGGATTGGGAAGATCCCCTTGAGGAGGTAATGGCAACCCACTCCAGTATTCTTGCCTGGGAAATTCCATGGGCAGAGAAGCCTGGTGGGCTACAGTCCAGGGGGCGGCAAAGAGTTGGACATGACTGAGCAGCTAACAATTCACTTTTATTTTTTCAAGGACCAACATTAATGAAAACGTATGCATGTCTGCGTCATGTAGTCATTTTGAGGATGACAATTGACTTTGGCTGACCTTGTCAGATGGTGGTAGATCATCATTGTTTGTCTGTACCTCCCGAGTTTGTCTGGGAGCAGGAGAAATGGATTTAGTTCTGTTCCTTTATGGGTTTTTTGGTGGTGTTTGCACAGAGTTTAGTCTTCAGTTTCTTGGTAGGAATCTACCTGATCCAGTTGTTTATCTTATAAGGGTTCAAGTAGATTTATAATGTACGTATGCAATTAACAGGGCAACTACCACACACCAATCACATCCTTATTTGAATCACATTCAAATAAGCAAAGATGCCAAAGTCAATCCTTCCTTCTAAACATAGACGGTTCCTGCTCTTGCCCTGAGACCGCCTCCAAAGACTGCGGGTAGCACGTGACCGCACGCACTGAAGGCCTCAGGCCACTGTGGTCATCACCGTGCCTTTGTGCTCAGTCGCTCAGTCGTGTCTGATCATTGTGATCCCAAGGACTGTAGCCCGCCAGGCTCCTCTGTCTGTGCGATTCTTAAGGAAAGAATACTGGAGCAGGTTGCCACTTCCTTCTCCGGGGGATCTTCCTGACCCCAGGATCGAGCCCACATCTCTTGCATCTCTTGTGTGGGCACGGGACTTCTTTACCACTGCACCACCTGGGAAGGTGGGCGAGAAGAAGTCCCCATGTTTTCTGCCCGCATCCCGGGAAGCCTCCGCTCACTTGCTCTGGGAGCGTGCCCACAGCTGAAGACCCTGCAGCCGCCCGCCCTCCGCCCTGCAGACCTGCCCCGGCGGTGGCCGGGCCTCCAGCCCGCTCCCTTCTCTGCACTCTGGCCTCACGGTCCTGCCGCCTCTCCTTTGGCTTCAGACCCCCGGCGGTTCTCAAGGGGCGCACACTGAGGGGCGGCTCTCCATTTCTAACCTCAAAACACACAATTCTGGTGACTTTTCTGGGGCAGTGGTGGAGTGGGGGTAGAGGAAAGTCTCTGTGACTCGACTGGGAGTCAGCTTTTCAAAGAGTCACTAGACAAAGTCTCAGTCAGAGAGCAAGAATCTGCTTGGAGGGGGGCGTCCCTGACGGCAGAGCCCGAGCCCTACAGGACCTAGGCCGGTGAGAGGAGCCAAGTCCTGCTCTGGTTCTAGGAAAGGATGGTTATCCTTGCGACCCCATGGACTACAGCCTGTCAGGCTCTTCTGTCCATGGGATTCTCTGGGCAGGAACACTGGAGTGGGATGCCATGCCTTCCTCCAGGGGATCTTCCCGACCCAGGGATGGAATCCGTGTCTCCTATGTCTCCTGCAGTGGCAGGTCACTAGCACCACCAGGGAAGCCCTCAGCTGTCTCCTTACTGTTTTTTACTAGGCACGGAGCCATGATTTGGCTTAGATTGTAAACTAGAGACGGTTCTGCAGTGGCAGCAGGACCCTGTGTCAACCCGACTTCAGTTCTGTTCCCGTCAAAGCGTTTGGACTCTTTTCTACCTACTGTGTCTCCGTGACGCCCTCAGCACCCTCTTCATTACTGATGCTCCCTTCTGGTCCTGGCACTGTGCAAATTCCCTCAGTTATCTCACATGATCCTCTGGGGGAAAACCTTCATCTTTCTAATCTTTCCTAAGCTCCAGTTAGATAGCATCACCGACTCAAAGAACTTGAGTCTGAGCATACTCTGGGAGACAGCGGAGGACAGGGAAGTCAGGCGTGCTGCAGTCCACGGGGTCCCAAAGAGTCGTACACCACTGAGTAACTGAACCAAAATCTTCCTTTATTCGGAGGTTCTTGATCATTCTTTGTGTGCTCCAGCTTGCTCTAAGACCCCTCCAAAGGCCAACTCTCCTCTCCCCATTTTTGAGGATATTTTTGTAGTTCTCATCGGGAAATGTATCTTAATTCTGAGTCCAGATATATGCCTTTTCCCACATCTTTTTCTGTGGATATCCAGTATTTTGGATTGTATGACACATACTTAAGATTTTTTGTTTGTTGTTTCGTATTGTACCTTCATACCTTTTTGTGTACACATGTAAAAACAAGAACTGTGGAATAATAAATAAGCAGGGGAAGAATAAAAAATGAAAATATAAGAAATAACACTTTCAGACATGAAATAAAATATTGAGTGATTTTTACAAGTTAAAAAGGGGTAAGAAGAAAAATGATAATGAGTGTAATTTTAGCAAATTTTATCACATGCAAAATGTTGTATGAATCCTACTCTATTTTTCCCTTAACCAAATTTAGGTAATAAATGCTATTTCCAAACACTAGCACCAAAATGGATATGAAATGACACTGTATGCAGATATATATATCCCCATAGAATATACATATGTATATATTCTCTATTTAGCTGTGCATTTAATATATGTATTCTCTATTTAGCTATACATATACTATATATATAGAGAGAATTTGTATAGAGGACTTATACAGAAAGAATAGGTAGTCTATATTTAACCGTGCAGAAAATATACATACTTTCTATTTAGTCTAGAAAAA
Organism: Moschus berezovskii; assembly: GCF_049115385.1. Taxonomy (NCBI): domain Eukaryota; kingdom Metazoa; phylum Chordata; class Mammalia; order Artiodactyla; family Moschidae; genus Moschus; species Moschus berezovskii. Next base: position 2,838,072 of record NC_142485.1, read on the forward strand.
TCTCCCAATCTACTCCATCATTCTCACAGTCCTATCCCATGTTTGCCAATGTGCCCCCGACACACACATACTGACATAATTGTCATGGACTGTATTCAGCTAAGAAGTTTCATGCAACATTCAGTCCACCCAGGCCGCTAGAATTTCCCAGTTAGACACTTAGAATATCTGTCCTATTGATGTTCATAAAATTTTTCTTATATGCATCTGGTGAGCTACTATTTAACTGTCATCTTTTACGTACCAACTACATCATGAATTATTTTTAAACTTTAAAGTTTGTTTTTTCATATAAACTAACAAGTTGAATATGCAAACCCAAGTTGCCAGGTGTATCTATGCATCACAGTTTCTTCTGAGAAAAGTAGTTTAAGCCACATTGTTTAGTGTAGTCAATTCTCCCACATCCGTCAATTTCTTTCTTAAAACATTCTAAAGAATGAGAGGTTAAAATATTATTTCTGTGCAAATCAAAACCATGCAAAACAATGAGGTATCACATCACACCAGTCAGAACGGCCCTCATGAAAAAGTCTACAAATCACAAATGCTGGACAGGAGGTGGATAAAAGGGAGCCCTCCTACACTATTGGTGGGAAGGTAAATTGGTGCTGCCACTATGGAGAACAGTTTTAGTTTTCAAAAAACTAAAAGCGGAGACTTTCCCTGGTGATCCAGTGGTTAAAAGTCCATGCTCCCAATGCAGGGGGCCTGGGTTCTATCCCTGGCCAGGAAACTAGATCCCACATGCTGCAATTAGGACCCAGCACAGGCCAGAAAAAATTGAAGTTGCCATATGGTCCTAGAATCCCACTCCTGAGTACATATCCAGACAAAACTGTAATTCAGAAAGACACATGCACCCCTATGTTCATAGCAGCACTATTTACAATAGCCAATATGTGAAAACAACATAAATGTTCATTGATAGGTGAACACATAATAAGATGTGGCATTTATACACAACGGAATATTACTCCACCAGGAAAAAATGAAATAATGTCATTTGCAGCAACGTGGATGGATGTAGAGATTACCATACTAAGTGAAGGAAGTCAGACCGAGAAAGATAAATACCATGCAATGTCACTTATATGTAGAATCTAAAATATGACACAAATGAACTTAGCTACAAAACAGAGAGAGACTCACAGCTACAGAGAATGAACCTGTGGTTGCCAGGGGGGCGGGGGCTGGGGAGAGACGAAGCGAGAATGCGGGGCTGGCAGAGGCAAACTGGTGTCTACAGAATGGGTGAGCTTGGACCAACCGCACAGCACAAGGAGCTGTATTTGATGCCCTGTGATAAACCACGATGGAGAAGAAAAATACACCATTTCTAGATTATTTTAACCAAATGAAACACGAAGAACAAAACCTCTCTCAGAGACAGGAAACACTATTTCATCTGAGCTTCCGGAACTCTTTGCTTCTTTACACGATTTTTCATTAGTCAAGTAAGATGACCGCAAAACTCAGCTTTCAAACTCCTTGTACCATTTCAAAGGACCCATGCGGTGCGTGTTGTCTGCACCCCACAGGATCGGCCTGGAGCCCCTCCCAAGCTGAGGCCACATCCTTGTTACCTCCTGTCATTACCCCATCCTGCTTCCGTGAGCCCATCCTTCTGGGGACGCTTCCTCTAGGAATCATCCAAACCAGAATCCCATCACAGGCTCTCTGGATCTGTGCAAGTCCTGAGCACGAAATTTCTCAAAAGGAACCATTACTATCTGAATGACCTGCGTTAAACCTCAGAAACCGATGCTATCCTGCTCAGTGCTTTTTTTTTTTTTTGTATATTCAATTTACAGCCCTGTCAAATTATTTTTTAATTGAGATATAATTAACATATAACATTATATGAGCTTCAGGTGTGCACATGGTGGTTTGATATTTGTGTGGTTTGTGAAATGATCCACATGGTAAGTCTAGTCATCGCCTTACAGTTACAAGACCCTTGAGTGTGTGTTGAAAACCTTCGAGGTCTACTCTTTCAGCAGTTTTCAAATCTGCTATACAGTGTTATTATTTCTAATCATCATGTTGGACATTACATGCCCTCAACGTGCTCAGTATTTCATATATAACGGGCGATATTTATTTACTATGTAATCTGTGATGCCAATAGTATTATTAAATATCTAAGATATCAGAGAATCTTAATGTAGCAGTGACCTTCTGGAGAAAGCTCTTACTGGCATTTGCAGGAAAATGTGGATGGACCTAGAGAATATTTTGTTTAGGAAATGAAAGTGAGACAGAGAAAGACAAATATTGTATGACGTCACATATATATGAAATATATACATATATGTAACAAAACAGAATCAGACTCACAGACGCAGAGAACAAATTAGCGGGGGGAGGAGGAACGGGGGAAGGGCAAGTTAGGGGCATGGGGTTAAGAGACACAAACGACTGTGTGTAAAGTAGATAAGCAACAAGGACATATTGTACAGTACAGGAAAATACTGAATCGCCATTCTGTATACCTGAAACTAATATCATATTGTAAATCAACTAAAGTTCAATGAAAAATAAAGTAGCGAAGCTTTCACGCATACATTTCGGAGTGGGCAACTGTGGTTTGGAGAAGACTCTTGAGAGTCCTTGGACAGCAAGGAGATCCAACCAGTCCATCCTCAAGGAAATCAGTCCTGAATATTCATTGGAAGGACTAATGCTGAAGCTCCAATACTTTGGCCACCTGATGCTAAGAACTGAGTCATTGGAAAAGACCCTGATGCTGGGAAAGATTGAAGGCAAGAGGAGAAGGGGACGACAGAGGATGAGCTGGTTGGATGGCATCACCGACTCAACGGACATGAGTTTGCATAAACTCTGGGAGTTGGTGATGGACAGGGAAGCCTGGTGTGCTGCAGTCCATGGGGTTGCAAAAAGTCGGACACGACTAAAGGACTGAACTGAAGATAGAAAGGATGCGCCAATTAAGAATATTCTGCTTTGAGTGGCAATTAGACTGTATACAAGAGCAAGAATTCAGCTGCCGACAGAGGATCAAAAATAAATCTCCACAAATTTGCAGACAACAGTAATGGTTTCCTAGGCTGTTCTTCCAGTCTGTAGTAGCTTCTAGCTGTATGCTGGCTGTACAGAAATGTAGTGATGGTGTCTGGCCAAGCCAGAAAAAACAGGATGATAATTAATCACCTCAACCTGGACTGAATTTTCAATGTTGTTTTAATGGCCCAGCCTTCCTCTGAGCTATCAAATCCTTCTCCAGAAGGAAAGAAATATATGTAGCCAACTCTCAATTTTCAGCTGTAATGGAAGGACTATTCATGTCACAAATGCGTCTTGAGTTCTGGCTTTGCTGTGTGCACAGCGCTCTGCTAGGGGCCCTGCAGAGCCAGAGGAGGGAATGAGAGGGAGCGCCGAGCTGCGGCGCTTGGCTGCAGCGCGCCAGGCCGGGACCGACCCACACCCGCCTGCCGACAGTCGACCTTCTCTGAGCCCCCGCCCCCTCCAGTTCCATTCTGTCTCACACATTACCTTTCTGTTCATTTGTTTTACCCTTTCTGCCAAATTAGAGAAACGCTGCTTGGAAAGGCAGCCTGAACTCCTGCTTCTGCTTTCATTCTACGCTTCCTCTCCCCGAGACCCCAGCCTGTTCTCTTCCTCCTGTGCTCCCTGGGGACGAGGGAATAAATAGAAAGCTGTCTGGTCGAAAACGCCACCGCGGATTGTCTCACCAGGGTGAAATGTGCTACAGCCTCCATTCAGTGAAAAATCACCCACCTGCAAAAAAGGCAAACATTTCTTTTTAAAAATTATTTTATTCAAGTCTAGTTGATTTAAAATGTTGTGTTAACTTCCGTTACACAGCAAAGTGATGCTGATATATACACACACACACACACATATATTTATATTCTTTTCCATTATGATTTATCCTGAAAGTGAAGTGAAAGTGAAAGTTGTTCAGTGGTGTCTGACTCTTTGCTACCCCAGGGACTGTAGCCCTCCTGGCTCCTCTGTCCATGGAATTCTCCAGGCCAGAATACTGGAGTGGGTTGTCTTTCCCTTCTCCAGGGGATCTTCCCAACCCAAGGATTGAACTCAGGTCTCCCGCATTGCATGTAGATTCTTTACCGTCTGAGCCACCAGGGAAGCCCAAGAATACTAGAGTGGGTAGCCTATTCCTTCTCCAGGGCCTATTCTGAGCTCAGGAATTGACTATGGTCTCCTGCATTGCAGGCGGATTCTTTCCCCAGCTGAGCTTCCAGGGAAGCCTATGGTTTATCCTAGGACACTGAATATAGTACCCTGTGCTGTACAATATGTCTTGTTGTTTAACCATTTTCTGTATAGTAGTTTGCATCTACTAATCCCAAACTCCCAATACACCCCTCCTTTTCCCCTCCCCTTTCAAATACTTCTTTTTCCATCCCTGAACTTGGCAACTGTCAGAGAAGGTTCCAGCTCATTGGCAGAATGAATGAGCCTAGTAATGACCCCTTCTATTTACCTAGCATTACAGAGTTTACAAAATCCTTCCACATACATTGCTCTAATTTCCACAACAACCTTATGAAACCAGCCTGTTCCATCCGAGGAAACTAAGGCTCAGACAGGTTAAGTGTGTCCAAAGTCACCTTGAATCAAGTCTTTCAGCTCCAAGCCTTTCAATTCTTCCAGTATTGTCTCCCTTAAGCTCGTGAGAACCCTAGATTCCTGTAGGAGTTTTCCCTACCACTCCCCCGCTCAACTGCAACCACTGCCTAAACCAGCAATCCCTCAGAAAGCTGGTCTCTGGGATATTACGACACATTCCACCTCTGAACCACCATTTCTTTAAAAAATCAGACAGATAACATACGAACCATCATTATATAACCAGTACTTACATTAACTGCATACCTTTTCTTCTCCACTCGGTGGGTAATAGTCCTGAAAGACACAATATTTTACTGACCAAAATGGCCTATAGACCACTTCAGAATTGAGAAAACTGATGTAAGGCATACCTTGCTGCTGCTGCTGCTGCTAAGTCGCTTCAGTCGTGTCCGACTCTGTGTGACCCCATAGACGGAAGCCCACCAGGCTCCCCCATCCCTGGGATTCTCCAGGCAAGAATACTGGAGTGGGTTGCCATTTCCTTCTCCATTGTGTGAAAGTGAAAAGTGAAAGTGAAGTTTACTCAGTCGTGTCCGACCCTTAGCGACCCCACCGACTGCAGCCTACTAGGCTCCTCCATCCATGGGATTTTCTAGGCAACAGTACTGGAGTGGCTTGCCATTGCCTAGGATTCATAAAAGGTTTGTTTTTTTTAAAAAAAAACTCTCCAGTTAAGAGGGAGGAGAGAATTTCTTGCATAATGAGATATGTTTGGCTCTCTGAGTTTTTTGATATCTATTATTTTGGTATGTCTTCCAAGACTTAACTCTTTCATTTCTCTTATGAAAAATGAAGGGGAAGGAGATTAAAGTTTTCAGCTTGGACCTGACATTGCAATGATGTGGGCATGTGTTTTTAGGACAGAGGTTTAAAGTATTCATCCATAACGAGTTTTGTATATTGCATCAATATTCTTATACATTACTCACTGATGAACAGTGCCAAAACCTACTATTACTGATAACTATTGCGTATATCTGTTAACTCATTAGTTAGAGGATGATGATATTCTAATTCTAAGCTTCCCTTTTACAGTATACAAAAAAGGAAAAAAATCTGAAAACACACACATAAAAATGGTATGTATGAAAAATACGTGCATGTGTGCTTGCTCAGTTGGTTAGTCATGTGTGACTCTGTGACCCCTTGGACTGCAGCCCACCATGCTCCTCTGTCCATCGAATTCTCCAGGCAAGAATACTGGAGTGGGTTGCCCGTTCCTCCTCTAGGTGATCCTCCCGGCCCAGGGATCGAACCCTTGTCTCCTGCATCCCCTGCATTGTAGTTTGATTCTTTACCCAGACACAAAGACAGTAGGACATAATTCTCGTCTCAGTTTTCAACTTCACGTAGGCCAGGGGTGGCCAGCGTTTTCTGTAAACGGTCAGATGGCATGTTTTAAGCTTTACAGGACGCACAGTCACTGTTGGAACTACTCAGCTCTTTCACTGTAGCAGGAAAGCAGCCATAGACAAAATGTGAGTGAGCAGTGTCGTCCATTGTGCTCTAATGAAACCGTATTCACATACAGCGGCAACAGGCTGGATTTCACCTGTGCGTCACAGTTGGCTGGCCCCCGGGATAAGCCAAAACCTTTGCATTTTTGGACACAATTTAAAATTTTTTGACTTTTTCTAGTGGGCAATTTCAATCATATAAAAAAGTTGGAAAATCAGTGTAATGATTTGGTATCCATCACTTAGCTTCAGCAGTTATCAACTTAGGGTGAGTCTTGTTTAATCTAACTCCTTAGCCACTTCCTTTTATCTGAATTATTTTGGGCTTTGTTTGTTTGTTTGTTTTGGCCCTGCGGCACAGCTTGCAGGATTTTGGCTGTGGGCAAAACAAAGAAGCAGCAAAGCCCTCCCAAGGTCAAGAGCAGAGTAGGGTGTGACTCTGCTTTTCACGCTATGTGTATTCATACGAATGCTGTCAGCTGCGTGAAGGACGGTGTCCAGCAGTCTGGGTAAAAATTGTTTCAAGCCAGCAGCACTCCGCTAACTTCACAGTTTATGGGTATTCAAGCCCCCTTTTGGCCCCAACAATGCTTTTTTCAACTTTACATGACCATCTCAGACTCCAGCCTCTTGCGTTTGAAATACAGTAAGTGCCCCAACATACAAACACGAGAGTGTGCTCAAGTCCATTGCGTTCATAAGTCCAACAAAGTTAGCCTAGCCAACTAACACCAAATGGTTATTTTAATTAATACATAAAAAGCAAACACAAAAATAAAGACAACATTTTTAATCTTACAGTACAGTACCTTGAAAAGTACAGTAGTACCAACTACATCCAGGGCTTCCCCAGTGGCTCAGAAGTAAAGAATCCGTTTGCAATGCAGGAGACCTGGGTTCAATCCCTGGGTGGGGAAGACCTCCTGGAGAAGGAAATGACAGTCCACTCCAATATTCTTGCCTGGAGAAGTCCACGGATGGAGGAGCCTGGCAGGCTACAATCCATGGGGTTGCAAAGAGCTGGACACAACTAAGCAACCAAAGAATGATAACAAACCAGCTGCATCACCGCTGCTTTACACTTGCTTCTGGACATCCTGGTCTTGAAATAAAGATACAGCACCACTGCAGTGTTTACGATACCGTACAGTAAAGTACACAAAAGCACAGCCACCTATAGTGTATGCACACATGTGACCACATACGCCAGATCAGGGAACTTATGGGACTGGGCATGAGAGCACATGTTCGCGTCTTTGAAAGTTCACAGCTTGGCGGTTATAAGTAGGAGGCTTACTGTATATCTCGTTTCCATGCCATCTTGGTCTGGAAGAGAGGTCCTTTCCTACTTTACAGTTACTCCTACAGAGTGTTCATGAAATCAATGATCGTTTCTGGTAACTCGGGGAAAGATGAAAGAGATGTTCGCCTTACATCAGAGTTTTCACCACCTCTGTGGTCGGGAGATACAGCCATCCTGAATGATCCTTTGACTCCGTTCTGTCCCACAGAACTTCCCATGGTGATGGACATGTCCTGCTTCCTCTCTAATACAGTCATTATTACCACAGCGGGCTTTTGAGCACTTGCGCTGTGGCCAGTGTGAGTGAGAGATTGAATTTTGGAATGACTTAACTTTAATAGAAGCATTTATACTTAAAGAGCCATACGTGTCTAGTGGCCACCATATTTATATTAATTATGATTAATTCTGTAAAGCACAGCCCTCGTCCCTTCCCTGTGGAACCGTGGCGTCTGCCCGCATCCCAGACTCTCGGTCTCCCTCACTCTTCTTACGTCTTGCAGACCTTCTGTTCATTCACGCTGAGCAGTCTCTCTCTACCATGATGCCTTAGCGCCTGAACAGCCATGATCGTGCATCTCTGCTCACTGTGAGTCAACAAAATTCTCATTCTCTTTGTACCGCAGACTTGCTGCGTCCAACCTAGGGTTAATAATAATAACTATCTCATTGATTTATACTGGGAATTAAATAAGCTAATATATATAAAGCGGAAAGCATATCCCAAATAGGCCTAGCATGTGTGTGTCAGTCCCTTCAATCGTGTCCAACTCCTTGCAACCCCATGGACTGTAGCCCGCCAGGCTCCTCTACCCATGGGTTTCCCAAGCAAGAATACTGGAGTGGGTTGCTATTTCCTCCTCCAGGGGATCTTCCCAACCCACATCTTATAACTCCTGCACTGGCAGGCAGATTCTTTACCACTAGCACCACCTGGAAAGCCCAGGCCTGGCATAGGATATACCAAAGAAAGTCATTTTCGTATCTGAAACGAATCCTGACAATAAATGCTTAGAAGTAAAGTTTTCACTGGTCACATAATTGTAGGCTGCAGTAGCCAACTGGCCGTATGTAGCTATTTAAGTTAATTAAAATGAACGTTTAGTTCGTCAGTTGAACTAATCACATTTCAACTGCTCAGTGGCCACGTGCGCCTTGAGATTATCACCCGTAGCAAAGTTTCATTGGACAGTGACAAAACTTTGGCACTCCACATCCAGGAACTCAGGAGAGAACTGCCACAGTAGGTCAGAAAATCAATTCAGTTAGGGAAGACCAATCAGTAGCAGAGTGATCAATCTCTATCACTCTTGCTCCCAAATCTGTATTCCCACGTTTCATTCTTCCCTTCCACCACTTGCTCGCCCATCTCGACAGTACTAATGAAATACATTTAGTAAATATCAATAAAATACTGTTGACCTAATTTTCAATGTTATCAAGAACACGTTCTTCAGAATTTATTTGCTTCTAAGGCTTCACAGCAGAGGAGATTATGTCTTTCTTTTTATTGATACTCTGTCATATCTGGCAAAACACGGGGCATAATCCTATTCATTTTCTGCAGTCATAACATGGCTAGTCACAACAGATAACTTAATGAACATTTCTTACTCTGTCCCATTTGCTCATAGGTTGACAGAACCCAATAAGGGAGGAAAGGACCCATTGTGTGTGAGTGTGTGTGTGTGTGTTTACCCAGTGTTCAGCTCCGTGTATATCTTCTGTCATTAATTGCCGTGGACTGGAGCTTGTCTGGGCAGCTAATGAACATTCCTCCCTTAAGCTGTTATTCTATTGGGCATTTATTCCCAAGGGAAGGGAAATGTTATCATTAGTACATGATGGAAACTTTTCCAACTTACAGAAGCTTATCCTAAGAACACTCCGTATTGCTCTGAAAGCGGTTCTGAGTTTTGACTGCCAGAATACAGCTGTCTTGATCTTGGTGGGAGCACAAAGAGATGTGCTTTGTAGAGAAAAGCTCACCTGGTCCACCATCCTGAAGAGTATTTAGTTAGTGCTTGTTTTCGTTAGGAAAATAAAAGTAAGTAAATAAATATTGTTATACACTATTGCTGCTGCTGCTGCTGCTGCTGCTAAGTCACTTCAGTCGTGTCCGACTCTGTGTGACCCCATAGACGGAAGCCCACCAGGCTCCCCCGTCCCTGGGATTCTCCAGGCAAGAACACTGGAGTGGGTTGCCATTTCCTTCTCCAATGTGTGAAAGTGAAAAGTGAAAGTAAAGTCGCTCAGTCTTGTCCGACCCTTAGCGACCCCACGGACTGCAGCCTACCAGGCTGCTCCATCCACGGGATTTTCTAGGCAAGAGTACTGGAGTGGCTTGCCATTGCCTTCTCCGGTTATACACTATTAGATAATGAAAATAAAAGGAATTCACTACTGATCTTCAGAGCGAAAACTTAACCAAACATTGTGGGTGTTTTATGCACAAATGGAAAACAATCCAGATTCAAACGTAGGTGGCAGGAGTCAGACTTTGCTCTTTAGCAGGTCTGTGACCCTGGGCAAGCCACTTCTCAGAGCCATTGTTTGCAGACATCTCTAAACCCTGGAGTCCAGGCATTTCTTCTCTCTTTGGGGTTAAGAATGGCTTAGGTCCGTTTCCCCAGCAAACAGGCTTTGAGATAGATTTCCAACCACGTGTTCTACGGAAGAGTGCCCTTGAGACCACCTGTGGGGACTAAGAAGAGCAGCGAGGGGCAGAGGGAGAGACTGGGTCACGAAGAGTTGCAGCAGAGCCGTCAGCTGACAGGCCAGGAGCCAAACCCGGCTAGCTCGGAGAAGTGGTCGCGCAGGGAGGCTGGGAGTCAGGCCTGCGAACAGGCCTGCCGTGAGGGCGGGCCTTTGTTTAATGGCGGTTCCCAGAGAAGGACGGGAGCTGCCAGACCTCCCAGCCGCTGGGGACGTGGGCGTGGGGGTGACGTGGGCGTGTGGTTCCTGGAGGAGACATCTGGGCAACCTTCACTCTAGAAAGGCAAGCCCATCTCCTTTCGTAAGCCAGGGGTGGTCGTCAGTTTGTTCAGGTGTGCAGGCTGCCCTGCAGTGACCCAGGCAAGGCCATCGCGAGGATCTACAATGAACTGCTTGTGTGAGGATAGGTTCTCTAGAGAAAGACGTGACATGAAGACGTGTTTAAGTGATTTATTAGGAGGTGTTCCCAGAGATCAGGAAAGTGAGGCCAGCAGGGCTAGCAAGCAATGTCCTGCCCTGCTCACTTTGGCTCAGTTCTGCAGTAGAGCTTGGCTGAGAGTGTTAGGAGCCCTAACATCTGAGTAGCCAGGATAGGCCTGAGACCTTGCTTAGGCCTAAGTTTCAATTTCCTGGAGACAGGGTGGAGGCTAAGTTCACAGAAACTCCTCCCTAAGAAGATCCCCCTGGCGCCAAAATTAAGAAACTTCTCCCTAGAAAAATCCCACCTGCGCCAAAATTGGGCCAATCAGAAGAAAAAGGGAAATCCCCCAGAGAAAACCCTGCACGCTATAAACTGGCCAATGAGCTTCCGCGCATGCATGAACTGGCCAATGAGCTTCTGCCAGCTTGATCTTTTGAACAGAAATAGGTGCTTATGTAACCGGAGACTATAAAAACCGCTGTGACCTAGGCTCGGGGCTCTTGTCCCACTCCATTGCGTTGGAGGAGGCATGAGCCCTAGCTCGAGCTAGAAATAAACCCCATTCTTGCTTTTGCATTGCTGCAAGTGTCTTATTCTACCAGTATGGGGGGACCGGACTCAGGGCATAACAATAGTAGAGGTACTTTGTCAAAGCTGACCCCTCAGTGGGCAAGACGCTGTCATAGCTATACCCTCATACCTATCAGGGAAAACTTAAATTCTTAGGCATCCCAAATCCCGAAGTGCAGGCAAGTTGAATTTCCATAACTGGGGCTTCCCTTGTAGTTCAGTTGGTAAAGAATCTGCCTGCAATGCAGGAGACCCCGGTTCGATTCCTAGGCCAGGAAGATCCCCTGAAGAAGGGAAAGACAACCCACTCCAGTATTCTGGCCTGGAGAATTCCATGGACTATATGATGCAAGGGGTCACAAAAAGTCAGACGGGTCTGGGCGACTTTCACTGGGACAACATTTCAGCAAAGACAGTGCTGCTGGTTTTACTGGGAACGAAAGCACGCAGGTAGCTCGTGTGCATTAGCGTGGTTAGTGGATGGACGAGGCTGTGAATGGAGAACTCAGAGCCGGAAGTCTGGGTCCGGCAGCCTTTAATAAGCTCACGGGGGACTCACTCAGGCTGCAGCCGAACCTGACCGCTTCACTTCCTCATCACCGTCTATCTTTCCGTGTGGGACGGGGAAGTAATCAAACTGGCTAATCACTCCTTTCTCAGCGTGATGAAGCATTCTCTTATAAGCAAATGCTTACAAAAGAACACAGACATTCACCCTTTTCCCAAGGACAAGCAATGATTTTTTTTTGGATCATGACAATCCTAAAGTATCGATACATGAACAAAACGCAGCATCGTTGTCGTGACGAGAACCAATCCTAGTTTTATCCAACAGTTTTACAGAATACATCATCTGAAACACAGCACTTTTATTTTTTTTTTTAATTTTTAACATTTTAATATTTTTATTGGAAACACTTTAGTTATGTTGCAGGTGAAAGGGTACAGAGAAATAGAGATCTCAAGGTGAGGCTAGAGAGGGCTCTGTTCAGGGCACCGAGGAGCCTCGGGACAGCAGGGGAATGGTAATAACTTCTTGATGTAGCGGCAGTCAGGATGGGATCCAGACCCTAGGGATGAAACACAGCACTTTTAAAACCCATGGATGGTGCTATTGGAGAATGTCTCCTAAATCCACATGCTTACTGGCCCAACATTGGCAAAGTTTCTTTTTAGTCCAGCTTGTAAGTGGATGCACTGTAACTGCGTCTCCTCAACGTGATGACTTTATGAATTGCTTTCCAGAGTAATTTTAAAGAGCTTTTACCATGATACCCAATACGAGTATTTGTGGAGTCAGACTCCCAGTAATATTAATAGTAACTATTGCAGTGTTAAAAGCATTTGTCTCCTTTTAAAATTTTAGCTCGTTTCGTCAGGTGGCTCCTATCTGCATGTGAGGCTCATGTGAAAGAGAATCGTTTCAGGCTGACAGCTGACTCCCAAATAGTATTTCTTTGTTCGAAATTTTGAAATTGAGAGCGACCCTCATATTAGGAGAAACCCCATTAAGGACTTGGGCTTTAGGCAATCCCCTCTTTTATGGGCAACAATTTGAGGGTGCAACCCTCCTCTTACAATGGTAAACGAAACAAAAGGAAGCCAAGTTTGATCACACTCAAGTGTTGGCTCCCACACGCAGATATGAAGAGGGCGCAGTTAGGCAGACAAGCAGCTTTATTAGACCTGCTATAAAAAGGCATTCTTCACCTTTTTCTAGGGTCTCCTATAACTTTATTGATCCTGTCTACAAGGATGATACTGAACACATTTCTTTACAAAGGCTAAGGAAAGGGTTTATTCTCTTCCACCATTTGACCATTTTGAAGAAAGGACTTAGGTATGATACCAAGTAGCAACGTTGATGTCCCACTGAAAATGAAATGCTCTGATTATTCTCTTCATCCTCATAATTTACTTGAAAAAAAAAAAGTATCTATGTATTAAGTGTGCAATGTTCTAAGTGTCTAGATAGGAAATCTACATACTTTTCAAAACATGATTTACTAAAAAATCATAGACCACTTAAAGTAAACGCAATTTATGAAGTATTTTGCAAAGACTTTTATGAGGCCATTGGGTTAGAAATTACTGATGAACAAACTGTGGGAAGCGTAAGTATATTGACATTTGGTCAGGGACCTAGAGTTTAATAGTATTTAGGGATTTTAAAAGAAAGTCACACTCTAAATTGGAAAGTACATAGGATTACCTGTAATCTGTGACGAATTAACTTTTTGCCTTATTTTGCTAACATTCTGTTATTGGAATATTTGCTTTGTTTTGAGATAGCTTATGACTGTTTATAAATTACTATGATGCACAAAAGCCTTTAATCACTGAGATACTGCACTGGGCTCAGCAATTTGACCCTGATATAATTCAAATTTCTTATCTGCGGAAAGAAGAGACACAATGTCTTATCACCTGTGTTTTATCTGATTTTGATTGGGAATTTGAGCTATGTTTCTTATTCTGTTGAAGGCATCCTGAAACCAGACAAAGGATCTCAAGGTAAAGAACAGGAAACGGGTATTGATTTCCTTTATCCACCCAGACTTTTGTATCTTTTTGTTTTGTACTATGATGGATTAGGGGAACAGGCCAGCAAATGCTGCAGATTGGATGGACTTTGGGAAAAAAGGATTTGGGGCACACGCTAGTGAAGAAAAGAAACGCTAAAGCAGGTCTGGGTCAGTGTGATAAGTAGCGAGGTATATGTTCCTGTATCATGAGACTCCCAGCCTCCTAACCTCTCTCCCAGCGCCCTCAGCGTTCTCTCACTATGCACAAGTACACAAGGGCAAACACGTACCCTACTGAAATAGACACTGATGCTTTCCTGAATCGAAGCTTCCTTTTGGCCATTTTTGTCTTTCCTTCCACTGGAGGGACTACAGTTATCAAAATGACGCTTTCTCACAAACACAGTTACCAAAGGGGAAAGGGCTGGGGAATAGATTAGGAGTTTGGAATTAACATATACGTACACTGTGTGTGTGTGTGTACTCAGTTGTGTCCAATTCCTTGTGACCCCATGGTTCACCAGGCTCCTCTGACCATTTTTCCAGGCAAGAATACTGGAGTGGGTTGCCATTTCTTTCTCCAGGGGATCTTCCTGACCAAGGGTTCAAACCTGAGTCTCTTGTACCTCCTGCATTGGTAGGTGGATTCTTTACCACTGCACCCCCTGGAAAGCCCTATATACACACTTGTTCAGTCGTCCAGTCGTGTCTGACTCTTTGTGACCCCATGGACTGTAGCACACCAGGCCTCCCTGTCCCTCACCACCTCCTGGAGTTTGTCCAAGTTCATGTCCATTGCATCGGTGATGCTGTCCAGCCATCTCATCCTCTGTCGCCCTCTTCTCCTTCTGCCCTCAATCTTCCCCAGCATCAGGAACTTTTCCAATGAGTCGTCTGTTTGCATCAGATGACCAAACTGCTGGAGCTTCCGCTTCAGCATCAGTAACACTGCACTGTATATAAAATAACCAACAGGGACCTATTGTATAGCACAGGAAACTCTACTCAATATTCTGTAATAACCTAAATAGGAAAAGAGTTTGAAAAAGAATAGGTACATGTATATGCATAGCTGACACTTTGCTGTACACCTGAAACTAACACGGCATTGTAAATCAACTTTCGTCTAATATAAAATAAAGACTTTTTTAAAAGCTTGCAGATCACTAAAAAAAAAAAAAAAAAAAATGATGCTTCCTCATTCTCACCTGTAACCTGCCAGGTCAGTGTTTTTCAAAGTATCATCCTCAGAGAAGGTGTATCCAACCTCAAAAGGCAGATCCTACATGGGTTGAAGCACAGTCGGAAGGAGGGGCCCAGGAATCTGCATTTCATCCCAGGAGTCTTGTGCTCATTTACATTTGAAAGCCACTGCTATGGTTTGCTACACAGGATATAAATGCTAAATTAACGAAACTGAGGTACAGCCTTTCCCAGAGCTACTGGACACACTTGCAAAAAGAAAATAATTAAGTTGAGGTGGCAGGCCTGCTCCGGGACCTCTAAGCACCCCAGCCCCCACCTCCGTACCCCTGTAAGGACTTTGCATTCTTCTTTCTCAGCAGTAAATTCTTTACAACATAATTAAGCAATCAATCATGTCTGAATGTTTCCGGGCCCCTCACCCTATCCCACGCACCTTTCTGTTTCTCCCTGACCTTCTCCTTCTCATTCCCTTAAAGAGAGTAAGTTCAACAAACGGAAAAAGGAAAGACAAAATAATGCACATAGAAATGCAGCCGTAGAATGAATGACTCTCCAACAGATACCGGCGGGGCAGCTGTACAGCAGGCAGTCTCTTTTATTTATTTATTTTTATTTATTTTGAAACTGAGCGACTTGTGTGTGGGCTAGGTCACTTCAGTTATGTCCGACTTTAGACAACCCCATGGAATACAGCCCACCAGGTTCCTCTGTCCATGGGATTCTCCAGGCAAGAATACTGGAGTAGGTTGCCATTTCCTCCTCCAGGGGATCCTCCCAACCCAGAGATGGAACCCGTGTCTCCTGCGGCTCCTGCATTGCAGACAGATTCTTTACTGCTGAGCCACCGGGAAAGCCCTTTTGGCAATACACACCTGTGCAAATTTCTCCACACTCAAGATACATATGATGACCCCTCGCCCCCAAAATGTCCCTCCTGTCCCCTTTCAGTTGATTTTACCCCACTCCTGATCTTCCAGTCCCAGACAACCACTGACCTGCTTTTGACCACTACAGATAAATTTTGCCTGCTCTAGAGCTTCATAGAAGTGGACTCATACCACGAATGTTTTGTGTCTGGCTTTTTTTTTTCTCTAAATAGAATGTTTTTGATATTTATTCATGTTATTGCATGTAAAGATATTACCCTATTGAGGGACATTTCTGCTGTTTCCACTTTGGGACTATGATGAACAAAGTTGTTTTTACTGTGTATAATTCTTTCTTGGGCATATATTTGGGGAGGGGGCAGGTAAATACCTTGCTTGCTACTTGGGAGGAAAGCTGTAACAAACCTAGACAACATATTAAAAAGCAGAGACATCACTTTGCTGACAAAGGTCCATCTAGTCAAAGAAAGCTATGGTTTTTCCAGTAGTCATGTGTGGATGTGAGAGTCCCTTAAACAGCAAGGAGATCCAACCAGTCCATCCTAAAGGAGATCAGTCCTGAATATTCATTGGAAGGACTGATGCTGAAGCTGAAATTTCATTACTTTGGCCACCTGATGCAAAGGACTCATTGGAAAAGACCCTGATGAGGAAAGGGCAGCAGAAGATGAGATGGTTAGATAGCATCACCAGTCCAATGGACATGAATCTGAGCAAGCTCAGGGAGGCAGTGAGAGACAGCAAAGCCTGGCGTACTGCAGTCCGTGGGGTTGCAGAGCGTCAGACACGACTTAGTGACTGAACAACAGCAAATACTTTGGAATGGAATTACTGTGTCCTACGGTATATATGTATTTAATTTTATAAGGAGCTGCTGAACGGTTATCCTAAGTGGTTGTTTCACTGACATTCCCACCAGCAATGAATGAGCATTCTGTTTGTTCCACATCCTCATAAACTCTCTTGCAAACGTGTTCAGTTTTAGTCATTTGGATAGGTGTGTAGTGATGTCTCATGGTGATTTGATTTTGTCTTTCTCTCATGACTAATGATGATGAGCATTTTTTGTGTGCTTTTTAATTCCCATTAATGTAGTTTCTTTTCTGAAGTATCTGCTAAAGTCTTTTGCACATTTTAAATAGGTTATTTGTCTTCTTGGGCTTCCCTGGTAGCTCTTCTGGTAAATAATTCACCTGCAATGTAGGAGATCCCGGCTGACTCCTGGGTTGGGAAGATCCCCTGGAGAAGGGATAGGCTACCCACTCCAGTGTTCTCGGGATTCCCTCATGGCTCAGTTGGTAAAGAATCCACCTGCAATGCGGGAGACCTGGGTTTGATCCTTGGGTTGGGAAGGGCATGGCAACCTACTCCACTATTACTGCCTGAAGAATCTCCAAGGACAGAGGAGCCTGATGGGCTACAGTCCATGGGGTCGCAAAGAGCTTAAGGGATCAATTTTGCTGGTATGGATCAGACTGAGTGGGAAAGGCTGGAGTCTTTCTGTGTATGGGACATGGACTTTTGTCCCATTGAAGCTGCAAAGTACTGGAACCTAGGATTAACCTTTCCCTTGCTTTGTTTTGGAACAGCACAGAGATTTCGGTGGATAGGCCAGAGTCAAGCACATGTGGGCTCCAGCACTTCCTAAATGTACGGCTTTGGACAAGGTGCCAAATTAAGCTGTGACTCAGTGTTCTCTGCTGTTAAATGGGGCAATGCTCACCTCATAGTGTGCTGTGATATTTAAATGAGGTTTAGAGCACTTTGAACTGTCCCAATACAAAGTGAACCCTCAGTAAATATTGGCTGTTGTCAATCAGGGTGAAGAATCTGAGTAGCATTATTAACGTACTCACCCAACCACATTCTTTCCAGAATCCTTGTCTATACAGTGTCAGCTCTGTCCTCCAGACCTCACCTCTGTTTCTGCAACTGTTTCCTAGATAAGCAATTTCTGGAGACATTTTCCTTTTGCCTGCAGGTGATTTTCGTAAGTATCTGTAGAGAAGGAGGCAGATTGAAGGTAGGTTTTACCCGATAAGGTTTTAAATTTTATATCAATTTGTACCCATTTGCTCCTCAGAAGTCTAATTCTTTTTAGAATATTTCAACAAAGACCTGAGGTAACTGAAAGTTCAAGAGAGGGAAGAGAAACTAGACTTACCCCAGCAGGAGGCTGGCAGGAACATTTGACAATTAGATGCATTTATTTCAGGGCAGAAAATTAGTTGCCTCCAAGACAAAGAGAGGAAGTGAAACTTTAACAGCTTTTGGCTTTGAACTTCAGGAAGCCCTAAACATTCCTGATGACACATAGTAAATGGGGCAAAAAAAGAAAGAATTCTGATGTATTAGATCAATAGAATAAAAGACAAAAACCACATAATCATCTCAATAGGCACGGGAAAAGCATTTGAAAAAATCCAACATTCATTCATAACAGAAACTCTGAAACTATGAATAGGACTTCCTCAACCTGATAAAGGACGTTATAAAAACCCCACAGCTAACATCACACTTAATGCTAAAATACTGAAGGCTTTCCTTCTCAGATCACAAACAAGACAAGAATGTCTGCTTTTGCCAATGTTATTTAACCTTACTCTGGTTTCTACAGTGCAATAAAAAATTTCTTTTTAAATTAGGGACATCCAGCTTGGGGGGAAAGAGAAGAAGTAAAATTACCTTCATTCGCAGATGGCATGATCCTGTATGAAAATCCAGAACAATCCCCTCAAATTTTACCGGAACTCCTAAAGAACTTTAATAAGATTACAAGAGCAATGAGCAAAAATTAATAATATCTCTATATGCCAGCAATGAAAAATCAGAAATTGAAATTAAGAAAATGACTCCTTCACAATAAAAGCAAAGACAGCAAAATATTTAGGAACAAATTAACACAAAAATTGCAAGACTTGAACACTGAAAGCTATAAAACATCATTGAAAGAAATTAAAGAAGATTTAAGTAAATGAAGGACTCCCTGGTGGGGGTAAGCTCAGACAGTGAAGAATATGCCTGCAATGCAGGAGACTTGAGTTCAATCCCTGGAGAAGGAAATGGCAACCCACTCCAGTGTTCTTGCCTGGAGAATCCCATGGACAGAGAAGCCTGGAGGGCTCTAGTCCATGGGGTCGCAAAGAGTCAGACATGACTCTTTGACCAATAGGTTCACAAGTAAATGAAAGATGGAAGTCTGCCACCTACTCTTCTCTCTTTCCATGAACGGGGTAGTGAGGAGCTCCGTGTGTGTGTGTGTGTGTGTGTGTGTGTCTGTGTGTATCTGAGTGTGTCTGACTGTGTGTGTGTGTCTGTGTGTGTGTGAGTCCCAGCCCATGGCTATAACTTCCAACCTTTTCTCTCCTCGCCCCATCACAGACAGCTTCCCTTTGGCCAGCCCTTCAACCACTAATAACAAAATCCTCTTTTAGCCGCACAGAGCAGGCAGGTCAGAGAATGAACAGTTGCTGAGGGAGACCCTCTCCGAGCCATTTCGGTGGGAAACAGCTCTGTTCACGGGAGGCAGAAGCGTGGGCCCCCAGCACGGGAGGGAGCCGGAGGTGCCCCTGAGACCGCCCCCCGGACTTTAACGCGCGCGCCACCGCGGCCCTGCTGAGAACGCGGGTTTAGCGGTCGCGGTCAGGCGCCAGGCGCGGCCTCCCCGCAGCATGCAGGCGGCGGGGCTGCGGGCCCTCGGGGAGCAGCAGGGCCAGCAGCAGAGGCCGGGCACGGGCCCCCCGAGCCGGGGCCACGTCAGAGCCCGCGGCGGGCTGCACGGGGGAGGCCGCCGCGCGAGTGGGGCCGGCCAGATCCGTGCCGCCCGCACGCTGGGGCCGGCCACGCGGAGCCGAGCAGCGGGGTCTGCGGCGCTAGTTCTCGGGGCGTCGTGGTGGATGCAGATGAAGGGCTGCAGGGCGCCGCGCGACGCAGGGCAGCAGGCGAATCGACGCCAGCGCGAGGCGACCGCGTCTGGGCAGAGCTTGAGCGGTGCACTGGGCTCCGCGGAGAACAAAGCGGGAAAGGGGGTTCACAGCAAAGCGGCGGTGGCTCTGTCGTAGGCTGCGTCTTCCAAAGAAGGCTGCAGCAATGTCTCTAGCCCCATAAAACCTTCTGGAAATTTCCATTGTCCTATCACGATGATGGGAGGGATTGGGGGTGGGAGGAGAAGGGGACGATGGAGAGTGAGATGGCTGGATGGCATCACCGACTCTGTGGACATGAGTTTGAGTGTACTCCGGGAGTTGGTGATGGACAGGGAGGCCTGGCGTGCTGTGATTCATGGGTTCGCGGAGAGCCGGACACGACTGAGCGACTGAACTGAACTGTCACAATGTGACATTTAATCCCCTTCCCCTTGAACTTGGGTGGATTTATGAATGCATTCCATGAATACAATATGGAGAAATGACACTTTGTGACTCGAGGTTAGATTAAAAACCAACATTTAGTTTTTGTCTGGTTTTCTTTGGCTGCTTGCTTTTAGAACCAAGCCACCACGCCCCGAGGAAGCTAAGAAGCCCACGGAGACTCTCAGCGGGGAGGAACTGAGGGCCCACGCATGAGCCCTGTTGAGCTCAGAGCCAACAACCGACGCCGACTTGCCAGCCATGGGAATGACGCATCAGGAAAGCAGGTGCGCCGGCCTTTACTCAACCTGCAAGGGGCAGAGAGGATCCAACGCACCAGCCCTGCCTAAATTTCAGATTCGTGAGCAAAAGAAACGAGTTTTGTTGCTTACCAACTTTCAGAATGGTTTATTTCACAGCAGTACATTTCAGGAATAACATGAAAAGGTAAAGAAGTGAGAATCAGCCTGGTGTTTCAAAACATGACACAAATAGAGGCATGTTTATATATACAACTCAGCTATTAGAAATGAAAACAGAAAAGTATGGGAAATGTTTGGCATATTGAATTTGTGATGTGGAGGGGGAAAAGTTTCATCAACAAAGTGTTAATAGTGTTAGTGTAATACAGTTGTCTTTGCAGTCAGCCACGCTTGGATTAATTATTCATGGCTTTGCCAGAAGACGTTCTGGATGTAAGTGTATTTATCCAACAAATTTTCTTGCTGGTAAAAGCAAATTCTTGTTGAAAAGAAAATAATAATGATCTGCTATTGTGTGTACTCTGGAGATGAAGCCCAGGGTGACAATTTCAAAAGAAATCAATTTATAGTTTTTACTACTAAAGTGAAAACATGATATTAATATAATCTCAAAAAATTACAATCCTACCTGAAATCTTCTAAGGAGGCTACACCCCCACATTCTTGGGATAAAAGTACACAACTTGGACCTGTCATTTCTTTTCGTCCTTGCATTTCTAAGATAACCAACCAAGAGTCTCTGAAAGAGGTGGAATGTATCACTATTCTTTAATGCTGAGAATCTTATTTTCTATAGCCCGATGGTGGGTGGATGCTAATTGGAGAGAAAAAGATTTAGAACGTACTGAATTGATACACCAAGGTTGTTTCCTGGGCTGTGGGTGTCCCGAAGGAAAAAAAAAGTTTTTAATTCTTTTGACCCTAATCTAGTGTTTAGTCAAAAAATCAACATCCTTAAGCATCAGAAGAATTTATAGTGAGTGTAGGAGTTTGGATCAGGGATTCCTGGGATGCAAATAGCAGATGACGTGTACCTTCCTTCTGCTCTCGGCTAAGCGGCCCCTCCTGGGATACTGGGGTCAGTTCCTGAGGGCGTGTTTCCATAGGAACATAGACAAGTCAGGGTGTGTTTGGAGGGAGGGACTAAATGGTGGTGGAACATGAACCTGTGTCACACGATGAGGACTGGAGAGAAGAGGACGTTTCCTAGGGGAGGAGACAACTCACCAGGCGTGTCGTGTGCTCGCTTGCACAGTCATGTTCTACTCTTTGCGCCCCGTGGACTGTAGCCCACCAGGCTCCTGTGTCCAGGAGATTTCCCAGGCAAGAATACTGGAGCGGGTTGCCATTTCCTTCTCCAGGGGATCTTCCCGACCCAGGAACTGAACCCACGTCTCTTGCAGCTCCTGCATTGGCAGGTAAATTCTTTCCCACTGCATCACCTGGGAAGCCCACGGGCATGTTGTTGTTCAGTCCCTAAGTCGTGTCCGACTCTTTGTGACCGCGTCAACTGCAGCACACCAGGCTTCCCTGACCTTCACTGTCTCCTGGAGTTTGCTCAAACTTATGTCCATTGAGCTGGTGATGCCCTCCAACTATCTCATCCTCCATCACCTCCTTCTCCTCCTGCCCTTTATCTTTCCAAGCATCAGGGTCTTTTCCAATGAGTTCTTTACATCAGGTGGCCAAAGTAATGGGGCTTCAGCTTCAGCATCAGTCCTTCCAATGAATATTCAGGACTGATTTCCTTTAGGATGGACTGGTTGGATCTCCTTGCAGTCCAAGGGATTCTCAAGAGTCTTCTCCAGCACCACAGTTCAAAAGCACCAATTAGACCCTCAGCCTTCTTTATGGTCTAACTCTCATATTCATAATGACTACTTGGAAAAACCATAGGTTTGACTACAGGGACCTTTGTCAGCAAGGTGATACCTCTGCTTTTTAATACTGTCTAGGTTTGTCATAGCTCTTCTTCCAAGCCTCTTTTAATTTTATGGTGGCATGTTAGCCATTTTTAAATAATGAAAGGGCTTTCTTACAGGAGAGCTGGTAGCATAACTCTATAGTCTCAAAAGCATAAGAGAAAAGAATTGGGAAGCAATTTAGGGGTGAAGAGAGTAAAAACTGTCCAAAGATGAAGTTCGCTGTGGGGGAGGTAGGAAGTCCCATCTCTAGAGACATTCAAGTAATTATTTTGAAAGAATTCTAAATGAGGTAGTAATTGGATTGGACATCCTACAAAATCCTTCTGAGCAGGACCCTGTGAGGCTCCTGGGCACCGGAGCCTTTCTGTGTCCACTGTTTCTTGTTTGTAAGGAGTAGACTTCATGACCTTCCCTGAGTTCCTAAGGGCAGGTTCCAACTATAGCTAATTAGGGAAGGAAGATGAGGTGGAGATAAGGGAGGAACAGTTAAGAAACAATAGTGCAGCCTTGGACAGGGTCCTGGTTACCCTCAAGGGATACACACAACAATATCTTTGAGCTCTTTGGAAGAAAAGCTATGACCAACCTAGACAGCATATTAAAAAGCAGAGACATTACTTTGCCAACAAAGGTCCATCTAGTCCAAGCTATGGTTTTTCCAGTAGTCATGTATGAATGTGAGAGTTGGACTATAAGGAAAGCTGAATGCCAAAAAATTGATGCTTTTGAGCTGTGGTGTTGGAGAAGATGCTTGAGAGTCCCTTGGACTGCAAGGAGATCAAACCAGTCAATCCTAAAGGAGATCAGTCCAACATTCATTGGAAGGACTAATGCTGTAGCTGAAACCAATACTTCGGTCACCTGATACAAAGAGCTGATTCACTGGAAAAGACCATGATACTAGGAAAGACTGAAGGCTGGAGGAGAAGGGGTTGACAGGGGATGAGGTGGTTGGATGGCATCACCAACTCGATGGACATGAGTTTGAGCAAGCTCTGGAGGTGGTGATGGACAGGGAAGCCTGGAGTGCTGCAGTCCATGGGGTTGCAGAGTCAGGCATGACTGAACGACTGAACTGAACTGAACTTGAGCTCTTTACTAACTAAAACTAAAACCCCCAACAAAAACAAAAACAAGAGACCACCTGAGGCCAGATTAAAGGAACCAGAGAAGTTTAAAGAAGACCACTGAATGCAGGCCCTGCACACACCGTGATCCTTATCAGTAAACCCACCCTTGAACCCTTGCTGTAAAACTCCTCACCAAATCCACCTAGGTCAGGACACACAGTTTTTCAAGGGAGTAGCCCAACGTGTCCTCCTTTGCCCGGCAAAGCAATAGAACTATTCTTTTCTACTTCACTCAAAACTTTGTCTCTGAGATTCTGGTCGGTACTGTTGCAGAGAGGCTGAGTTTTCAGCATCACTATTGCCAAGAACTTTGAACTTCTTCAGAAGCCCATCCCATCCCCCCAGGGCATTACTGGGTGTATTCTCACAGGTACTCATAACAGAACCCATTCTTTCTACTTCTGGGTCCTGTCAGTGGTGACACTTCCTGACGCCTCCAAGCCTTTGAAATCCTGGTGGTAATTGACGGTTTATCCCTGACAGCTCCATGGAGGCCTCCCTGGGCCACAGCTGCCCACTTGTGCCAAGCCATCATCCCGCTGGTCCCACGTCCACTGTTCTGACAGCCCTCAACATGGCAACACCTCCCTTTCTCGTGTTCCACTGTGCAACGGTTGTCAAGCCAGGGTCCCATGATGTTGAACAGAGTTTATGGGCAAATAGCTGTTCCTGTTTTCTTCCTCTTGGACTTCACTAATAGTTTGCAGGGACTGAGTTGGGATAACCAGATGGCAACAGATTTTTGTCTGGCTTAAAACTGCCTTTCCCCAGAGGGACGTTCTCGTCATCTTTGAGCAGTATTCGAAGTCTCCAAACTCTTTTTCCTTACGGTCAAGTCTTCTCGGGTCACTGCTTGGTCCTTCATAGTCATATCTTCCCTAAGGGCTTGCTTTACCAGCAGGCACACACTGGACATTCTGAATCCTGGGTCGGGCAGATGAGACTCAAGCTGTGGCGTTGTCTTCTTCCCTTTCCCCTATCTTCCTCTATCCTCTGTGATTCCATGAGGCGTGAGAACAGAGGAAGATAAGGTAACGGGAACACACGCTTCATTCTAGGGGAAAGGAGAACTATGCGGTGTGAATGGCTTACTTAGAATTTTTTTGTTTATTTATTTATATTTTATATTGGAGTGTAATTGATTTACAATGTATTAGTTTCAGGTGTACAACAAAGTGAATCTGTTATATACACACACACAAATATCCACTCTTATTCCAGATTCTTTTCCCAAATAGGTTATTACAGAGTGTTGAGTAGAGTTCCCTGTGCTCTACAGTATGCCCTTGTTGGTTATCTAGTTTACATATAGTCGTGTATATCTATTAATCACAATCTCCCAATTTATCCCTCTACCCCATCTTTTTAAGTGAATTAAAAAAATTTCAGTGTGATGTTTATTCTACTAAATAGTGGGACTAAAAGAAGTTCTCATATAATTTAGCAGTTTCAAAGTGATTTGTCAGCCTGCATAAGATTTCACTGCAGAAAATATAGTCTATATATCAGGGGGAAAAAATACCCAGAAACTTGCAGATAGCATTTGCAAAACAATTTTTATTACTCATCCAATACTAATTATAAATTTTGAGAGATCAACTAAGACAAATTTGCATATGCTCTTTATAAAGATATTTACACACACATTTGTCTTAACTGATACCCTCTAACTTGTGGGTTAAGATATAGGGTTTTGTGAGTTTCCTTGAAAAGCTATGGATGGTGGAGAAAGAGAATGTCTGCCATTTACTTTGAACGGGCAGAGGAAGAACTCTGTTTGGCTCTTCCAACTGAACCTTCCTTACAGGTGAATACCTCAGTTTTGGTACATGTCAGAAGGAAAAACAAGCCAGTTCTTTGAATTCTTGCATATTTCTTCAGAGCATCCTTCAGTAGGTCCTTCTTTCTTATCTTTAAAAACAGGGATGCATGTACGAATCTATGTTTTTAACACTGGACTCATGCTTAAGTGTCCTGACATTCATTAACTCTGGAGCCAAAGTGCTGGCTGCAGGTCCAGCGCTGCTGTGTGGCTGAGCCGAGTGGTGTCATCCCCTGTCCTTCGGTGTTCTCATCTGCACTGTGGGGTGAGGGGGTGAAACCACCCTTACATGCTGTTTGTGAGTTAGTGTATGTAGAAAGTGCTGGAATTTTGCCTGGTACCAGTTAAGAACATGCTACATGTTAACGTTATTATTGAAGAAATTAGAGTAATGCCTATTACACCAGCAACAGAAAGAGGTCAGTTTCATTCTCTCAACCGGTATTATTGAATATATATAGCAATGATCCCCAGCCAATGAAATCCTTCTTCCCAAAGTGCTTATATGAAGAGGGGAGAGGGACAGAGGAGCAGAGGAGAAGGGGAGGACTAAAATAAGTAAAAAATATATTATTTCATATATTATTTCAGATTTATTATGATGATCTTAAAAATAAAGCAGACATATTTAAAATGGATAACCAACAATAACCTACTGTAGAGCACATGGAACTCTGCTCAGTGTTATGTGGCAGCTTTGACGGGAGGGGAGTTTGGGGGAGAATGGATACATGGATATGTATGGTTGAGTCCCTTTGCTGTTCACCTGAAACTATCACAACGTTGTTGGTTAATTGGCTATGCTCCAATACAAAATTAAAAAAATTTAAGAAGAAAAATAAAGCAGAGATAAGATAATAGATGCTGGAGGAGGAAAGAATATGATAGAGCAAACTGTAAGTCAGATGTCCTGAGGTCGGGTGATGTTTAGTGTGGTCCATATGAGCAAGGAGTCCAGAGTGGCTGGAGGGGTAAAAGAGAGGAGGAAGCCACACTTGTGAGGTTGGAGGGGTTCTGGCTGGGGTGGCAGGGGGATCCGGGGGTGGCTTATAGCCACTGTCGCCATCCTTTGGTTGGTTTAGGATAAGAAGCCACTGGAGGTTTTGAGAAGTGGAGAGAAATAACCCAACTTATAAGGTAAAGGATCACTTGGACTGTTGGGTGGGGGCTGGGGTGTTTCGGGGAGTGGATGGGGAGTAGAAAGATCAAGTCGGGGGCCGTTATTGAGAGATGCTGGTGGCTTGGACCAGGGAATTAGCTGTGGGGAGGGAGATGGCAAAGAGTGAATACTTCCAGGTGTATTTTTGAAGGCAGATGTAGACGGACGGAATCTGCCAAGGAATTGAATGTTGTGTGTAAAGGATACACAAGCTCTGAGAGGACGGGGATATTTTTCTATTTTATTCAACATCATGTCCCGATCACCTAGATAGTGCCTGGTACTCAGTATTCCTTGAACCAATGCAAAGGGTAACTGATCTGTATTACGATGCCCTACTTAATCTCAGTGAATACTATAAAGCAGCTGAAACATCCACAGCCATTTCTCCAAAGAAGACACGCAGCTGGCTACGAGGCACGTGAAATGATGGTCTACATCGAGAATTATTAGCGACATGTGGACCAAAAACCACAATGAGGGGTCATCGCACACTGGTCCTCTGGAGAAGGGAACGGCTACCCACTCCAGTATTCTTGCCTGGAGAATTCCAAGGACAGAGGAGCCTGGCAGACTATAGCCCATGGGGTTGCAAAGAGCTGGACACGACTGAGCACCTGACACACACACATACACAGCTGTGTGTAAACAGCTAGTGGGAAGCTGCTGCTTAGCATAGGAGCTCAGCTTGGTGCTCTGTGATGACCAAGAAGGATGGAACAGGAATGTCTGAACAGGGGTGGGGGGTGACCAAGAGGGATATTCAAGTGGGAGGTGTGTATACATAGAGCTGATTCACTTTGTCCTACAGCAGAAACCAATAGGACGTTGTGAAGCAACTATACCCAATTAAAAAAACCCAAACTACAGATAAATGAAGTTCTGTAGTAACTACAGTTTCAGCATTTAAGCAATGAAGCCTCTTCCTTTCTTCAAGTTAGAAGTTGTCACTGCTGCATGCCTGGCCCTCAGCTGCCAATGACCAGGACTGAAAAAGGCTTGGATAACTTTCCGTTATAGAAGAGTACTTTATTACCAAATATTCTTTATAAACAAACAGAAACCAACAGGAAATACACCTTAGAGTATAGCAAAGAGTAGCTTATTTGTAGAAAACATAGAGACCTAGGAAATGGGGATTCTGTCGTGTATCCTCACTGCTGCTGCTGCTGCTGCGGCTAAGTCGCTTCAGTCGTGTCCAACTCTGTGCGACCCCGTAGACGGCAGCCCACCAGGCTCCCTGTCCCTGGGATTCTCCAGGCAAGAACACTGGAGTGGGGTGTCATCACCTTCTCCGGTACCCTCACTAGACAACTGCAAAGCATACTGAAACACAGTCATTAAAATGAGGACACTAATAGATAGAGGTAAAATAAGTTATGTACCGCATTTCAGACAGTCTATGAAATGCCTTATATAGGTCGTATTCTAAATATTAAAAATACAATGCATTTTATG
Source organism: Moschus berezovskii (assembly GCF_049115385.1). Classification (NCBI taxonomy): domain Eukaryota; kingdom Metazoa; phylum Chordata; class Mammalia; order Artiodactyla; family Moschidae; genus Moschus; species Moschus berezovskii. The sequence goes on from NC_142485.1 coordinate 2,865,903, forward strand.
TCATCTCTTCCATTAATATACTGCAGCATGTGAGAGAGAGATGGCTGGATAATTGATGATAAGCCCAGGATACGGTGATTTCTAACCCTAAGACACATTTTAGAGTTTGAGGGTGATCAGGTTTGCTGATATCCTTGAGTGACACATAGAGTTGATATACACGAGCACACCCACATTTTGCGCCATGGTGATTCATGGAGACTAGAAGCGATCTTCAGGGATATTACAAAGTACTGGTCAATTTTTAAAGATGACGTTTGATAAAAGGATGTTCTGTTCTCTACCTATGTTCGGGGAACCTCGAGTTTCTTCTGTCCTTTGCGTCAGCCCCGCGGGGCTGTCTTCAGATCTGCTGGGCAGGACACTTGGTCCACATACACTGTTGCTTCAGGGTCTCTATTCAGATGTTTAGGGTCAGGAACAGCCATCAACCCGGAAGAGGGTCTGTGGCTAAGGTGGAGGTGGGGGAGTTGTGTGCAAGCAGAGTTTGCACAGCGGACATAGGTTTGTGCTTTTCTAAGGATTATTCGGGGGACCTAATGACTTTTGATGAAAGTGAAAGAGGAGAGTGAAAAGGTTGGCTTGAAGCTCAACATTCAGAAAACGAAGATCATGGCATCTGGTCCCATCACTTCATGGGAAATAGATGGGGAAACAGTGGAAACAGTGTCAGACTTTATTTTTTTGGGCTCCAAAATCACTTCAGATGCTGATTGCAGCCATGAAATTAAAAGACGCTTGCTCCTTGGAAGGAAAGTTATGACCAGCCTAGATAGCATATTAAAAAGCAGAGACATTATTTTGCCAACAAAGGTCCATCTAGTCAAGGCTATGGTTTTTCCCGTGGTCATGTATGGATGTGAGAGTTGGACTGTGAAGAAAGCTGATCGCCGAAGAATTGATGCTTTTGAACTGTGGTGTTGGAGAAGACTCTTGAGAGTCCCTTGGACTGCAAGGAGATCCAACCAGTCCATTCTAAGGGAGATAGATCCTGGGTATTCATTGGAAGGACTGATGCTAAAGCTGAAACTCCAATACTTTGGCCACCTCATGCGACGAGTTGACTCAGTGGAAAAGAGTCTGATGCTAGGAGGGATTGGGGGCCGACAGAGAATGAGATGGCTGGATGGCATCACCGACTCGATGGACATGAGTTTGAGTGAACTCCGGGAGTTGGTGATGGACAGGGAGGCCTGGCGTGCTGTGATTCATGGGGTCGCAAAGAGTCAGACACGACTGAGCGACTGAACTGAATGACTTCTCTGGTGGCTCAGATGGTAAAGAATCCGCCTGCAGTGCAGGGGAGCTGGGTTCGAAAATCCCCTGGAGGAGGAAATGGCAACCCGGTCCAGCACTGTTGCCTGGAGAATCCCATGGACGGAGGGGTCTGGGGGGCTACAGTCTGTGGGGTCGCAGAGTGGGACAGGGCTGAGTGACTCGCGCGCGCGCGCGCCCCGTGTCGCGGGGTCCCCCGCAGCCCGCGCCTGCCCGCCCCCCGCACGGCCCCGCAGCCGGGCCCGGGGGCGGAGGGGCCCCGCGCCGCGGAGCCGGCCGGCGGGGAGCTTGGCGCCCCGGGCGCGCCGCAGCCGCCGGGGGGGAGCTCCGAGCCGGGGCGTCGCCGGGGCGGCCGCGCAGGCGGTGAAGCGCCGCTCCTGCCTCGCCTCGGGGCGGGCCGCACCCGGCAGCGCGTCCCTCTAAGGCGCGCGCCCGTCAAGGTGCCCGCGGCCCTCCCGGCAGCGTCCCCGCCGCGTCCCGCCCGCCCCGCCGCCGTCCGCGCGCCGGGCTGGGCCGTCCCTTCGCTTTCCCTGGGCGCCCGCGGGCGCGCGCGGCGGGGGCGGGGCGGCGCGGGGCACGCGCTCTCGCGGGCTGTGCCGGGCGCGCGCGGCGGGGGCGGGGCGGCGGCGGCCCGGCGCGGCGCGCGCGCTCTCGCGGGCTCTCCCGGGCGCGCGCGCGGGCTCGCTCCCCCGCGGGCGCGCGCGCGGACGGCCGGGCGGCGGCGGCGGCTCACGGAGGCGGGGGCGCCACTTTCCAGGACTCAGGGGCGGCGACAGCGCCAGCCGCGGGCAGCGGGCTCGGCAGCCGGAGCTGGAACGGCCGGGCGCGGCGGCGGCGGCGGCGCCGGGGGTGAGTCCGGCGGGCACAGGCGTGGCCGGGCGGCCCGCGGTGCGGGGCGGGGGTGCAGGTTCGGAGGGCGGCGGGCCCGCGGGGACGCCGACGCGCGGGCCTCGCCGGCGCCCTGCCCCGCGTCCCCTCTGCGCCCCGCGCCCGGGCTGGGGCTCGATCCCGCGGCCGCGCGGACCGGCTCGCCCGGCGCCGGAGCCCGGCCCCTCCCCCCGCGGACCCCGCGCCCCGGGCTCTCGCCGCCGCCGCCCGTGCAGCGCCCCGGAGCCGCGTCTGCGGAGGGCGCGGGACGCTGTCGCGGGGAAGTGCCGGCCGGCCGCCCTCCGTCGCCGCCCGCGGGGCCGGCGGGTGTCCTCCCCGGGCCGGGGGCCGCGCGGCGTCCGCCCTGCGGCGGGCCGTGTGCTGTGCCCGCTTTGTGACGCCCGCGGCCGAGCCCGTCCGCTCGGCTCGGGCCCCCGCAGCCCCGCAGCCCGCCGCGGAGCCGCTTCCACCCCCAGCGCCCCCCGCCCTGCCTCCTCGCGCTCCGTGTTTTCACGCCCTTGCCCTTCACTATTTCTAATGAAGATAAAGCGGAGCTTCTCGGGGCTTCTCCCCCCGCCCCCCCACGACCGACCAGAAATGTCCGATCCATCTTCCCTTAAGGAAATTAAGGCCGCCTTGCAGGGATCTCGTCCTGTGCTCGGTGGCTGTTAGACCCGTTCGCATGTTGCCCAGATTCACCGTTTTGCATTGTGTATTCTTGAGCGTCTACGCAAATATTTTTTTATTTAAAAGTGCAAAAGGAAATGCTAGGGTTTACCTTAAGAGTATCTTGCCATCTCGCCTTTCAGAAAGATTTTAAATAATTCTTAGTTTTTTTTTTTTTTTTAATCTCCTATTCTTAAAAAAAGTACGTTTCTGAATAGGTGAGAATTTGTTCTGGACCTTGGGAATCTAAAAATTTGTGTTGACTCAGTGTGGATGCCCCTTGGCTCGTGAGAGTTCTGTCTGTGCGCTGATGCCAGTGATGAAGGGTTTTCATATAGTGTCATACCCCATTATAGAAAGGTGCTCACCACCACGCCATAGCACCTTTTCCTCAAATCTTGGGTGTTCCCCTATTATTTCCTGCATAAATATCCTTGCAGGTAAGTTAAAGGTAATATAAATAATTTAATTTTACATTTTAGAAAAGTTTAGAAACGCGACTGGGAAGGCAAATGGCAAGAAACAGGACAGAATTAAGCGTTTTCCTGTTGTGAAAGTTCAAAGGAACACTTGCTTCTGCAGTTTTATACTGTGAGATAATCCGGATTCACGGAGTGACTGTAGTTGTTTCTATGTTATCAATAATATTTATCACCAAATCATCTCATTTATATGGAACATGTGAGTTTATTTTCATATGTTGCTAATTTCCTGGACTGTAATTTACAATATAGAATACACAGCTAATACCCTTTTAGATAATTTTTGAGTTGAAGAAAGAACAATATTCAGACTTTTAATATAACACTTCTTTGAGGAATGTTCGATTTTACTATTTTATGTTTAGAAATTGAGTATTTGAGTGCAAAGTAAAAATCTTAATATCTTTGAAACTGTCATGGAAGAGTAGCTCCATGTTTATAACCCTGGGAGTCCAGTTTATCTTCACCCTAGATTAGATAATTGGATCCAGTTAGCTGTTTAAGAATTCATCTTAAAAGATAATTTTAAAGTGCTGATTTAGAAGATAACATTCATTTCATGTATTTATTTTTTATTTTTTTTATGTGTTCTACGGCTTGCGGGATCTTAGTTCTTTAACCAGGGATTGAACCCATACCCTCTGTGCTGGGGACACAGGAGTCCCTTGAAGATAACATTGAGAGAGTTTTAATTCAGGAAATTTTTTTAAAAAGTTGTTTCCTTTTGGCTGTGCTCAGTCTGTTTCTACAGGGGCTTCTCCCCAGTTGCCTCGAGCAGGGGTGCTCTGTGCTGGGCTTCTCTTGCGGAGGAACCCCGGCTCTAGGGTGCTCAGGCTTCAGTAGTTGGGGCGCCTGGGCCTAGTCGCTCTGCAGTATGTGGGATCTTCTGGACCAGGGACTGAACCCATGTCTCCTGCATTGGCAGGTGGGCCCTTTACCACTGAGCCACCAGGGAAGCCCAGAAAGTTTTTTCGACTCATTTGTACTTTAGAGAGACAAAACACCAGTCTTGCAGCTAATTAAAATGTGTATAGACTGTTTTTTCTTTATAAAATTAGTTGCCACCTAAGTAGTGCAGTAATTTTTCCCCACACTGTTCCTGTAATTAGACACTCAAAAACTATTAATAAAACCCACAGAACTTCCCCTTACTCTTAGTATTTGAACAGGATATGAAAACTTTGTTTCTGAAAGCTTCTTTTATAGTGGTTATTTGTGGCCTTAGGTGAATTTACCATCCGTAGGTTGATTTGGATGAAATAACGCTTCTTAGGTCAAAACTGGAAATCTTTTTTCCTTACTGTGAAACTGTAGAAATGATACATCTATTTGGGTATTTTAATAGTTCCCCAGTGAGACTGATTTTAGCCTTCTGATACTGAGGGGCAGTTTATGAAATTTGGATTTCAGACTGTGGCTCAGATTATATCATTGAGTAGTCTTTTAAGTAATTAGATATGCTCATGGCATTATTAGATATTATGTAATGACACATAAATAAGAATATTAAGATGAATATGTAGCTTTATAACTAATGTAATATACAACTGAAATTCTAGGCATCGTTTATCAAACTGAAGCTGGAGCTTCAGTAAAAAAGAATTTTCATTTAGGTTTCCATGTATTTGTCATCTAATGGATTGCGTCTAGTTTAAGACATATAAAAGGATTCCTCACTCATTTCACATATCTCAGAATATTGCCACCAGCGTCTTGCTGCATGTGAGGGCCTTTCCCTAAGAATTACTCTCTTTCTTACTGCCGTGCACAGGTGTTCTCACAGGCTCTTATGTACATACTTACAAGGGTTTCAACTCCTATTATTTTTTTACTGAAAGAAGTAAGCTGAAAAAAAAATCAGCGTTAAATCCAAAGATGAGAATTTTAAGTGAAATAAAAATGAAAAAAAAAAAGCAAGCAAGAAATACGTTAGGATTGTTCGAGCTGGATGGGGAACATACTGATATAAAACCTCAGGGTTCTGTTAAGTGACTTTAGCGCTTGTAGAAGATGTTCCAGTGGAGGAGACTGTTGTGTTCCATTTAAAGCGGAGGAAAGCCGTCGGGTTTCCCCGGCTTCAGAGCCGCCTGGGCAGACCTGTGTTTGTTTGGCGTGAAGAAAGGGAGCAGCTGCGGGTGATGGGGACTGCATCTTGTGGTGTCTTATTGACGGCACTCAGGATCTTCTGCTGGCTCCTCGCCCCCTCTGCTTCCCGCTCCCTCAGTTCTCTTTCGGGTTTGTCTTCCGTTCCGTTCATCCCCTCAGTCGTGTCCGACTCTTTGCGACCCCGTGGACTGTAGCCTACCAGGCTTCTCCATCCATGGGACTCTCCAGGCAAGAATACTGGAGTGGGTTACCGTTTCCTTCTCCAGGGGATCTTCCCGACCCAGGGATCAAACCCGGGTCTCCTGCATTGGGGGCAGGAGTTTTAACCTCTGAGCCACGGGTTTGTCTTAACCTTTCTCATTTCAACCACTTTAAGTTCTGTGTTACGAAATCACTTTGATTTAGAGCAAGCTACAAGTGAAATAGAGCGAGCTATAAGTTAAATCTTCGGTGAAGAAGAATTTTGTCAGCTCGCTCTACATTTGGACCAGTTGTAGTAATCAAACAGTGCTTTATTTGAGGAATCTTTCTTTTACATATTAAGTCTTATTTTTGATCTATCAAATACAATTTTAAGTCTTAATTTGACTAAGAGTTACCTAGCATCTTTTTCAAAAGGAATTTGTCCCCATTTATCTGTGATTCTTAAAGGTGTACTTTGCGTTGTCGATGTCACTCCTTAAAGGTAGTTCTGAGGTGCCCCGGAAGGTAGGTGTGCCAGCTCCGGTAGTTCTGAGGGGAGAGTCACATGGTGAGAGTCTGGGTGTGGGTTTTTTCTTTTTGGTTTTGGATTTGTCAGTAAACTCTAAGCTAGTTGGGTCACAGGGGATGTCCTCATGGTAATAAGACTCAGAAATCGATTATGATAGAATAAGTGTTGCCAAGAGAGAACTGGAATTTTTTTGTGCATTATCTAGATTGTAACAGCTTACCCATGTACCAAGACGCTGAGAAGATTGAGTTGGTAATCAGAGGTGCCTGTGGAGCAAAGGGACTTTGAAAGCCTTGAGGTGTGTTCCATCCAAGCCGTGGGGGGAAGACAGGCTCCTTCAGTGTCTCCGTGCAGTCTTCATTGCCTGTGAAACCTGGTTGCTTGGTGTATTGTGGGATCAGGGCTGGCACAGTCCTACGGTTCAGTTTCTATTTAGAATCAACGGAGGCCTCTGTGTTCTTCTGTTATCACAAAGGTTACTTAAAACAGTTGACTGACTTAGAGGATTTTAACCTTAGCCCAGCCGGAGGATGTATTCACGTAGTATTGGTGCCAGCGTTTGCCCTATTCCTCTGCTCCTGTGGCCATTTTTACTGACCTCTGTTACAGCACCTAGCAAGTCGTCTTACCCACCGAATCAACTTGCTTATCCTAGGACGCAAGAGCCCAGCACAGTGCTTGGTGGGGAGCGCAATTTTTTTTTTCCCCGATAACGCTTTATTGACATATAATTCACGTATTGTAAACTTGACTCTTTTAAAATGTATAGCTCAGTGGTTTTTAGAATATTTAGAGTTGTACATCACCATTATCTAATTTAAGAACGTTTTCATCACCCCAAAAGGAAACTTTGCACCTGTTAGCTTTGTACCGTTCGCATTCTTCCCTCACTCCCAGCCTCTGGCAGTCACTTACTGGCTTTTCTGTCTCTGAGCACTTGCTGATTCTGGACGGTTCGAATAAACGGAGTCGTGCAGTTTGCGGCCCTTTGTGCCCGGTGTCTCACTGAATGTCCTGTTTTCAAAGTTCATCCATGATGTGGCTTGCACGTACTGTACTCCATTCCTGTGTGTGGCTGGATGGCATTCCATTGCTTGGATATCCCACATTTGGTTTATCTGTTTGTTGTCAGCTGGTGGGTATTTGAGTTGTTTTCCTCTTTTTGGTTCTGTGAATAATGTTGCTGTGAACATATTGTGTATATATATTTGTTTTCATTTCTTTTCTCAATACATTTTGAATGGATGAAGGAAAAGTTTTGGCAACTCCCAAAGCTGTTACGTAAAGTGACCAAGTCATTCATTTTATAGTGAGTTTTCTTTGGTTCCTGTAAGATTCACTTTCTCTCTGTTCTTGAGCGACTTTTCTGCAGTTCTCCCCCAACTGAATAAATTATTTTTTTTGACTTTGTAATCCAGGATCTAAAATGTCCACTGAGGCACAAAGAGTTGACGACAGTCCAGGCACTAGTGGAGGAAGCTCCGATGGAGACCAGCGTGAAAGTGTCCAACAGGAACCAGAGAGAGAACAAGTTCAGCCCAAGAAAAAGGAAGGGAAGATATCCAGCAAAACAGCTGCTAAATTGTCTACTAGTGCTAAAAGGTACCTCAGTTATGGTAACCTCTTTGCTTTTAGTATCAATTTATGACCTGAAGTTCTGTCTTTCTCTTGCATTTAATCATTTTTCTGGGATATGGACCATGAGTTCATGGACTTTTTCTTCTTCAGGATTATTTCTTTTTCATGATTTTAATTGTATGCAGTATGAACTTTTTGGTTTTTAAAGTAAGTTAAACAGCATGGTGAAATTATAAACTGGGCATCCTTAGTGTGTGTGTACGTATTATTAGATGAATAGGAAAGTACATGTAAAGGTGTGATAGTTTGTTTTATGGTTCCTTGACCATTACTGTTTTATTGAGCAGCAGGGAATAAAAGTGGGAGTCTATTGAAATAGTTACTGGATGGTTATTTCCACTCACTGTTAGTAAAGTGAGAAATGTGGGAGTTAATCACAATAGAATGGGAAAGACCAGCGATCTCTTCAAGACAATTGGTATCTCTTCAAGATACCAAGGGAACATTTCCTGCAAAGGTGGGCACAATAAAGGACAGAAACAGTACGGACTTAACAGAAGCAGAAGATATTAAGAAGAGGTGACAAGAATACACAGAAGAACTATACAAAAAAGACCTTCAGGACCCAGATAACCACAATAGTGTGATCACTCACCTAGAGCCAGACATCCTGGAGTCCAAAGTCAAGTGGGCCTTAGGAAGCATTACTACGACAAAGCTAGTGGAGGTGATGGAATTCCAGCTGAGCTATTTCAAATCTTGAAAGGTGATGCTGTAAAAGTGCTGCACTCAATATGCCAGCAAATTTGGAAGACTCAGCAGTGGCCACAGGACTGGAAAAGGTCAGTTTTCATTCCAATCCCAAAGAAAGGCAATGCCAAAGAATGCTAAAACTACTGCACAGTTGCACTCATCTCACACTCTAGCAAAGTAATGCTCGAGATTCTCCAAGCCAGGCTTCAACAGTACGTGAACCCTGAACTTCCAGATGCTTAAGCTGGATTTAGAAAAGGCAGAGTAACCAGAGATCAAATTGCCAACATCTGCTGGATTATAGAAAAAGCAAGAGAATTCCAGAAAAACATCTGCTTCATTGACTGTGCTAAAGCCTTTGACTGTGGATCACAACAAACTGTGGAAAATTCTTAAAGAGATGGGAATACAGATCTCCTTACCTGATTCTTGAGAAATCTGTATGCAGGTCAAGAAGCAACAGTTAGAACCAGACATGGAACAACAGACTGGTTCGAAATTGGGAAAGGAGTACGTCAAGGTTGTATATTGTCACCCTGCCTATTTAACTTACATGCAGGGTACATGATGAGGAACGCTGGGCTGGAAGAAGCACAAGGTGGACTCAAGATAGCCAGGAGAAATATCAGTAACCTCAGATATGCAGATGACACCACCCTTATGGCAGAAAGTGAAAAAGAACTAAAGAGCCTCTTGATGAAAGTGAAAGAGGAGAGTGAAAACGCTGGCTTAAAACTTAACATTGAAAAAACTAAGATCATGGCTTCCGTTCCCATTACTTCATGGCAAATAGATGGGGAAACAATGGAAACAGTGACAGACTTTATTTTTGGGGGCTCCAAAATCACAGCAGATGGTGATTGCAGCCATGAAATTAAAAGATGCTTGCTCCTTGGAAGAAAAGCTATGTCCCACCTAGATAGCATATTAAAAAGCAGAGACATTACTTTGCCAGCAAAGGTCCAAGTCAAAGCTATGGTTTTTCCAGTAGTCATGTATGGATGTGAGAGTTGGACCATAAAGAAGACTGAGCACTGAAGAATTGATGATTTTGAACTCTATGGTGTTGGAGAAGACTCTTGAGGGTCCCTTGGACTGCAAGGAGATCCAGCCAGTCAAACCTAAAGTAAATCCGCCCTGAATATTCATTGGAAGGACTGATGCTGAAGCTCCAATATCTTGGCCACCTGATGGGAAGATAGAATGTCTCTTGGTAAATAATTTAAAGGTGAATTGAATCTAGTAGAGTCTTTCCTGTTCCTGTGATACATTGTCTGAGAATTTTGAGCCTTGTGGAATGTCTGATCGTTGAATGACAGCTTCATCCTTTGCTGGTGGTGTGGATGAGGGAACCCACCCCAGAGGTTGTACCCCGTGTGGGCTGGAGGACCTTGCTTCTCTCTGGGCCAGTCGGTCCACAGGTTGGGAAGACCTTTTTCAGGTCCCCTGGGGCCGTGCCTTCCTGGGGAGAGTTGTTAGAGCGACAGTGCGCCGTCCACTCTAAGGGCCTCGGGTAGCCAGGTTCCCTTTCCCGGAAGCGTGTGGCCCTGGCCTCCCTCTGCTGAAGGAGCCATGAGGCAGTCAGACAGCCTGGGACTTGCAGCCCTCGGACCTCTGTACTGGGCGGAGGAAGGGCTGCGTGTGCTCCTGCCGGCCCCGCGCAGGCCCAGGGCCTCAGCTCGCGGCCCCGCGCCTCTGCTGCCCAGTCACAGCGGAGAATGCCGGCTGCGGGGACTGCGGGGGGACTGGGGTGGCACGGAGCGGGGCTGGAGAGAGAGGACGCTTAGAGGAAGGAAGGGAGGTGGGCGTGCGTGGGCAGCAGACACTCAGCTACAGACTGTGGCCCCTTAACTGCGGGCGCCCCAGGGGCTCAGACGGTAAAGAACCCGCCTGCAGCGCGCGCGACCCGCGCCTGTGTTCCTGCCTGGAGAGCCCGTGGAGAGGGGCCCGTGGGAGAGGGGCCCGTGGGGGCGCACGGAATGGGCCCCCGCTGAGACTGAGAGGGAGGGTGCCGGCGGGGAGCGGGGAGCGCGGCCGCCGGTGGCCTGTGCTGGTCCGCCCTGCCCCGTGTCTGCCCCCGGGGGTCCTCCCGGAGGCCCGGGACCGGCGGGTGTGTGAGCGCGAGCAGTGGGTGAGGCTTTTTCAGTAAGGGTCATTCTTTCTCCTCCTACAGTGTGTACAAGGTTGAGATTACATATTCAAACCTAGTTTTCCTTTTTCCTGCTCTTTAAATTGGGGATAAAATTTATTTTTGAGTGTGTGTGTGAATAACCCGGGACAGTGTCTGATGGGCACATAACGGGAATTAGCAGTATGGCATTGGTGAAAATAAGAAGTGTCTTTTGAGTTGCTTCCTGGCTGAAAAAAATCCCTCCGTTGGCAAATTTATTCTTGCGAATCTTTCATTTTCAAACTGTGACTGATGACTTTGTTCTAGACAGTTTCTGGGTGGCTTATGGTTGAGTATCTGAGAGGGTTTAGGCATTTACTATTTTTTTGAATATAAAATGCTGCTTCACGGCAAATTTTTAGGTAAAAAACAAAAACCCAATACTAAAAAGCTGAATTCTGTTCCTTTCCTTCTCCCCAATTGAGCTGATAGTGGAAGTTAATTTTGTCCCCCATCTCTGCTTAAGCTCCTTTTCTTTCGTTAAGTAGGTGTCTGTTTTGGCTGCCCCAGGCCTTAGCTGTGTATGCGGGATCTTTGTAGTTACAGCACGCTGGTCTAGTTCCCTGACCGGGCTCTCTGCATCGGGAGCGCGGAGTCTTAGCTACCCGACCACCGGGGAAGTCCCTCTGCCTAACTTCTAACAACTCAGGGAAAATGTTGGGAATCTTGATGACAGGAACTCAACATATTTTTAATTCACCACGTGCCTAGCGTAGTATTTATTTACTGGCTGCCTTAGAACCTAGAGTTTGTTGTGAGGCTTGGATCTTCCACAGAGATTAGAATCCTGGTACTAATGTGTTCAGAAGATCAAAGTTGGAGGCAGTTTCACAATAAAATTCTAATTATTGATAATTCATTTATATGCAGATGAGACATCTTTTCCAAATAGTGTCATTTTGTGGGAGAGTTAACTCAGCAGTACAGAGCTTGCACTCTCCAGACAGAATACGGGTTAGAGTCTAGGTCCTGGCATTTAGTTGCTCTGTGATATTAGATACATAGTTTAACATTTCCACGCCTCATCTTTCTCATCGGTAAAATGGAGACAGTAATAGTCCCATCTTCACAGGGCCAGCATGAGGATGGAAAGTGATAAAGCTTTTGTTTGGCACACAGAAAGGTTTCATACATTGATGCTGTTGTTCTTAGACTTGGTGCCAGTTAAAGCCTACAATAGTATTTCACTAAGTCCAGGTGATAAATTTTAGAAAATGAAGTTTGTGTTAATGCTATGAGGACTTAGTGCTCTTTGTTAAAATAGTAAAGCTCAGATGCTGTAATTATATATACATTTTATAGTAACTCAAGAAAAGTACTTTGCACATAGGTGTTCAGTTGCATAAAATATGCTGTAATTGTAGAATGAATCATTAAGTGTAGAAATGTGTTTTCTTGGGAAAAAAAATCAGTTTTCAGGTATTATAGAAAAGTAATATTGGATACAGAAAATATTAAATTGGAATTTTATTTAAACTGGTATAAATTAGTCTGTTTCAGAATTAAGAGGGAGATTACAGTTACTTCTTGATGCATTTTTGCTCTTCTTTGGCATGACATTATTTCTTAAAAAATTGGAATTTGTTTTTAGTCTGTTCTCTTCATAATTTTATGTGATTTTATTGGATACAATGTAATAGTGTCCTAGAAATGATATTTGGTTTTAGACTCTAAATTGTTGTTAGGTTGGAAGGTTGATTTCAGTATATTTCACTGTGAAATTTTATTGTAATATATGGGCTAATGTGTTTCTTTTCCACGTGAGAATGAAGTACTCTTTATAGGTAATCTTTTGTAATTATTGTATTTTATTGATTCTGAATGTTCATTTAAAATTTTTTAATGTTCCTGAAATCAGGATGCAGCTTACAGTTGATGTGCAGAATCATTAGTTTAGGTTGTCTTAGAAATTGAGCAGTTTTTTGGAATCATAGGTGCATAGTATGTGTCACCACTCAGAATTAAACTCTGGATTTATTACTTGCAGTGGCTCTGTGTTTTCTAAGTTAATTCAGAGATTGCTTTGAGATTTAAGAAGTTTTAGTGACTAGTTGCCTGATGTTTTCTTTTGAGAATGAGTTCATTTTGGAAGGTTCTGAGGAATGCAGACCATACAGAAAGTCATCTTAAGTGGATGAAGTTTTTTTTTTTTAATAACTGTTAAGAAAATACCTTTGTGAATCCCCAAGTCCATATATTCATGTTCTACTTGGCGCTGAGTGAGGTACTGGATTTTCTTTAAGCTCGAATATGTGTTTGTGTTTGAAACATGTCGGTATATATATGGCTTCATTTTTCTGAACCATTAATCTTGTATGTTGGTATTAAAATGAGTGCCTCATGTCTTCTCCACTTCGGTTCAATTTTGGCGCCCTGGTCTTATCTCCCTTCCCCGCCCCCCACTCCTCTTTAGCAGATGACAGTCACATGTAACACTCCTACTGTTCCTGGAGCATTTAAGGTTTTAGGTGAAGTCATAGAAACTGAAATGTAGTCTGCATTTTGCTTCTGACTTGTTTCAGTAACCGTGTGCAGTTGCTGACTTATGTATCATGATAACCAAGGAAGTGGCACTGCTGGACAGAAATTGGAGATACAGACAGTTGTCTAGTGGATCTGTAAAGAAATAATTTTGTCTTAAAAGTTCTCCTAAGAGAGAGGAGAGGTTGTTCTGTTTGTTTGACTTAGAAAGATAATTGCTTGTCTTTTCACCTTAACAGCATGCAGTTACTAGCCTGTTTCCTAAATGGGAACTGATAAAATGGTCATCTTAAAGAATTCTGTGAGATTTATTAAATTCACTTTTAATAGCCTAAGATCATCATGTAAAAGGTACACTGTACGTGTGAATTACTGATCCTTTCTCATTTTTCCCCACCCTAAGCGACAGTGCCTGAAATAGCTGCCTTCCTTATTACCCCACATGTCAAGACTGAGAAACTTAATACATACCATGATCACAACTTTTGAGATAGAATTGAATTGCTGTCATTGAAAACAGCAGGACATCTTGCAGCCGTTTAAATAGCAATTCTTAGTATAATCTTTTCTGTCAAGAGAAATGCAGCCATTCTTTGTTAGCAGTGGCTCAAAATATATTGTAATGCGCTGACTCACTGCTCAAAATTGTCAAGTTTATCAGTAAATTGCTTTTTGTATTGAATAATTAGATTTAGAATGATAGAAATCTGAAGGGATTTCAAGTTCCATTATAGAATTCTGTGACAAAATTATGACATCAATTTTTTAAACCAAAAGGGACAGTCTAAGCATAAAGCAAGATGAATTATTTGAAAATCCCTAGGAAGTTCTTTTACATTAAAATTGTTTTCTTTGACACTTTAAGCACACTCTTTTGAATCCCAGTTTTTGGTTCTCTGAGTTTAAAAACAAAAGTATATGTTTGTATACACACACACACATATATACACACATATTTGGATATATGTATATCTGAATCACTTTTCTGTATACTTGAAACTAGCACAATACTGTAAATCAACTATGCTTAAATAAAAAATTTTTATAAAAGTTTTCCTGTTTCTGGTAACAAATTAAACAGTGCAGAGACATTACAAAGCAAAGTTTTCTGTTGAAATACTTTCCATCACAATTCCTTTTAGCTGACTATGGCTTGACCTTAAGTACTATACTTCTGCCTACTTTTTGAATTGTTAAATAATACCTTTTGTCTCCTTGCTGTGAATTTTGAGGATGTTCACCAGCTTGTTCACCTGCTTTCTTTTCCCTTCTCCCAGTTAATGATATTCATATTTTTAAAAAAGTATTGGAGAGATGGGATGGGGAGGGAGGTGGGAGGGGGGTTCAGGGTTGGGTACACATGTCCACCCATGGCTGATTCATGTCAGTGTATGGCAAAAACCACTACAATATTGTAAAGTAACTCGCCTCCAATTAAAATAAATTAATTAAGGAAAAGAGTATTGGTTGTCTTTCTAAATGAAATAGTATATTTAAGCCATTGTTGCTCGTTCCTTCACATTTCAGCAGTACTTGGTGGTTCCTTACTTTATAAAATTGGGATATTGTTCTTCCTTCCATCTACTCACATCCCCCCGTCACCATTCACTTTTAGTTGGTTTCTATTAGCTACACTTGGTTTTACGTCTTCATGGTTAGTAGTATTTCCGTTTTATAGTGTGTAACTACAACCTCTTACCTGTGCTTTATCGGTAATAAAAGGCCAATAAACTCTGTAGGTTTACCTGTTTAGTGCCAGACCAGACAGGGTGTTAGGATTAGATTTCCTGTAGGTCGTGTTAGGATCTCTCAGTGATCAATGCAAAGAAATAGAGGAAGACAATAGAATGGGAAAGACTAGAGATCTCTTCAAGAAAATTAGAGATACCAAGGGAATATTTCATGCAAAGATGGGCACAATAAAGGACAGAAACGGTATGGACCTAACAGAAGCAGAAGATATTAAGAAGAGGTAGCAAGAATACACAGAAGAACTATACAAAAAAGATCTTCATGACCTAGAATCATGATGGTGTGATCACTCACCTAGAGTCAAACATCCTGGAATATGAAGTCAAGTGGGCCTTAGGAAGCATCACTATGAACAAAGCTAGTGGAGGTGATGGAATTCCAGTTGAGCTATTTCAAATCCTGAAAGATGATGCTGTGAAAGTGCTGCACCCAATATGCCAGCAAATTTGGAAGACTCAGCAGTGGCCTCAGAACTGGAAAAGGTCAGTTTTCATTCCAATCCCAAAGAAAGGCAATGCCAAAGAATGCTCAAACTACCTCACAATTGGACTTATCTCACATGCTAGCAAAGTAATGCTTGAAATTCTCCAAGCCTGGCTTCAACAGTACGTGAACCATGAACTTCCAGATGTTCAAGCTGGATTTAGAAAAGACAGAGGAACCAGAGATCAAATTGCCAACATCTGCTGGACTATCGAAAAAGCAAGAGAGTTCCAGAAGAACATCTATTTCTGCTTTATTGACTATGCCAAAGCCTTTGACTTTGTGGATCACAGTAGACTACGGAAAATTCTTCAAGAGTTGGGAATACCAGACCACCTGACCTGCCTCCTGAGAAATCTGTATACAGGTCAAGAAGCAACAGTTAGAACTGGAGATGGAACAACAGACTGGTTCCACTTTGGGAAAGGAGTACATCAAGACTGTATATTGTCACCCTGCTTGTTTAACTTCTATGCAGAGTATATCACGAGAAATGCCAGGCTGGATGAAGCACAAGCTAGAATCAAGATTTCCAGCAGAAATATTAATAACCTCAGATACGCAGATGAATTCATCCTTATGGCAGAAAGCAAAGAGGAACTAAAGAATCTCTTGATGAAAGTGAAAGAGGAGAGTGAAAAAGTTGGCTTAAAACTCAACATACAGGGAGCTAAGATCATGGCATCTGGTTCCATCACTTCATGGCAAATAGATGGGGAAACAGTGGCTGACTTTATTTTTTTGGCCTCCAAAATCACTGCAGATGGTGACTACAGCCATAAAATTAAAAGATGCTTGCTCCTTGGAAGAAAAGCTATGACCAACCTAGACAGCATGTTGAAAAACAGACGTTACTTTGCCGACAAAGGTCTGTCTAGTCAAAGCTATGGTTTTTCCAGTAGTCAGGTATGGATGTGTGAGAGTTGGACTATAAAAAAACTTAGTGCTGAAGAATTGATGCTTTTGAACTGTGGTGCTGGAGAAGACTCTTGAGAGTCCCTTGGACAGTAAGGAGATCAAACCAGTCCATCCTAAAGGAAATCAGTCCTGAATATTCACTGGAAGGACTGATGCGGAAGCTGAAACTCCAGTACTTTGGCCACCTGATGCGAAGAACTGACTCATTGGAAAAGACCCTGATGATGTGAAAGATTGAAGGCAGAAGAAGGGGACGACAGAGGATGAGATGGCTGGATGGCATCACCGACTCGATGGACATGAGTTTGAGCAAGCTCTGGGAGTTGGTGATGGACAGGGAAGCCTGGCGTGCTGCCGTCCATGGGGTCCAAAGAATCGGACATGACTGAGCAACTGAACTAGGATCTTAATGCTACCCAATGAATCATAGCATTTACGGAAAATACCTCCTTTTTATCCCAATCAAGTATCTGTTACTTGATTAAAAGTATTTTATGTTTTAGTTTCATTCCTGTTCGATCTGTGATTTTTTTAAAAATTTATTTAATTGGAGGCTAATTACATTATTGTATTGGTTTTGTCACACATTGACATGAATCTGCCCTGGGTGTATATGTGTTCCCCATCTTGAACCCCCCTCCCTCCTCCCTCCCCATCCCATCCCTCTGGTTCATCCCCATACACCAGCCCCGAGCATCCTGTATCATGCATCGAACCTGGACTGGCGATTTGTTTCACATATGATAATATACATGTTTCAATGCCATTCTCCTGAATCATTCCACCCTCGCCCTCTCCCACAGAGTCCAAAAGACTGTTCTGTACATCTGTGTCTCTTTTGCTGTCTCGTATACAGGGTTATCATTATCATCTTTCTAAATTCCATATATATGCATTAGTATACTGTATTGGTGTTTTTCTTTCTGGCTCACTTCACTCTGTATAATAGGCTCCAGTTTCATCCACCTCATTAGAACTGATTCAAATGCATTCTTTTTAATGGCTGAGTAATACTCCATTGTGTATATGTACCAAAGCTTTCTTATCCATTCGTCTGCAGATGGACATCTAGGTTGCTTCCATGTCCTGGCTATTATAAACAGTGCTGTGATGGACGTTGGAGTCCATGTGTCTCTTTCAATTCTGGTTTCCTCGGTGTGTGATCTGTGGTTTTCTTACGGAGTTGTTCTCTTGTGGGATTTCTGACTGTTTTTCTCCCTTGAGTATTGTATCTTTCTTATACCCTTATGTGCACTGTGCCCTCTGGACCGCCTCTGCCTGTTGATTTACACCGTGTGCTTTGTCTTCCAATTCCTCCACCAGTGGGGACGCCCCTCCGTTCTCTCTGTCTTTGCTCCTTTTTGCACTTTCTGTACCTGTGCCCCCGCCGTCACCCTGGGGTGCGGAAGGAGTGGAAGGTGACTGTGTGTGTTCTCAGTTTACTGCCTTTAACCTGGGCTTAACCTGTTTGCTTTAAAGTGCCTGTTTTCTTTATACTTCTGTGTAAAATCCACACGGGGTGTTCTGTGTCAGATATTTGAGACTTCTCTTATTTAGTTCTGTGCCATGTGTATTTTAAGTGCACATGAACACACTATACAATCTAAGAAGTCTCAGTGGGACAGTGGAATTAATAGGTTTTTTATTTTTGGCGTTAGATTTGTTGGTCTTGGTTTATGTATCGATGTGAGAATTGGACGGTAAGAAGGCTGGATGGTAAAGAAGGCTGAACGCCGAAGAGTTGATGCTCTTTGAACTGTGGTGCTGGAGAAGACTCTTGAGAGTCCCTTGGACTGCAAGGAGATCAAACCAGTCAATCATAAAGGAAATCAATCCTGAATATTCATTGGAAGGACTGATGCTGAAGCTCCAATACTTTGGCCACCTGATGCAAAGAGCCCACTCATTGGAAAAGACCCTGATGCTGGGAAAGATTGAAGGCAGGAGGAGAAGGGGACAACAGAGGATGAGATAGTTGGATGGCATCACCGACTCAATGGACATGAGTTTGAGCAAGCTCCAGGAGATTGAGAAGGACAGGGAAGCCTGGTGTGCTGCCATCCTGGTGTCCTTTAACCAGTGAACAACAAACAACAAATATTTCATAACGTCTTCCCCACCTTGAGTCACACGACTTAGAAAAGTGATAGTTCTAGCTGTACCAGAAATTTCACTCGGGGAAGGATACTGGAGTGTGTTGCCGTTTCCTTCTCCTGGGGATTTTCCTAGCCCAGAATCAAATCCATGTCTCCTGCATCGGCAGGTGGATTCTTTATCACTGAACCACCAGGGAAGCCCATATAGGTGGTTAGGTGAAGTAAAAAATAAAAGATGAAAATAACACATGAGGGTAAAAACAGGTTTTTAAAATAAAAATTCTTTTTGTTCCCCTTTGCAGAACGCGTATGCTTAGTGTTAGCAGTGATTTGATTTTCCCTGGTAGCTCAGCTGGTATAGAATCTGCCTGCGATGCAGACGACCCTGGTTCCATTCCTGGGTTGAGAAGATCCCCTGGAGAAGGGAATGGCCACCCACTCCAGTATTCTTGTCTGGGGAATCCCATGGACAGAGGAACCTGTTGGGCTACAGTCTGTGGGGTTGCAGAGAGTTGGACACAACTGAGAAACTAAGCACAGCACAGCACAACAGTGGCTTCAGGTTTTAAGTCCTGCTGCTGGTAAGACATGGAGGCACAGATCATGGCGGGTCTCCTGACTCTTTGTAGATACACTGTGGAAGCTGTGGCAGAAATTGCTACTTTGTTGGTGCTGTGTAAGATGATTTACACAACGATAGTATTTCAAATTAAAAGCGCGCAAATAGGAAAGATTAGTGTAAAAGTGTAAAATTTAATGGAATATTAAAAGAGTAAAGACATTTTAATGTAACTTTCTTTGTCTTTATTTTTAAGAATTCAGAAGGAACTTGCGGAAATTACGTTGGACCCACCTCCCAACTGTAGGTAAGTACTTAATGGATTTTTATTTGTATCGTTTGCATAAGGTGTAATTGAACTGTTGGTCTGATGTCTCAACTGTTGTTGTTGGAGCCTGATTAATTAGCGAAAACATGGTTGTGTTTTGGACTTAGGTGACTGTGAAGACAGTGGTTGTGCTGCTCTCCATGCAGAAATGGAATCTTCACGAGTCTGTTTGTAGTGGTAGATGGAGTTGCCAAAAAAAGAGCAATGCAATAACAGTAAGATAATGGAATTATAGGGCAACACACATAGTGATCTTTTAGTGGAAGAGGTGCTGGAGTTTTAAGTGATTTCTTTCTTGATAGAGTAATACTGTGGCTAAAATATTTGCTGTTTGATAATTTATTCAGTTGTTATCTCGCTGAAAATTGATTTTTAGAAGTGCTGGAACATTAAACAGTGTTTCTTCATGGTTTACATTATTTCTTATAGTCCTGGGTTGTGGTGATTGGAGGTGGTGAGGTTAAGTTTAAAAAACTCTCTCCATTATGACCACATACCCTCAATTTTCTGGTTGGAGTTTACTGATGGGAAGTTAAAGTGCTTGCTTGGAGTTGATTAATGATGCACACAGAGGAGAAGGAGGGAAGTTAGCTTCTGCTGTATCTCGGATCTGGTACAGTAGTCGGAAGATGGCTGTTTGACTACTTGAAGACATTTGTTTGTGTTTTGATGTCAGTTCAGTGTTGGAACCAGGCCAGCGCGGAGTTTTTGTAGTTTAAATTGGTAGGGCTGTGTGTCAGAGGTGAGGGGACGCGCTTCAACATTGAGTACATTGTTGGTATGGTTTCTGATTTTACTGGACTTATTTTAAAATGAAAACAAAGATAACAGCTCTGGGTATTAATGGAGGTGAAAAATTTGTAGGTGGTTATATGGCTAATTGACAGCCATTTTTGTGTAGGAAAAATTCTAATAAGACTTAATGTTTGTAGTGAATTTATTATAGTTCTTTACACGAGAGTCACATATAGTATGTAAACTTGTAGTAATAGTGTTCAAAGAATATTTCACTCAACTAGAACAAATAATTCTTGGTTAGGAAAAGCTGTTGAGTAGTCAGGTGTTTCTGTCACATTTAGGCTGTGTTACATCAGAGCTGTTTCAGATGTCACATCTTTGTTTATGCTTTGGTGGCCAATTCGTGTAAATGGATTGATTTGTGGAAAAACTTAAGTTTGAATTAAACTTAAAGTCTCTTGTTTCATAGGGTAGTATTTGTTTTAATGTTTGAATCTTTTTTTAAAAAAACAAACAAACTGTGTTTTACCACATATTTCTGTTACCTTTTTACAAACAACTGAAATGGTAAATATGTGAACTTAGTTTATACACTTGCTTAAACTTTGAAAACAGATTATTGGCAAAATAAACTAATTGCTTTGTTTTAATGAGCTTATTTAGGGCTCATTTTTGATGACTGTAATCCATGTATAATATGCAATGATTAGAGTTTGCAGTTTTGCTATCAGATATATTATTTCCTGGTGCATTACTCTAATTTAGCTTTGACTTATTACAGGTAATAATTTAACTTAGATTAAACCAATATATTATAAATGTGCATGGAAACTGAAAATTCTGAGGAAAAAATTACATAATGGTTGTTCCTTAACTAAAATGGTTAAATCATAGTTCTGTTTAATGTAAAAAAGAAACGTTTAACTATGGAAATTTGGGGGTTTACTTTTTCATTGAGCCTTAGTTAAAGTGTACTGGTTGTGCAAGCAAAATATTTGTAATAGTTTTTCATTAAAAAAATGTAGATGTCACATATAATTAGCCCCTCAGTTTCAAGAAAGAAACCTACTCAGTTGTATTCCCCCCCAGTTTTACTGAGGTACTGACTATTATAACATAGATACCTCGTTCGGTGGATTTGCTGGCTTATGGAAACTTTGAGTGAAATCCTTTTATTCGTGTGAAGACTGGATAGCCAGATTGCTTCAGAACAAGGACTACCAGTGCAGCTTCTTTGATTGATCCCTATAGCTGATGGGCTCATCAGGCAGAGACGAAGGTCGTGCCCCCTTCATGTCTGCGGCTTCCCTGTGGCAGAGGGTCCTCTCTGCTGGGCTGCCTGGAACGTGCGGGCCCTGCCCCTCACGTCCATGGCCATGCGGTCCCCGCCCTCAAGTCAGCGCTCCCTGCGAGCCCTGCCCCCCGCGTCGACTGTGGGCCCCGCCCCTCACGTCGACGCTCCCTGCGGGCCCCGCCCCTCACGTCCAGGCCTTGCGAGCCCTTCCTCTCGTGCAGAGCCCTTTGTCTCATGCCTGTGCTGCCTGCGGGCCCCGCCCCTCACGTCGGCGGCCATGAGGTCCCCGCCCCTCACGTCGACCCTCCCTGCGGGCCCCGCCCCTCACGTCGACCCTCCCTGCGGGCCCCGCCCCTCACGTCCAGGCCTTGCGAGCCCCTCGTCTCACGCGGGTGCTCCCTGCGGCCCTGTCCCTGACGTCGGCGGCCATGAGGTCCCCGCCCCTCACATCGACGCTCCCTGCGGGCCCCGCCCCTCACGTCGGCGGCCATGCGCTTGCTAAGGGGATTACCATGGTCTTTGGATTTTTTGGTGTCAAATACTTGATTGTGGTTTACAGTAAATCTGCCCACCTATATTTCAGTGACATTGCAGTTACTATCTTCAGAAAGAGAAGTTAGAACATAATTTGTTGGTTTATTTTTGGCACAAAGTTAACGTCAGTAGTACTTCAGTTCAGTTCAGTCGCTCAGTTGTGTCCGACTCTCCGCGACCCCGTGAATCACAGCACTCCAGGCCTCCCTGTCCATCACCAACTCCCGGAGTTCATTCAAACTCATGTCCACAGAGTCGGTGATGCCATCCAGCCATCTCATTCTCCGTCGTCCCCTTCTCCTCCCGCCCCCAACCTTTCCCAGCATCAGAGTCTTTTCCAGTGAGTCAACTCGTCGCATGAGGTGGCCAAAGTGTTGGAGTTTCAGCTTTAGCATCAGTCCTTCCAATGAACACCCAGGATTGATCTCCTTTAGGATGGACTGGTTGGATCTCCTTCCAGTCCAAGGGACTCTCAAGAGTCTTCTCCAGCACCACAGTTCAAAAGCATCAATTCTTCGGCGATCAGCTTTCTTCACAGTCCTACCCTCACATCCATCCATGACCACGGGAAAGTCCTCTAGTTGATTTTTAAAAGCTCTGTGCTGCCTTCGTGTGCGTCTGAATGACTGTAATGATCTGACAGGAGTGTGGTAAACGGCACCCATCGGCCGGCGAGTCAGCCCCGCCTGGCTCGTCCCGCCCGGCTTGTCCCGCTCTGCGTGGCCTTTGCCGGGACGCCCGCCTCTCGCAGCGCTGCCCTGGGCGGGCCAGCTCCTGGCCGCCGAGGGAGAGTGCGCGGGCGCCTGGGTGAGCTCGGGCGGAGAAGGCTGTGCCCTCGGCGGGTCCCGGGACGCTGCGTGTCCGCGTCCGCGGGACGGCGCTTCAGCCTTCTTCCGAGCACTGAGGCGGCGGTGCGGCGGGTGTGTCGGGTCGGAGGTGGGCCCTGGAACTCGAGTGCGTCTCTTCTGCGATGTCCGCTAATCGACTCGGCTTCATACAGGGTCCAGCACGTGGTTGTCTTCTACTGTAGTCTTGTCGAAGGTCTTTTTTTTTCCCCCCGGGTTTGCACAAAATATTTTGATGATCAGTTATTTCTTTGTATAGGAAATATCAGCCTATACACTTTCTGGGTTTCTTTTCACTTTTTTTGTCATTGTTGTCTTTGAGGTAAAAGTGCAGTTGTTTTTTTCTTTTAGACTGGATTAAGTTAATTATTTTATAACAATTAATGTTTAAAACCAAAATCTTATGATTTCTCTAAGGAAAAAGTTTCTGTTCACCAAACTGAAGGGTCTGTAGGATCATCGGCATGGGAAAGTGTACATAATCTGGGTGAAATTTGGTTATACGTTTAGGGTGTTCTCTGTAAATGTAGAGGTGCTTGCTCAGTCTCGGTTCTGCGATGAGAACATAATTGGCCCACGACGTTTGAGGGCTCCTCCGAGGCCTCCGCAGGTGCCCCCGTGTTGGCCCCACTCTGAGTTGGAGGCCTGGCTGGCGGCTGCAGTTGCTCACCGCCTCAGTGACCTGCACACCAGCTTAGCTTGCAGACGACGTGCGGTGACTTTGAGGATTCCGCACAGTCGTCAGAAATGCAGACTCAAAATCTGTAAATGTGCTGCTGTATTCATTTCTATTCCCTCAATGCTAGTGGGAAACTGGCAGCTAGCTAGAAAATTTTCTGAATTAAAATAAAAGTTTATGTCATCCTCAGGATAACCTGTATCTCTGTATTGCACCGAAGCTAGATTGAAATTCTGTTATGATCTGATACTGCCCAAATTTATATTAGCTTTATAAGCATGGAAATGACAGAGATCCTTGCTACTTTTTAAAAGTAGAGACTGTGGTAAAATGATTCGCTTGGATTTTGATTTTTGATTTATTATTTGAGCAAATAAAAGAAAATACTTAGGATGTAGTTCAGTTATATTAGCAGTTTTTACTTTTATTGCTCTGTTTCAGTTATCTACTCGTTGAACACAGGCTCTGCTTTATTTTTAATTGTAACAGCTTTATTGAGATGTAATTTGAAGTGTAAATTTCAGTGACTTTTAATGTATTCACTGCTTTATATGTCACAATCAATTTTGCATTCAGATCACCCCAAAAGATACACCATACCTTTCAGCAATCACTTCTTCCCCATTTCCTCCCAATTTCACCACCACCCAGCCCTCGGCAACCATCGGTCTACTTCTGTCTCTATAGATTTGCCTTTGGGACATTTTGTACAAATGGAATCGTACAGTATGTAGTCTTTTGTGACTGGCTTCTTTCATGAAGCATAATGTTTGCAAGATTCATCCATGTTGTAGCATTTATCAGTACTTTATTTTTGACTCTGAATAATATTCCATCGTGTGGCTATATTACATCCTATTTATCTGTTCACTGGTTGATGGAAGTTTGGATTGTTTCCACTTTGTGGTTATTGTGAAGAAGGCTGCCATGAACATTTGTGTACAAGGTTTTGTGTGGACATTTGTTTTGATTTCTCTTGGGTATAGATAAACGTAGGAGTAGAATTGCTGGGTCAAACACTAACTGTGTTTAACCTTTTGGGGAACTGCCAGACTATATTCCAGCGTGGCTGCACCACTGTACCTACCTAGCAGCAGTGTATCAGAGTTCCGGTTTCTCCATAGCCTTAGCAACTGTCACTGTCTGTCTTTTAATGATGGCCCTCCTTGTCGGTGTGAAGTCACTGTGGTCTGGATGTTTGTCACCCTGTTGAATAACGATCTTGACGACTATCTTTTCATATGCTTATTGGACATTTTTGTATCTTGTTTAGAGAAGTGTCTGTTCATATTCTTTGACAATTTTTAAGTTGTTTTGTCTTTTGTTCTTGAGTTGTGAGTGCTGTCTGTTTGTTTTGACTGCAAGCCCCACATCAGACACATGGCTTCCAAATACTTTCTTTCATTCTGTGGATAGTGTTCTCACTTTCTCGATAGTTACTTTTAAAGCATAAAAGTTTTAACTTTTGATGAAGTCCAGTTTATTTTTTTGTTACTTTGCATACTTGCGGTTATTTCTGTAAAACCATTGCCTATTCCAAGATTAAGAAGATTTTTGCCTGCATTTTTCTAATAAGAGTTTTTTAGTTTTAGCTTTTATATTTTGCTGTCTGATCCATTTAGTATATGGTGTGAGCTACAGGTCCAACTTCATGCTTTCCTTGTAGATACCCAGTTATCTCAGCACCACCGCTACAAAGACCCATTTCCCCATTGAATTATCTTCATATCCTGTTGAAAAATCAATGGATGGTAAACGTGAAGGTTTATTTCTGAACTCTCAATATTATTCCATTGACCTATGTCTGTTGTTAGGCCCGTACCACAGTCTCGATTTTTGTTGTTTAGTTGCTAAGTCATGTATGACTCTTTGCAACCCTGTAGCCCGCCAGGCTCCTCTGTCCATGGGATTTCCCAGGCAGGATACTGGAATGGGTTGCCATTTCCTTGTCCAGGGGATCTTCCCGATTTAGACATGGAACTCGTGTCTTCTTCACTGGCAGGTGGATTCTTTACCACTGAGCCACCTGGAGCTTTGTAATAAGTTTTGAATCAGAAACTATAAGTGCTGCAATTGATTTACTTTTCATTGTTTTAACTCTTGAGTTAAGGTTCTGCCAGAATAGAGGAGACCGACTGGACACACGCCTCACCACTGGCTTCATCTTCCTGTTGACGCGAGTCACTTACTAGAGGAAGGTCTGTTTTCCAGACCCTAGTTACTGAAACAGTATGTGGGAAAAAGTGTGTGAGTTACTGTCTTTCTAAACTGTGTCACAGAACAGGAAGGCACTGAGATAGAAACTAGGGGCTGTGCCTTTATAGGTGTGATTTCTACAGAGAGCCAACAGTGAAAATCTGTTGTCACTAAGTCTTTTCCTTTTATTGGTCATTATAATAATATTTATGGAGCAGTTTGTAGCTTTTAAAGGATTTTTATGTATGATGCAGTTTAGTCTTTTTTTCTCTGTGAGGCTCCTGGAGTTAAGTAACTTTTGTTGAGGATTGCACGACTAGAAATGTTTGATTTGCATTTAAACCCAGGTTTTCTGATCATTCATCATTTAGTTTTCCAAATGTGTGAGTAGATAGAGAAATACATTAAACATTACATTTGTGGTACATGTGGTTTAGTTAAGAAAAAAAAATCAACATGCAAGGCAATTCAGTATATTGTAGGTATTATGCTTGATTTAAATTTCTGAATCCCATGAAACAATAGTTAGTTGGGACTCTGAAAAGTAATTAATTTGAGTGGTGTGATCTCTGTGACACTTTTCTGTCATGTGTGTCTGTATGGGTGTATCTGTCCGTGTCATGTTGTTATTGCCACTGAGCCAGGTAACGGATCTCTCACATTTGGATAGTTTGAAGTTCTGTGTCTGCACTTTCAATGCCAAATTGTTTTTCCCCATTCCTCAGCCTGATTCTTTGTCATGTTCCCCCACACCTCAGTATTCACTGAGGGCTTCCTGTTAGATCTGTGGTAGAAAAGCCTTCTACAACCTTCTACAACTTTCTTGTAGGTTGCAAGAAGGCAATCAGATGTAGTTCCTAATCCCGTAGAACGGTTAAAACTAACAGAGAAAACATAAAATGCTTAAAGGGCCGAGACCAGGGGACTGATGGTGCAGCTGGCGGAGACTGCCAGTATCTGTAGACTGTGGATCTTAAAAGGGATCTGCTTCCCTCTTCACTCCGTGACCCTAAAGCTGATGGCCTTGTGTATTGTTCAGTGTTAGTAGTTAGCTGCATTTTGTAGAAAGCTGAGCTCTGGTTCTGTTTTATTTTCTTACTCTTTTTTTCCACCTTGTATCTCTCATCATTTTGTACTTTTATACTGCGTAAGTTTTTTTTAAAGCCACCTCCGTCTTTTTGGAGCAAGGCAGATTATTAGTAAACAGTCTGGATAACTGAGAGGTGATGCCTTTTTGTTAGCAGAATGCTGGAATGCCTCTTCTGAGGACTCATGGTGTGCTCAGTCGTGTCCGACTCTTTGTGACCCTGTGGACTGTAGCCCGCCAGGCTCCTCTGTCCGTGGGATTCTCCAGGAAGAATACTGGAGTGGGTTGCCATGCCCTCTTCCAGGGGATCTTCCCAACCCAGGGATCGAACCCAGGTCTCCCACATAGCCGGCGGATTCTTTACCATCTGAGCCACCACGGAAGCCCAGGGAAGCAGAATGCTGGAGTGCCTCTTATGACGGAGGAGTCATTAACATGATAAAATTTAAGTATCTGCAGAGGCCCTGTGTTACCTAGGATGCTGAATTTTTACATCCATATCTCCTTTCTTTCGTGAGATGATTGAGGAATATACTCACTCCTTTGAGTTCTTGACTCCACGGCTGCAGTGTTGAGGGGTTTTGCATAGACTCTCCGAGGACAAAGGTCTTTTCGGCCGTCTGGGTTGCCGGAAGTACCCAGGACCCTGAGCGCGTGCGGGGCCGCGGGGCAGACGGCGCTGCAGCCCTGCGGAGCGCGGTCTTCCGGGACCTGCCTTTGGCAGAGCTGAGTTTCGGGAACTTCCTGCCTGTCTGTATTCTTGTTTCTGTACCTTCTTTGATACTCGCGGTGTGCTCTTTCATTACCCCCGAGAATGTATGCGTGGTTTTCTTTCCGGTTCATCTCAAAGCTGACTTCACCCGGGACACAACCAACCCGGCCGCGAGGGGCGCTTACTGCAGACGCGCGGTCCAGCTACCGTCGTTCGCTCAGTACCTTTACTATGAAGCTGGGCTTGGGGAAGACGCCACTGTCGCAATAAAACCACCGGAAAAATTCCTCCCTTTCTCACTCCAAGGTGTTGTTTTTTAGCATCTGCCTTTAACCATAGATTTTTAAAATATTTATTTCGTAGTAAGAGAAAATGTTGAGTGATAAAGTGAGTTTTGTGCCCATTATTTCTGGTTTCTGATTTTTTTCCCCCTAATCTTTGCTGCTTTAAGAACGGTATAAAAATGTCTGAGAAAACATACATTAACTGATCACAAAGGGATTACACTTTATAACAGCAGTAGAACATTTTATCACTTATTTTAGTTTGCCCGGTTTTATAACTGGTTATTATTTCAGATTTATTGCTTAAGCACTTTTGATAGAAAGTGTCATGTTACTGTCTAGCAGGTAATATTTTAGTTCCCATAGCTGTTCTGTCCTGAAAGCTATTCTTTAGTGTGCCCAAAGCGTTTTCTTTACAGTGATTATTACTGTTCATTGGCTTCAATATCTTTTATCAACTAAGCTTTATTGCAAATAGCAAGTCAGACAATATTTATTAGTATTTTTTACTTTAAGAGCAATGTAAGTTTAGATTTTAATGTTACCACTGTTAGCTTTCTGACTATGCTTTTTGTAAATGTTCATTTAGAATTGTTTACTTAGAATGTCTGTATATTTTAAGTTAGGGACTTAATAGGATCCTTTAAAGGTATAATGAATTCCATACTTGGTTGAAGTGAAGTGAAAGTCGCTCAGTTGTATCCAACTCTTTGCAACCCCATGGACTATACAGTTCATGGGATTCTCCAGGCAAGAATACTGGATTGGATAGCCTTTCCCTTCTCCAGGGGACTTTCCCAACCCAGGGATCGAACCGGGGTCTCCTGCATTGCAGGCGGATTCTTTACCAACTGAGCTGTCAGGGGAGCCCTTATTTGGGTAGAAGCATCATATTATTCTGGGCTTCCCTGGTGGCTCAGCTGTCAGAGCATCTGCCTGCAATGCAGGAGACATGGGTTTGATCCCTGGGTCAGAAAGATCCCCTGGAGGAGGGCATGGCAGCCCGCTCCAGTGTTCTTGCCTGGAGAATCCCTTGGACAGAGGAGCCTGGCGGGCTGCAGTCCATGGGTCGCAGAGAGTCAGACATGACCGAAGCGACGGAGCACACGTGCACGCTGACTCCCTTCTTCCACTCTCTGCACGTGGAGGAGGAGGCCTGGTAATGATTGCGAACCATCCGGAGGAGAAGTGGGCCCTGGAGCCCGAGCCAGGTCTCTGCCTTGCTTCCCCTCCCGTACCCCACTGCTCTCAGGTCTCCTGATGCTATAATTCCTTTGTCTGACTTATCCAGTTGGGTGAGAGTTCTTTCCCTAATGTCTGTACTTCAAATCTTTGCACTCATTTGACGTTTGGTGGACCTGTGAGGGAAGGGATACACTTGCTGTACTAGGAAGCTGGCATCTCTGGATGCTTCCAGTGTTTGTGGCGGTGTCCAGAGGTCTGTAATTTACCAGCGTTGTCTCATTTAATCTTCATGACTCTCCGGGAGGGAGGCACTAGTTTTAGGTAGTATTTTATAGGTGGGAAGACAGGCTCAGACAGGTTAAATCACTTGTTCAAGGTTACAGAGCACTACGGTGCAGAACTGAGATTTCAGGCTTTAGAGCCCAGGTGATCTGCGCTTTTGCTGTGCTGACTTCCTTTTGCAGAATAGACACAGGAGAGCTGTCTAGAACAGCACTGACCCACAGAACTTTCTGTTAGGGTGCAAGTGGTCTGTTTCTGGCATCCAGTGCAGTAGCTATTTAGCACTTGAAAGATAGCTAATCTGAGTTAATTAATTTATAATTTTACTAAAATCTAAATTTAGGTGACCATATATGACTAGGAACTACTGTGTCACATAGTACAGACTTAGAAAACTGAACACTTCTCAAGCTTAAATTTATGCTTCACTTTAATGTTCAGTTCAGTTCAGTCATTCAGTCTGACTCTCTGCGACCCCATGTATCACAGCACGCCAGGCCTCCCTGTCCATCACCAACTCCCGGAGTTCACTCAAACTCAACCTCCATCGAGTTGGTGATGCCATCCAGCCATCTCATTCTCTGTCGTCTGCTTCTCCTCCTGCCCCCAATCCCACCCAGCATCAGAGTCTTTGCCAGTGAGTCAACTCTTTGCATGAGGTGGCCAAAGTACTGGAGATTCAGCTTTAGCATCAGTCCTGTTCAGTTCAGTTCAGTTCAGTCGCTCAGTTGTGTCCGACTCTTTGCGACCCCATGAATCACAGTTAGGTGAGACTAAACTAGCAGGTCATTTTGAGTTTTTTAAAGGGTACTTACAGTTACACATTTGTCTTTCCCCACCCTTCCTACCAACCACCATTATTTTCTAAGAGCCAGTGACCCCTAACGTATTTTTTAGAGCATCACACAAAATGTCTTTAATTAAGTAAAAGACCCATATAAATATTAACATTATATAGCATGGTTAACATTTTTTATTTTATTTCTTTAACAAAGTGAAAGTGACATTGAAAGCCTTGTTTTCAGGTGAACTCATAGGATTTTGAAACAGGAAAGCGTATGGTCTGGCCTCCCTCCAGCCAGAGAAAAGTCCACACTTTGACAAGAACACACAGCTTCATGACAAAGCCCAGTCCAGCATTCGGTTCCGATAGTCGGGTGTGTTGCTGACCTCACTGACAGAATGGATATATTTTATACACTTAGAAAATGTAGATACCATTAACATAAACAAGGACAATTGGAAATCTTATCTGCAGTCAGAAAGGACATTGGAAGGGAACTGGAGTTCCTTGTCTGGTGGAGTGAGTGGCACCGTAGCTGTGTTTAACTGTTTTCAAAGCCAGAAAACGGGAGAGAGATTCACCTTACTCGTGGGGTTTCAGGGTGCAGAACTAGCACTGCTGCTTTAAATTGGAAGAAAACCGTTTCCTTCTTGATACGAAGTCTTCATCTTCGTCCAGAGCTGTCCAGAGAAATAATGGACAACTCGGGAGGCAGGTAGTGTGTGCCCCTTCTCTGGAGGAATTAAAAATGACTCCGTTTGCTTATTTCAGAGGAGTTTTCAGGCCTCACGCAAGGTAGTGCTGGGCGGTGTTTCCCAGCCACCGGACTCCGCTTCATCCTCCGCATCCGTGGGTTGTGAGTCAGTTTCTCTCTCTCCTTTGCCTTCTTGGAGCCTGTGCTTCATAATTTGTATAGTTTATTGGCCTGGCTGTTTTATTTAAAACAGCTAGTTTATTTGTTATAAGTTCTACATATGAATTGGTGAGGCTTTTATTTCTTTGTCTACTTATAACTTTCCAATATATAAGAAAAGGGATGATACCTGAGAATATTTGTGTAGCAGAACTATTTCATTGTTAATTACATGCATTAATGGGAAATTAATAATTTCCTATGTCATCTAAGGTGAAAATACAGCATTTAAGAACCATGGAATATGGATTATAGGTAGTATTTGGAATAATGTATAAAATGTTTCAGGTGATAAATTCAGGGTGAAAGTGAAGTCGCTCAGTCGTATCCGACTCTTTGTGACCCCATGGACTGTAGCCCACCAGGCTCCTCCCTCCATGGGATTCTCCAAGCAAGAGTACTGGAGTGGATTGCCATTTCCTTCTCCAGGGGATCTTGCCAACCCAGGGATCGAACCCGGTCTCCTGCATTCCAGGCAGATGCTTTACCCTCTGAGCCAATTCAGGGTAGCCTCCCCAAATATGTAAATGTGGGTGTGGTGACTGTCTAGACAAGTGGTAGCTGTCTCATTGAGTCTTTCTCCTTTTTCAATCACACACAAGCCAGATATGTCTAACTTTAAGGCAAGGGAAAATCGCTGAACAGTTCTCCCGTTTCTGAGCTCGCCAGAGGCGTGGGTCCGTGGGCTGGGCACTGATGGAGAAGGAGACCTGTGTGTGGTTTCTGACGTCCTCATTCTCCATACTGGGAGTATTCTGTTACTCCCCTATCTGCCACCCTTAGGAAGTAGGGCTTTGCCTGGAGACATGACCAAAGTCCATATAGCTTTGTAAACAGTCAACTGGGGATTCCTGACAGTGGATTCCGGAGATGGTAAACTTAGGTTGAGCAGAGTTTTACTCTTCTGTGTGGAAGGTTGTCAGATGGATGTTCAGTTGGACATATAGATGTAAATGCACCTGTTCGTCCGTGCTCAGCCCCCATGAGCTGGGAGTTCCAGCTGGGGAGTTCTGACTAGTCTGCAGAGACTGAATTTGAGTCAGCGCGCTTGTCTAGGTAGGAGGTTAGGCTTTCGTGGAAGTTTGTGTGCTTGCAGTATTGACTTCGTAAGGGGAGCAGGGTCGAGGACTGGCGTGTTGATGCCCTGTGGTCTGCTGGAGGCTTGGGAAAGGGGGTCTCCCCACACCCTGATCCCTGCAGCTTCGGATAAGTGCTTATGGAGATTAGGGAGGAGAGAGCAGACATGCACATTGCCCTGTTGTTACAGAGTAAGAATTTGTCACAGGGATAAGAATAACCTTCATGTTTGATAAAGCACCCGGCCAGAGATTAATAGGCAAGCCTTTGAATAGGCTCAGAATGGTATCGGTGCCTGAGAAACAGCAAAGTAAAATTATGTTCTTGAATGAGAGTGTGAAAGGTGCTGTTATATTCCAAAAATAGCTATTATTAGGGTAAGTGAGTAATAAGCTGAGTAGGGTGTATTTTGAAATTAATAGTCGTTTGAGTGCCTGGTCGCTCAGTCGTCTCTGACTCTCTGCGACTTGGTGGACTGGAGCCCACCAGGCTCCTCTGTCCGTGAGATTGTCCAGGCAAGAATCCGGGAGTGGGTTGCCATGTCTTCCTCCAGGAATAGTAGTTTAACACCAGACAAATGTTTTCTAAGAGCCGATTGTGTGGTTGGCACCGAGCTGGGGCTGCAGTTCATCCCAACAAGAGAAGGGGTGTTCAGCCCAGGCAGTGCTTATGCGTTGCTGGGAAGGCAGACTGGGAGGTCACTGCAGAAATCCAGGGCTGCTCGGGGAGGGAGGGGGCAGTGAGCAGATGAGACAGCAGGCAGGGGACGGAGTTTAGTGTGGGACCCGCCTGTCCTCTGGGTTTGGAAGGCTCTTCTAAGGAGGTGACATCTAACCCGAGAGCGGAAGGGGACGTGGTGTGAGTTCCCAAGGTGGGGAGGCCCCTGGCCGCGGATGGGTGCCGCTCTGGTGTCAGGGAGTGGGCAGGTCCGGCTGGCGGGGTCCCCGGTCGCTGGGGAGCCTGCCTGGGATGTGGGGGCCAAGGTGCCAGTGCAAAGTGAGGCTGGCTGGAGTCGAGCTGGTTTGGTTCTCATGAGGCTTCTGGGCTGGAGGTCAGCTGCTCGTCCCTGGGGAGGCAGGACGGGGTTCTGGACGGGCTCGACTGGGAGGCGTCTTGCAGAAGTGGTGGGGTTTGGGGTGATGGCAGAGGTGGGGATGTGGGAGGAATCTGGTCGGGATTGAGGCTGTTAGGGAGAGGGAGGCGCCTGTTCCTGGGAGGACTGCGGAGGGAGCGGGCTCGGAGGCCTCTTCTGGCCGTCTTAACTGGGAGCGGCTTAGCACTTCCAGGTGGAGACGTCAGACAGGCGGCCGGACGGAGGTGGAGTCCACGGAGAGCTGGAAATACCAGTTCAGAGTTGTCATCGTAAAGATACTTAAGTCCACAGAAGTGGAGGCATCAGTGTATGGACAGGGTGTGGGGAAAGGAGGGGACCCAAGGCGAGGCCGCCTGGAACCGGGGTTTGGAGTTGGGAGGAGGGGCCTGAAGGTGGCAGAGGAGCCAGCCCACGGGGAGTGGTGTATGGGGGCGGGGGAAGCAGGGAGCCTCGGTTCCTGGTGGTCCTGGGGGCTTCCCAGTGGTCAGGACGCCATGCGTCCATTGCCAGAGGCACGGGTTTGGTCCCGGGTCGGGGAACTAGGATCCTACATATGACTCAGCCAGAAGGAAAAAATT
Source organism: Moschus berezovskii (assembly GCF_049115385.1). Taxonomy (NCBI): domain Eukaryota; kingdom Metazoa; phylum Chordata; class Mammalia; order Artiodactyla; family Moschidae; genus Moschus; species Moschus berezovskii. The sequence continues at coordinate 2,899,410 of NC_142485.1, forward strand.
AAATTGATTATGAATGAAATTTTTAAGTGAATGAAAAGTGGAGGAACACTGTAATTGGGCTTCCCTGATGGCTGAGAGGTAAAGAACCCTCCTGCCGGTGCAGGAGACGCAGGAGACATGGGTTCGACTGCTGGGCCGACAAGATCCCCTGCAGAAGAAAATGGCAACCCACTCCAGTATTTTTGCCTGGAAAATTCCATGGACAGAGGCGCCTGGTGGGCTGCAGTCCGTGGGATCACAGAAGAGTCTGGCACGACTTGGTGACTAAACCGCAACAATGAAGACGGTAATTCCTTTTCCTGCCAGGAAAGTAGTAAGTGAATTAAGACCAAGTTGCATTGGGATTTCCAGAGGAATTCTTTTGTAATTTTCCAAGGCGATTCACATTACCTTTCCACGCAGACCCCATGATTGGGCTCAGGAAGGCATGCCTTTTCCCTCTGGGGTGCGAGGTCCTGTCCGTCTGAACGCAGGCCGGTCAGGCTCAGGGACCACCTAATTAGGGAGACTCTGGAGAGCTCGCGGCCCGCTTGACTGCGGACTGCCGGCAGCGGGGCCCGCCCCTGTCGTTCGTTCCTAACCGAGTGCCTTCCTCCCTGGAGAACCATTGCTGGCGGCCTGTGAGTTTGCATGGGGCTGGCTCCCACCCCTGCAGAGTGAGTGCGGTCAGCACGCCCTGGTCTTCGCTTCCGTCGCCGAGAAAGAGCCGTCAGGGCTGCTGTGCGAGGGGAGCAGCACAGGCCGCTCTTGGAGCGGGTGGCGCCGCGGTCCTCACGGGCGCTTCCTGCGGGTGTGCGGCTGGCCTGGCCCGTGGCCGCTCCTGCCCGCATCCAGGTGTGCAGGGGTCAGACGCATCCAGGTGTGCAGGGGTCAGACGCACCCAGGTGTGCAGGCGTCAGACGCGTCGGGGTGTGCAGGGGTCAGACGCGTCCAGGTGTGCAGGGGTCAGACGCGTCCAGGTGTGCAGGGGTCAGACGCACCCAGGTGTGCAGGGGTCAGACGCGTCCAGGTGTGCAGGGGTCAGACGCGTCCAGGTGTGCAGGGGTCAGACGCGTCCAGGTGTGCAGGGGTCAGACGCACCCAGGTGTGCAGGGGTCAGACGCGTCCGGGTGTGCAGGGGTCAGACGCGTCCGGGTGTGCAGGCGTCAGACGCGTCCGGGTGTGCAGGGGTCAGACGCGTCCGGGTGTGCAGGGGTCAGACGCGTCCGGGTGTGCAGGGGTCAGACGCGTCCGGGTGTGCAGGGGTCAGACGCGGCAGCAGAGCCGGCCCCGCCCCCTTTTCCTCGTCCTCTTCGCTGACTCTCTGCCCCCCGCGTGCCCGCAGCTCGCGCGGCTTTGGTCGGAGAGGCAGCGCTGCACAGCCCTTTCTGCGGCAGGGACTGCCTCGGTTTTATACAGTCATCCTCCTGGTCTCGCTCCGTGGCTTCTCTCAGTTCGCTAACCTGTCAAATGCCACGAGTCTGTGGGCACTGTGTGAGCTGTGTGTGAAGGACTCAAGGAGGCCCCGGCTCACAGGGCTCAGGAGTTGTTAGCCCTTGTGCAGTTGCCATCATTTTCAGGGTTATATGCAGTTACTGCCCTCATTTGTTTTGAGGATGGTGAAGGCATATGACATGTAATTCACTATCTTCTCAATGTGGTACACTGCATGGAAGAGGCTCTCAATATTTTTTTGCATTAGTAAATGATTAAGGCAGAGAACTGAATGTTTTGTTTTTCTCTGAAATGCTGGGCATACACATGAATGTCTTATGTGTGACCCTAGATGCTTGGTGGTCAGCATCTCTTCTATACAATGCAGTTAATAAACAGAATTGTAATGCATTTCTTAAATATTAAATATATATATATATATATTTATAATATGAACCTAATGCTTTTGAACTGTGGTGCTGGAGAAGACTCTTGAGAGTCCCTTATACTGCAAGGAGAGCCAACCACTCCATTCTAAAGGAGATCAGTCCTGGGTGTTCATTGGAAGGACTGATGCTAAAGCTGAAACTCCAATACTTTGGCCACCTCATGCGACGAGTTGACTCACTGGAAAAGACTCTGATGCTGGGAAGGACTGGGGGCGGGAGGAGAAGGGGACGACCGAGAATGAGATGGCTGGATGGCATCACTGACTCTGTGGACATGAGTTTGAGTGAACTCCGGGAGTTGGTGATGGACAGGGAGGCCTGGCGTGCTGTGATTCATGGGGTCGCAGAGAGTCGGACATGACTGAGCGACTGAACTGAACTGGACTGATGAGCGCTTCTAGGACACTAAAACGTCGTGCAAATATGAAGAGTTGTTTAATGTTAAATTGTCAGAGGCAGACCATATGTACGGTGACAGTTAAATACCAGTGACGGCTGGGATAGTCAGGGTGAACCTTAGGGGTGGGTCTGATTGTCCCCCAGAAAGCGTCAGGGGAAAGATTGTTTTTAAAAGCCAGTACCCAGGTGGGAGGGGAAATGGGTAAACCTATGGCTGATTCGTGTTGATATTTGGTAGAAACCAGCATAATACTGTAAAGCAATTATCCATCAATTGCAAAGAAATAAATTAAAAAAAAAAGCCAATACCCAGGATTGGTGACACAGTTGGGAAAAGAAGAAGTCCATTGGAAAATTGTCCAGTGTGTTTCATTGAACATGAAGTGTACTGCTTGACTGAATTTGTTGAGCAACTGGAATAACCTTTCAAATTTTCAAATTTTTTTTGTATTTCTAAAATGGGTTTTGCATTTTCCTCCCCTCTGAAACAGGATATAACGAGTTTAATATTTTCTTACTAGTTTAGGGCCTTCCTCTGCAATGCAGGGATTGGTAAAGAACTGCTGAGTTAGTGAGGTGTGTTGGGCTTTTACCTAATGCCTTTAAAGGATCTTTGGATACTATCTTTTGTTAAATTGACATATGCACCCTTTTGGAGAGCATCGTAATCCAGTAGTTCAGTGTATTCACAGAGTTGGGCAGCCTCAGCCCTTAGACTACTCCCAAAGCGTTTTCATCACCGACAGGAAACCCGAATCCCGAGAACCATCATTCCCCATCCTCCGCGCCGCCAGGCCCTGGCAACCACTGACTGACTTGGTCTGTGGCTTGTCTGCTTCGGACATTTCACCCAAATGGGATCCTGCAAGGTGTAGCCTTTTGTGTCTAGCTTCTTTCACTGACAACATTTAGTTTTAGAATTAGAAAATGCATGTCAAGTTAATTGAGTGGGGTTGCAAGGAGATTTAAGAGAGCCCGTGAGAGGAGGAAGATGAACCAGGAGGGAGAAGGATGCCGTCAGAGGACCTTCAGGTTGGCGAAGCGTCTGAGCGTGGCCCTGGGCTGAGTTGCTGGGCGATAAAGCGGAGGCGGTTCTGAAAGCCAAGCTGATACTTCCTTCCTGCTGGATGATAATTGGATTTTGAAGAAAGAAGTAAGATCCTCTTAATGTGTAGAAGTGCTAAACGAGCCCTTTGGAAAGGAGTTGGAAAACAGATTATTACTACAATCAACCTTTGATTAGTATGATTTCAGCTTTTATTCCTCTTTTAAAGTATAATTCCCACTTTTTCCCAGTTTCCATTTCTTGAGGTATATGGGGTTCTTGCTCCCTGATGCCAGTCTTATCCTTGGTTTATATGTGTGTGTGTGTGTGTGTGTGTGTGTGTATGTATATATATATATATAAATTAATGGTAGAGCAACCAGTTGAATTTTGCAAATACTGACTGGGAGAGTAGGCATCTCAGTAATTTCCCTTTATACCTTATTGCTTAATATTTAAGGTTAGCATAATTGGCTAAACATTCATGTTTTATTAATTGGTGAAAGTGAAAGTCACTCAGTTGCGTCTGACTCTTTGCTACCCCATGGACTGTAGCCCACCAGGCTCCTCTGTTCATGGAATTCTCCAGGCCAGAATACTGGAGTGGGTAGCTGTTCCTTTCTCCAGGGGATCTTCCCAACCCAGGGGTCAAACCCAGGTCTCCTGCATTTCGGGCAGATTCTTTACCAGCTGAGCCAACAGGGAAGCCCAAGAATACTGGAGTGCCCACTCCAGCCTATCCTGTCTCTCGGGGATCTTCCTGACCCAGAAATTGAACTGGGGCCCCCTGCATTGCAAGCAGATCTTTACTGGCTGAGCCATTTTTCATTTGACCTCTCCCCGTGTCAGCTAACTTAGTGATTCTTAAGGGCTTAATTTTTTGTTTTGTTTTCAAGTTGTGCAAATGCATTAGCCTTTATAACAAAAAAAAATCTCATTAGGTAAACGGCTCACTTGGGTAATGCTTGAACTATGGCAGTGTGTGTAGCTGCATAGCAATATTCTTACTTAACATCAGTACTCAGTTCTGATTGTACCATGTTACCCTTAATAAACAGGCATGGCCCAGTTGTTTTGTTTAGGGAGGAAAGCTGTTATTAAATAGTTTTGTTTCTTTGGTGCACAGTAGCGCTGTTTACGACGCCGTTACAAATCTGTGAGGCTTACTGTGTCTGTGAGAGATAGGGACAAAGCCTGAGAGGGTCTTCGGGCATTTTCACCTCTAAGCATCATACACCTGCTCAAGGGCCGAATGAAGCCTTCTGTATTGTTGAGCTGTCATTGTTTAAGCTGACTGGATAGCCTAAATATTTTCTCTGTTTGCCCACATTCACTTTTCATGTAACCTTTATTGATGGAGCATTACTTGGATATCCTAAATGAAGATTAGTACTATATGCAGAGTACATCATGAGGAACGCTGGGCTGGAAGAAGCACAAGCTGGAATCAAGATTGCTGGGAGAAATATCAATAACCTCAGATATGCAGATGACACTATCCTTATGGCAGAAAGTGAAGAGGAACTCAAAAGCCTCTTGATGAAAGTGAAAGAGGAGAGTGAAAAGGTTGGCTTGAAGCTCAACATTCAGAAAACAAAGATCATGGCATCTGGTCCCATCACTTCATGGGAAATAGATGGAAAAACAGTGGAAACAGTATCAGACTTTGTTTTTTTGGGCTCCAAAATCACTGCAGATGCTGATTGCAGCCATGAAATTAAAAGACGCTTGCTCCTTGGAAGGAAAGTTATGACCAACCTTGATAGTATATTAAAAAGCAGAGACATTACTTTGTCAACCAAGGTCCGTCTCAAGGCAATGGTTTTTCCCGTGGTCATGTATGGATGTGAGAGTTGGACTGTGAAGAGAGCTGATCGCCGAAGAATTGATGCTTTTGAGCTGTGGTGTTGGAGAAGACTCTTGAGAGTCCCTTATACTGCAAGGAGATCCAACCAGTCCATTCTAAAGGAGATCAATCCTGGATGTTCATTGGAGGGACTGATGCTGAAGCTGAAACTGCAATACTTTGGCCACCTCATGCGACGAGTTGACTCACTGGAAAAGACTCTGATGCTGGGAAAGGTTGGGGGCGGGAGGAGAAGGGGACGACAGAGAATGAGATGGCTGGATGGCATCGCCGACTCTGTGGACATGAGTTTGAGTGTACTCCGGGAGTTGGTGATGGACAGGGAGGCCTGGCGTGCTGTGATTCATGGGGTCGCTGAGAGTCGGACACGACTGAGCGACTGAACTGAACTGAACTGAACTGAATAGTGAAAGTTTATTATATTGATTAGTCAAGTTGATGTTAACAGTTAAGATTTAATCTTGTTTGAAATTTATTTTTGTTTGGCTGCTTCTAAAATAAACTCTGTCACTTAAATTTTAACCTCTGTGTCTAGCTACCTGTTCAGCGTTCCATTTGAATATTTCTTAGTTACCTTAAAAGAGGAACAGGTCCAAAACTGAACCCCTGTTTTTCCAGTCCAAGTCCAGTTCATCCACAGTCTTCATCTCAGTTAACAGCAGCTCACCATTCCAGTTAGCAGGAAGCCCTCGAGGCATCCTAGATTTCTTTCTCTCCCCGTCCACGTTCATCCTGTCCACACACTCTTTTGGGCCGCCCTGCAGGACGAATATGGTAGAGTTTGACCCCTGCCACCTCCCTCGTCATCTGGGCCGTCTTCATTTCCTGCCTGAATCCATGGCCGGGCTTCCCTCTGTCCTCCTGTTCAGTCTGTCCTTCGTACGAGAGAAAGACCCTTTTAAGGTGCGAGTCACAGCGCTTTCCTGCTGGGACTGCCACCACGGTGGCCCGCGAAGTGGAAAGTGGTCAGGTCCTGCTCCTCCCCCGACCTCCCTGCCTCTTGCCTCTTGTGCTGCTGTTGCAGGGGCTCTTCCCTGTTCTCAGACGCGCCAGGCGCCCACCCCCCCACCCCGGGTCTCTGTGAGCCTCTGTCCTTTGCCTGGATGGCTCTTCTTTCAAAAGCTGCCTGCCTGGCTCCCTGATCTTTGTTCTTTCCTCAGCTGCCACCGCACTGAGCTGCTCTGACCACTCTGCCTCAGCTCGCCCAATCTCCTTTCCTCTGTCCGACATTGACTTCTGTGATTTGCCTGTGATCCCTGCTTTCCCGTCAGTGTGTTGGTGTCCTGAAGGCCCTGATGCTTTACGCGTTCAGGAAAGTGTATGTTGCCGGCAGCAGGACATTACTGGCACCCTAGGAGCCGCCCCTGTTGACCCTTCTGTCACTCTGTTCCCCCAGTCTGATGGCCTTTAAGACTGTTTTTAGTTTATTGGATGTCGGTTCCCACGAGCAAAGTGCAGTTGCAGATGAGTAGTCCGTGCACAGAGATTTGTCCCTCAGGTGAGGTCAGAGTGACAGCTTGCTCTTACCTTGCCTTTTCTGGTATCTCAGGAGCAGTCCACAGAGCTGAGATGTCCTTTGCAACCCCAAGATTATTTTTTTGAGTTTATGGAAATGCGTTTTAAACTGTTTCTCACAGTCCTCTTTGCTTATGAATGTAAATGTCACGGGAACAACAGCCTTCACCACTTTACTAGATCTCTGTGATTTAGATGATGATAATTTTATTCTGTTGACAGTATGGAGCACTTTGCAGGTGAATATCAAGGTTAATTATCATACTGAAAAGTGAAGCAGTACATTCTACATCTTTCTGCTGAGAAAAATGGAATTGTTACCATTAAAGTGATATTAGGTTAATAAGTTGGTTAATAAAAGCAATTAAAACCTGATTTTCTTAAAACTTGCCATAAGTGTTTTACTTGAAAATAGTTATTACTGAATGGATCTATAAAAAAGATCAAATGACTGGTGAAATTTGAAAAAAAAAGAGAACTACAAGGAAAACCTTTAATGGACACTATTTTGATTTGGGTTTTTGGTGAACAAAATTATTCTTCATGTGCTGCACAAGATCCAGTAATATGAACAAACAATTTAATATTATCATTTGTTGAGCACTTACTATGAATTGGTTCTCATGCTTTATTTTTTATGCTTCCAACAGTTCTATAATGGCAGATACTACAATTTCACTTTTCTAAATATGTTTTATTCAATTTCCAAGCCTCAGTTTTCTTATCAGACCTCAAATACTGGGCTCCTTACCCTCCATCCTGTTTCCCCTCCCCCAGCTTCTACCAGATCCTTTATTTGTATTTGATACACTGAATTTCCTCTGAAGAGCAGCATATACTCATTTTGAAGTTAATGGCTTTTTTAAAGGAAATTATTTATTTAATGTTAATTTTAACATCGTTCTCTGGCTCAGCAAAAACATTAGTCTACTGTTCAGGCATAATTATTTTGGCAAGTTTATAGCATCGTTTCAAGCATTGGTTAGGCTAATTGAACATCTGAACACCTTTATGGTATTCACTTTTTTTTTGGTTCTCTATAACTGACATTTCTTTTTTTGGCCCTTAAGGCTTTTTGGAGCTTCCCAGGTGGCACTAGCAGCAAAAGAACCCGCCTGCCAATGCAGGAGACGTAAGAGAGTCGGGTTTGATCCTGGGTTGGGAGGATCCCCTGCAGTGGGAGATGGCCACCCACTCCAGTGTTCTTGCCTGGAGAATCCCATGGACAGATGGGCCTGGTGGGCCACAGTCCCTGGGGTCACAAAGAGTCGGACACAACTGAAGCGACTTAGCACAGCACGGCAAGGCTTTCTTACCAAATAGTTGTCTTCAGAATACTTAAATATAATACGATGCAGCAGATTTTCTTCCACCTAATGCCAGTGTAGAGAATATTTACGTTTTACGAAAACGATGCTGCTTCAGGATTTTTCCTCCGACTGCGTTGATGCGTTTCCATTTGCGGTTTTCAGACGCCGCTGTGTGTCTGTGGTGAGGCCTTGGCAGTGTTCCCCTCCTCCATCCAGGCTTTTTCTTGTGAACTTGTGCTGCTTTCAATCTCATTATGCTTATTAAGGGTGATTTCATAAAAAACACATACTCTCAGTTTTATATGGGAAAAAAAGTATATTGTTACAGGGAAAAATTTTAAATATGCCTAAGTTTGTTTTTTGATGTTTTGGAGACATACTTAGGAGAAACTTAAGATGAGTATGCCTTATGCAGAAACTTTAACTAAGAAAGACTAAATGATCTTTAGTAATGGATTCTCACCATATGTTGACAAGTTCATATTTGCATAATCTATCCTGATTTCAGATTCTCCTCCTTATTTTCTCTTTATTAAAGACATTTATAAATGAAAATACCCTTTGGTACTACTTATGGTCTAGTAATGCGCTTAGCCAATATTTAAGGCACTGTGGGGATACTCACAAAAAAAGATAGTGAAAGATATTGAGATCACAGTTCTATTGACATGAGAATGGAGGGTCCTAAATGAAAAAAAAAGAAACCTACAGAGTATTTGCTGTCTGGTGAAAGAGGAAATGTAACTGATAATGATAAATAGTTTGTCCATTGTTCTGTCAGCGTTTAGCTTTGTGAATACTTTATTTTCTAATACAGGTTCTCCCTTTTAACAGTCACCTGACTGTGTAGTCTGCTTCTCAGAATTAGTGTTCATTAGCCTCCTTAGGCTAATGAACACTAATTCTGAGAAGCAGCCTGGGGTCACTCAGTCGCACACAACTGAGCGACTTCACTTTCACTTTTCACTTTCATGCATTGGAGAAGGAAGTGGCAGCCCACTCCAGTGTTCTTGCCTGGAGAATCCCAGGGACGGGGGAGCCTGGTGGGCTGCCGTCTATGGGATCATGCAGAGTCGGACACGACTGAAGTGACTTAGCGGCAGCAGCAGCCTCCTTAGGGGAGAAGGCAATGGCACCCCACTCCAGTACTCTTGCTTGGAAAATCCCACGGACGGAGGAGGCTGGTGGGCTGCAGTCCATGGGGTCGCTACGAGTCAGACACGACTGAGCGACTTCACTTTCACTTTTCACTTTCATGCATTGGAGAAGGAAATGGCAACCCACTCCAGTGTTCTTGCCTGGAGAATCCCAGGGACAGGGGAGCCTGGTGGGCTGCCGTCTATGGGGTCACGCAGAGTCGGACACGACTGAAGTGACTTAGCAGCAGCAGCAGCCTCCTGAGTGAAGGTTTTTACAGTCAGGTGGAGGAGGGCCAGCTCTTTATTGCTAGTGCGCCGTCACAGTCACCATCCCAGGGTTGTTTGTCGTCGCTGAGTGCTGGGGCCGCGCCTCGCAGAGGATGCGTGAGGGTCAGCGCTTGGGCGGCTGGCCAGCGGCAATAGTGCCTTCAGTGCGTAGTTCCTCAATGTGTAAGCACATGCTTACATGTTTTGGATAAGAGGAACTAAAATGTCTGAGTTTAATTGCCGTTTCTGTTATACTGTTGCAAGGAAATAATGGAAATTTTGCTTGGAGAAATGATTGTATTGGAAAAGTGTTATGTATACTTTGATTCTGGATGTCTGAGCTCTTTTTACAAATGGGTAATGTTAGAAAGGTAATGAAATTCACTCTAAGGCACAGGTTTTTTTTTTGGGGGGGGCGATTTCTGATTTTATTGAATTAACCTAAAGAAAAATGATATATTCCAGTAACTAAATAATAATACATTTGTGACAGATAGTGTGCAGAGAATTTAGGGTTTTGTTCAGCCTATGTTTTCTGGGGAAGTCCTGATTTCAGATACTCCGCCTTATTTTCTCTTTATTAAATACATTTGTAAATGAAAATACTCTTTGGGCCTACTTATTATGGTCTAGTAATGTGCTTAGCCAGTATCCCCACAAGGCACTGTGGGGATACATGCAAAGAAAGTTAAGATAGTGAAAGATACTGAGATCACAGTTCTATTTACATGAGAATGGAGAGTCCTAAATGAAAAAATAACAACAAACCCTACAGAGTATTTGCTGTCTGGTAACAGAGGAAATATGACTGATAGTGCTAAGCAGGTTGTACATTGTTCTAAAATAGGTACAAGGGAAATACTGAGTTCTCACGTGTGAATACGCTGAATACTGTGTTCTTTCTCAGTTAATCCGCATAGCGTCTGTCTCAGGAGGGTGTCCGCACCCTGTTTGTGCTGTTGTGGAGACTGAGTCCCAGGGAGCTTACATTGTTGAAACTCACATGAAGTCAGAATTCAAATCCTAACTTTAAATCCCGTTTTCTTTCCACTAAACCATAATAAATGGCTAAAAACCCTCAGAGGACATAATTTCTTCAAACTTGAGTAGATTGGCACGGTGTTGGATGTCTTCAGTGAAATGCTCACAACTGAACTTATCAAAGAAGGAATTGGATAGGCTTTACTTGGTTCCTGAAAGTGCCAATCCAGGTTAGTAAGGGACTCTTGATATTCATAGTAATAGCCTGAGGAATTAAAGTCGTCAGAGTTAGCAAGTAGTTTTGTTCAGTAATAATATATTGCATTAGAAAGGCACTTTATAGTTCTAAAGGACACTTCCATATCTGTTAGCTGAGCACCTTGAACTTTTCATTAGATCTGCCAAATGATTGGTTTTGTTCCCTCTTGACCCTTTCTCAGGAAAGGAAGAACCATGCCTCTTTAAGTCCAGAAGCTGTCTTTGCGAATTTGCATACATAGATCGTTGGGCAGTTATGGATAAATAGATGGCTGAATGAATAAACAAAAGGACAGGACTCAAAAAGAGTAACGATGCTTCCAGTTGTTGAAAACAGACAATCAAATATATTTGGAGCATCGACTACCTGGTTATATAATCAGTTAAAAATGAGGCACCTCATTAAATCTTCTAAAACTATAGTGGCATATATTTTCCCCAAGAATTACATGAGAGGGTGTGACCACGCGCCTGGGTCATTGCCTGGCACTTAGTAGGTGTTCAGTCACTGCTGTTAAGTGAGGAGGTAACCACAGTGGAGACTTGCTAGTCTTACTCTTTTTTCCATTTTTCAAAAAGCCACTTCCCAAAGAATACCCCCACAAAAGAAAATTTTTTATATGCTGAAATATTATAAAACTAGACTAGTTTTGTTGTTGGAGAAGGAAATGGCAACCCACTCCAGTGTTCCTGCCTGGAGAATCCCAGGGACAGGGGAGCCTGGTGGGCTTCCGTCTATGGGGTCACACAGAGTCGGACACGACTGAAGTGACTTAGCAGCAGCAGTTTTGTTGTAGGGAAGGGGACCCCTTCCAGGACCTAAAACTGGGCTCTTGTCTAAACACTCGGAAATGAATTGTCTGAGGAGACACGTGTGCTGACAAAGCAAGAGATTTTATTGGGAAAGGGCACCCGGGCGGGAAGCAGGAGAGTAAGGGAACCCGGGAGAACTGCTCTGTCTCATGGCTTGCAGTCTCGCGTTTCATGGTGACGGGATTCGTTTCCGGGTTGTCTTTAGCCAGTCACTCTGACTGAGAGTCCTTCCTGCTGGCCCACGCATTGCTCAGCCAAGATGGACGCCAGAGAGAAGGCTTCTGGGAGGTGTCTCCTTTTGACCTTTCCCGAACTCTTCCGGTGGGCGGAGGCTCATGAGTTCCGTGTCCCTTCCCAGGACCTCCTGTCGTGAAGCAGCTCATGCAGATGGTGACTGTGGCGTCTGGCCAGGGCGGGCAGTGTCAGTCAGGGCGCTCCACAGTTTTACATGCTATTGTTCTGGTGGTGTATTATCTTGTTCTTTATTGTCTGATGTGTAAATCAGAACATAACCTGGTTATGTATCACTTATATCTATGGGTCTGTCATCTTTTAGGCAGAGATGTTGGGCCTGAGAGGAAGAATTCTTCCAGGGTGTTGGACAGGCATCTTCACGACAGTGAGTTGAACATAGAGGCTCCTTTGCAAAGGCACTTCCATCTCAGCTCTCTCCCAGAAATTAGCTTAGAAAACAATTCTGCTGACGTTTACTCCTCCTCCCTCCTCTCCCCCCTTTACGAAGAGAAACAGTAACTTGTGAAAAGTCACTAGTAAATTCAGTTTGGTTTTCCATTGTGCCCAAATAGCAACCCTAAAACTGTACGTTGTGAAAGTGTTAGTGTTGCGTTTTAAAAGAATAGTACTGCCGTGCACAGCGTTTGATTAACGGAAAGCTTCAGAAGAGCCCACTGCCTGTGCCAGGCAAGTGTGTTTTGTCTCCGGTTCCCAGTTCTTACAGACTTTTTCTTATTCCTCTCTATTGCAGAAGCGCAGATCATGATGCCGTGTGTGTGTGGTTAAATACGTTTTCTTCCATCAGCAGGGCAATCATTGACTGACCTGATGTGGCCTGCCCTCACACATTTCTGTAGATGATTCCATCAGGTGACGGCTTTAATGACAGGCATCTGATTCCGTTTTTAGACGTGGGAATACTCACCAGGCAGTGTGATCCGAATTAGCCCACATCCTCACTGGCGTTCCTCTCACTTTTATAGAAAGGAAAGGAATTTCCGTGGAATTTCCTTAAGACTTCAGCTTAATTTTATACTGTAATCCCTGACTTAAGGAAGGGTTAAGGGGACCAGGTGAAATTTGAAATTGTTCCTCAGAATCTGAATTCTGTCAGCTAAGTGGAATATTGAAAGTTTAGAACATTCAACACAAAAACATCTCCTGACCAGTTTGTATATGGAAACCATAAATAAATAAAAAGGTGCCACATTATATGGCTAAGTTAGAAACATTGAAGTTGTATGGCATCAGAGTTGTTGATCCTTTTAGAATTTTTAGTGCAAGCGTCATCTCCTATCATTGTGTCATATTTAACTTTTGCACATTTAAGTGTTGGTACTTAATCTCCCTTGAGGAAAAGAGCGTGCTTGCAGGACACGCGGTTCACGGAGGGGAGGCGGCGTTCTGGCCTCTGCCGCCCTGGTCACTGCGCGGGCGTCCCTCAGGGAGCGGTGAGAGCTGCCCTCTCCTTCGTCCGTCTCGGCAGGGTGAGCAGTGGCCCCAGCCGCACTCGACAACAGCGGGCTGTGCTGGCCCCCCGGAGGGCACCGCTCTGCCAGCTGGCTTACAGAGGAGGTGCTGGTGGCTCAGTCGCTGAGCCCTGTCTGACTCTCTGCTACGACTCTCTGTAGCCCACCAGGCTCCTCTGTCCAGCGGGTTCTCCAGGCAAGAATACTGGAGCGGGTTGCCATTTCCTTCTGGTTTAAGGAGGTACTCAGAGGTAATTTTTTGACTGTGTGCAATTTTTTCCGTTTAGGATGACTTTAGAATATAATTCTGGAGTAAGATGTGATTTTGCGGTAATTTTACGTGAATTAAAGATTAACTCTACCAACAGAGCTGAAGCCAAATGGAGGCATTTGAGAGCAAATGGCTTTGAAAAATCCTGGACAGTCAGTGAGATACTCATAGAGAAAAAAGTCTTTAATGTTTTCATTAAAGACTGTTTAGTATATTTTCCCTGATGCTGGGAAAGATTGAAGACAAGAGGAGAAGGGGACTACAGAGGATGAGATGGTTGGATGGCATCACAGACTCAATGGACATGAGTTTGAGCAAGGTCCGGGAATTGTTCATGGACAGGGAAGCCTGGCGTGCTACAGTCCATGGGGTCGCAAAAAGTTGGACATGACTGAGTGACTGAATTGAACTGAGTATATTTTCCAACTCCTTAAAACTTTGACCAGAGAGAAAAAGTGGGAAGCAAGAGATTGATTCAGGATAAACATAGATAAATTAGCTAAGATTAGGGATTGTAGTGACCTTAACAGTAAATGTCTACATTAAGTAAAAATCAGATCATTTAAATTAAATCTGGCTTAAGTTAAAAAGGCTTCTATAGTAACCTAAAGTTTTAAATATATGTATTCTTTTTTTAATATAAAGTATTAATTTGTTTTCAGTTTTATATTGTTTTTTCATCAACATAACATTTCTAAACCATTTCATACTTATGGCCTATATTTATAATTACATCTACAGCCTGTCATGTTAAATAAATTATAAATATATATATTCCTGAAGGATTATATAATAGCTGATAAGACACTAGTGTCAGACCCTGCCAACCCTGTCTAATCTTCACAGTTCTGAGTGGGTCAAGAGACCCCGTTGGGGAGCTTGTGTGTATTAACTTACTTACTTCTCAGCAGCTCTGTTGAGAGTGAAGATAGTTGTTATTACAAGCTTGCAGGTGAGAGCCTGCAGTGTAATCGCAGGTAGAAAGTCACACAGCTGTAAGCACATGAGCGAGGGTCCACATTCAGACTGGCCCCATTTCCTGCACTCTTAACGCATCTTCTGTGCTGATTCTTGATTGCTGCATTTCTGTATCGCTTGTAAAGGTCTCAAGTGTCCACTTCAGTGTGTGGAAAGTGCCTACTTTAGGTCTCAGTTCAGTTCAGTCCAGTCGCTCAGTCGTGTCCGACTCTCCGCGACCCCATGAATCACCGCACACATCCCTGTCCATCCCCAACTCCCGGAGTTCACTCACACTCGTGTCCGCAGAGCCGGTGATGCCGTCCAGCCGTCTCACTCTCTGTCTAGACCAGGTCTTATTGTCGTTGCTCAGTGTGTCCGACTCTCTGTGACCCCATGGGCTGCAGCACACCAGGCCTCCCTGTCCTTCACCATCTCCTGGAGCTTGCTCAAACTCATGACCATTGAATCAGAGATGCCACCAACCATCTCCTCCTCTGTCGTCCCCTTCTCCTCTCGCCTTCAATCTTTCCCAGCATCAGGGTCTTTTCCAATTAGTCGACTCTTCGTATCAGGTGGAGTTTCAGCTTCACCATTAGTCCTTCTGAAGGGTATTCAGGGTTGATCTCCCTTAAAATTGACTGGTTTGGTCTCCTTGCTCTCCAAGGGACTCTTACGAGTCTCCTCCAGCACCACGGTTTGAAGACATCAGTTCTTTGGTGCTCTGCCTTTTTTACTGTCCAGCTCTTACATCCGAGCATGACCACTGGGAAGACCACAGCCTTGACTACACCGATCTTTGTCGGCAGAGTAATGTGTTTGCTTTTCAACACACTGTCTAGGTTTGTCATCGCTTTCCTGCCAAGAAGCAGTCATCTTCTGATTCCATGTCTGCAGTCACCGTCTGCAGTGATTCTGAGCCCAGGAAGAGGAGCTCTGTCGTTGCTTCCGCCTTTTCCCCCTTTATCTGCCATGAGGTGATGGGGCCGACGCCATGGTCTTGGTTTTTTTTTAATATTTAGTTTTAAGCCGGCTCTTTCACTCTCCTCCTTCACCCTCATCAAGAGGCTCTTTAGTTCCTCTTCGCTTTCCGCCATTGGAGTGGTGTCACCCGCACATCTGAGGTTGTTGATGTTTCTTCTCCTGCCTGTCTTGATTCCAGCTTGTAACTCATCCAGCCCGGCATTTCTCATGAGGTGCTCAGTGTATAGATTAAACAGACAGGGTGACAGCAGACAGCCCTGTCATACTGCCTCTACTATTCCCTTAAACAGGGAATAGTAAATTATTTGTAAAATGAGGAATTAATTTATATTTTAAACTAACATTTTAAGCCATTACATGTATAGACAAAATCTATACATGTAAATAATATTCCTTCATATTCAGATTCCTTTGTTTTGTGGGTAAACAGAAAAGATTCTAGCCATTCTAATAATTTTTCTGGACTGTTTCTATTTTAGGAGAAACAACTCCCAAAATACATAGGGTAGGGTTACCAGCCATTTTTAGCTAGACCCGTACATTTATAGGTAAAAGTTATATCCATTGGAGGAAAATAAAGCCTGTGCTGCCAACCTCACTACTCAGATTAATTTCCACAGCTGTCATTTTAAGTGTTTTTTATAGTTTTTCAAATGCAAATTATACTGACAGGTACTCTACAGAAATGTGCTATAATCCAAGGGGGCACATGTATTATGTTTTTGATTATAGAGGCTTTTTGGTCTAATTGAGTGTTCTTTTGCAGCAAAATAAAATTAACAGTTACTCAAGTTGGAAAAAGGGAGTAAAGCCATCTGCTTTTCACTAGGCAATGTCTTGGTTGTTTAAATCTGTAAGTTGTATGTAAATACATATTTTTCTCCTGAAGAGTTGATGACTGACAAAAAAAATACCACTACCAAAGTGTCATTATAATAAAAGCGATTGTGTCTGTGAATTATACAGCAGTGTGAGTTATGGTGTGGATTATAATAAATTACTCAATAGTTCTTCACTCCCTGGTTATAGAACCCTGTGAGTAACAGAGATCCAAGATTGAAGACCGAGGAAAATGAATCCCACGCTACCATCCAGCTTGCTACTCTGCGGGCTTGGTATGTGGAAAAAGAATTTGTATGACTTAACCACACACATTAAAATTTGGTGTGCCAACAAAAACAGATTTTCTTAAACGATATGATTTATATTCCCAAGCAAGAACAGATTTGCAGCACTGTCTTGTCCTTCATTATAAAGTGTGTTCTACTTTTGTATTCATATTGATTGGATAGCCTGTAAAGACACTGGTAAGACTGTAATTATGGGTGCTAGTTTCCACATTTTGTCTCTTCGTGAGGAGTATTTGAACACTTATTGAATGTGGATGGCATGTGAATGGCTCTGAAGTAGGTTTGTGGGAGCTGGCAGAGACGACACATACTTCTTAGCCATTGGCTCAAGGGTTGACTATAAAAGAAAATGAAACGGAGAGGAAGACGTGGCTCTGACTGAAAGCATGTTGGTTGTGCTTCAGCAGCAAGAGAAATGTCATAACCTTTGATTCAGTAACTTAACATCAGGGCCCCTTGCTTACGGAAAATAATTAAAGATGAGGCCTGTGACGTGCAGCGCTGAGATGTGACAGTACACAGTGTCATGTGAAGAGGAACGGCTGCAGCCAGCCCTTCGGGTGGCTGTGCAGCCAGCAAACACAAGTGGGCAGACTGTGTCCCAGCATCAAGGATGCGTGGGAACAGGAGTAGACGGCACTGCATGTCAGCAGTGATAGGCTTATGAAACATACGTAGTGTACGTATTTGAAGGGAATAGAAGATTTCATTTCTAATTAATTAATCTGGGTTCAAGTAATGAGGTTACAGATGCTCTCCTTTCCTCCCTTCTGGCCTCTCTGAAATACTGTTATGCTAATTTAAAAAATTAAATGTAGATGTATATTTTTAAGACGGTCTAGTTCTTATTCTCGAGGAACTGCTAGTCTAGTGGGCTAGAACTACAGTAAAAGGAAACATGTTATTGGCATGAGGGAAACTCAAGTGCTCTGGGAAGACTCTTGAAATTCAGTTTTCTACATACTAGATTCTTGTAAAGTCAGATGAACCTTAAAAGTTAATATTTCTTAATGAAACAAACTGAATTTTTAAAGGCACTGAAAATGTCTAAGAATCTAAAACTGTCAATGAGATGCTGTTTCTTTTATTCACATCTTGAGGGTAGAACCATTAGTTTGCATCCTGTACTGCTGTGCTGGGAATAGCCAGCTAGGTATTTATTTAAATACATTTGTGGGACACTCATAAACTCTCCTGGGCATGTATCTGGGGGCGAGGATGAGTGAAGAACGTGGTCCCGGCCCCGTGGGAGCTTTGTGTCTGATTAGACCCCGTTCTCAGTCACATTTTATTAAAGGCTTCCACCAGTGCTTACGTCAAGAAGGACTTGAAACCACGGGAAAGAGGGAATTTTGACTGAGGGATGCAAGACTTCCCAAAGGTCATGACAGGCTGTGAGCCTTGGAGGATGATGAAAGGTCATGAAATAAGCAGTATTTTTTTCATGGATCCTTGGAAGGTGGCAGAGGATCCATGAAATAAATAAAAGGAAGGAACATGGAATAACATGAGTAAAGGCACAGAAATATCCTGGGTTTAAGGGACATCCAGGTTGCCATGTGTTTCTGGAGTTGTAAATAAGTAGGCGCGTGGGGCCAAGGAAAGGAGAGTTGGTAGCCAGTAGTTGAGAATCTGGCCCCTGCTGGTCTGTGCAGGTGACTTACTGTACAGAGGTGAAGGTGTTTCTGGTCTCAGGGAACATGTAGTCCAGTGTGGGGAACGAGAATTAACTAAGATCCAGTATATTGGTTTAAATTTGTTTGTCCAGATTTTTGGGGGCTTTATTAAAATTCCTTTCACGAAATCCTGACTCCAGACGGTGTGGTGTTTCTTGTTCTAAAGGAAACCATCAGATGTTGTAGGACTACTGGGAGAAGGGGACTCTGATTCTGCCTGGGAAGGTGGCCGGAAGACTGACCCGGGAGGACTTGCTGTAGGAGGCTGTAAGTGGGCCTGGCTTGAGGGGTGAGTGGGAGTTAGGGGGCGGGTAGGAGCGAGGGGAAGAGCAGTCTGAAAAGGCAGGTGTAGCCAGGTTG
Source organism: Moschus berezovskii (assembly GCF_049115385.1). Lineage (NCBI taxonomy): Eukaryota > Metazoa > Chordata > Mammalia > Artiodactyla > Moschidae > Moschus > Moschus berezovskii. The sequence continues at coordinate 2,917,947 of NC_142485.1, forward strand.
AAAAGGGATTCGGGTGACCCTGTTGGTGTCTTTAAGGCATTTTTGCACGTGCATCTTATGTCAGTAAACGTATGACCACCTTTAAAAGAAGTTTGGTGATGAGAGGGTTAAGCCAGTGCTGCCTAGGTGGTCTGTGGTCTCACATGACTTGGCCAGCTTGGACACATCTAGAGCAGTTCGTCAGGAGACAGTAAGGACAATTTAAGCGGTGGCTTTTATTTAATTTTAAAACAGCACAGTTTAAAAGGTACGAGTTTGCTGTTTATTAATGATACACTGTATGAGCAGAAAGCAAAAATTCAGGGCGGCAACTAAGGAGGGTTGAGAAATACATGTATACAAAGAGCCACAATAGGGAGAAATGGCGCTCCCGAATGATGGATGCGGTCTTGGTGGGAAGTGGTGGGTGGGTCTCGGAGCTCTCCGTCTTCTGCCCCACAGACGTGTGAGCTTCTGAGTCCTCTGCTTTCTGTTTTATCGCAGATAGGCTCTTTGTCTTCATTTTCAGCAGATTTAGCTTCTTTTAATCTGAACGGTTTTAGTGTCGCGTAAATTTCCCAGGAGCTGTGGATGGGATACTAAAGCACAGCAGCTTTTGAGAGCACTTGTTACTAAACTTACTTTGCCAGGCCAGGCTTTGAAGTTAATTCAGGAAAAGCCAGAGACACTGCCCATCCTTACCCTGTGAGGCAGCCGTGGCAGCCTTCTGTTTGTCTGCTGTGAGGAACAAAACTGGCACGGGAATCATGCCACCTGATTTTTCTTTCGTTCTTATAATTTTAGATTACTGAGTTCTGTTCGTATATGCATACTTTGAGTGTGTATGGTAAGTGAAGTGAAAGGCGCTCGAGAGTCGTGTCCGACTCTGCAACCCCATGGACTGTACAGTCCACGGAATTCTCCAGACCAGCATACTGGAGTAGGTAGGCTTTCCCTTCTCCAGGGGATCTTCCCAACCCAGGGATTGAACCCAGGTCTCCTGCATTGCAGGAGGATTTTTTACCAGCTGAGCCACAAGGGAAACCCAAGTATGGTAAATACTTAGCTAAAATGAGTAGGATTGCATTTATAATCATTTCTCATTAATATCATAATTGTTTATTTTAGCTATTTAAATATCTCATGTTGAATGCTTGGAGACTTATATTACTGTTTTTATTAGTCTTTTATTTTAAAAGATGTTCCATAACTGGATGTATGTGCCTCTGTACATTTTTATTAGTAATATACACTAAAATAACTTCTTGGACAAGAAACAAGTTATTTTAAACTGTATTCCTGAAGGATATGTTATTTTATCCAAGAGCATTTTAGTTCTTAGTTACAAACTCTGAAAAGTGAGAAAAGTATGATTCATTGAGGTTAACGTCAATTTCTTTTAAAGCAGTTAATAAACTCCTTTTGGAATTAGTGGTGTATGTAAATTCTTCATAATAATGTTATTACTGAATTAGGCCAGTGCCTGGCTGCCTGTTTTGATCTGATTTCTACTTTTAATGCACTGTATTAGATATTGCTTTAATATTTGTTTACTTAGAATCTTTATATACTTGTTCTAAGGCTTGTACATGTAAACACACATACACACACACTCAGACCCTGACACCACCCCAGAATCACTTTCTCCTTATTATGGTCCACGGCCACTTTATTCCTCCAGAGGTTGCTAGCATGGCATCTGGTCTGCTGCTGCTGCTAAGTCACTTCAGTCGTGTCCGACTCTGTGTGACCCCATAGACGGAAGCCCACCAGGCTCCCCCGTCCCTGGGATTCTCCAGGCAAGAACACTGGAGTGGGTTGCCATTTCCTTCTCCAATGTGTGAAAGTGGAAAGGGAAAGTGAAGTCGCTCAGTGGTGTCCGACCCTTAGCGACCCCACGGACTGCAGCCCACCAGGCTCCTCCATCCGTGGGATTTTCTAGGCAGGAGCACTGGAGTGACCTGCCGTTGCCTTCTCCGGGCATCTGGTCTAGCCTGAGTAATATGCAGTTTATTTCAGTTCTGCTAACACATCTGCATGTTTTGATAGAACATCAGGCACTTAAAGAAGAGTAGAAATCTATCTATCTGGCAGCTGTGAATCAAGTAGAAAGTGGCAGCAAGTTAGTTATTTCTCCGTTTCCCTCGGGTGTTAGAGCGATGGGTGTTTTTGGATGGGCCTTTCTTTCAGGTGGACGCGGCTGTGGGAGAGCTGTGGGTGAGTCCTGAGCCACGGCTCCTCTGTGTGTCTCCATCTTTCAGGAGAGGCCGGGCCAGAGCTCTCCTGGTCTCACTGTTATCTCAGTGGGATGGACGCAGTGACAGCACTGCACCCAGCTCCGGCCAAGACCCATCTTGGCGACTGTGCCCACCCAGCTCTTCTCGGTTGGCACCAAAGGCCCTGCCCCTTGCCCCGGCGGTGAGCCGGCCTGAGCCCAGCTCCGGTGCTCCCGCTCCTGTCTGCACGCCCGGCTCCTGAGGGGAGTTCTGGACGGCACAGCGCTGCTGCTGAGCTGCAAGCCTTACCCTGCTAAAGGGAAGGACAGTTTCATGTGTCAGGACTCTCTTCTGGCTTCTTGCTTTTTGTTTTTAGCTTCAAGGTACATTTGAAACCAAAATACTCAGTATCGAGTACTAAACATGTCACTGTCACTTTCATCTCTCTCTTTAATGTGGAGAAAGTATCAGTATTTTGTGAACAATGTGCAGTGTACAGACTGGCATCCACCTCATCTTTCTTCATCCTCCAGGACTGTAAGTGACAATCAGGACACCACCCCTGATAAAACGCCTTATCCTGTGTTTTTGCTTTTCTCTATTCAGCTCTGCTTCTCACATGTGTTCGGCCACTGCCATTAAAAACAAAAATCCCTTCCTAGGAGAAATGAGTGTTAGAAATGGATTTAGAAAGAAAAGCTTAATGAGAAGAGCTGACAGTACATATATAACCATGTGATTGCTCTGTAAATTATGCGTTAATTACGCTGATAAAGGAGGATGAGCCCAGCACGGTCTGGGATGGGGTGTCGGCGGGACAGGGTGGCAACTGCACCTGAGCGATTAGAGCCTGTAATGGAACGGCCTGAAGATAGGGCGGGGCTGAGGCCTGAACAGGAGGCCGGGGCGGGTGGTCGACGCCGCAGCGGGGAGCAGAGAGGACTAGGAGGAGGAAAGGGGGAGATGTCACCACAGGGCAGACTGGAACAGGGGAGGGGATGAGTCACGGCACTGGAAACGATCTTGCTGTGAGTGGGGTGCGTCGTGATAGTGAAAAGGAGAAAACCAACTTACTGATTCATGGCCTATCGGAAAAAGTCACCTATTAATGTCCTGCTTTTGAATGGCCACTTTTAAAGAACTGCCTTTCTACAGTATTTTTTTTTAAATTAATAATGACAGTAAAGCTACCAAAACCCAGATCCTTAGGTTGATTTTAACAATCACATTTCTTTTGGTGGTGGTCTTTTAAAAATGGATCTAACCTCCCGTAAGGACAAGGTATTTGCCATGATGTTTTGACTTATACGCAGTAAAAGACTTAACCTGAAATACGGAAAATCTTTGGCAACTTTAAGGTACCATTTAAATACAAGTGAAGTCTGGGGTGTTGTTTGGTACCTGCAGATTATTTTTTGACTGCGCCTCGTTTTTAGAGCAGTTTAAGCGGAGGTCTCCCTGTCCTGCCACACCGGCAGGCCGCGGCCGGGGTCCCGGGGCACAGCTGGCGAGTGGCGCCGACACGCGCTCCGAGCCCGGGGTCCGCTCCAGGGGCCTCGCCCCGGTGCTCGGGCAGGCGGGCGTGGCGCCGGGCAGGCGGGCGTGGCGCCGGACAGGCTCGTTCCGAGGCGGGCGCGGGGAGGCGGAGGCGGGCGTGCCCCGTCGCCCCCGCTGCGGAGTCCGGGCCGGCCCGCCGGCCTCCCTGCGGCGTCCCTCCCGGGGAGCTGCCCCACCGTGCGCTCGGCAGGGCCCGCCTGGGCCGGCCGCCGCCGCCCCGCTGCAGGGCCCGGCCCGCCCGCTGCAGGGCCCGGCCCGGCCTCCGCCTGCCCGCTGCAGGGCCCGGCCTCCGCCTGCCCGCTGCAGGGCCCGGCCCGGCCTCCGCCTGCCCGCTGCAGGGTCCGCCTGCCCGCTGCAGGGCCCGGCCCGGCCTCCGCCTGCCCGCTGCAGGGCCCGGCCTCCGCCTGCCCGCTGCAGGGCCCGGCCCGGCCTCCGCCTGCCCGCTGCAGGGTCCGCCCGCCCGCTGCAGGGCCCGGCCCGGCCTCCGCCTGCCCGCTGCAGGGCCCGGCCCGGCCTCCGCCTGCCCGCTGCAGGGCCCGTCCCGGCCGCCGCCTGCCCGCTGCAGGGTCCGCCTGCCCGCTGCAGGGCCTGGCCTGGCACCTGGCCCGCGGCCTCGCGTGAGAGCAGGTGTGCACTTGTGTCACGGGTCGCTCAGGTACAGACACGCTTACTGTGAGCAGAAGCTCGCTTCACTGAGCCTCCGCTCAGTAATGAATGGATTTATTTTAATTGGAGGACGACCCCCTGACACTACAGTGGTGGCCTCTGACTTAGTCCGCGTGAACTGGGCGGAGGCCAGCACGTGACCCCTGGCTCCTGGGCACTCTGCACCTACCCCCCGGCCCTGCAGCTTGTCCCGGAGCACCGGCTTTGCGGTCCTCGTCATCCGTCAAACTCCCGTCGGCTGTTACTGCACATGTGGTCATATGTATGTTTCAGGGCTCTTCTCCGGCCGTCCCGTCTCCTCCTGCTGTGTCCTAAAGTCTGGTCTTCCCATCTGTGTCTCCTTTGGTGCCCTGTTTGGACACAGGATCGTTGTACCATCTTTCTAGATCCCATATATGTGTGTTAACATGCGATATTTGTCTTTCTCTTCCTGACTTACTTCACTCCGTATAATAGGCGCTGGTTCATCCACCTCATTAGAACTGGCTCAGATGCGTTCCTTTTCATGGCTGAGTAATACTCCACGGTGTATGTGTACCACAGCTTCCTTACCCATTCATCTGCTGACGGACCTCAAGGTTGCTTCCATGTCCTGGCTATTGTTCTTAATGATGGCCATTCTGTGCAGTGTGAGATGATACCTCGTTGTAATTTTGGTTTCCATTTGACATCTGTTTTTAAAATGAGCATTGCAGTGGGCAGAGAGTTGTGAAAAGGCACTTTAGATTACGGGAAATATTTACAGCATGAATGTTATCAACCAGTACCTCCGTGGGGCTCTAGGAGTAACGGCTGGCCCACTGAAGGGCCGTCTCCTGTCTCCTGGAAGCACAAGGTTCTAGATCACTAGACCACTGTCTGCGGGGATGTGTGTGTGTGTGTGTGTATCTGTGTGTCTGTGGGGATCTGTGTGGGGGGGGAGCATCTGTGTGTCTATGGGGATCTGTGTGTGTGTGGATCTGTGTGTGTGTCTGTGTGGATCTGTGTGTGTATGTGGATCTGTGTGTGTGTGGGGATCTGTGTGTGTGGGGATCTGTGTGTGTGTCTGTGTGGATCTGTGTGTGTATGTGGATCTGTGTGTCTGGGGATCTGTGTGTGTGTGGGGGGATCTGTGTGTGTGGGGATCTGTGTGTGTGGTGTGGATCTGTGTGTGTGTGGATCTGTGTGTGTGTGTGGATCTGTGTGGGGGGGGGATCTGTGTGTGTGGGGATCTGTGTGTGTGGTGTGGATCTGTGTGTCTGGGGATCTGTGTGTGTGTGTGGGGATCTGTGTGTGGTGGGGTGGGATGGGGGGGCATGCACGCATGCATGTGCACACACTGTCTCCTTGTTGACACTTGTAAGTACGTGTGTGTGTTCACATATGATCCCAAGATCTGCTCATTTTTGTAAAGTAATATTTAAGTTATTTTGGAGACATGGTTTTCTAAGATATTAGTTTTTTCCCTTTTCTCTATATAGTGAAAATGTTGCATTGTTACTGCATTATTTCTTCTCATGAAAGGAGAGTATTATTAAAAAAAAAAAAATCACTCAAATGCCGAAATGTTTTTTTAGAGTAGAATTTGATGACCGAAGCTTATTGCATGTGTATGGTTGCATGTAGAAAAATTACCTTACATCATAGCTACCCTGTGGAAATTGCCTGTTGAATGATTTAGCATATTTGAAGAGATTCATGGTGATCCAGTTTCTTAAAGAGAAGATTTCTGTGAAAGATTTCAGAATAAAGTGGTCTAGAGAACTTTTCCAATGCAGAAATAAAATTCACTGATTTTGTTTACCTTTTTCTGCTTTATAGTATCAACAAAGTTACAGGTAGGAAATATATGGAATTAGATGGGTAGATTGCAAAATCCAACTTACGTTCATTAAAGATAATACTTGCTTTGAATTCTCTTTTCTTTCCAAAAGTACTCCCTAGATTCCTTTTGTAGAAAGAAGTTGTCAAAAGGAGAAGAGAACTGGGGCCCAGAGGGCACAGAGATTGGAGGAGAATTTAAATTTCTTTGTCGAAAGAAATTCACTGTTGCACAAAAGTAAAAAAAAAAAGGTTTTTTTAATTAAAATGTTATTCTTTCCTTGATGTTATTTGAAATAGAATTTATGTCCTTGAAAGCATCTGACTTATGAAGGTGATTTCTGCTCTATTAGTCCTGTTTTGTTGGAAACAAAACAGTTTCCGTTGCTTTGTTTAATGAATCATACATGTGGTAATCTCAGTGGGTATATTATAAAATTTGAAGACACTATTATTTAATCCACGTATTATGTATGTTTATAATGCTCTTTTTATTTTAAGAATTAGAAAACCAGCAAAAAAGATTTAGAAAGCAGTTGTAAATTATAAACCTGTACCAAACTGTTGTCTGTGCCAACAATTTCATAGTGTAGTTTTAATTTAAAAAACAATATCCCCAACTTGGTGGTTTGCCTTAACTTCTACATAGTCAGAAGCCTTTTCTAATATCATACTTTAAAAGGGACTTTCAACGATAATTTCTAAAGTTTCTGAAGTATTCTACAGCACCCTTACATTGCTTACTAGAAACCAAATACTGAGTTCCAGTAAATTGTAGCAATTAATCACATATGAAATATGATCTTTTTTTAAAAAGTCCATTCTTATATGTAATGATGAAAGAACTCACACATTTTCACGTCTTTAGAAAACCACCGGGATGGTCGTACTGTTTAAACCCTAGCGTAGTCTTAAATTCTAGTTTGTGAAGTCTTTAGTCTCAGAAAGACATAAAGCATGAAAGAGTTGTGCCGGCTTGCTTTCTGAGTGTACAGAGGACAGGATCTCCCTTCTGGTGAGTAAAGCGGGTGTGACGCAGGTGTCGCGAAACGGAGCTGTGCCTCCCGGGTCAGTGTCTCCCCTTCCGTGATGAGGATCGGGGCAGAGACAGTTGGCGTGGAGGGGCGAGGACCGTGTGGAGGGATGCAGCAGTCTGTCGGCGCCGCGCGTCCTGAGCCATCGGGGCAGCTGGGGTGTTCTGACATCTAACTGAGTCAGGTGAGCGAACCACGGCTTCCAGCTTTCCACCCGTTACTCATGTTCGTCAGGCGTTGGTTCGTGAAGTCTGATGTTTCCGAGAGCCTGACAGAAAGACACCATTTACACAGAGATCTTTCGTGTGTTTACGTTCAGCTTCTTAAGTAAACGAGTTGACATGTGGAATAGAATTTCTGAGGAGCATCTGCCAGTTACAGGGGTGGTATTGGCTTTGGGATAACTGATATTTGGCTGTTCTAACAGAAATAGGCTAACAGATCAGCTGCTTCTTGAGTCTCTCTTTGGAACATGCTAATAGGGTCATCTCAACATAATGGAGGATGCTTAGCTTTTAAAAAGTTTACAGTTGGGAAGAGGTCTTTTGTTTAAGAACTGTAATGATATGTGATATGTTGAAAAGGGTGCTTGGAACACAGCTTTGTTCAATTTTAAGTCACATAATTGCCTTAGCAAAAGACCATTTCAGTCATTTTGATTTTTATAGTATTTTGATAAAGACTTAAAAGGAACACTAGAAGACTTGACTTTATACTAATAAAGTTTCATCTAGAGATTTAGGACTCAGAATAAGTTTTTAATTATATATATATTTTTTTTTGTAAAATATATATATATAAACTACCAAAGTAGTGGTGAATTTAATCCTTTTTTATTAAAGTTTCGGTGAAACAGCATAGATCAATAATAACTTAGATAGGCTTAAACCTCCCACCTCCCTGCTTTGTTTGTTTTCTTCTTCAGTAACAAGCCTCTAGATTGGGCAAGCCAGACTACAGTTTATTTGTACATCTGTACTCCCGTCTCTGCACAGAGGATTTGCGGTGAATAATAGCAACAGCAGTAATAGCATAGTTGGCATTTACCGGTGCTTACAGATGCATGTTTCTTATGCCAGCCGTATGATGTGGGGACTACTGTCATCTGTGGTTTGTCCTTGAGAAAGTGACGCTTACAGGGATTGAGTAACTTGCCGACATTTAACATTCGGGGAGATGGAGGTAGAATGCTAACCTCGGAGACCTGACCTTTGCCTCCAGTCTCTGCAGAGTCAGTAGGGCTAGAGGAAGAAGAAGGAGACATCGAATGTTCACGAAGTCTTCAAGTCCCGCAGTTCTTGGGACTCAACCATGAATTTGACTCTAAATTTCCTACAGCAAAAGAAAAAAAAGTGGGAAGGGTGAATGGGGAATGAGAGAATACCATCTAAAATCTTTTTCTTAGGACTTAATCCTCAAATAGAGCCCCTTTGTGGGAGCCTCCAAAGGAGACTCACTGGGATCAGATGGTAGAAATGATTTCTTCATAACACCGCCTACAGTATATTGGTAATAGGTTTAATAGGATTGTGTTTTTTTTTTCTTTTAATCCCACAACAAACCATGAGGCCAGAATGCCCAAGCGTGATCGGGGCACTGAGATGCCATGTTGATATGACCGCTTCCCTGGTAGCTCACTGGTAAAGAATCTGCCTGAAATGCAGGAGACCCCGGTTCAATTCAGTTCCTAGGTTGGGAAGATCCCCTGGAGAAGGGAAAGGCTACCCACTCCCGTATTCTGGCCTGGAGAATTCCATGGACTGTATAGTCCATGGGGTCACAAAGAGTCGGACATGCCTGAGCGACTTTCACTTTCACGCATGCATGGAGGGGCTTGATCCGTTTGTAAAGTCCAGCCTCCTCCCTCAGGATGGAAGAAGAGACTTGCACACAAAGCAGCAGGTGAGGGGTTAATCTCCAGAACATACAAACAGCTCGTGCAGCGCAGCATCAAAGAAACAAACAGCCCAGTTAAAAATGGGTGGAAGATCTGAATAGACATTTCTCCAAAGAAGACACGCGTATGGCCAAAAAAGCATGAAAAGATGTTCAGCATCATTAATTATTGTGTATGTGCGTGCTCAGTCATGTCCGACTCTTTGCCACCCCATGGATTGTACCTGCCAGGCTCCTCTGTCCATAGAATTTTCCAGGCAAGAATACTGGAGTGGGTTGCCATTTCCTACTCTAGGCGATCTTCCCAATCCAGGGATCGAACCCGCGTTTCCTGCATTGGCAGATGGATTCTTTACCACTGTGCCAGGTGGGAAGCCCTAATTATTAGAGTAATACAAATCAAATTACAGTGAGGTATTGCCAGTTAGAATGACCATCATCAAAAAATCTACAAACCATAAATGCTAGAGAGGGTGTGGAGAAAAGAGAACCTTCCTTCACTATTGGTGGGAATGTAAATTGGTATAGACACTATTGTGAACAGTATGGAGACTCCTTAAAAAGCTAAAATAGAGCTATTTTGTGATTCCACTCCTGGGCATTTATCCTGAAAACAGTACAGCTTGGAAGGATGTATGCTAGCCGCATCATTTACAGTAGCTTGGACATGGAAGCAACCTAAGTATTCAGTGGCTGAGGAAAGGATCGAGGGGTGGCATGCATACACAGTGGAGTATTACTTAGCCGTAGAAAGGACGGACGGGTGCCATTTGCGGTGCCGTGGGTGGACCTGCAGGTTGTGATCCAGAGTGAGCTACGTCAGAGAGAGAGACGCCATGTAACGTTGCTTATCCGTGGAGCCCAGAGAAATGGGACAGGTGAACTTATCTGCAAGTCAGAAGTAGTCACGGACACAGAAAACAAACATCCGGCCACCAAGCGGGGGAGTGGAGGCGGCACGAATCGGGAGGGAGGAATTGACGCACACGCACTGCTGGTACTCTGGGTGAAATAGGTGGCTACTGCGGACCCGCTGCAGAGCCAGGGGACCCTGCTCAGTGCTCCGTGGTGACCTAAGTGGGAAGGAAATCTGAGACGGAAGGGACGTGTATGTGTATTACTGACTCACTTTGCTGTGCAGTAGAAAATAACACAACATTGTAAAGCACCTGGAGTTCAGTAAATTTTTTTTTTAATCTGGAATACTGAGAGGAATGAAATAGACGGCTGCATATTTGCCTCTTAATCCTGGTCTTTGTATCTACTTCAGAAATACCAAAGTATACTTTGTGTGTACTTCAAATGAGCGGATCCTGGTTAACATCTCTGTTTTGAAAATCGAGAAGTATAAACAAGAAGCATGGTGACAATTGTTCATTTTATTAAGCTTATAATTGAGTGGGTCATTATCTCAGGCCAGGGGACTGTCCTGGAAGCCAAGAAGTTGAATTTCCAGTAAGAAAGCGTTTTTCAGGTCTGTGGAGTGAGCAGAGAAGTGCCCCGTCAGAGAGGACTGAAGTGTCCACTGCGTTGCAGGGACAGGCCCTCGGTGCCGTAGCAGGGCAGCGTCAGGGGAGTAGTCAACCTCAGTGCTCTGGGCTGGGAAGGACCGCAGGGCGGGGAGCCGGCAGCTTCTTGTGTCGCCTGCACGTTAGGCGCACGCGGTCCTGGGGAGAAGGAGACCTGGGGTTGAAGGAAGAACTGTGTTTCAGGACTTGAGGAGGCCCGGGGCCGTTTACGTGCTTCGGGGAGGGGACCAGCAGGAAGGGGAGGTGAAGCTGAAACGCAGACGACGGGCTTGCACCTGTGCGTCTGGGGTGCAGCTGCCGCGGCCTGGAGGGGCTGGGGCTCAGTGCGCCCTGCATCCCGGGTGTAGGTCACGGGCCACGGTGCCTTTGGGACACATTGAAATAGAGAAATACTGACGATGCTCAGAGATGGTACTGGAGAGGGCCCGCCTGCCCAGATCAGAGCTCACCCTCCAAAGGGAGAGGATTTCGGGGCTGGGTGAGGGGCAAAGGACAGAGGGAAATGCTCGCTACCCTGCAGGAGCCTTCATTAGCGGGTCACTCTTCTGGGTGCCAAGCAGCAGTATTCCAGCAGTGGCTGAGGTGGATTGTACGCGATGCTAGAGCACTCTGTGGGCAGAAAGCCGAAAGCCTCTGTCAGTGGACGTGGTTGGAGACAAAAATCGTAGACGAAGGAACACGGCCTGTAGCTAACGTGGCCGGGGCCCAGCAGGAGGGTGGGGGTGCGTTCTTTACCCTGCTTTATACATGGACAGCATGTTTTGTCGGGCCCTGGTAGAGTCAGGAGTCATGACACAGGGCCATGGGAACCCCAGGAGCCAGGTGGGTCTCTCTGCTTCTGTATGGCTGGGGCTCCGGAAGGGCCCTCTCCAGGTGCCAGCCTGGTGGCTGCTGCTTGGCCGGCCTGGTAGCTCCCAGAAGCAGAGACTAGAGAGGCCCTTCCTGCTGGGCTCCATCTCTGCGGTCAGTACCCCTCGCTTTTTCTGCCACTTCCCCTGTGGGCAACAGGCTAGGGTACCCTTGTATCTAGTGGGCTCCCCTGCCACCGCTCTTGCACATCCAGGCGGAGGGGCGGTGGACGGGGTTGGTGCCACGAGAGGGAGCTTTCTGACCCTCACCCTGGCTGAGGCTTCCTGCGGCCCCGACTGGTTCCAGTCCCGCTCCAGCCCCAAGGTAAACACCAGGCGTAGCCTTGACAGGCGCACAGGGGAGCCCCAGGCTGGGCGTGCCCCTCGTCTGCACAGGCCTGCGGCCCGGAGTGATGTCTGCCTGGAGGAGCCGTCCTGACCCTGCCAGCCATGTGTCAGTGGACTGTCCCTGACCGGGCCGTGCGTCCTCCAACGGGGAGCGCCCTGAAGGAGCAGACGGCACCATCTCCACGCCTCTGTCACCAGCGCCTCATCGCACACGGCGGCATTCCAGAGGAGACGGGGCAGTCAGGACGGGAAACGTGCGCCTTGAGTCTCTGGAACTTGCCTTCTGATGGGCCTGCGGGGGATACGAGGGTGGGTGTCGGGGCCAGTGTGTTGCGGGGGGGCTGTGAAGTGGGGGGCGTTGTGGATCCAGGGAAGCAAAGCCAGCAGGATGCGTACATGTCTGCGTGCATACACACACAGACACAGACACACAGACACACACACACGCACAGACACACACATAGACACACATTCTCACACAGACACACACACCCTCACAGACACACACAGATACAGACATACAAACATAGACACACACACAGACACACACACACACAGACACAGACACACACATAGACACACATTCTCACATGGACACACACACCCTCACAGACACACACAGATACAGACATACAAACATAGACACACACGCAGAGACACACACACACACAGACACACACACACACACATTCTCACATGGACACACACACCCTCACAGACACACACAGATACAGACATACAAACATAGACACACACACACACACAGACACACACAGACACAGACACACATTCTCACATGGACACACACACCCTCACAGACACACACAGATACAGACATACAAACATAGACAACACACACACACAGACACACACAGACACAGACACACATTCTCACACGGACACACACCCCGTCACAGACACACACAGATACACACAGACACACACACACTTACATACACTCACACACACAGAGACACACATTCTCACACGGACACACACACCCTCACAGACACACACAGATACAGACATACAAACATAGACACACACACACAGACACAGACACACGTTCTCACATGGACACACACCCCCTCACAGATACACACAGGCACACACACTCACAAACACTCACAGACAGACACACACTCACACAGACACACACACACACACAGACACACACAGACACTCACACTCTCACGGACACACACACAGACACAGATACAGACACACACAGATACACACACACACTCACACAGACACATACACCCACACACAGACACACGCACTCACACACACAGACACAGACACACACACACACACACATACTAGTTTGTCATCAGGAATCAGCTCGCTTGCCTGATGACAGAGGCTAAGTCTCAGATTCGCGGTCCCAGCAGAGCCAAGCGATGCAGGCCTAGCCTGAGTCTGAAGGCCTGAGAACCAGGAGAGCTGAGGGTCTGAGTTTCAGTCCAAAAGCTGGTGGGCTCTGGAGCCAGAAAGAGCTGATGTTTCAGTGGAGTTGAAGGCAGAAGACTCGTGTCCTTGGTGACGCCATCAGGCAGGAGGGGTTCCCTCTTACCCCAGGAGGGCTCAGCCTTTTTATTCTGTTCAGGTTTGAATGAGAGCCACCCACGTTGGGTAAGGCAGTCTGCTTTACCAGCCAGGGCTGCAAATGTTAATATGATTCAAAAACCCCCTTGTGGGCGCACTCATAACAACATTTGAGCAAACGCCTGCCCCTCCCACCCAAGGCAAGGTGATACATAAAATTAGCTGTCACTGATGGTTTGCGTGACTAGAACAGTTTTATAGTATAAAATGCAGTGTAGTAATTCTGCAGCATCATGACAGAAGTGAATGAACTTCTGAAATTGCTAAATTAGGAATACCTTTCCCTCTTTCTGGAATTATTTACATTTGAAGTTGACATAGTACATGCTATTAAGAGTGATTGAGATATTGATAAACTTGACTATTCTTAGTGTTTAAATCATTCTTGTATAGAAATCCTGTGATGTAATGGGGAAAGTACTTTGATGAAAGAAGGGAGGTCAAATATTACATGTAGGACAGGGGTTGACCTTTTGCAGGTGTGGCAGCAGTGAGTTGCTAGGTTGCTGTGTTTTTTCTTCCTACATGTAGCGCTTATTTCTGGTCTTGGCTCGTGTTTAACATCAACTGCAGTTTGTGAATGTAAAAAACTAGTCTATTGTGTTAGCCTTTTAAGTTATAAAAGACTCATGTTGTTGAGGAAATGCCTGGATTCATTAAGAAAATGTTTTTCAATGTCCACATGTTCTTTGTATGTTTCACAATTTGTCTTTTATGACTGCAATTCTTTACTTAAAAACGATGCATTGGATATTCTTGTTGATAAGTATTCTGCATAGCTCTCATTTTTTTAATGATGCATATTGGAGAGTTAGTAAAGAAATTGAGTGGAGCTGTCTTGGCGTCCACTTTTTGAACAGTTGTAATAAGTGTTCCTAACTGCCCTCACTTATTCACTCTTACACAAATAGATGTTGATGATAACAGCTGGCTCGCATTGCGTGCTAGTCTGAACCTGGGCTTCCAGTGGGTTGTTTGATTTCATCCTCAGAATAACCTTGTGAGGCAGGTGTTGATGTTGCTGTCAGAAAGTTGGCGATGCGCGCCTCCTGTGTGCAGAGCTCTGTGCTAGGCAGGGGCTGCAGGGACTCAAGACTGACTTCCTTGGTACCCACAGGGAGGGGCTGCAGGGACTCAAGACTGACTTTCTTGGTACCCACGTTCCAGAGGAAAAGACTTGGGGGGCAGGCGGCAACAATTGCTCTCCATTTTTGAATGATCACAGTGAGAAAGGCTCTGAAAGAGACCTTGGTCTACTTTGAAAGTGTATCACATGGGGTGTGGGAAGAGGTGGTAGGGAAGAAATTTTCTTTGAAAAAACACTTCTGCAGCTAACTTGAACTGCAGAGTGGGGCAGGAGGGTTTTAGGCTGAGGAGCAGCATGCAGATGGAAGGTGCCAGAATAGATCCGCGTGACTAGGGTTCTGAGGCGTCTGGTGGAGGGGCTCAGACTGAGCCTGGCCTAGATCACACGGGGTCTTCCTGGGTTTGTGAAAGAGTTTGTTATTTTTCCTGAAAGCAGCGGGCAGCCGTTGAGTGTTTTGTTTGGAGGGGTCCCAAGAGGATTTGCTCTTTAAAAGGACACTTTGGCTGCTGTGTGGATGATGGGTTTGTAAAGTATGACATCTTCTGTTGCCTTATAAATTATCAGCAACCTTATTATCAACATCCCTATTATCAATCAGTTTGATAGATAGAGGCGCTTAAATTTCTTAAACAGAAACCAGACACTTAAAAAAGAAATCCCCAGTCACAGGACTGGGGGCGGGCGCTGAAAGGATGGCTTTCCAGAGAGGGAAGGGATGGTTCAAGGTCTAGACGTCGGAGAACTCCCATTTCCCTTTGTCATGGTGTCCAGAAGACTGAGTTTGCATTTGAAACAGAATATGTTGTCCGCGAGACCCAGATTCATTAAAAATCTGAACTGAGCTTTCAGTTCATAGTAACGCTTTCTTCTGTCCCCTCAGACCCCCACAGACCGCATGAGACAGGAAGGCACGTGAGGGGCTCACTGAAGGATCCAGAAGGCTTGGGAGGTGGGCGAGACACCACGTGGGGACTGCAAGCAGGGATGAGCCTAGTTTTGCTTTATTTTAGTTTTCCCGTTTCTTTGTTACTTACTTCACGATGCCAGTGGAAGGAAGGCGGCTGCCTGGCCTGTACGCGGGTTGGTAGTCGCAGCAGCTCCGTGACTTCAGGCGCTGGTCTCCTTGAGAAGCTCCTTCAGTACTTGCCTGCCTCCTCCCTGTTTGCCTAAGATACAGAGCGCAAGTTACAACCCAGTTCTTAGAATTGTAGTTCTGCAAAAAGCACACACTTTCTAATTTTTTTCTTTTCAATTTGTTTCAAGAAATGAACTTTTAAAATCTGAATATGAGAAAACTGTTCTGCTCTGAAGTAAGTTAAAAATAATTAACTGAAAATTTTTAGTATAAAATAATGAGAGGTTGGGCTTCCCTGGTGGTAAAGAATCTGCCTGCCAATGCAAGAGAAATGGGTTCAATCCCTGAGTCAGGAAGATTCCCCGGAGAAGGAAATGGCAATCCACTCCGGTGTCCTTGCCGGGGAAATCCTATGGACAGAGGAGCCTGGTGGGCTACAGTCCATGGGGGTCACAAGAGTTGGACAGACTTAGCGGCTGAACAGCAGCAAACAGCAGCAGCAACAAAGAGGTTACTTCCATTAGTGCCAGACTTCATTTTCCTTCTTTGAATCTTTTCATGACTCCGAAGGAAAAACAAAGTAGGAAGTTTATAAAAACACTGATGTATTTCGCGCTGCTTTCTGCCGTCTGCACGTATGAGTCTTGTGTCACAGGTGTCATAACATATGACACATATATGTGGGCCGTAACAGACTGGTCAGATGACCATGCTCCTTTTCCTTTGTGAGGTTAAACCTGAGTGTATTAAAGCTGTAAAATCGCAAGTAGGGAAAGTGGGCTGTGTTTTGAAGTAGTCTTTAATCATTGTGAAAAAAAGTAGAAAAATCTCTCAGGATATTATCGTGGGATACTATTTTACGTTGTGAGCATTTATATTTTTGTTGGTCTTTATTTCTAATCGTGACTGTGATTCGGGGATTATTTCATCATATAAACATTGATAAAAAGTTAATCATGGTATTAATACTGTAACAGAATAATTTTTTTGTATTGACCTAAAGAAGAAATAGAGAAGTTTTGTTCTTTTAAAATTCTTTTCAAAACAAAGCAAAATAAGGCTAAGCAGTTGCAGTGTCCTGGGAAAACAAAAGCTTTGGTGCACATGCTTCTGATAGTAGACACTGTGAACGTATTGTGTATGCTTCCTTAATAATGTCTGATGTTATCAAATTGATTAACTCAACATGGGGCCTAATCAGATTTAACTGTGGTTGGCAGCTGTACCCTAGAAGAATAGTAATACAGAAGGAGAATGAAATTAGCTTTTTAATCAGCTGTGTTAAATACAGAACTAAAAAATGTATCAAATGTGTTCATTATTTCACAGCAACGTGTGCAACTATTGTATTCACAACAGTAGCCTTCCCAATATCCTTCCCAATAAAATCCTGACTGATATTTTCAAAGATTGGCTACTGCCAAAAGCTGGATGTGCTAATTAGATTTTCATCTGATAATTGATAGTGTGGGTTTCAAGCATTTATGATTTCCTGTGGGCTTCAAAAGTCAACATTTGTATCCATATATTATATTTACTGTGTAAACCTCAGACTAGTCAACCCATCTAAGAACTAGAACCCAAACCACTGATGACTCTTCCTCGGAGAAACATAAATATTTCTCTGAGAAATTAGTCATTGTGAAAATAATTATTTTCCTTTTTGCTTTTAAAAATATAATCATAAAAAGTTAATAAATGATACGTAAGAAGGAGCCCTAAATTAAGGGGTTCTGGTTAATTCTGATTCTGCTGGTAACTGTAGCTTGAGCCGTGGAGTGTTTTGGACAGTGATTGAATGCTTTGTCAGGCCATTCAGGGCTCTACCATTTTGACCAGAACAGCAAAGATACCAGCTTCCTTGAAAACACTGTTTTGATGTGCTGAGATTCTCTCTTGAGAATAACAGTCATTAATTAAGCTTTAAGGACTAATTTTCAACTGTTGAGAAATAAGCATGACAAAAATAGTCTGAATTTCTAAATTGTGTAGCATGAAGTATATGCACAGAATCTTCTATTCTGCTAGGTGTGACATCCAGCTTTTAGTCAGTGTTCTAAAGCTATTGAGATAGTAAAACTGAGTCTTCAAATATTCCGCTGTCAAATGTTATCATCTGGAATTAAGGTAACAAAATAGCTGATAAGTGAGTGAAAAGATACACAGATCATGTAGGGCAATTTTCACCTCTGGGTTAGAGATCACTTTTCCAAATAAATGTGCATTAGTGCTCACTTCGGCAGCACATATACTACAGTTGGAACGACACAGAGAAGGTTAGCATGGCCCCTGCACCAGGATGACACGCAAATGCGTGAAGCGTTCCATATTTTTAGATCTAAATGTAAGACCAGAAACTATAAAAATCCTAGAGGAGAACATAGGCAAAACACTGTCCATATAAATGTACATTAAAGTGTTCTTAGATGCCTTGTATGTTAACACATGATCGTGTTAAATGCTTGTATGAGAAATACTGTATATTAAATTTCTCATGTTGCTTAAAATTTCTAACTTAATGAGTACAGTGTCACGACTAATTTTAATTCAGAGTTAAATATATTTAATTTAGGAAAAAGAAGCAATATTTGTCATTTAAAGAAGATTCAGTATCCCCAACAGGTCCCCATTGTGAGAGAACGTAAATTTTACGGGTTTGATAAGTCCCTGAATATGTTCAGTTGGATAACTTACTCAAATGTGATCGTGACTGTCATCTTGCAGGGGAGAGCGAGAGGAACAATATTTCGGGGTCAAGAGGGATTCTTTGAGGAGTTTTAATCCCCAGTCAGCAGGGGTTTATACTAAACATGTTTCACTGTCACCGTAGCTTGACTTTAATGTGTGTCTGGGACCTGTAGGCACACGGAAGCACTTGCTGAATTATATGTCTGTTTTCTAGGTGTAACTTCCGAAAGATACCAAGCGGTTGTTTAGCTGCACTAAATTATAAATAGTAATGAGATGATCAATAATAATTTATGAAATCTGAAACTAATTTAGAATAAAAGGAATGGATTTGTGGTAGAATTCAGCAATAAATTTTGCATAAATATACCATTAAAACCGTAATTGCCAAAATTCTAGCAGTATAGAACCAGACATAGCAATATTAAACATGATTTATGACTTATTGATAGTTTAAGCAGATATTCACACGTTCATTTTGTGACTTCTTTGGATCATGGAGTGATACATCATTCATTAGACTAAATTGTTACTTTTCAATGTTATTAGAATTTACATACACTTCGCCAGTCGGATCTTGGGTAAGTTTTTAAAGGTTGGAGGTAGGATAGAAACAAATTCATCATTTAATTTATTCTCTATTAAAAGCATGGTTTTAAGACAACTGCCATTTTAAAAAAAGAGTATTGTTCTTTACAGGCGATAAAGTGACGGATATGTTCTGTTCAGTCATTGAATTGTGATTTCAGGAAATGCTAACCCTCTCTCCTCAGGACCTCTTTCACCACTTGCTCACTGACGCTTAAAATCAGTTAGCAGTCAGCAGTGCGTTTCATTCACCTATTAGGAAGCCAGAAATGCAGATAAGTCTGGGAGAGAACACATATTTGAATTGTTGCTGTATTCAGACTGAAGTCATTAATACCAAATTCCTTTTCTGAGGTGGCAGTGGGATCGGATGGAGCTCCTATGGGATGGAACAGAGTGGGATAGGATGGGATCGGATGGCTCTCCTATTGGATGGAACGCAGTGGGATAGGATGGGATCGGATGGAGCTCCTATTGGATGGAATGCAGTGGGATAGGATGGAGCTCCTACAGGATGGAACGCGGTAGGATAGGATGGGATCGGATGGAGCTCCTATCAGATGGAACACAGTGGGATAGGGTGGGATCGGATGGAGCTCCTATCGGATGGAACGCAGTGGGATGGGATGGGTTAGGATGGAGCTCCTACAGGATGGAACACAGTGGGATAGGATGGGATTGGATGGAGCTCCTACAGGATGGAACGCAGTGAGATGGGATGGGTTAGGGTGGAGCTCCTACAGGATGGAACACACTGAATAGGATGGGATCGGATGGCTCTCCTATTGGATGGAACGCAGTGGGATAGGATGGGATCGGATGGAGCTCCTGTCGGATGGAACGCAGTGGGATAGGATGGGATCGGATGGAGCTCCTATCGGATGGAACGCAGTGGGATAGGGTGGGATCGGATGGAGCTCCTACAGGATGTACACAGTGGATCGGATGGGATAAGATAGAGCTCTTATCAGATGGAACGCAGTAGGATAGGGTGGGATCGGATGGAGCTCCTATCGGATGGAACGCAGTGGGATGGGATGGGTTAGGATGGAGCTCCTACAGGATGGAACACAGTGGATAGGATGGGATTGGATGGAGCTCCTGTAGGATGGAACGCAGTGGGATGGGATGGGTTAGGATGGAGCTCCTATCAGATGGGACGCAGTGGGATAGGATGGGTTAGAGTGGAGCTCCTACATGATGGAACACAATGGGATAGGATGGGATCGGATGGAACGCAGTGGGATGGGATGGGTTAGGATGGAGCTCTTAGCCGAGGGAGGCCCCGGGACCAAAGGCGTCTCCGTAACCTGTTCCACCTCGCCAGGGGCAGTCCCTGTGATTAAGTCCGTTTGTAACACGGCGCGCGGAGGTGTTTTGTTTTTTCCTTTTTTGACTCTCTTGTGCTGCACCGCGAGGGGAGTCTGTTCCAGGGAGAGTTTTGCAGTTTGCTCCAGGAATGCCGCGCCGCGCACACCCTGGCCCCCTCTCCCGTGGAGGGGCTGGGCGGGCCGGGACCCTCGGCGCGCTGCCGCTCGGGGCTCTGAGCCGCGCGGAGGGGCCAGCCGTGGGCGCGCGGCGTCTCAGGCCCTGCCTCGCTGCATCGCCTGCCCTTTCCCGTCTCGTTAGCTCCCGTCCAGTGTGGGGGTGCCGTTTCCTCGGGAAGCCGCCTGACCCACGGCAGCCCTGATGACCGGACCGTCTCCTTGGCTCGGAAGCGCAGCCCGCCCGGCGGAGCCCTCACGCACACTGCCTGGCTTGGCACCCTCGGCTTGGGCGCAGTAAATACTTGTTGAACCAAGGAGATGCAGCTTCTCTGCGTCTGCTTCTTATGCTCCTTTTCTGGTTTGACTGATTCTGTTACCTTCTCTCATTTTGCATTCAGAATTCCCGTAGAGAGCCTGGTGGATCAGTTACCATCTAGCCCGCAGTGAGCAGATTCCCACACCGGCTGTCTGCTCAGCTTCGGGTTTCTCTGCCGCTCACCCTCTGCTGGCTTGCTTTTGACTCGGGTTTGGAGTCCTGTTCTGATTGACTGTGGCTTGCGTGAATGGCTGGCCTGATCCCGCGTTTAAGCCATCAATCCCTCATGGGCAGGCAAGGATTACTGTGGTTGGCCACTGGTAGAGTGTGAATCGGGAAATGTATTTTATCTTCTAAACATGCTATTTATTTATACATTAACAAGAAACATTAGTTTTTATGGGGGATATATTATATGGAAAACATGTATTATGATGGTTGGATTTAAAACTTCTAATGAAAAATGTATTTTTGTCTAGAGGAAGAACTGAATATTTCATTTTTAAGTATATTTGCTTATATCCACTTACAGCTACTTACATCCATATTATATTGTAGGTATACCTGTATATCCACACTTAGGTAAATCTACTTATAACCATCATGTCTTCCTAATATTAAAAATTACAATTGTGGTCCATCATTTATAGAACTAAACACTTCATGAAAATAGCATCAGTTTTTCTTAAATTTTCTATAATTTATTTTTAATCATAAGAATAAATAACCAGAAAATCTTGTGAGTAGAAAACTGTTCTTTCAACTATACTTCAAAAAAATAAAATAAATTTAAGAGAAGCTGTTTCTGAAAATTCGGTTAACAGTAACATGTTTATTAAATCCCTTAGAAATCTATGAAATACAGAGTAGTTTGAATTATTTTTACTACGCCAGACTTTCAGAAGTAGGTTTACTGTTTACTAATAAAGTACTCCACTTACTGAGTACTTCCTTTATTTTAGATGTAGTGTTAATTTGGTCTTCAAAATGATCCTGGAAGCATAGAGGAATTACCTGATTTTGCAGATAAAGCTCAGGATGTGGTCACTTGTTCTCATAGCTTTGTAACCAGCAAAGAAGAAACAGCAGAGACTCAAACCCATCTCCATCTTATTCCTTTCTTCTGTGCTGCGTGAAGTATCTCCTGTCCTGTACAGATTGCTCCACTGCCGTGAATGAAATTTTTTAAAAAATATATCACTGTAGAAGCCTCTGAAAAATTACTTATTACATTGCCCCTTACAATATTTCACCCAGGGTCTTCCGTCATCCCAGTATAGCTGGCCATGGATGAATGTTCATTGTAATGAATTAAGTATGACCATTACTCACAGGCATACCTTCTAATGTAATTATGTATCAGCATCTATCCTATTGTGAGCAATTTTCTTTGCTTTTCTCCCACCATGCTTTGATATAAGCAAAAGCACACACATAAATTCATAAAATTCTCCTGTTGATAGGTGATAAATTATGGGGCTTTTTATAGGAGATAATACCCCACAGAGTTTGAAATCACTTTATCTAAGTTGTAAATAAAATTTGCTTTGTATACTTAGCAGTAATTCTGTATTTGATCATCCCAAGCCTTGTATTCTGCAGCGTGAAATTTAGAGTTTTATTCCTCCTTCAGGATTAAAATTCTATTTTTATATGCCAACACGTGATTTAAAAACTAGAGTGAAGTTAAAAAGTGGAGTCAGTGTATTGTTAAAGTAGTGAATATGAAAATAACTAGGTTCAGCTTTTATTCTTCATATTCCATAATCATTTATAGAAGCCTCAGTTTTTAAAAAATGAAATAGTGAATTAATTTGCTAATGAGCTAGGTTAGTTTGCAGGGGTGAGATTTAGATCTGTAAGGTAGTGACGTTAGTGTATTAGAATAGGCAGAACTTGGGGCTAAAATTCATGCTTTCTCATATTAAATGGTAGCCACATGATTCCAGAAGGGAGTCTAAACTGTCACGATAGTTTAAAAAAAAAGGCTGTTTTTTTGGTCATTAAAACTCTTATGTCAAGAGAATCCAATAAATGCCACCCTCCTCTGTCCACTCTTGAGAATGCGGATAATAGGGGATGGGTCCACACTGCCCCGAGGCAACCAGTATATGTTTATAATGCGGATAATAGGGGATGGGTCCACACTGCCCCGAGGCAACCAGTATGTGTTTATTTGTCTTTCTTTCTAGAAAGTTGAAGCTGTTTTTGTAGATAAAACTCAGGCTTTGGAAAGGGTCACTTGCTCTCAAAATTTGTAACTAGCAAGGGGGGAGAGCTGAGATGTGAACACACCTTCATCTTCTGCCAAAGCACCTGCTCTTTCCCCGTATCGTCTGACAAATCTTACAGATCTGCACGATTTCACGGCCTTAGACCAGTGGTTCTCCAGGTGTGGTCTCCGGACCGGCAGCATCAGTGTCCCCTGGGGCCCTGTTAGGAGGGCAGGTTATCAGGCCCCCCCCATAGCCCCTGAAACAGAAACTCGGGGTGCGGCCAGCACCCTGTTTCAGCAGGCCCTCCTGGTAAGTAGGCCAGAAGTTCAAGAATCACAGCCCAAGGTATCTTTGCAATTGGAACCCTTAAGAACACAGATAAGAGGGGCTGGGTACAGTGTAGGGTAATTTGTCCTTGGAGCAGTGTTAGGAATAAACCTGTTCTGTGACTGATTGATTGTAATTCAGGTACAGTCTGAATTAATAATACTGTATTTCAGCTCCAATTCCCAGTAAGGGAAATTTTTAAAAAGCAATCCAAATAGTAAGTTTGATCAAAATTTGGTTTACTTGGTTTGCTATTTTTTAAAAGTAGCCATTAGTCATAATGTTTCTATTTTAGACTTAACCATATTGATTGAATTAGAATTTGGGTAAGAACTACATAATATTTATGTATTATGAAGCATAAATATAAACAATTTTTTACATTAAAGAGAAGTTACAGTATTTAATTTTAATAAAATATATGTAATTTAAAAATTATGTCTTATTGGCTTTACATGTGCTAATAAAATATTTGGACATTTTATCAAGAAATTTTGTTAAAATAGCGTAAGGTGATTTCATTATTTCCCAACAAGTGCTTCAGTAAAGAATCTTTGAACTGATTGGATATTTGATGATATGAAGACATTATTATTTGTGTTTGTATGTGTAAGAGAGGAGATGATACTTTGGGTCTGTTCAGTAGGGGGCATGTTTGGTTTTAAAGATAAGGTGTAATTTCACCTGTAACTACTTCAGTATGTATCTGGGATTTGCTGTAAAATAACCGGAGTGGGGGTGATGAGGATTAATCCATGGGGGCAGGACAGAAACATGGTCAGTCGTGAACTGATCATCGTTGAAGCTGAAGACGGGGGTTATGGTCTGAATGTTCGTGTGTGTCCCCCACCTGCCTGCCAGTTCACGTGTTGAAATCCTAACGCCTGACATGAAGAATCAGGAGGAAGGGCTTCTGGGAGGGGCTTCAGTCGTGAGGGTGGAGGTGTCACGAACGGGGTTAGTGATCATGAAAGTCGGCCAGGGTCGGAACGGGGTTAGTGATCATGAATGTCCCACAGGGCCCCCACGGCCCTTCCACCCACCCCGCAGGGCATAGTCGCTGCCCAGTGACTCTGGTTCTCACCAGAATGCTGACACCCGGGTGCCTTGCTCTTGGACTTCCCAGCATCCAGAACTGTGATGAGTTAGCTTCTGTTGTTTGTAAGCCACCCAGTCTTCCTGAAGGGACTAAGGGAAGCCTGAAAGTCTGCTAGTGACCTCCTGTAATGTAAAATTGGAAAGAAAAAAGCCCAACTTTGACACTGGCTCAGCAGCCTTCCCACACAGTGAGAGTTTGTTGCTTTGATTGACTTTCTCAGAACACAGATGCTATTATAATGTTAATAGAAATTTTTTTCTGAGCAAAAAGCAGTTTTACACTTTGCCACTTCCAGGTATAATTTTTCAAATGTGATGTGTGAATAGAAATTAACCAAAGCAAATCAGGTTGAAAAATTAATAAATGCTAATAAATATGTCACTTTAAAATACCATTTGATGCTGCCATAAGTGATAAAACACAGGATCCATTTCCAGACCCGATGTTTAAAATGGCCTTTTGTGATTATGTGTACATTTCTCCCTTTATTATATATTTAAATACATACATTAGCTGAAGATGGTGTTATTTTCAGTGTTTCCTATTTAGTTTTATTAGTATTTCTTTCTAATAGAAGTACTTCCTATTAGTATTTCTTACTGTTTAGTTAAACTTACATTATTGCAGTTAAGACTTCCAGGAGATAAAACTAATACATTCTACAGGAAATCAGTCCTGAATATTCATTGGAAGGACTGATGCTGAAGCTGAAGCTCCAGTACTTTGGCCACCTGATGTGAAGAACTGTCTCATTGGAAAAGACCCTGATGCTGGGAATGATTGAAGGCAGGAGGAGAAGGGGACGACAGAGGATGAGATGGTTGGGTAGCATCAGCGTCTCAATGGACATAAGTTTGAACAAACTCCGGGAGATAGTGAAGGACAGGGAAGCCTGGCATTCCGCTGTTCATGGGGTTGCAAAGAGTCAAACACGACCTAACTGAACAACAAAGTTATGAAACTGTAAAGAAATGGCAGGTGCCACTGACATTACAATTAAAGCCTTTTATTATCGAATTGCAGTAAATTGTTTTAGTTAAAATTTCTACTTTAGGGACATAATAGTTCTCTAAAAGTGATTTTTCTTAATGTGATAAGAAGTTTTTCCTTAAGATACAATTATACTTTTTGCATAAAGATGATTGATAGACTTTAATTTCTCTTGTGTGTGTATTCAAAATTGACTAAAGAGAATTCAGTTGAAATATTTCTAAAGGAAAATTTGAGTTCACAAAAGGGTGAATGTAAAAGACATTTCAAGTCAGTTAAATTACTCGTGAAAGGTGGGTTTTAGAAAACATGCATGAGAGTTATTTGTCACAGCAAAATTCAAATATGGGTTTCCTCCGCTGAGCAGATTGGGACCTACCGGGCAGTAGCTGATGTGTCTGGTTAGGTCAGGACGTAAGTGAGAGAGTATTTAATTTAGATTGTGGGCCTGTTCTTGACTCTGTTCAGGACACGTGGGGTCCATGGCCTGGAACTGTTTCTCACATTGAAGAGCTTGTTAAAAATGCAGATTTTGTTTCCAGTAGGTCTGAAATGGGACTAAGACACTGCATTCCTGGTGATTTCAGGGCAGGTCTGAAGACTGCTCTACAGGAAAGGACAGGGTGATCATTGTTGTGATTTAGTACTGGAATCTCTGTGAAATATGGGCTTTAAAATAATTTTCTCAGGCTTGCAGAATACTGTTGGCTTACAATTGCTGCTTGCCTCTGAAGGATTTTTGCTGGTTGGATACAAATGCCCCTTGAGGTGGATACATAGTTGATCAAGCTGGGAGGCCTTTGTGAGTTAGGGAAAGATGCCTGGACTCTGCACGGCAGCCTGGAACCTGAGCCCTCACTGGCTCCCTGGACTGACTGACATGCTTTGTAGAACACAGACTTGCAGGTTAGTCTGGTGATTCTGCCTTGTTTGACCTGAGTACAAAGTTACAGAACAGTATGCAAAGCCGTGTAAAAATGATTATTACATTCTATGATAATATATGTAATTACATATTACACACCAGTGATAATAAAGTCAACTGTTCAGAAAGTATAATAAGCAAAGCAAGAAGTCTTATCTTTTCATGTGTTGTAATAGTAGGCTTTTCCTTTACCATTTTGGTATACTTGCTTTAAAAGTTAGTATTGTGGTATGCACCGCAGGTAAACCAGAATGTGGAGTACATAGTCGTATATAAGCAACATACTGCTGACCATGTTCACTCAGACAGCAGCTGCCTCCGCAGATCTGCAGTGTCGGGAGGTGATTCTCAAATAAATGGTCAGGCAAAATGAGAAAAACAAGGTAGTGTAGTGAGGCTCTAGTACTTGTGGTTATTTATGGGGCTGTTCCTCTTTGCTGTCTCTGCTGCTGGAGTCGGCCTCTTGGTGACACGGTGCTGGAAATGCAGCGGAAAGCTGCCTCAGTTCCTGGCGGTTCCTCGGTTCCTCAGTTTTTTTGGAAAAGGGAGAAACAGCTTCTCTTCCTGGAGGAGTACCGAGGCTGAGACTGGTCGCGTTTGGAATGAGAAGAAAGGGTCGCGTTGTTCACTTCGCTCGCCTCTCAGAGGCCCTCTTGCCCGTCTCCTGAGTGTCCCGAGCCCCACCAGCGCTTCGTGGCGGGCGGTCACGCAGACTCCCCTGTCCTGGGAGCAGCCCAGCCTTCCGAGCTCCTCGGAGGAGCCTGGTGGCCCAGCCCTCGCTCTGCTCTCGCTGCCTGCATAGCTCTGACGAAGCCTCAACAAAGCTCTGCAACCTGTTTGTACCTCTTCGGAGTCATATTTAAAACCGGGATAATAGTTCCCCCCTGGTGTGGTGCTTGCGTGAGCGGTGAACACCTGGCACGGTGCCAGGCACCTAATAAGCACTCAGCTGCTTTATTGTCCTCACTGTTGGGTGATTTCAGTTGTGTGGGAAGGAGCAGAACAGATGAAATAAAACAGGATTAAATACAAGTTCACATTCCTACCCCAATCCTGCTTCAGTCCCTCTATGTTTGACCTGCTTTCCAGGTAATTCCTTCATTTAAGACATTGCCCTGTGTCACGTTGAATACATTATTCTAAAGATCCTCTCGCAGTGAACTTCATCTTGAACCTGATCCAGCCCTCAGATTGATTCTGGGTTCTCACACGCATGGAAGGGCAGAGATATGAAATCGTTCCTTTTGTCTAACGCTGTATCTCTCGAGCCTAACATAGCACCTTCAGTGTGGGGTCAGACCTCAGAGTTTCATGAGATAACATAGTCTTTTTAAAAAGATTGAGAGCAAACATTTGTTCTAGGTCTGTTAGAGAGATCTTAGTGGTGAATTCACAAAAATACAAGAAATAAATCATCTGTGAGTATTCTTCCCACAGCTTGTTAAAAAAAAAAAGTCAAATGACTTTAGAAGTCATACAATAATGATTCTTTTGAATAAGAAACATAGTTTTTAGGCAGGGAGGATGCTCATAAGCGTAATCTATAAAGTAGAAGCATTTTTTTTACCTTGAATAATTTACTAGGTCACTGAATAAAAATGCTAAGAAACTAATAGTTCCACAATAATTGTGCCATGATCTTAATTCTGAGTGAGGCGTTTTCAACTGCATGTTAGTAGAAGAAAAAACTTAAATGTCCTTGGTAAGACATTATTCACAGCATAAAGAGAGGTATAAAGCAGGTCTTACTGAGTCATAATGAGTAAATCAGTGTCTGGTAAAACTAGGAAAAATACTAGTATTTAGTATATGCTTTTTCCTGATGTAATTTGTATGTGTGGTCAGCTGATTTTAAAATAGTAGACTATTTGACATAGGTTTATTGATGAGAAACTGATTTTTCAATTGGGATGATGAAATCATCCTTGATGATGAAATCAATTCCTTGATTATAATCTTACTCTACCAGATAAGAAAAGATAATCAAGAAAGACTTTTCTGATTTCCTTTGCTCTTTATCATCTGTCTGTTCAGTTCATAATATAGGGGTTTTGTTGTATCTTTTTATTTCATCATTATTTCTTCTAAAGATATTCTATTCAAGTATGTTATAGCTTAACTATAGCAAGGCAGGTAACTATTGCCTCAGTCTAAAAGGCTCTTGCTCCTTGGCAGAAAAGCTATGACCAACCTAGACAGCATATTAAAAAGCAGAGACATAGTTTGCCAACAAAGGTCTGACTAGTCAAAGCTAGGGTTTTTCTAGTAGTTACGTATGGATATGAGAGTTGGACTGTAAAGAAAATTGAGCACTAAAGAATTGATGCTTTTGAACTGTGGTGCTGGAGAAGACTCTTGAGAGTCCCTTGGACTGCAAGGAGATCCAACCAGTCCATCCTAAAAGAAATCAGTCCTGAATATTCACTGGAAGGACTGATGCTAAAGCTGAAACTCCAATACTTTGGCCACCTGATGGCAAGAACTGACTCATTGGAAAAGACCCTGATGCTGGGAAAGATTGAAGGCAGGAGGAGAAGGGGACGACAGAGGATGAGATGGTTGGATGGCATCACCGACTCAATGCACTTGGGTTTGAGCAAGCTCTGGGAGTTGGTAATGGACAGGGAGGTCTGGCGTCCATGGGGTCTCAGAGAGTCAGACAGGACTGAACAACTGAACTGAATGGACTGACAAAGCTACTCTGTGAAGTCAGCTACTCTACTGAATACAGAAACTTCCTTGTTTGCTTCTGCCTGAGACTGAGTCTAGAGCCACTTCTCACAGCTTCCTGTTCTTACTCTTTTGTACTCAGATGTATATGAATATCTGCAGTTAAAAATCATTGCATAAACCTTTTACACGTGATGTCCGTCTCTCTGTTGTTAGTGTCATCTCCCCTTTCTCTGGTCCTTTTAAAATTCACTCGCTGTGGGATGAATCCTGCAGAGCAGCTGAATCTCTTCTCACAGGCTCAGTGCCTCCTCCTTGCTGAATTCCAGTGTCTGCTTCGGCTCAGTGAGGTCATCTCCTCCCTTGATTTCTGCAGTTCTGTGCTTATCTCTGAAACATCTTTCTTGGTCCCTTTGCTGGTTTCCTTTCATGCCCCAAAGTCTTTTTCTGAAGCTGAGGTTCTAATCCTCCACTTGTATCTCTTTGAAGGCTGCAGATTCCCTCACAGAGGTCTCTGTTAGTGTTGTGAAGGAGTGAATGGTCCGCGTTAGGGCCAAGTGATGAGAAAGCAGATCCCGTCCAGCGGGAACACTGCTGTTGGCTTCCTTTCATGTGGGGAAAAAAGGAGTTTGCAGTAATCAGACCTTCCAGTTCAGGAAAGTGTGAGGACTCTAAACCTTTATATGAAATATTACAGATTTTGAATGTTGGCAGTTAGTTGAAGTTCAGGAATACCCAAGGGAGAGGGAGTTGACGTGCTATGCTGGTTGGAAAGGCTTCCATGTTGTGCTAGTGGTAAAGAACCTGCCTGCAATGCAGGAGACGTATAGAGACGTGTGTTCGATCCCTGGGTCAGGAAGATGCCTGGAGGAGGAAATGGCAACCCACTCCAGTATTCTGGCCTGGAGAACCCCGTGGACAGCAGAGCCTGGTGAGCTGCAGTCCACGGGGTCGCAGAGAGGCCGACATGACTGAGTGACTTAGGCACATGCGTGCTGGTTGGAAAGGGTGTTTGTAGCTGGCACGCTGCACAGCCCTTGGGTGTGTAGCCTACGGTATAATATGCGCCACTGGACTACTGTGAGCAGTGGTTTTAGAGAGTGCCTTCCAGCTGTATTTCACAGCAAGTGCATACCTTGTAATTTATTACATGAATATGGTTTGGGGGTGACAGAAAAGGTTGCTGGAGATGGGAAATAAATGTCCCCTGCCACAACTATTTCTTTCTACTTCTACTATTTCTTCTACTGCCCATTCTACCTCTTTTTTTTTTTTAATCCAGTAGTTCTGATTAGGTAGGAACCTACTAAATGTGTTTCTCTTTCAGATTCTCAGAGACCCTATAATCTTATCCTTACCTTACCAAACTATATTTCCCACTAGGATAGAGGGAAAGAAATATGTCACTCTTCTGCCACAAGTATTTCTTTCCTCTCTCTGTTTTTTTTTTTTTTAACCGCAGTCCAAGCAAACATGACTGTGGACCTCCAACCTGTGACCCCTGCTCTGAATCTTGGGGAGCTCATGTATTCTCATAGCTTCAAACATTTCTAAATAGAAGGTGGAAAACTTAAACTTGGGTTCCTTTTCAGGTTTTAGCTGGTGGCCTGGGAGTTGCAGTTCTTTGTCCATCTGTTGGCTGAACTTTGAAAAGGAGGCAAGCACTTGTCTAGCCCAAAATGATGGAGTCACTCAGCTCAAGAGCCTTTCTACTCTGAAAATATCCGACTCTCTGATTCTCAGTCTTTGCTGCCTGACCTCTCTCACACTCCGTCTCATGTGAAGTTTCTTTGGGACTTCTGGGCCATTTTGATACTTCAGTGTTTCTATTCTTAACCAGTTTAAAATTATCATGTCTCGAATTGAACTCGCTTTTCTTCCCAATCTAGTTCTTTTTTATTTCCTTGACCTAATCGTTTTCCTGATAATTCATACTTCTGAGAAGTTGCTGATTCATGTCCATCCATACAGCAGGCCTCTGGCCCAGGAATGCCTGAGACCCTGCAGCCTGCATTTGCTCTGTAGTATCTCCGTGACTGGCTCCTCATATCCACAACGAGCCCTCCAGCCATTCCGAGTCAACTGTCAACTGTCAACAAAACTTTGCCCATTCTACTTCTTTTTTCAAAAAATCCAGAGTGTCTGATTAGGTGGGAACCTACCAAATATGTTTCTCTTTCAGATTCTCAGAGACTATAATCTTATCCTTACCTTGGAGAAGGAAATGGCAACCCACTCCAGTACCAAACTGTATTTCCCACTAGGATAGTTACTACTACAAATTAGTGTTGTTGTTGTTCAGTTGCTAAGTCATGTCTAACTCAACGCGGTACCAAGGACTGCAGCACACCAGGCTTCCTTGTCCTTCATTATCTCCCTGCACTTGGTCAGACTCATGTCCTTCAAGTTGGTGATGCCATCCAACCATCTCATCCTCTGTCGTCCCCTTCTCCTCCCACCTTCAGTCTTTCCCAGCATCAGGGTCACTGCCATTGAGTCGGCTCTTCATATCAGGTGGCCAAAGTATTGGAGCTTCAGCATCAACATCAGTCCTTCCAATGAATATTCAGGACTCATCTCCTTTAGGATTGACTGGTTGGATCTCCTTGCAGTCCAAGGGACGCTTGAGTCTTCTCTAGCAGCACAGTTCGAAAACATAGATTCTTCGGCGCTCAGCCTTCTTTTTAGTCCAACTCTCACATCCATACAAGACCACTGGAAAAACCGTAGCTTCGAGTAGATGGACCTTTGTTGGCAGAGTGATGTCTCTGCTTTTTAATATGTCTAGGTTGGTCGTAACTTTCCTTCCAAGGAGCAAGCGTCTTTTAATTTCATGGCTGCAATCAGCATCCGCAGTGATTTTGGAGCCCAAGAAAACGAAGTCTGTCACTGTTGCCATTGTTTCCCCATCTATTTGCCATGAAGTGATGGGACTGGGTGCCATGATCTTTGTTTTTTGAATGTTGAGCTTTAAGCCAGCTTTTTCACTCTCCTCTTTCACTTTCATCAAGAGGCTCTTTAGTTCCTCTTGGCTTTCTTCTATTAGGGTGATATCATCTGCATATCTGAGGTTGTTGATATTTCTCCCAGCATTGTTGATTCCAGCTTGTGATTAAACCAGCCCTACATTCTGCTTGCATATGGGCTTCCCAGGTGGCACTAGTGGTAAAGACCCCATTTGCTAGTGCAGGAGATTTAAGAGACCTTGGTTCAATCCCTGGGTGGGCAGGGATTGAAGGGCACTGGAGATTGAATCTCCTGGATTGAATCTCCTGGAGAAGGGCAGGGCATCCCACTCAAGTATTCTTGCCTGGAGAATTCTACAGACAGAGGAGCCTGGCAGGCTATAGTCCTTAGGGTCATGAAAGAGTCAGACATTACAGAAGTGACTTAGCACACACACATGCACTCTGCACATAAGTTAAATAAGCAGGGTGACAGTATACAGCCTTGACATATTCCTTTCCCTATTTTCAACCAATCCATTTTTCCATATCTGGTTCTAACTCTTGTTTCTTGACCTGAATATAGTTTTCTGAGGAGGCAGGTAAGGTGGTCTGGTATTCCCATCTCTAAGAATCTTCCACAGTTTGTTGTGATCTATAGTCAAAGGCTTTAGCATAGTCAATGAAGCAGAAGTAGATGTTTTTGCAGAATTCCTTTTCTTTCTCTACAATCCAACAGATGTTGGCAACTTGATCTCTGGTTCTTCTGCCTTTTCTAAGTCCAGCTTGTACATCTGGAAGATCTCAGTTCATGTACTGTTAAAGCTTGAGATTTTGAGCATGACCTTGCTAGCATATGAAATGAGTGCAATTCCACAGTAGTTTGAACATTCTTTGACCGTATCCTTCTATGAGATTGCAATGAAAATTGACCTTTTCCAGTCCTGTGACCATTGCTGAGATTTCCAAATTTGCTGGCATATTGAGTGCAGCACTTTCACAGCATCATCTTTTAGGATTTTAAATAGCTCAGCTGGAATTCCATCACCTCCACTAACTTTGTTTGTAGTGATGCTTCCTAAGGTCCACTTGACTTCACACCCCAGAGTGTCTGACTCTAGGTGAGTGAACACCCCATTGTCGTTACCTGGGTCATTAAGACGTTTTTTGTATAGTTCCTCCCTTGTGTGTATTTTTGCCGCCTCTTCTTAATTTCTTGTTTATGTTAGGTCCTTGCCATTTCTGCCCTTCATTGTGTCCTTCTTTGGATGAAATGGCCCCTTGATGTCTCCCTTTTTGGGAGGTGCTTTATTACTGGTTGTGTCTTCTGTCCATGTTATTTTCTTTTCCTCTTCTAGCAACCCCCTCCCCCGCCCCAGTCTTAATAGCCCAATTTCATGCTTTCCAGAAATTTTCTCTGGGGAAGGTTTTTTTCCCTTTTATGTTGGTTTCAGAACCAGCACATTAAACACACACAGAGAGACACATTTTTAAACTCTTAACTTTTATTTGTATTGCCATCCGATAAAGAAGGAAGTGCAATTTATTTCTTATTATTAGGTACACATTTCCATATTTAATTCAGCCTCAGAAGTCATGCAGTGTGTTTCTTTCTAACTGAGAAACATTGCCCTTAGGTGACGAGGAAGGTTTGAAGTATAATCTGTATGGTAGATCCATCATCTGCATAAATGTGGGGTGATGCCTTTCCAGTGACTAGTGTAGCATTTTAAATCTACAGAATTACTGTTCTTCTCAGACTCCAGACACTGGGAATAAAATAGAAGTAAGTTAGTCAACCAGGGTCACAACAGCTTATTCCCAGAGCTGGAAGCAGAACTGAGTACCCTAGTCTGCCGCCGCCTGTGGAGGGACAGTGGCCCCTGTTGGCCCTCGAGAGCCCCGTGATGCCCCTCACGGGCATTTCCAGCCCTGCTGTTCTTGCCACATTCCGGCCAGTATGGTGGGTATGCTCTTAGTCTTACCTGATCTCCCGCCGTTGAATACAATCCTGTGAGCTGGTCTAGCCAGGGCACTGGGTTTATTGCCACCTCTACTCCGAAAGGGTCTCCTTATCTTTGTCCCTTGGCTGTGGAGCAGTATCGTTTCTACTGCTCAGCAGTTAATACTGCCCTCTCTGGAAGATTTGGCATTTTATATTGAGTGTAGGGCGTATTTGACTTCACCGTTTACTTAAGGACAAAACTGACCTTGGACACGTCAGAGATAGAACCACTTTGACATTGAGGCGAAAGGGTTGAATCTTTTCAGACACAGATACTTGGGGTCGACCTTAGAGACACAGAGGCCTGTAAAGTTTTGACACTCAAAGCCCACTGTTTGAGGCCACCTTACAAATCAGCAGTTCTAAAGTATACTTTTGTCTCAGGACGTTACAGTCATAAAAATTTTTGGATTATATCTGTCGATATTTGCTGAATTAGGAATTTAAACACATTTAAAATGCACTTAATTTTTTAAAAGAGCAATAGTAAACTCATTCTATGTTAACATAGATTTTATGAGAAATATGTTAATTTAAACATATTCTAAAGAAAAAAAAAATCCCTTGAAGAACAGCATTATTTCACATCTTTGCAAATGTCTTTAACATCTGACTTACTAGACCACAGCTGAATTCTGGTTTTGTAGTCTGTTGTGTTCTTGCCTGGAGAATCCCAGACACGGGTGAGCCTGGTGGGCTGCCGTCTATGGGGTCACACAGAGTCGGACACGACTGAAGTGACTTAGCAGCAGCAGCAGCAGCAGCAGTCTGTTGTTATATGTTGTTTCATTTGAAGGATATGAAGAAAATCCTCACACACATACATAGTTGGAAAAAGGAAGAAGGCTTTAACAGAGTGGGTATTCTTCTTTGATCATATACCAAAAGTTGAAAAACAGTGACTTTTATACATTAATTGCTGTGTAGACTCTAGCCCACAGCAGTGAACTCTTCATGCGATGCTGCTGCAGTAAAAGCCACTGATTGTCTGACACTGTGCGTGCATTTGTTCCCTTACTCACTGGTTGTATGTTGTGTGCACACACATTTAATCTCCGCTATTTTCTTGTATTTTCAACAATCCTTTTACCCATGAGTGATTTTTTGACATGAATTTTGGTCCTTTGGGCATTACTGAGACTCTTGCAGACTTTCCAAATGTTGATAATTTGATTATGTAGTATCAACAACTATCCGTTCTCTAACATCACTGCTGACCACATCACCAGTGACCACAGCAGGAGAATTGTTTAAGTATTGGCAGCAGATGTGGTTTCCAAAATTCTGATTTTTTTGCTGGGAAGGTCAAATTTTATTATTGGCGACCAGGACTTTAAGCTGATTTTCTTGATATGACAGGCTCATTCAGTTTCTTTCAGATAATACCTGCTGTATTCCCAAGTCTGAATTAACATGATTTATCAGTCAGCCATTCTTTCAAGGAAGAATGGTGCTCCATGGAAAAAGGAGCTAATCCAGGTTGCAGCTCTACTGATACACAAGTGCTTTGCTTCAATACAGCCGTCATATTAGGTATGCAGTAGAAAGTTATGCATGTTCAAGGGCAATATTTAATACTTCTGATGGTTTTTATTGCTTTAACAAGAACGAACGGAGCTGATTTGTTTTTCTTTTTTTACCTGCAGGTAGTACAGTTTGGTGCCATTGTTTAGATTTTGAGATTAGGCACCAACAGTTTACCTGCTGTTGTGTTTGCATCCTTGTTATTAACGTCAATGCAGCGAAAAAAGGCAAATGCAGTCTCAGTATCATTATGAGCTAGTTTTGACTTCATTGGCCCGCTAAAAGTGTCTCCGAGATGTTCAGAAGTCTGTGGACCACACTTTGAGAACTGCCTTTACATCTCTTGTAGGAGACAGTATTTAATGTTTTCTTTTCTTTTGACATATAAAATATAACCATTCTTTTATCTTGCTCATTTCCTTTACTTCGCTATTCTCTAAGAACACTACTGTGAAAACCTTTGTCATGTTCTAACCCTAGGGCTTTGTTACTAGTTTGTTCAAAAGCTAATACTATCATATTAGTAATTGTGCTTGGATGAGCCTTCAGAAATTAATGGTAGATGAAAACCAGAAGAGACTGAAAACAGCATTTAGAAGAACTTATACTGGAAACCCGCCTAGCCACTGAGGGAGTTAAAGTTTTAAGTATTTTTCATTTTACTGAAATAATAACGATTGAGGATCAGCTGCTTTGTGTGCCCAAGTCTAATTCCATAGCTGTCTGTTCTGTTATCCTCAGCGTGTCATTTGAGCTTTCTATGCCTCCACTCCCTTAACAGCTATTAATTCTGGGATGTATGTTGGAGAATGGAAGTGGACTTCCATGGACGGAGGCACAGTCCTTTCCTTAAACCCCCAACAATGTAAGAGTTTTTCCTTAAACCCCTTTCCACACCCCCACCCCTGGCCCAGGACATGTATTCATGTATTTTCAGAAATGAATGATGTCTGTCTGAATGTTAAATGTCTATCAGAGAAGGTAAAAATGTCCTGGTTCAGATTATAGGTATCAATAAGACTCCAATCAAAACACATCAAAGAGGTGAATAAGTCTTCTAGGTACAGTCCTTCCTTCTTTGCTGCAAATGTCCCTGTTGCTCAGCGTCTCTGATTTCTGATTTGTGGCCAGACAGGTCCGTATATACTCTCTCCACTTTGCCACTCCTGGTTGAGTTTCTTACGGCACCGCCATTCCATCTGGAAGGACAAGCAGTGAGCCAGGGGACACTGCAGAGCAAGGGCCGCCAGCCAGCCATGGACGCTGGGTTCTCAGCCCTGCTCCACTGCGCGTGCTCGTGTGTGGGAGTTCTGACTGTTTTCCATGAATCCAGATACTCTACAGATACAGGTTATTAAATTTTAAATGTTAGCTTTTAGATAGTCTTTAAACTAGATTCTATTATTAAACATTAATTCATCAAGAAAATTAAGCACGTCTTAATTATTTGACTTAACTAAGGAAAACCGACACTTTTTCAGTGCATTTGTGGGAATTCTTTTGTTTAATAAAGACGTGATAAGCATTGAAATGCCGGAAAAGCAGCTGAGAAGCAGAGAAGGTAGCAGTGGTGCTCATATTTGATTACATTTGTCCTGTAAGACATGTAACATTCTGTCCCTCTTTCCATTTTGTGAATTAAAAAAATAGTGTGCTTACAGTTCTATGTTGTGAATATCTTTTCTGAGTATATTAATAATAGTTTTTCCTCTGTATATGTAGTCTTTCTTCAAGTTGCTCCATCTTTTTTTAATGTCCAGTAGTTCTTGTCACTTGTCTGTATTATGGGCCAGGTTTCTGAAATCTGCTAAATTATTGTTAATAGTTTATGTGCTTTCCAGCTTCCCAAATGTAATGCTTTTACCTCTTTTCCCCTTACCTCCAGACTGATGTATTTATGCGTTTTTACAGGTTTTTCTCTGTCATTTTAATAGGGCTTTGTAAGGGAACAACATTGATGCGTTTGTTCTCTTTCCATCTTTACTTTGATGGAAATTTGTTTATTTAAATGAAGGAATTTATGCTGTTTTCATTTCAAACCAGAAGTTGAATTCAGCAAGCAAGTACTAAACCATCACAGTGATTTTAAAAAGTTATAACAATCATATTTTTATACTTTACAGGTTCTATAAAATCATCTTATGGCTTCTGTAATGTTGCTTATGGATTAAAATGGGTTTTTCTTAAAAGGTTACAGGAGTTTTTTAAAGATTAAAAAAAAACGGTTACAGGATTTTTTCATTGTTAGAATTATTTTTAAAACCACATTTTTATTTACAAAGTGAATTAGGGCATTCTCAGTGAATTAAATACAAATGGATATCTTAACACTCT
This sequence comes from Moschus berezovskii, assembly GCF_049115385.1. Lineage (NCBI taxonomy): Eukaryota > Metazoa > Chordata > Mammalia > Artiodactyla > Moschidae > Moschus > Moschus berezovskii. Next base: position 2,955,704 of record NC_142485.1, read on the forward strand.
GTACCTTAAGCCGTAAATCACAATTAGGAAAAGACTTGTAGGAGCGCAGTAGTCGTTTGGTTTTGAATCTGTTTAATTTTGCATATGTGTACACTTCTTCTGACCTACGAATCAAGTGGCTCCTTCTGGGAAGGTGAGTTTCAAGAATAAAACTCACTTGAGATTTTTTTACAGATTCCCCCAAGTACTAGTAGCCTTGGGGTGAACAGTGGCAGGTCTGTAGTGCTGGAATCAGAACTTGGTTTTGACCCTAACTCCAGGACCTATAAGCTGTATCTACTGGACAGAGCAGAACGTGGTGACGACACCTTGCCTTTAGATTACCATCAGGATTGTGTGCGTGTTTAGTCGCTCAGTCATTTGCCTTTAGATTACCGTCAGGATTGTGTGGGTGTTTAGTCGCTCAGTCGTGTCCGACTCTGCGACCTCGTGGACTGTGTAGCCCACCAGCCTCTGTCCATGGGGTTCTCCTGGCAGGAACACTAGACTGTCAGTCCCTTCTCCGGCCATCAGTACTAACGGAGGTGAGACGTGCACAGAGCCTGGAGTAAGCTGGGCGCTTCGACACTTTTTCTTCCCTTGTAAACCTGCAGACCAGCTTTTCTCTTTCAGGATGGCAGATACCAACTCTCCCATCATTTTCTCGTTGTGCATGGTCTGTTCATATTGGTGTGATCATCCCTCAGTGGAAAGAATCCATCCCATGCTATATTGTATTCAGTTAAATTAACAATAAAATTGGAAGATGATTTTATACAAGGGGGGTATTGTTTTTGCACTAATAAATATAAGGTAATGGCAATAGTTCTGCTATCATCGACAGTCATTATAAAAATTTTACCGTGCCTTGTAAAAAAAAAAATATTGAGTCTTTTTCATTTGAAGACAGAACTGTTCCTGTTGGACACATGACATCTGTTGGTCTCTCACCAACAGACTTTACCGTGGTTTGGACAGGCCATGGGAGCACTCACAGGAGGGCACACGGGGGCTCGAGGGTCTACTTCCAGGGCGGCTTGGTCACGCACGTGGGTGCCTCCACAGGTTCCTGAGTTGTCCCCAGGACTCAGTGCTGGAATTCCCTTGGACAAGCTTTCAGGAGGGCGGTGCGGGCAGGGAGAGAGGCAGCTGGGCAGAGGGAAGGGGCCGTCTGAGCGGACTGCCTCCCCTTCACGTCCTTTTCCCTGAAGCCAGTCGCTAAGCCTGGTTCGCCTGCAACAGGAGGGCCATCGTTGGACTCTAGCTTTGAAGTCGTGGACATATATTAAAATCACCACAGTCAAATATAACTTGAGACTGTAGTCGCATCTGTAACCATAATTTAGTGTTCCCTGCCTCTCGGTGGGCTGCCGTCTATGGGGTCGCACAGAGTCGGACACGACTGAAGCGACTTAGCAGCCGCAGCAGCCTCTTGGTCGCAGTTACTGCTGTCAATACCAAAACGAAACAGGAACAGTGCTGTCCCGGGCGACATGAACTGAGGCGTGGCCTCTTGTGAACACTGTTAATTTAGTGTTTTTGACTTGGGTGTCCTGTCCTTTTCTCGGATTTGAGAGCTCTATAATCTGACCCACCGAACACACGCTCAGAGCAGCCCTCTCTGCTTCCTGTCGTCTCTGCTGAGGGTTTCTCTCCCCGTCCCCTTGGTATGCGGCGGAGCCCCCTCGTAAGCGGGCCTCTCTAACGACTCACGCCGCCGTCCCGGGCTGCATTTCTCGTGTCCTGATCTCCCACCTGTCACTGCCCTGTGACTCACGGACAGACTCTTAGTGCCGGGATATTGTAGGGTTCTGAGATCTGCTCCCAGCTTCTCCACTTGTTTTTTCTTTCTTTTTTCTAAACCTACTTCATTACTCCTTTCTGCCAAATTAGAGAGATTCTACCACAGAAAGATAGTAGTAAATGTTCCCAGTATGTTTCTCATCTAGTTTTATGGGATAAAAGTCAAGTCCTACAGCTAAAGAATTCTCTGAGACCTAAATGTCGGGAGGGAGAGGGTAATGCCACGTTGACCCCTCTGTGGAGAGGCTGATGGAGGGAGAGGCCCCTTCAGGGGACGGAGGAGGGAGACAGGCCCCTTCAGCTGATGCAGAGGGGCCCTCGCTGACAGGAGGCCTGGGAGCACCACCGCAGAGTGGGGACCCGGCTGGTGATGTCAGCGCTCCCTCGGCTGGGTGGCGCGCTTCTCGGGAGGAGAGCATCGGGCTGTCCCCTGGGCGCGGACAGGACGGGGACGTGGGGACCACCAGTGACTGAGAAGGTGCGGGCCGTCCGCGGCTGCTTCTGCAGCTGTAGTCAGCTGGCTCACATCTTCTGGACTTCAGTTTGATAATCTGGGGAAGTCTGGGGAAATAAATGGATTGATTGGACTAGATTATTTCCAGCGCCTTCGGAAATATGCCTTCAGAAAGGAACTTACATGTAATTGAAACAATTGAATTTCTCTGTTTTCTTAAACAAGTTTCCCCTGTTTATTTTTTTAACTCCATAAAAACAACCTCAGAGACGTGTTTGCAACATTTACTAATATTTCCCTGTGGTTGATTCTCTATGATGTCCCCTTATTAAATGGAAGCCAATATGAAATCAGATTATGCTATTAAAACTGAAGTTGCTGTTTAGTTAACATATATTTTAAGACATATATTTATTTATTTTTATTAAAAAATAAAACCAACACCTGGAGAAGGGGCACGGTTACCCACCCCAGTCTTCTTGCCTGGAGAATCCCATGGTCAGAAAAGCCTGGCGGGCCTCAGTCATGCGGCCACAAAGACTCAGACGTGACTTAGCAACGAAGCGTGCATGCTGTGTTATAAAAAATACACTCTCATCAGGTTATAACTTGAAAATGCTTATTAAAGAGACACTTTCCAAATTCTGTGTTAATAATCTGCGTATACATTGTCTGGATAAATTAATATTTCCTTCTGTAGTTTTGAGTATTATTTTAAGATTGCATTCCATTGTCCCAGTGGTTACAAAGTATCTTCATGACAGAAAAGAACATAGGTTAATTCTGAGAAGTCACTGAACGTTAAATGGAGAGAAATTGATAGTCTGTTACTTTGTAGAAAATAAAGGAACTTCAAACCATGATTTCTTGTTTTATAACTGTAAACCAAATTGATATTACGATTAATCTAAATTGACCGTGTTAACCAAAATTGATCGCAGCCTGATTTTATGATCTTCTTGATCTTCCAGAATAAACAGGAAGGCATTGGCTGTGTCCTTTTTGGTTTTTTCCCAGCCTTAGCCCTGATGACTTTGCTGGTCTGAACTGGGCCTGGCCGTGGGGCCAGAGCTTGAGCTCTTGATGAGAAGACTTATAGGTGAGCACACCCTCCTTACGGGCTGTGCTCCTGACCCTCCTCGAGACGTGTGTGCTGACCTCGGTACTGAGCTGTGATTCCTTCCATTACAGCTGACACCTGCAGAGTGCTGACCGCAGGACAGACGCCTGCTGGGCCCTTTCCTGTGTTCGGACACAGTGGGTTCTCAGAACAGCCCTGTGACCAGAGGCGGCCCTTCCCTTCTTTGCAGAGCATCCTCCGCTGCCGAGACAGCTGGTCGGGACCCAGCTGAGGTCCCAAGCCTGGCCCGCAGACATGGCTTGCTCGGTGATGGGCTCAGAGAAAGCAGCGTCCCCGGGTTTTAGCTGCACTGCCGCGTGCCTGGTGTGGAGAATCCCTGGGCTGAGGCCTGCGGCGCGTCTGCCCCATCTGACCCGCTCCGGCCCTCACACCTCCCGGGAACCTTTTGCTCTGCCGGCACACGGCTCCCCTCTCCTCTGAGCTATTGTCTCCCCGGGGCCTGTGTTTAGTGACAGCCCCACACGGCTCTTCATGCCTTTTCAGGTGCGACTTCGCTCTAATTCTTGGCAAGTTGCAGGCTGTAATAGCTACGGTTTGGTTACAGTTTCATTAAGCTGCTCACGGTTCAGTGTAGAGATGAGCAGTAGTGCAGTCACAGAGCCGAGCCGGCAGGAAGGAGGGACCCCGCTCGCTCTCTCACCCCCGCTTCCGCGTCCCCCCAGCCGAGGCAGCCCCTCAGCCGCCTTCGGCCCTGGGGATTGGTCTGCTCCGGACGTTTCATCCAATGGGATCGCACGTGCTTTTTGCTACTGACATCTTCATGTAACAGTCCTCAAGGCTCACTGTTCAAGGAGGTCGTGTATTTGCCCTGCGTTAGGCCAGAGACTGGCAGCCTGGACTGTCCTTCCCGAGTCTGCTCAGGAGACACGGCTCCGGTCGTGTGTACGCTGTTCGGAACCAGCAGGAACTACGGTGGTTTTGGTGGGTTCTCTTCCTGCCCTAGTGTCCTGCCAGCGCTGTGTCTGCCTTCTCAGCGGGTAGCGTCTCATTCCTGGCTCTTTTAGCTTCTAGGGCTGCGGTAACCAGGCAGCATAGACGGGATGCCTGAAGAGACCGGGGGCTGTCTCACAGTTCTGAAGTCTGGAGTCCAGAACCGCGGTGTCTGCGGGGCCAGCCCACCTGAGACCACAGGCAGGGACGCTCCCCGGCCTCTCTGAGCGGGGAGTGCTGGCCGGCGCCCTCGGGATGCCTCTGCGTGCACACGCCAGTCTCCACGCCTGCCATCACTGCTGTGCATCCACCTTCTCTCTGCTTATGAGGACACCAGGCATGGTGGATTAGGGTCCACGCTGATGACCTTCTGTTTAACTTGGTTACATCTGCAAAGGCCCTGCTTCCAGATGAGGTCCCATTGCAGGTGGTTAGGACCTAAGCCCTTTGGAGGAAGAGGCCATTCTTTATATCCCAGGAGCTGGCCGCTCTCTGTGGTCAGCGTGTTTGGGGGCAGACAGGGCTGCATGTCCTGCATCTGGCTCCATGGCCAACATCAGGGCGCTGCCCATCTCTGCCGCTGGCCCAGATGCCCTCCTGGGCTCGTGGGGAGGGCCTGTGCTTCACCAACTTCCCACCCGCGGCTTCCCTGTAGGGCAGGAGGTGTGTGTGCTGGAGTATGAAGAGGTAGATGCTGACCCTGCCGTCCACTGTGAATCGCCCACAGCCTGGATCTAGTCGTGGGAACCAGGAGTGGCAGGACAGGTGCTGCCTGGTGCTACCTGCTCCTCGTGGGTCTTCTGTAGCCCAGAACCGAGGCCATGGGAGCTGCCAGTGTTTGCCAACTGTCACCTCCACTTGGCAGGGCTCTGCCACACCAGGGACCTGCATGGTCCACTTACTGGAACAGGTCTTCACAGCACAGGGTTGGGGTGGGGTCTGGCTGGAAAGCCATGGCCTTCCTCTGTTATTACCGAGCATTCATGGATTTTATTAAATAAATGCATTGCAGTTTGTGGCAAGCCTATTGATTGATCTCAAGGGACTGTGAATCCTTGACTTTGCTAGTTTTTGCTAGGTTGATAAATAGTGTGGAGGAAACGGGAGAAGGTTCTGCCAGCTCTTCACATAGCCGTACTAGAAAATCTCGCCCCTTCACTACTTTGAAAGCGGCATCTTTGACGGTGGGGTAGTGGGACACGCAGGGCTGGAGGGCAGGTGGCTGCTCTGGGAGCTGAGGCTGCAGAGGAATCATTTTAGTTAGTGCTGGTGTAAGTTTTAAACAACATCAACCTGTGAAAACTTTTACAGTCCTTTGTTAAAGAACTGAAATCATTTCTTACTTGATTTAATAGCCTCCTTTTTCTACCTGCAGAGAAAACATTTAGAAATAAATGGTTAGAACCCTCAGTAAAGTTTTGTTTCAGCGGGTGCAGCTTCGCCGGGTTGTTTGATGGGCCAAGCGTGTAGGCTGAGCCTTCGTTGCACTGGAAGCTGGAGTGTTTCCTGATGAACTCGTCATTTAGAAATAAATGGTTAGAACCCTCAGTAAAGTTTCGTTTCAGCGGGTGCAGCTTCGCTGGGTTGTCTGATGGGCCAAGCGTGTAGGCTGAGCCTTCGTCTCACTGGAAGCTGGAGTGTTTCCTGATGAACTCGTCGCACTTCTCTCTCGTGGGTATTTATTTGGTGTAAACGTCCCTCTCTGGGCTGCAGGTTTTCTTTGTCTTATTCAGTTAGTTGAGAGGACCAGCAAGATATCCTGAAAGCTTTTTAAAATCTCTGAATGTGTTTGTTGGGTTAGCATTCTTGTAGTGATTAGTTTTAACTAAGCTGAGCCCTGGTGACTCAGGGGTAAAGAATCTGCCTGCCAAGCAGGAGGCACGAGTTTGATTCCTGGGTTGGAAAGATCCCCTGGAGAAGGAAGTGGCAACCCACTCCAGTATTCTTACCTGGGAAATCCCGATGAACAAAGGAGCCTGGCAGGTTACAGTTCACAGGGTCGCAAAGATTCGACATGAGTTAGTTACTAAACAACAGTAGCAACAAAGCTAAGCTCGACACTTAAGAGATTTCTAAAATTGGAAGCTGTTGTAAATCTGGTTTTTTTTCTCTCCCAGACTGAAGTACTGGGAGATCACTCTGACACTTCATGAGTAACGAGGAGTAATCCCAAGGTACTTTTTAATGTTTTCTGTAAAGCTTTGTAGGCTTTGTGTCTTACTGTACATTTATAGGACTCTAACAGCCTCTCTGATGCTGGGAAGGATTGGGGGTGAGGAGACGGGGACGACAGAGAATGAGATGGCTGGATGGCATCACCGACTCGATGGACATGGGTTTCAGTGAACTCCGGGAGCTGGTGATAGACAGGGAGGCCTGGTGTGGTACAGTCCGTGGAGTCACAAAGAGTCAGACATGACTGAGTGACTGAACTGAACTGAACTACCATGTACTCTTCCGTAGAACAAAGTAGAATAGAACAGAGCAGAATAGAGTAGAATATGTAATACTCATTATTTTGTCGCACATTAATTTGATTCTTAGGCTTAACTAAGCCAAAGTCCTGATTTTTTTTTCCCCAGTGGAAAGCATTTCCTTGTCTTTCTCAACATTGTTGTTTCAGTAAATCATAAATAGCTGTCAATAGTTAATATAAACATAAAATCTTATCTATGTGCCTCATTTAAAATATTTTGGGATTTGCAAATCGGAAATTAAGTGAAGATTTACTAGGTCTTAAAAATTACAATTTGCTGTGTTTATTGCTGTAAAGAGACTTTCTATGTATTTTTATATTTGATCCTCATAGCCACTTGATGAAGGTTGACTGGACAACCTTTATTATTTCCATTTTATAGATGGAGAAACTGAGCTTTGAAGTTTAATTTGCCTCAATTTTATGACCTTAATAATTGACTCCATGTCACTGATCATTCATGGTAGCATTATTTCTTCCAATGACTGCAAAAGTCACTGATTTTTATTTTAGTGAATTTAAGAAGAGTAATCTGTGTTATTTGGCTTGACCCCAGAGCTCACCCAGGAGGGAGGGGTTAGCAGGTAAACCCCCTTGAAGGCCAGGACTCCTTGCCTCTTCCTTTCAGCAGACTTCTGCCCTTCTCTCAGTTTCGGCTCGGATGTCGCCTTCTCTGTGCAGCCTGCCTTTATTCAGAGGGGACAGAGTCTCGGGCTCCTCTGCACTCTGTAGCGCTGTGTGCCTGCCCCGTTCGATACAGTGGCATTTGTTGATACCATGACTGAGCCTCCTTGAAGGCAAAAACTGTGATGAACTCGTGCACTTCTCCAGGACCTCACGTGAACCATGGTGTGAAGCTCAGTCAGTGTTTTCATGTGGGTGGGACTTCCTGGCGGCCCAGTAGATAGGAGTCCGCCTGCCCGTGCTGCGGACACAGGCTCCATCCCTGGTCCGGGAGACCCCACACGCCTTGGGGCAACTAAGCCCACGCACCACAGCTGCTGAGCCCAGGCTCCAGAGCAAGAGAAGCCACCTCGATGAAGAGCCCTCCTGTCATAACCAGAGAGCAGCCCCTGCTTGCCGCACTCGAGGGAGCCTGTGTGCGACAAGGAAGACCCAGCGTAGCAAGGAACGAATAAACGTGTGCGATAAGTGGACGGGTGAGTGTGCCCGTGAAGTGTGCGTGCCCGGGGAGGGGACGGACGAGTGTGCCCGTGAAGTGTGCGTGCCCGGGGAGGGGACGGACGAGTGTGCCCGTGAAGTGTGCGTGCCCGGGGAGGGGACGGACGAGTGTGCCCGTGAAGTGTGCGTGCCCGGGGAGGGGACGGACGAGTGTGCCCGTGAAGTGTGCGTGCCCGGGGAGGGGACGGACGAGTGTGCCCGTGAAGTGTGCGTGCCCGGGGAGGGGACGGACGAGTGTGCCCGTGAAGTGTGCGTGCCCGGGGAGGGGACGGACGAGTGTGCCCGTGAAATGTGCGTGCCCGGGGAGTGGACGGACGAGTGTGCCCGTGAAGTGTGCGTGCCCGGGGAGTGGACGGATGAGTGTGCCCGTGAAGTGTGCGTGCCCGGGGAGTGGATGGACGAGTGCGCCCGTGAAGTGTGCGTGCCCGGGGAGGGGACGGACGAGTGTGCCCGTGAAGTGTGCATGCCCGGGGAGTGGACGGATGAGTGTGCCCGTGAAGTGTGCGTGCCCGGGGAGTGGACGGATGAGTGTGCCCGTGAAGTGTGCGCGCCCGGGGAGTGTGCGTGCCCGGGGAGTGGACGGATGAGTGTGCCCGTGAAGTGTGCGTGCCCGGGGAGTGGACGGATGAGTGTGCCCGTGAAGTGTGTGCGCCCGGGGAGTGTGCGTGCCCGGGGAGTGGACGGATGAGTGTGCCCGTGAAGTGTGCGCGCCCGGGGAGTGGACAGATGAGTGTGCCCGTGAAGTGTGCGCGCCCGGGGAGTGGACAGATGAGTGTGCCCGTGAAGTGTGCGCGCCCGGCGTGGCCCCCGCACCTTGACTAACCTGCAGCATTAGGTGTTTGAGTGCTCACTGCCTGGTGTTGCCTTGTGTTCTGAGGCATCAAAACCCTGAAGTCCTCAGTTTTTGCTGGTTCAGTTTATTCCTGCTGAACCGAACTCTTAGGATTAATTGGGACATAAATCAGACAGTTTCATTGTAATGTTGCCTTAGTTGAACCTGTGATTTTACTAAAAACAATAAGTATTGTTCAGGACATTTAATTTCTTACACATGAAGTTTTGTTGTTTGAAGTCTGTCATATTTGTCTAAATGTGTTTAAAAAGAAGTATCTTAGCTAAAGCCCGACTACCACACAAGTGAGTTCAAGAAAGAGCAGAGTTCCTTGTGAAACATGACGAGAATTAAAGGTGGATACATCCAGCAAGGTCTGGTTTGGGCCTGATGAAGCAGTTCGTGTTGTTTTCTGTGCTTCCCGCCTCTGCCTTCTGGCAGCAAACCAGTCCTGCTGTTGATGAGTTTCAGTACCAGCCCGTGGCAGAGGAGACGAGAATCCCGTCCTGCAGTCTTGTCACTTATTAGCAGATTCTTTACATTTCACGTGTGAAAAAGAATGAAAGTAATTAGGTTATTTGTGCCTCATCCCTATTATTTCTGCCTCCCATTATCATAGGTAACAATGAGTTATCTGTAATTGAGTAAAATTTCAAGAAAGAGAACTAGTTAAGAAATGCTTCCTCTAGATTTTTTTTTCACACTTTTCTCTTGGGAAAAGAAAAAGAAAAAAAAAGACTGAAGTGGATTCTGATGATTTTCTTGATCTATGGTGTTTTGTTAAATTGTGTTTTCTGTAATGAATAGTAAAATTGGCTCAGTTTTGAATTATAGGAAGTGGCGCATATGATAAAGGCTGTGGTTTTGTGTCTGTTCAACATTTCAAGGTGGAACTGAAATGAAACTGTAAATATTTTAACAACACCAATTGCTTCTGCCACTAACCAGGACAAGTCATAATGAAAGCTAGATCTGCTGATACAAAGTTAATGTGAAGCAGGGTCCTTATTTAATAACAGGCAAACTTTAGCAATTTTGAGCCTGCTGAGCACACATTCATTTTGTTCCCTAAGAGTACAAATATTAAAATATGTAAATATTTACATTTAATAATAAAATGTGTTTTATGTTTAGTAAATATGCATGAGACAGTAATATGTTGAAAAGCAAATTAAAACATTGAATTTGTATAATCTTTCCACAGTTTGCATACCAGTCTGATATTGGCTGAAGGAGGGAGACCAGTTCTTCAGATTATTAAACTGCCTGGACTGTACCATGCTTTGTAGAAGCTTCTTCTTGAATCTATTAAGATTTTACTGTTAGAATTTGAACATAGTTAGATCCTTTAGTAGTCTGTAGAGAACATTAAAATATATTTTATAGGATAGCCTAAATGATTTCCATTTTCATTCTTTTCTTGGATTTTTAAATCCAAAGCAATAGATTTACAAATTTAGCCTTTGTCCAAACAAGTCAGAGTATTCCACTTACTTGAGCTTTCCTGAGCAGCTGTGAAGGTCTTCTTGAGTTTATGTGTTCATTTTCCAGCGTGAAACTCAAATGCTTAGTCATGAAAGATCATGTGACTACTGTGGGAAATAATGCATTTCTGCCTCCCCCATATCAGTGCGCGAAAGTCTGACAGAGGAAGGAAGGGGATGGGGTGGCCAGGGAACCGAGTGCCCTGTTTCACGCCTCCCCTCCCGTCCTGGAGTGATTATTAATAGTGCCCGCCTCTCACTTTCAGATGTCCTGGTTTGAAGGACAAGTTGTATGGTCACACTCTGAATAACTGTATAAACATCAGGCTGAGTTCAAGCCCACTCCAAATAAAGCATTGTGAAAATTTGGGGGGGCAGTTGGAGTTGACCTCAGTGAGGGGAGGGAAAGACCAGGTATCTTAAATTGGACACTTTGTTAACCGATCAGCATCAGGTGGCAAAGGGTGGCCATCTGGCTCTCGGAAACTCCCCAGTGTCAATAAAGGTTTACAGAGATTCCTCTCTGGGTTTCACTCCTCGGTCGTTTCATAAACTGCAGCCCGAGGGGAGGGGAGGAGGCACCCTGTCCAGCCTTGCTACTGTGCTCATCTTTGGTTACAGCTCTTTTAAGCAGCTGCTAGGATGTTTATGTTTTTAAGTCAGAGAAAAGAAACATTTGAGCTGTTTCCATCGCTGGAAATCGCTTAATCTTACTAAAAATACTGATTATGAAGAGAAAGGTTATAATTGATGTCAGATAGCTTGAAAAAAGGTTGAAGTTGTGTAGTTTTGCGTTCCGAAATGTGCCGGCAGGCTTTAGTGATGTAATAGTCGACCTGCAGTGCCGAGTAATCTGCTGCCCCTCTGTTCCTCCCCCCATCGTTCATATCATTTCACTGACGAGAAACCCTTGAACCTTATAATCGAGAAATGCTTGTGTGAGCCAGGACAGATGAGACTGTTATTCTGGAATTGCTGTATCTATTCTTTAAGACAATGAAGGTATATGACTTCACCTTCTGTCTTTTCTTCCTGTTGGCACGGCAGTCATATATGCTTAGTAAAGCACTGATTCTCTCTCCTTGGCCACATGTACCAGAAAAATATACTGAGTACTTGGGCACGCCACATGCTGTAGAATTGTTAGGCAGGCATCATGTTGTGGACGGTGCTGCAGGTGGAATCAGCCCTGCCGGAATGAAAAACGAATGATCACCCAAAATAGCAGGCTGTGCTCTGGTGAAGTAAGCTGGAATTCTTGCTTTATTTCATCTCATCAACCCTGGGGTGGCTGGACAAAATTTTACAAATGAGTGAAATCGTACACAGGTCTGAAAAAAGCATGATAAGTTTCAGATAACACGTCTCTGTGCAGGTTAGGAGTTAGTATGGTCTAGGAGCTTGCGAAAAGGACATTTTCCAGGCTTCGATGTCATGAAATGTCATTTCATATTTGTTTCATCTTAGTTGTGGGGTGATAGGAATATGCTGATTTCTTATTTAACAGTGATTATTGTATATAATAATTAAGTCATCTTGTTTATTATTGTAAGCATTGAACAGTGGTCATAGTATAAATATTGAGTATATCAAGTATTTTTTTTGTGACCTAATGTGAAAAGTAATGAAGCATTTCAGAATAATTTGGTACAGTGAAAAAGAAAAAAGGCATGAAGCATGCTAGTAATCTTGACAGGCAGGTTCCTGTTGTGAGGAACGGAAGGTCAGATGACAGAATCTGTACAAGTGCCTCCTCCCTCTCTGCGTGTCTTTAAGTCTGCGTGTAGTGGACTCCTGTTTGTTACGGCTGGAGCCTCCTGGGCTCCATGGCCTTTCTGCACATGTGCTGTTGAAACCAAGACGCTCATTCTTGGTCCTTCCCTCTTGCCCAGGATCTTGTTTGCTATGTTAGGTGTTGGTTTCTCTTGAGAATGTAACAAAAGGATAATTTTTGATATATACTTTAGTGTTTAATGGTATGAAAATTAAGGTAGGAATATATAGATGGAGGTGGAGAAGGAAATGGCAACCCACTCCAGTGTTCTTGTCTGGGAAATCCCATGGACAACGGAGTCTGGCCAAGCTACAGTCCATGGGGTCGTGAGGGTCTTGGCATCTAAACCACCACATATAGATGTAAGAATTTTTTTTCTACTAGATAATAGAGCATTCTGGTTATAGCTGGAAGTCAAAATCAAGTGGACAAATATTTATGAAGCTTCTAAATATGAACGTGGCTCCCCTCTGAGAATGGGCATCAGAAATTTTGCTTTGAGTGAACAGTGGATGCATTTTTACCAGGTGTTTTGGGAGATGAAATTGCATGTTTATTTTCTCTCTGTGTTTGCCTTGAATTTGACAGTTAAAGGCAAATTCTGTGCTTATATTTTTGCCAAAGTACAAGGCACAATAGAAGGCTGAAAATTGTTATGTTGGCGGGCAAGAGGGCAGATTCTCTGCCAAATGGCTCTAAATGAGTTGATACAAGGAATTCAAATACTAGGTTTTGATGAAAGATTGTTGAGTTTACTCAATGTTGGTGTTTCCTTTGGTATGCGAGCTAATTAGACAACAACAGCTAATTGGACCAGCGGCTTAGACAGCTTGCCTCTGTTGGCACAGATGCCGGAGGGCGGTGCAGTTGGCGTTCCTGCCGGCCGGGAAGACATCCCTCAAGGCTTCACTGGTAATGTCTTCAGACCTCTCCTGGCCGCTCTCGGAGAACCTTGCCTTCAATGACCGTTGGTAACAAGGGCTGTTCCCGGAGGCCTCTGCTGCTGTCACTGTCTGTAATGTTGGTGTTATTTATACTCACCTGTCTTAATGTATTTCAGCAATCGCAAGCTCTCCCACTCCAGAAAAACAGAGAAATCCCCGATTTGGGAAGAATAAAATCGAGTACAGAGTGTTGAGTGGTAACTTGCCACAGAACAGATGATCACAGTCTTAACTGTGCATGGAAACACCCAGGACTTCTGTTAAAGGTTTGGAGTCCTGGGGCACAACCCTGTCGACTCTTGGGAGGAAGCCGTGGAAGCCAGCCTTTCCCCAGCTTACCCAGACTGGAGCCTGCCTCCTTACGTAGTCGGCAGTCAGAAAGGACTGTAAAACCAAAGCGCTTATAAACAGTTTAAAACAGATTTGGTCTGTAAGTAAGTACTTCAGAGTCAAACTTGATACCCCTCCGTCACAGTGACTTAGCCATGTTTGCTTACGTAGTTACTTCCAAGATGGAACCAGATTAGTGTCCTGGCCACAGAAAGCATATTTGCGGCCACGCCTTTTGTCTAAAGAGTTCATTTACTGTTCCTCACGAAGAATGCACAAGATTTACTGTTCACTGAACAAGGTTAGGACCACGTTGTTATACCGCTTAATTATTTTTATCCTTTTGTAATGCTGTAACACTTAGGTACTTTATTCACATAATTGATAGGTTGGTTGGCCATCATGTAATAAAGGTATGATTTTCAAAGCAGAACATGTTACCTTAAGGAAATGTTTGGCAGGTTATGTTTAGACAGTTAGTGATTTCTTTGATATCATTCACAAGCTTAAATATCTTAATGATTTTTTTAAAAAATCAATGTAATTAAGAAATTCTTTCAAAACCTGTTTAAATGATGCTTGTTTAAAGGAAAGGGTTATCTTCTGGTTTCTCTTCAAACGATAATGATAGGACTCAATAACGGTGATTACTTGGTGCCGGTTGCTCTCTTAAACTCTCATTTAATCCTTAACATTGATTTATTATGAAAAAAGTTAATGATCCCTTAAGTACATACCTTTCCATTTCATTATATTGGTTTTTTAAATTAAACTTCTTAGGTCCAGGTAACTGTAGATTCAACAACAGCCGTAAGACAAGATACTCGGAGTCCTTGGACTCTTTCCAGGTCTTTCTGTCCTCGTAACAAGGTCTTTCACAGAACAGAAGTTTTCACTTTTGACGAGGATTAGCTTATCAAGTTGTACTTTAGTGGATGATGCTTTTGGTGTCAAGTCTAAGAATTCTTTGTCTAGTCTTAGGTCACCAAGATTTGGGGGTGTAGACCCTGTGAGTTAAATTTTAAATTTAATTTCTTATTTGGGCATGATCATTTATCACAGCCAGTGAACGAATGCTGATCCATCGTTGTTGAGTCGGGCTCATGTTTTGTTCCCAGGACCTCCTCTGGATGTCCTGTCACACCCTTCCATGCTGTGTCCGCAGGCTCCTCTGCTCAGCGACGGCTCTGAGACGTCCTTTGGACGGCCTGGACAGCTTTCAGGGACGCTCTTCAGACGCTCTGCTGACTGTCTCTGAGCCGGGTCTGTCTGATGCTTCTCTCATGATTAGGCTGGGTTGTGTGGGTTTGGGTGGGACGGGCGCCGGGCTCCAGTGCCGTTTCTCGCCGTGTCCTGTCCAGGGCGCGCACGCAGCACCCCGTGGCCGCTGCTGTTCCGTCTGATCGCGGGGCTCGGGCCGAGCTCGCCAGGCGTCCCCTGCCACCCACCAGGTAATCGCGGGCAGTCTGTGCGGCTCGCCCGGAGGGCAGGGAGCTGTGGCCCACTCGCGCGTCTTCATTTGCGTTCAGTTCTGCACGCTTTCTTTTCTTCGAGACCCAGCTCGGCACATGGCTTATTTTATACCGATGTGTCATCCAAAGTTTTGGGGTTTTCCTGCTGTGCGCTGTCGATTTCTAGTTTAAGTCCATTACCGTGAAAATATACTCTGATTGCAGTTCTTTTAAATTTTCTGATTGCAGTTCTTTTAAATGTTTTGAAATTTGTTTTATGACCTAGGATGTGGCTTGTCTTGTGGCTTAGGCTCATGTAATCTGCTCTTGTTGGGTGGAGTGTTCTATGTATGTTAATTATGTGTTGCTGGTTGATGATTTGTTATGTTTTTCTATACCCTTCTTGATTTTCTTTTATTTTTAAATAAGCCAGGTTTAGGTTTTAAATGTTTGCATGAATTTTTAAAAATTCTTTAAACTAAGGTTGGGACCTATGTGGATACCCCAACGACAGAGAAATTAGAAAATGGAATATTGGTACAAAACAGCCCAGAGAGAGCCTCATTCACTGAGTCAGCCTTTTGGTCGTGAAGCAAATATTTGTTGACGACCTCACATGTGCCAGGAATCATTTAGGTGCTGGAGACATTGGTTCAGTTCAGTTGCTCAGTCATGTCCAACTCCTTGCAACCCCATACACGCCAGGCCTCCCTGTCCATCACCAACTCCTGGAGCTCACCCAATCGCGTTGGTGATGCCATCCAATTGCCTCATCCTCTGTCGTCCCCTTCTCCTCCCACCTTCAATCTTTCCCAGCATCAGGGTCTTTTCCAATGAGTCAGTTCTTCGCATCAGGTGGCCAAAGTATTGGAGTTTCAGCTTCAGCATCAGTCCTTCCAATGAAAGGACTGGTTGGATCTCCTTGCAGTCCAAGGGACTTTCAAGAATCTTCTCCAACACCACAGTTCAAAAGCATCAATTCTTCGGCACTCAGCTTTCTTTATACTCCAACTCTCACATCCGTACATGACCACTGGAAAAACCATAGCCTTGACTAGACGGACCTTTGCTGGCAAAGTAATGTCTCTGCTTTTTAATATACTGTCTAGGTTGCTAATGGACAAAACAGAAGGAAAACAAAACAAAACATGACTGGCCTGGGGTTTGCATTCTGGTGGAGGAAGAAGCAAGTGGAACATTAAATGAATTATATTGGATTCAGAAGGGAATAAATGCTGTGGAGTAAAGTCAGTCTGGGAAGGGGACAGACAGGAAGGTGCCGGTGAAGGGTGACGGGTGGTGGGGTGTGGTTTTGTTCTGACAGGGTGATGGGAGACGAGCTCTCTGATAAGTTGTCGTTTGAGCAGAGACTTTAAGACGGTAAGAGATCAGGCTGTGTTGGTTTAGTTTCCCTGGGAGAGAAGGTCTCAGGCAGAGGGTACGCTGGCAGGCTGGACGAGGAGGCCGTGTGGACAGAGCGGGGGTGGGGGTGGGGGAGCAGGTCAGAGCGGAGCAGGGGCGCCCTGAACCCCGAGAGCGTCATGAAGACGTGAGCTTTGTGTGGTGGGAAGTCACTGGAGAGTTCTGAGTGGCAGGTAACACGGTTTAGCTTTCATGTCAAGAGAAACGTTGGGTCATTTGTGTGTGTTTACTGGATCTGTTTAATAAAAGACAGTGGAGAGGTAGGAATGAAATGAATGGATTAATTTTTTCTTTTTTAAAAAGAAGAAGGCAGGCTAGATAATTTCAAAGTGTTTCTTCACTTCCCAAACCCCTTTACTTCTTTACCTTTCATAAATCTAAAGCAATCGATTTTTAATTGAAGAAGTGTGAGGGGTGCTGTGGAGTAGTTCTAAATGTGAGCCTGGTCGTGACTTTAGGGGAAGCACCCCCGGCTCCTGTTGCGCAGCGTGACGCGCCGTGGCCCAGGTCTGCGGGGCTCACTGGAGGCACAGGAGGCGTCTCAGTAAGCGCGACAGACGGGCCCGCTGCCACCACGGTGCTCAGCCCGCCCGTCTTCAGCGGCCTGCCGGGCGCGTCATGCCCCCTTGAGCTGAGTGCTGCAAACAGGGTGGTCACAGCAAGAGCAGACGCAGTCGTCAGGGCTGGTGCAGAAGAGGGGACGTGAGGCGCCGATGGCAGACTCTGACGTGACAGCACTTTCAGACGGCCAGGGCCTTGTCACAGTTCTTTCTCTGACAGGTCATTTCATTTAAGTTTCCGTGAAATAAGGACAAGAAAAGACAAGCGTGAGAAAATCGTGTCTTGTGGGTAAAGAAGGAAATCATGATTACAGT
Source organism: Moschus berezovskii (assembly GCF_049115385.1). NCBI lineage: Eukaryota > Metazoa > Chordata > Mammalia > Artiodactyla > Moschidae > Moschus > Moschus berezovskii. The sequence goes on from NC_142485.1 coordinate 2,972,781, forward strand.
GAGTAAAGGCTACAGGAAATGTACACAGGTCGTTTTTCACGGATTCCATGAAAAGTAGACTTTGCAGAGGTTGAACGCAGAGGGTTTGTATGAGGTATGATAAAAAGCCAGTCCAGTTTGCCTCTCTAAAGAATTAAAGAATAAACACCAAGAATGGAAGAGTGCATACCTTGGGCCTTATGTGATGGTGGTCCCACAGCCTCTGTTAGAGTTTCTGAACTGTACCCTGCGGGGTCATCTGTGACCACAGGCTCCTCACGCCTTCATGAATTCTGCCTGTACATCTCTCCAGAGTTAAACACCCTTCTAGGGACCTCTGCATGTGCGTGCCTTACACTGGGTTTCAGTTTGAACCCTGCCTCTGCTGCTAAACCAAGAAGTCTTTGTGGGTATTAGCATGGAACAGATGACCTTCTCATAATCCTCCATAGACGCTCTCCATACAGCAGGGACTCTGGATGCTTTCTGATTCAACAGCTTAGGTAAGCTGTAAGTTACCTAAGTTATAGAAAGTCAGACAGCAGGACCATTAATAATAAGAATTATAATTATATTTTCTGATCCAAATGTCAAAGTAATGGGGTCTGACAGCACATCAGAATCTTTGAAAATTGAGTGACCAGAGAATTCAAGGTATAAGCTCTTTGTATCTACAGAAGAAAATACTTTTTCTCAGGTTTGAAATCCTATTCCCTAATCTGGGGGCTTCCCAGGAGGCACAGGGGTAAAAAATCTGTGTGCAGTGCCAAGAGACAGAAGAGACGCGAGTTTGATCCTGGGTTGGGAAGGTCCCCTGGAGAAGAAAATGGCAGCCTACTCCAGGATTCTTGCCTTGAGAATCCCATGGACAGAGGAGCCTAGCAGGCTACAGTCCATGGGGCCTCAAGAGTAGGATACAACTGAGCACACGCTTGCACACACGTCCTAACTCACTGTGTAAAATACTTGACCAATATGCACTGATTAGCCTATTTCGAGAAGTTATGTCTATATCGAAACTATGTGACAATGGCTCTTTTAAATGTGAAAACTCATGGATGCCTGTCTCATATTAAAAATTTTATGATACATTTAAATAAGTCTGAAAATAAGTGCAGTGGCCGAACAGATCTGGTCTAATAATATCAATTAGACAAATACATTTTATTATTTATCTACACAATAGACTCATGCTTTTAAAGAATCAGCCTTTGTGTAATCATTTTTATTTCTTTCTGTCTTCCCTATAGTTATGATTAAAGACAGTGTCAAGTAGTTTCAGAGTGGGGAGTAGCCCAAACATTCAGCCCTGACCCAGAGAGATAAATGTGTTAGTAATTCTGTGTGATTTCAGTGAACTAACTTTGTGCCAACAAGTGAGGAAAAAAATCAGTTTATTTTAAAAAGTCATATTCCATCACACTAACTTCCTTCCTAGTTTCTCCAATTCTGACAGTAATCCTAATAAAAAAAATGATGATGCTGGTGATGCTGCCACTCTGGGGCCCGGTTAAGCTATTGCTCGGACACCCTCTCTTCTGGCGGACCACTCCGCCTCACCTGCACACCGGGTTCGTGCGCTCCAGCGCCCCGTCTGCAGGAAGCCCTCTGACAGTGGAGGGCCGTGCGCATGATTTCTGTGGGTTACTGTGGTCACTTTGTCTCCACCACACGTTCTAGCGTCTCATCGTGAGGGACTGGCGACGTCCTCTGGCTGGTCTTCTGAATGCAATTCTGTTTGCCCCTGAAAATATAATGAGCTGGGTCCATTCCTTCTTCTCTTTCCCATGCCTGCATTCATAGATCCTAGTGCTGGAAATGCATACATTTGAATAGAGCCCCCATTTTGCTTTTAATGTGAATTGGGAGTCTTATTACTTTCATTTACAAAAAAAATTACCAAATGATTATCCTCCTTGTTCTTGACCTCAATGCTTTATCAGTAAGTCCCTCTAAAAAGGCCTCATTTAGAGACACAATGTTGAGGCTGTCCTTGAGGAAAGAGCAGAATCTCTCTTAATGCACTGTTACATTTTAATGTAATAAAATTCCTGATAGGGTTCGACCAGGTGTTTTCAGTATAATTGTAACAGATTTATGTGACTTTTAAAGTAGTGAGCTCTCCTATAGCTCTATAATTTTGAAAATCATGGTGACCAGAATAACACTTATTTAAATCTAACAAGAGCTGCCAAGATACTTTAAGAAATCATTCTTGTTTACAACCAGGAAAGGTCTGGAGGAGGGGGTCAGTTAATCCACTTCACAAATATGGGACCTAAAATACAGAAAGGTTAAAAGACACATAATAGACTCTCAGTTCGTGTTTGATCTTGTTCACCAAAGTGAAAGTGCTAGGTAAACTGATAGAGTCAAGATTAACGCTGGATCATTCTGACCCTTTGTTTAAAATAAGCTCCCTCAGTGAAGGAAAGCTCACATCAGGCCACAAGGCGGACACCTGCACAGCAAGTCAGGGCAGAGAGGTGCTCTCTTGCGCGCTGTGGCTTGAAAGGTAACCATCGTTTCCCTTAAGCCGTCTCTTCTGCTGCAGAATTTAGCAGTTTTGTGACTTCAGTAATAATCATGAAAATACATGCTAAACCTCATTAATATAAAGCCTAAACTGTTTGGGAAAGTTGGTTTAAATTATCTGCTGTTTATTAGAGAATTTAATCCCAAGGAGTGGGGAGGGAGCCTCCTGAGGGAGGGGGGTGTGTGTGTGTGTATGTATATATATATATAAAATTTTGACTGATTTGTGTTGACGTATGGCAGAAACTATTGTAAAGCAAAAAAAAAAAAAGAATTTAATCTCTGAAAAGACAAAATTTGTTTTTCTTTTTTTTTACTTTAATTTTCTAAAAGAAAATCAAAACACAATGCCAAAAAGATTAACAGTTAAAATTTCACCAAATGAAAAAAATACTATAGAATACACAGTTGTAAAAAGCTACATTAAGTTATTTTACAACTGCCTCAAGCAGCAAAAAGAAAAAAAAAAACCCAATGCCATAGCTAAATTATCCCTCTCTCAAAATAATGCCATTTATGTTGTAAACCATGAGCATCCCATGAAAAGACAGGAACTGCTTTTGTTAATTCATATATATATGCGTGTATCACTTTGCTATACAGCTGAAACAAACACAACACTGTAATACAGTACAATATAAAACAAAAATAAGTAACAGACCTTTGGGGCTTTACACCGAGTTAGAGTTCCTATCAGAGGGGTAACAGCACCACAGCCGCACTGGATCCTCATGAAGGAGGCACACGAATGCCTGGATTACAAGAGTTACAGGAATGAGAGCCGCTCACTTCCCAGAAACTACAGCTCACAGAAAACCAACAAAGGCACGAGATACAGACCATTCACTTATGCGTGTGTGAAACTCAAGAAAGTTCACATCACTCCTACAACATGTCGAAAGTGCCTCAGAATTCACACAGTACTAATCTTCTTGTGGTTCTGGTTAAATTATATATGCCAATTTATAACAAATGGTAAAGTAGCAATCTTAGTCTGTGATTCTTAACCCAAATTCTATGAGTGATTAATGAAAGGGCTTCTGCAGCATCCTTTAGGAAGTTACTGATGGGCAACACTTAGAAACTGAACAAATCAATTCGCAGCAATGTTGATATTGACCTAGAAGTGGGAATCATTTAAAGACAGAGGCTCCAATACTCAGGGCGAGCAGCCACAGTAGATAGATGTTCATGCCCTTGGTTTTCTTCTCTGCTGATGGCTTGTGCTGGAAAATAATGCATTCTGTCTCAAGAAGGTTACAGATAAGATGTGATGAAATGAAAATTGGCTCGTTTTGCTGTAGGTGAGGACACTCCCAAAAAGGATTGCAGATTCCACTAAATAGAAGGCAAGACTTTCTCATTCCGTTGTTTGGAATGAAAGGAGTGAGGGGGTCAGTCTTGTCGACCCTTTGCGACCCCGTGGACTGTACAGGTCATGGGGTCTGCAGGCCAGGGTGCTGGAGTGGATAGCCGTTCCCCCCCATCAGTGGTGTGTACTGCTGTCCCTGCCGGACGCGTGTTGGCTTAGTAGTAACCAGAATCAAGCCGCACTTCTGCAGCCCCGCCAACTACGATGGTGGTGTCTTAGCTGGGTTGTAGTGTATAGATTGAAGTTATATATTGATTGACCCAATTTCTTTCTTTTTAGTAGTTTATGGTGTTTGTGCTGGGTTTCCTGTAAGCAGGTTTTAATTAGCAAAGATTTCTAAGTCCCTGTTCCTGTCAAGACAGGCAGAAACCAGTCTTGGCATATAAAGTTGGCAGGCTGGCCGATAAAAAAAAGGACTATTATTGGGAATAATTTTTTTGAAGAAACTTTTACGAGGTCAGATCTTTATATTTGATGTGTAATAACAACATATGCTGATGAAAGTTTGTGGATCACAAACCAGTTAAATTCTGTTTGGAGGGTACACATATCACCCCAAATAACAGATCAGTAAATGTATCTCAGGAAACAAAAATATGAGAGAATGGATTGCTGAATGGAAAAGCTGTTAGACATTAAGGAATGATGCAGTTTTCTGAAATAGTGTTAGTATTTGCCCTGAAGTTGATCAAAACAAAATTTAACCCTGCCTGTGGAAGTGCAGTTTGGCTCTGCTAAAGATCGCGTCTGATTTCTGAAGCAGTTTCTTCCGTGTCAGCTGTGAGGTACCCATTGCATTAAGTAGCAGGGCAGGATTACAGAGCAAGCCCCGGAGTCCAGCCAGGTTATCATCCTTGTGGCTCTGTGGAATGCTGTTAGCGCGATTGGAAATAGATGGCAGAAGGCTGTCCAAACAGTCGCTGCACGGGGATCTAAACTAGGGGATCACAGCCCAGGCTGACAGAAGTGCTCTGAGGGCACGCCGAGCCCAGCCTCAGAGGGTGAGATGGCTCAGGGCGACCAGGGAATGGTTGTCTCTGGGAATGCAGTGATCAGAAATGAAGGGACTTCTTTACACCAAAGCCACTGACCACAGTGTGAACCTGAAGCACCTGCTCGCAGACAGGGATGCAACGCATGGGTAATAGTTGCAGTTCAACTCAAGGACGATTTACACAGGCATCATGGAAAGGATTAATTCAATGCTTCCTTTAAAGCAGCTCAGAAGCCATTGAAATTATCTTTCATTATCAAGGGAGCAGCAACCTTAGCTACTTATCAAAGACAGAATTTTAAATTATGTTGGTTTGGGTAAAAAAATAATAACAAATGCCCAAATGTAGTTTTTTAGTGTAGAAAATGCCCCTCCCTCCTGCAGTATAAGACACCATTCTGCACATGTTCAGTGCTTTTTCTGTGACATGAAGCCAAAATCTTTTTCATTAGAAATATTGTATTTTATTGATACGGACATGGGCTGTTTGCCTGTCCATGTGCCTTTGAGTAAATCATATTGGTATAATAATATGGAGTAATTTAGTTTAAAAGTTCTGTAGCATAAGAGTGTCACATCATGCTTGAAGAAATGAGAAAAAAAAACTGAACCAGATAAGGATCCAGAGGAAAGTATATTTTCAGATATGGCCAGCCCCCTAACTTAAAGCAAGTTATATCGCCAAATTTCTTCAAAGTAAATAACAGGAACTTGGAATGCACTTTTCCAAAGGATAATAAAAAGCAGATAGGTTCACAGACTGGCTCACAGGTGCCAATTTAACACATAAAGTACCTAAAATATACATTTACATTTAAAAACTAAGATAACCAGTATGAAAGTGTACATGCTTGCTCAGCCACTCAGGCGTGTCCAGCTCTTTTCTACCCGATGGATTGCAGCCCGCCAGGCTTCTCTGTCCATGGGATACTCCAGGCGAGAATATTGGGGTGGGTTGCCATTTCCTCTTCCAGGAGATCTCAGGGATCAAACCTGTGTCCCACTTGCTGTTGTTCAGTCGCTCAGTCGTGTCCGACTCTCTGCGACCCCAGGGATGGCAGCGTTGTCAGGCTTCTGTGTCCTTCACTGTCTCCCGGAGCTTGCTCAAACTCATGTCCATCGAGTCGGTGATGCCATCCAACCATCTCATCCTCTGTCCCCCCTTCTCCTCCTGCCTTCAGTCTTTCCCAGCATCACGGTCTTTTCCAGTGAATCAGCCCTTCCCATCAGGTGGCCAAAGTATTGGAGTTTCAGCTTCAGCATTAGTCCTTCCAGTGAATATTCAGGCTTGATTTCCTCCCTGCCCACCAGAGCAAAAACCCAGTTTTACCCACAGCCAGTCCATCCCTTTAGGAAGCTTGCAGAAACTTCTTAGCCTCATCCATCAGAGAGTGACAGAATAAAAACCATAGTCACAGAAAACTAACCAAAATGATGACATGGATCACAGCCTTGTTTAACCTAATGAGACTATGAGCCATGCCACGTGGGGCCACCCAAGATGGACAGGTCAAAATGCAGTCCACTGGAGAAGGGAATGGCAAACCACTTCAGCATTCTTGCCTTGAGAACCCCATGAGCAGCATGAAAAGGCATGTCTCCAGAGTCTCCTGCATTGGCGGGAGATTCTTTACCACTGAGCCACCAGGGCACTCCAACCACTGTGTATACATACCTTTAATTAAGCGAAGTGGAAAAAATTGAAGAAATAAGTCAATAAAATAGTCAGATATTAAATGGTCCTTTTGCAGAAAAGCTGTTTAAAAGAAGGTGGTTCTGAATCGGTAGGTTGTAAGAACAGACAGAGGGTACAGGGAGTGTCTGCCACTGAGATCACAGGCTGACATGACCCAGCAGTGAGGAAAGGCTGGTTCCTGCTAGAGCAGATACGGAGCTGTTTGAACATTTTGGACTCTATTTTGAAATTTGTATTGGAGCAGGGCAGGTGTTTTAAAAGTTATGATGAAGGGGAAATGAGAAGCCTTGATTTCTTCCTCTGCTTATCTCTTAAAAGCCAGTTGACCTCTTTGCCATTCTATATATTGATGCTCGTTGGTGATTTCAGCTACTTCTAATGTTTAATCATCATCTGTTTGCAGGACTTCCAAATCTATACTCCTAATCTATAGCTTTTCTCGTATATTTGCTAGTGTGTGTGTGTTCAACTATCTACTGAATATTTCCATATAGATGTTCCTCTGACACTTTAAATTCACTGTGTCCAAACCCCAAAATGTTACTGTACGTAAAACTCTTCAACTGCTCTTTTTTGCCTTCAGGTAAAGCATATAAAGTCTTTAACTTGAATTGCAGTACCTTTATGGTTTTCACAAGTTACCTCTTACCTCAGTTACCTCTTACCTCCTGGCACAATGAAGGGCTGACCTTCTAGCAATTTACTGGAAAAAAAAAAAACACATACCACTTCTTCTCTTGTCTGGTCCTTCGCACATGCTTTTAAAAGTGTAAACAAACTGTAGAAAAACACAATAAACTTAAAACAGCTGTTTGTTTTGAAGTGTATAGTTTCCTTGTGTTTGTAATCCTAAATGCTACTCAAGCCATGGATTTTAATTACCTATGTTCAAGGAAACCCATGTTGACCTGAAACACACTGCCTCCCAGATATTTCCCCAGCAAAGAAGAGCTCATATGATTAGCAGAGAATTGCAGATCACAGTCCACAACCATAGTGAGCCACAAGCCACCGGCAAAGTCCCCGACCAGGGAAATAAAATGCTCTTATAGAGCGAAAGACATTTAGGAGGGCTGTAATAAACAGAGCCCATGGCTTTTATTGGCTGAGCCCTTGCCTGGAAAGAACAGCAGCTTTCTCTTTCCTGCTGGGCTCTGCTGCCTTCACAGGCTGTGATTCACTATGCTCACAGTAAAGTCAGGCACTTAGGTTTTTAAAGTAGGAGTACTTGTAACACAATTTAAATTATGTTATTGTGTTACATTTTATAAGCTGTAGATAATAAAGTTGTTAATCCTGGAGAATTATCAATAAGTGTAAAATCTCTGAAGACATAGCCACTGTTTTAAAAACATGGGTTATTGTACCTCCTACAGTGTGGGGATGTAAACTGATGCAGTCACCATGGAAAACAGTCTGGAGGTCCCCCCAAAACTAAAAGTAGAGGTGCCTTCTGGTCTGACAGTACTCTTAATTCAAAAAGATTCATGTACCCTGTGTTCACAGCAGCACTGTTTACAACAGCCTGGCCGTGGAGACAACCGAAATGTCCACTGACAGAGGAGTGGATAAAGAAGATGTGTGTGTGTGTGTGTGTACATATACATACGTGTGTGCATACACGTGTTCATATACATGTGTGTACATGCGTATACATACATGCACGCGCACACATGTTTGTGTACACGGTCATATGTGTGTATGCACACAGTGTGTGTGTACATATACGTGTGTGCATATACACACGTATGTGTGCACACATGGGTGCACATGTACACACATGTACGTATAGATGCGTCTGTACACACGTGTGTACATATACGTGTGCATATGTATACGTGTGCATGCGTGTACATATGCATATGTGCACGTGCATATACACATGTGTATATGCATGTGTGTATGTGCATGTGTGTATGTGCACGTGTGTCTGCCATACACGTGTGTATACACACACGTGTGTATATGCATTTGTGTATATACGTGTGTGCGTGTGTATATACACACATGTGTTTACATATACACATCTGTGTGCATATATGGTCACACATACACACAGTGAAATATACTAAGCCATAAAAAGAATGCAGTCACACTCTTTGCAGCAACATGTGTGGACCTAGAGATGATCGTAGTGAGTGAAGTCAGTCAGACAGAGTCACGTGACGTGATACCATTGGCGTGTGGAATCTAAAGTGACACAGATGGAGCCGTCTGTAAACAGAGACAGACTCAGAGACGCAGAGAGCAGCCTTCGCTGCCAGAGGGCCGTGGGGGTGGGGGTGGGGGTGGGGGTGGAGCGGAAGTTCTGGGTTAGCAGGTGCCGACTGTCACACAGAGAAAGGAGGGAAGCGAGGCCCTGCTGAGTGACGCCTGGGGTGGCAGTGAGCGGGAGGATTATGGGGACCGGCCCACTGGCCGCGCGGGACCCTGTGGCCGGCAGCGCCCGCCGCCCTCCCACTGCCTCTTCCCTCCGCCTCCAGGTCACAGTGGCCTGAGACACTGGGAGACTGGTGTATAACAGTGTTAGCATAACCAACGAGGTACCCAAGAAAGCGCTTTTATTTCCATCTAAAAGTCAGTCACTTACTTGAAAAAGGACTTGATGAATCAGGCTCCCAAAAAGAATAAATTGGCTGTGAACTGAATTCTCATTGGAATAAAAAAGTACCAGCAGGCATTTCTAAGTGATCCTTGTAAGGTGTTGTGTTTTATAAGTAACCTGTCCCTTCCTGAACTGATCCTCCATAATTCAGAAGGGCAAGAGTTGCTCTGCTCCCAACCTTTCAGCCGGCAGGATCCTGGCAGGACAGTCCTGAGGGGCCGTGCAGAGCGTGGAAGGAGTGACTAACACAGACACACGCCCACATCCACCACCACCGTCACCACCTTTGAGATTTTTAAAATAAATAAACTCAATCCTGTGCTTGCAAAAGACCCTTTAACCTATTTTCTCTGAGACACTGTGTGTAAACTAATGGCTTATGATCATTTGCTATTTTCTGTTCGTGGACAGGAGGGTTTATCGATTCACTGAGATACTGGATAGCTTTTCTCATTTTGCTAATGGGGTATGTTTCTGCACATTTCGTTGCACGTTTACCTGGAAGGAAACGAAATCTGATCATCTGGTTTGAGTCTGCATTGTAACCTAAGCGTGAATCTATAGAGCTAGCACTGCCAATACAGTCCAGCTGTTTTAAATGCGGGAAAACAAAAGAGATCAACAGGGAGATTATCTAAGTCTTCCTTAGAAAAGAAGGATGAAATAAAGTGCGCTTGCGGTGAAGAGGGCTGGGAGCACAGGCGCCTTGCCTTCAGAGCAGCAGAAATGCTGTGTGGGCCTTCAGACGGGTCACAGGGCTGGCTTACTGAGAATGGAGACGCAGCTGAGTTCAAGCAGGTCCCAGCTTCTGCACTAGTTATGTATCACAGCTTGCTCTATCCAGCTAAGTATTGAGAGCCTGGAATTCACTTTCCCAGTTTAATTATTTTGTGTACTGTTGTTAAAGTCCCATGATTTTTCATTAAAAAAAAAAAAGCCGCAGTGTACCTGAAATACGGAACATCGTCAGCAAATCCAATTCTGAATCAAGAGAAAGAGTGCTCACAGGTGTAACTAAAAACAAAGCAAACACCCGTATGTCCGCTGTCGGCGTGCCAAGGTCCCCTTAGATCCCTGTCGCTGGCGGCGGGCGTCTGAGCACTTCCGCGCAAGTGTGCACACGCGCCTGGAGGCCGAGGCCCGGGCCGGTGCTCAGGAGGACTTCACGACGTGAAGGCGGCGCCGGCTGGGGGTCCTCACCGAGCCCGGCCTTTCCGCCGTCAGCAGGGTCCCGGCTCCGGGTCTCCCTCCGGGGTTCACAGCCGGCACACAGGGTGGAAGGGGGCTCAGGAGCCCCGATGGGCCCCGAAGGGAGGCCCGCGGCCCTCTGCCTGAAGCGACCGCGGTGACTCGGCCAGCAGAGCCTGGTCACGGAAATCTTAACAAGAGGACGTTTCGGTGGGATTTTTTTATTCCCGGTAGAGAAGTTTCGTAGTGTTATGGTTTCCTTTTCTTCATGGTACACACATTCTCTTAATATTTCTCCCTTGCATTCAAGGTGGAGTAGCAGCTTTAGCCCCGCCCTGGTTTCGCTGTCTCCTCACCCTGCAGGCCCCCGCCACACAGGCTGGCTTGGAGCTCGTCTGGCAGGACCATAGCCCCTTCTGCCCCTGGGCTCTGCACGCTTTCCTGTGGTCCCAAGTCTCCCTCACCCCTTTCAGATTTCCAGCTGAGATGCCGCCTCCTCAGCAGGCATATTTAACTGTCTGCTGGCTGTCTCTCCCCTTAGCTGAGTCGCTCAGGAGGGTAGGAACCGGGCCATTGTGTTTCGTCTCTGTACCCAGAGTTTAGCGCTGTGCCTGGGATGATGAGAACTCTATGAGTACACAGTCCTGGAGAAACAAGCGGGAATCTCTGTGCGACATTTCTTCAGGGGTGACCAGCTGCTTCATAACTATTTTAAACTCACCATGCTTTACTAACTTCCCAGGCAGATGCCCAGTCTCATGACGAAACAGTATCAAAATACTTTGGAAAGGAGCCTCTCTCCCAAAGATACAAATCCTTCCGTTCAGTTCAGTTCAGTTCAGTCGCTCAGTCGTGTCCAACTCTCCGCGACCCCATGAATCACAGCACGCCAGGCCTCCCTGTCCATCACCAACTCCCGGAGTTCACTCAAACTCATGTCCACAGAGTCGGTGATGCCATCCAGCCATCTCATTCTCGGTCGTCCCCTTCTCCTCCCGCCCCCAACCTTTCCCAGCATCAGAGTCTTTTCCAGTGAGTCAACTCGTCGCATGAGGTGGCCAAAGTATTGGAGTTTCAGCTTCAGCATCAGTCCCTCCAATGAACACCCAGGATTGATCTCCTTTAGAATGGACTGGTTGGATCTCCTTGCTGTACAAGGGACTCTCAAGAGTCTTCTTCAGCACCACAGTTCAAAAGCATCAATTCTTCGGCGATCAGCTTTCTTCACAGTCCAACTCTCACATCCATACATGACCACGGGAAAAACCATAGCCTTGACTAGACGGACCTTTGTTGGTAAAGTAATGTCTCTGCTTTTTAATATATTATCAAGGTTGGTCATAACTTTCCTTCCAAGGAGCAAGTGTCTTTTAATTTCATGGCTGCAGTCACCATCAGACAGTGATTTTGGAGCCCAGAAAAATAAAGTCTGCCATTGTTTCCACTGTTTCCCCATCTATTTCCCATGAAGTGATGGGACCAGATGCCATGATCTTTGTTTTCTGAATATTGAGCTTCAAGCCAACCTTTTCACTCTCCTCTTTCACTTTCATCAAGAGGCTTTTGAGTTCCTCTTCACTTTCTGCCATAAGGGTAGTGTCATCTGCATATCTGAGGTTATTGATATTTCTCCCAGCAATCTTGATTCCAGCTTGTGCTTCTTCCAGCCCAGAGTTCCTCATGATGTACTCTGCATATAAGTTAAATAAGCAAGGTGACAATATACAGCCTTGACGCACTCCTTTTCCTATTTGGAACCAGTCTGTTGTAGCAGCACAATTATTGCAGAAACCCTTCTGTGTGTGACAGGCAGACAGCACACGACAGAGAGTGTGCACAGACGCTAAACTGCTGCTGCTGAAGATGCAGGAAGGGGCGTCAGAGATTCGCCAAACAAGACTGGTACTGATACTCTTCTTCTGTTAAGTAAATGTTAGGTCCGTCAAACAAATAATCTTTTAAGTTAAAATATCAGTTATCCACTTTTGTTTATTAGTTCAGGTTCCAGAGCTTCAACCAAGTTGTGTCACTTCTGACTTTTTCTCCTGTCCCTATACTAATTCTCTTGCAGGGTTTTAAAATCAACACACTTTTTAAATTTAAGTGAATACATTTATTACCCATTAATAAAAAATTTGACAGCTACCTGCCAGCATCTTGCTGCCGACAGCTGACATAGTCTGACAGACGTGAGCTCGACCTGCTGCTCACTGCAGAGGAGGGTCTGGTTACATAACACTTGTGCTATTAAGGTTGCAAAGGACGAACACCTCATACTCAGCTCCAGTGCCCACATTTATATTGCGGGAGTGATCAGTACCACAGCGGGATTTTTCTGGCGCAGCACACATAGCTTTGAAACTTCAAAAATAATTTAAAAGCATTTTCAGTGAACCTTCTCTATGCAGTAGTGAAAGTAAAATGTGTATGATTTTAACGTAGACTGTGGTATCTTTTACTCCTCATTTGCGGTTAGCTTTGAGTATATTCTGCTTACTGGCTGAGTTTCCTTTTTAGACAGGTGAGTAAACGTCATGGGTTTGAGCTCACTTTGTGTTCTTATTTTAAGAAACTCGTGTGGTTTCCTGTTCTGCTTTTAAATACCTCTCAGCTGTAGCCATAAATCTCACATTATAGGAGATTAAGAAAATATCATGGGAGGAATAGCTAACTTTAAGATACCAGAAATGGATGTTGGACGTTGGTAATGACCGTGTGTGTCCTCAATAGCATGAATGTAGTTATCTGTCCAGTTGTTTCTAGGGATAAAAATGGGATTAATTACAGGTTTTCATTTGCTACAGGCATACATATAAGAGATGTGTAAAAGCTGTTGAAAACTTGATATTTCAAATATTTTTAAGATTTAAAAAATAACATGTATTAAGCTAGTGGCTAAGTGGGTGAAGAATCCACCTGCAATGCAGAAGATGTGGGTTCGATCCCGGGGTCAGGAAGTTCCCCGAGAAGGAAATGGCAACCCACTCCGGTATTCTTGCCTGGAAAATCCCGCGGACGGAGGAGTCTGGCGGGCTACAGTCCCTGGGGTCGCAAAGAGTCAGACATGACTTAGCTCCTAAACAGCAGCAAATCTACCAGGTGCTATACTAAGCACTTTATCTGTTATTTCATTTAATTGTCTCAAAACCCGAAGGGAGATAAGGAATTGAGGCTTAAAAAGTGTAAAGTAACTTGCTAGAGGTTACCCAGCTAGTGAGGTGCGCAGGTGAAATTTCACACACAACTGTTGGATCCCAGAGCCTGAGCTCTGTACACTTTCCATTTCAGATTCTAAAGACCGCCTTTCACTAGGTCCTCCCAGTATTCTGTGCCGTATCATAGAAGAGGATCCCGTAGATAAACAGGCCACGGACTGATCTAGTAGATGTGGAAACCATCCTCCTGGTTTCTTTCACATCCAGGCTTTTGCACATCTTCAAACTCTGGTCTCCTAAAGGTGGAAATAATATTGACCTCACTGTGAAAATAATCAGGCAGCAGTACCGTAAACTATCATTAATGATTGCCTAGATTTATTATAGCAAGCGAAATCATAGGGTAGCATTCTTTAGACGCAGACTGAAGCGTGCATACACAGCTACTCCTGCTTCAGCGCTCTTGCCAAAGGAAGCGATTTCATCATTCCAGGTGTGTGGGTCCCCAGGCCTCGCTGATGGAGAACAGTGCAGATCCCATCATGGTCAGGCGTTTGCTTGTCAGCTGTCCACCCTCAGAGCAGAAGGTGGGCTCAGTGCCAGCCAGCTGCATGGAATGTTTGGGTGAATCTAGTGATCGGAGAGAAGCATGGCTAACACCCAGGTCTGGAAGAGATGCTTGAGGCTGAAGCTAGTAAGAATACACGTCAAACGTCTAAAGTAAATTACGTACAGGAAAGGTCTGCAAAAGCAGCACATCTGGCTTGTGATTTGAAAGACAAGTATCTCAACACACATTGTTCGGTAGTGGCCGACCCGGAATTCATTCAGTGGAAGAAATCTACAAATTTGTGCGTTACAACAGAGGACATGCACCATGCATGCATTTATTAATAATTATACACATTCCTTTATATACTTTAATTAAAGTACCTTGGATTATGTATTCCTTATTATATCATGTTTTACTAAACAGTATATTACTGAATATTGTTTTATAAAACCCACATACACTCTATAGGCTGTTGATGGAATCTTTAGTAACAGTACTTTGACTGTATACAATTTCAGCCTACAAGTCAGCTTTGACTCTAGAGTACAGAAATAAGGAGATTGACATTGTAGTAACAGGCATAGTAAGAAGGGACGTTTCAGGATCTGGACATGTTACAGTTTAAAAAAAATTGCAGTGTGTTTGCAAATATCCAAGAGCAAAGATGTCCTAGTTACAGGTAGCTGGCCATGGTTCTTCATACAGAAGCATGCAGAGGAAAGGGAAAGACCCTTCATATTAAGGAATAGTGGCGCGAGGAGCGGTCACTAAACGCCCACTGCAGTGTAGCGGGCCTGCCTGTTAGAGTCTCTGTAGCGGAGAGGGGGCGGCCTGCTGGCGCGTGTGCAGGCCCTGCCGGCTTCTCCTGCGCCGCCGTTGTCTGGCTGGCGTGTCTTGCTGTCCACACCCTGGCACCCGGTTACGAACACGGTAAAGATCAAGTGTTCTTCACCCTTGTGCTCACTGTAGTGCCCGAACTGAGGGGACCAGCATCTCAAAACCATCAGGTGACTTTCTCTGTTTCTTGCATTAGGTAGCATTCTTACGGCAAATTAAAAAGTGATTTACTGGTTTGTAAATCAGTCTCTTGTGAGTTTGGAAAGCTCAGAGTAATTTCTCAGAGCTGATTCCCTTCGGTGAAGTGATGTAATCAGATTTCAGTGGAATGTACATGTGCCAGAAACGGACAGGGGACAGAGCCCCCATGCATTCCTGTACGTGAAACGCCTGTTTGCTTCTCCAGTGCGTATCCGTGGGGTTTCATGATCAGCCAGCCTCTTCTCTGATGCTGCGTCACATCTTGTGATGTCCAAATAGGAATGAGTGTAGATTTCTTTTTATTTTTGTCTTTTATTATTATAGAAAAACATAACTCTCCACTTCTTGAATGGATTATAATGTATATAAATATAGTAAAGGAAGAAAATCTCTTTATATAATCTAGAGATTTAAAGCAATTAGACTGACAAATGAACAAAAGTAGTAATTTTATTAGCAACCCTTAGGGGCAAGAGGCAGCAGTTTCTGTCTTGAAAGTCCCAGCAAATCTGATCTGTGTACTGTGAGTGCAGTTCACAGGATGGTTTTTTAAGTTGCAAGGCAATGGGTTTTACTCTGAAGCTACATCCTGAAAGGAGAAAAATGAACTTAGAGCCAATATTAGCAGGTGATACTTAAATTACGGGTTATGCATGCTTAATGTCGTAGACCGAGGCAAGATGGGACACCTGGAGGCCTTTAACTTTAATAATTGGAGTCAGTGAAGTAGGATTTTATAGGGGCTTCCCAGGAGGTGCTAGTGGTAAAGAACCCACTTGCCAATGCAGGAGACATAAGATACATAGGTTCAATCCCTGGGTCGAGAAGATCCCCTGGAGGAGGGTATGACAACCTGTTCCAGTGTTCTTGCCTGAGAAGTTGCATGAACAGAGGAGCCTGGTGGGTCCATGGGGTCGCAAAGACTCAGACACAACTGAAGCGACTTAGAACGTCCGCACCATAGCATGTTAACAATGGTTGGTTAGTAGTAACTCAGAAAGCAAACTATTTTCTTACTAAAGCACGTTTTACTAATTCAGATTCATACCTGTACATTTAAATGTATAGAATAATTTATAGGTGGTAATCTATCTTTTTAAAAAGATAAATAAAAAAGAATATAAAACATTTGTCAGATTTTAAACTCAATAAGTTTGAAAGACCCATGATTGCTTACCTTCGTAGTCTAAAGAACTGGGTACAAGAAAAATTAAACCATTTAATTTTATTATTAAAGATGAAAAATCCCCAGTTGAAATGTTTATGCTATTACAAAGATTTTACGCCCGCCATCTGAGTTTGACTTAACGTTTGAAGTATCAGGTGGTTATTCCACACTAATGTAGCAGCGCTGTTGGCAGCATGTCGGGATTGTGTCACAGTGATGGAAGTCCTCTTTGCAAAAAGTTTTCTGTTTTGTTTTATAGAACACTTAGTGACTATTTGCATTTACAGTGCTTTAAAACAACAGTTATCACGTTAACTTTGAAATAGTTAATGTTATTTACTTGTATTTTGGGCTTTCATTAAATAATCCCAACCTCTCCTAAGAGGTTCATACTGTTAGGACTAGAGTGAGCATATTATTTATCAGCCAAACTTTTGGGGAGTGAGAGGGAACACTGTTATTCAAACTAAATCTGCCGGGACAACCTGTAAAGCAGGTCACCCAGTGTAATAGTAGACTGTTACAATGTTATAGTACAGTACCTGCACTATTGTACACCCTGATCATCAAAGCAGTGCATCTGTGGTGAAAGGCCTTCAGAATCCCTGTTTGGGAAAACTGGACCACGCTGCTGTGAGGTCTGGGTCTCCCTCACCTCCAGGTCTCTCCAGGACTTGTTCTGGTCATTTGCACGAGGACGCGCCCAGCGTCTGGTGCCCAGCACGGGAGGGTGAAATGGGTGAACCTTGGGCCCCAGACTAGGAGAGCCGTGTGCTGGGGTTGTGTAGAGCTGTGGCGGGAACGAAGGGGCTTGGGGACCAAACAGGGAGGCCGGGCTCTCCTTCCTGGTTAAACTCCGCGGGAGCGTCTCTTATGGGATGGCCAGAATTTGAAATGCCGGTTTGGTGTTTTACTCAGTACCCACTCAGAGAAACACGGTGACCATTCATAAGATACGACTGATAAGGAATACATATCCAACACATATGAACAGCTTATACAACTCAATATCGGAAAAACAAACCACCCGATTAAAAAATGGACAGAAGAACTCAGCAGACATCTTTCTGAAGAAGAAATGCAGATGGTCAGCAGCACAGCAGCCTTAATCATGTGGGAAATGCAAATCAGAACCACAGTGAGATACCCCTTCACAGCTGCCAGAACGACCGTTATCGGAAAGAACACAAATGTCGATAAGATTGTGTCAAAACAGAAATTCTTGTGCACTGTTGCTGGGGATATAAATTGGTGCAGCCGCTGTGAGAAACAGGATTGCAGATTTCTCAACACACTAAATTCTTGTGCACTGTTGCTGGGGATATAAATTGGTGCAGCCGCTGTGAGAAACAGGATTGCAGATTTCTCAACACACTAAATTCTTGTGCACTGTTGCTGGGGATATAAATTGGTGCAGCCGCTGTGAGAAACAGGACTGCAGATTTCTCAAAACACTAAATTCTTGTGCACTGTTGCTGGGGATATAAATTGGTGCAGCCGCTATGAGAAACAGGACTGCAGATTTCTCAAAACACTAAACACAGGTGCGCCGTGTCAGTGCCAAGGTGCTGCAGCCACCTCTGACTCCGTGACCCCGTGGATATAGCCAGCCAGGCTCCTCTCTCATGGGACTCTCCCGGCAAGGATACTGGAATGGGTTTCCACTCCTCTCCAGGGGATCTTCCCGACCCAGAGATCAAACTCGGGTCTCTTACGGCTCCTGTGTTGGCATGCAAGTTCTTTACTACCAGCGCCACCTGGGAAGCCCAAGTACCAAGTAGCTCCACTGCGTACTTGGTATCCTGGACCCAGTAATTCCACTCCTGCCTATATATCCCCCCAAACAAAAACACTTAATTTAGAAAGATACATGCATTCCCAGTGTTCATAGCAGCACTGTTTATAGTAACCACATATGGAAGGAAACTGTGTCCACCAATAGGTGAATGGACATGAATGTGGTACCTGTGTATAATGGAATATTACTCAGCCACGAGAAGAGAATGAAACAATATCATTTGCAGCAGCAAGGATGAACTTGAAGGGCACTGTGTTAAGTGAAACCAGTCAGAGAGACAAACACTATATGATGTCAGTTACACGTGAAGTCTAAAATTACCACAAACCAGTGACTGCAACAACAGAAGCAGACTCAGCAGATGGAACAAACTCGTGGTTGCCCACGGGGAGAAGGGCGTGGGGAGGGGCAGTACAGGGCTGGGGACTCAGAGGGGGAGACTCAGGGATCAGAGCAGCTGTGAGCCCACACACCACACAGGGAATAGGGCCAGTGTTTTGTTGTTTTTGTTGTTCAGTGGCTCAGTCATGTCCAACTCTGCGACCCCATGGACTGCAGCACAGCAGGGCTCCCTGGCCTTCCCCAGCTCCCAGAGTTCACTCAGACTCATATGTCCATCGAGTCGGTGATGCCATCCACCATCTCATCCTCTGTCGTCCCCTTCTCCCGCCTTCAATCTTTCCCAGCATCAGGGCCTTTTCCCATGAGTCTTCTTCGTATCAGCTGGCTAAAGTATTGGAGTTTCAGCTTCAGCAACAGTCCTTTCAATGAATATTGAGGATTGATCTCCTTTAGAATGGACTGGTTTGATACCTTTGCAGTCCAAGGGACTCTCAAGAGTCTTCTTCAGCACCACAGTTCAAAAGCATCAATATTTTGGCTCTCAGGTTTCTTTATAGTGCAACTCTCACATCCATACATGACTACTGGAAAAACCATAGCCTTGACTAGACGGACCTTGGTTGGCAAAGTAATGTCTCTGCTTTTTAATATGTTGTCTAGATTAGTCTTAACTTTTCTTCCAAGGAGCAAGTGTCTTTTAATTTCATGGCTGCAGTCACCATCAGACAGTGATTTTGGAGCCCAGAAAAATAAAGTCTGCCATTGTTTCCACTGTTTCCCCATCTATTTCCCATGAAGTGATGGGACCGGATGCCATGATCTTGGTTTTTTGAATGTTGAGCTTTAAGCCAACTTTTTCACTCTCCTCTCTCACTTTCATCAAGAGGCTCTTTAGTTCCTCTTCACTTTCTGCCATAAGGGTGGTGTCATCTGCATATCTGAGGTTACTGATATTTCTCCCAGCAATCTTGATTCCAGCTTGTGCTTCCTCCAGCCCACCGTTCCTCATGATGTACTCTGCATATAAGTTAAATAAGCAGAGTGACAATATACAACCTTGACGTACTCCTTTTCCTATTTGGAACCAGTCTGTTGTTCAGTGTCCACTTCTAACTGTTGCTTCCTGACCTGCATACAGATTTCTCAAGAGGCAGGTCAGGTGGTCTGGTGGTCTGGTGTTCTCATCTCTTTAAGAATTTTCCAGAGTTTGTTGTGGTCTACACAGTCAAAGGCTTTGGCATAGTCAAGAAAGCAGAAATAGATGTTTTTTCTGAAACTATTGCTTTTTCAATGATCCAGCAGATGTTGGCAATTTGATCTCTGGTTCCTCTGCCTTTTCTAAATCCAGCTTGAATTTCTAGAAGTTCACGGTTCACATACTGTTGAAGCCTGGCTTGGAGAATTTTGAGCATTACTTTACCAGTGTGTGAGATGAGTGCAATTATGCGGTAGTTTGAGCATTCTTTGGCATTGCCTTTCTTTGGGATTGGAATGAAAACCGACCTCTTCCAGTCCTGTGGCCACTGCTGAGTTTTCTAGATTTGCTGACATATTGAGTGTAGCACTTCCACAGCATGATCTTTTAGGATTTGAAATAGCTCAACTGGAATTCCATCACCTCCACTAGCTTTGTTTGTAATGATGCTTCCTAAGGCCCACTTGACTTCGCACTCCAGGAGGTCTGGCTCTGGGTGAGTGATCACACCATTGTGATTATCTGGGTTGTGAAGATCTCTTTTGTACAGTTCTTCTGTGTATTGTTGCCACCTCTTCTTAATATCTTCTGCTTCTGTTAGGTCCATACCATTTCTGTCCTTTATTGAGCCCATATTTGCATGAAATGTTCCCTTGGTATCTCTGATTTTCTCAAAGAGATCTGTAGTCTTTCCCATTCTGTTGATTTCCTGTTTCTTAGGAAGGCTTTCTTATCCCTCTGTGCTATTCTTTGGAACTCTTCATTCAGATGGGTATATCTTTCCTTTTCTCCTTTGCCTTTCACTTTTCTTCTTTTCTCAGCTACTTGTAAGGCCTCCTCAGACTACCATTTTGCTTTTCTGCATTTCTTTTTCTTGGGGATGGTTTTGATCACCACCAGGATCCTGTACAGTGTTATGAACCTCCATCCATATTTCTTCAGGCACTCTTTCAGATATAATCTCGTGAATCTATTTGTCACTCCCACTGTATAATAGCAAGGGATTTGATTTAGGTCATATCTGAGTGGCCTAGTGGTTTTCCCTGCTTCCTTCAGTTTAAGTCTGAATTTTGCAATACGGGAAAAAAAGATTTAAAAAAATCCCAGTATTTTATAATAACTATCAGTGGAGTAAAACCTTTAAAAATTGTGACTCATTATTGTACACTTGTAACTCATGTAGTATTATACAATAACTACACTTCAATAACAAGTAAATAAAGTCAAAAAAGAAGAAAAAGAAAAGACCATTAGAGTGGTGATCACATTCTCCAGGATTCTGGAGGCAGGAGAACGGGATGTGTCTAGCATCCCTCTTCAGTTGATGCAGTTTTCCTGCTGCTGGAGATGATGTTTGAACAGGGAGGGCTGAACATTTACATGAATAAGGGGCCACAGAAGGGGCAGGTCAGGCAAGAGGGGAGGGGCCTGGGGAACACATGGTGGGGTGGCCTCGGCCAGGATGGGTGCGGGGGAGAGAGGGCGTGCTTCCGGGGGGCCGTGGGCGTGGGCAGCTGCTGGCGGACAGTGAGAGAAGCACCTCTGTGTGGACACACGGCCTGCCTTTAATCCATGCCTGTCCAATCCTCTCACATTTTAGACAGGTCTCTCATCTCAGAAAAACAGCAGCGTGAGTAGACTTGCTCTGTTTTCCCCTCCCTCGTTCCAGTGATTTTCACAGCAATGCCTCTGTGCTCCCAGGAAAAGAAAGGTCTGTAGCTTCACATTATCTTTAAATGTGCTTTTGTTGTGTGCTTATCTGCACTGCGGACGTTCAGTGTACAGACCCCATGGTGCATGCTCCATTTTTAAAATGGGGAAACCACGTAAGGAAGTTAAATGAGGAAAGAGGGAGAAACATCAAAACAGAGGGCAAAT
Organism: Moschus berezovskii; assembly: GCF_049115385.1. Classification (NCBI taxonomy): domain Eukaryota; kingdom Metazoa; phylum Chordata; class Mammalia; order Artiodactyla; family Moschidae; genus Moschus; species Moschus berezovskii. The sequence goes on from NC_142485.1 coordinate 2,994,277, forward strand.
AGCAAGGTTAAATTGAGTGCCGTTAACCCCCTGCTGACACCAACTAATAGTGTAGGAGCAGCAGCAGGAGTCTGAAACACAGGTTACTGTTGGAAAATTTCAGCTCATGACAGTTATAAATGAAATATATTGGCCAGTTTTTCTTCCTAGGGTGTCCCTTTAAAGAACATTTAAAAGGTAACATCAAAGATGCTGCTTGGCATATATGCAGTAGAAATAACAAAAGCTAAAATAATATCTTAGTCTGAAGTTAGAAGTCAAGGGTGTTTTCTGCATGCCTGTAAAAAAAGTAAGGTATAATTTATGTACCACAAAATATATAAACATGAAGTTTTATTTACCCATCATATAACTTAGTGACTTTTCAGATCGGAACAAACCCATGTACACAGCAATCCGATCAATGCTCTGAACCTTATCACCACCCCCAGAAAGTTCCGTCATGCCTCTCAAAACCATGTCAATAATTATTCAGAGGTTTGGTTCTCTAGTTATTCTCAATTTACCTCCAGTTCTATATAAACGACCGTATCGGTTTCAAAATTACAGGATTGTAGTATGCGGCCTTCTCCTCTCCCCAGTGTGTTTCCAGAGCAGTTCTCTTCCATTTTTGGCCTTATTGTCTCATATTCAGCTAAGTGGAAACCAGCTCTTATTTTATGGATAAGTAGATAATTAAATAACAATGACATAGTCACCTTCCTCGAAAACTTGCTCTTTGAAGAATGTACATGATTGAGAATATCTGAGAACCAATCAATGACATTGAATGAAAAGTATAAAATATTCATAACACTGTACATAGGGTATACATATTTAACAACTTAAAACCCATCCCTTGAAAATACGTTCACAGCTGGTTGTAGGAAAAGTTCTAGTCGCACACCTCTAGTTTAATCACTAGTCCGTCTTCTTAAAACCTCTCAAGTCTCACGAGCGGCGGCGTTGAGCCCTCTTTTCTGTCCTCAGCTCTCCCTGTCCCTTTCCCTGCGGAGTCCCGCTCGGGAAGCTCGTTTGCCTGTTCGTCCTCCTCCTGGCCTTCTGCCGGAGTGCTCTCTGCCCTCTCTCCGCGTGCTCGGAGCCCCGCCGTCCCCTCTGCTTTCCTGGGGGTCCCGTCGAGCCGCGGCCGCTGCAGCGCGGGCCCCTCACCGCGCCGGCCCGGAACTGCGCGCTCTCGGCGCCGGCCTCTCGGCGCGTCCCGGGGCGCCTGTGCGTTCTCCGTTCGCCCCGTTCCTGGAAGGGCAGTGACACCCCCTGAGAAGGCTTTCTAGCCGTCATGACTTTTCTTCTGTGCCCTCTCTCTGAGCATACTTGTCTATCGAAAGGCTGCATGGAAAACACCAGGGCGCTCTTTCCTGCGTGAGGTCTGCCTCATGTCAAGCTCCGCCGGGTTTCTCTTGTCCGCGTCAGGGCCTCTCCAGGGGCCGTGGAGGCGGGGACGGGCCGGCCGTCGGTGGCTCGCTGCGGGCGGGCTCGGGACAGGCTGGGCCGCGGCGTGGGCCGGGCGGACTTAGCATGGAGTCGGGAGGGTCTGCTGGAGCACGGCGGGGGCCGAGAAAAGCCAGAAAGGGTTCCGAGGAGCTCCACGGGGTCAGAGAGAGCTCTAAAGACGCGGCATCATCAGGGTTGCTGGAGCAAAGCCACGCCAGACAGAGAAAACCCTGGCTGCTGAAAACGAAGCAGAGACTGGCCCTGTGATCCCGCCGTCCCTGGGCGTGCATCCAGACGGAACTCGAATTCAGAGGGATTCATGCTCCCCTGTGTTCACAGCAGCACTGTTTACAATCACCAAGACGTGGAGGCGGCCTCCACATCCGCTGACAGAGGAACGGATGAAGGAGATGTGGGCTGTGCGTGTGTGCACGTGTGTGGGTGCGTGTGTGTGGATGTATATTATAGAATACTACTCAGCCATCAGAAAGAATGAAGTCCTGCCATTTGCAGCAACGTGGATGAAGCTAGAGATTATCATCCTAAATGAAGTAAGTCAAAGAGAGTAAACAAATACAATACAATATCATGTATATGTGGAACCTGAAATGTGACATAAATGAACCTATTCATGAAGCAGAAACAGAATCATGGGCCTCAAGAACATACTGGTGCTTGCCAAGGGGGCTGGGAGTGGAGGAGGGAAAGATTGGGACTTTGGAATAAACAGATGCAAACTAGTGTGTACAGAATGCCTGAAAATAAACAGGGTCGTGCCATACAGCACAGGGAACTATGTTCAATATCCTGTGATAAGCCATTTGTTGTTGTTGTTGTTGAGTCAGCAACTCTTTGCCACCCCATGGACTGTAACCCGCAAGGCTTCTCTGTCCCTAGGATTCTCCAGGCAAGAATATTCGTTGGGATTGACATTTCTTTCTCCAGAGGATCTTCCTGACCTAGGAGTTAAACCGGCATCTCCTGTATTGCAAGTAGATTCTTTACCACTGAGTCACCAGGGAAGCCCATGATAAGTCAGAATGGAAAAGAACGTATGTGTGTGTGTGTATATATGGATAAATGGATGACTAAGTCACTGTGTTGTGTGGCAGAAACTAGCACAACATTGGAAATCAACTGTACTTCATTTTTAAAAAAATAAAATTCAGCAAGTATCCTTCTTTTGGTTAAAAGAAAAAGGGGGGAACAAAACATGGAATAGAGCAGCAGTGTGTTCTGATGACTGAGTTGATAGAACTTTTGAGAAAATTTCACAGCTGTAAAATAGTAATTAACATAGAGCTTATATTTTACACTTCCTACATAGGGCTGTTGGAGCTTCCCTGGTGGCTCAGATGGTAAAGCGTCTGCCTGCAATGTGGGAGACCCGGGTTCGATCCCTGGGTTGGGAAGATCTCCTGGAGAAGGAAACAGCAACCCACTCCAGTACTTTTGCCTGGAGAATCCCACGGACGGAGGAGCCTGGTAGGCTGCAGTCCATGGGGTCGCAAAGAGTCGTGTCTAAAAAGGCAACAGATATAAAATATCTGAGAGATTTGAGAGGGTTTTCTTTCCCTCATTAAACTTTGTTTTAATGGGTCTCAGAATTCTCTGACAGGTTTTTGGTCAGGTTGTTTTCATTAGAAAGTACTGATTTAAAAAACTAATAAAGCCGCCCCATACATGAACAAATGATCCACAAAACACCCTGCATTCCTCTGAAGGCTTAGTGACACACTGTAATCATGAACTACTCTTTCACTATTAAACTTAAATGGCCAGTCGGGAGAAACAGCTCTGAGACACTTCTTCTCTCACTGGTTAAGACTGGGGCACAAGTATTAGGGGTAATATTCATTTAGCCTTCCAAGCTTTGGGGGCAGACTTGGTGACCTTGACAGCTCCTGCTGCCTTCTTGTCCAGTGCCTTGATGAGACCCGTAGCAACTGTTTGTCACATGTCACGAACAGCAAAGTGGCCCAGAGGAAGATATTTAGAGAAGCTGTCAGCACATGTAGGCTTGCCAGAGACCATATCAACCAGAGCAGCGTCACCAGATTTCCAGAGTTTGGGGCCACCCTCCAGCTTCTTCCCCGAATGGCGGTCAAGCTTCTCTTTGAGCTCAGCAAACGTACAAGCAGAGTGAGCTGTGTGACAATCCAGCACAGATGCCTGGCCATGGCTGATTGTCCCTGGGTGGCTCAGGATAACTCCTGAGCCATGCAGCCAGCTGCTTCCATCGGTGGCTTCCTTTGCTGTAAACAGCCATGTTGCCTTTGCTCTGATGAACATCTCTGGCAGACAAGTTCTTGGCACTGAAGCCCATGTTGTCCCCAGAAAAGAGCTTCACTCCAAGCTTCGCGGTGCATTTTAACAGACTTTATTTCACTTACAAGGTTGATGGCAACACCATGCTGGATTTGAAAACACCGATCTCCATGGGGATAGCACCAGCCTGGCCACTAGTTTTGTGGCTGTCCTGGAGGGGCAGATGCAAGGGCTTGTCAGTGGGACATGTTGGTGGTGGGATGCAGACCAGAGCTTTAAGCAGTGTAGCCCCACCAGCGTTCCTGTCTTCACTGGTGAGTTTCCATCTCCTGAACCACAGTTTGTCCTTGACTCCAGCCTGTTGTCACCGTTCCAACCAGAAGTTGACATACATGCTGTATCAGGGTTGAAGCAGTTTTCTTCCTGTGGGTGCTGACTTCCTTTTGATTTCCTTGTTTTTCTTCTGGCTGCAGGGTGGCTGCTGGGATCCATTTTGGTAACAGTAACAGTGAGTTGTTTTATAGCCAGTGTATGAGTGTGAAGAGCATGCTCCTGGGGTCCGCGCGTTCACCTGCTTTGCATTCTGCAGTACCAGCAGCAGCAGTAAGAACAGCTCAGTCAGCCTGCCGTCCTGTGTCTGCCTTTCTGTGTCTGGAGGCATCGTGACGGTCACAGTGTCCTTGCTGGTCTTGAATTGTTGCAGGGAGACACCAGTGGTGATGCTACACTTGTTCTCAGCCCTCAGTGTGTCTGAGGCCGAAATGGACTTGAAGGAGCCCTTTCCTGTCTCCAGCAGCCTGGTTCTCTTCTCAGTGGCTCTCTCGTCGATCCCATCACATTTATAGATCCGATGGCCCGTAGTGGGAGATTTGCCCAAATCTATGTGCTCAGGGATCCCCTGGTGGCTGAGACGAAAAAGAGTCCACCTGCAATGTGAGAGACCGGTGTTCACTTCCTGGGTGGGGAAGATCCTCTGGAGAAGGAAACGGCACCCCACTCAAGTATTCTCGCCTGGAGAATCGCATGGATGGAGCCTGGCGGGCTGCAGTCCATGGGATCGCAGTCACACATGACAGAGTGACGTCACTTTCACGTGTGTCCAGTGAAGATGTTAATAGTTTTTCTTTCCCGCTTTGGCTTAGATTCAGTAGTGGTTTTTTATGACATCTGTTGTGGCACTAAACCTGTTGCAAAAAAGTAAGAGGACTTTTCACTTTTTCTTTTTTGAGAGAATTTTTTAAAGGTGATATAAAACAAATCTAAAATTGGTCTGAAATTCTCAGTGTAGATGCTTGGTTTAGGGAGTAGACGTAGATAAATATGACCACTGCTGCAATTACACTAACTAGGCTCGAATGGGGAAGGATTAGTCCTCAGGCTTCATAAAACGATCCCTGGATGCATTGAAGTGAAATGTCTCTCTTCTGTGCCTTACTTCCCAAGTAGGCAACTCGGGGGACCTTGATTGATGCCTGCCTCTAACACAAGACAGAACTTTGTTCAGAGCAGAAAACCAGACATGGTGCCTGGCTGACTTCAGTGTGGCAACTGTCATATTTCTAAGGACCTATCCCCAAAGCATGCTTAATGCCTCAGCAGGCTTGGTGGTTCATGCAGAGGGGGAAACAGCCACAGAGCCAGCCTCATGGGATGTATTATACCAACAATATGATGGTGTGTATGTGAACCAATAACTTGTGAGATTCGGACGGCTTTGAAGAGAGTAATCGCGTGGTTTCTGTTAGGAGAGAATGGAAGAAGCCAGTTCTGCGACGCACGGTGGCTGTATGTACGCAGCACATCCTTGTTTGGCTATTCATGCTGGAGAACAACAGCTTTTTAAAAAATAAAACCAACCAAGGCAATAAAGCAATACCTTCTGAAGTTTTACTCATCTGAAGAGGCATTTTTCTAGGAAGGCCATTATTCCTGGGACTACACAGTTCTGTGGACGTGGCCTACCAGGCTAATTTTTTACTCCTTCCTTATACACTGTTTGATGTTGAAGAGATTATTTTTTTAACAATAAAAACAGAATCTTTGACCAAAGGCCATGATCAAAGCTGCTCTTTGAATAAGAAATAAAATGTTCAAACAACTGAAAATTCACCGTATAAAATCCCAGATTCTGCTGTTATAAAAGACTATTAAATATCTGTATCTCCTCCTGCAGCTCATGATTATATCAAAACCAAATCCTGGTATTGTAGAGTAATGGGTTATAGAGAAATATACATTGTAAAATAATGGCAGTTCAATGGCAATCACAGGTTCCACTAAATAGACACTTTGAAAATAATAATAAGCTATTAGTAGTATTAGATTTACTTCATGAGGTCAGATAGTCTTTTTTCTTTTTGAAAAGTAGAAGTGAAGTCGCTCAGTCATGTCCGACTCTTTGCAACCCCATGGACTGTAGCCTATCAGGCTCCTCCGTCCATGGGCTTCTCCAGGCAAGAGTACCGGAGTGGGCTGTCGTTTCCTTCTCCAGGGGATCTTCCTGACCCAGGAATCGAACCCGGGTCTCCCACATTGCAGGCGGTCGCTTTACCCTCTGAGCCATGAGGTCTGTATCAGGAATCTAATTTCGCTAACTCCATAGCATTCCCTTTATCTCGACTCATGAGTCTGCCAAGATGAGTATGTGTTTGTGGACTCTGTCTCCATAACCAACGCTGAGAGAGTGCGCGAGCAGGAAACACAGCCAACGTACAGGAAAATATGGAAATGTATTTTTACAGCCTGGCCTGATCAGGTTTTTATGAATTTCATTTTATATGCACCGAGACCATATTTAAACTGTGAAGTGAATGCTTCTTGATACCAAGGGAAAACACTCGTGCAGAGCACAGACTTGAGAGCTGGGATCGCCTCGCTGCCTGCCTGAGTTTTCTGTCTCCTTCTCTGAGAAGGCAGGGTGACTGGCAGTGACCCCGGGGAGCACTGCTTCGCACAGTCCAGTGGAGCACGAGCCCCAGTAACGGCAGCCATCACCACCACTCATCTTTTTTCATAATCTCGGTGGTTTCTATGTTAGGGTTATAATTTTTACAGAGTTCTATATATAGGAATAAAGATAAAAGAGATTAAATGAAATGTTCTATTAAGTGTTAAGAAATACACTATACAGTTCCTACAGTTAAAAAAATATCTCCCCCCTCCAAAAAACACTGCATAGGCAAACAAAAGCCATCACGGAATGAAGTGACCACTTACAAAATCCAGTTCATTTCAGTCGCTTGGTCATGTCCAGCTCTTTGCAACCCCATGGACTGCAGCATCAGTCCTGTCCATCACCAAGTCCTGGAGCTTACTCAAACTCATGTTCATTGAGTCTGTGATGCCATCCAACCATCTCATCCTCTGCCGTCCCCTTCTCCTCCCGCCTTCAATCTTTCCCAGCATCAGGGGCTTTCCCAGTGAGTCAGTTCTTCGCATCAGGTGGCCAAAGTATTGGAGTTTCAGCTTCAGCATCACTCCTTCCAATGAATATTCAAGACTGATTTCCTTTGGGATTGACTGATTTGGTCTCCTTGTAGTCCATGGGACTCTCAAGAAATACCACGGTTCAAAAAAAAGAAAAAACTGCTTAGGTAAACAAGCCATCACAAAATGAAGTGACCATTCGGAAAATTAGTCCTAAAACAAACATTATTTAATACCAATGCCTGTCTATATAGACACTCATCCTATCAAAGGCTCTAGTTTCTCAGCAAATACATGGCAAGTTTAATTCGACTATAAGGTGAAACTGGAAGTTTTTCAGAAGATTTCATGAAATGAATTAAAGCCATGAAGAACTGCTGAGACCATGTTCCAAGCCACCAGGAAGCAGGAAAGCCAACAAGCACGACAACAGAATAGTTCTGCAGAGCGACCTGACTGTCAGAGGATTGAGAGAGGCCCTTAAAAAATGGTGAAACATTTTCATATTTCTTGTAAAAAATCGTGTTTATCATACTGTAAAAACCAAATATGCAGTAAAACTAATAATGTGTTATCAAACATATAAAAAAATCATGACAATAAAACAGTTTTCACTATTCTCCTAATTTAGAACACTGTTTCAGTTTGGTAGAAGTTTTCTTAACTGAGTTAAAATCAACTTATTTTTCTATTTTTTAGTTTCTAATTTTCACAATTTACTGTTTCATCCTAGTTTTCAGTGATTTCACTTTAAGAAGCCTTTTCATGGAATTATCCTCAGAAAATAAATTCCTACTCTATATGAAATAAAAGTTTGTATAAGAACTGTTAAAAATTTTAGATTACATAAAGTGATACAGATGGTTCTCTGTATTACCTTTGCTTCACACTCAAATAGGGAATTTTATGCAAAGTGGCCATGGTTATATAAAGAACATCCAGCAATATCTTCAACTTATAAAAAGAAATTTCTTCTGAGGAGTTGCTATTACTTTCTACAAAATGTATAAATCGGTCCATCTTCAGCCTGAAATAGCTTTTACGTTTTTCTCTGGCGAAGAACAGGCGAGCATGCCGTGGGAATGGCCGTGGTAAACCCCAAGCTCGCGATGTCCCCGGGTCCAGTCACACCCTCCTCGGAGCTCCCGGAGTGGAAGCATCAGCGGGAAGGCCGCTGTGAGGGCCGCGCAGGTCTTCCCCACTGTCAGGGCCGCCGAGGTCTTCCCCACTGTCAGGGCGACTGCATTCTGGTTCTGGGCTCCTCAGTGGCGCCTGGAGGGACCAGTCACGGCCTCGGGGGTGTCTGCGCGCTGCCCGCGTGTCTCTGAAGCACGCTACAGCGGACTCGGGGGACAGAGGCCACAGGGGACTCTGGGGGGACAGAGGCCACAGCGGACTCGGGGGACAGAGGCCACAGCGGACTCGGGGGACAGAGGCCACAGCGGACTCGGGGGGGACAGAGGCCACAGCGGACTCGGGGGGACAGAGGCCACAGCGGACTCGGGCGGACAGAGGCCACAGCAGACTCGGGGGGACAGAGGCCACAGCGGACTCGGGGGGGACAGAGGCCACAGCGGACTCGGGGGGGACAGAGGCCACAGCGGACTCGGGGGGACAGAGGCCACAGCGGACTCTGGGGGGACAGAGGCCACAGCGGACTCTGGGGGGACAGAGGCCACAGCGGACTCTGGGGGGACAGAGGCCACAGCGGACTCTGGGGGGATAGAGGCCACAGCGGACTCTGGGGGGATAGGCCACAGCGGACTCGGGGGACAGAGGCCACAGTGGACTCGGGGGGGATAGAGGCCACAGCGGACTCCTTTCTGTGTCCACGGCATCCCGTCCGGGCCTGGCTCAGCAGAAACGTGGTTCATCTGTCCCGGAAGGGAGGAAGGCGGCAGGGACGGGGAAGCCCTCAGACTGTCTTTCTTTAACAGAAGTCTTTCGCGTTTACAGCACTGTCTCCTTTTTCTTACCATACAAAGTGAGTTAAACATGCTTGTGAAACCTTTTTGGATGGCTGAGGGCCACAGTTTGGAACCCTGTGCTATATATATAATAAGGATGCTTTTCAGTACGATTTGGATTCCTAGGTTGATCTTTCCAGGAATTCATTACTGTGGGGCCTTTCCAGTGGGGGATGCGTCTTGTAATTTGCATGAGGGGCTGAAGACTGACAAGGAGAACCGGTTACAGGAGCCGGTAAGCGGCAGCCTTCTGCTGGAGGCCTGGATCCAGGTGGCAGGGCTGGCTCCGGGGCCGCGGACGCTGTCCTCTGTGCGCCTGAGGACTCGGGGGTTTGCTCCCACCTTCCGAGTTTAGAGAGTTCATATTTAGTTCCAGTATCTCTGTTTTACAAAAATTTCGCCTTCTAAATACATTAGAATTCCGAATTTTCAAAGTGCCTTCAGGATGCCAGTATAATATTTATAAGTAATTAAAATGCTTAATTTTGTAAAACCCCAAAACCTCTTACTGCTAAGAATTCCACAAAGATAAACGTGTCATTTTGCAATGTCCAGAGAAAAACAAAACCGAAAAGTTCCGTGTTTAAGTCTTGGTTTTTAACAGCTACAAGCGTTTATTTGTAGATCAGGGTCCATTTCAAATAGTGCTGCCATCAGGGCAGTTTCCAGAGCCCGCACGTCCCAGTTCGAGAAGTCACGAGAAGTTGTTCAGAAACTGCTCTTAAGTGACTGCAGCGGGCCGAAGGGCTGGATGGCTCTTTGTTTCCTTAGCGGCGGGGCTGGCGCCGAACGCCCGGATTCGTCCCTGAGCGGCCTGCGGGGCGAGGCGGCCCCCGCGCGCGGCCAGGTCCACGCCCGCCGGCGCCTGAGCGTCCGCGCGAGCCGGGCTGCCCGCGAGCAGGGCCGGCGCGCCCCGGAGCTGCCCCGCGTCCGCACGGCTGCGGGGATCGCGGGCAGAGGCGCGCCGGAGCCGCCTGTCCAGGGGCCGAGACGCGGCAGAGCGCGAGCTCCGGGCCGAGTGCGGGGCCGGCGGTGCACATGCTGGCGCGCGCGGGCAGGCCGGGGCGGGTCTGGCCCCTTCACCCCGGTCGCCGCGGCCCCGGCCGGCCCCCAGCGCGCGAGCGCCGCGTGGGGAGGGCGCACACCGGGGCGCATCTGCCGCCGAGCTGCGCGTCCCTGCCCAGGCCGCGGAGTGCGCGGGGCCGAGATGCCCTGTACAGTCAGCAGTGACCGACGCAGGCGAGCACTCAGGCCAGGATGGTTTGCGACACGTTCGTTTAAAGCTCAGAATGTGTTTTCCTGCTTTCCTTAGAGGCAGATATTTAGGTTATTAAAGACCTCTTTTCAGTTCCCTCGTGATATTCTGACAGGTACTTTGAAATAAAAGGGATAGATACGAGCAGAACAAAAGCGATAGTTATCAGCACGACGTGATTGTCTTTAACCATATAATTTAATAAATTACCTTGTAATTTATAGTTATAGAACAAGTCTATCAGTTTGGTTCTGACACACTCAAATTCTTAAAAGAAATCCTAAAATGCAGCTCTCATCTATTCAGCTTTTTTACAAAGGTAGTTATTGATACCTTTGATTGGACTATTCAAAACTCATTTCAACATTTCACTTAAACATGTTTGTTATACAGAATATTTTATTGCAAGAAACAGATGTTTCTACACTAATTTTATTGACAGAGCTTAATGAGTTTTATGAACTATTGTAGCCAAAATTTTTTTAAAAACTGTGTTTATTTGGCCCTGATATTTTGATTCAACAGGGAGAATAACTACAACGTTGTATATCGTATGGGCATTTTAACAGACCTTTCTGTAAAAGCAATTAGTAGCTAATTCAGAAATCTGACAAAACAACAAAAGCCTACGTGGAGCATATAGATATTTTTCCAAGTGGTTCTGCCATCAGTTTTCTCCTTCTTCTTAAAGTAGATTTCCTTTGTTTTTGAAATGTAGCAGTTTCAGAGGAGGAATTTCTACCTAAATACAGGTGATACATGTTTAGGAATCAAGAACATTAGGCAGTGTCTAGAGTCAGATCTCGGAGAAGGCAATGGCAAGCTACTCCAGTACTCTTGCCTAGAAAATCCCATGGATGGAGGAGCCTGGTAGGCTGCAGTCCGTGGGGTCGCTAGGGGTCGGACGTGACTGAGCGACTTCACTTTCTCTTTTCACTTTCACACATTGGAGAAGGAAATGGCAACCCACTCCAGTGTTCTTGCCTGGAGAATCCCAGGGACGGGGGAGCCTGGTGGGCTTCCGTCTGTGGGGTCACACAGAGTTGGACACGACTGAAGTGACTTAGCAGCAGCAGCAGCAGCAGAGTCAGATCTGAAGAGAAGGAAATGGCAACCCACTCCAGTATTCTTAGCTAGAGAATCCCATAGTCAGAGGAGCGTGGTGGGCTGCCGTCTGTGGGGTCACACAGAGTCGGACACAACTGAAGCGACTTAGCAGCAGCAGCAGCACCAGAGTCAGAACATCCCCAGAGATATAATCCCTTGGTTCCTCCAGTTCTTTTTAGTTATCTCCCCATTAAGTATATTTATTTTCTGAAAATCGTCTGTAGTGATTGAGAGAGCTCTCATGTAGTATTAATGGCTTTAATGGAAAGGCTCTGCTCTCAGCGTCCTGAAATCCTGTTTGGAATGAAACTCCACATATACAATTAAAACAGATTTAAAAAAAAAAAATCCTAAAGCCGCCTGATATAATGGCTACTGTTGGAAATTGAAAAGGAATCAGATACTTAAATATTTTCAGTGGATATGCTTATAGTCGTATCTCTGTATGTGTGTGTGTGTGTATACATAAACACACTTCTCCAGGCACTGGCATTTTCAGGACTTGGTAGATGAAAGCTGGCCCTTTAGAAGGAATAAAGTAAGTAATCAGACAGCAGGTAAGGAAAAAAGCACTTAGGCTGACAAACACCGTTACCGCATCTTGCTTCTCAGACGTCAGTATCCACACATCCAGTCTCCACTGCCCAAGCAAGGTGTACTGCTGACTGAATATTTCTCTGTTCTTGTTCCTGTCCCTTCTGGTCCGTGGAAGCATTATACCGCCCCACTCCTTGCAGTTGAGCAAGACCGAGAGACAGTTCTGGGCCAGGTGAAAGCGTTTAATGGCCATGTGAGACTGTCCACTCTCTCCGTTTCTGCTGCTGGTGGGAAGCTCCGAGCAGCCTGGTTGACTAAGCTGCTGACTTTGGAGTCAGAGCCCAGGACAGTCACTCAGGTGCAGCGTCGCTGTGTGGAGGAAGAGGTAAACCTTTGCTGTTTAAACACTGAAGTTTGGATATCGTTTGTTACACAGCATAACTTAGCCTGTCCTGAGTGATGACAGAGAGTTAATGTTTGTTTTTCTTCCAAGGGCTAGTTTCCAGAGCTGCTTGGAGTTTGTGTGCGGTTTACTGAAAGGGGAGAATCGTGTCTGGCACACATTTCAGAGTAAAGCGTCCTGATGCTGAGCAGAGGAAATCTTCGGGGGGAGTATTCCAGTGGTGAGGAGGTGAAGTCAAGGAGTACACTTGGGGTCTAGGAAGAGATGCAGTCCTCAACAAAAGGGAATTCTGAAAAAGAGTGTTCAGAGGACGTATAAAAGTGAAGGATTTGTCTGCAGTGTCAGTCTGGTGAGGATGAGGCCTCAGTCTTAACCTCACCTCTGTTGCTTGCCAAGCGGCACTGAACTGCAGGCTGGATGCGTGCAGTCCTGGGACTCGCTTCTGAATGAGCAGGAATTGTTTATCCCCGTCACAACCAGTGCCTCTTCGTTATCAGTGACACTTGTTCTGTAGCTGCCTGTCTGGCTCGAGCCCTTTTGATCACCTGACCACACTGGATATGTTCCGTCCTGCTTCCTGAACGTCCTCCTAGGTTCTGACTCACTTTTCCCTTGGTTCCAAGGACAGTCCAGAGAGTGTCTGAAAAAACTTTAAGAGATGGCAGAGTATCTAACAATAAAATTCAGAAAACCTTAGGTCATTCACATGAGAGCTAAAATTTTAAAAATACAGTTGTAGAGGGTATGTACTTATTGCATATATACTTCTTTACATGATCAGTGAGTGATAGCATGCGATTTTTAATCCTTTAAGAATAGTGCGGGGCTTCCTAGGCGGCTCAGTGGGTGAAGAATCCGCCTGCAATGCAGGGATGAAGGCAGACGTGGGTTGGATCCCCGGGAAGGGGGCATGGCAACGCACTCAAGTATTCTCGCCTGGAGAGTCCCGTGGACAGAGGAGCCTGGTGGGCCGCAGTCCATGGGGTCACATAGAGTCGGGCACGAGTGAAACAACTGAGCACACATGCCCGCACTCAAGGGTGGTGCTGTAAGAGGAATCACATTAATGATTCAGTGCAGGTCTTATACATCAGGGGTTTTAGTTTCTATGGGGGTCATGACAGTACTATTATAGTTTGACTTTTTCTAGTGTAAGTGTTACACTTTGGCCAATCCCAATCTACGGTGTGTAAGAAAAGCAGCTTTTTTTCCTAAAGTGATCTCTGTCTAGTTCTTAGCTGCCTTTCCAAATCATGGTATAAACTATTCAGCCTTGCCTTTGAAAAAGGTATCTCAGTGTTTCCTCACTTGAAATACTTTGTCTTGACTGATTAATCAGTCCATCAAAATCGCAGCTCCTCTCAGGCGTCCCCCTCCCTCCTAATCAAGAGGGCCTTTCAGGACAGGGTATCACGGCTCCTCCGGCTGCGCTTCCGGTGAGAGCGCCAACGGGGTCACGGCACCTTTGGCTGTGCTTCCGGTGAGAGCGCCGTTGGGGTCAACGGGCACCCCCGGCTGCGCTTCCGGTGAGAGCGCCGACGGGCCGGTCCTCACCGCCTCCGCCCGGGCTGTGGGAGCCGAGCAGGAAGAACAGAGGCGTGCAGTTCTGGCCACGCACAGGCGGTCTACCCTGCTGCCTTCCCCTGGCTCTGGACTCCAAGTCAGCTTTAGTCCTGTGATCCCCGCCGCACTTCAGATTCCTTATTGGAACCTGGAAACTCCCGGCTGCCTTCTCTGCACTCGCTGGGAATGTGTGGAACCCTGTGAAACCTTCCCTTTGTCCACCAGCTGGGGAAACTCCTGGGACTTCAGTCCTCTGTCCATTACCCCTGTGTCACGGCGCACACAGCACTCTCTCCCCAGCAGGGCTGCTTGAAAGGCTTGCAGTTTTCGCAAGCTCTTGCCTCAGAGAAGCAAGCATCAGCCTACAACTTCGGGGAGTAGCCTGTAGCTTTCCTGCGCGTCCTGTCTTGTCCCAGCTCTTAGTGTGGAAGCCGGGAGGATGAAGGAACTTGGTCCCTCCTCAGGTCCCTTCTCAGCACCGCAGCCCTAGGCTCATCCACTCAGAATCTCTGTATATCTACCAACATTTCCACACATCCTAGAAAAGAATGGCATTTTCTCTGCAAGGTATTTGGAATTATTACTCTATGATTATAATATAGTTAATTCTCCAAATGCTTTTTTTCTTATGTAAATAAGAAATTTGGAAGTTCTTTAAAAACCTTCTTACCACACGAAAGTCTGGCTTACAAGCTTTGGACTTAAAAAAAAAAAATCTATGTTCAAAGTTAAGCTTCCCAGTTGTAGCCGGCAATCCTGAGCAGTTAAGTTTCAGCCTCATAGGTGAATTGAGGGTAGGCCTGATGGCAGGGGTGGGGGGGTGGAGTAAAGAGAGGGGAGTGGCATGACTGAAAAAAGAAAGGGCACTGGATAACATTTAAGATGCAGCTGTATTATCCTCAGTACTAATTAGCCATCAGAGGATGGTGTCACTTCGCGGGAGTGGGGTCGCTGATTGCAGTCCTTTAGTACCTATGGTACCCACTGTGGGCTCATGTGTAACTTCGTTTCTCCTTCAGAAACCAGGTTGAGCCAGAAGTTTTCAGGAATGAACCAAGTTTTCCAGAATATAATAAGGAAATAATTGTGTTTTCTCCAAAACTGTACATAAGCCAGGTGGCACTAGTGCTAAAGAACCCGCCTGACAATGCTGGAGATGTGAGAGACTCTGGGTTCGACCCCTGGGTCGGGAAGATCCCCTGGAGGAAGACATGGAAACCCACTCCAGTGTTCTTGCCTGGAGAATTCCATGGACAGAGGAGCCTGGTGGGCTACCGTCCATAGGGTCGCAGAGAGTCGGACACGACCTGAAACGGCTTAGCACACATGCACATCCGTGACCCAGCGATAAATAAAAAGTAAAAGAAACTTGCAGAAAACAGGGGTAAATTTTTTACTTGTCTAGTGTTGAGAATAAAATTTTACTGATGCCAAAAAAAAAAAAACAAAACACCACTATACACAGGAATCCCTTAGAAGAAGTGGAGTAGTCATCATGGTCAAGAAAGAGTCTGAAATGCAGTACTTGGACGCATTCTCAAAAACAACCGAATGATCTCTGTTCGTTTCCAAGGCAAACCATTCAGTATTACAGTAATCCAAGCCTATGCCCCAACCAGTAACACGAAGAAGCCGAAGTTGAACAGTTCTATGAAGACTTACAAGACCTTTTAGAACTAACACCCCAAAAAGATGTCCTTTTCATTATAGGGGACTGGAATGCAAAAGTAGGAAGTCAAGAAACACCTAGAGTAACAGGCAAATTTGGCCTTGGAGCACGGAATGAAGCAGGGCAAAGGCTAATAGAGTTTTGCCAAGAGAACGCACTGGTCATAGCAAACACCCTCTTCCAACAACACAAGAGAAGACTCTACACATGGACATCACCAGATGGTCAACACCGAAATCAGATTGATTATATTCTTTGCAGCCAAAGATGGAGAAACTCTATACAACAGCAAGAACAAGACCAGGAGCTGGCTGTGGCTCAGATCATGAACTCTTTATTGCCAAATTCAGACTTAAATTGAAGAAAGTAGGGACCATTTCTGAATGGACCACTAGACCATTCAGATATGACCTAAATCAAATCCCTTATGATTATACAGTGGAAGTGAGAAATAGATTTAAGGGACTAGATCTGATAGATAGAGTGCCTGATGAACTCTGGACGGAGGTTCGTGACATTGTACAGGAGACAGGGACCAAGACCATCCCCATGGAAAAGAAATGCAAAAAATCCAAATGGCTGTCTGAGGAGGCCTTGCGAATAGCTGTGAAAAGAAGAGAAGTGAAAAGCAAAGAAGAAAAAGAAAGATATAAGCATCTGAATGCAGAGTTCCAAAGAATAGCAAGGAGAGATAAGAAAGCCTTCCTCAGTGATCAATGCAAAGAAATAGAGGAAAAGAACAGAATAGGAAAGACAAGAGATCTCTTCAAGAAAATTAGAGATACCAAGGGAACATTTCATGCAAAGATGGGCTCGATAAAGGACAGAAATGGTATGGGCCTAACAGAAGCAGAAGATATTAAGAAGAGGTGGCAGGAATACACAAGAAGAACTGTACAAAAAAGATCTTCACGACCAAGATAATCACGATAATGTGATCACTGACCTAGAGCCAGAGATCTTGGAATGTGAAGTCAAGTGGGCCTTAGAAAGCATCACTACAAACAAAGCTAGTGGAGGTAATGGAATTCCAGTTGAGCTACTTCAAATCCTGAAAGATGATGCTGTGAAAGTGCTGCACTCAATATGCCAGCAAATTTGGAAAACTCAGCAGTGGCCACAGGACTGGAAAAGGTCAGTTTTCATTCCAATCCCAAAGAAAGGCAATGCCAAAGAATGCTCAAACTACCACATAATTGCACTCATCTCACACGCTAGTAAAGTCATGCTCAAAATTCTCCAAGCCAGGCTTCAGCAATATGTGAACCGTGAACATCCAGATGTCCAAGCTGATTTTAGAAAAGGCAGAGGAACCAGAGATCAAAAGGCCAACATCTGCTGGATCATTGAAAAGGCATGAGAGTTCCAGCAAAACATCTGTTTCTGCTTTATTGACTACGCCAAAGCCTTTGACTGTGTGGATCACAATCAACTGTGGAAAATTCTGAAAGAAATGGGAATACCAGACCATCTGACCTGCCTCTTGAGAAACCTGTATGCAGGTCAGGAAGCAACAGTTAGAACTGGACATGGAACACAGACTGGTTCCAAATAGGAAAAGGAGTGCGTCAAGGCTGTATATTGTCACCTTGCTTATTAAACTTATATGCAGAGTACATCATGAGGAACGCTGGGCTGGAAGAAGCACAAGGTGGAATCAAGATTGCCAGGAGAAATAGCAATAACTTCAGATATGCAGATAACACCACCCTTATGGCAGAAAGTGAAGAGGAACTCAAAAGCCTCTTGATGACAGTGAAAGAGGAGAGTGAAAAGGTTGGCTTGAAGCTCAACATTCAGGAAACAAAGATCATGGCATCTGGTCCCATCACTTCATGGGAAATAGATGGAAAAACAGTGGAAACAGTGTCAGACTTTATTTTTTTGGGCTCCAAAATCACTGCGGATGCTGATTGCAGCCATGAAATTAAAAGATGCTTACTCCTTGGAAGGAAAGTTATGACCAACCTAGATAGCATATTAAAAAGCAGAGACATTACTTTGCCAACAAAGGTCCATCTAGTCAAGGCTATGGTTTTTCCCGTGGTCATGTATGGATGTGAGAGTTGGACTGTGAAGAAAGCTGATCGCCGAAGAATCGATGCTTTTGAACTGTGGTGTTGGAGAAGACTCTTGAGAGTCCCTTGGACTGCAAGGAGATCCAACCAGTCCATTCTAGAGGAGATCAATCCTGGATGTTCATTGGAGGGACTGATGCTAAAGCTGAAACTGCAATACTTTGGCCACCTCATGCGACGAGTTGACTCACTGGAAAAGACTCTGATGCTGGGAAAGGTTGGGGGCGGGAGGAGAAGGGGACGACGGAGAATGAGATGGCTGGATGGCATCACCGACTCTGTGGACATGAGTCTGAGTGAACTCCGGGAGTTGGTGATGGACAGGGAGGCCTGGCGTGCTGTGATTCATGGGGTCGCGGAGAGTCGGACACAACTGAGCGACTGAACTGAACTGATACACAGTTTAGGGGTATTATTTATGCGAGAGAAAACATTATATTAATATGAAATACAGTGTAGTCTTTAGTGAAACAGTGAATGCCTTTATGAATGTATATACTTCTGTAGTTAGAACTTCACTTGCAGTCAGTAAAAATAGTGTCTTGTCTCTGCCAGTGGGCTGCTTGCAGATCTTTAATAGCTCAATACATCTCACTGAAAGTTATGCCTTGAGAGTTGGGAAAATGTCACTTTCAACCTACGTTTGTAATGAAAGTATCTGAAAGCAAAATCTGGACTCAGTAGATTAATTATAAGGGAGAGGTACTAATCTTCTATTATTCTAGGATTTTAGCAACTCAACTGAAGGCATTTGGCAAATGTGGGACAAATTTTCACATAGCAGAGTGTTTTATTTTGGTCAAATAATTTTTGTCTAACAAAAGACAACTTTTCTTGAAATTCAACAGGCTGCCAGTTTTATTTCACTATTAATTATTAGCTTTACGATAAACATATAGTTAGAAAGTACCTTTTATGGAAAGGGAAAAACATCTATTTCTGGAAATACCTTTTATGGAAAGGGAAACCCGGAGTTAGCTAGGCGAAAAAATTATCGGGGAGTAGTAGAATGCATTCCCACAGAACGATATATGAAATCACATAGAACCGCCTTCTGTCACAGCACCTTGATCAATGCAGTCAGCAAGAGCTGAAAACCTTTAGTTGCTGCTAGCTGCTCTGGGTGGAGAGGGCAATGGCAAACCACTCCAGTACTCTTGCCTAGAAAATCCCATGGATGGAGGAGCCTGGTAGGCTGCAGTCCCTGAGGTCACTAAGGGTCGGACACGACTGAGCAACTTCATTTTCACTTTTCACTTTCACACATTGGAGAAGGAAATGGCAACCCACTCCAGTGTTCTTGCCTGGAGAATCCCAGGGACGGGGGAGCCTGGTGGGCTTCCGTCTATGGGGTCACACAGAGTCGGACACGACTGAAGTGACTTAGCAGCAGCAGCAGCAATATTGCATTACATATATGTACCATATCTTAATTCCTTTATCTGTGGTTGGATGCTTAGGTTGCTTCCATGTCTTGGCTCAATATTCTGTAATAACTTAAATGGGAAAATAAGTTGAAAAAGAATACCTCTTTATGTATAACTGAACCACTCTGCTGTACGCCTGAAAGTACCACACTGTTAAGCAACATACTCCAAAAATATTAAATAAATGTTTTAAAAATTGAAAAATAAAAATTATTGCTTTTGTAATAGTTATTGTGATCGAAATTCTGAAGTATATTTTACCTTACTATTTCTTAAGCCACATAAAGTAAATGACACATAACAAAATGATGAAGACAAAGAAATTGTTTTGGATCTACTGTTTTGAGTGCCGCTAAACTCAACACATTGTCTTCATAAACTTTTCTTATATTTTAATAACCAGTAGGAGTTTAACACAGGGCAGAGTATCCAGAAAATGAACAGCTCACAGTTAATCAAGAACACCGACGTAACCCTTCCCAGTGTGTAGCTAAGAGAGTCATTCAATTTTCTATCTGCTGCAGCCACAGTTCTACTCAGTTTGCAAAGGTCAGTTGAAATGTAGTGCACAGTTTGGGAGGGGATCTGCAAATGCAAATTAATGGCAGTTGGTAGCTCTAGTCAGAGACAGAACTAGACCAGTGCAGACAAGTGCGGCAGTGCGGCCAAACACCTGTTAAAACTTCTGTGCTTCCAGGATCTCATGAGATTGTTGTCTGCGCCCTCCAGGACTGCAGAGTGGGGGACGGTCTGCAGTTGAAATCAGAGGAAGAAAACCTCACATACGCAATGTTTTTTCCTCCCCGAACAAACTTTTCATTTTCAAAAAATTATTTCCTCATTTAATTAATTCATCGTCTCATTCATTAAACACTTATTACTGAGGTGCTAAATTCTCTTCTATATGAAATTTAACTATCCACATTCACAGGAGTGCAAGTCTGGAGAAAGACCCAGGCGTGTTAACAGCCAGTTGTAAAACAGTGTGATAAGACTACATGGTTTGGGGAGAAAGATCAAAGAGAACAACTTTTTATCTTTAAAGAGATGTCTCTGAGAAATATTTTTTAACATGCCTAAATATTTTAATATTTTATGTAAGTAACATTTAGTTAATTTGCTCAGGATCCTCTGTGAGGACTGCCTCCATACAGGACGCACAGGCTGACCTTACTCTACATTTCTTTGCACTTGATCGCTTGACTCGCCCCTCGCCCTCTCATTAACATCCGTGCTTTCTTTCACTCTCCAGTTTTCGTCCATTCGCTTATTTCTTGCAGTGGGATCCTGCAGGAAAGCCACTCAGAGAGACAGTGGGAAGTGATGGCAGGAACGGAGGTGATTATGCTCACTCGTGTTAAGACAAAATATGTTCTGAGACATTAGCTTGCTTCTCAGAGTATGCCCAGGTTTACCTTAAAGACTTAAGCACAAAGAGTTTTGTGGCTCTGAGGCTTTTTATGGGCCTTCCCTGGGGGCTCAGAAGGTAAAGAACCTGCCTCTAATGTGGGAGACTGGCGTTCCATCCCTGAGTCCAGAAGATCCGGTTTCTTAATTACAGAGAGCAGGAATTGCCCAATAGGTGACCTCAGGAAGATTTTTCTGGAATGTTCTGTGACAAGTTCTTTAAGTGTCTCTGAAGTTGAAAAGGGAGAGTAAGCTGGTGCCTCTATTGTGAAATGTCAAGGACCATTAAGAGGGAATAAAAAATCTCTGAACCAAATAAATCAAAGCCCTTCTGTTTGAAGAAAAACAGATTGAGCGTAACCTTGGTTAGACACCCCCAAATCTGCAGATTCCTGATAAATCAGAGCTGGAAACAAAGCATAAGAAAGAAAACTTGTGGAGTATTTAGCACAGTAATTATTTGCCGGTTTTGAAAGCCAGTTTTGGTTGGTATTTCTGGTTTTTAGAGCCACTGTTAAGTGTAAAAGTAAAACGATGCCATAAGCCCTATTCAAGCACCAGCGAGACAGAATGGATGACTTATGATAGCCTCGCACAGTGGCTTACTACAGCAGTGGGTTAAGGATGAATAAACCACAGCTACGCAAGCATGGAACCTCACAAACAGTAGTCAGCAACAGAATTTGGACCCAGGAGCACACACGCTGTATGATTCCAGCCACATACGGTCCCAGGCAGCCCAGATTTCCTCAGTGGCATTGGAAGTTCAGATGGTGACCGTTTGGAAGAGGCAGGGCTCGGTAACTGAAAGGGAGCCTAAGATGTTGGCAGTGTTCTGTTCATGATCTGGGGACATTCATGACCTGGGGACAGCTTATGCAGGTGTGTTCCCTTTAGGAGAGTTCTTCACATGGTATGCTTACAGTCAGGCACTTTTCTGTGTGCAAGCTGTACTTGACAAAACTACACCTACAAAGTAATGTACTTGTTCACTTCAGAAGACTTCTGGAAAAACGGAATATATGGCCTATTTAATCGTGCATCTTGCTTTTATCTTCATTTGATACTGGTCATAAGCTACTCCCATGTCATGCAATATGTTTCATTGAAGGAATTTTAATACCTTGATTACCTTAAAATATTTTTGAAAATAAGGAAATATTCATTATGTAAGTATTCATTCACACATATACAGTAGAAAGTAATGATGGGAGAAAAGTTCTCCAAAGGAGATGCTTCTCTTTATAATTTGTCCAGAAGCACCAGTTCTTTTAACTGTAAGGCTAGAGTTACTTTAGTTGTCCACAATTATGAAGTAGGGGAAGTAACATAAAATATGTTCTTGGCCTTAAAGTTTATTAAAGGAAGTTTCCCTTTCCTTTTCTGTCAAATTCACCTCATCAACTCAGGCTGATGCTAAATATTAATTTATTTTCCATAGTATTTACAATGGAAAAATATAAACATGTATTTTTTGCATCAGGAACAAGTCAGAAATCTAAAAATAAACATGAATAAATAATAAAGTTTAATATAAATAAATATATCGGTACACTACAGAATTCTCTGCGTTCTGCATCCAGAGGCATGATTTACATAATGTTAAAATTCAGTTTATGACCATGGGCTAGTTCACAAAATCTCACAGAGATTAAAATAAATGTTTATAAAGCAACAGAGAATATTATATGTAATCTAATCAGCAAAGACAAATACTCCGTAATACCTTGATTCCCCTTTCAGTCTAGAGAAATGTAAATAGTGTTACATCAACGCTTTTTCTCCCTTACAGATCTAGCCATATTTGGCATTTCAAAGTCTCTCTTGTGAACAATAAATTCTTTTTTAAAAAAACATCTAGGCAGGAAGTCAACAAATGTTTTTCCCTTTTCACTTCCCTTACTATCAGTCATTACATCTGTTTTATGGCACTGTACACACATAATTTTTTAGTCTTTAATCTTTGGTGTTTTTTTATTTTTTCTCATACTTTTACATCATCTCATTGCTTCTTTTTGAGAATTAGGATAAAGTGATATATAGCGGAATGTTGTTTACTTTTTGTAAGGAGGAAATGTGGCCAGATGTGTTTCCAAATAAATAGTTTGATCAATGATTATACTACTAAAATTATTGAGACATTTTTAGGAAAGAAGAAAGGGAAGGAAGGAAAGGGGAAACGTCATGATTGATTTGTTTGTTTTTTATCATCACGTCTCACTTGTCCACTCACGTTTCATTTCCTGCTTTTGGCCATGCCGGGTCTGTTGCCGACCTGGGCTTCCTCTGCGCTGCGCGGGGCTGCCCTCCGTTGCACAGCGCAGGCTTCCCATCGCAGAGACTCCTCTTGAGGAGCACGGGCTCCGGGTGCACGCACTTCAGTAGTTGAGGTGCACAGGCCTAGTTGTTCCATGGCTTGTGGGATCCTCCTAGACCAGGGACCGAACATGGGTCCCCTGCGTTCGCAAGTGGATTTTTATCCAGTGGACCACCAGGGACGTCCCAAAGGTCATGGTGTAGAATGTAGCGTGTGCAAGTAAGTGTGGTTGTGGGGAATATAGTTTTATAATGCTGCCTTTCATTTCTGCTTGCAGCTGTCAGCTGATTTAGGTGCTAATAAAACGTAGGATTACACCTAAACTTTTGTTGTTGTTTTCTTGCTAAGTCGTGTCCAACTTTTTTGTGACCCCATGGACTATAGCCCACCAGGCTCCTATATCCATTGTAGATCCCAGGCAAGAATACTGGAGTGGGTTGCCATTTCCTCCTCTAGGGAATCTTCCCAACACAGGGATCGAACCTGCACTTCCTGCATCTGCAGGCGGATTCTTTACGACTGAGCCACCAGGGAAACCCCATGCCTAAACTTAAGTGTGCGTAAATATTTAGCTTGTGGTTTTTTACATTGAACTTAAAGGGCACAAGTAGAAAAATGTGTGTATTACAAGTAAACTGTCAGGGTTCCTAAGTTAAATAAGACCTACACTGCTGTGCATTAGAATCTCAACAGTATAGCTCCGAATAATTACACCTCAGTTTCCTTATCCATAAAATAGGTATAGGGTTTTTACCTAAAATTATAAAGATTAAATGAGTTTATACATATCAATCACTTAAAATGGTGTAGGTCACCCAGGAAGTACTTTATAGACATTCACCATTATTTCTACAATTAATACCACGACCAATAAGATACTCTGTGGCTTCCTAGTATGCATGTGGTTCGACCACCAATATTCAATGTTACCGTATAGTGGAGAAGTGGAACCTTGAGTTGTTGGCAAGACTTAGATCCACGTATGCCACGTGAGGCCTCTGATGCTGTGAGCGTATTATTCTTGGGATCATGGTCTGTATTTCAGAGGAAGCACTCATCATTTCGTGATAAAGATACACTGACCTCTTCATTTGACCAGTCAGAAGGGTTTCGAGAGAAGCTAAGTGGGGTCTCCCTGGGTGTTCCTGGGGGTGCAGGCCGCAGCGAGAGGCGGTGTGGGGAGCAGGGGGAGGAGCACGGGGCTGCTTAGGTGCGGACGTGGGCTCCGGGCCGTGCGAAGGGTCGCGGGCCTGGGTGTGCTCTCCCCAGCCCGGCTCCCGGGTGCTCACAGGGAAACACGCGTGTCCAGGGCCCCCAGCGTGTGTTCCTCCCTGCTTTGACTCATTTGCAGGCTAAGGGAGAGCAGTAATTTCTAATGCAGGCCACAAGGGTTTTCAGGCCTCAAGATTTTGTTTCTTCTTGAAAATTCTCACCACGCGCCCATCTAGGATCATTCCTCAGAAAAGCAGTGTTTCCATGTATTGTTTTTCCTGACGTTTTGAAACATGTATTTTTAGTTTATTGTAAGGAGGATTAGTACGTCAAGGCTGTATATTGTCACCCTGCTTATTTAACTTATATGCAGAGTACATCATGAGGAACTCTGGGCTGGAAGAAGCACAAGCTGGAATCAAGATTGCCGGGAGAAATATCAATAACCTCAGATATGCAGATGACACCACCCTTACGGCAGAAAGTGAAGAGGAACTCAAAAGCCTCTTGATGAAAGTGAAAGAGGAGAGTGAAAAGGTTGGCTTGAAGCTCAACATTCAGAAAACAAAGATCATGGCATCTGGTCCCATCACTTCATGGGAAATAGATGGGGAAACAGTGGAAACAGTGTCAGACTTTATTTTTGGGGGCTCCAAAATCACTGCAGATGCTGATTGCAGCCATGAAATTAAAAGACGCTTGCTCCTTGGAAGGAAAGTTATGACCAACCTTGATAGTATATTAAAAAGCAGAGACATTACTTTCCCAACCAAGGTCCGTCTAGTCAAGGCAATGGTTTTTCCCGTGGTCATGTATGGATGTGAGAGTTGGACTGTGAAGAAAGCTGAGCGCCGAAGAATTGATGCTTTTGAACTGTGGTGTTGGAGAAGACTCTTGAGAGTCCCTTGGACTGCAAGGAGATCCAACCAGTCCATCCTAAAGGAGATCGATCCTGGGTGTTCATTGGAAGGACTGATGCTAAAGCTGAGACTCCAATACTTTGGCTACCTCATGCGAAGAGTTGACTCACTGGAAAAGACTCTGATGCTGGGAAGGATTGGGGGCGGGAGGAGAAGGGGACGACAGAGAATGAGATGGCTGGATGGCATCACCGACTCGATGGACATGAGTCTGAGTGAACTCCGGGAGTTGGTGATGGACAGGGAGGCCTGGCGTGCTGCGATTCATGGGGTCGCGGAGAGTCGGTCACTACTGAGCGACTGAACTGAACTGAAGGAGGATTAGGTGTGATTATGTACTTAATGATGACAACCTGTAATTATTTTTATGATCATCAGCTATTAAGATTTCCTATTTGTTTTTGAAGAGCATGACAGGCGTCTGCAGTTACCTTCCAAGAAGAAAAGATTACAGTTACATAGCAGATGCACATTATTTTTGTTCACTCGTCGAAAACCGGCTTATACTCGATATTTTAGCTAACAACTCAATGTAAGTAAATGTTGACAGTTTTGAACTCTGAAAACCTGATTACTAATAATAGACACAAAAAAAATCTTTTTAAGAGTAATGGCTTTTGAGAAATTCATCACAGTTCATTATTCATTGCAGTACTGTAGAAAGACTGGGGGCCCAGCAGAGCTAGGCTCACATGTAGTCTTCTATATGTTGGTTGTACAGCCCTTTGCAAGACGGTTAAGCTTGTGGGCCTCAGCTTATCCACATGTGAAATGGTAAATGACTGAAACTCACAGTATTATCCAAATAGTGAAAGATTTTGAATGTTTCCCTTCTTTTTGTTCTAACCCCTTTTCTGTAAATATTGCAGTATACCTAATTATCCTGAATAATTAAAAATGACTAAAACAGACACAAAATCACGCTGACCTCTTTGATTATTTTAACTCAAGTTGAAAATAATTTCAGAAAGCACAATTACGATATTTTCTTAACGTCGTTTAAAGATACGTGGTGATCACATAATAAAGGTATACCTGTTTCCAAGATAATACTGAAGAAGAGCTTGGGAAGACTGAAACAATCCTCCGATCCTGTAAACAGTTAGGGGCAGAGCCAAGAGAAGGCAAGTCTGTGTCAAAAGCAACGAGAACTTGTCGCCAGCAGTGTTTTATGATTAAGTCTGAAATGTGTATGTGTGCGTGTGAGCTCAGTCGTATCCGATTCGTTGTGACACCACGGATTGTAGCCCATCAGGCTTCTGTGTCCTGGCATTTTCCAGGCAATAGAATGAGCTAAATTTAACAAAACCAGCCTCAACTGTATCATCTTTTCTTCCCTATTAAATGGAAGAAAACATTTAAATTGGGGGCTCTGCGTGTCCTTTAAATTTTTTGTTTAATTTTAAAATTTTGAAGTAGGTTTTTTAAAAGTTAAGAAAAAGGTATAACGTTTCTTCACAAAGAATTCTTTTGTGCCCTTATCTCAGCTTCATCAAATGTTAATGTCTTATATAACCACAATGCAAGTATCAAAATCAGAGAAAAGTTAGCATTGATATTACTGTTACCAGTCTACAGACCTTTATTCTCATCTTGTTAATCTTCCTACTAATGCCCTTCCAGTCTTGCTTCTAATCCAGGACCCCCATTGCACCGACTCATCAGGTCGCCTTAGCCCCCTTTAATCTGCCTGGTTCCTCTGTTCTTTGGTAACCTTGACACTTTTGAAGAGTGCTGTCAGTAAATGTGTACCATGGCCCCTCGAAAGCGGTGATGTGTCCTTCTCAGCACAGCAGACCCGGGAGCACACGATCCCACGAGCCTCGTTACCGGTGAGTCTGCTTTGGCCACGTGGCAGAGGAGCGTCCGCTCCCTCTGCTGTAGACTTGCTGTGTTTCCCTCTGTCATTGGAATCTTGCTTTGTGACTGTAAATATCGTGTTTACACTCCCCGTCTTCACTAACGGCCAGTTCTTACCTGACTGTTTTGTTTCTCGGTGGTGATTTCCCATTTCCACCCTTTCTTCTACATGTTTCATTGGAGTTCTGTGGCAAGGAGGAGTTTTCTTTTCTCCATTACGTGTTTAGTTGTAGCTGGGCATCTATTTTTACTCCGTGGATTAAAAGTCATTACTATCCTTGCTTACATTGTTCCCGGTTTGGCCACTGAGAGCTCACTAAAGTCAGCTCCTCTGTCCTTTGATACACTTGCATCCTTTTGAGCAGTTTCTTACTTGGTGGCACTCAAGTCCTTCCTGGCTTATCCCATACTCCCTCCGCCTCCCCTGCCAGCCCTGAAGTCTGCCGTTTCTCCGAGGGGCCCTGCTCCCTTTGCTCATTGTCTTAGCGCTCAGAAACCAGGGCCTGTGCACTAGGCAGTGCTCACTGGTGACATGATATCACGCCTCCAGGCCCTCTCACGAGCAGGGCTAGGGGAGGTATAATGTGTATACATACATATCCCGTTTTTATATCAGTGTCCAGTTAAGCTATTGGCTTCCTCAGTTTCAGTTCAACATTACAAGGTTGATCATAGCTTCCCCTTAAATAAAGAATTATTTGGAGCTTCTTTCTCTGACAAAAGAGACTTGCTTCTTAATATCCACAATATATTTATTTGCCCACGCTTCAATGTACATAGTTGTTTCAGAATTACTAACTCACACTTTGCTGAGTTTTAATAAGAGCATAGTTGTTCAATCGCGTGGTCGTGTCAGACTCTTTGTGACCCCATGGACTGCAGCACACCAGGCTTCCCTGTCCATCACCAACTCCCGGAGCTTGCTCAAACTCATGTGCATCAAGTTGGTGATGCCATCCAACCATCTCATCCTCTGTCATCCACTTCTCCTCCTGCCCTCAATCTTTCCCAGCATCAGGTCTTTTCCAGTGAGTCAGCACTTTTCATCAGGTCGTCAAAGTATTAGAGCTTCAGCTCCAGCATCAGTCCTTCCAATGAACACCCAGGATTGATCTCCTTTAGGATGGACTGATTGGATCTCCTTGCAGTCCAAGGGACTCTCAAGAGTCTTCTCCAACACCACAGTTCAAAAGTATCAATTCTTTGGTGCTCAGCTTTCTTCTTTCTTTATGGTCTAACTTTCACATCCATACTTGACTTCATAGCTTTCACTGTATGGACTTTGGTTGGCAGAGTTATGTCTCTGCTTTTTAATATGATGTCTAGGTTTGTTTTTTAATACGATGTCTAGGTTTTGAGCATAGTTAGGAATTTTAAATGAGCATAGTTAGACTGGCACACTTTGATTCTGACATGCACAGAAGGCACGTCCAGTTATGTAGTGAACTCGTGGAAGTGCATCAAAAAGCATTGCTTCCAGTCTTTTTTTTTCTTTTCCTTCAGCTTCATTGAAACATAATTGACATTCAGCACTCAATAAGTTTAAGGTTGACTTACATATGGAAATGAAAATTATCAATAAGCAGTTTATAATAGGAATAGAAAAGAGTTTCATTTGCGCCAAATTGAGGACTCTAGCCTGGAACAGAGCCTCCTAAATGACCGTGGAGAAGAAGAGTTTTCAGCAGTTTTCTGTCTTGTCAGAACAAAGAACATCAGCACGACAGGGAGACATTCCTTCAGGATTTCCAAACTCAGTCAGTATGTACTCGGTGAGTCAGCATGGCTCAGCAGCTGGGAAGGGAGTCTTATCATCCAAGGAGGACCAATGTTGGCATCCCAGGTAAAGAGTCATTTATTCTTTATTTTTGACATAGCCGTTCTTTTCTTCTGGTGAACGTTGCCTTTTCCTTTAATAATTAAAGCAGATGTATGGTGTTGATAGGCCACCAACAGGCTGTTTCATTTAGCATAAAATTCAAGTTAACTCCTGCATAAAAGACAGAATGATTCCACGTAACTCAGTATGTGAAAGTTTCTCTTATCCCATATATCTGGAAATGATTAGCACAATAATTTTGGTGAACACCATCATCTCATATAGATATGAAATTTACTACGAATTAAAGAAATAGAAAAACAAGTTTTTCCCTTGCGGTGAGAACTCGCTTAAGATTTCCTCTCAGCAGCTTTCGTGTGCAGCGCTCAGCTATGTTAATCATGGTCATTGTGTTGTACGGTACACCCCTAGTACTTGTCTGTCTTACAGCTGAGAGTCTGTGGTGCCTTTTGACCACCCTCCACTCCCACGTGTGGAAGTCCCAAATCTGATCTCTTTTTCTATGAATTTGTCTGTTTTTAAAGTATAATTGACCTAGAGTACTGAGTTGATTCCTGGTTCACAACATAGTAATGCAGTGTTTCTGTGCATTTCAAAAGGATCACTTTGATAATTCTAGTTACAGTAAGTCACCAAACACAGATGCTCCAGTTCCTGCTGCACTGCCCACACTGTACACTTCACACCCGTGAGGCGTTCATTAGGTAACTGAAGGTTTCCGCCTCCTAATTTCCCGCATCTCTTTCTCCCCTCCCCCTCTGCAGGCCCCTCTGGTGACCACCTGTGTGTTCTATCTGTAACTCCCTTTCTGTTCTGCTGTGTTTATTTGCTTTTTAGATTCTACGTAGAAGTGAAACCATGCAATATTTGTCTTTCTCAGTCTGATTTAGCTTTAGCGTAATATCCACTAGGCCCATCTGTGTTGCTATAAATGGCAAGATTTCATTCCTTCTTGTGACTGAGTAAAAAAAAGAAATGTACTATTCCACTGTGTGTATCAACTACATCTTCTTTATCTGTTATTCTGTTGATAGGCATTTAGGCTGCGTCCATATCTTGGCTTTTGTAAACATTGCTGTGGTGTACATAGGGGTATATATATATATATATTTTTGAATCAGTGTTCTTGTTTTCTTCTGATAAATACCCAGGCGTGGAATTTCTGGATCTTACAGTAGTTCTGTTTTTAATTTTCTGAGGTACCCCATGTTGTTTTTCATAGAGACTGCACCAGTTTAGATTCCCACCAACTGTGCATGTGGGTTTACATCTCTCCACATCCTTGACAATATTTATTATTTGTTGTCTTTTTGATAACAGTCATTCTGATAGATGTTACCTGACATCCAGTTGTGGTTTTGAATTTTATTTCCCTGATAGTTCGTAACACTGAGTACCTTTTCATGTGGCTACTGGCCATCTGCACCTGTTCTTAGGGGAAAATGTCTATTTTTAATCCTGCCCAGTTAAAGAAATATTTATGTACTTGTGGCTGCTCCGGGCCTCTGTTGCTGCACAGACCGCTCTCCAGGTACGCGTGGGCTGCTCCTCGCGGCGGCTTCTCTGGCGGAACCCCGCCCCCAGGGCGCTTGGGCTCAATAGTTGTGGGGAACAGGCTTAGTTGCTCCACCTCCTGCGGGATCTTTCTGAACCAGGGGTCAAACCCGTGTCCCTGCCCTGGCAGGCAGCTTCTCAACCACGGGACACCAGGGACGGCCGTACTCTCCTGTTTTTCTCTGTTTGCCTTTTTGGTGTTGAGTTCAGTTTGGGATATATGGATACACCCTTACGTGCTGTATCATTTGCAAACATAGTATTCCATTAAGTCGATGACCTTTTCGCTTTGTTAATAATTTTGTTCACTGTGCACATTCGCTTTTACTTTTGTTTTGCTTGCCTGAAGGGATGTATTCAAAAAATATTACTAATAAGACGGATGTCAAATATCATGTTTCCTATGTTTCCTTCTAGGACTTCATGGTTTCAGGCCATACGTTTAAGTCTTGAATCTTTTTTACATTTACTTTTGGGCATGGGGTGAAAGAGTAGTTCAGCCATTTATTGAAGAGGCTGTTTTCCCCTGTTGTATACTCTTGCCTCCTTTTTCATAGATTAGTTGCCCTTGTAAGTGTGGGTTTATTTCTGAGCTCTATTCTGTCCCTTTGATCTGTGTATCTGTTTTTGTGTCAGTGCCATACTGTGTGTATTGCTGTAGCTTTGAAGTACAGTTTGAAGTCAGGGAGTGTGATTCCTTTAGCTTTGTTATTCTTTCTTAAGACTGTTTTGTCTATTCAGGGTCTTTTGTGTTTCCATGCAAATTTTAGAATTGTCTGTTGTAGTTTTGTGAAAAATGCCATTGGTATTTTGATAAGGATTGCATTGAATCTGTAGATTGCCTTGGGAAGTATGGCAATGTTACAAATAAAAATTCCTTCAGTCCATGAACATGCTATGAAAAAAATGGAAAGAGTCTGTTGTTTGTATTATTTTTGATTTCTTTCATCAGTGTTGTACAGTTTTCCAAGTCCAGGTCTTTTTATCTCCCTAGATAATTTTATTTCTGGGTATTTTATTCTTTTTGACATGATTATAAATGGGACTGTTTTCTTAATTTTTCTTGCTGATTCTTTGTTGTTAGTGTGTAGATATGCAACGGATTTCTGTGTATTAGCTTTGTATCCTGGAACTTTACAGAATTCATTGATTAGTAGGTTTTTGGAGATGTCTGGAGGATTTTCTGTGCATAGTATCATGGCATCTACAAACATTAACAGTTTTACTTCTTCCTTTCTAATTTGGATCCCTTTTGTTTCTTTCTCTTGCCTGATTGCTGGGGTCAGGACTTCCAATACTGTGTTGAATGAAAGTGGCCAGAATGGACACTCTTGTCTTGTTCCTAACTCAGGGAAATGCTTCAGCTTTTCACACTTGAGTTGTGAGTATGATACTAGCTGTGCGCTAATGGTCTGTGTTATGTTTAAGCATTTCCCTATATACCCATTTTGTGGAGAGTTTTTATCATGAGTGAATTTTGAATTTTGTACAAAGATTTTTCCTTCATCTATTGAGATGATTATATGACTTTTATTCTTCAAGTCAGTCGATTGATGTGCAGATACTGAACCACTCTGGCATCCCTGGAATAAATCCTGCTGATCACCCTTTAAATGTATTTTCATAACAAAATAATTTAATCCGTCTTTAGGAATTGGTGAAAGTTTGTGCCTTTTATTCCTATAGATCCTTAAAAAGTCAGAATCTAGTTTTGTTTCTCAGGAAGTGAGGTATGAGAAGGACTGCTTCATTGCAACTGCTGTTCATTTCTCCCTTTCTTCTCCTTTCTTTTTCTTCTGGTACAATTATTTCTCTGCAACTTGCGTTGCTTAAACATATTAGCAAACTAGTGATTTCAAAACCATAATATAAAAGCTAAACAATCTCAGTTCTTATAGAAGTAAAAAACCATATTTCTCTCCCATTTCAGAAAACGAGATGGTCTTGCTCAAGAACAGACCATGTATCATAAAAGGATGAACCAGCCTCTTGCATTAGTGACTGATGGCTGAGGATGGTGAAGTGTTTGATGTATTGAGGCATCAGGGAGGTTCACACTACCTCCTGTGTCACCAGACTTTTGAGCAGAAAGTAGCTGACTGTGCTCTCGTCCAGAAAAAAAACATTAGAAGGTCTGCTCCTGGAGACTTAAAAAACAGCACAGCGAGAAAAAAAGTATCTAGCTTTTAATCAGCACAAAATATGCTGCTGCTGCTGCTGCTAAGTCACTTCAGTCGTGTCCGACTCTGTGTGACCCCATAGACGGAAGCCCACCAGGCTCCCCCGTCCCTGGGATTCTCCAGGCAAGAACACTGGAGTGGGTTGCCATTTCCTTCTCCAATGTGTGAAAGTGGAAAGTGAAAAGTGAAAGTGAAGTCGCTCAGTCGTGTCCGACCCCTAGCGACCCCACGGACTGCAGCCCACCAGGCTCCTCCATCCATGGGATTTTCTAGGCA
The DNA here is from genome assembly GCF_049115385.1 of Moschus berezovskii. NCBI lineage: Eukaryota > Metazoa > Chordata > Mammalia > Artiodactyla > Moschidae > Moschus > Moschus berezovskii. The sequence continues at coordinate 3,026,974 of NC_142485.1, forward strand.
ATAGTACTGGAGTGGCTTGCCATTGCCTTCTCCGACAAAATATGCTAGCATAGTTTATTGAATGTTTGTCATTAATTTCTTGTCTTCTTGTTTGAGACATATCCCTGTTGTTCAAAATCCACTCTAGATAATCTGAAAGAAACTCAAGCTATACTTTCTCCAGTTAATATTTTGTTTTGAAATTTTCAGTCATTAAAAAAGGATGAAATGAATATGTTGTGTGTTTTTGTGCATCCTGTGAGTACCACTGACACTCAGCTGTAGGATGTTTATATCACAGTGACTGTTGCCCCCATCGTTCGTGACGGAGAAAGGGGTCTTGAGGGCTCAGATCACATAGCAGGATAAAGAGGCTTCTCAGAAGCCTTTCTATAACCACAGAAACCAAAAACAATTTTTTAAAAATCACTACAAAAATATTAGTAAGTTTTACTGGAGTCGAGAAGATGAAGAAACTGTTCAAGGGTATTTTTTAAAAGGAAAATCATATATTGTTTTTTTACTGAAGTGGCTTGTTAGTAATGTTAGTGTATATTGTAAGCCTTGGGTAAGGCTAATAGTTGTTTCTTTTCTAAATAATAAGAAAAATCAAGTTAATGTTGCTCTTTCTGAGCGGACAAAATGCACCAGCAGCTGAAATGTTTAATTTGACAAATGACGCTGTTGGAAGAACGTGAGCTTTGCAAAGTTATAGGAAGTGAACTTGAGTCTTATAGTACATATGTTATCAGAGGCTGCTTAACCTCAGTAAGCTTTGATTTATTAATCTGTTAAACTGAGTGGTAGAACTATATCTGTATTTCTCAGAATTATTATGAGTATTAAGGGACACACTCGAGGGGTCAAGTGTAAACTCTTGTAAACTCGTGAACTCCCTCCTTACCAGACGCTGCTTGCTTCTACCATTGCTGGCTACTGTTGCTACTAATAATAAGACAGAGTTATAAATACTTACAAGTAATTTGAATACTGTTAGTCACCACTCTGACTGCTCTTATCAAGACAAATAAATTTGAGGGAAGCTTTGTGGAGAGTCTTCTTATTGTTTTCTCTCGCAGGTGAAAAAAAGAAAAGTGAATTAGGCAGGTGCTTTTATTTTGTGCCAGAAAACTTATCCTAAAACTTATCTTCTGCCTTCCCGTCGCCGATCTGTATCATCATTGTCTCTTTTTAGCCCTGAAAACTGGCAGTTCTCCAAGAAAGGTGTTTAATAAGTATGCAAGACTGGTCACTCACGCGTCAGTACCTTATTCCCTCAAGGCAGCCTTCCAAAGGGACTGGCATAAACGTCATTTCAGATGAGCTTGTTAGTAACTGAAAGAGGTTTCGGCGTGGGAGTTTAAACACATTTAAACTGAAAAAGAACTTTTTCTTTAAAAGCTCTGGAAGCTCAGGACCCTCTGCATTTGGTAGCGTTACAAGACCCCCGGGACCAGTGTGAGAGCCACTGATCTCAGAGAGCCTTCCAGGCTGTTACTGCTTAAGATTAAGGCTGAAGCTGGGATCTGTTTGGTGTTCAAGAGCAGCTCCAGCACCGAGGTAAGGGTGGGCCTTGCAGGTGGGGCAGGGAAGCAACAGGCAGGAGTCCCCGATCACACTCTGGCCTGCGTTTGTCACAAGTCTGCGCTGCGCTGAACGCTTTTATCAGCTGCGTGGGGAAGCACGCAGCTGCATTTTCCAGCGCTGGTGGCACGCACCCCTGCCGCCACTCCTCTCTGGGTTTTAGGAGCGTGGTCGCTTTGCAGTGTCCTGTTAGTCTCTGCGGCCCGGCGGAGTGAATCGGCTGTGGTGTGCACGCACCCCCGCATTTCTGGCCCCTTCCCACCGAGGCCCCGCGGAGCGCTGGGCGGAGTCCCCTTGGACTCCAGTGTGTATTCGTCACTCCTTGTCATCCCTGTTTAAAAGCGCCAGAGGAGTCTTTGGAAAGTGTGGGTTTTCTCTAAACTTTTCAAAAGTGACCTCAAGCGTTAGTGAAAAACATTTGCTTGGCGCCTAGAAGTGGCTTCCTGGGTCCCTAAGCACCACGCTTTCTGCAGTGCAAACGCCGCCTGATAAAGCTCCCGGACAGAAATACGCATATCTGCAAAGGCGCTGGCCGCCGAGAAGCGCACGGCTGAGGCTGTTCAGTGTTCGTCTGAGGCTGATGTTCCTCCTTTGCTACGTAGGTCCCATTCCCTTTCCTTTCTTTACGTGGTCTTGTTACATACAGCTTTTAGGTGGTAATGACCACGTGATTTTTATGGGGATTTCAGTGATTTACCTTTAATGACTGTCACGTATGCATTTCCTTTTCAGAAGTAACAAGATACAAATAAATAACAAGATTAATAAATAACACAAAACAGGCATTTGGACAAAAACTACCGTTAATTTCCTTTACAATGACTGCTGCTGGGAAGAATAGTTAATAGGACAAAGAATGAAAACTTGAAACTGAGCTGCAAATGGATGGAATGTGACCTTGTACACAGGTATTCCGAACTGCCTGATAATCTTCAGCTACCTCAGAAAAACTGCCAGGGGTTTTTCAAAGAAATTAAGGCTGTAGAACCTGCATTTCGTTGCCATTCTTTGCAGTCTTGATTCTTGATCATTTGTGGAGTACTATAAAACTATTGGTAAATAAGGACCAGGTCCACTGTTTAAACAGTATTTCTCAGCATTTGCCTGCTTCTGTAATTACACTGTAATTATTTTTTATTGTCGACAGTAAAATATGTAGCATGTTTCACAAGCGGAATTCTCACTGCCAGCCTCTTAAAATACTGTTGTCTGGGGGATATTCTATATGCTAATTAACGTTGTTGTCTTATACTTTTGGTCATAGAAAACCGTTATCTTTAGGACATTAAGGGAGACTAGATTTCACTAAAAGCTTTAAGGAATTATGATGGTCTATTTACTGACGTGTTCTTACTGAAATGTAAGTTACTCTTAAAACATCTGAGGAATCTTAAAGCTTTTAATGATAGTGCTTTAAAATACATGTAATATTTCATCACTTAGTGAAAAGCTACATATTAATACTCTGATATTAATAAAATATTTTATATATTAGAAAATGCAATACTTTGACTTTGTCAGCTCCTATTCTACTTAAATACTGAGCTAGTATTTTTGAAAGAACATGGAAACACACTAAGAAGGCAAACATCAGAGGTGGTATGTTATTTTCATAATTGGTTTTGATGTCTGTTGTTATTTTATTGTCCCGTATTAAACTGACTCATTACAAAACTTAGAAGAGTTTTTTGTAAAGAATTGTGTCATCTCCTTGTACAGTCATTTTGCTGGTTTCTTTATGCCATTTTGTAACACTAAACAAAGCTATCTTTATTAATCCCCTCAAATAAATCACTTCTTTCAGGAAAGCTCTTCAAGGGATACTTGCTGAATTTCTCTCCGTGTTTGTTGATGGTATTCTTTGCATTCAGCTTACTTTGAAAGCTCTTTGTATTTTAAACTCTGCTCCAGGATAAACAAAAGCAAACTTTGCTCCTTTGGAAAACCTAAGTAGTTCCTATCTGAACTTTGATTTTTTTTTTAAGTAATTGAAAACAATACACAAATTTTTATAGTTTACAGAAGTGAGACTTTCATATATATAAAGTACTGTTTTTGATTGAATTGGATGCCCAATTCATGCTTTTCAGTTTCAAGTCTTCCCAAAACATATAAGATTATTTTTCCTTTGCAAATTTAAACCAAAACTTGGAATTTTGGGGTGTGTTCCTCTGCCAGAGTGTGAGCTGGAAACTAGAGAACAAGTGAAAGAAAGAAAAGGAGCTTTTGGAGGCGTTTCTGTCAGAAGCTGTGTCTGCTGTCCCCACAGTCCGTCAGCGCTTCCCTTGATCCGTCGCAGACCTGTCAAGATTCAGCTATCCCTGCACAGAGGACTGGATCAGCATAGAACAGAATGTAAAATATTAGCGTATACCAAGAACGTGGAAATTTGCTATGTGAAAAAGTGAGAGATCTTCAGTGAGTTACATTTTAAGGACATGAAACGGCACAGAAATCTTGAACTTTCTTCAGGAGTTTTGTTGTTACTAATAATAGTAGTACTGCAATTTTAAAATTTTTTAATGTTTATGTATAAAACCAGATAAGCATGTTATTAGAACTCAAGATATTCAGCGTAACAGAAAGTTACAAATGAAATAAAAGTTATAAAATGAAAGAAGTTAGGGAAAAATCCTACAGTGTCCAGTTTGAATGGTGACAATCAATATGAGCTCATGATATTTCAGAAAGGTGTTCCTGTTCCATCCACAGAAAAGGGCAGTTCCCAGAGCAATGAGTGTGCCTGTGCCCAGATCTTGCTGTCACCTTTCCTCACTAAAAGACAGCAGAGTTCCCTGGAGAAGCTGATTCCAGGTGTAGGGAGGGAAAGTGTAAAATGAGCCTGAGATCATATGAAAAGATGCTCAGCATCACAGTTCATAATGGAAATGCAAATCAAAACCACAATCACCTTACACCTGTCAAAATGGCTATCATCGAAAAGGACACAAATAACCAATGTTGGCGAGGATGTGGAGAAAAGGGAGCCCTCTTACACTGTTGGTGGGAATGTAAATGGGTGCAGCCACTGTGGAGAACAGTATGGAGGCTCCTCAGAAAACTAATAATAGAGCTACCGTGTGACACAGCGATGCCACTCCTATGTATATATATATAAAAAAAAACCCTGCCCCACTAATTTGAAGAGATCCATGCGCCCCGATATTCATCGCGGTGGTATTTCCAATAGGCAAGGTGTGCAAGCAGCCTAAACGTCCATCCACAGGTGAACGGAGAAAGGAGACGCGGTGTGTGCATCACACGAGTGAATACTGCTCAGCCACAGAAAAGAGCAGTCTGCCGTTTGCAGCAGCACGCATGGGTTGGGGGATTAAGCCAAGTGAGAGAAGTCAGGAAGACGTGCATTATATGATACCACTGATGTGTGGGATCTGAAAAATACCGCCAACGAGTGCATGAGACAAAGAAACAAACACAGATACAGAGAACAAGCCAGAGGCTGCCGGTGGGAAGTGGGGAGGGCAGTCCGGGCGTGGGGAGCGGCAGGCACAACCCACTGGCTGTGAGGTATTCTCCAGGACATCCTGTACAAACGGGGAGCATAGCCTATGGTTTGAAACAGCTGTAAACGGAAAGTAGCCTTTAAAAACCGTATTAAAATTTTTTTTACAGAAAAGGTAGTCTGTGAGTCAGATCTGCCAAAGTTTTACAATTTTTATAAACCAAATTCCTGGCACAGGATCTGAAATACACTGAGACCTTGATAAGTACCGAAAGAATTCATTTTATTTTATTGTATTTTTCACTTCTTTACAAACTTTATAAAAAGATTAATTCTGATGTTAACTGCCCTTCCTAGCTTTGTGGCATGTGTAAATTTCTCATTTTAGTTCTTTCATGAAAATTACCCGATAAGTGTTAAAAGGGACTGGACAAGGTTCACAGCATGTCACACTTTACAAGTTGCAACTTGATCTCAAACTGTTAGTTCAGTTCAGTCGCTCAGTCGTGTCCGACTCTTTGCGACCCCATGAATCACAGCACACCAGGCCTCCCTGTCCATCACCAACTCCCGGAGTTCACTCAAACTCACGTCCATCCAGTCGGTGATGCCATCCGGCCATCTCATTCTCTGTCGGTCGTCCCCGTCTCCTCCCACCCCCAATTCTTCCTAGCATCAGACTCTTTTCCAGTGAGTCAACTCGACGCATGAGGTGGCCAAAGTATTGGAGTTCCAGCTTTAGCATCAGTCCTTCCAATGAACACCCAGGATTGATCTCCTTTAGAATGGACTGGTTGGATCTCCTTTGTTAATTAGTACTGTTTAAGTTTGGTCCTTCAATTAACTGAAGATCCACCTACTTCTCTATATCATAGGATAGCTTAGCAAATGTCTTGCAAATCTTGGTATACCACATTCTTAGAATTCTTTCAGTCCTGTTAGACTATTAAGAGAAGAAAATAAAGATCTTTTAGTAAGATTATTTAATCATTGTTCCTTTTCTCACAGGTGGGCAAAAATACATACTTTTGAAAGCTGAAGCATTTTGCTTTATTTGCTATCTACTGGCACCCTGATTTTTTCTGTAATTCTTTACATAGTACATTGGTTCCTATATAAATGTTTTCAGTCTTATGGGGATCATTTTAATTAAAATGCGTTTTTATACTGCCATGCCAGAGTCAACTAGCTGAGAACTAAAAGCCTTTTATCATAAAAGAGTCGTCGTCAGGCTGGTGGGGGTGACTTGCTTAGGCACCGAGAGGTTTTGCAGACTCTGAGCTGTGGAGGTGTCGGGGGGTCACCATACGACGAGAGGGAGCTGAGTAATAAGACAGGCGGCACAGAGGTCACCTATTCCTGATTCTGATGGGCCAGCGTGGCGTATGTGGAGGTGTCTTGCTGGTTTCAATGTTAGGCATACAGACAGCCTGCCATTCCTTCAGGGAGAGTCAGCTTGGGCTGAAAGGAGGGGAAGACACAGGCTGGCAAAGGTGAGCAATTCATCAGAAGCATCGTGGAGTATGTGTCATGTCTCAGAAAGTATCCTGTCTTGAGTCATACCAAATACTGTGTATCTGTCATAACAGTTTATTGACGCCTGCTAGGTTTTTGGCTGTGGCTGAATGGGTGTCACGGTTGAAATAATCTAATAATCATCTATTTGTGAAAGTAGTGAAAGTGTTAGCTGCTCAGTCATGTCCGACTCTGCGACCCCATGGGCTGTAGCCCACCAGTCTCCTCTGTCCATGGAGTTCTCCCAGGCCAGAATACTGGAGTGGGTTGCCATTTCCTTCTCCAGGGGATCTTCCCAACCCAGGGATCGAACCCGGGTCTCCTGCACTGCAGGCGGATGATTTCCCAACTGAGGTCCACAGGTATGGACCCTTACACATTTGCAGTGTTAGTTGACCCATTAAACTATATTTTTCTGAAGCTTAAATTTATTTCAGGACCACTCTAAGCATAGAGTTTTTCTTCTGTGAAGTTGGTGAAGCCATTTAAATTGTTTTCCTCCTACTTTTCAACTTTTCGTTTAGTACCGCTGGTCGTCATCAGCTCCAGACACTCTGGAGGGGTCTGTAAAATATTCCTTGTGGGAATGGTTTCCTCACACTCTTTGAATTCATTTTTGGAGAAATTGTTCACGTAAAAAAGATTGAGTATTACTTACTTTGTACAGGATAATATTTACTAAGAATATGGAGATTGTATTCACATGGATATGTTTTTCTTTAGTTTGTTGGTTTTTTTTTTTTTTTGGAGTATATGATTTAGCAGACTCCCAGCAAGATTATTTATTTTAATCCTATCTTTTAAAAATCTCTTTCTGGTTTATCTTTGTAGATGCTTTCTACTTTGAACATCCTTGCATTGAAAGGGTATGTAAAACTCAGATTTACTGTTACTGTGGCTTTTCATATGTTCTATATTAATAAAAATGAATGCTTTTGGCATTCATGCTTATCTATATCAATTACAAGTCATTATCACATTTTAATAAGTTAATAAGTAGTGTAAATAATACACATTTGTATTTGTATATACGAAAAAGTGAGAAGTGTGAAAATGTTAGTTGCTTAGTCGTGTCTGACTCTTTGCAACCCCACTGACTGTAGTAGTCGTGAAGGACAAGGGAGCCTGGCATGCGGCAGTCCATGGGGTCGTAAAGAGTTGGACCTGACTTAGTGACTGAACACAAACAATGGGAATATTGTATATTGTAATAACCTGGAATGGAATATAATCCGAAAAATATCTGAATCACTGTGCTATACACCTGAAAATAACACAGTATTATAAATCAACTATAATTCTTTTAAAAAATTTGGGTTATATGGGTTCCTGGGGTTACTTGTAGGACACTGGTCATTTTATTTAATTTTTATTTTTCCCTTTTTTGCCTTTTTATTTTGAAATAATTTCAGGGTTATGGGAAGTTGCAAGAGTAGGAAAAATAATTTTTAGGTACCCTTTGGTCACATTCCCCAAATGTTGAAGCTTTACCACATTTACTTAATTATTCTCTCTCTTTCTACAAACACACAGACAGGCTTGTTTTGCTTTGTTTTCTTGGCTGATCTGTTTGAAATCTAGTTGTAGATGTGGTGCCTTTTTACCTCTAAATAAGTTGACACATGTTTCCTAAAAGCCACGGTATGCGTTTCTATAATGAGAGCACGTTTGTCATCATCAGGGTGTTGCACTGACAGGCCTGCCACTGTCTGGTCTGCAGACCTTGTGCAGATGTCGTCAGGTGTCCCCGTAGGAGGCACGGTGACGCCTCCTCTGACTCACTGCTGCCCAGACACATAACACAGCTCTGACCACAAAGAAACGGCACACACAGCCCTGTGGAGGAGGTTCTGCAAGGCAACCGGTCTGCCTGTTGTATAAGTGCCACTGTTTCAGGAAGACTGAAAAACCGGCCAGATTAAGGGGACTAAAATGACAGAAAAGGAAAATAATGGCTTGTTGTCTTAGACTGGGCGGAGAAAGGGCTGTGTGTGTGTGTGTTCTATAAACTATAAATGTCATTATTGGGACAGCTATATTTTTAAATACTAGTTTCATAATAGTCTAAAATAGATTTATGATGTACATGTAAATGAAACTTTAGGAATGAGAACTTTATCTTGGCTATATTAACACATTAAGAGCTCATCAAAATTTTTATGGGATATCTACGAGGTGCTATGTCCAGGGATGATGAAAAGATTTAGAAGTATGATCACTGTCCCAAGGAGACATAAAATCTCAGCTTTTTTTTTTTTTCCAGCATATGTTTCTTTTGTACAAACAACCAAAGCACATGCCATCTTTAATTTAAAATCTCAAAATAAATTAAACTCAGGTATTCTCTACCATGTGAGCCTGTTTGCCTCCTGAGTTTGTGTAATGAAGGATGCCTCATTATTTATGAAATACGTTTGGTGCCTAGATTGTGGATAGAGTAGTAATAAGAGTTTGAGTGGCGAAGGGAAACAGCTCCACCTTAAAGAGTTTGTTATGTTTCCTGAGTTTGGATACTGTGGCTTTACTTAGAATTTAGACTGTAAGGGATGTGTGTATCACATCTTAAAATAATAAAACTGTAATAGATGGAATGAAGTGGTGATTTGTTATTTTACCTCTCCATCACTGCTGTACCCTGTACCCTTTGAATATAAGGATACTCCACAAGAATATGTGTTCCTCTCTAAAAATAATGGTCACAGAAATTTAATAACTAGGTTGTGGGAATTTCTTAGTGTCCGTTTATGCTGACTTATACGGTTCTTACTATACATATGCACATAGGTGGGATGGTTCAGCAGGTGGATTAGAGTGTGGGGTGTGGGAGGGATTAAATGCCTGATCCACACAATGACAGCACTGCAGTTGTTACAGACACGGTCTGTAACTGATGACGCGGAGACCGACGGCAGGTAGAAAGCCCTTTTTTGAACTAAGCCTTAATAATGCAGACTAGTGAATAATAGATAATATTCTGCTAACACGTAATCAGTTCCTCCAACAACTCATTTACCTAATCAATGCCTGACTCCGTGCGGACTGTGTCTGCGTGGGGCCTGGCCATGTGAACACTGGACTCTCGTGGAGTTCTCTGTGCTCAAGAAGCAGTGTTTGTGGTCTGGAGACAGGGCCTGAATGTGCCTCTGGCTCTTGCACTTACTCGCTGCTTGAACTTGGGTGAACTGTTAAACTCTTTGTGCCCCGCTCCTCCATGTGGTTAATAAAGGAGAGAAGGCGGAGAATTCTAAGAGCATCTACCTTGTGGGGTTTGTGAGGATTAAACAAACAGATGCATGAAGGGCTTGGGAAAATGCCTAGTATAATAAACGTCAGGTGTTTCTTTAATGGAAGACAGAGAGTTAGAAACAAGAACACGTGAAAGGCACCTTGGCCTGGTCTGGAGGGTCAGAAGAGGCTTTCGCGGGGATGTCCTTTGCGGCCTGAGAAGTGCAGGCTGATGGACGAGCGAAAGAGCCCCAGGCTGGGAACAGCAGGCGTTGTGGCCTGGAGGAAGCCCGTCCCGCTGCGTCCCCTGTGGCCTCGGAGAGCCTTCAGAAGGGTGGATGTAAGCAAGGAAGATCCTCATCTTAGAAGGATCATCGTGCCCACATGCTGAAAGACACACTGTTGACAATCAGTGAGACGGCAGCTGGGAGTAAGGTGGGAGAGGGGGAAAGCGGGCACATCAGAATACGTGCGGGTCATCAAATAACGTGACTCCATCTTTTCCTGGGTGTGAGGGCAAGGGAGAAGAAATGCCCGCGCAGACTCCCAAGACAGCGGAGAGGAGGGAAACGCGCGCAGGGGAGCAGAGAGCAGAGCGGAGTTCAGAGAGCAGAGGACGTTCTGCGGTAGAGACTGAGCATGTCGTATAGGGCTTGCCAATAATACTGTGAAGCTGGGAGCAGTCATTCTCATGGTGTGGTCCCTGGGCCAGCAGCATCACCTGGGCACTTGTTCAGTCGCTCAGTCACGTCCAACTCTTTGCGACCCCATGAATCACAGCACGCCAGGCCTCCCTGTCCATCACCAACTCCCGGAGTTCACTCAAACTCATGTCCATCGAGTCGGTGATGCCATCCAGCCATCTCATTCTCTGTCGTCCCCTTCTCCTCCCTCTCCCAATCCCTCGCAGCATCAGAGTCTTTTCCAGTGAGTCAACTCGTTCCATGAGGTGGCCAAAGTATTGGAGTTTCAGCTTTAGCATCAGTCCTTCCAGTGAACACCAGGATCGATCAGGCCCTACCCTGGACTGCCTGAGTCAGAAACTCTGGGTGTGAGATCCTCCAGTCTGTGTTTTAACAAGCCCTCAGATGATTCACGTGGCCCTGCTGCCTGGGAAAGTGGAGAACACCGTTCTCAGAGGCACGGTGGAGAGGTTTAGGAAAAGGGACAGTGTGTGTCAGAGCCAAGGGCTTGATTGCTTTTGTGGAATCACAGTACTCGGGGGCAGGGAGTCAGCAAACTACAGCCCGCACAGCAGAGCTAGTCCACTGCCTGTTTTGGAAGCGTCCACCACTTAAGAATGGCATCACTGGTTTCTGTGGTTGAAATGGGCTTCCCAGGTGGGGCTCGTGGTAAAGAGCCCACTTCCCAATGCCTGAGACATGGATTTGATCCCTGGCTCGGGAAGATCCCCTGGAGAAGGAGACGGCAACCCGCTCCAGTATTCTTGCCTGGAGAACCCCATGGACGGAGGAGCCTCGTGGGCTGCAGTCCGCGGGAATAAATGTGGGAAGTCGGGCTCCTCAGCACCGCCTGTTTTTTGCCGGCATAGTCGTTGTGTTTGGGAATGTCCGACCTTGCGATCTTGGTCTTTCTGCTCTGTCCAGCTCTGGGGAATGGATGGCGCATCAGTCACCAAGAACCCAAGAATACAGTCTTGGGAGAGACATGGTAGTGACAGCATCAGATTTGGAAAGTTCAGGAGACTTTTCCCCTTTACACTCATGGTGAACTTGGTATAAAATGTCTGTTTAAAGGGATGTGTGCTAAGTGAACATTTTTAGCTCACCTCTATATTTTGTCAAAATGGCATTTCCCTAGTGTTTTTTTTTTTCTTTACCAGAAGAATAAATCTTCTGAAAATTATTAGAAATGCCATTGTTTCTGCCAGGAGAATTCAAGAAATTCGGAAGGAAAAATAACGCCTTAACATTGACAATGCATCTTATTTCTGGATTTAAACCTTGAAATCAGGTCTCAGAAACACAAACTTCATAGTAAATGCTTCATTGTTAGTAGAATTATGAGAAAACTAGTAGAACATTTCTTCTTAGAAGTTATAGCTATATATGATGAACTCAGAAATAAAATGCAAACTAAAAATGTAGCAATGTAAAAGCCAATTCAAATTATTTACAAAATTATGTGCACAATTCACGGGCTTCCCAAGTATCTCAGTGGTAAAGAATCTGCCTACAGTGCAGGAGACCCGGGTTCGATCCCTGGGTCGGGAAGATCCCCTGGAGGAGGAAATGGCAAGCCACTCCAGTGTTCTTCCCTGGAGAATCCCATGGACAGAGGAGCCTGGCGGGCTACAGCCCATGGGGTCGCACAGAGTCAGACATGACTTAGTGACTAACCATCACCATTTCCATTATGAAATATATTTATTTATGTTAACATTTGCTAGTGGAAAAGTGGAAAAAGCAACCCTGTATAGACCATATGTGGGCTGTTCCTCACTTTGCTGACGTAGTTGCGTCCTCCCCTGCACCTGAGTTGAGAATTATACTCCTTCCTCCACCGCACAGCACGTTGCTTTGATTACTCCCTTCCCTTGAACCTTCTAATATATCAGAGCATGAAAACGGCAACACATTCCAGTCTGAACTATTTTCATTCCCTTGATCAAACAAAATGCTGCTGATGCGATTTTATGAAGCCCTGTTAATGTAGTTTTGCAGAGTTTCTGAGCTTTTATTTTGCAAAATAGATTTGCCAGAATACCAAAGTCAGGAAACCCTATTTCTGTTATAAAGACACGTAAACATTCCTACCGATTAGAATTCTTGGCTAATCTCTTCGCCTAATAAACCACACGTAGTCGTAAAAGAAAACAGAAAGCAGTGAAGTGAGCCTTATAACGTATAGATGAGGAAAACCAACAGGACAGTTGATGTGCCCTGTGGGTGGAGCCTGTGGCCGGCAGGCAGCTCGCTCTCGGAGTTCTTCCTGAAATCCGCAAGTGGACGCACATGTCCGTGTGAGCGTGTGTGTGTGTGTGTGTGTACTTCTGAAACCCTTCTTCCATGACCCCGTGCCTTTCAGCACCACAGTTAGGTACAAAAATTGACTTACTGTCTACTCACATAGAAAAACCAAGTCTCTATCAAATTGTATCAAGTTGGCCAAGAAGCCTGTTCTGGTTTTCCTAAATGTTCTGGAAAAACCCAAAGGAACTTTTTGGCCAATCCAGTGTTGACCTTTAAAGCCTCAGATGCCTTTTTCCGCCCTGAGGTTTCCTTCCCTCCCTGCCTGCCTTCCTCCTTCTCCCTCCTCCTGCTTCTGCTGGTACTTGGGACTCGTTCTGGGTGCAAGAGATGCAGCTGTGAACCACCGCTGCAGACTTCAGCCTGTGGTCTAATGTGGCAGGACAGGTGGCCCTCAAAGGACAGCTGAGAAAGACAAGCAGACGCGCCTTGTGCTCCGTCGGCAAGTAAAACCTGGGCTTCCTCTGGAGAAGGACTCTGTGCCCACAGAGTGCGTGGTTCGGGAGGCCCCTTGCGAGGTGATGGTGAAGCTGTGGCCTGGCGGTCTTAGAAGGAATATCACGTTAGTGTCTTTGGAGAGGACGTTCTGTTTAGAGAGGCTCGTGCAGAGCCTAAGGCAGGAACCAGGTCCTGGAAAGAAGGCCGGGTGGCTGGAAAGTGTGGTGAAAAGATGGTGCAAGGTGAGCCCATGCTGTGTAGGCTGGGGAAGGAGTATGGCTGAAGTCCTCAAAGCAAGAAGAATGATGGTAGAGACCTCTGCACAGCGACTCGTTTTACTCTGTGCCAAGGACTCTGCTTGGCGTATTTTCATGTATTATCCAATTCAATTCTCGAAATTCTATGAGATAAATACTGTTATCCTCATTTTTCAGATGAGAATGTGGAGGCTCAGAGAGAATTCACTCAAGTGTCTATGAAGTGGAAACAGAGGAGCGTTTTCTTTGCACCCTGGTCCAATGGGTTGCAAAGCCTGTGCTCTCAACTGCCCTGCCCTGGGGAATCTGTGTGTTCTTAGCTTTCCCCTCTTGTCCCCTTTATCCCTCAAAATGGTTCTCCCTCGGCCGTGCCGGTGCTGGGACGTGGCCGAGAAGCCCTTGACACTCCCCTGAAACTGGCTTCCCGCCTTCCTGTATTTTATTTCTCCCACTGTCACCCTTGGCCCCTTCCTTGGTAACATACCCTGTCTTTACTGGCAGAGAACATAAACTTAGAATAAGGTTAGGGCGTTCTGCAACAGCTCCCAAACAGTGTCAGCCCCAGGACGGCGGTCCTGCTTGGTGACCACTAGTTCTTCCAAATGAAGTGCAGCGGCGATGGGCCAAGAAACCCATTCCAGCCAGAGCGATTTTCAGGTTTTTCTAGTTTCACTCAGTGTACTCCTTAAACACGAGTAGTAGTTAAGGATCAGAATTGAGAATTGAGAAACTTTAATCCGGGAGCTGATATTTTATATTTCAAGAATACAATTAGGGACGTCCCTGGTGGTCCTGTGGATAGGAATCCACCAGCCCGTGCAGGGGACACAGGTTCAGTCCCTGACCCGGAGAGAACCCAGGTGCCGCGGAGCAGCTAAACCTGTGCGCCGCAACTTCCGAGCCTGTGCCCTGGAGCCCTGGGACCGCCAGACCAGACCCGCGCGCTGCAGCTGCTGCAGCCCACATGCCCAGAGCCCGGGCTCCACCCCACGGGAAGCCACTGCGGCCCGCATCCCGCAATGGAAAGGAGCCCCGCGCCCCGCAATGGAGGGGAGCCCAGCACCCTGCAATGGAGGGGAGCCCCCGCACCCTGCAATGGAGGGGAGCCCAGCACCCTGCAACGGAGGGGAGCCCAGCACCCCGCAGCAGAGAAGAGCCCCCTCACCCTGCAACGGAGGGGAGCCCAGCACCCTGCAACGGAGGGGAGCCCAGCACCCTGCAACGGAGGGGAGCCCCAGCACCCCACAGCAGAGAAGAGCCCCCTCACCCTGCAACAGAGGGGAGCCCCAGCACCCCGCAGCAGAGAGGAGCCCCGTGCCCCGCAACGGAGGGGAGCCCCAGCAGCGCTGAAGACACAGTGCAGCCGAAAATGAGTGGATGAATAAATAAAAACACGTCAGTTGTTTCAGCCGCAGTCATGAAGATTTGCAACCATATTATACAAACGTGTGTGTGTGTGGCTTCCTTTTATTAGATACAAAATAGAAAAAACAACTTCATCTGACTTGTGTTTAGTGTATAGCTGCAGTGTCATTCAGTTCAGTTCAGTTCAGTCGCTCAGTCGTGTCCGACTCTCCGCGACCCCATGAATCACAGCACGCCAGGCCTCCCTGTCCATCACCAACTCCCGGAGTTCACTCAAACTCATGTCCACAGAGTCGGTGATGCCACAGCCATCTCATTCTCTGTCGTCCCCTTCTCCTCCTGCCCCCAATCCTTCCCAGCATCAGAGTCTTTTCTAGTGAGTCAACTCTTCGCCAAAGGTGAAGGTGGCCAAAGTATTGGAGTTTCAGCTTTAGCATCAGCCCCTCCATTGAACACCCAGGATTGATCTCCTTTAGAATGAACTGGTTGGATCTCCTTGCAGTGTCATTAGAATTACAGTATGTGAAATAAAGTTCCTGTTCTAGTTGCTGCTGCTGCTGCTAAGTCGCTTCAGTCGTGTCCGGCTCTGTGCAGCCCCATAGACGGCAGCCCACCAGGCTCCCCCGTCCCTGGGATTCTCCAGGCAAGAACACTGGAGTGGGTTGCCATTTCCTTCTCCATCCTATTCTAGTTATGTGCTTTTAAATGGGCATCTATTAGCAGTAACACAAAGGCGTGTTTTTATTTCAGTAATTTTCCAAGATAACTCCCCTCAGATCCAGCACTAGACGCCTGGCGGCTGTGACTCCGCCGAAGGCCCAGAGGGGGCCTGCGGCCTCAAAGCGCTGCTGTTCACACCCCAGCCCGTGCCCTGGTTGAACCCGGCATCCCCGCCCTGCCTTGGGCTGGAAGGGCTGCAGGCTGCCTGGGGACTGGGGCACGGGGGCCACGGGTGCAAGTCGGAGGCTGCTTTTAGAAAGGGAGGGGCAGTGGCCGGCTGATTGGCGGGGAGGGGGTGGCTTATACTTAGAATTAATAAACAAAAACTCTTTCATAAAATGAGGCAAAGATTACAAAGCAGAACTTAATGAAAGTAAAATGAATTTAACCTCTTGAATCAATGTGATTATTTTTGTACAGTTATCACTTAACGCAGTACTTGATCTGAGCATTCAGGGAAATACCCGTAGGCAGGATTCCACAGTCATTGCAGCCATGGTCAGAAGCAGATAAAAACTGCACCTCTCAAACGTTTTCAGTTTCACTTTCCTGGAATCTAATAACATGAGTCTTGCGCTGTTCATTGCCAAGGCCTGGTTTGAAAATCCAGCCTTGTGCTTTGTTCCGTTGTTTGTCGATTGTGGACGTCAAGTGACACGACGCTGTATGGAGAAGTTTGTTGTTGTCTCTGCACACAGGTTATAGGAGTAACGCTGCAGCCATGCCGCAGGGCTCTGTCGTCAGCATGTTAAACCCTCCCAGTGACTCCGTGTGATGAGTGCCCTGGTAGAGTAGCAGTGACTAAAAATAGAACAAGCAAAAGCGCTCTTCTTGCATCAAGAAGAGACTCAACCCTCTCAATAACCAGAGAGTGGGCCGTCGGCACATCTCTCATGATCGTCTGTGGATCTTTATTTAGCCTCTCTCACCGCCATCTCCTTTTCTCTGTGGTTCTGTGCAGGGACTGGAAGCAAAGTACTACTGACCGTATCTGAGAAACCACTTCTGCCTGTAAACTCTGGATTCCCCTTCTGTGACGTTACTCAGAGAATGATGTTGGATTACACACACCGAGGCATAATACACTTGTTTCTTTATGAACTCAGTAATAGTGAGATTCTGCATGTTGAATAACATATGATGAATATCTGTGTCCGTCTATCGAACATTGCCTTTTGATGTGACTGCAGTAAGATTTGAACTGTGTGAACTATTAAACTGTTCTTCCCGCCCCTCCCTCTCCACGTAACTCTGCATTCCTCAGAAGTAAATGCCCAGATCAATGGAGTGTTTCTGTAACAGGTGAGAATTACCTTCTACCTACTCCCCATTGGATTCCCAGTTGGCACTAGTGGTAAAGAACCTGCCTGCCAAATGCAGGCGATGAAGAGACACAGATTTGAGCCCTGGGTTGGGAAGATCCCCTGGAGAAGGGAATGGCAACCCCCTCCAGTGTTCTTGCCTGGAGAATCCCGCAGACAGAGGAGCCTGGTGGGGTCGGAACGAGTCGGACGTGACTGAACGTGCACACTTACTCCCCATAACCCACAGGCTTATCGTCATCATCACATAAACTCATTGTTCCTGCATTATGCTCTGAGTCAGTTTTTCTTGTTATTTGATGAATAGATCACTTGAATGACTGTTAGAAATACAGCATTTGGAATTGAACAGGTCATGAGTGAAAACTGGCTACTGTTTCTCTCTCTTTTTATTCTGTTTTATCGGTGTGTTCGTAGCAGTCCCAGGTACCTTGTTTTGCAACAATCTTTTTGAGGTCAGCATTCTTGGCCATTTAGGAAGCAGAGTTTAACGCTCTCTGCTGAAGATAATGGCCAGCTTGAGCACTCAGGTCAGTTCAGTGAGTCGCTCAGTCGTGTCCGACTTTTTGCAGCCCCAAGGACAGCGGCATTAGCATTCCAGTATTTGTCGAACCTGTTTTGTCTGTGGTCAGGACTCCTTTGGCAATGGGCAGGGGCACTTTGCCTGTAAATTCCCATCAATTTTCTGTGCTGTCTAATCATATTAAATTGTGGATATTTTGAGTGTAAGAGAATCTGAGATACAAGTAGTTTACCACAGTCTGTTGCCCATTGTTCTATTTAGTTCAGCTACTTTGTTAGTATTAGGAAATCTGGCTTTGTATACTTTGACTCAGGTATTTAGGTATTTCTCTGATGTGAAATAAAGTGTTGATGCTGCTTATAACCTGGGTATTTTTGAGAAATATAGCAGTAGATTTCTCTATAATATCCTTAGGTTTATTTTCATTAATTTTATATATGGTAAGTCACATGGTATAGTATAACATGTTAGACAGATTTCAGTTTGAATTCCAAATCGTTTTGCTTTATAAACTTGGTCAGGTCTGCTAACTCTGAGCGTTTGCGTCTGTGTTTCAAAGCATGAGTGATGTACCTAACTCACTGAGCTGTGAGAATGAAATAGGGTTATGTGAAACGTCCGACACAGTGGCTGGTGCCTTTCTTAAAGCTCTGAAGTTCCCGCACTTGTAAGCGGCGCCTATCAGTCAGAAGTCAGGCCCTCTGACAGACAGAACTGGGTTTTCAGTCGCAGCATGTGTTACCAGCTGGTAGAAAGTCTGGGTCCTGGCAGATGGTCATGCAGAGCTCTAACATTTTCCGCTAGTTTTTCCCTGTAAAATTCTGTTAAGGACTTTTCTCAAGAATTCTAAACGTCAGTAAGAATTGGCTGAAAAGAAAGGAGAGGTGCTGAGAGACGTCCAGGCCCTCGATTCGGGGGTGTTGAGAACGGGCCGTCCAGTGAGACACAGAACGGCTGAGGAAGACGAGGGAGGTCTGCGAGGGACTGAGCTGAGCAGATGCATTGGCTCGTCCGCGTTTAGTTCGGTTTTGGCTTCGCTTAGAACATCTGTGGTTCCCAAGATGACTCGTTTTGTTGTTCTTTAGTCACTAAGTCATGTCTGACTCTTCTGCGACCACGTGGATGGGAGCCCACCAGGCTCCTCTACCCATGCGATTCTCCAGTAGGAACACTGGAGTGAGCCTCCATGCCCTCCTCCAGGGGGTCTTCCCGACCCAGGGATCAAACCCCCGTCTACAGTGGCCGGCAGATTCTTCACTGCTGAGTCATAAAAAAGAATGAATTAATACCATTTGCAGCAACATGAATGGAGCTGGGGATTATCATACTAAGTGAAGTAAGTCAGACAGAGAACGACAGTATCATATGATATTGCTTATATATGGAATCTTAAAAAAAAAGACACGAACTTATCTACAAAACAGACTCACAGACTTGGAGAATGAACTTATGGTTACCAGGGGAAAAGGGTGGGGCGGGTGGGATAAACAGATACACACTTCTCTATTTAAAATAGGTAACCAATGTGGACCTCCTGCATAGCACAGGGAATTCTGCTCAATATTCTGTAATAATGTAAATGGAAAAAGACTGAAAAAGAACAGATACATGTAGACATGTCATGCAGTCACTTTGCTGTGCACCTAAAAATAAGCAGCGTTGTTAATAGCTGTGGTCCAGCAAAAATAGAGGGTTTGATTAGCTTCCAGTTTGCTCCTCCTGCCTTCCTTCTGCTGCCTCCCTTTCCTGATCTCCAGCCGTGTTCTTCCTTCTTTGTCGCTGCGAGGCGGCGTCCTGGGAAGAACAGGTCCCACCCCAGGTGCATGTCCCGGCTCAGTCACTCACTCTTTGTCTGATCTCAGACTGATCTAGTTCATTCTCTGAGCACGTGTCCATTTCCATATCTGAAAACTGGAGAGAATCATGCCTAATTTATGAGGTTACTGGAAAAAAACGAGGAAACAGGTTTCAGGAATTCGTTTAGGAAGTAGGAGTTTTTAATATTGTTATTAGGCATCCGGTTGAAACTACCGATTAACAAGGCCTAAGAAAGCACAAATAAATGTGATGAGTTATGGGTTGCTCAGAGTGTGCCAGGTAAAGAACCCGCCTGCCAAGGCAGGAGATACAACAGATGAGGGTTCGATCCCTGGGTCAGGAAGATCCCCTGGAGGAGGAAATGGCAGTCCACTCCAGTGTTCTTGCCTGGAGAATCTCGTGGACAGAGAAGCCTGGTGGGCTACAGTCCATGGGGTCACAAAGAGCAGGACACAACTGAAGCAAGTTAGCACGCATGTGTGGGTTGCTAAATAAAGGTTTTTGGTTAAAGAGGAGGTCGAAACTAACCATTAAAATGAGTTTTCTAAAAATTATCTGTGGAGTTATCCACTAACCCTGTCTTCCGACACCGTGATAATTGAGTTGACTGTTAGAAAGACGGAATAAGGAAGCAGTTCTCCTGCCAACTTAGAGAAAATGTGCATGCCCAGAGGCAGGCTTGTCCAGCCTTATTGGAGGCAATACTTTAAAACCCAGCCAGCAGTGCTTGAGACTTCCCTGGTGATGAATTGCCTGCCAAACTCTGCCACCAAGCATTCCATTTAATTCACTTATCTCTCTTGGCATAGCTTCCTTGCAAAGCCGGCGCCCTCACAGGGGGAGAGAGGTCAGCAGGAAAGCCCATTCTAAATCTTAAAGCAATGCTACTCGTGATATTTTGAATTCACAGGCTATTTTCTCCCCAAACTCCTCAGTCATTTTGGAGACATAGTTTTCTTCAGTTTCACAAGCTAAAGATATTCTCCGCAGGATGTCATCAAGATGGCAAATTCTTTCTACTTCTTGGGAGAGCCCTGGCTGTCAGAATGGCCCCAGAAAGAGGACTTGAGCTTCGAGTATGGCTCGCCCACTCCCTCCCAGCCTCCGGGAGCCTGCAGAGCGGCCTGGCAGGCGTCCTTGGGGAGAGAAGTTAACGCCCCGGTGAGACCGAGAAGGCCTGGCCTCACACTGCGGCCCGCCTTCCCTGCGTGTCTTCTCTGTGTCTGCGACCACGACTTGGGTCTCAGTGTCCACGGATGTCCAGTTATGTCCTAACGTCTTGATGTCTTGATTAGGTGGAGGGATCTTTTTTGAAACATTTTTGTGAAAATGTTCAAACACACACCAAAGTGGGGAATTAAGACCCTAGGCACCTGAGTGACTTCCGCTCCCATCAATAGCGGCTGGACTGTTTGGCCTCTGTCTCCTACACTTCTCCCACCTTTTGTGGTTGGGGGGTGGGGTGGGGTATGTGTGTGTGTGTGTGTCTCCTACACTTCTCCCACCTTGTGTGGTTGAGGGGTGTGTGTGTGTGTCTCCTACACTTCTCCCACCTTGTGTGGTTGAGGGGTTGTGTGTGGGGGTGTGTGTGGGTGTGTCTCCTACACTTCTCCCACCTTGTGTGGTTGAGGGGTGTGTGTGTGTCTCCTACACTTCTCCCACCTTGTGTGGTTGAGGGGTTGTGTGTGTGGGTGTGTGTGTGTGTGTCTCCTACACTTCTCCCACCTTGTGTGGTTGAGGGGGGTGTGTGTGTGTGTGTGTGTGTGTGTGTCTCCTACACTTCTCCCACCTTGTGTGGTTGAGGGGTTGTGTGTGTGGGTGTGTGTGTGTGTGTCTCCTACACTTCTCCCACCTTGTGTGGTTGAGGGGTGTATGTGTGTGTCTCCTACACTTCTCCCACCTTGTGTGGTTGAGGGGTGTGTGTGTGGGTGTGTGTGTTTGTGTCTCCTACACTTCTCCCACCTTGTGTGTGTCTCCTACACTTCTCCCACCTTGTGTGGTTGAGGGGTGTGTGGGTGTGGGTGTGTGTGTGTGTGTCTCCTACACGTCTCCCACCTTATGTGGTTGAGGGGTGTGTGTGTGTGGGTGAGTGTGTGTGTGTGTCTCCTATACTTCTCCCACCTTGTGTGGTTGAGGGGTGTGTGTGTGTGTGTGTGTGTGTGTGTGTGTGTGTATGTATGTATAGTGTTTTTGAAGAAAATACCAGTCCTCGTATGATTAGACTCTGTTTTCATTTTCCCACAGAAAACCTGAAACTTTCAAGTCTTTGACCTATGCCTCCCTTCACCCCCCCTCCCCACCTTGGAAGGAATTGCCAGTAGTACAGAAACGGAAAAACTTGTTTTCCAGAGGCTTCTGATTTTATAATAATCTTGCTTCAGCTGTGCTTTATTAGAAGTTTTTAAAACCCCAGGTGGGTATGGGCAGCTTCTGAAATTAATGCAGGCATTTGTATGTGTGGGTCTTGGAGTGTTTTGTTTTTTGTTTTTCATGGTGGGGGAAATCGAGCAACACATTTCATTCAAGTTTCGAAGCAGGCTCTGGCCGGGAGATTTGAGCCTGCGTAGAAAGTGTACATGGCAAGCCACTCCAGTACTCTTGCCTAGAGAGTTGCATGGACAGGGGAGCCTGGTGGGCTGCAGTCCACGGGGTCGCTACTAGTCGGACACGACTGAGCAACTTCACTTTCACACATTGGAGAAGGAAATGGCAACCCACTCCAGTGTTCTTGCCTGGAGAATCCCAGGGACGGCGGAGCCTGGTGGGCGGCCATCTATGGGGTCGCACAGAGTCGGACACGACTGAAGTGACTTAGCAGCAGCAGCAGAAAGTGTACAGGTAAGGCCGTCACCTGATCCTGGGGCCCTGCATGAGTGGAAGGGCTCTGCAGTCTGAGCTTGATAGAGGATCTGTTAAATACACCAGCACAGCACGATGCTGTCTTCCTAAGGTCACACTGAAATAATTCTGCTTACCATTCTGTATTTAGTGAGACAGAGCCGTTAACGGAAAGACTTACAAAGAAATGCTTTCCACACATTTTTTTGGGAAAAGGATTATTTAAAGCTAAATAGGTTATATGTATGTGGCCCCAAGATCAAGTTGTCAGTCTCCTGTTGTCTGTAAGGAGATTCAGCTTGTTTCTTTTTATGCTCATGAAGTGTTTTCGAAGGAAAGCCATTTAGTATTGATTTGGGTTGGACATGTCGTTTGTCAGGAAACGGGTGCAGTTCTTTATGAGAAGCCCCGTGGCGTCGGAACCTCGCTGCCGCCGTCTGCCCTTCGCCCGCGGACGCTCAGCTCTGAGGCCTCAGCTGAGGCCGCCTCCCGGGAGCCGTATCCTCAGGGTGCGACGCGCAGAACCTCGATCAGAAGTGCACTTCTCTCCGTTGAACCCCAGAACTGGAAATCAGAAGGCGTGTGTTGATGACAGTGAAAGCTGCCCACCAAAGCAGGACTAGCAGTGTCTCCAGGCCACGGTTCACAGAGACGCCCTGAGTTTTGACAATACTGCAGTTTCGTTTTCTTTTCCTTTGAGGGTACACTAGCTGCTTGGAATACGCTTCTCAGGTTTGTGGTTTCGCTTTACCTGGATGGAGTATCAAGCATGAGCAAAGGCATAGAGTTGTGTTGGTTCATGATGATTCCCTTCAGTTCACTTCAGTTGCTCAGTCCTGTCAGACTCTTTGTGACCCCATGAACCGCAGCACACCAGGCCTCCCTGTCCATCACCAACTCCCGGAGCTCACTCATACTCATGTCCATTGAGTCAGTGATGTCATCCAGCCATCTCATCCTCTGTCGTCCCCGTCTCCTCCTGCCCTCAATCTTTCCCAGCATCAGGGTCTTTTCAAATATGTCAGCTCTTTGCATCAAGTGGCCAAAGTATTGCAGTGTCAGCTTCAACATCAGTCTTTCCAACGAACACCCAGGATTGATGTCCTTTAGGATGGACTGATTGGATCTCCTTGCAGTCCAAGGGACTCTCAAGAGTCTTCTCCAGCACCACAGTTCAAAAGCATCAATTCTTTGGCGCTCAGCTTTATAGTCCAACTCTCACATCCTTACATGACCACTGGAATAACCATAGCCTTGACTAGAGGAACCTTTGTTGGCAAAGTAATATCTCTGCTTTTTAATATGCTGTCTAGGTTGGTCATAACTTTACTTCCAAGGAGTAAGTGTGTTTTAATTTCATGGCTGCAGTCACCATCTGCAGTGATTTTGGAGCCCAGAAAAGTAAAGTCAACCAGTTTCCACTGTTTTCCCATCTATTTGCATGAAGTGAAGGGACCGGATGCCATGATCTTAGTTTTCTGAATGTTGAGCTTCAAGCCAACTTTTTCACTCCTCTCTTTGACTTTCATCAAGAGGCTTTTTAGTTCCTCTTCACTTTCTTCCATAAGGGTGGTGCCATCTGCGTATCTGAGGTTATTGATATTTCTCCCAGCAATCTTGATTCCAGCGTGTGCTTCCTCCAGCCCAGCGTTCCTTATGATGTACTCTGCATATAAGTTAAATAAGCAGGGTGACAATATACAACCTTGACATACTCCTTTTCCTATTTGGAACCAGTCTGTTGTTCCATGTCCAGTTCTCACTGTTGCTTCCTGATCTGCCTATAGGTTTCTCAAGAGGAGGTCAGGTGGTTTGGTATTCCCATTTCCTTCAGAATTTTCCATAGTTTATTGTGATCCACACAGTCAAAGGCTTTGGCATAGTAAATAAAAAGCAGAAATAGATGCTTTCCTGGAACTCTTGCTTTTTCGATGATCCAGTGGATATTGGCAATTTGATCTCTGGTGCCTCTGCCTTTTCTAAAACCTGCTTGAACATCTGGAAGTTCACGGTTCACGTATTGCTGAAACCTGGCTTGGAGAGTTTTGAGCATTACTCGCGTGTGAGATGAGTGCAGTTGTGCGGTAGTTTGAACATTCTTCATCATTGCCTTTCTTTGACAGAACGTGGTCCACTGGAGAAGGGACCACCACTTCAGTATTCTTGCCTTAAAAACCCCATGAACAGTATTAATAACACATGTGATTGTTATATATGGTTGTGCATATAACTAAAAGGTATTTACGTGTATCTAAGGCCTAGCCTCAGAGAATGCTAGGACTCCTTGTATGCTTTAGGAATGACACAATGCATGTTTTCTGCCAAACATAGAAACTCAGTTATGGTGTTTAGATTCTTTTGAATAAAGACTTCTGTTATCTGAAAACAAAAAGGGGAGATGTTGAAAACAACAGAACAATAAACAAAGATAAAGTAGACTATATACTGTTTAATTCCATGAGAAGGTAAAAGCGATATTCAAAGTTACATCTCATTTTACATCCACATTCTAATGCGATAAAGGATGCACCTGTTTCATGTTATAAAACAAATACTAAACTCTAACTGGCCAAATTGGAAGCTATTTAAGACTGGAATTTATTACATTTCCCACTGAGATTAGGTTTTTTCCCCTTGATAACATGAAGCGTTTTCTGACTCTTAATTGGCTGTTTTCTTCTATCCTCCTTTTTTCTCTCTGCCAAATGTTAGTTTAAGACAGCATCTGAGCTCTGTGGTTTGAAAAACCAAATTTGTGTAAAACTATATTAGAATATAGTAAAATCACGTTTTACTACCTTAAGAATTATTTGATACAGATCTTCTATAAATTAAAATGTCGCAAAGAAGTTAAGTGTTTGATGAAATAATATGATGTGTGTATTATATGAGAATTATATTGGCAACAGGTCACGTTGAGGGACGTTTCTGTGTTACACATTATCCAAGTCAGTTGGATCATTCATATTTTTTTCAGGTTCTTTTGATGATTGTCACAGCCTTGCTTCAGGTGAACTGAGAAATCAGACCAAATTTTGCCCTATGTGCAAACCCCTGCTATCAAGCAGACACAGAAATAATCATAGAACCTTTTTCAAGTAAAGTTCCTGCTTTGTCGTTTTAAACATGCACCGACAGCCCGAAAGCAGGAAAATATCATTCTCATGATGGGATTAGCTAACTTTCTGGTCTGATCAGGCATCAGAATCCTGTACTGAGTTGAGAAGGGTGTTTGGTGCAGGAGCAAGGTGATCATGACCATGCTTGCAGCTCAGAAGGAGTTAGACTATGGGAGTCGCCCGAGGACCCACTCCATTCAGGCAGAGATGGAGAAGCCTGGCTGCTCCTTCTGCCAGTCACATATTTTGGACACTGTTATCTCCCTGGTGGAATTTATTGCCAGCGCCCTTGGTGCACAGCGAGGAGCTCTAGTGGGAGGCGCAGGGGACACAGCGGATGGAGGAAAGACACTGGCCCAGCTGCCTCTGGGGTCAGAGTCTTGAGTAGAGCCCCTGGGCAGGCTGACCAAATACTCGCAGGGCGGTAGCTCCTGATTAGGTCCTTCACAGGTTAACTTGCATACACAGTTAATGCATGCATAGCATATGATCGTATTGATATTTTTCAGGTTTTAAATATGGTCAGTGAGTGGTCTGTGAAAAATCAGTGGGCTCAACAACTTTGCTTCACTGTCGTTTGGGATGGGATGGCACAGAAGTGCACTGCCTGTAGTCAGTGTTATTTTGTGAGCCTTTTCTTTCAGTTATAGATGCAAATTCCACTGGGTTATGATGCAGAATGTATATGTATATCCTGCTGTGAGTCACGGACAGAAATGTTTGAAATCAGCAGTTAACGTTTTAAATTACAGGTGAGATGCAACCATAGCTTCTGTCAATCCTAGATTTGTAGCAGAAGAGAACTTACTGGCTTCTTGAGGGTTATTTTAGAAACTAAAAATCTAAGCCTTTCCCTATTTTCAAAGTTAACATTACTCTTACACAGAACTGGCAGCAAAGATAGTAACTGAAAAAGAAAATAGTGTTCTTTGTTGAAAAGCACATCTTCTGCTAGGCATTCTGTCAACAACAAACTCTTTTCTGGAGGCGTTAAAATCACTGTTATGATGGATCTTTCATGTTCGCGTGTAGACAGACTCCCTGAATCTTCAGAGCAGCCACAGAAGAAGATGAGATGCGAAGGGTTCTCTCAGCAGCGGTGAGTCCCGTGCCTCACTTAGCAGGACTCACGGCCGGCCGTCACTCTGCGATGACGCTTCAATACGTTGAAATTCCCCGGCGGGAAGGACGTCAGATTAAAGGCCTGTGCCCGTCTCCCTCGTTTCCTCTTCCACAAATGGAACTTTTCGGCTGCGCCTGTCGTGACTTGGGGCTCTCCCGTCTCCGGCTGCATGGAGGTTTCCAGTGTAAAAATAGAGCTGCCCGCCCGTCACCCTCACAGTGAGCTGCTTTCCTTGTTCTGTGTGACCAGATGGTTCTCCCGCCAGATCTTCCTCCGGAAGCCGCTCGGGCCTTGCGGGGCTCAGGGAGGTGCCCCATCGGACTCGCCAGGGCAGGAGGATTCGTGTTCCGTTCTGCAGGGCGGATCCCCGCTCACCTTACGCGCAGGGTCTTGAGAGAGACCCGCGCTGGACGGCGAGGCCTTTCCTTCGCCTCGTGGTCTCTGCGCCTGCCGTAGCGTCTCACAGACAGAAGGAGCCGCATACGTAGTGGTCCGCGGACCGCAGGGGGCACTGGTTTCTCTGCCCCGTCTTCTCCGGAGGCCCACTCAGCCGGTCTGAATTGCACGGCACCCACCCCGTGGACTGGGGATGCTCTCCGTCTCCCTAGTCTTGCTCGGGGCTGCCGAGCCCTGAAGACGCAGCCTCACTCCTCAGTGAAGAGGTTTCAAAACTGGCTGTCAGACTTGCACGGATGCTGACAAAACGCTGGCTGGTAGTCTGCTGAGCCTCAACATGCCGGCACAAGGACACATGAACAGAGCACTTACGAGGCATTTAGGAGGCGACAGATGCTTGGAGGGAGAAGTCCATCATCAGTCATGAGAACAGGTAGCCCTTGTCTGCTGTAGAACTTAGGATTTTCTAACAGAAATTATGGTTTAAGTTAGGTTCAATTGCCCACTGACCGTGAGCTCATTGAGGACATGTCTGTCCATATGTATTTTTTATCCATTAATTTGATGCCTATGAATAAGATATAACTTTGCAATTAGAATGCCAGTGATATTCTAAGTACAATTTTCCTTTCATTATAAAAGAAAATGGGCCCCCTTACAGAGCCTTTGGCGATAAGAAAATCTGCACAAAGATGATGAAAGCCATTTGTGATCTCACTATCCTGAGATGGTCAATATCAACTTGTTGATATCTTTTCAAGTTTTTATTCTATTTGTGCCTGTGTATAATTTTTATAAAACTTAGATAAAATTAATTCTGTACTTTGCTTTTTTTTTCTCACTGAGCAGTTTCCCTATATCATTAAAGAAGTCTCCAAACATATGATTTGTAAAGACTTCATATTCTCCTCTCTGACAGTATTATAATTTATTTAACCACTTTTCCATTTTTAGATAAATTGTTTCCATTGAAAGTACTAAGTGTCAGTACTCACCCTGTAACCTCTGCAGCCTCCCAGTTAGTGCGTTTACTAGCAGGAGCCCAGGAAACACGTGAGGAAGTATGCGTGAGATGGATTTCCCAGAAGGAATTCCGTATCTGCTTACTGAGCCCCAGTCTTGAATACAATGAAAGAGTCTTGACCAGAAAGCTTACATATGAGTTCTTTCGGTCCTTCAAGTTCTACGATTATGAGATTTGGAGAAATCATTCTGATCGACTTCTCCACAATCAGAGCTGCATCTTGTTCTTGAGACGTGTGTGTAAAGGCCGGACAAGGCCCTTCCTGTGGGTGGTGAAGTGGAGGTGCTGGAGAAGCGTGCGGGAGACAGGCAGCTCTGAGAAGCAGGGCTGTGCCGTCCGTGGCGACCGCTCCTGCGTCTGCAGCCTGGGGACAAACCGTGCTCCTCGTTCTAACTTCCCGGACAGTGCTTTACAGTTCTCTTCACTGTCTACGCCAGAACCGCTTGCAAAGAGGCGAGAATCGTCACCAAGTGTTGAGTCGTGACATATCCGTTGATATGTATGTAGGCAACTGAGTTTAAAGCCTGCTCCTTCTATGACGTCTTCTCCCCAGACTCCCCTTCTTTCCAGGAAAGGAATGGTCTTTACATCTGCATTTGTCAGCCTTTGTTATTAGGACTACAAATGTTCCAGATGAGGTGTTGGCCAGTCGGGAACAGAGGAGAAGGATCAGAGCTGTTTTCAGACGTGGAAAAAGAAGGTCACGTGGAACCGTTACAAGCAGTAGCATCCTTGTTCCTTTCGCTTTCTTCCAAATGAGGAAGCAAGATTTTAGTTTATTAGGGAGAGATTTTCTGAAAGGTAAAACTTTTCCAAAGGGCTTGGTCTGCTTTATCATGTGTAAACTAGTAGTGTTTGAGCATCTTATAGGATTGTTCCATGGGATGTTTCTGTATTAGCTTGAAGAATAATTCTCAGATCATTTAGACAGCAATGCAACAGATGATACTTTATATATGTTTGTGGTGACATAAATTCTTATGTAATTAGGTAACCAGTTTGCTATTATAGTCTATTAAAACCTGGCCTAGGAGATGGTCTTGCTGCTGCTGCTGCTAAGTCACTTCAGTCGTGTCCGACTCTGTGTGACCCCACTGACGGCAGCCCACCAGGCTCCCCTGTCCCTGGGATTCTCCAGGCAAGAACACTGGAGTGGGTTGCCATTTCCTTCTCCAATGTGTGAAAGTGAAGTCGCTCAGTCGTGTCCGACCCTTAGCGACCCCACGGACTGCAGCCTACCAGGCTCCTCCATCCATGGGATTTTCTAGGCAAGAGTACTGGAGTGGCTTGCCATTGCCTTCTCCGGAGATGGTCTTATGCTTATCCAAAAGAGGGAAGGTAACAGGAATATATGCAGTCACAAAATTTGGCTTTGTTGGTAGGTTTGTTTACCAGTGTTGACTAAAAGACCAGGAGATTTGTTGGTCTGTGAGTCAAAACGTTAATGGCATAGTATTTGGGTATAATCTATGCATAGCCTCCTTTATCCTTTAAATCATCTCTAAATTACATATCAGTTCAGTTCAGTCGCTCAGTCGTGTCCGACTCTCCGCGACCCCATGAATCACAGCACGCCAGGCCTCCCTGTCCATCACCAACTCCCGGAGTTCACTCAAACTCATGTCCACAGAATCGGTGATGCCATCCAGCCATCTCATTCTCCGTCGTCCCCTTCTCCTCCCGCCCCCAACCTTTCCCAGCATCAGAGTCTTTTCCAGTGAGTCAGCTCGTCTCATGAGGTGGCCAAAGTACTGGAGTTTCAGCTTTAGCATCAGTCCCTCCAATGAACATCCAGGATTGATCTCCTTTAGAATGGACTGGTTGGATCTCCTTGCAGTATAAGGGACTCTCAAGAGTCTTCTCCAACACCACAGTTCAAAAGCATCGATTCTTCGGCGATCAGCTTTCTTCACAGTCCAACTCTCACATCCATACATGACCACGGGAAAAACCATTGCCTTGACTAGACGGACCTTGGTCGGCAAAGTAATGTCTCTGCTTTTTAATATACTATCAAGGTTGGTCATAACTTTCCTTCCAAGGAGCAAGCGTCTTTTAATTTCATGGCTGCAATCAGCATCTGCAGTGATTTTGGAGCCCAAAAAAACAAAGTCTGACACTGTTTCCACTGTTTTTCCATCTATTTCCCATGAAGTGATGGGACCAGATGCCATGATCTTTGTTTTCTGAATGTTGAGCTTCAAGCCAACCTTTTCACTCTCCTCTTTCACTTTCATCAAGAGGCTTTTGAGTTCCTCTTCCCTTTCTGCCATAAGGGTAGTGTCATCTGCATATCTGAGGTTATTGATATTTCTCCCGGCAATCTTGATTCCAGCTTGTGCTTCTTCCAGCCCAGCGTTCCTCATGATGTACTCTGCATATAAGTTAAATAAGCAAGGTGACAATATACAACCTTGACGTACACCTTTTCCTATTTGGAACCAGTCTGTTGTTCCATGACTGGTTCTAACTGTTGCTTCCTGACCTGCATACAGGTTTCTCAAGAGGCAGGTCAGGTGGTCTGGGATTCCCATCTCTTTCAGAATGTTCCACAGTTTATTGTGATCCACACAGTCAAAGGCTTTGGCATAGTCAATGAAGCAGAAATAGATATTTTTCTGAAACTCTCTTGCTTTCTCCATGATCCAGCGGATGTTGGCAATTTGATCTCTGGTGCCTCTGCCTTTTCTAAAACCTGCTTGAACATCTGGGAGTTCACGGTTTACATACTGCTGAAGCCTGGCTTGGAGAATTTTGAGCATGACTTTACTAGCGTGTGAGATGAGTGCAATTGTGCGGTAGTTTGAGCATTCTTTGGCATTCCCTTTCTTTGGGACTGGAATGAAGACTGACCTCTTCCAGTCCTGTGGCCACTGCTGAGTTTTCCAAATCTGCTGGCATATTGAGTGCAGCACTTTCACAGCATCATCTTTCAAGACTTGAAATAGCTCAACTGGAATTCCATCACCTCCACTAGCTTTGTTCCTAGTGATGCTTTCTAAGGCCCACTTGTACTAAATTACATATAATACCTAATATATTGCAGATTCTATGTAATCAGTGGTAAATACAATGTAAATACTATGTAAATAGTTGCTGGGCCCAACAAATTCAAGTTTTGCTCCTTGGAACTTCCTGGAATTTTTAATTCCAAATATTTTTTATCTATGGTAGGTTAACCCATGGATGCAGAACCCATGGATATGGAGGGTTACATACAGCAAACTGTATCAGCTGTTTGCTTGGAAAATACTGTTTCTAGAAGCTGGAGTTCTACCCAATGGTGGATGATTTGTCAGGAAAATACAATTTAGATTTTAGACTAGATGACATTTCAAGGTTTTTCCTATCCTGAAATTCTTGAATCGCCAAGTTCTAGGTCCCTGTTTATTAGCTATTCTGCAAATTCTCACCTGTATGTTTCACAGAGTGAATACCCGCCCCGCCCCGGCCCCCATACAGGGCAAGTGAGTTCATTCCTGTTTAAGAAAAGCCGTGTAGGAGATTCCAGGATGTGAGAGCTGGTAGGTGACTGGTAACCAACCAAGCCTGTCCAGGTGCAGCCACTGAAAGGGGCGAGAGACGCCCGGCTCCCGGCGGCGCAGACGCGAGAGACGCCCGGCTCCCGGCGGCGCAGACGCGAGAGACGCCCGGCTCCCGGCGGCGCAGACGCGAGAGACGCCCGGCTCCCGGCGGCGCAGACGCGAGAGACGCCCGGCTCCCGGCGGCGCAGACGCGAGAGACGCCCGGCTCCCGGCGGCGCAGACGCGAGAGACGCCCGGCTCCCGGCGGCGCAGACGCGAGAGACGCCCGGCTCCCGGCGGCGCAGACGCGAGAGACGCCCGGCTCCCGGCGCAACCGACCACGTGCAGAATCGTGGCTGAGAGGAGCTGCCCCGCGCCCAGGGTTAGGGCGGTGGCCGAGAGGAGCTGTACCACGTCCAGGAGGCGGTGGCTGCTTGGGCACCGGAGGGCCGAGAGGAGCTGATCCACATTCAAAGCAGGAGGGGCGGCCTTGAGGAGATACCCCTCGTCCAAGGTAAGGTACAGCGGCTGCACCTTGCTGGAGCAGCTGGGAAGAGGTACTCCACGACCAAGTGGAATATAAGAATCCAGTGTTCTGGGGAGGAAGGAACAAGATGGCGGAGGGATAAGACGGCGAGACCACTTTCTTCCCCACAAATTCATCAAAAGAACATTTGAATGCGGAGTAAAGTCCACAAAACAACTTCTGAATACTGGCAGAGGACATCAGGCTCCCAGAAAAGCAGCCATTGTCTTCTAAAGGAAAGAGAAGAAATCAAGCTCCACCCACCAGAACACTGACACATGCCTCCCTAACCAGGGAACCCGGACAAGTCACCCGTCCAACCCCACACACAGCGAAGAAACTACATAATAAAGAGAACTCCACAAACTGCAAGAAGAGGGAAAGGCCACCCCAAGCAAAGCAATATAAGCAAGATGAAGAGGCAGAGAAATACCCAGCAAGTAAAGGAACAAGATAATTGCCCACCAACACAAACAAAAGAAGAAGATATAGGGAATCTACCTGATAAAGATTTTCAAATTTTGATGGTGAAAATGATTCAAAATCTTGAAAGCAAAATGGAGTTACAGATAAATAACCTGGAGAAAAGGATTGAGAAGTTGCAAGAAAGATGTAATAAGGACTTAGAAGAAATAAAAAAGAGTCAATATACAATGAATAATGCAATAGATGAGATCAGAAACACTCTGGAGGGAACAAACAATAGAATAACAGAGGCAGAAGACAGGATTAGCGAACTAGAAGATAAAATTGTAGAAATAAATGAAACAGAGAGGAAAAAAGAAAAACGAATTAAAAGAAATGAGGACAATATTAGAGCCCTCTGGGACAATGTTAAACGCTCCAACATTCGAATCATAGGAGTCCCAGAAGAAGAAGACAAAAAGAAAGACCATGAGAGAATACTTGAGGAGATAATAGTTGAAAACTTCCCTAAAATAGGGAAAGAAATAATCACCCAAGTCCAAGAAACCCAGAGAGTCCCCAACAGGATAAACCCAAGGCGAAATACTCCAAGACACATATTAATCAAATTAACAAAGATCAAACACAAAGAACAAATATTAAAAGCAGCAAGGGAAAAGCAGCAAATAACACATAAGGGGATTCCCATAAGGATAACAGCTGATCTTTCAACAGAAACTCTTCAGGCCAGAAGGGAGTGGCAAGACATACTTAAAGTGATGAAAGAAAATACCCTACAGCCCAGATTACTATACCCAGCAAGGATCTCATTCAAATATGAAGGAGAAATCAAAAGCTTTACAGACAAGCAAAAGCTGAGGGAATTCAGCATCACCAAACCAGCTCTCCAACAAATGCTAAAGGATCTTCTCTAGACAGGAAACACAGAAAGAGTGTATAAACTTGAACCCAAAGTAATAAAGAAAATGGCTACGGGATCGTACTTATCAATAATTACCTTAAACGTAAATGGGTTGAAATTTTCAAAAAGGCTAGGAAACAATTCTCATAGCCATCAATAGTTCAGTGTTGAGTTCATGAATAGTTTTTAAAGTTTGGGACAAACTGTAGTATTTGCTATTTGAAGTGCTATTTGTAATTGGCATATTACGATGTAACATTGGTCTTCATTTCCAACTTAAAACGCCTAAAAATGCCTAACAGGTTTTTAGATTTGTGAATTTTAGTTGAAATGTATTTTACGATGTTACTAAACCTGCAGAAATATTGAAATATTTCAGAGAACTTATTCACTGTACATTTAATTTATTTTATTTATAAAAGTTATGAACTGTAGAAAGTTTTACTTGTTGGGTCAAATGCTTGTTGCTTCAAATGCTTGTTGCATTTGAAGTGCTAGTTACAAGAAAATCAAATACCTTCAATGTATGAATGCTATTAAGTTTTTAAAGGACTCTGGAGTATAAGTAAGTTTGTTTAAAGAAATTTAGTCTATTCAACCTGAATCAGCTCTGTCAAACATTAATTAAAAGCCTCATTTTAAATAAATAAATAAATAATGGTGGTGGGAGGGAGGGTTGGGAAGCTGGCTGGAGGTGGAGGTGGTGAAGTTTATAAATCTAATTAAAAATGAAGTTGCATTTCCATTTTCCAAATCCACCCATCCACCAGCGTACTGTGTCACTAGACATTATGTACGATTTTACTTTGCGACAGAAACCATTACTTTTAAAAATTCATTACAGCAAGGTGAGTTAGACTCATGATGGATGCAGCTTTAATTCTGCCATATATTATTACAGTTAAAATGTAAATGATGAAAAATATTTTGTGCTTATCAGCATTTATGTGGAAATGTGTTTTACAGTGATATATGATGTTATATTTCTATTATTGTGATGAAAAAAAAAGCAATACAAAAAGACGAAGTGTTTATTAAAACATAAAAAAAAAAAAAGAAATAAATGGTTTTGCAGCACTGAAGAGATTATAGAAAGTAAATAAGCTAGATCAGACCTGTTTTATGTAGTAATTTTATAGTTTATTTTAATTATTTCAGTTGTAAAATATTGTTATACTGTTAATTAGTTCTGATTGTTCATATTAAACTATTGTAATGCAAATAAATAAATAAATTAAATTAAAACAAGAAAAAAAAAAAAAAGAAAAGCCGTGTACACACACACACACTGATTCTGCTGCATCGGGCCTTAGTCGCAGCACTGGCATCTTCCACTGCGGTGCAGGAACTCTGGTTTTGTCACACAGGCACGCAGTTGTGGGCGGGGCTTAATCGCCTTGTGACCCCTGGGATCTTCTCTTGCCAACCTGGGATCGAACCCACATCCCCTACGTTGCAAGGTGGATTCTTAACAACCAGATCACCCAAGAAGTTGCGAGTCCGTTTCTCTTAAAGACTTGGTTTTCTCTTCTTGTCTACTTAGAGTAGATGATGAAGAGTTTGCAGTTCTTGTTTCAAAGGTCCCTTCTGTGTTAAGGAACCACAGCATTCAGTGAACACTTTAAAATCTCTGAAGCTGTCATTGTTTTGTTCTCCTGAGCACATCTAGAACAGATGAGCACACCCAGTGCTCTAACTGAAGTTTCCTGCAGTTCTCACGGCCCAGATGGGCACACTTCCTTAGCAATGCGATGTGCAGTGAACTAAAGATGACTCTAAAAATGCACAACTGGGATTGTCTCACATTTCCATTATCTTAATAGTGAGGACATGAGAATAAAGCCCTGCACTGTCATCTTTCTTTCCTCCATGTACGTAATCTGTTCTGAAGATTTAATATGGGAGTGAATGTCTATTTCTGGTCATAGCTCTTATTTTAATGTTTAGCAGTTATTTTTCTCTTATCAGGATGGCAGTTAAAATATTGCCAGCCTAGATAAGGGTTCTTGGTCTTCTTTCGCTTAACTGCTTTTTATTACTTTATAAAGACTAACACTGTAACCTGTAATAATGTTTGCGTGGCCAGTGTATTTATTTGTTTCTAAGTCACTTATTGTTAGAGGCACCAGGTGCTTTAAGCGCATATCTGAAACTGAAATAAGGGCCATTGCACTTTTGCAGAACGTGTGAAGCCTTTATAAGGTCGCTCATGACTGTTGTCAGTGAGAATGAGTGTAAACCCCACACCGCTTCTGACCTTAAGATGGGAGTGCAGCGGCCCTGGTGCTGCCCGTCTGAACGAGCAAGGACCCTCGGCCGTGTGGTTTTGCAGGGACGGCCCGCACCCTCCTTCGGCTCATGGTGCTCAGGGAGACTCCTTTTGCCCAGCTTAGTTCCTGAGTCTGGGGGTTGGCCTCTTTGAAGACTGGTGGGGAGCACTCCTGAGAACTTCGAGAATGAGTGGATATGTTAAGAGTTTCTCTTCAAGCTTTTCCTCCCTGACTCATTTGGAAAGATAAGTACTGTTTGATAATTCTGTTTAATTCAGTAGTTATTTACTGTGCCAAGCTCTACGGGAAATACCAAATTAAATAAGATGGAAATCTTCTATAGTCAACCAGAGAGGTCTAAGAAATAAATAATTTGTAATACAGTATTAATGAAAAGAGAGCAAAGACCTGCAGTTATCACATTAAGGTACAAACGACTTCCTAACTGAATCCATTTATCTACAATCAGGCAGGAAAGAAGCAGTCAGCGGACAGATCCCCTCTAATGGAGGATCGGGCAGCCTTTCTCTGTGGAGAGCAGATATTAATGGGCGTGAATACCTTTGTTCTTCCTGTGTTTGCCTTAATTAACACTGAATTTGACGGCTGCTGCTTCTCGTTTCTATGAATAAACTATGGAACATTTAATCCTATTGTTTGGATTAACGAGCATTCTTTTCACAATCTTGTGCACATTGTACCGTTAATGAAAGTTCTGCTGCTGCAGGCAGCATATTTTATTTGAGGATGAAAAAGTAAATTGAGATACTGTGTTGTGTAAGAGGTTCTTAGTGAATGAAGTATTGTGTCAGCTTGATCTCAGCTGAGGCTAAGATACTCTGATAGGTGTGAGATGGTAAAATAATGGAGAAGTTTAGGGAAGTGGTACTGATTTTTATGTAACTCAATCTGATTTATAGTTGGTGAAGTTTATTTTACCTCTATGATTTGGTAGATGTACTCAGCCAAGTAAGTAAGTATCAGCTTTCAAGGCATGTTTACTCACAAGCCTTCTAATAATAGCATCAATTCTGCTAGTATGAATGATGAACTCAAAATCAACACTTATTTCAATCTTTTTCTACTTTACTGTGTTTTTACCATTTGACTGTGGGACATTTCGGGCTTCCCTGGTGGCGCTAGTGTTAAATAACGTGCCTGCCAATGCAGGAGGCATAAGAGACGCTGGTTTGATCGCCTGGAGGAGGGCGTGGCAACCCACTCCAGTGTTCTTGCCTGGAGAAGTCCATGGACAGAGGAGCCTGGCAGGCGGTCACAAAGAGCCAGACACAACTGAAGCAACTTAGCACACACACATGCACACGGGACATTTCAGTCATATACAAAGTACAAGATTAGCACAATGAAGTCTGTCTTCCCATCACATTTGTTGACATGTGGCCACAGTGTACCCCCACCTACCCCCATCTCACTTCTCATTTAAAGCAAATCCCAGGCATCACATGATTTCCTTATACATATTCCAATATGTGACTCTGTAAGTAAGGACCTTTTTATCTTGAAACATAACTATAATACTACTGAAAAAACAGCTGTTTTCACACTCCAGTATTCTTTTCTGGAGAATTCCATGGACAGAGGACCCTGGCAGGCTATAGCCCATGGGGTTGCGAAGAGTCAGACAGGACTGGGTGACTAACACTTTCGCTTTCAGGAAGTAAGAAACGTTGGAGTCCAGCCAGGTTCCCATGACTTTAAGTAGCTCTAGGTACTTGGACAGGCCATTAAACCTTCCCCTCTCCATGCTTTCTTGTCTTTAAAAAGAGAAAGTTCAACAAGATAGTCTCTAAACGTCCATCTGTCCCTAGCATTTGTAATTGGAGAAATGAGGACGCCTCCCGTTTCTGGTCCAGCATGGACGGGGCCTGCAGGTCATCCCTGTGTGCTAACAGGTAAAAAAGAAACTGAGAAGTCAGCAGCTGTCCTTAGACCCATCAGAGGCGTGGGTCACAGGGCGGACTGCTGCCCTGAAGTTGAAGAGATGAGACGGGCAAACACAGAGAATCCCAACCGACTAGAGGAGAAACGTCTGTGGAAAGCAGCACTGGGCTAAGAAGCCCTGAACCGTGAGTGACGGATGGCCGGAGGCGCCCAGGGACGCGTCTGAGGGTTCTGAACCCCAGGGGGCCCCGTTGGAGTGGCTCCACAGTCTTGGAGCTTTCCTCCAGGAACTTGACGAGATTCTGACAGTGAACCTCTCCTGCAGGGGGAGAGGAAAGAACCATGTTGAACTAGTCCTGAGCATTCTGTTTTTTTATCACAAAGGATGTCCTCAGAGAAACTATCAGAGCCCAAACTGTTGGGGATTGATCAGAGCCTAAGAGACCCGGGGGAGGGAAGTACTCAGCCCCAGCCCACTGTGGTCATCCTGTGCTCCCTAAGTGGGGGAAACCGAGAAGCACAGAAGTGCACATTTCAGAGACAAAGGCTCACCAAAAGAATGGTTTAATTTTGAGCAGACTCTGCAAGATAATGAAGGACAAGGAGATAATGAAGGGCAGGGAAGCCTGGCATGCTGCAGTCCACGGGGTCACGAAGAGTTGGGCACAGCTGAGCAACTGAACAACCAAAATTAATCATAGGACTCGAAAACGCTTCCTCTGTTGCTGTGCCTTACCACCTCATCACACTCAGTACCTGCTTCAAGCAGCTCCCTTCACCCAGCACATCACAGCCATCTGTCAAGAAAGAGTCACCAGGCATTCCAGAAGACAAAACCATGGGCTGAAGAGACAGCAAGTAACAGAAGCGACTCCAATAGGGCAGGGTTGCTGGGATGACCAGCCTGGGAGTTTAAAGCAAAGTGTGATGAAAAGATGCACGAGCAGATGGGCATGTGAGCAGAGGATGGGAATTCTATGACGGAATCAAAAAGGAATCCCAGAGAGCAGAAACACCAGCAGACATGAAGACTGCCTTCAGTGGGCTTAGCAGGAGACTGGACATGCTGAGGGAGAGTCTCCGAGCAGGAGGATATGTCAACGAACCTTCCAAAATGAAAAAGCAAAGAGAACAAAGAGTGCAAAAACAGAACATCCAAGAAGTGTGGGGCCACTACAGAAATAGCCACAGCGCTCACAGAACGCAAATACCACTAAGGAGAGCAGAAGGGAAGAAATATGTGGAGCAGTAAAGACTGAGATTCCCCCAAGTTCATGTCAAACATGAAACTACAGACCCAGGAGCTCAGAGAACACTGGGCGGGATCAGTGCCCGAAACTGCATCTCAGCAAGTCACATTCACACCGCACACCACGGCTGTCCTGGCGTGACTTCTTATGCGGATGGTCTCAGATATGTCTGTGTGAGCAGGATGTGTGTGTATCCAACCCATCCTCTCCCCAGAGCTCCTGGCCCACCTGTACCCCCACCGACGTGACATTTTCATTTGGATGCTTTCAAACACCTCAAACTTTACCTGTGAAAGGGGTGCGATTGATGTATTCTCCGTACTTACCTGTAACTCTGTTCCTGCCCATCTTTTTCCAACTCTTAAAGGTACAGCGTTCACCCAGTACCTGAGGCCAGAGATCAGTGTTCACCTGTCACTCCCCCCCGACGCTGCGCTCCGTGGGGTCCTGTCCGTGGTGCCGCAGAATGCATCCTCTCCATAGCATCGTGGTCTCACTTGCATTCTTGCGCCCTGCCCCCGTCCAGTCTCTATGGAGTGGCATGAGCAATTCTCATAAAATAGAGGTGGGGACTTCATCTCTCTAGGGACATCCCATAAGGCTTGGATAAAATCCGACTCTGAGCTCCTCGAGGTGCCCCGAAGCCCTTATGTGGCCTGGCCTTGCGGCCCTCGCCCTCCACCTCCTCCCTGTTATCTGAGGACCTCTCCCAGTCTTTCTCAGCTGAAGGACCCGGTCCATTCTGCCTCCCTCCCACCTCCTGCTTGCTGCCTTCTCACGCTGTAGGTCTCAGCCTCAGCGGCCTGACCTGGGGGGCTTTTCTTACCACCGCGTAACTGCAGCAGCTCCCTCTCTCCGTCTGTTGCCTTCTTAGTAAGTCTCGCCTGGTCTGCTGTGTGCTTTCAGTCCGCTGCCGCGCTGGGACGCGAGCTCCCCAGGGAAGGGCTGTGTCTGCCGACCTCGCCCTTAGAGCTCCAGGTCTCCAGGAGACTTCCCTGGTGGCTCAGACGGTAAAGCGTCTGCCCGTCCGCCCGCAATGCGGGAGACCCGGGTTCAATCCCTGGGTCGGGAAGATCTCCTGGAGAAGGAAATGGGAACCCACTCCAGTATTCTTGCCTAGAAAATCCCATGGGCGGAGGAGCCTGGTGGGCTATAGTCCATGGGGTCGCAAAGAGTCAGACACGACTGAGCGACTTCTGCAGAGAGGCCGCCGCCTACCTGACAGTCCAGACGTACTTGGTGGGTGGGGGGAGGGAGGGAGGGAAGGAGTGGACCCGTGAGGGCAGCAGAGAGGTGTGGAAAGCGTGGCTAAGTCAGGAGGAAGGGAGACCAGGAAGAAAGCAGAATGGGCGGTGGGGGATCTTCTAGATGGGAGCGCGGTACAGAAAGAAGCAGAGGAATGTGTGTGGCAGGTATAACGGTGGACCCTGACATCCTCTGCACCCCAGGGACTAGTCCAAGCGACTCAGAGTTCCCCTTGTGTGGATGGGCCTGAGGGGCAGTGGGCCGAGCGAGGTCTGGGGATGTTTTCCTCACGTCCGTGAAGGAGCGGGCAGAAAGGAATGTGCCCTCTCCCTCCTTGGAGGTGGTCCTGTCCAGATCAGAGGGCCCGAGCTCCCGCAGCTGTTTTGCCCCCAGACAGGAGAGGAGGCCGTCACAGAGAAGGAAGGGACCAGAGCTAGGGCTCTGCTCTACTCACGCGTTTCTCTCCCGGATCTGCAGTAAGGTATGCAATGGATGCCCACTTTGCTCAGCTCAGCTTCGTTTAGAGGTTCTGACGGCCTCACTGAAACAGTGAAAATCTCCTTAGAGAAGGAAGCACATTCAACTGGGTACTTTGGCACCTGATGCGGAGAGCTGACTCTGGAGGAGACCCTGATGCTGGGAGAGATTGAAGGAGGAAGAGAAGGGGATGACAGAGGATGAGGTGGTTGGATGGTATCACCGACTTGATGGATGTGAGTTTGAGCAAACCCAGGGAGATGCTGAAGGATAGGGAAGCCTGGCGTGCTGCAGTCCATGGGGTCACAAAGTGTCAGACACAATCTAGCAACTGAACAACAGCAAGGAATTCATTGTGGAAAGGTTAGGTTTTGAGACTCAAGGCCTTTGAATGATAGATGGAAGTGATCTATACGGTGCTGAAGAACAAAAAGTCAGAGTGCAGACTGCCTGAACTTAATCTGTCTCCACCATTTTCTGGCCGTGTGACCTAGGGCAAGTTCTTTAACCTTTCTCTGCCTGAGCTTCTGCGTCAGTAATGCCTGCCGCATAGGGTTGTTCTGAGGATTGAACGAGTTCATCCACAGAAAGCTTGTTAGCTGTGATTCCAAGTGGTGCTGGAATTTATTTTAAAGTTAGCAGTTCACAAGCATATGTCCATAAGAACCCATTAGGAACTTTGTGAAATGCTGGGTGCCGTTGCCAGAGCGTTTTCCCCGGTGGTGTGGATTGGGCCAGCGCCTCTGACCCCTGTCCGGGCGAGTCTGCCGCAGCGCGTCACAGAGCTCTGCAGAGAAACAGTAGAAACCCGCAGACAATGGCGCTTCCAGCCGTGAAGCGAGGTCTGCTGGGAGGTTCACCTTTGGGGTATAGTTACGGGCACTGGAGGTTGCAGAAGCGAAATGAGAGCTTGCATGAGATATGGCAAAGGTGGTCTTGTCAGACTTTGGTATAAAACAGCACTTGGCGGGGTTGAGCCTGTGTCCCTCAAAGAACAAAGGTCCCACAGAAAGGACGAGAGACTGTCAGAAGGGTGAGGACATGTGCCAGGAATCCATCCTGTTCAGTACGCTGGGGGCCCCTGGGCCGTGCTCGCGGGCTCGGAGGAGATGCGGGCTGAAGGGGAGCGCCAGTCCCACCTGCCGGCCGTCGGGGGTGTGGCTGGATGCACGTTGGTTCACAGTTTCTTAGACGCTAGCATCGGCATTCCGTTGCTTCAGATTCTGTATTGCTGTAATTACTTTTTTATATTTACTGTGGTTTTGATAACTTTTCCATAGTTTATAGTTCTCTTGTTTTTATCCGTTGTTTTTTTTTTTTTTTTTAAGATTCAGTTGACTAAAGACTTTGAATTTTGTCACCTATCCTACAACATGCCTCTACACTGGATATTTTACACCTATTATTTATACCCTCACAAGAGCTTTGCAAGGTAAACACACTTCCTTTGTAGGGGAGAAAAGTGAGGCTCAAAGAGGTTACATCACCCACCTCAAGTCATGCTAAGTTAGAACTCAAACCGAGGTCTGTCCAGGAGGTCCTTGCTCCAGGAGGTTTCCCTGCTGCATTCCGTCTTGCGCCTAACACTGAAGGCCTAACTGTGCTTAATCATTTGTTTGAAATCTCTGAAGGGACTTTTCACTGAGATGCTGTCAGTCTGCTTCTTAATGACGCATAGAGCAGGTCGTGTTACTGATGAATAGTGAGGGACAAATAGGTCCTGAGGTGCCTAGTTTATCTTTTAAGGAAGAAAACTATCGTTATTTGGATATTTTAACCTTCACATCCATATATCATGTTTTCACATGAGACATTAAATCTATTTACCCCATTTTAGTGAATGATATACTTTTCGCCTCTGGATTATTGCTTCAATTTCTCCTTCCTCTCTCTGTCCTCGCAAATAAATTACTATGAGGATAAACCTATTCTTTGTGGAAGAACAGGAAAGCAAACTTCGGTTATTAAAACTGAAAAAATGCGTTTATGTCTGGGGGGGT
Organism: Moschus berezovskii; assembly: GCF_049115385.1. Lineage (NCBI taxonomy): Eukaryota > Metazoa > Chordata > Mammalia > Artiodactyla > Moschidae > Moschus > Moschus berezovskii. The sequence continues at coordinate 3,069,194 of NC_142485.1, forward strand.
GTGGATATCTAGTTTCTTTGGGGATGGGAAGAAAAGTAGCTGAATACTCTACAGTTTGAGAATCATCCAGAAAATGTCTAGCTGAATTCCAAATATTCAACAGATGTTTTAACATAGTAGCCAGCTTTTTTGTATCATTATAGGAATTAAATATATTGTCTAAACAGTGTGGGAAAGATGTTCAGTAGAGCCTTGTGACTTAATTGGAGAGTTTGCCTACTAGCAGAGCATGGATATATTTTTGGAACTTGTGAAGCACTGAAAAAGCAAGTTGAGAGCACCGTCCACTCTTTTGTGGCCCCACGAACTGTATGTACCCAGACTCCTCTCTAGGAGATTTTCCTGGCAGGAATACCGGCGTGGGCTGCTGTCTCCTTCACCAGAGAATCTTCCCGGCTCAGGGATCGAACCCGCATCTCTTATGTCTCCTGCACTGGACGGAGTCTTTACCACTGCACCACTGGGAAGCCCGTTAATACAACTGGGTTTTCTTTAACATTTTCAAAAGGAGACCCACTGTAATGATGCAGCTTTCCTGTCACTCTGAGCAGTTGATGGTGGCTCTGGCGCGCGACCCTGGTAAGGACAGCAGCCCGCCTAGCTTTCTGGAACCACCAGAACCCTGCGCCTGCTGGTGCTCCTGTCAAGCCGAGCAAAGAGCACACGTGTTGCTGGAGCCCGGGGGCTCACAGGACGCTGATGGCTCGGCGGCTCCTGGAAGCCGGGCGGCGGCAGGGCTGAGGCTGAGCCCGCTCGGGCTCGCCCGCGGCGGTGCTCTCAGCATCTGCAGAGTGCTCCGTCTCCCGTGAACTGCACCCAGCGCCACCGCTGCCTTTTGTTTGCTTCACGCCCCTGCCCTCCTGCGCTCAGGAGTTCACTTCCCCCAGTGTCTGAAGGGGAGGAAACCCGAGTGTGCAAGGAACGGTGGGTCAGAGAGCAAACTGGAGGAAGGAGAAGGAAATCTTGGTTTGGGTGGGGTCTTGTTTTTAAGGTACAGTGGAATATTACTCGGCCATAAGGAACTCTTTGTTCAAACAGAATTCGACCCCAGACTCTAGAACACGTCACAGCTGGACGGCTGCTGTAGGGGTGGACATGCAAAGCTGAATCCTTCCTCAGGGCCCCTCCTCCTCTGAGAAGGGCACGGGACAAAGGGCAGTCTTTAAAATAACTTACAATTTGAAAACTACTGCTCTGCAACAGTGATCCTTGCCTTTTGGCGTATATTGAGTCCAAAGAGGGGGAAGATGGATTTTACTGTCTAAGGAAGTCAGCAAGCTTTGTCTGTGAGCTCAATATGTGAAAGGTATTGAATTGCATACCTTAATAGATTTTATAATGTGAATAATCAGACTGCTGATTTATCTTTTTGCAATTTTCCTGTAAAGACTGTCCCTTTTCTTAATAAGAGATGTAGTCTCCAATTTTTGTTACTCTTCGGAAATGGTTCAAGTACAGTATAGTGTGATTACTACAGATGGATTGCAACCATTAAAAACTCTGATTTTTCTTGAGCTGTTAATTGTTTTGTCCTTTTCTTAGGTAACACATTACAGAGCTATCTTATGAGCTGCATCGTGAGGTTTAGAGATTTATCACCATTCAGATGTATCTGAGGATCGCCTCTTAAATACAAAACAGAGCTTTGAAGTGACAATAAAATAGTATAAACAGAATTTTAGTCTCTGAAAGCCACTTTATTTGCAGTAACCACTGTATAAAGAAAAACCTTCCTGTTCTCAAGTAATTTCCATTGTTTGAAGTACTAAGCCCTGCAAACAGGAGGTGAAGGGCCTGAGTTTGGTTCTAAATGATGGCATAACAGAAATACATTTATGTGATGCTTAAGCCTCAATATCTGGGAATTAAAATTAATTCAGAATATTTTCAATAAGAATGTGGCCAAATTGGCTCACATACTATAGTGCAAGCTGATAAATAATCAGAAACTTCTGATGTACAATTGATTGTTTACAGTTCTTCAAGCTGTTCATGTAAAATGATCTTTAAATCTAATACCTTAACTGAAAAGAATGTACGTAAATCCTACTAATCATGATCACTTGGAAATGTACAACTTTTCCTCCAGAAGATATAGATGAATGTTCTGCAGCTATACCCAGAAAGCAGCATTTCGGTCATCTCTGTAAAATATTCTGTTTTATCAAATGCAGTAATCATATCACAAGCACTTTCAAATTCCAAACTGTTGCATCAGGAAAACAAGCAAGAGTCTGCCTTTCTTAGTTCTGATTACCCTAATTTAGGATAAATAAGATAAATAATACCTCCTTAATTAATGCTTTAAGATGGTGGACTGAAAGGTGCCATAAACTGCCAATTGCTGTTTGTTTGAACACTCTGCGTGTTTAGTATTAAAAGGTGGAATAAATGGAAAAGCCACAATTTGTGGGAAATAGTATCAGCATTTAAACCCAAATTTCCAGAAATGATTCTCACAGTAGACTGGAGAAAGGCTTTTTTTACGTTGGGTGAGATGAGTTTAATTGTTTGAGGCTTTGTATCATATGACCGCCCATCACCAGGTGCCTGCTCTACGTTTGTGGGTGAATTACCGCCGTAAACATCTATACAACTCTAGTATGTTCCCATTTCCTGTCTGCTTCCTTTTCCCAACAAGTGTCAGAGAATAGTGCTTCCTACTATTCTGTCCCAGTTTAGTAGTAGTTTTCTCGTTTTTTAGTATTTCATATTCAATTAAAGATAACTTCAGTACTTTAAAAAGTTCCCCCACTCCTCCCTAGAGCAATGTGTTTACATGTGGATTCATTTGAGATAACAGTAACATACAGACTTATTTTCTACTTTTTTTTTTTCAGTTCCTAATGTAATTGATAAGCTCTGCATGTGGTCCTGTGAGAATAGAGATTGTTTGATTTTGTGATAAAAAGATTCTTGATTATGCTGCAGCTGGAAATTCTAAACACTCTTATTTTCAGTTTTCAATGCCTTGAGCAAGTCCTCTGTTCATGTGTGTGATGCAATGTTAATGGAAGCAAAAGTAAAAATTTATAGCAGAATACTTGTACCCGCGTGTTTTATTCCTTCAGCAAACAACTGCTGGATGTCACTTTCTCTGTGCCTGGCACCTGGATTACTGCAGCATAACAAACAAAATCTTGTTCTCAACGACTGTATCTTTTCCACCAACTGAATTGCTGTATTACTGTTTTATTTGCCCGTGAAAAACTAGTCTAGCTTCACAACAGCAGACAAGAACATCATGAGTTTATACCTGTGAAAGTCAGCTGGTTAAATCCTGTGAAGTTGGAGTCCTGTGATGCGATAAAGTTTTAGATAAATGGTGATAGAGTTCTTGATATGTTCTGGATTAATGTCAACAGTAAATGCAGATGGTTTTTGAGCATTTTTTGGCGCTATAAATTGGTTTCAATTTTTTTAAAACAAAGTGATACAGATTTGCATAGGCTGATGACATCTTATTGGCTGTAATTAACCAGAATATGTGATACCTGAATGTTGAAAACACCATGCAATATTAAGGAATCAAGAAAATGCCTTGTCTTTATGGCTTTAAAAAATTATTTGAAATACCGAGCTAAGTTGTACCCACAAACTCCTCAGCCCAAGGGGAAGGTAGACTTAACAGAGTGAGTGTAAATGAAAAATCTGACCCGTGAGTGGTTCTGTTTTATCAGTTTATAACCCTTGAGAAAAGTTAGTTGTGAGGAGTCCCCTGGAAATCCAGTGGTTAGGGCTGAGCACTTTCACTGTGGTCACCTGACTTCAATCCTTAGTTGGGAAACTAAGATCCTGCAGGTCAGCGCATTGCAGCCTAAATAAATAAATAAAAGTTAATAATGGAAACACATCATCTCTTGTATTTTTCCCAGATGTAAAATATGGGAATACATATAGACCAGCAATGGTAAAAAATTTTAAGCTACCTTGTTTTAAGTACTTCCCTTGTAGCTCAGTCGGTAAAGAATCTGCCTGCAGTGCAGGAGACCTGGGTTCAATCCCTGGGTTGGGAAGATCCCCTGGAGAAGGAAATGGCAACTCACTCCAGTATCCTTGCCTGGAAAATCTCATGGACAGAAGAGCCTGTTGGGCTGCAGTCCATGGGGTCGCAAAGAGTCGGGCACGACTGAGCAACTAACACTTACTTACCTTGTTTTGTAGGGATAAATGAGAGATTTCCTCTTTTTTTTCTCATTTGCATTTAAGATGAATCTTCACTGTTATATTTAATTATTTATAATATAGTGAAAAGCACTTCCTTTGAACATATAAAGATTCCCAGTAACCTGTAGCTAATATGCATTGTCTGAAGCTAATAGATTAGATGGAAAATACTGCTCCTGTTTGAGGAAAAGTTAATTTTTTGAGATCAGCTACTATACTTAACTACCGTGTGTGAGCGGTGGGTGTCCTGCTTATTTTTATTACAAACGCTGTCACTGTGCAGTTTACTTGTAACATGTTAACAGTAATCCATTTTAAGCCATGCTTACATATATATTGAATGTGGTAGCCAAGTAGCTGTATTAAAAGGGTACACTTAAAACGTATCTGAAAATGGCATTCAGTTGCTTACTGAGTAGCATAACCTGGATTATGGTTTATCTCAGACTTTATAATAAGTAATATTTCAGTATTAAACTAGAATTATGAAGAAGGGAAAGTTTGTATCCCACAAATGAGGCAAGTAGACATCAGCTCTACTAAACTAACCAAAATCTAAAAAGTCAGAAACCTCTCAATACGAAAGACTCTCAAAGTGACCACCCACTGTGTGTCCAAAAGGATATTTACTCATGTAAGTCTCACCTCCCTCTTTCATAGTTCTAAAATTTCATTTTAGTGTGACTATATAAGATACGTATTTCATAATTCTCCTTTTCAAATACATAAACACACAAATGTGTGTAAATTATGTAACAATTGAAAGACAGGAAACAGATGCATTGGGGTGTGTGTTGAAGCAAGTTGAGATGTGACAAAGAGAAAAAACTCTGAAGAGAAGGAAATTCCACCAGAGCGAAGCTTTATTAGCTCCGTTTTCCCCCTTGCCTCATATCTGGGGCAACCAGATTTTTCATTTGTTTAAAAATGAAGCATCTGCACACACGATGTTAGCTAGTCCAAAAGCCTTTTACCACTATCAATTGCTACATTTGCATATCAAGATTCTCACAAAGTACAATTGAACCTGCCATTTAGTATCTCGAAAGCAGTCTTGGTTTCAGGTTTACTTTTGTCATTTGCCCAAAACTTATAAATTCTCTTTGAGGTCATTTTGGTGTTGACCGGCATTGACATGCTATATACGTGTGCACTCAGTCGTGTCCGACTCTTTGCGACCCCATGGGATGTAGCCCGCCAGGCTCCTCTGTCTGTGGGATTCTCCAGGCAGGAATACTGGAGTTGGGTGGCCATCTCCTCCTCCAGGGGTCTTCCCGACCAGGGATCGAACCCACATCTCTTGCATCTCACAATCACATCCACCCTGACGTGGATTCTTTGCTTCTCTGCGTCCTGGGAAGCCCAATTGAAATGCTCTTATTTCTAATACAGCAGATTGTGTTTTAACCAAATCTGGTTGCTCTGTCATTTTTACCCGCCTATGGTTTCCAGGTCAGCTATTAATAATTGTACCTTCGATTGGTTTTAAATTAGTTGTGGTGATGCAGGAGGTGACAGGGTGGGGTGGTCTCAGACCCCGAGAATCTGGCACCGACCCCTGGATGCAGAGCTCCCAGCAGCGGCCAGGATCAACCTCCTCAATCCTCATCCACAAAAGGAAATGCTTGGCCATGAAGGTTAATGACCCGGCCTGAGGCCTGAGTCACAAGTGAGAGGCTGGTGTTGTGTTTGTTCTTTATTGGGTGTAGCTGTACAATGTGCTGTTAGTTTCAGCAAAGGATTCGGTTGTGCTGTCAGGGACTCTGGAGCCACTTAGCAGCTGCGTGACCTTGAGCAGGTCATTGAGCCTCTCTGGGCCTGAGTTTCCTTGTCTGCAAAACTGGGGTGGTGTGTGATAGAATCCCATCCTGATCGGGATGTAAATACATGTAACAGCGCCTGGCGTGTAAGAGACGGTGTCATAAGTTATTCCAAACTGGATGGTGAAGGCTGTCAGCAGAGGGGGTGCCGTATGCGCATCTAGAAGGCGCTTTGAAAATGTTGCATTTCCCAGATGTTCCGTTCCTGACAGACCTGCCTTTTCTTTTTTTTAAACCGAAGAAAAGTTAATTTACAGTGTTTTTCCAGGTATACAGCAAAATGGTTGTTTTTATATATATATGTACATATGATGTTCATATGTATTCTTTTTTAGATTCTTTTCTATTATAGGTTATTACAGGTTATTGAGTATCATTCCCTGTGCTAGGCAGTAGGATCTTGTTCACCTATTTTATATACAGTCGTGTGTGTCTGTCCATCCCAAGCTCCTAACTTGCCCTCCCCCCATCCCCTGCTGTAAGTCTGCACTTGTTCTCTGTGTCACCGAGTGGCTGCCTCGATCCGAGTGATGCCTTCACTCCTTGATGAGAAGGGGATGCCCGCCATGGGGTTGTGGGAAAGGCCGAACACACTGCAGCCGACCCGGGAGGTGGGGCGGGGGCTGCGGGAGGGGACGCTGCAGGCCCCGAAGGTCGGAGGCGAGCTGCATCCGTCTGCAGGGGGCAGCTCTGTGGTCTGTGGTCTGCGAGGGGCTGCCCCTGGTCCCCAGGAGGCTGTGATGGGCTCGTTCGGATGGTTCAGGTAAGCAGGTGCAACCTGCTCCCAGGGGCCAGGCAGGAAGACCCCTGAGCCCTTCAGGAAGGGGGCTAGAGGTCTGTGTGCCCAGGGCAGGGTGCGAGGGCAGCCCACGAGGCCTTCCTGGTTTTGCAGATGACCTTGGTCCTTGTTTTCCGGTGTCTACCGCACAGTTAAACTGGGATGGGAACCTGGAGTCTCCAGCCTACACCCGCGTTTATTCCCCTGCCGTGTGGCATTTCTTCCCCTGGCTAGAATCACATGTGATCATTTCGTTAGGAACTCAGTGCTTCCCTTTCTCTGGGCGTTTCCTATGAACTTACACACTGTAGTATTAATATCTGTTGTATTCTCACAGAAGACTAGAGCGCTCTCCTCTGGGAAAGAATTTGTAAACTGACTTTTCCTTTTAAAGGAAATTTGAGTGTAAGTGCTAACTGTATCTTGATTTCAAGTGTTCTTCTTCCCAGAGACAACTTTTTTTCTTTCAAGAATTCTACCTTCCTTTCCCGAACAAATTCCTGTTTCCCCTTACGTGTCGTTTTTGCTATTGGAGCTTTCTCACACTCGTGCAGCTGGCTTCCCCCAGGTCTGCAGCGCCCGCGTCTCCAGTCTCATCTCCCGTGTTAGACCTTTTCAGCTTCTCCTGCTCACGGTTGACGTCCACCCCATTCTTACACCGTGGGCTGAATGCTGCAAGAAATCCCTCAAAACCTAAGAGATGATTCCTGCCATTGACACTGTTAGTGTGGAGAACAAGAAATGAGGTTTGCACGCGCGTGCATGCTAGGCCACTCCAGTCATGCCCGACGCTTTGTGACCCCATGGACCATAGGCTGCCAGGGTTCTCCAGGCAAGAATGCTGGAGCGGGTTGCTGTTTCCTTCCCCAGGGGATCTTCCTGACCCAGGGATCGCAGGTCTCTTCCGTCTCCTGCCTCGGCAGGCAGGTTGTTTACCACTAGCGCCGCCTGGGAAGCCCCGAGGCTTGCAGGGTGAGAGGCGAATCAGAGTGCAGGGACGTCCTCACGGAGGTGCCCAGGGCCTGTGAGCTGCCTCTGCCCACCTGGCGGCCCTGCCTCTGCTGCGACCCCGCTCTGCCACGCGGCTCTGGCCACACTGGCCTGCCTTCTGCGTCTCGCCTTTCTAGTTTCCATGCTGTGGTTTACACGTCATGTTTCTTTACTTATTTGTCCTTTTCTGCCTGTGCTGGGTCTTCCTCGCTGCGCGGGCTTTTCCTGGTTTGCAGTGAGTCCTCAGTCTTCTCATCACGGTGGCTCTCCTGGATGCAGAGCTCGGGCTCTAGAGCAAAGGCTTGGTAGTGGGGATGCACAGGTTTAGTTGCCCTGAGGCCTGTGGGGTCTTTCCAGACCAGGGATCAAACTGGCGTCCCTGAATTGGCAGGCGGATTCCTGTCCACCGTGGATGCCCTCTCCGTGTCGTTACTCAGCCTGGAGACTCTTTCCTCCATGTCTGACTCCTCGTCTTTCGGGCCTCTTCCCAGTAAGGACACATCGCTGGACTGTGCTTTTCCTAAGCTGACCCTGTTGGCTGTTCCACGTCAAGTGGTTTCCATGTCAACCTCTTACCGCCCAGGTGATTTTTTTCCCCCAAGAGATTTCATTTCTTTGTGTTGCAGTTTGCTAATCTGTGAAATGGGGATATTTTAATGGATCAGGTTTTCGTGAGAGTTGAGAGCGTGTAAAGTGCTGATCATGAGTCGCTAGTGGAGAGGGAGTGCTCAGTAAACACAGTTTCTAATCATCTTTGTCATGAAGAGTAAAGAGGTGCCGTAGCCCTGTAACACTGCGAGAGATCAGAAGGGGAAAGTACTTGAGCCCGCATCACCGGGTCCCTTCCTCGCGAGGGCAGATTTGAGCATCCCTGTGTCTCTGCCGCGTCTCGATTGTCGCCCGAAGACGGCATGCCGACCTCCTCCTCTGCAGCTCCCAGGGTATTCCCCCACGACACTGACCTTGTATCCTCACATGTGTCTGCTCTCGTGGAAACGGGGGTCCTGCAGCTCTGCCTGCTGGCACCCTTGTGCTCTGTACTCTGGACAGGTGACCACCTTCAGTTCAGTTCAGTTCAGTTCAGTCGCTTAGTCGTGTCCGACTCTCCGCGACCCCATGAATCACAGCACGCCAGGCCTCCCTGTCCATCACCAACTCCCGTAGTACACTCAAACTCATGTCCACAGAGTCGGTGATGCCATCCAGCCATCTCATTCTCGGTCGTCCCTTCTCCTCCCGCCCCCAACCTTTCCCAGCATCAGAGTCTTTTCCAGTGAGTCAACTCGTCGCATGAGGTGGCCAAAGTATTGCAGTTTCAGCTTTAGCATCAGTCCCTCCAATGAACACCCAGGATTGATCTCCTTTAGAATGGACTGGTTGGATCTCCTTGCAGTATAAGGGACTCTCAAGAGTCTTCTCCAACACCACAGTTCAAAAGCATCGATTCACACCTGGGGCGAATTCATGTCAATGTATGGCAAAACCAACCAATATAATATTGTAAAATAAAAAAAAAAAAAAAAACAACATCGATTCTTCGGCGATCAGCTTTCTTCACAGTCCAACTCTCACATCCATACATGACCACGGGAAAAACCATTGCCTTGACTAGACGGACCTTGTTGGCAAAGTAATGTCTCTGCTTTTTAATATGCTATCTAGGTTGGTCATAACTTTCCTTCCAAGGAGCAAGCGTCTTTTAATTTCATGGCTGCAGTCAGCATCTGCAGTGATTTTTGAGCCCAAAAAAATAAAGTCTGACACTGTTTCCACTGTTTTTCCATCTATTTCCCATGAAGTGATGGGACCAGATGCCATGATCTTTGTTTTCTGAATGCTGAGCTTCAAGCCAACCTTTTCACTCTCCTCTTTGACTTTCATCAAGAGGCTTTTGAGTTCCTCTTCACTTTCTGCCATAGGGTAGTGTCATCTGCATATCTGAGGTTATTGATATTTCTCCCAGCAATCTTAATTCCAGCTTGTGCTTCTTCCAGCCCAGCGTTTCTCATGATGTACTCTGCATATAAGTTAAATAAGCAAGGTGACAATATACAACCTTGACGTACACCTTTTCCTATTTAGAACCAGTCTGTTGTTCCATGTCCAGTTCTAACTGTTCCTTCCTGACCTGCATACAGGTTTCTCAAGAGGCAGGTCAGGTGGTCTGGTATTCCCATCTCTTTCAGAATGTTCCACAGTTTATTGTGATCGACACAGTCAAAGGCTTTGGCATAGTCAATGAAGCAGAAATAGATGTTTTTCTGAAACTCTCTTGCTTTCTCCATGATCCAGCGGATGTTGGCAATTTGATCTCTGGTGCCTCTGCCTTTTCTAAAACCTACTTGAACATCTGGGAGTTCACGGTTTACATACTGCTGAAGCCTGGCTTGGAGAATTTTGAGCATGACTTTACTAGCGTGTGAGATGAGTGCAATTGTGCGGTAGTTTGAGCATTCTTTGGCATTGCCTTTCTTTGGGATTGGAATGAAGACTGACCTCTTCCAGTCCTGTGGCCACTGCTGAGTTTTCCAAATCTGCTGGCATATTGAGTGCAGCACTTTCACAGCATCATCTTTCAAGACTTGAAATAGCTCAACTGGAATTCCATCACCTCCACTAGCTTTGTTCGTAGTGATGCTTTCTAAGGCCCACTTGACTTCACATTCCAAGATGTCTGGCTCTAGGTCACTGATCACGTTATCGTGACTATCTTGGTCATGAAGATCTTTTTTGTACAGTTCTTCTGTGTATTCCTGCCATCTCTTCTTAATATCTTCTGCTTCTGTTAGGTCCATACCATTTCTGTCCTTTATCGAGCCCATCTTTGCATGAAATGTTCCCTTGGAATCTCTAATTTTCTTGAAGAGATCTCTTGTTTTTCCTATTCTGTTGTTTTCCTCTATTTCTTTGCATTGATCGCTGAGGAAGGCTTTCTTATCTCTCCTTGCTATTCTTTGGAACTCTGCATTCAGATGCTTATATCTTTCCTTTTCTCCTTTGCTTTTCGCCTCTCTTCTTTTCACAGCTATTTGTAAGGCCTCCTCAGACAGCCATTTCGCTCTTCTGCATTTCTTTTCCATGGGGATGGTCTTGGTCCCTGTCTCCTGTACAATGTCACGAACCTCCGTCCAGAGTTCATCAGGCACTCTATCAATCAGATCTAGTCCCTTAAATCTATTTCTCACTTCCACTGTATAATCATAAGGGATTTGATTGAGGTCATATCTGAATGGTCTAGTGGTTTTCCCTACTTTCTTCAATTTAAGTCTGAATTTGGCAATAAGGAGTTCATGATCTGAGCCACAGTCAGCTCCTGGTCTTGTTTTCGCTAACTGTATGCAGCTTCTCCATCTTTGGCTGCAAAGAATATAATCAATCTGATTTCGGTGTTGACCATCTGGTGATGTCCATGTGTAGAGTCTTCTCTTGTGTTGTTGGAAGAGGGTGTTTGCTATGACCAGTGTGTTCTCTTGACAAAACTCTATTAGCCTTTGCCCTGCTTCATTCTGTGCTCCAAGGCCAAATTTGCCTGTTACTCCAGGTGTTTCTTGACTTCCTACTTTTGCACCTACTCAGTCGCAATAAGGAACAGTCAGAGGGACGCTGTGACATCAGCATGATTAAAACTCCCGGCGTGGGCACGTGGATGCGGGGTGAGCGCGGTGCCTCTGAGCGCCAGTTCCTGGAGGTGGTCCAGCTGGAGCTGCGGCGGACACGCTGTTCACGGGTCTGCAGCTGGTGGTAGAGTCAGTGTAACTCAACAGATATTTGATGAGCGTTATTTCATGCAAGTCTCTGGGCCAAGATCGTGTGGGTTCTTGATCACGTCTTACTCTTTGCGACCCATGGACTGTAGCCCGCCAGCTCCTCTGTCCACGAACTCTCCAGGCAGGAATACTGGAGTGGGTTGCCACGCCCTTCTCCAGGGGATCTTCCCAACCCTGGGAGAGTGGGTTGCCACACCCTTCTCCGGGGGATCTTCCCGACCCTGGGGTCAATCCCACGTCTCTTAAGTTTCTGCACTGGCAGGCGGGCTCTTTTACCAGCTGAAAGTGACGACTGGGGGCACAGATAGACTCTATATAGGTTCCCTTAAAGCACTTAAAATGGACCCAGACAGGACTTGTGTGCAGAGAAGAGAAGGGGGGTCCAGACAAGCTCTGGAGAGAGCACGGGTAGAGGCACGGAGTGGGAAGCGCAGGAGCTCAGGCTCCTGGAGAAAAGGTCTCGTCTGGAGCGTGGGGCAGTGAGGTTGGTCCCTGCAGGGAGCAGCGGCCACAACAGGGTCCTGCCTGGAGAGTCCCCACGCACGGGGAGCCCGGTGGGCACAGCCCGTGGGGTCACAGTCAGACACGACTGACCGTGCGTGAGGGGCCCCACGTCCTGGCGAGTTTAGGGTACCAGCAATGGAGCGTGGACTTTCTCCTGTAGACGCTTAGGAGCCTGTGGAGGTGTGGGCAGAGATTGGAGTAGTGCTCAAAATTAGAGCATACATGTCTGTCTTTTCTCTGGGTTCACAGGCTCCTTGTTTGAGGAGGTTTGAGTGCAGAGGGACAGATCTCAACTTGCGTCAGGCTCTTTTAGTCCTTGTACAGTTTTGGTGCTGAGTAAATTTTACAGCACAACAGCAGATGTCAGGCAGTCATTAACCCCTGTGTCATTAATTGCTCTTTAGGTGAGTGATATTTAAAATATTCAAGCTGTCCTTTTCACTGTAGTGTATGCATCATAACCTTGATATATTGTTGAAATCTTTATGAAATTAGTTTTTGTGCATGTGGCCTATCCCACGTGTAAATGGAAAAGAGATAGTTAATGTAGTTCATAAATGGAAATATTTGGTTTCAGCTCTACTCAGAGTGAAACTAGGAAAGATTCAGAATGAACTGTCAGGTTCACCCCCAGGGCTCCACAGTTTCCAGCTGTTCTCATGAGGTTTGTATCTTCTTTGCATCCTTGTTTGAACATTCACCATACTGCACAATTGACAACTATTCTTGTCTTCATTTTAAGGCAAACATGAACGTTATTAGCTTTATCCCCAAACAGCTGAAAGTGGAAGTGAAAGCGCTGGTTGCTCAGTTACGTCCTACTCTTTGCAACCCCATGGACTGTAGCCAAGTAACTTGAGTGTCAAATTATTTTCATCAACAAGGAAATCTGATAAGAGTACAAAGTTTGGAGTAAGAACTCAGTGCCCGCCTGCCTGCTGAGTCACTTCGGCTGTGTCTGACTCTGCAGTGCTATGGACTGTGGCCCACCAGGCTCCTCTGTCCATGGGATTCACAGCAAGGAGACTGGAGTGGGTTGCATTTCCTTCTCCAGGGGATCTTTCCAACCCAGGGATTGAACCCGTGCATCTGTTATGTCTCCTGCACTGGCACGCGGGTTCTTTACCACTAGTGCCTCCTGGGAAGCTCCAGGAGCTCAGTAACACTTATAAATCGGTTGATCCAGAGAAGTGAAATATTTTCTCTTTCTTGATATTGAGTTTATGATGTTCTGCTTTCTATATGTGATTTTTGAACAGCCTGTTATATTTATAAGATCCTTCTGCAGATACTCTTGTCCCCTGTTGTACATTCCTGAAGGAAGCCATGTGTCTGAATTCCTTCATAATTGTTGTCACATGTTGTGACTTGTCAGATGCAGGGATCCAGGGACCAAAGGGAAACAGAATGTGTCTGAACCTGTGCCAGGAGAGACTGCCAGCCTGTGGGCCTCTCCCCAGGTCTGCGCCCTGGGCTAGGCCAGGGGTGCTCACGGGTCGGTGTTAGGATTCAGACAGAGCTGGGAATGAGAGGAGACTTTCAGGTGAGCCCTGGTGCTGGCAGCTGCCCAAAGTCTCTGACACCCTAGAGAGCATGAGAGGGAGTCCTGGGAGAGCTGGAGTGAATGGTACCCCCTCTCTCCAGGAGGATTCTCCCACCCCTCTGCAGGAGGATTCTCCCACCCCTCTGCAGGAGGATTCTCCCACCCCTCTGCAGGAGGATTATCCCCCTTCCTCCAGGAGGATTCTCCCCCCTCTCTCCAGGAGGATTATCCCCCTTCCTCCAGGAGGATTCTCCCCCCTCTCTCCAGGAGGATTCTCCCCCTCTCTCCAGGAGGATTCTTCCCCCTCTCCAGGAGGATTCTTCCCCCTCTCCAGGAGGATTCTCCCCCCTCTCTCCAGCAGGATTCTTCCCCCTCTCCAGGAGGATTCTTCCCCCTCTCCAGGAGGATTCTCCCCCCTCTCTCCAGCAGGATTCTTCCCCCTCTCCAGGAGGATTCTTCCCCCTCTCCAGGAGGATTCTCCCCCCTCTCTCCAGCAGGATTCTCCCCCTCTCTCCAGGAGGATTCTCCCCCTCTTTCCAGGAGGATTCTCCAGCCTGTCCTCTTAGCTACTGTCTTCACCTCTCTCCTCCAGCAGTTTGCAGCCCCCATCCCTTGACTGTCTTTAAAGAGGGAAAGACAGACTGTTATCTAATGGCATGCAGTAGGTTGACATTTAGCCAGAATGCCTCTGGCCCCGCCACCTCGCCGGGCGGGTTTGCAGCTCCAGTTCCGAGGGCCTCTCCGCGCCCAAGGCCTGCACACTCCCTGGTCTGAATAGTTTATCCGAATGAGCCACCAGCGGAGCCTGAAAAGCTCTATTCATTAACCACAGACATTCTTTTGTTTTACGTAAATATCTAACAAGATGTCAGATGAACCCACGTGATCTCCATGTTAACATCGGTACCTCAAAGTCTAAACAGACCAAGGGTTTGTATCGTGTGAACAGAAATAGTTCAGCGTCAAAAGAGAGAAGGGTGTTTCTTGACAGAAAGGAAGTGGTCACAGAGCATGCCCACCAAAGAGATCTGTCAGGGCCTTGAAATGCAGAGCCGGTGGGTCAGACCCTGAGATGAAGGATGAACAATCAGCCTGTCTCTGTTTAGGTCGATTTGTGTGCGACTGTTAAGCTTCACCTTTAGGAGCATTGTTTTCAGATACTAAATAACTATAAAGACTTGAGTTACTGACTTGGATTTTGGGGGAAGATGTCGCCTACCATTTTGTCCGCCAGTTCCTTCCCTGCTGTCCGTAGAGTTGGCACTTGATGACCCTCCAGTGGGACAGCTGGATGTTTAAGTCCCGAGGCTTGTCTCTGGTTAGACATGCCAGTGGTCTGCTGAAAGAAACCCAGGAAACTTGAAATACCTTCAACATCCTCTGCTGCTCACATTTTGGTTGGAATTCTAAAAAGAGGGTGGCCTGTGTAGAGCACTGAGCTCTGGTGTAAACCTGTCGGGGAAGCTGGGCCGGCTCTCATGCCTCTGAAGTCACCCGTCCTGACGCCGTGAAGTATCTCATGAGGGCTCAGTCCACTCTGGTGTCGGCACGCAGCCGTTGTGCTGTGGGAGGATGAGAATCGGGGGAATACCGTCCCTCCCATTAAGCCTGAGTCAGAAAACGGGGAGGAGAGCTCACTGTGGACGCTGTGCGCCAGCTCTCAGGAGGGGGCCAGAGGGTGTGTTGTGCAGAAACGCCGCTAGCATGGTCCTTTCTGTGACCAGAGCAGGCCCCACCTCTGCTGGTCGGCGTCTCTGATCCTGCCTGCTTTTTTAATGGTTTGTATTGGACTATAGCTGCTTTACGCGGCTGGGTTAGCTTCTGCCCACAGCAGTGACTCCGCTGCGTGCGTCCACACAGCCCCTCTTTGTCTGGACTCCTCCCCATTTAGGGCCCACGGAGCCCTTGAATGCAGGTCCCTGACCTGGACAGGAGGTCCTCATTTTCATGTTTCATGCTCGTGCTCAGTCAGTCGTGTCCACTCTCTGCGACCCCGTGGACTGTCTCTGTGTGGGATTCTCCAGGCAAGAATACGGGAGCGGGTAGCCATTCTCTTCTCCAGGGGATCTTCCCCACCCAGGGAACCCGGGTCTCCTGCACTGCAGGCAGATTCTTTGCCGCTGACCCTGCAGGGAAGCCCAGTGGCCTGTTTTATGCGTAGTGTCGACAGTATACGCGTGTCAGTCCCAGTCTCCCAGGCCCTCCCATCCCCCACCCCCCTTGCTGTCCATGATTTGTTCTCTATGTCTCTATTTCCACTTTGCAGATAAGGGCATCTGCACCATTTTTCCAGATTTTTAAGTTACAGTGTATTTGGTATAGCTTTGTGCCAGTGTTTTTGAAAGACAGTTGTTAACTGTATAACACTTGAGGCAATATTATGAGCTAAAAATTTTAAATGCATTTTTTAATTACCAAAAGCAGTAGCAGCAAATAAAACTCTCCAGTTGGCTCCTTTGAAACTCTTGTATGTATTTACCACTGCTATGACACTCATGTTCAAAAACATTTCATATTTCTTTAAGAACTTCAAGACTGTTTTTACAAAGCTTTGTGGTTTAAATTGAAGTTCCCCAGTGTTTGTATTGTTAGTTATAATTAAGATTTTGGTTCCTTGAGGTTTTTGTTGTTAACTGTAACTTCAGATTTAAATGTGGCCTGTGTTGCTGCTGCTGCTGCTAAGTCACTTCAGTCGTGTCCGACTCTGTGCGACCCCATAGACGGAAGCCCACCAGGCTCCCCCGTCCCTGGGATTCTCCAGGCAAGAACACTGGAGTGGGTTGCCATTTCCTTCTCCAATGTGTGAAAGTGAAAAGTGAAAGTGAAGTCGCTCAGTCGTGTCCGACCCTTAGCGACCCCACGGACTGCAGCCTACCAGGCTCCTCAATCCATGGGATTTTCTAGGCAAGAGCACTGGAGTGGGGTGCCATTGCCTTCTCCGGTGGCCTGTGTTATGCATGCTGTAAAAATAAAGACTGTCTGGAGAAAGGCAAAATCATATGATGTCACTCATATGTGGAATCTGATTTTTTTTTAATGATACAAATGAACTTCCTACAAAAGAGAAACAGACTCACAAACTTAGAAGATGAATTTATGGTTACCGAAAAGGAAATGCAGAGGGGGGCGTAAATCAGGAGCTGGAGATTAACATACAGATGCTACCACAAATAAACCAGACTGCCAGCAAGGACCTGCGCTGTGGCTCAGGGAACTCCGCTCAACATTTCGTCATAACCAGGATGAAGCCAGAATCTGAAAAAGAACGAGCGTATGTATATGCATAGCTGAGTCGCTTTGCTGTACATCTAAAACTCACACAGCATTGTAAAAGCAGAAGATAAAGCCTGTCTGGAAGTCAGAAGAATAGCATATTTCACTGAAGCCCTGGAGTGTTGTTACAGTCATTAAACGTTAATCATAGTAGGATTAGGAGTGTTGACTGAAAACGGACAGGAAATTAGAGTGAAAATTAGGCAGGGCTCCTTTTTTTTACTTTGAATTAAATAAATAAAAGAGAAGTTTAATGAGCTAAAGAAGAATACCACAACTTTTCTAAACTTTAAAAAATTAAATTCTGTGGCTGGCAGACTGTGTGGCTCCTTATAACAGAAGTTGACATTATTCCATACCTGTGGCCTTTGTGATGAAGTCTGAGTATTAAGAGGAAGATTTGTTTTCTGATCCTAGGTGTTCATAAAGGCATTTGCAGCATTTCTATGAACTCCCGAGTCCTCCTGTGTGTAAGGAGGAAAATTTCGCTGTGAAATACAGTTGTAAAGTGCCCTACCCAGGGAACTGAGCGTTCCGTTTTTCTTCTGTATCATCTCCTTATGGGAGCTTGTGTCACAAGCCTTTTATCTTTTGTTTTTTGATATCTAAGCTTTTTATAAAAACAAAAATCACTGAAAGACAGAATTTTGTAAATGGATGACTTAGCCACCAGTTCACCTCGCCTCAGCCGGGATCCCCCCAGCCTGCCCTCCGAGAGGCAGTTCGGCTTCCTGGCTTCTGGCTCCTTCCACAGTTTGCCTGGGGTGTTTCCGCACCTGCCAGAGGAAGGTGGTTTGAAGAAGACTTCCACCAACGTGCTTCTGTTGGCATGTAATTTCATTTCCTTTGATAACGCACCATATCAAAAGGTCCCTGCAGTCAGCCTCTGACATAATCCAAAAGCACCAGCTCCTTCGTGCGTGCTGGCTCAGTCACGTCCGACTCTGCGACCCCGTGGACGGTAGCCCCCCAGGCTCCTTGGTCCAGGGGATTCTCCAGGCAGGAGACTGGAGGGGGTGCCGTTTCCTCCTCCAGGGGCTCTTCCCACGGCTCCTTACATGTGGACCCTCTGGCCTGGTGGACTCCCTCCCGGGCACACGCCCTTGCCAGTTTTCCGCCCCCTCTCCGGCCAGGGCACCTCTTCTTTTCCAGTCACTGTCCTTCTCGTGGCCCTGACGGCCCCGGGTTAGGCCGGCTTCTCTTCTCACCCCGCCTCCTCCCTGATGACCCCGGCTCCGCCCGAGACCCCACGCACCAGCTCTGAGCTCAGGTGAGGCTCATCTTAGCGCAGGTACCCCAGAAAAAGAGCCTGAACCGGCAGGCCGCTTGCGGGTCCTTTGCGGGAGACCAGCACCCCAGGAGGCGGGGGCCTGGGGAGTGTGGCCAGGCGGGAGGGAGAGCTCACACACGTGTGCACGCCTGGGACTGCCCAGTCCTCTGCGATCACAGCCCAAGACATCCACCCCTGTGTCCGGAGAGGGCGTGTTGGGAGAGGAGAAAGCCCATGGCTTTTCTTAGCGGCCGGTGTTGAAAGAAGCAGCTTGTTCTTTCCCTTGGAGAGCGTGTCCCCAGGCTGTCCCCGCGCCCCAGGCTTCCTAACGACCCGAGCAGAGTGCTGTGCGCCTTGTCGGCATGGCATGTGTCCCCCGGGCGCTCTAGAGTGCTTTCCGTCTCTTGCCGCAGTTCCCAGGTGGTCAGCCGTGGAGAGGGCTGGGTCAGCCGCTGCGGAGGGTGGAGATGGTCCAGGCCCCTGCAAACTGAGTGTTTGGGGAGGTCGGGAGATTGCACATCACATGCCGGGGCAGGGCCGAAACCTGTCTGTCCCGCTGAAGGGGACAGCGCAGCACGTGAAGCTGGGCCCCGAGCCGGAGCCGCGTGCGGCCACAGCCCACGTGACAGGCACTGGTGCCCGACTGCACCGCTGTGGGCTTACCGCGGTCCGTCCGTGTTTCCCTTGCTGCTGCTGTTTTGTTCTGCAGGGTCACTGGAAGTATAGAAGGGGGTGTGATGAGGAGCCCTCGCTCCTGGGCTTTAAGGCTTTGGTGACCTTCTCATCTCTGCAGGTTGAGTTACTATGTCGAGTGGGGATAGACTTGGGGGGCAGGTTCAGAGGTTTTCTCTCAGCCCTTCTCACGCAAGTGATGCCTGTCCCCCGTGTCAGCGAACCATCTGAGGGTCTCCCGGAGGCACACGTGGAGTCAAGCAGTAAGCCCGTTGTTGCCTTGCCCCGTTGACCCTCATTCTAAGCAGACGGACACAGTGGCATTTCAGGTTCCCAGCACGGCCGCTGTGCGGAGCCCTGAGGTCACGGTTCTCATAAAGGTCTGCAGTCTCCGCAGGGCGTTCTCTTCTGCCCCACCCCCGCCCTGTCCTTGGCCTGGGGCACATCTTCCTTGGGTGTTTGTTGTCCGGCCTCTCTGACCAGGGCCGATCAGGCACTCTGCACCGTGTGCCTCTTCTCTGTAATACTTAAGTAATTGTAGTTTTGTATGAGTTCTCTGTGTTTCTCGATTAATGGCAGTCTCTTCGAAGGCCCTCACAAAGGGTCGTGACTTGCCCTGCCCTGTGCTCTGCCCTATCCCCGGCTTAGCACCTGCGTGATGTTTAGGAGGTTGATAGCTATCGGAGGGATGAGTGACTTGTTACCTGGGAGGCAGAAAGCAGAGGAGGTGAATTTCACCAGGCCTCGGGAGCCCTGTTACTCTAGCTCAGCAAGTCTAAGAAGCCCTTCCCCCGCCCCCGTATTTTAACATTTCTAACATCGGTTGCTTTGGGCCAGGTAGCTGTTGTGAATCTAGTTGTTATTGCCTGGGCAGACAAAAAAACAAACAACTTGTAAACAGTATCAGCAGCTTGGAACAAAATTACAGGGGCAGTAACAGATAAGACAAGAGAGACACTCTGTCAACAAGGCTCTCGATGACACAAAGGGCTACATTCCACAGTAAAACAGTCATCTCGGAGCTAAAAAGTGAGCACAAGTTTCGAAATCTGAACGTGAAGAATTACTTCCTGTGAGAGCCCACTCGATAAGTATGACTTCTCGATGAGAAATCACCTAGTTATGGTTTAACTTGGCAATTCTTAAATTTCTTAGTGGTTCTCAAGAGTTCATCATCATTTTACATTTGGTGAATATTATATACAGCAGTGAAAATGAAAGTTAATCGCTCAGTCGTGTCCGACTGTTTGCGACCCCAAACAGCTGTAGCCTTCCCGGCTCCTCTGTCCTTGGAATTCTCCAGGCAAGAGGACTGGTGTGTTGCCATTTCCTTCTCCAGCATACAGCAGTATGTAATATTATATACAGCGGCGTATATAATACAGATTGTATATTGTATATAGTGGTCTTCAGCCCTCTGTTAAAATGTATGGTAGCTGGCGGGAATTACGGAGGCATCTCTGTCCCCAGGCCAGCCTCGCAGCTGGATGTGGGGCTGTGAGCCCGTCTCCACCAGCTGCCTTTGGGAAGAGGAATCAGCAGGACTCTGTGTGGCAGCTTCAGCTGGCCCAGGTTTTATAAAAAATAATTTTCCCTTACAGCTCAGAACAGAACATTCTCCACAGTTGTAGATACTGCTGTCCTGTTTTTAAATGGTGTGACTTGGAAAAAAAGGTTATAGGGAAACTTGGACTAGACGGCAAGGTGAATATCATTCAGAATAATAAGTTTCTATTTTTTTTAATTTAATTTTTATTTTATATTGGACTATAGTTCATTTGGGCTTCCCAGGTGGCTCACACAGTAAAGAATCCGCCTGCAATGCTGGAGACCTGAGTTCAGTCCCTGGGTTGGAAAGATCCTCTGGAGGAGGAAATGGCAACCCGCTCCAGTATTCTTGCCTGGGGATCCCACAGACGGAGGATCCTGGCGGATACAGTCCATGGGGTCACAGAGAGACACAGCTGAGCAACTGAGCACACACGTAGCTCACTTACAGAGCGGTGTGAGTTTCCGGTGTACGGTAAAGTGAGCCACTTATACACACACATGTCTGTTCATTTCCAGACTCTTTTCCCAGGTTATTACAGAATATTGAGTAGAGTTCCCTGTGATAAGTTTCTCTTTAAAATCTTTTCAAGGCAGTTTTTTCCCCTAATGGATACGCCTATTGTGAAGTTTTGATCTGGGGATATCAGGGTGTTTCTGGGTAGACAGGAAGTCTAGCAGAATTTAATTTTGATTGCGACTGTCCGGGTCAACGACCTCATAATCTTTTGAGAATGAAGCTCTGGCTCTGAAGCTCTCCAGTCCCACTCCTGGGAACTCTGCTCCTCTCCTGAAAGGCAGGCCTGCCTTTGATGTTTACATCTTGGTATTTATCTCAGTGTTTCTGTTTGACCGTATACTCTGGGACCGCTTTTCAAACTGCTTGTGCCAAAATTTTAATTTTTACAACCTTACCTGGCCACAGCAGCTAAACCTCATTTACTCACTACAATTAAGATTTTGAGTACAATTAAAAAATAGCCTACTAAATGAGTAGTTTTTATGCAGGGCTGCCATGAGGATACTGATAAGCTAATCAGGAAGGATGTTAGTTCCTGTCGTGGGAAACAGTCAAGCTCACATGAACTACTTAGATTCTAGACTCCTTCCAACTATGGGAAAGGCATTTGTATCATGAATTGGAAAGGGTTATAGTTATATTTTGGGTTTGTAATGTATCGTCTGATGTATGTCAAATGGCCTTCCCGCTTAGGACCCCGTGTCCACCCCCGTGCTCACTGTGGGGCCCACAGAGAACGGCCCTTTTTGCACCCTGACCCCTCCTGGCCGGGTGGGAGCACAGGCGATCACAGAGCCTGGGAGGAGGCTGCGCCCCAAAGGGTGAGGAATCAGTCAGGCCGCGCCGGGGCCCGTGGGCCTGGTGGGAAAACCATGGGTTTCAGTGTACACGGCCTGTGCACTCCTCCCGGCTTCTCACAGTTCACTGCAAAATGAAATTTTCTCATCTTTTTGTTACCGACCAGGGTTCCTGGCTTCCCGAATCCATAGACATTGACTAAGAGCCAGACAGGAGCTCAGGCAAGGCCTATTGGGCCCCTGCTGCACAGGAGCAGGAGACAAGCATCAGCTTCCCATGTCACTTGGCAAGGACGGGTGGTGCCAGCTGGTTCCTTACCTGGGGCGGGGGTGGGGGTATGCCCTGGGCTCAGGCTGGAGGGTCTCTTAGGTGGTCCGCCTGCCCCTCTGGTGGTGTTGAGTGCAGGGCCCATGCACGGCACCCTTTTACTGTTCCTGGGTCTTCAAAAATGGCAATTGGGGGGTTTGGTCTTTTTGTATCTTATTGTCCGTATTTTGCTGCCGCTGCTAGTTTCTTTGTATTTTGTTGCTGGCAGAGACGTTTAGCTAGACTGCAGCAAAGGGTCCCAGGTCCCAGCCTGCCTCGGTTTCAGTGCTTTTTAGAAGTGTGATGTTATCCATTATCCAGAGAAATCTATGGTATTTTATTAAATTGGGCCTGTGACCTTACTGCCCATAAAATACACTGGCAAAAAGAGTTTGAACCAGAGAGACGTAGGGTGACTCTTCCAGTTTCAGAATGTCTGTGGGAAGATTCTGCCGTCAGGCTGCATAGTACAGCTGAAACCATGAAAACGCTTATTGCACCATAAACATTCTGTGCGTGAGGGCTTTCATGGGGGTGTTATAGCCAGCCACGTTGTGAGGTATCAACAAATTGTTACACTGATCTCCTAAAATCTGTTTGAAAGAAATGACAGGTCCTTGTTTCTTTTGACCGTTTCGTCACTGTTCAGTTCAGTTCAGTTCAGTCGCTCAGTCGTGTCCGACTCTTTGCAACCCCATGAATCACAGCACGCCAGGCCATTAACTGCTACCAAATCATAGAATGGTCAGAAGTAAATGGGTGGAATTGATATTTGCTCATTTCTAACTCTAATTTTAACATTCAGACAGCATGAGCATGAGGAGCCGTGGACATTTGAGGTTTTCTTGTGTTTGATGACATTTTCTCTCTACACCACTGCCCATGACTGATAATTAAAAAGCACTTACCCTTATTTTTTGCCTTGATTGGGAAAACCCTTGTGCGGTCCAGCGCAGTCTTCTCAGTTTGACTCGAGTCTCCGTGGTGGTCATTTCTCCTGGGAGGCCGAGTGGCAAGAGGAATGGCCACACATCACGGTCAATCAGTTCACCGAATCCAGTTTTGAATTAACTGAATGACCCAGTAAGCAGCATTTTTAATAGCTCATAGAAAGACTCAGCTCTAACAGTGAAATTTCTAACAGTGAAATTTCCCCTTTTTCACTGGCAGGAACCCCAGCTCCGTAACGGGGAAGGTCCCCCCAGGGCGCAGGCCCCGCTCGGGACCCCTCCCCTAGGCAGGCGCGTGCCCCCCGCCCGAGCACAGCCGCAGCCCCTGCTCCGTGTCTGCGTGCCCGTCTGTCTGCCCGGAGAATCGGCCAGACCCTCGTCTTTTCATCTTCAGCCTTCGGAAGCGTCTCTGCTTGCTCTCGGCAAGTTTAGCAGGACTTGTTCGGACAGGAGGCGGCCGAGGCTCAGGTCGGCTGTCAGGAGTGGAGCAGTTCTGTTCGTGGGACTTTCTGCAGCCACGGAGATGTTCCGCGCCCGCAGTGTCCAGCACAGTAAACCGCTCACCACGGGCCGCTCCCGAGGGCTTGAAGTGTCGTGCAGCTGAGCAGTGTGATTTTAACTCAGCTCTCCACGGGCGGCCAGTGGCTGCTGAAGTGGACGGTGCGTGCCTGCGTTTCGTCTGTGGGCCGGAGCTGCCCCGCCTCCGTGGCCGTTTCCGCAGAGGCAGCTCTCCGCGGCTGTGAGCTGTGCTCAGGCGCTCAGCCTGTCTGACTCTTTGCGACCGCAGGGACTGCAGCCCGCCAGGCACCTCTGTCCATGGCGTCCTCCAGGCAGGAGGACTGGATGGGTTGCCATTCCCGGCTCCAGGGGATCTTCCCGACCCAGGGATTGAAACCGGGTCTCCTGCATTGCACGCGGATTCTTTACCATCTGAGCCGCCAGGGAAGCCCCTCGAGCTAAAAGCATTTATCCCGCTACAGCTGTTCCTTTCATAATCCAGCAAAAGTTTCCTTGTATTATATTCATTATTGTAAATATGATTCTCTAATAGAAAATATTTAAGTTAAAGATTCTCATCTCAAAATGTATTCACCCATATTGCCCTTAGGTAGTTTTAATTACTTTATGATCTTGAGAAGAGGTATTCAGTCTTAAGATTATAAAGTAATTTTAATATCTGTTTAAATATCCCAGCTTTATTTTCTTCTTTACATGTTTTAATTTTCAGCTTCAATGTATATGCAGAAGTAATTGTACACATTAAACTCACTTTCCCATTTTATTATTCCTTTTTAAATGAGACTATAAAAGAGCCTACATTAGTACAGTATGTGCGGTGCTATTACCAAACATTACATTCAGCGCTCACTCTTTAAAATGCAGTGCTTAGGAGTTTCAAACTTTGCTTCTGATAGGCAGGTTATTGAAATTCCAGATTAATTAAATCTGTAGTTTTAACTCTGGAGTCAATGCCCTTCCACTATCGGGATATCATTAAAAATTGCTCACATCGTAAGATGTGAGGGAACTTATGTGTGGGGTCCAGGGGAACCTTTAAACTATCCATGCAGTTTTTCTGTAGATGTAAAATTATTCTGGATTTTTCAAAAGTTTAGTTTTTCATTGCCTGCATTGTATTTTCTTGTGCTGTTTGTTTACATGTTAACATAGCTGTGTGTGTGTCTGAAGCAAGACTCCAGGTCAGCCATGGATAGCACCTATGTCTCACAGCGTGGCGACTGCAGAGTATCCCTGAGAGACAGACGAGGCAGCGGAGGCCTGGGACGCACAGTAATTCGGCCAGGGTTACCTAGCTGGTGCGTGGCAGAACAAGAATCTGAACCCAGCAAGTCAGTGTTTATAACCAGTACACTGTGTCGCCTCGTAAGGAATCTTGATCATGAGGTAGATTTCTTTGCTGTCAAGGTAGCAAGGAGACTCTCCACTGTAAGAAATCTAAAATATAGTAATGCCCTGGCAATGAATTACCTTTACACCTTAAAAAACATAGAAGCAGGCTCGATTTGTGTTACATTGATTCAGACTTTATTCTTTATACAGTGGTTCATTATTTTTTTGAGGAGTGTGTTCATATTCTTGGCAAGAAATGTCTGTTAGTGTGGTTTTTAAGATTGATGTGTGGTTCTTTAACGTAGTGGCCAAAGATGAAAGAAGAGAGATCAGCACCTAAAGGACAGCGGGGGTGTGTGGTTGGTTATCTCAGAAAGACAAAGTTTTTATGAGACTACGTTTTTAAGGAACTTAGAGTACTTTGTGACATAGTATTCTGTTATCTCAGTGTCACTTTACCATTTTCCTATCACAGTGCTTTATCATGTCTGTTAACATTATCATTCCTATACATTAAATCATAGAGAGCTTTGTTAAAATTTAAAATGGAAACAATTGCAAATGAAACTGCAGCATTTCTTTGAGATGTTTCTGTGGGCCTTGGAAATATTTTCTTCGGCTGGAAATAGGGAAGAAAAAAGATTAAGAGTTCAGAAGTGATTGCAGGTGGAATCCAGGGGTTCATCTACTCCTTTAATGATTGTAAACGCATTGTTGGACTAACATTCAGCAGCATGGTATATCTAGCTGCTGTGTGGAGTTCAGGTCATGCACTTACTTGTCAGCACGAGGCACGATATGAAATGTTTTACAGGAACTTGAGTCGTGCACAGCTGCCGTTCTTACTAGGTCATTTCTTTTCTGTTGGTGTATACACTTTGGAGGGCTTTCCAGGTGGCGCTAGTGGTCAAGAACCCGTCTGCCAATGCAGGAGACATAAGAGACCTGGGTTCGATCCCTGAGTCCGGAAGATCCCCTGGAGGAGGGCATGGCAACCCACGCCAGTATTTTTGCCTGGGGAATCCCATGGACAGAGGAGCCTGGCGGGCTCCTAGTTCATAGGTCTCCAAGAGTCAGACACGACCGAGTGACTTAGCACGCACGCACACACTTGGGAACCAGTCGGGCAATCCTCTGTTGTCTTTTGAAAGCTATTTGGATTTGAATGTGGTGCTCTCTTGCTGAGAATGTATGTTTACCATCTCTAGTAAAGTTTTTGTGAACATGTAGAAAGTTCAGGGGAAAGGTCATGCTTGCAAAAATAAGGACATTTTAAGCTCGAGTACACACTGACCAATTAAAATCTAGGCTCAGATTATTGATTTCGAATGACGACTTAACTCGATCTAGTTGTAATCTTGCAGATTCACGTTCCCTAAAGTTGGTTGAGTTGCTGCTGCCTAATTGTGTTGGTCAGAGGTGAAGTGAAACTTTGTTTCTGACGGGAAAATGACATTTAACGCTTACATTTTTAAAGGGCAGTGTATGCTGAGAGATCTGGTAATACCAGTAAGGAGGAAAAAAAATTGGAGGACTGCAATTTATTCCAAAATGGCTGTGATTCAACAGTTAGCTAAGATAGACAAGTTGTACGCCATTGGATTCTATTCTCCACAGCACAGGGCACACCCCTTTGGTCAGATACCAACAGTATGTCCTGGATTTTCCAGAACAAGCCAGCTTAAGGGGATTCCACCCCATTTTTTTTTACCATGAATCCACTACTGCTTAGACCACCACTTCAGTGCAGTCACTCATCATGTCCGACTCTGCAACCCCATGGACTGCAGCACACCAGGCCTCCCTGTCCATCACCAACTCCCAGAGTTTACTCAAACTCATGTCCATTGAGTCAGTGATGCCATCCAACCATCTCATCCTCTGTCATCCCCTTCTCCTCCTGCCTTAAATCTTTTCCAACATCAGAGACTTTCCAATGAGTTGGTAATTTGCATCAGGTGGCCAAAGTATTGGAGTTTAGGCTTCAGCATCAGTCCTTCCAATGACTATTCAGGACTGAACTCCTTTAGGATGGATGGTTGGATCTCCCTGCAGTGCAAGGGACTCTCAGGAGTATTCTCCAACACCACAGTTCAAAAACATCAATTGTTCGGCGCTCAGCTTTCTTTATAGTCCAACTCTCACATCCATACATGACTACTGGAAAAACCATAGCGTTGACTATACAGGCCTTTGGCGGCAGTGTCTCCTTTTTAATGGGACTTAGACCATAAATCCTTTTTTTTTTTTTTTTCAAAAATAGCGTATTTTAAAAAAATGACTACTGTACAAAATAAATGATAGGTGAACTTTCGGGGAGTGTTTTGCATTCGAAAAGTAACTGAAGTGTACTTAAGACTTAGGTAGCTAAGTTTGAATCTGCTTTTCTGTAACGGGTAAGTGCCAACTCTGGGGGAGCATCCTGGCTTAATGCCTACATTTAAATGTGTCAGTTCAATCAGCCTGGTTGGGGTATTTGCTACATGTTATTAAAAATAATAAATTTTTTGTTAAAATGAATGGCGACTTTTAAATTCATCCATTTATTTTGGAAACTATATTCTTGAGCTCTCAATTTGTTTCTACTTTTCATTGTGAGCAAAAGAGAAAATATTTTGTATCTTTAACCTATTTTTTCTCAATTTATTTTTAATTAAACTATTGTGTTGGTGTGTGCCGTCCACCGACATGGATCAGTCACAGGTGTACACATGTCCCTCCCTCGTGTGCCTCCCTCCCACCTCCCACCCATCCCACCCCGCTAGGTTGTCCCAGAGCCCCGGTGTGAGTTCCCTGAGTCATACGGTAAATTCCCACTGGCTGTCTGTTTTACATATGTCTTTAACCTATTTTTAAAGAGAGGGTGTGTATAGATATGGTTTAAAGGAAGTTCAACAGAATAAATATCGTCCAAAGAAAAAAAGCCCCACGATTAAAGTGTTAGCATACTTTTTCTTTCTACATATTTACTTCTCATTTAAAAATAGTACAGATGTGAAAGTTGCTAAGGGAGTAAATCCTAAGAGTTCTTGTCACATGGAAAAAAAAATTTTGCTATTTCTTTAATTTTGTATTGTAAAAGGTGATGGATGTTCGCTAAACTTAATCATCATTTCACAGTGAATGTAAGTCACCTTGTATACAGGGCTATATGCCAATTATCTCAATAAAGCTAATAGAAAAATAATTTTTAAAAATTATACAAATATTAAATGACTAGAAAAAGTAGTTTGGGGATTTAAAAAATTCATTTATATGCCTTTCTGAGTCAGGAAGGGGAATTGTTGAAGATCCTAATAAAGTATAAATCAAGATACTGCATGTAAGTCAGTTTCAGTTCAGTCGCTCAGTCGTGTCCGACTCTCCTCGACCCCATGAATCACAGCACGCCAGGCCTCCCTGTCCATCACCAACTCCCGGAGTTCACTCAAACTCATGTCCACAGAGTCGGTGATGCCATCCAGCCATCTCATTCTCTGTCGTCCCCTTCTCCTCCCGCCCCCAACCTTTCCCAGCATCAGAGTCTTTTCCAGTGAGTCAACTCTTCGCATGAGGTGGCCAAAGTATTGCAGTTTCAGCTTCAGCATCAGTCCTTTCAATGAACACCCAGGACTGATCTCCTTTAGAATGGACTGGTTGGATCTCCTTGCAGTCCAAGGGACTCTCAAGAGTCTTCTCCAGCACCACAGTTCAAAAGCATCAATTCTTCGGCGATCAGCTTTCTTCACAGTCCAACTCTCACATCCATACATGACCACGGGAAAAACCATAGCCTTGACTAGACGGACCTTTGTTGGCAAAGTAATGTCTCTGCTTTTTAATATGCTATCTAGGTCGATGCCCATTAGCTGCTCTTAAATGTGATTGATTTTTATACTTTGCAACTGATTTTTTAAATTATAGTACTTAAATATAGTTTACTTCTTTCATACATATGTGTATTTGTTATTAATTTATATCAGATTATTAGAGCTTATTAATAGCAGATTATTAGTAAGAGCTTATTAATAGCAGATTATTAGACAGACTTATTATTTTAGAAGAACAAAAAATTCTTGGAAAAGAATTTTTATTTTGAATGGTGCTACCCATGCAAGGAGTCCCTGCTTTAAAAGCTTCGAACTGGGTTAGACCTTCAAGGACATCTCTTCTCTGAGAGTTTTCCATCTGCCTCTGATTCGATTTAAGCCTCCTGTTCCACCTTGTGTCCTCTTTAGTCTCAAAGAACTTCAAGATGGAAATTATGGGATAAATTCTCAGAAAGCCTAAGACAATAGACCTGTAGGCTCGAGGAAGCTAGCAAGCCAATTAGCAGAGTGAGCCTGACTAACGCCAGCTTCCCCGCTGTCCGGCGGGGAGACCCGTCCACCCGGGGCGCAGCCCGACCGCCTTCCCGGGTCCCTGACGGCTCCCTTCCACGCTGCATGCAGTCCGGTGTGCAGGCAGTGATGCCGCGTAAACACACCCGGAGCAGCAGCGCTTTTGAAGCTGCATGTGACCTGTGGGACAGTCTTTAAGAGGCCGATCTTCTTAAACTGTGAAAGATGCAGGCGCTGAAAGGAACCACGACCTCCTTTCGAGCCCTACAGTGTGTTTACTAGTCGAACTTAGGGTTTGATCAGATTCTCCACATTGCATGGGGCGTGTTAGAGGCATTTTTGGTCCGATGGCTTCCACTCAGCAGTGTGCTTTGCTCCTTGACGGGTGTGTCAGACATGCTCACAAGTCACTGAGGCCACCGGCGGGGACTTGACTTGGACGAGCTCACTGGGGTTGCCCTTGCTGCCCTGGGGAGGCCTGCCCCACCGAGAACAGCCGGCTGTGGGTTCTGCTCTCGTCTCCTTCTGGAAGACGACCTGGACAGATGGGCTTCCAAAGGCTTCCTGGTACGCGGCGTCAGTGGAGGGGCAGAATTGTCCACAGAGCTGAAATTTAAGCAATTCAGCTTTCTAACTGAACCATGAGCACCAACCTAGCCGCCAGTAGGAAGTGCCTTTTGTGTCTACCAAACAGGACAAGTAAGAGATCAAAAAGTAAGGTAACGTGAGTTGCCTGTAGTTTATGTACATGCTGATTTAATAACTCATTTCACCTCATCTTTTGCAAGTAGTGGTTTGAACTAGATCTCTCTTTGGATTCTGTTTTCTGCCTTAATTATTGGGGGCATTGGGGCCACACATATCGAAACTAAACACAGATCATCTCTGCTCATAAGTTACCCCTGTTATGTTTTCAAAGCCTGATTTTTTGTTTTTTAAAAGCAAATCTACCCACCAGAAGTTCCATAAAGGCCAGTCTGGGCCCCTGCGACTGTTGTTCTTGAAATGTATTTTTCAATCCTTCAGTTGCCTTGTAGCTGGTAGAATAAAATAAATTTAAAAAAAATTTTTTTTAATTTTATACTGGAGTATATGACATGCGTGCATGCTCAGTCGTGTCCGACTCTTTGCAAACCCATGGGCTCTAGCCCACCAGGCTCCTCTATCCATGGACTTCTCCAGGCAAAAATACTGGAGTGTGTTGCTGTTTCCTCCTCCAAGGGATCTTCCTGACCCAGGAATCGAACCCACGTATCATGAGTCTCCTGCATTGGCAGGCAGATTCTTTACCATTGCACCACCTGGGAGATCCTATATTGGAATACACTGACTTTATAATCCACAATACATATTTTTAAAAACCTTTACACAGCTTAATAGAAAAGCAAACAAAAAACCCAGTTAAAAAAGGAGGAGAGGCTCTGACTGGATGTTTTTCCAGGGAAGACATGCAGATGGTCGACAAGTTCGGGAAGAGATGCTGGACATCACGACCCGCAGGGAAATGCAGATCAGAACTACAGTCAAGCATCACCCCACACCTGTAAGAATGGCTGTTACCAAAAAAACAAGAAATGGCAAGTGTTGGCAAAAACGTGGAGAAAAGGGGAACCCTTATGTACTGCTGGAGGGAATGTCAATTAGTGCAGTTATTATGGAAAACAGTGTGGAGAATCCCCAAAAAATTAAAGCTAGAGCTACCATATAAGCCAGCAGTTCCACTTCTTGGGTATTTATGCAAAGGAAACAAAGTCACTATCTGGAAAATGTTTCTGCACCCCAGTGTTCAATGCAGCATTATTTTCAATACCCAAGACATGGAAACAAGAGATCATCAGGAGATGCTTTCCTTTTTTATTAATGTGGCCTACCATTGAATATTATTCAGTAATAAAAGAAGAAAATCCTGAGGTTTGTCACAATATGGATGGAACCTTGAGGGCATTATATACCAAGACAAATACCAATACTGCATGATCTCACTTACATGTGAAATCTGAAAAAAAAAAAGGGGGGGGCACAAAATGAAACTGAAACCATTGATACAGAGAAGAGTCTGATGGTTGCCAGAGGCAGCAGGTGAAACGTGTGAAGGAGGCCAAAAGCTACAAATTTCCGATTATAAAATAAGCAGCTCACAGGGATGTAATATACAGGATGGTCATTGTAGTTCACGTTACTTGATCTAGAAGTCGCTAACAGATTTTTTCACCAGTCGTCTTGTGTTGGGGGTTGACCCTCCTCTCTGGGCTGTGGGAGGGTTCAGGGCTTCCCGGTGGAGGCCACGGTCAGGATGCAGCGTCCGCCCGCAGTGGCGCGTGCCCGGCCGCGCCGGGTCAGGAGTCCCGTAAGGACGGCGGCGCGGGAGCCGCCGCACCGTGGGGAGCCCCGCGGCGCCCCCGGCCCGTGCAGAAAGTGCAGGAACGCCAGCTGCAGCCCCGGCAACCGCCTCTCCGGACGCTCTGGCGGTGCCTCGGGGCTGCGACCCCGCTGGAGCATCCAGCTCCGCAGCTCCCTTCATTAGACGTCAGGGTTTCCCCTGCTTCAGGGGAGCAGCTGCTGCACGCCCGGCGCCCTCCCGGGCCTGATCGTCTGCTAGGAGGAGCCCTCCGGTGCTGAGCCGGGTGTGAGGCGCCAGGAAGGCCTCCTTGCCGCCTTCTTCCTAGGCGTTCTCGCTTCTCTGACTGATCCGATGCAGAGAAAGAGATGAGTGTTTCCCAGATACAAGCATTCTTCTTCCTCTGATCATTTTATAACTGGAATCCAAATCTGTGTTCCAGCTTCTTGTCTCTTCCCTCACAATCACCCAGTGGTCTTTTCCTTGCTCCAATAACACAGTTATGTCTGGCTTAGAAGGGGAATGGCCCAGTGAGGCCAACTTTCTACAGTCCTCCATCACAGCACAGTCCTTCCTTCTGAAGAGAGTCAAGAACTCTGTCTGCACAAATAGCTCGATGACCACATCCCTGAATGTTGTTGTTCCACCGGCCTTGGTTTTAGACCTGCACAAGCTGTGCTCAGCGTTCCTTTACCAGAAAAAAAACAGAGTCCAGGGAACCCAGACTGACCAGTGATGGGCCCGGGTTTGCACCGTCATTTCCATGGCAACCCACTGGTTTCTCACCTTGGATGGATGCCAGTCGCAAGCTGTTGGCATCAAGGAGCTGGGAAAAACCCAAGCTGAAAGTCACCTGCTCCACTGCTGGAGGTGCCGTTTGTGGTCATCAGAATGAATTTTTTTTTTCTTTCATAAGCAGTCTTCTCATTGACAAAGCAGATGTGGCTAAGAACGATGAGAAATAGTGCCAGCAAAACTTGTTTTGCACGTAGTTGAATTCCACGCAAAATTAGCTCAATTGTCAGTAAAGTCTGCCTAACTGATAAATTTTAGTTCTTCCTGTGCTTCTGATCTTGAGAGAATGCATGGTAAAGAACCATAACATATTTACAAATACAGATGTGATTATGAAGCAACAAAGAAATGAACCAAAATAGGAGAAGGGAAGAAAAATGCAAATGTTCTTTTACAGTAGGGGAGCCACACAAACAGCCCAAGACTCTGCAGGAGCCTTTCTGCGGCCCTGAGGTCTGCCGCACAGACTCCGCACTGGAGCAGCGTCCACGCCTCAGGCCACTGTAGGCTGTAGGGGCCATTCCTGGGGAAGGGCAGGCCCTCATAGAGAGGGATTTTGCCTCTGGACTGTGAAGAAGGCTGATCGCCGAAGAATTGATGCTTTTGAACTATGGTGTTGGAGAAGACTCTTCAGAGTCCCTTGTACTGCAAGGAGATCCAACCAGTCCATTCCAGGGGAGATCAATCCTGGGTGTTCATTGGAAGGACTGATGCTAAAGCTGAAACTGCAATACTTTGGCCACCTCATGCGACGAGTTGACTCACTGGAAAAGACTCTGATGCTGGGAAAGGTTGGGGGCGGGAGGAGATGGGGACGACAGAGAATGAGACGGCTGGATGGCATCACCGACTCTGTGGACATGAGTTTGAGTGAACTCCGGGAGTTGGTGATGGACAGGGAGGCCTGGCATGCTGTGATTCATGGGGTCACGGAGAGTCGGACCCGAATGAGCGACTGAACTGAACTGAACTGAATCCCATGTTCCTCAGAACTTCTCTGATCTGGGAAGGAAATGGCAACCCACTCCAGTATTCTTGCCTGGAGAATTCCATGGACGGAGGAGCCTGGTGGGCTGCAGTCCATGGGGTCGCAAGAGTCAGACACGACTGAGTGACTTTCACTTTCACTCTCTGTCCCATATTCCTCGGAACATCTGTGACCTGGGAAAACCACAGACCAGAGTGAAGCCCCCTTCTCTCAGCATCCTTTCTACATAATGAATCAGAAGATTTTGTTAGTTTTAAGTGTTTCCAAGGAAAGGAAAAAGCTATTAAATTTATTTTGTGCTGAACAATTTTATTCTGTATAGCTGAAAGGTTCCCAGCTGGTTCCTAAGCTGGCTGTTGCGTTCACAGCTGTGCCGGGCAGCCTCACCCAGCAGCGGACACTTGATGAGTCTTTTTAGGATTTGGACCAGATGTGATTGGTGGACTTTGAGGCATTGAGCTCCCTTTTGTAAGTCCTTCAACACATGGTTGGAGTTGGTGTGCCAGCCAGAGATACGAGGTAAAGCACTTCAGAAAATGCAAGAACTGCATTCAGAAGACCTGGGTTCAAATATCTGCTGAACCACAAACCACCTCAATGACCTGCTGGTCACCGGGTTTTTTTTGGCCCTGACATGCAAGTTGCATGTGCCATGCAGGATGCTTTTTGCAGGGGCGGCTCAGCTTGGTGCTCAGACTGTTATCCTGGCTCTCCACCTCTGTTTCCTGTATCTGCATCTCTAAAGCAGTTGTGGTACCTACAGCATAAGTTCCATAAAAGGCTCTCAAAATCTGTGTGATTTCTGGTGTGTAAATCCCAGGTGGCGCAGTGGTAAAGAACCTGCCGGCCAGTGCAGAAGACAGGAGACGCAGGTTCGATCCCTGGGTCAGGAAGGTCCTCTGGAGGAGGAAGTGGCAGCCCACTCCAGTACACTTGCCTGGAGAATCCCATGGATGGAGGAGCCTACAGTCTATGGGGTCACGAAGAGTGGAACATGACTGAGCAACAGAGCATGCACACTCAAGCCTCCTAGAGCTTCTTCTTCCTATTTTTATTACTGTTATTAGGGTTAATGAGATGTTGGGCAGCATGCTATAAACTTTATGATATATAATCAGAGGGGATTAAATAAGTAGATAAATATAATGTGAGGAGGATGATGATAATATAAAGGTGTTTGGTAGTTACAGAAAGGAGAGTTTTTTTTTTTTCCATCTAGGCTATCATGGAGTGTTCTTAGAAGTAGTGGTTTTTGAGCTTGGCCTTAAAGGACCATGAAAATGTGGGCAGCCTGGGCTGTAGGCTCTGACGATGGTGAAGGGCATTCAAGGAGAAGCAAATACCTGAAAAAAAAAAACAATGCTTTATCACCAAGTTACCACCTTGATTTCAAGGAATCGATACATTCATGTGTCTGTTGGCCGTGTACTGTGTCTGCGTGAACATAGCCTGTTTTAGGTGCAGGAAATTCTTACAGGATTTTGTTGTTCACAAAATGTTTTAATTTCCACAGAAAATTACTAAGATAGGTTTTTCTTAGTAAGGAGAAAACGGACGCTGTCACAGCAGTGATTGGTAGAAGGGGGAAACCAGTTGTTTAAGCGCCAAAGGTCATGTCTGTCCACAGCCATACTTCCTCTGTTAGTCTCAGTGGAAACAGTTAAGGCCATCAACCACCGAGTTGGCCCAACATTGCTTTCTTAAAATGCGTGCCATGTTCAGAAGGGCTGGAGAAACGATGTGGATGACCCCTGAGCTGTAACTGGAGCCCCAAACCCGCAAGTGGCTGCTGACCAAGCTGTAAGGCAGCCACAAAGCCGGTGTCCTTTTGTTGCTTTCGTTTTTGTTGGGGTGCGGTTGCTTTGCGATGTTATGCATCCCCCTTTGCTGGGTCTCTTTCCCACTTAGGTCACTGCAGAGCATCGAGTAGAGTCCCCGGAGCTGCACAGTGGAGTGGGTTCTCAGTAGTTGGCTGTTTGATACGTAGTTTCAATGATGTGTGTGTGTCAGACCCAGCCTCCCGGTTCATTCCACCCTCTGCCTTTCCCTCCTGGTGTCCACACATTTGCCCTGTACATCTGTGTCTTCTTTCTGCTTTGTAAATAAGATTGTCTGTACCAATTCTGTTCAGATTACACATATAAATGCATTAATATACGGTATTTGTCTTCTTTCTGACTTGACTTTACTCTGTATGAAGATGTGTACAGATATACAATGGACTATTACTCAACCAGAGAAAGTAACGAAATTGGGTCATTTGTAGAGACATGGACCAACCTAACGCAAGTGTTCTGGTTAACTCTGTGTGAGATATTTGCCCTGATTCGCCATAATTAGCTGAAGTATGCTAGGTAGTTATGATTCAGATATGATTGTCTTTATTAAATTGAAACTGACCAATCAATGAATATCAAGTCTTAAGCTGTGCTTCAGTGTCTTCTTGATACAAAGATATTTATAAAAATGAGAAGTAAAAAATTATACACTGACATTCCGTTCCGTTCCGTCGCTCAGTCGTGTCCGACTCTTTGCGACCCTGTGGACTGTAGCCTACCAGGCTTCTCCGTCCATGGGATTCTCCAGGAAATCATAAATTGATAATAGTCAAATAATTAAAATAGTCATCTATTCAGACCATAATACTCTGAACAATGGTATTGCTTACCATTTGTATTATTTCCTTTTAAAAGGATTTTTAATGTGGATAAAATGGCATGACTTGCATTTATTATTTTTTTAGCTGACATAATAAGCTACAAAAGATTGTGTTCTTTCCATCAAATCTCTGAGACAGATATTTCTAGTATTAAAAGTATACATCATATTTCCATGAATATGCTATTGCATATTTGTTACATTTTAAGTATGAAGTGAACACACTTCTCCTTGAAATGTCTTGATTACATTGCATATTCTGAAAGCTCACAATACTCCAATAAGACTGTTACTTCAAGAGGAAAATGACTATATAATGTGACATTTATATTAAATGTGATTTTCATCTACTATATAGGGTTTTCTGAAATTATAATAAACTGTAATTTCATCCAGTTCTGGTTGCATTGTAAGCTTGAGGAGTGAACTGATTTGTCATAAATACCCCACTATGGGATGTATTTGGAATACAGTGTAACATATTTTTCATTTCTAATAATACAAGATTAGGATCATTCAGTATGAAATATTATATCATTGTACAGCATAATTCAGAAGTGTCTCCCTGTTGCTCCCACTGTATTGTGTTGATTTTAACTGGATGTCTTCATTGTCTTAACATTTTCTCTACTTAATAGGCTGCTTATTCTTCATACTGTTAAGAATTGTGTGTGAATATATGCCTTTGTACCAAATGTGTATCAATAACTTCTGTTAGCATTTTGGAGAAGGAGTAATACTTTCAACTGGCTTCAAACTCAACATTCAAAAAACAAAGATCATGGCATCCGGTCCCATCTAATTCTCCTTATGTGGTAGCAAATGCCAGAGATGATTAGGTTTACTTTAAAAGACCAATGAGTCGCCACCTGTTCTCTGACAGTTTTTGTTCTGTCCACACAGGTGTGTGATGCTCTGTGATTAAAAAAAAAAAAAAAAAAACAACCTCAGCTTCTCACAGCTCGTGTCTGCTGTGCAGGAGTTTCTGCACCCCAGCTCAGGAGACTAACCGTCCAGCCGCACCCCTGGGTGCTAGGTCCACACCGGTCTAGGCAGGCAGCGGAAATGGAGACAGGACAGTGGTTTGGTGATCCCTGGGCCCTTCTAGGTTAGGGAAAGAAGGAGACCAGTTCTCAGCCAGATAGCAACGTGGACAATTGCTGTCTATGGGGGAGGTTCCCTATGCACACCTAGAAAGGGCTCAATAAATGTTGCATTCACTAAATGTTCCATTCCCGAAGAGGCTGCCTTTTATTTTCTTTTTTTAAAATAATGGAAGTTTGCCTTATTGGACACATTCTGTTTTATGTTTTAATTGGAGTGTAATTGCTTTAGGGCTTCATATTTGAAGGCTCACAGCAGTCCTGCGATGGAGATAATGTTCTCATCTCCACCGAAGGAGCTGAGACAGAACTTCTGAAAGAATAGGTAACATAGCTGGTGAACGGCAGAACTGAGACAGAACTGAGATCTGTGTGATTCCAGAACCCAGGTTGCTCTGACCCCCTGCAACAGGGCATCCGAATCACACGGAAGACACTGCCCTTCATCCCGGGTTCGACCCCGCCCCCGAAAGTCAGCACGGTCCAAAAGACCTGTTGTCCTGAAGTTATTTGAGAACTGGTGATACCGTGCTTTGCCCCGCAGCAGGACCCACGAGATTTTGCTGGTTAGGGGCGCCTGACAGTAAGATGAAAATGATGACTCTGGCTCCCCCGGGGCTTCCCAGGTGGTGCAGTAAGTGGTACCTGCCGATGCAGGAGATGCAGCTTTCATCCTTGGGTCAGGAAGATGCCCTGGAGGAGGGAATGGCACCCTACCCAGTGTTCTTGCCTGGAGAATCCCAGGGACAGAGGGCAGAGTCTGGCGGTCTACAGTCCACGGGGTCGCAGAGAGTCGGACACGACTGAGCACACACATACACACGCGCTGGCCCCTCAGAGACCACTGGTGCTGATGCAGTGGCCAAACTGGAAATCGTTTGGTGAACAGCAGTGAGCTTCACTCTTTCTGCCCCCCAGGTCATGCCTCTGGAGCTCTCTCTGCCCTTCGCATCCCCAAATCCTAGTCCCCCTTCAGCTTTCTGGCTCTAACACAAAAGCTCTTTTGAGCAGTAGCTATCAAAGGGGAAATGTACTCATTTAACCATAACTGGGAGTTACATAGCAGCCTCAATGTTTTACAAAATCTCTGGTTTAATCAGTTTTCTCATCTCAGTGCGTGAGTATGCATTTGTGCGTATAGGTTCACGCTGTTTAGAGTTCGGTGAATTTTCACAATTTACAGTGATAGAGGAGTACTTTAACCTATCCCCTTATCAGGAAAACACCTATTAACTGACCTCCTGAAGTATGGTGCTTTACCAGATATGGAGGTGTGCAGAATGATTAGTTTTTAAATGTATAATCACCTATGTTAATTTTAAAGTATTTCTATTCAGTTCAGTCGCTCAGTCGTGTCCAACTGTTTGCGACCCCATGAATCACAGCACGCCAGGCCTCCCTGTCCATCACCAACTCCCGGAGTTCACTCAAACTCATGCCCATCGAGTCGGTGATTCCGTCCAGCCATCTCATTCTCTGTCGTCCCCTTCTCCTCCCGCCCCCAATCCTTCCCAGCATCAGAGTCTTTTCCAGTGAAAACTATTTAACGAGTACATCAAAGCCATGACTTTATGATTTTTAAATTGAAGTGAAACTAGGTGTTTTTTTGAAAGGGCGTAAATAATGGGTGTTTTGCTCTTTTATTTTGAATTTGTTTATTTTGGGTCGTGCTGGGTCTTCCTTGAGGCGCAGGCACTCCTCCAGCTGTGTCCAGCGGAGGCCCCTGGAGCCGTGCTGGGTGGGCTTCTCAGGTGCTGCTCTCTTGTGGGCGGGGCTTCTCAGGGTGCTGCTCTTGTGGGCGGGGCTTCTCAGGGTGCTGCCCTCTTGGGGGCGGGGCTGGCAGGGGCGCAGGCTTCAGCTCTTTCCACCCAGGGGTTGTTAAGTGCGGTTTCTGGTCTCTAGAGAAAAGGCTCA
Organism: Moschus berezovskii; assembly: GCF_049115385.1. NCBI lineage: Eukaryota > Metazoa > Chordata > Mammalia > Artiodactyla > Moschidae > Moschus > Moschus berezovskii. The sequence goes on from NC_142485.1 coordinate 3,108,066, forward strand.
GTAGTTGGGAGGCACAGACTTAGCTGCTCCCTGACATGTGGGATCTTCCTAGATCAGGGATTGAACCCGTATCTCCTGCATTGGCAGGCGGATACTTTACATTGAGCCACCATGGAAGCCTGGTATTTTGCTTAAAAAAAAAAAAAAGTTAAAGTTTTAGAGGAGGAATACTAGAGTTAGTACCTGAGTAGACAGGTGCGCATATAAATGACGTCAGCAAAGCACTGGCCCATGACGTACACAATTATCTAGTTTTCTCCAGCAGCGCCTCCTGTGTAATGAAGTCTTGGTGATCCCCACCTTGTGGCAGCCTCTCAGGGAAACGCTGGATTGTTTCTTCTTTGCCTTCTAGTAAACTCTTGGCAGGATTTTTGGTCTTGCTTCAAAATCACAGTTAACTTCTGAGTCTTCTTTCCTTATTTTTCTTATCAATCTATTATTTGCTAGCTCTTTCACGATGGGCGAGGCTCCATAGGGTTTATTGCTCTGATGTGTTTGCAAAATGAATGCAACACAGCAATTATTTTTCTTCGTAATTAAAATGAGATCTTCCGGTGGAGAAGTCTGAGATAAAACTTCAAAGCAGTTTTCCCCTGAAAAAATCAGATCGCCACTGAAGTCAGCTACGAGGGATAATGAGTGCTCTGTTAGACCCGAAGTGTGTGCTCCGCTGGGATTTCACGGGAACTGTTGGTCATGGAATAGACTGCATTCCACGTGCTTACAGTGTTTGAATTTGGCCTGCATGGGAAACCTCTGGCTTCAAGGTTTTCTTTCCTCAGCGTTTGATCTTTTAAGTGTGCTTTCCCCTTTGTGGTGTTACGGTTGAAAATGATTTGAAAGCCTAAGATTTGTGCTTTGGTGAAGCGTTTGTTTGTTTGATCTGTTGGTTTTCGTGGCGAAATAGCGGCCAGGAGCAGCATGGGGTTTGGGGCCTGGCGCGCGTGGCTCTGATGCCTGAGCCCGCATTTGCTTTTCCAGTGGCTTTGGGCGACATGCCTCGGTTCCCCCAACTGGAAATGGGCCAAACCCGCCTCCTTAAAGGAGCTGCGGCGCGGGTGGGTGTGGGAGCTGCAGAGGGACAGAGTAGGTAGATGGTAACGGTGGGTTTTCTTCTTCATCACTCGCAGTGACTCCCTAGATCACAGCCCCAGAGCCCTGATACTCCAGGCCTCGCTGCGCTTCCCAGCCACGTTCTCCCCACCGACTTGTGCAGAGGCTCCCTGGCTCCACGCGGACATGCTGACCCCCAGCTCACTGCCGTGCCCTCCCCAGCCCGGGCCTCTGCCTTCCTTCTTCCCCGACCTTTTCATCGGCCCTGTGAGACATTTGCCCTTGAATGTCACTTTACTGTTTATCTGGATTTCTATCCGATAGAGTACAGTACAGCAGTTATGTTTCCCTCCAGTTCCTCTGCTCAGGTCTTACTTTCTCCAGCCAGATTACAAGTACTCAAAGGCAAGAAGCACCATATCCCATATTTTTCCCATATTACCCACAATTATCTGGCTTAATGCCAAAGTGATGACGATGATGGTGGTGCTGGTGGTGGTAAAGAAAGAGGACATTAAATCAGACCCACTGAGAAAATGAAAAATCGTAGAATAAAACAAGGGCGTGACGCGTTCTGATCCATTTACTCTGCGGACGGTTATGCTGCACTGAACGTCTACCGTCGTGCTTTCTCTGCTCATAGGAGTCACTTGGAAATGCGTGGCCCTCCGCTTCACTGGGGGCGGTGCCTCACACCCAGTAATGGAAACGAGACAGAGAAGAGCAAATGCACTGTGCTGAGGTCAAAGGACCTGGACCCAAATTTCATTGCCGTCGCTGCACGACCTTGGGTGGTTCCCTGAACATTAGTGTGAAACTGAGGGGATCAAGGGGAGCGGGGAACCAAACACTGCTGAAACAGGGATGCAGACGGGCCGGAAGGCTGAAAGTCTTGGGTCTGCAGCTGCCCCGCTGCCCGTGTGTTCTCATGTGTGTTCTCGGTAAAGTCATCCGTGTCCTGATCGCCTGGCTCTGAGCTGAGCCCTGTGAGATCCAAGGCACAGGGCTGTTAGGGTTACATCGCAACGCGTGCATATTGATGCCTGGTGTCTTGTGGGCAGGTACTAAATGTTGTGTTTATCTTTTTTTAACATTTTTATTTTCTATTGAAGTAGACTTGATTAACAATGTGCTGGCATGTTACAGCAGAGTGACTCAGTTGCACATAAATGTGTTTATTTTTAAACAAACCTCTGTGGATATACGTTGCCTCAGTTATAAAATGATGGACTTCAGTTAGCGAATCACCAAAACCCCTTTGAGTTTTAATTTCTTACGTCAGGAACCTCAGAGAGAAGATCAAAGGTTAAGAATATTATTTTTTAAAAGCTCATTAGGAATCTAATCTAATCTAATCTAATCTGTGGGGTCACACAGAGTCGGACACGACTGAAGTGACTTAGCAGCAGCAGCAGCAGGAATCTTTACTCTGCCTAATAGAAGCAGTTGCAGGAAAACCAAAAAGAAAACAGATACAGCTGAACTAGAATGGACGTTACCGTGTGGCTTCACGTTTGTCATCTTGCTGATGGGGCCCTGTGGTGTCTCCCCCTTGAGTTTTGGAGATCCATTCTGCCCCCTAAGAACTGCTGTATTTGCATTCTGTGTGTTAGTCTCTCAATTATGTCCAACTCTTTATGACCCCACGGGCTGTAGCCTGCCAGGCTCCTTTGTCCATGGAATGCTCCAGGAGTGTGTTGCTGTTCCCTTCTCCAGAGGATCTTCCCAACCCAGGGATCGAACCCAGGTCTCCTGCACTGTAGGCAGATTCTTTACTGTCTGAGCCACCAGGGAAGCCCATATGTGCACTCTTAGGATGGTCGAGTACCTCGGTAATAATTTAAAGCAGAGTTGAGCCCATCAAGTTGATGGGCACTTCCTGGCCAAAGAAGAGCTGTATTTTATCATTCGTGTGTCAACTTTGACTTCTCCTTCATATTACACATGATTAAACAAGCTCTGAGAGAACGTAGCATCGATTCACTTCCTTTTTCAGTGAGAGATTCTGCCGACTGAAGGCACACACGTAAACCACTGACAATCTGTGTGTTTTCACTTAGGCGCTCTATTTCTAAAATAAACACAACGTTACAGTCTTCTTTTTCACAAATTTTCTGCTCACTCAGTCCTTCAGTACTGTCCGATTCTGACAGGTTTCTGGGCTTACAGTGCCTGGTTTTACCGAGCTGGCATGTTGCTCAGTAGGCAAATGCTACAAGGCCCAGGTACTGCCCACCTGAGTCTTCTGATTAAAGAAGCTGGTACCCGTCAGGCAGGTTGGTGAACTTAAGCACATTACAGTAACAAGAGGCTTCCTGGGAAGGCCACGTCTCACCAGTCATCCATGTGGAGGTCCCAGCTAGTGGACTGGACCCCTCCAGGAGATCCAGTGCGGGCCTTGCAGGTCTCTGGCTGAATGACTCCCCTGCAGCTGGTTCTGTTCCCTGGCGTGTCAGACTGCAGCCTGGCACCGTGGCGCTGCCCTCCTTACCCCTGGGGGTTATGCTACGAGGGATACGAAGGTCGCTCTGCCTCCAGAAGGGTGACAGGCCCTGATCTCTCTGGTCTGGGGGTGGCAGACAGGTCCAGGGGTCTAGTTTCACAGGTATATGGTGTCCTGTGGTATACGCCAGGTACTTGCCTTTCCCAGGAGGCATCACGTCTTCCTCCACAAATACTGGTTATAGGGTTTGGTTTTTATTTTTTCTGAAGTTGTACAGGAGACTTTAATTTTAAGTAGATAAGACCGAGTAGAAAAAAATCAGACTTGGTTAATGATTTCTGAGATGCATGTGTCACTTTAAATTTTCACATTTGTTCTAAGTAGTTGCACAACATAAGCACATTTGATACCATAGTTGATCTTCAGGCAGCAGTAGTAGACTGGGGAAAATAAGACCAGTAAAAACTGTTAACAGAAGCATAAAAGAATTTGATAAATATAGACCTTCTCCACGAGCTCTTGAAAAACAGGAGGGATTATTAAAAGATATTTTTGCTTCAACTCTGGATGTGGTTCTTGGCTCAATTTATCTCTGCAAAGACTAAATCTGTTTTATGAGTCGATTCACTTCACTTTTGCTTTAAGTACTGATTTTAAATGGTGATTCCTGAACAGTGATGTTCAGATAGTTTTAACTGCGTAATTCTTTCTTCAAACAAAATATTTCATGGAAGTCCAGTATCTATTCCGGATCCCTGTGTTTGAAGTGGGGTGAAGAAAGGAAAACAGAGGTGTGTGTACACACACATGCATACATACCTACATCGCCCACGCTTCGCAGAACTGCAGTTCAGAGATCACTGGTGTTTTACTTCCTATGACTAATAGCCTCGATTCATAGTATTCTTAAGCAGACCTTGAGCAATAATTAGTTAAAATTGAGAAAATACAAACTTCAGGGGAAAGATCCCTAGAAGACGGTGGCAGCAGTGGCACTGTTCACAAACCTCCCAAAAGGGCAGAACTAGAACACAAAGCCCCACCCTTCAGAGAGCAGCCACGTCAAGCCAGTGACCCCCAAACCCCCGTGCCAGCTAGGCAAGGACAGACTGCGGACACCTGCGAGGTCCACGCAGGGTCAGCAACCGTGTGGAGGCAAGCACAGGGAAGGAGGCGGACACAGATAGTCTGAGAAGAGGAGTCCCCGCAGCCTGCCGAGGAGTCCACCGAGCCGGCGGGGTGGCCATGAGATTGGGTGTGTGGAAACGATGCTGTGTGATGATGCTAAAGCAGCCAGAGCCTTCTGAACTCTTCAGTCAAGCAAACCAACGCCCTCTCCCAAGATAGGTCCTCTCACTGAGAAAAGCAGTCCCAGTTGAGCAGGACGGGACAGTATGGGAGAAGACAGAAAAAGTCCAGGTAAAAAGCAGCTGATGACAATATAGACAGTCCCACGGAGTGGAAGGCTGCTTTTTAAAAAATCACTTTGTGAAAACAACAAAAGATAAAGTTCAAGAATCGTGAAGTTGGAAAAACTATCCTAGTCTCTCCCTTTCAAAGTACAGGAGAACTTATTTCATGAAAAGCAAAACAAAACAAAAAAGCCCCGAAAAACCAAGCAACATAAAATTCAGCAAAGTTTTTATTAGGGAAAACAAGTAGCAGAGTAACATCCCTGTCATGAAAACATGCCCCCCACAAAGCCTATAGATAGTAGATGAAAACCATAAACCATTGTTTTGAAACAAGGTTTAAAAATGTTTTGAATGATAGAGGGTGAGAAAGAAAATATAAATCAGAATTAGATCAGAATTGGGTGATTGGAGAAGAATCCTGGAATATGTTTAAGGTACTCAAGGGTGGAAAACATAAGCCACCAGTTTTCTGGTGAACTTAACCCTTTCCAGTTGAGCTTAACCTGCAAGTGTGATGAGCGCAGACGAAGAGCTACACGCAGTGTGAGAAGTGAGCCACTGCTCATGTGAGTCCTTGCTGAGGAATCAGTAGAAAATGAGCTTCAGACAACTCCCTCCAAAACTAAACAGCCAGGCAGCTCAGAGAAGCAGCGAAATTCCCCCAGAACTTGCATCGTGGCCTCGTGACTGAGTCCATCCCCTGACATGGAGAGGCAGAAATGCAAGGTCCCTCCAGGCCCCATCCTCCACGCAGTCTTCCCTGACTGGCTGGCCGGGTGCAAAGATTCAGCAAAGTGTTCTTGGACACTAGTAGAAATCCCATTACTGTTATTCCAGACAGCTCAAAGTAGCATCTGTGCTTTGCTACTTCAAGATGGCAATAATTATTAGGTTTACTAGATTAAATTAAAAGTTGTCATTTAATTGATTGAGGAAATGCATCTGCAACAATTTTAATACTTTGGTAACTATTATAATTAATAATTATAGAATATATAATGAAATATAATAATTATAAATAATTCAGTATAATCTGTGTCCTTGATAATACTATGCATTTTATGTTGTGCATTTAAAAACATTATTCTGAGAAGAGGTCCATAGGCTTTACTAACCTGCTGGATGAGTCGTGAGCAAAGAAGAGGTTCAGAACTCCTGAGTGAAATGGAAGGAGACACGGGTCTCTAAATTCATAGGAGCCTTCTTGCCACTCTGTCACCACACAGTGAAAATGACTTCAGCACGGAATATACTTCTGTTTAAGTGAAAACGATATAAACAAAAAAAGACAGCATGGAAGAAAGTCCTTACGGGATTTCATCCGAATGCTCTTGTAAAAAAAGCATTCGTTTTTCGGAGAGTGAGCAGCTCTCCGCTCTTCACAGTCCGTTTGCATGGTCTTTTCTGATCATCCCCAGCGGTCAAAAGAATCTCCAGCCTGTCTGCTTTGCAGCTGGGCCTCCAGACCAGACGCACCCTCTGTTACCTGCCTGAGCCGCAGGGCTGTGCTGGTTCTTACTGTAAAGTGCAACTCAGAAGTTTGGGATCAGCAGCTGCTTGGGATGGGATAGGTGAACTATTACTGTCAGGTAAGACAGACAGTCAGCAGGGTCCTTCCGTATGGCGCAGGAAGCACTATTCAGTGTCTTGTGATAATGGAGGAGTATTCTATAATGGATGCTGAAGCTGAAGCCCCAATAATTTGGCCAACTGATGACTCACTAGAAAAGACCCCGTTGCTGGGAAAGACTGAAGGCGGGAGGAGAAGGCGCCGACAGAGGATGAGATGGCTGGATGGCATCACCGACATGATGGCCGTGAGTCTGAGTAAACTCCAGGAGTTGGTGATGGACAGGGAGGCCTGGCGTGCTGCAGTCCATGGGGTCGCAAAGAGTCTGACTCAACTGAGTGACTGAACAACAGCAAATTATGTAACGGAACAGAGGCTGGGAAAGAATTTATATGTGGCATTACTAAATCACTTCGCGGTACGCCTGCAGCTAACACAACATTGTAAATCAACTATACTCCAAGTTTTTAAAAAAGCAAATTCGATTCAAAGTATGCTTCTCCAAGGGCACTGTGTGGATATCAGACACCCGCAGATATGTTTTAGTATACTTTTAATTGTCTTCTATCACAAGAAAGCCTCGTGAGATGAAGACAGAATTTTCATTACGGACTTGATTGCGAGGGGGGCTTCCGAGGGACTCTCAGCCACCGTCCGCACCCTTGTGAGTGTGCGCTGAGGACCACGTGTGGTCAGCTTCACCGGTGGTTGCGCAGCACAGGTGCCCGACGAGGCTCGGCCGCGCAGACGCGCGTGACGTCAGGACGAGGCTCGGCCGCGCAGACGCGCGTGACGTCAGGACGAGGCTCGGCCACGCCGCCCGCGCGTGACGTCAGGACAAGACTGAGCGGCGCCGCCCGCGTGTGACGTCAGGACTGTGTTCCCCTGGCCGCAGACTCCCCGCCGCACCCTTCTTTCCTCCTTCCCTCACGTCCGGGTGGGATTGCCTTCAGCCCTTCTGCAAAACTTCCTGGGAAAACTTTCCCAGTTCACTAGCTTTTTTTCTTCTCGAGCTCAGGAAAAGATTTTCCCTATCCTTTCTTAAAGCTGTTTATTTCTTTTCTTTCCCTCATGTATTTGGTTACTGTGACTTTGAATGAATTAAAATGAATCAATGAGAAATAAAAACAAATGACCTTTATTAGACAAATACATTTGCACTTAAATATTGCCTGAAAACAGGTGATTAAACTTTAGAAGACCCAAGTTTATCTGTTGACAAATTATGAATATAAAACATTCTCTTACCGTCTTTTGTTTCTAGATGTAATGCCTAAAATTCCAATTAGCATAATTGTTAACTGTTCTACCGCTGATAAAGGTAACTTTTCAATCTTCCTCTGATACTTAGAAGTTGAGAAATACAGAATTTTTCCTTACTTTTTAATTTAATTTTTATTTTATCTGGAAATATAATTGATTTTTTACAGTGTTGTGTTAATTTCAGTTATGACATCTTTCGTGTGCATGCTAAGTCGCTTCAGTCATGTCCGAGTCTTTGTGACTGCATGGACTGTAGCCCACCAGGCTCCTCTGTCCACGGAATACTCCAGGCAAGAACACTGGAGTGGGCTACCATGCCCTCCTCCAGAGGGCCCTCCTCCAGAGCATCCTCCCGACCCAGGGATCGAACCTGCATCTCTTATGTCTGCTGCACTGACACACAGGTTCTTTACCACTAGTGCCACCATACACATATATCTGACCTTTTTCAGATTCTTTTCCCACTTAGGTTATTACAGAATACTAAGCAGAGTTTCCTGTGCTGTATAGTAGGTCCTTACTGTTTCTCTCTTTTGTGTATAGTAATGTGTACCACACAGGATTCTATGTTCGTGAAGCTGACAGTCTGAGAGAAGAGGGTGGTACGTGGAACCCCTTTGACCCCCAGACCGTGTGTTCTCTGAGCGCTCTCCTGCAGCGTCTTGACGGCCCTTCCCCGGCAGAGTGCCCCCGGGCGCCCGCTCAGCGTCCTCTGTTTGGCCCGTTTCTGCTCCATGTCAGCGTCCGGTGCCTCCTTCCCGGGAGGTCCCCTCCTACGAACGGCTGCAGGAGTCCTCTTCCTTCGCTTCCGCCCTTTCCCCCGTCCCTGGGGTGGCTGTGTTCCCAGCCCCTGGTTGCTGCTTGGCTCCGAGCCGATGCTCTCCAGGCCCTCTTGCTGTTTCTGTGGCAGTGTCAGAGAGGCCACTCCGACCGAGCAGAGCCGCAGGCAGGCCTCTCTGCGCTCGGGGTGTTTCTCTTCTCCCCACTCCTACTGTGTGGGAGAAAGCGCGGCGGGGAGGGTTTTGTCTCTGAACCAGCTTTCTTTGTTTCTCATTTATTTATTTCTAACTGGAGAATAATCGCTTTACAGTGCTGTGATGGTTTCTGCCTGCTCACCATGAATCAGCCACAGGTACACACGTGTCCCGCCCCCGTGAACCCGCGGCCCACCCCTCGAGGCTGTCCCAGAGCACTGGGTTGAGCCCCCGCGTCCCAGCAAATCCCCGCTGGCTGTCTCCCTTGCGCATGGCGATGGTGAGCGCTTCCTTGTCACCCTCTCCGCTGCTCCCGCCCTCTCCCTCCCGCACCGGGTCCACAAGCCTGTTCTCCGTGTCTGTCTCCATCGCTGCCCTGCACTCAGGAACGTCTGCACCGTCTTTCTAGAGCCCGTATCTATGTGTTCATAAATGATATTTCTTCTTCTCTTTCTGACTTACTTCACTCTTACTTCACAGGCTCTGGGTTCAGCCTGATTGGAGTTTTTAACAACACTCTTAGGAAGAGGGTCCCGTTCTCTTTTCAGCCCTTCCTTAACGTCTCTCTCTTGGTCTGCACGGGTAATAACTTTATTAGGAATAGGTTGCACAGTGCACTTGAATAAAATGCAGTTCTTAAAGTTTTAATCAATAAGTCAAAGTGTCAGTCAGTTAGGGTTTATGGAGAAGCAGGAGCCTGCCAGGAGATGAGAGTGGGCTTTTCTAGGAGTTCATTGTTTAGGGTGATTAACCATGAAGCAGAAGCTGACCTCACTTGTTTCAGGCTGTATTTCTAAGGGAGACACACACCTCTCTTTGAAATCCGGAGCCAAGTTTACAGACATATTAGCAAGTCTTTCCTTTTTTCCTGACGTTTGACTGTTCTAGTAAAAGGAAGAACATGTTTTTTGCTGTTTATTCTAAGAGAAATACACTAATATGTGATAATATCGTAACTATTTAAACGTAGACCTTTCACCTTCACTGAAATTAGTTTAACCACCATACAAGGCCATTTGGGTGGAAACCTGAGCGTTACAGGGGAGCCTGTGAATACTCATAATATGTCTACAAGTTGAGCCTTTTTCAAGAGAAGACTTAAAAGCCTGAATTGATCTGTCATCCGCAATCTAAATAAGGTTCTAAGTTTAAGAACAGAGGAGTCACTGAGTCTCTGGTAACTTATTGGGCTTTGGAAATGGACCACTGCAAACCCAAGAAAAAGCAGGGGAGCCCAAGAGCTCCTGTTCACTGTGAGTCATCAGCTGTCCTCTCAGTGTTTGGAGCTCACCTTCCCTTTCCACATTGTTTTCAGCATTGCCTAAATAACCCAACCAGCAAAGATGCTTTGTAAAGTAGATCTCCCGTATCCAGCATAGTTTCGTCAACATTGATTTCCTTTTCTCTGCGTTCTTGTCGCTGCTGTTTTTGAAATTTAGAAAACAGTACTGGTGTTTTCACAGCTTGGTATTTTTATTTAGCTTTTATATGTATGTATACATATAGTGTATATAGTACAGTTGGTGTACAACGTGTTAGTTTCAGGCATGCGCCAAAGTGATTCAGTGAGACGTGTGCATGCATCCATTTCATTTCAGATTCTTTTCCCACTTAGATGGTAGTGGTGCAGTCGCTCAGTCCTGTCCCAATTCTTGCGACCCCATGGATGGTAACCCACCAGGCTCCTCTGTCCATGGGATTCTCCAGGCAAGAAGACTGGAGTGGGTTGCCATGCCCTCCTCCAGGGGATCTTCCCGACCCAGGGATTGAACGTGGGTCTCTTGCATTGCAAGCAAATTCTTTACCATCAGAGCCACCAGGGACGCTTACAGGGTCCCCTGTGCTATACAGTTGGTCCTTGCTGATTGTCTGTTTTATATATGGTGGTATGTATATGTTAATACCAAGCTCCTAATTTGTCGCTCCCTTCCCCTTTAGTTGCCATAAGTTTGTTTTATATGTCTGTGAATCTGTTTCTATTTTGTAATTAAGTTTGTATTATATTTTAAGATTCTACATATAAATGACATCATATGATATTTGTCTTTTGCTTCACTTAGTATATTTTCTTAACACTGATAGAGGGTATAGACATTAAATATAATTATTATGCTAGATACCTTAAGATTTATGAAATTGGCAGTAGAACATCACTGCAAAATATTTACCCACTGTTTAAATGTGATGACTCTAAATGGTTTGATTTTCCATTCTGTGTCCAGTGTTTAATAAACTATTATTTGATACTTCCATCCTGCATATTATAAAAGCTGTTATATGAGTTGCTGCTACCCACATGATACTAAAAGTTACATGAATAATCAAGTTGGAAATGTTACAGGAATGACTAATGAATCCCAGAGTTTAGTGTTTTCATTGCAACATTGATTTGTCTCTGGAAATTTAATTCCTTTTTGTTTCTTTTACTAAAAACATTCACTGTCTTTATCTTAAGGTTATTCTGCTGAACTAAACACATGTAATCATTTAAAAAACTGCAGTTTTTAAAATCACATTGTGAATACTTAGCATGCCCTGGTCATAAACAGTATAATTGTGTTTTCAGTGAATAAATTTTTAGCCTAAAATAAAAACAGTTCTCACATGAATTAGGAGAGTTTCTCTGGATATTTTGCAAATCTTTAGCCAGCTGTGAACTTACAACTCAATCATATTACGCTTCACAGAAGCAGTTCATTATGTGTAATGTATTTTTAGGAGCTTTTATATGATTCATTTTGGTTTGGAAAAAACTGTAACTTAGAGACATAGATACCTACATATCACAGATACCTAAACGTTCCATATATGTCTTTTAGGTTTTGTTTTGTTTCGAATCATCAGGAATCACTACCTTCACCAAACCTGTTTCGTTCACCAATATTTCTCACCACCTGCCAAGTGATATATTTACTTGTTTGCTCACTGTTATCTTCACCAGGGACTTCCCTGGTGGCTCAGACGGTAAAGTGTTTGTCTACAACGCGGGAGACCTGGGTTCGAGCCCTGGGTTGGGAAGATGCCCTGGAGAAGGCAGTGGTACCCCACTCCAGTACTATTGCCTGGAAAATCCCACGGACAGAGGAACATTGTAGGCTACAGTCTGTGGGGTCTCAAAAGAGTTGGACATGACTGAGCGACTTCTCTTTCACTTTCATCTTCCCCTCAGAATACAGATTTCATGAAATCGAGGCCTTTAGATTTGTTCAGTGCTAAATGTATTACCTGACCCAACTGAGCGACTGAAGTGAACTGAAATGTATTACCTAGAACAGTACCAGACACAAAGAAGGAGTTCAGAATAAATTTGTTGAATAACTGCTGCTGCTGCTAAGTCACTTCAGTCGTGTCCGACTCTGTGTGACCCCATAGACTGCACCCACCAGGCTCCGCCTTCCCTGGGATTCTCCAGGCAAGAACACTGGAGTGGGTTGCCATTTCCTTCTCCAATGTGTGAAAGCGAAAAGTGAAAGTGAAGTCACTCAGCTGTGTCCGATCCTTAGCAACCCCACGGACTGCAGTTGAATAAAAGAACCAATAAATTCATTTTGTTTTACATTATTTTTCTTTTAACATGTTTTGAACATTTATTTATGTTATTAAAGAGTAAAATACGTTTTTAAAAACAAAGCCGTGGTCCATTAAAGCAGTCAAATACAAATCAGATCCAGTGGAGCTGTTTTCGTCACTCCACGTTATGTAACTCTCGGTCCCTTGCTGTCTCTCCTCCTCCCTCACGCGTGCGGGTCTGGGGGCAGGTGTGGGCCGAGTGGTCGGCGCACAGGCATCCTGCATGGCCTGGTGCTGGCGGCTCCGCTCTTCTGCAGGTCTCTCTGCAGCTTTATCATTCTTACAGATTCCTTTCTGAACGGATCTCCTTCATATCTTCATGGACAGACATCTGACTGGCAAGTGTACTTGGGAAAGAAGATACTGTGGGACTGCAGGACCAAAAAGTGCCTTGCATAGCCGTCCATAGTCACAATGGAGCCGTTCATTCCCTCTGCTTTTTACAGAAGGTTACAGGAATGGTCATTGGGACGTTTGGTTTGGAGTGTGATAGGCCCTACAGGATCAAGTGATCATGGACCAAATCTGAACTGGTTCTGGGGTTTTTATGTCCTTTCTCTTGAGTATTCAACTGACATGTTTGCTTTGGGTGAAACCTTGAATGATGGTCTTTGGGTGAAGGGGGAGGTGAGTTTGGGGAGGTATTTTAAGTTCCTAAGATAGCCATGATCTGAGCACTGCAAAGTAGCTATCGGCATCCCAGTTCACTTTTCTTTTACTAATATATTCATTTTCACTGAGCTGAGTAAAATTGTAAATTCTGTTGCACAGACTTGAGGGGCTAGGGAGCCAAGGGTCAAGCAAACTGAATTTGGACATTTTAACTTGAATGTGTATAAAGACAGGTCCAGTTGAAATCTCCCCACCCTCACATCTCCCCACACTCCCCCCAAATCAAATAATTTAAAACTGTATTGATTTTATAAATAATATTTGTGAGCACCATCATATTGCCAGTAACATTAGTAAAACTAGGATGCAGCTAATGTAACACATATGACAGTATTTGGGGAGAATCTCACTGTAGAGAAATGAGTTAATGATGCCACTGAAATTGTCAACATACTCACGATGAGCATCTGCACAGAGAAATAGAGAACAAACTGATGGGGGAGGGCAAGTGGGAGGGTAAGACAGACTCCAGGATATATCCTACAGCACGGGGAACACGGCCGGTGCTTTATAATAGCTAAATGGACTGCAGCCTTTAAAATTGTACACAGAATTAAAGACGAGGGGAACACAGATGCTGCAAGCGCAGAAGTAGTACTTCTGTTCTCCTGGGTGACAAGCTGATCTTGACTAAAATTGCAAATCCAGGTCCATTCTCATTTCATCATCCTTTTACCTACTACGTGCAGGGAATCATCTTTAAGTTAGAGGTTCAGAAAATCAGAGAAGATTCAAAGAACCAAGAGGCATAAAAATGGAAACTAAATGCCACTGTAAAAGCCATGAAATTGCTTAGTACCGAAGGAAAGATCACATCTTCCTAACCTTCCAGTAATGGGAAATGTTACTATCAAAAGGGCAGCGATATGGTCTTATTTTTGTTTGCTTAATGATTTCTGCTGAGATTTTGATTTCTTCTGCTTCATTTTTGAATAGTTTTTGTTGTTATCTTATTTTTGGCTGCGCTGGGTCTTTGCTGCTGTGCATGGCTTTCTCAAGTTGCAGTTGCTGAGGGCTCCCCTTCCCCGCAGGGCGCGGGTTCTCCTCGCGCTGGCTTCTCTTGTTCGGAGCGCAGGCTCGGCACGCAGGCTTCAGTAGCTGCGTCGCACGGGCTTCGTTGCTCCGCGGCTTATGGGATCTTCCCAGCCTGGGGATCAAACCCATGTCCCTTGCATTAGCAGGCAGATTCTTATCCACTGCACCACCAGGGAGGTCCAATATGGTCTTATAAACAGAAGTAGAGGGAAAAACCTTAAATTTAGCAAAATTAAGCTCAAGAGAACTTTGTAGTTTAAAAAAATTAAACAATGACTTTAAAGTCAGTAATAGAAGGAAGCTGCCCTCTTTAATTTAGGCAGATGTCCTGCCCTTTGTTGGAAGTCTAGAACGCTATTCAGGTAAATAGGGTACTGTTTGGTTTGAATATGATATTAGATACTAACAGCATTTTAGCAAGTCTATAAAATATCAGTGACTGTTTTGTGGTCCTGACATATAAATATGACAGTAGATTTGGACTTGGGTTCCCAAAGGGAAATTAAATCCATCAAAAGCAAAGAAGAATCCCAGCTGGCAGAAGCAGCACTTGACAGATTCAAATAAGACAGGGTTTTTGTGTAATATATTCTGTTCTGAACCTTTGTTTCAGCTTTAACATTTCTATTTCTTTAAACGCGATTCCAGCCAGTCCACCTGCATCAAACGAATAATAGCTTTTCATAAGTAGTAACGTTTTTTTTCCTGCACGTAGATAATTGGAGCAGCCCATCTTTAGGAGCAGTGTTTTTTCTCTAGACTCAGGCCCCTCTTACTTTTTTTCATGGGAGTTAATTACTGGGTGCTTTCGGAGCTTTGCTTTTATATACGACGTATACTGTAGGCACACTGTGTCCTTAGCATTTGTTTCCGTTTATAAAGAATACAATTAGCCTTTTTCATGTTTAGTTCAGTCACAATTAAAGCTCCCCTAAAGGTTCGGGATTGGTCTTTCCAAGGCTGAGAAGGTGTTTTTAATTATTCATTTCCCGGTTTGTTTCTTACAGCAGCCTCAGCTGTGCTTATCATTCAAAGGTTAATGCAGACTGAGAAGTGGGTAAATTAAATCGGCGCAGCAGCCGGTGGCCCTCAGTGCCAGCAGCCCCTGGAAGATGGGGGTGGGCAGAGAAAGTTACTTCTCCCACTGCAGCGCTGCCACAATCAGGGCCCCGAGGCCCCTCCCAGGCAGCCCACGTTGCCAGGAACTATTACGGGGTCCTGCAGATTGGCGGTTCTGAAGTAGCACATCTTCATTAAAATCCGTGTTTGTCTTGTGTACAGAGAGAGGAGGCAGTGGCCGAAATCAGAAGGATGATCACAGCTTCTGTTGAATATGGATGTAGATGCCGTGACTAGTGAACTTTGAATAAGGGTGAACCAGCGAGCTGGGAAAGATGGTTTAGATGGTCTTATCTGCAAGACAGAGATCGAGACACGGGGTCGAGAACAGATGTGGACGCCGAGCGGGGAAGGAGGGCGGGGGAACTGGGAGGTCGGGATTGACGTCCTCACACCATTGATCCTGCGTACGAAACAGGCAACTAGTGAGAACCTCCTGAGCAGCACAAGGAACTCCACGCAAGACAGAGATCGAGACACGGGGTCAAGAACAGACGTGGACGCTGAGCGGGGAAGGAGGGCGGGGGAACTGGGAGGTCGGGATTGACGTCCCCACACCATTGATCCTGCGTACGAAACAGGCAACTAGTGAGAACCTCCTGAGCAGCACAAGGAACCCCGCTCAGTGCTCCGTGATGACCTCAATGGGAAGGGAATCCACAAAAGCGGGAGATACCTGTGCGTGTATAGCTGACTCACCTTGCTGTGCAGCAGAAACTAACCCAACATTGTAAAGCAACTACACCCCGATAAAAATTCACTTTAAAAAAAGAGTAAATCGGCAAACTGAGTGTTGGAAGTCACTTGTGTAAATGTTTTACAAGGGCTGACGGCAGAATCGCCCATGAAAATGAGGGCATTCTGGACTGACCTCAGACAGCTGAGCAGTGTGGACCTGTCGTAACCTGACCCCAGGAGCCAAACAGGGAGCAAAGTGTTTCCAGACCTTCTCATTTGCTTCCCTTTGAAGAATGTGTGTTCTTTTCAGCTACAGAATCAGAATTTTATAGGCTCCTAAGGATGCCTGATCGCCCTAAGGGCTCAGATGACATAGGGGTGAGGTTTTGTGAGCGCACTGAATGTCGAAGAGGAGCTTGAGTCTCCTCCTGCTGCTGCTCCATGCTCCCTCCTCCACCAGGCTGTCGCGTGTGGACTGACCTCTTAAATTCACTGGAGGTGACAATACCAAGTGAAGTACATCAGAGAAAGACAAATACCATGTGTTATCACTCATACATGGACTCTAACTTTTTTTTAAGGATACAAATGAACTTTTTTTACAAAACAGAAACAGACTCACACACACTTAGAAAGCAACTGTGTGGTCACCAAAGCGGGGAGGTAAGGGAAGCGGTAAACGAGGTTGGAATTTACACACACGTATAAAATAGATAACCAGCGGGCACCTACTGTGTGGCAGAGGGAACTCTGCTTAATATCCCAAAAAAGAATAGGTACTGATATATGTTTAGCTGAACCACTTTGCTGTACGCCTGAAACCAGCACACCATTGTAAATCAACTATATGCAGATAAACCCTTATTCAAAGTTCACTAGTCACTAGTCATTGTAAATCAACTATATGCAACTATGTCCAGCTGGGGACGCGCCTGTGCCAGGAGCCCCCGGAGCCCACTCAGGCCCCCGTCTCCTCTTTACGGAGCGGGTACGACAGGTGGGCCCTGTCACTCTCCTGTCTTTACTCCGGGGACCGCAGCCTCCTCTGTCTTCTCATCGTTACTAGATGGGATGAAAGGAAAGGAGGACAGATGATGAAATCTGTACAGGTCACTGAAAGTCTGAATTCTTTTTTAAAGCACAAGCTTTCTTTCATGAAAGCCATTGTAGAGTAGTCAGAAATCCAGGTTTATGAGATTTAACGGGTTTAAGGAGGAAAGAAGTAGGTGGAATCATCTCCGTTGAGGCTCATCATCCCATCACACAAACTTGTGGCGACAGTTAAAAGAAGAAGGTGCTTCTGAAAGGCTTTGTGAACTCCCTAAAGCCGTCCAGAGGGAAAGAGTGTTAAATCCTAACTAAATATTGCTGTAGGAAGATTGTTACCTAAGGTGCTAAGTGTTTGTCGGAGGTTGGGATTTACACATTTTTGTGGGCGTAATGGCTCTTCTGCTTTCATCGGTCCTCGTCTGTCCGTGTGGCCAGTTCCCATCCCTCCCGCAGAAGTGGGGGGAGCTCTGCTGGGGCCTTTCAGTTCATCACCAGGGCCGCCACCCCTTCATTTCTCCCTTGTTCAGTCTGCGCTGAGCCCGGCTGTCAGAGCTCTGGGTGGGAAGGAGAAGAGCTTTTGAATGAGGCCATCCAGGGTGTGGACTTCCCTGGTGGCCCAGTTGGTAAAGCGTCAGCCTGCAATGCGGGAAACCTGAATTTGATCCTGGGTCGGGAAGATCCCCTGGAGAAGGAAACGGCACCCCACTCCAGTACTCTTGCCTAGAGAATCCCATGGGTGGAGGAGCCTGGTGAGCTACAGTCCATGGGGTCGCAAAGTGTTGGACACAACTGAGCGACTTCATTTCCTTTCTTTCATCCAGGGTGTGAGACTCAGTTCCAGCATTTACTGTGCAACCTTGGACAAGCCCCTGATCTCCTCTGAGCCTGACTTTCAGTTAAGAGTAAGTTCACAGAGTGGCCGTGATTTGAAGGAATTTATGTTGAGGGTAATAGTTGCCACCCGCGCTTTACCAGGAGCTGTACTTGACCCTTGCTGTGTATTTAGTCCTCAGGACAGCCCCACAGGTAGATGGCGTTCCCTCCTGTAGAGCGGTGTGGAACAGGCCTGCACGGCCTCTGGGGTACGGAGAGTGTGCTCTGTGGGGGGTTTCGTTGTGTGGTCCCCACTCAGAAGCTTTGTCGGTGTCAGCCTCTGATGTCCACACTGCCCACCCACAGCTCTTTTCCTAACGTAGGTTCTGTTCAGTGGACCTGCGTGCTGCTGCTGCCCTCAGAGGTGAAGTGAAGGTCACTCAGTCGTATCCGACTTTCTGTGATCCCATGGGCTATACAGTCCACGGAATCCTCCAGGCCAGATCACTGCAGTGGGCAGCCTTTCCCTTCTCCAGGGGATCTTCCCAACCCAGGGAACGAACCCAGGTCTCTCGCATTGCAGGCAGATTTTTCACCAGCTGAGCCGCCAGGGCAGCTGCTCTCTGGACCTTGAGACCCTCGGTGGCTCCATAACCTGTGACAGTGGCTCTCAGCCCCCGTGCTCGTTCAGTTCTCATTGAGTTGGCCTTGGGTGGGGCCCAGGCTTTTGTTTGTAAGCTCCAGAATCAGTTCAAACTTGTCTTTAAAGCACTACTGCTGCTGCTGCTAAGTCGCTTCAGTCGTGTCCGACTCTGTGCGACCCCATAGACAGCAGCCGACCAGGCTCCTCCGTCCCTGGGATTCTCCAGGCAAGAGCACTGGAGTGGCTGCCATCGCCTTCTCCCTTCAAAGCACTAGACTCCCGTTATTCCCATCCCCTCTTTAGTAACTCTGTGTGTGTGCTCAGTCACCGTCGTGTCTGACTCTCTGTGGCCCCATGGACCGCAGCCCCCAGGCTCCTCTGACCATGGGATTCTCCGGCGAGAATACTGGAGGGGCTGCCACGTCCTTCTCCAAGGGATCTTCCCCACCCAGGGATCAAACCCACATCTCTTGCATCTCCTGCCTTGGCAGGCGGACTCTTTACCCCTTCACCACCTGGGAAGCCCGTGTGTGGAGTTTCTTGGTTGAATCTCCAGAGAGGGCAGAGAGATCAGTGATGGAAGCCTGCAACTCCCGGGAGCGTCAGGTTAGAAAACCCCCAGACCCCACGTGCTGTCACAGCCCTTGAGGCCCTGCACAGCCTCGGCTGGGCCAGTGTGTTTGCTGTGCTCCCAATAGGGAGCCCGCTTTCCCCTCCCTGCTTTTTACCCGCTCCCTCCGCCTCACTTGTCTGGTCCCGGCCTGGCCCGTGGAAACCGACTTTCTCTTTCGCACAGTGCGTGGCAGAGGGGAACTCAGGCCTGGCTCTGCCCCCCTGAAGCCGTCTCCTGCACCGCTGTGCTGTCTTAATAGCCCAGTGTTCTGTCCGGGTGTGTGTTATTTTTCAACAAACACTTCTCAAGTCTCTGTGTGTCTTTGCCGTGAGTCTTTTATTCATTTTTATTTTTGGCATTGCCGGGCCTTCGCTGCTGCACACAGGGTTTCTCTAGTTGCAGTGGGTGGGGGCTCCGCTCTAGTTGTGATGCTCAAGTTAAGTTCCTCATTGTGAGCCTCTCCTACGGTGGTTTCGCTCTTGCGGAGCACAGGCTCCAGCTTGTGCAGGCTTCAGGAGTTGCAACTCCCTGGCTGAAGGTCACAGAGTCAGTAGTTGTAGCTCACGGGCTTAGCTTCTCCACAGACAGCATGTGGGGTCTTCCCGGCCCAGGGATCGAACCCGTGTCTCCTGCATTGAGCCACCAGGGAAGCCTGCCATTAGCGTTTTGGTTGATTTGTTTCCTCTCCTCTGGGCTAACCTTGGCTTCCAGGCAGCGGGTGAAAGAAAATGGTGGCGGTGGGTCTTAGGGCACCTGGCAGCGTCAGGGATTCAAAGGAAAGCACACAGGTTGCAGGGTGTCACAGCCAGCTTCTGTTTTTGGAGTAAATTAGGCAGCTCCACGAAGCAGTTGTTGCTCACCATTCTCCTTCGGAAGAAACAAAGATGGTCTCAGCCAATGAGAAATGTGTCCAGCATATAGGAGGTATCTAACCTACTTGAGAAACAAAATTGCCTTGATAGTAACTCTGTATGCAAATAAACACATAAATCTTAGTTCCCCTAAGAATCATTAACTGTCCTCAAGTTCTGCCTGGTCTTAAGGTTCAAATAGAACTTTTACTTCGGGATCATTTAAATGTCAAAAAACCCTAAAGCTGCTATTGAGACAATTCCAGGGAGTCTTGCATCCCGTCACCTTCAGTGGTGACGTTTTGGAGAATTGCAGTGTTTTGAGAAGGATTTGGCTCCCTGAAAACTGCACCCGGGCAGCAGTGGCTTGTCTGCTTGTCACAGGTTTGTTTAACCTGCAGATAAGATCGGGAGGCACATTAGAGTTCTCCAGCCTTCCTGTCTGACTCTTGGGGGTGGGGTGGAGATCTTACCTAATAAACACGCAGTACGTGCCTCCTGGGCTAGCTCCTAAATTGTTCTCACAGTGCTGATAAGACAGGCTAATTCTGGAGGTCTGGGGACCTTGAGAGCTCTCATTTCTCACACAGACTGGAGAAAATGCATAGGAATTGGGGTGGGGGAGGCAAAAGCAGGGTGGCAAGAAATGGTAGTTTCCCTAAAGAAATGAAGAGAGTCCTCGAGGATCACTCTTTCTCCTTTGAAAAATTTAAAGAGAGAGAGAGAATGTGGTAGCTGAAATAAAAATGGCTGTTTACCAGACCTCTGGCTCTACCCTGAAACCTGCCCGCGATGCGAAGTACAAGAAAGTCCAGGGCTTGCCTGGTGGTCCAGGGGTTAGGAATCCACCTCGCGGTGCAGGGGACAGCGGTTCCATCCCTGGTCCAGGAAGATCCCACATGCTGTGGGGCAGCTGAGCGCGTGCACCACGATACTGAACCCACGGGCTGCAGCTCCTGACTCCAGAGCCTCCAGAGCCTGTGCTCCATCCGCAGCAGGAGAGGCCGCCGCAGGGAGAAGCCTGCACAGCACAGCGGGAGAACGCCCCGCCACAGGCAGGAAGTACCGACAGAAATCAACCTCTTAAAGAAGAAAAACCCGGATGTCGGGCTTGCTCTCTGGTCTCCTGTCTTGAGCAGAGCAGTTCATGGGCGCAGTGACCACGTGGCTTTTCCGGTCGAGTCTGGTGTCTGACGGGCCACGGTGGTGAGGTGGGAAGAGCTCTCGCTGGGGTCAGAGGCTCACTGTTCGTGTCTAGGCGTGGGCTGCGGCAAAGCACTCCACTTTGCTGACCCTTCCTTTTATCACCTTTCAAATGAAGGCTTTGAAACTGAGGTGGTCCCTAGTGGGAGATGAGCTTCTTCATTTTTCAAATTATTTTGTCCCCTCACCCACCCCCTTAGCGATGCTAAGAATCGCTGCTGCAATGGGTCATGTCTTCTGCATCGAAAAAGACTCAAGAAGATTGAGACTAACTCCATCACCCTATTGCTAGAGTCCTCTCAGCTCAGGTAGGATGAAAAATTCTATAATTCAGTATTTTAAGTACTGCTGATTGATTTTATGCCTAACTGACTCAGTCGGTGGAATTCCAGCCCCGTTCTAGTACTCACTTCTGTGTGATGAAAACGTTGATCTATTGATAGATGGTTTCCAAAGTCTTCATGATTCTAACCTTATTTCTAACAACCTAGATATATAAAATAAGATGCGGTTCTTTTTGACTCTGTAATGTATCTTTGTGCTTACAAGTGAATGCATCTTACGGAAATTAGCTTGAATGGAAAGTAAGAATATAGGGAGAACACAGTTTTTTCTCTGAGCTCTTCCTTCCTGTTTCCCAGTTTCTCTGCTTTTACCTCCTATTTCATAGTTATGTCTCTTAAAATTATGTCTGTTGCAAAGCTGGGCACTCAGTGTAATAGAGAAATAAACGCACACACACACTCCTGAGTGTGCCTTCTTTGGTAACTTCTAGGAGGTTAGTTTTTGACTTAGCACACTATCTTGCTAGCTCCTGCATGCACTGGGAAATGCTATGATTCTTAAGCAGTAATTATTTTGCACTGTTAACAAAAGATCCAAGGTAGATGCGTAGTGACGTCTAAGATTTGGTAAAAAGATAAGTTAGAGGCGCTGTCCTGGTGGCTCCATGGTAAAGAATCTGCCTGCCAACGTAGGAATTGTTGTTCAGTCGCTCAGTCATGTCCAGTGCTTTGCGACCCCATGGACTGCAGCATGCCAGGCCTCGCTGTCTGTCACCATCCCCTGGAGCTTGCTCAAACTCATATCCATTGAATCAGTGATGCCACCCAACCATCTCATCCTCTCTTGCCCCCTTCTCCTCCTGCCTTCAATTTTTCCCAGCATCAGGGTCTTTTCTAATGAGTTAGCTCTTAGCATCATGTGGTCAAGTGTTCAAGTTTCAGCTTCAGCATCAGTCCTTCCAATGAATATTCAGGGTTGATTTCCTTTAGGATGGACTGGTTTGATCTCCTTGCAGTCCAAGGGACCCTCAAGAGTCTTCTGCAACACCACAGTTTGAAAGCATCGATGCAGGATACATGGTTTCATCACTGGGTCGGGAAGATCCCCTGGAGCAGGAAACGGCAACCCACTCCAGTATTCTTGCGTGGGAAAACCCATTGACAGAGGAGCCTGGAGGGCTTCCAGTCCATGGGGTCACCAACTAAACTACAGCAACTGTAGTCAAATGAATTTCTTCCCATGTTTGCATCCCAATCTGAAAAGTGTGACTGAGGATAAAGATCCTTCCCATTTTTTTTTTTTATTTTTATTTTTTTTTCCAGAGAAAACTTCCATTTCCAATAATATTGAGCTTTTCAATCAATTCATAAACATGGCTTTTCTCTTCATACATTTATTATCTTGTAGTTATCTACAGATAACTTGCATATCTTACATTAGATTTGTTCATAGGTATTTAATGTTGGAAATTATGATAAAAGTTATTACTTTAATTTTATTTCTCTTATAAAAATTGCTTTTGGAATATTGACCTTGTAAAAGGCACCTTGCTAAATTCATCTAGTCTAATATTTGTAGATATTTAGGGATTTTTCCCAAATAAAATTGGGCCATCTAGAAATAATAGTTGATACATTTTCTTTTTTACATTAAAAAATTTTTAAATTGTTTTCAGCCATGCCATGCAGCATATGCAATCTTAGCTCTCTGATCAGGGATGGAGTCCATGTCCCCTGCAGTGAAAGCACAGAGTCCTAACCACTGGACCACCAGAGAAGTCCTTGATACATTTTCTGATCTTATTTAACTGGCTGGGTACCAGTCATATGTTGTATAGAGTTGACAATAGACTTCCATCTCTCAATCCTAAGAATAAAACTTTTAAGAACAATTTTTGTTGTAATTTTAAGAGTAATTTTTGTTGTAGTTATTTTGTAATTATTTTATCACAGTGAAAGTTTCCTTCTATTCCTAGCTTAGCAAGTGTCTTTCTTAGGATTGAGTACTGAGTTTAATTAAACATATTTATTAAACATATTCAATGTATCTGCTTATGTGGTAGTATATTCTTTCAGTTCTATTACTGTGGTAAATTATGTGGCTTTTTGAAATTTAACCCAAAATGCATGCAGAATATAGAATTCATCTACACATAATATACTTTCTTTACACATGACTTAGTTTCATTTGCAGATATTTAGTTGAGGATTTTTACATCTATACTCATGTGACTTACTAGACAGTAGTTGTTCTTACTTTAATGCACTTGTAAAGTTTCATGATCAGGAAGGTTCATTAATTAAAATAGGAATGTCTCCTCTTTCCCTATGCTCTGTGAGAATTTGTGTATTATTAGAGTTATTACTTTCTTAAGCTTCTCAAAATTTACCTATGAAGTTATCTGAGCCTGAAATGTATGCTTTCTCTTTCTTTTATTTTTTTTTATTTCTAAAAAAGAATTTTATTAAAAAAGCACAAATGCAAAGAAATGAACAGAGGAAAATTTATGCGTCGAACCTGGACTGGTCACTTATGATAATATATATGCTACAATTCCATTCTCCCCAATCATTCCACCTTCACCCTCTCCCACAGAGTCCCAAAGACTGTTCTAAATGCCTATGTCTCTTTTGCAGTCTCTTATACAGGGTTCAGGTTACCATTTTTCTAAATTCCATATATATGCGTTAATATACGGTATTGATGTTTTTCTTTCTGGCTTACTTCACTCTGTATAATTGGCTCCAGTTTCATCCACCTCATTAAAACTGATTCAAATGCATTCTTTTTGATGGCTGAGAAATACTCCATTGTGTATATGTACCATAGCTTTCCTATCCATTCATCTGCAGATGGACATCTAGGTTGCTTCCATGTCCTGGCTATTATAAACAGTGCTGCAATGAACATTGGAGTACATGTGTCTCTTTCAATTCTGGTTTCCTCGGTGTGTATGCCCAGGAGTGCGATCGCTGGATCATATGGCAGTTCTATTTCCAGTTTTCTGAGGAATCTCCACACTGTTCTCCATAGTGGCTGTACTAGTTTGCATTCCCACTAACAGTGTAAGAGGGTTCCCTTCTCTCCACACCCTCTTCCCGTTTTTTAAAGCACTCGTTCACAAAAAGTAACAGTTCATTTTCTAGGGATACGTTGAGAATAAGCCCCAGACTCTTATGAGCTGGAAAGAAACTGTGAAATAGTAACGGGAGGAAACTGTTCAGCTCTGCTTGGAGTTTAGAATACACAGTGGATCTTTTCTTTTCTTTCTTCATTGTCTTTCCTTGTAGGATTTCACCCTTTTGCCTGATTCCTTTTTTTTAATTTCTTGTTTTATGTGTGAGTGTAGTTGATTCACAGCGTTGTTAGGTTCGGGTGTACAGCAGAGTGATTTGGCTGTATGTATCCAGTACTGACATTCTGACTCCCTAAGCTCTTACGGTGGTGTTGATGATACTGGTCTTGTAGGAAAAATGACTGAACAAAAACAGGGACCCTCGGGAGTCTGTGAGAGACTTTCGCTGTTGGGCCTCGAGAGCTGCCATCCTGGCTTATCTTCTCAGCACCCTCTCAGCAAGCAGGGATGCCCCTTCACCATCAGAGAAAGTTCTTTCCTCTGATCCAGATAATGTTGTTTCTTAACTCTTCTTCTTTGCCCAGTATTAAAGACCCCATAAACAACTTTTTATAATGCCATGTTTGCATAGAACGTTACTTCTGCCTTTCGGGGTAAAGAAGATGCCTTGGAGGAGAAGGCATTTAAGACCTAAAGGACAAACAGGATGGTCAGAGCTGCAGATCGTCTTCTTGAAAAGCTCCCGAAAGAGCCCAGACCCCATGGAGTTTCTGCAGGTGGTTCCCGTACGGTTGGAAGATGGAGTTGGAGGAGAGGGAAGTTCAGAGAATGAGGTCAGAGAGGTCAGCTAGAGCCAGATCTTTATGGAAGACTTCGCGTGTGCCTGAGGAATTGAGAAGCCAGAGAAACAGGGAAACACGATCCCTTTTAACAGGTCTTCTGGAGATTGTCTGTTCTTCCCTTTAGTGGGAGGATGGGAGGAAAGCAAGGCTGGAGGTGGGGAAATCACAGAGGATGCTGCTGCCACCGTGAAAGTGACAGAGGACACAGCCAGGAGACAGGTCAGAAAGATGCTAGGAAGTAGGACTCAACAGGCTCTGCAGAACTTAGAGGCGAAGGAAGAAGCCAGGCCTCCCTGTCCATCACCAACTCCTGGAGCCTACTCAAACTCATGTCCATTGAATCGGTGATGCCATCCTACCATCTCATCCTCTGTCGTCCCCTTCTCCTCCCGCCTTCAATCTTTCCCAGCATCAGGGTCTTTTTCAATGAGTCAGGTCTTTGCATCAGGTGGCCAAAGTATTGGAGTTTCAGCTTCAGCATCTTTCCTTCCAATGAATGTTCAGGACTGATTTCTTTTAGGATGGACTGGTTGGATCTCCTTGCTGTCCCAGGGACTCTCAAGATAGCAAGAATTAATACATTGTAAATCAAGTACACAATAAAGTAAAGCTTGGTCCAGGCTGACAGTCAGGTTTCTGATCAGGGTAAAGATCCCATCGGTGTTTGGCAGGTCGATTATCAAAGGTGGACGATGAGACCAGCATGTGGGAGGTGAGGTAACAAGGCTGTGGAGGGTAAAGCCCCGAAGGAGGCAGAGTGAGGAGGAGGAGGATCGTTATTTGTACAGGGTCTCAGCCTGTTTTCTAGTCCTTGGGTCTTGAAACCATTGTTAGAAAACCACCAGGGAGTCAACCTTTCGAGTGAGTTGGTGCACTTCTGTACCACCCACAGGCGGGACTGCAACCTCAGTAGCAGCCCACATTTGGAGGCTTACTATTTGGGCCCTTCTCAGCCCATTTCCCAAGCTCTGTGAGTGCAGTTCTACTGAAATTTTACATTTCAGGTTGGTGCCGTAATGGCCCCATCTTACAGATGAGCAAACTAAGGCATAGAGAGATGACATATTTGCCCAGGGTCAAGTAGGTGTCCTGGCTTCCTCAATGGCTCAGCGAGTAAAGAATCCACCTGTAATGCATAGCACACAGGAGACGTGGGTTCCATCCCTGGGTCGGGAAGATCCCCTGGAGAAGGAAATGGCACCCCCTCCAGTGTTCCTGACTGGAGAATCCCATGGATGGAGGAGCCTGGCGGCTGCAGTCCCTGAAGTCGCACAGAGTCGGCCGTGACTGAGAGACTGAGCACAACAGGTGCTCATGCAGTGGCGGGGCTGAGATGCAGACAGACCGTCCGGCTGGGAGCCTGCCCCCCAGCATCAGGCTGCTCTGTGCTACAGGCGTCTCCAGGCACCAGCCTCTGTCTGACCTGTTTACAGAAGGAAGGGATCATTAAAAGCATAAAACACTCTGCAGCATCTGATGCTCACTTTTCTGATCCTGCCGAAGTGTATAAAAGCCCGTTCTTCCACTTCGTATGGGTCCTGATGTATTAAAGCCTTCCTGTCACTGTGGGGCTGCGCTGTGCGTGTGTGTGACCACCAGCCACGGGGACCTGTTCAGATTTAAATTCACTGAAACCGAGCAAGGTTCCAGATGCGCTTCCTCATTCTCTCTGGCCTCATTTCAAGTGCCAAGTGGCCACGTGTCGCTGATGGTTCTGACCCCGGCTCAGGATGAAAACTCGAACATTCCCACCATCATAGAAAGTAGATTCAAGGCAGTTCTGTCGAATAGAAATATAATATGAAGCACGTGTGTAATTTAAAATTTTCTAGTAGCCACATTTAAAAAAGTAAAAAGAGGTCGGTGAAATTAATTTTAACGTATCTTGGCCCAGTATACTCCGAATATTATTTCAGTATGTAATGAGTAATAAGTAATGATGTAGTTCACTTTCTTTTGCATCGTCACCAAAGTTTGGTATTTAATTTTCACAACACATCTTCTTTTTTACTGGCATTATAAAACTTTTTTTTTGCACTGTAAATTCTTTCTTCCTTTATTTTTGTTGAGGTACAGCTGACTTACAGTATTATATAAATTTCAGATGTATAACAGCAATTCACAATTTATAAAGGATATCCTCTGTTGATAGTTATTATAAAATATTGGCTATATTTTCTGTGCTCTACAATATATTCTTTTTAAGTTGTTTTCATTTTAAATTCAGTTTTTAAAGGTTGCTTTCCATTCACAGTTATTACAATATTACGAGACATTGGCTTGTGTTCCCCATGTTGTACTGTAACCTTTGAGCCTGTCTTGCACCACGTAGTTTGCACCTCCCACTCTCCCACCCCTGCATTGCCCCCGACCGCTGGTACGACTGGTTTGTTCTCCGTATCTGTGAGTCTGCTTCTGTTTTGTGATATTGGCCATTGTGTAGTATTTTTTAGATTCCACATATATGTGAGACCTGCAGCGCTCCCCTCCCTGACTTAATTCACTAGTGTAATGCCCTCGAAGTCCTTCCCTGTTGCTGCAAACGGCATCGCCTGACTCGCTTTTACGGCTGAGTGATGTCCACC
Organism: Moschus berezovskii; assembly: GCF_049115385.1. NCBI lineage: Eukaryota > Metazoa > Chordata > Mammalia > Artiodactyla > Moschidae > Moschus > Moschus berezovskii. The sequence goes on from NC_142485.1 coordinate 3,135,819, forward strand.
GTGAACTGCGTCTTCTTACCCATTCAGCTGTTGGGGGACAGTTAGCTGCTCCCGTTTTCCTGGCAGTTGTAAATATGATACTGTGACTCGTGGGGTGCGTGCATCTTTTTGAACTAGTGTTTTTGGTTTCTTTCAGCTATATACCCAGCAGTAGAATTGCTGGACGGAAGGGTCGTTCTAGTTTTTGAGAAATCTCCATGCACTGTTTTTCCACAGTGGCTGCGCTGCACACAACAGCGTACGGCTATTCCCTTTCCTCTGCTTCGTCGCCTACATTTGCTACCTGTGTTCCCTCTGAGGATGGCCATCCTGACCGGTGTGAGATGCTACCTCATCACGGCTTTCACTCGCATTTCCTGGGGAGGGGTGTTGAGCATCCTTTCATGACAGTACATCTTACCTTGAACCAGCTACAGTTCAAGTCCTCGATGGCTGCATGGCCACCATATTGTCCAGCACCATTCTGGACACTCACGTGAGGGTTTCTCAACTGGAGTGTGTTAAAATGATCTTGGGACAGAGGACTGTGCAGTTCCTGGACCTCTGCTACAAGCTTTGGGATTATAAGTGGTGCAGATAGACCATTTCTAAGGTGATGGAGGTGGCCAGATTGCCAAGACTCAATCTGTGTATTAAGGAAAGAATATTAGTGTTAAATGCATTTTAAACCACCCATCTCAAGCTCTTGATTCATCCTTCTTCCTCCCCAACGTTTCTTCTCAGGGTTTGCATATGCACACTACACAAGGCAGATAATCAACAGAAACCTACTGTGTGGCACAGTGAGCTCTGTTCAGCCTTCTGTGATAGCCCATATGGGAAAGAATCTGAAAAAGAATGAACATGTGCATATGTGTAACTGGATCACTTCGCTGTGTACCTGAAACTAACAGAACATTGTAAATCAACTATGCTGCAAGGAAATCTTTACAATATGAAAGCTAAAAGTAAAGCACCAATCTGTCTTTCAGATAGTTTGTCACTGCTAGTGTTTTCTCAAAAAGGCACATTTTGGCAACATGAACCAACTCAGAGTGATACTGTTAACGGAGTTGTTTAATCCACTGTTAATGACTTCAAAGAAGCAATAAATTTTGGAGTTCTGACTGAGAGCCGGATAAAACTTGGATCAGGCATAAATGGAATATACATTGTCTACAGACTCTGTCCACTTTCTGAAGTACCTCCTGCCCTCTGCTTTCAAAGTCCTTCTTTGGAGGCACAGTTTGGTGACTCCTTAATTAGCTTACGTTATATAACTAACTGATGACCATCTCGGAAAATTAAAATGTCTCAAAGGGACTCATAAATTGCATCTTCGGGTTTGGGAACTGTGTCTCTGCTCCTTGTTTGCTAGCTGTGTGTGCTCCTCTTTGCATTTTTTTTTATTAAATTTCTTCACTTACTTTGAAGTAATGTTATAAATACAAACCTATAATTTACTCGACTTTTAAGTCCTTGCTTCTAATAAACTTATCTGTTTGTGTTGGGTCTGAGAAAGTGTGAGTCGCCCAATCGTGTTTGACTCTCTGCAACCCGCCAGGCTCCTCTGTCCATAGGATTCTCCAGGCCAGAATACTGGAGTGGGTTGCCATTCCCTCCGCCAGGGGACCTTCCCAACCCAGGCATCGAACCCTCGTCTCTTGCATTTCTGACAGATCTTTATAGTCTGAGCCACCCGGGAAGCCCATATTTTTAAAATTTAATTTCTTCATCTCCCTTGAAGGAATGTTGTAACTACAAACCTATAATTTACTCTACTTTTAAGCCCTTCCTTCTAATAAACTTATCTGTTCGTTTTGGGTCTAATTATAACGCGGGACATAACTGTGTGTATTATTTATCTGAATGAGTGAGCTTGTCTGGCAGCAAGATGCTGTTGTTGGCAAAGTTTCACTGTCACTGACCTGAATATTCTGTCTGCGCCTCACTGTCCACTTCAGGAGAGAAGCCCAGTGGTCAGATGGGGCGGGAAGGCTGGGCCCCAGTCCTTTGAGTTTTATTTCAGTACTTGGCAATGAACTTGGCTAACTGTGATTTTGTTTTTTGTATTTAAATAAGAGAAATCAAAGCCTCGAAATAAAATTAAACCCTCCTTCAGATCTGTTTCCTCCCATCACCTGGTCCAACACTCCCACGTTCCTTGCACAGCTACCGTCTTGAATTTAGGTATGTTTTTCCAGTTCATTTCTTGAAAGGCGCTGACACAAGATATGTATCCATAAATGATACAAAATGTTGTTTTATGTCTCTAGTTCCTAGAGTAGGACCACACAGTACCTGCAACTTCCTGTTCTCACGTGGCACCTTGGTCAGCTTTTTCTGCATCCTTAATATGAAAAATTGATGCAGATCTAAGAATATATTAATGTCTAATACCTAAGTAACTTATGAAACCTAGTAGTAAAACAGATAGCTCCTGAATGCATCTCACATCCTGAGAAGGAGGGCGTCACCAGAACCCCTGAAGCTCCTCCCGAATTCTGCTTTCCACCCTCAAATTCTACCCCAGAGACGCCTCTCTGGAATATATAGTGTCTGTCCGTTCCCAGTTTCCTTTCTTGTTTGTTTTTGTACTTTGTAGAAAGTGTTATATGGTGCATATTCCTTTTATACTTGCCTTTTGTATTCATTAGAATATTCTTAAGGTTTCTCAGCGTTAGTGTATAGATTTTCATTGCTGTGTAGTATTCCTTTGGGTGAATTTACACCTTCTTCTACCAGTGGGCATTTGTGTCACTGCACAATTTTGCTGTTTCATAACCTACTTAGGCAAGTATATTCTGGACACAAGAATTTCGTCTATTTTATATGATCGCAGTTTATGGCTTGCCTTGTCACTCTCTTTAGTCCAACTGTAAAGCTTTTGACTTTTGCATTTAAGTGCTTAATCCATCTGCAACAGAGGTTTATATGTTTGCATGCCACATCACGTCAGTCGTGTCCGACTCTCTGCGACCCCATGGACTGTAGCCCACCAGGCTCCTCTGTGCGTAGAATTCTCCAGGCAAGATACTGGAGTGGGTTGCCTTGCCCTCTCTAGGGGGTCTTCGCGACCCCGTGATCGAACCCATGTCTCTTTAAGTCTCCTATGTTCGCAGGCAGGATCTTTACCACTCGTGCCACCTGGTAAGGTAGGAATTCAGTTTCTCTGTTGTCCAAAGACAAAACGGTTTTCTCAGCCCCATCAGTTCCAACATATATCAGATTTTCATTTGTGCGTAGAAAAGTTTGAGGAGTTTCACTGAGGTCCTAAAAGCATCCTAGAATCAATGTGTCAAGTTCTGTTTTTTAAAAATCTGTTGGACTTTTATTCGAATTACATTGAATCAAGGAAAAATTGACATCCCCAGGGTCCTGGGTCTTACCTATAAACTTGGTGTCTTCATTTATTTAATTTCCTTCATTTCCTTAATTTATTTAATTTCCTTCAATGTGTTTTATAGCTTTCTCCATAAAAATCTTATTTTCCCTGAACTCTATTCATAGATTCCTTGTGTTTTTAATACTATTGTAAAAAATATTTTAAAATGCATTTTCTAATTTTGTTGGTGTGTTGAAGTGCAATTGATTTCTGTCTGTTGATCTTATATCCTGCTACTATGTTAAACTTTTATTAAGTGTAATAAATCGTACGTAGATTTGGGTAGCTTTCTTCTGTGTACATAGATACCATAAATGCCAACTATTTTATTTCTTCCATCCCAGTCCATAAATACTTTGCTTTTCAACTTATGTCTCTCATGCCTTGATGGATATGAGCTCTCATACAGTAATGATTGGAAATGGATTAAGTGGGCATCTGTGTCTTGAGCCTCGATTTTTAAAGCATGTACTTCTAATATTTTACCATTGAATATACAGTTGCTATGAGGTTTTTGGTATATGCTTTTTATCAAGTTAAAGAAGTTTCTTACTATTCTGAATTTGCTAGGAGTGTTTTCACGAATAGCTACCATTAAATTTATTGAGTGCTTTTTTCTTCACCTGTTGTGATTGTCATTTTTTTCTACTTTAATGTGTTATAAGTAAATTACAGTAATAATTTGCTGTTATTAAACTATCCATGCATTCGCAGAATAATCCCAAATTGGTTAAGATGCCTGCTTTTTTGGCATTGTTTCATCTGTCACCACAGAAAACTACACCATGATTATTGACTGTTTTTCCCACTCTGTCCGTTTCATACCCGTGACTCATTTATTTTGTCACTGCAGGCTTGTCCCGCTTAATCACCCGCCCATTTCTCTCATCTACCTACACTTCCTCCCGTTTGGCGACCACCTGTCTGCTCTCTGTATCTGCGAGTCTGTTCTGTCTCCGCACGTGTGTTCTCTGGTTTTGTTTCTGAGATGCCGCGTGTCGGTGAGATCCTGGGGCATTCGTCCTTCTGAGTCTGACTTGTTTGATTCAGCGTTGTGCCCGCGAGGTCATCCCTGCTGTCCCCAACAGCGAGATTGCTGGTTTTATGGCTCAGTAATGTTATACACACACACACACACACACACACACATATACACACATTCCACATCTTCTTCTATATTTAATACATACATTTCATTTTATATAATATACAACAGTATTATATGTGTGCTGTGTACTAAGTCGCTTCAGTCGTGTCCAACTCTTTGTGACCCCATGGACTATACCCTGCCAGGCTCCTCTGTCCATGGAATTCTCCAGGCAAGCATACTGGAGTGGGTTACCATGCCTTCTTCCAGGAGATCTTCCTGACCTAGGGATCGAACCCACGTCTCTTAGGTCTCATGCATTGCAGGCAGGTTCTTTACCAATAGCACCACCTGGGAAGTCCCATATATTATTATTTGTATATACGCACATCTTCTGGGTATGTATCCAAAGAAATGAAAACAGTAATTTGAAAAGGATATGCATCCCAGTGTTCACTGCAGCATTGCCTACAATGGCCAACATACAAAAGCAATGTATACATATGTATATATGTGTCATAGATGAAGTGAAGTGAAATGTTAGTCGCTCAGTCATGTCTGACTCTGTGACCCCATGGACTGTAGCCTACCAGGCTCATCTGTCCATGGAATTGTCCAGGCAGGAATACTGGAATGGAGAGCCATTCCTTTCTCCAGGGCATTTTTCCCAACCCAAGGACCAAACCTGGGTCTTCCGCATTGCAGGCAGGTTCTTTACAGCCTGAGCCACCAGGGAAACCCACGTCATAGATACAATGCAATGCATATATACGTATGTCACAGAAATAATGCATGTATATATATAAAATACGATGCCACATGTTCTTTACCCATCCGTCTAGTGACGGGCACTTAGGTTGCTTTTGTGTCTTGGCCATTGTATGCAACGCTGCAGTAAACATTGGGATGCATATTCTTTTCAAATTACTGTTTTCATTTCTTTGGATACATCCCCAGAAGTGAAATTGTTGGGTTGTACGGCAGTTCTACTTTCAGTTTTCTGAGGAGTCTCCACACTGTTTTCCACAGCGGCAGCACCCATGTACGCTCCCACCAAGAGTGCAGAAGGTTCCCTTTCTCTCTTCACATCCTTGTCACCACTTGTTGGCTGCTGTCCTTCTGATGACTGCCACACTGACAAGTGGGAGATGATACCCCACTGTGGTTCTGATTTGCATTTTGTGATCAGCGATGTCGAGTCGCTTTTCATGTGCTTGTCGGCCCCGGGATCTCTTCTTTGGAGAAATGTTTGTTTAGGTCCCCTGCCCACTTTTTAATAGGTTGTTTGTTTTTTTATGTTGAGATGTATGAGTTCTTCGTGTTCTCTGGATATTATCCCCTTAATGAATTTGTCATTTGCAAATACCTTCTCCCATTCAATAGGCTGCCTTTTCATTCAAAGGTAGTTTCCTTCACTTGCGAAAGCTGTTTTAGTTTGATATAGTCCTATTTGTCCCTTTTTGCTTTTGTTCCCCTAGCCTGAAAGACACATCCCCCAAAATGTTGCTGAGACAGACGTCAAAGAGTGTAGTGCTTTTCTTCTCGGATTTTTATGGGTTTAGGGCTTACATTTAAGTCTTTAACCCATTGTGAGTTTAATGGTACATGTGGTGTGAGAAAGTCCAGTTTGATTCTTGCATGTAGCTGTCCAGTTTTTCCAACACCATTTATTGAAGAGGCTGTCTGTTCCCTATTGTACTGATGTATTCTTCCTCCACTGTCATACATAATGACACATGCTTTTTCGGTCTCCTGCTCAACAATGAAACTGTTGTAGATACTAACTAATTTCACAGTATGAAAGAAGACAAATCTTTGTTGACGATAAAACCTTCTCAAGCACCTTATCAGTATTGCCCACTTTGCTTCAGGGTATGAGGGGATTTCTGGCTGATGTACTATGAGGTTGGTGTGGCAGGAAGAACACTGGAGGGCTTAGTTATAATCTCGCTTTGCCTTCTGTTACTCTGGAAGAATGGGGACAGTTCAGTTGACTCGTGAGGGTCTTCTTATCGTCCGTGAGTTTCTCTGCAGCTGGGGAACACAGGTTTGCTGCTAGTAGCCGCGTGGCTTCCCTCGCTTGGCTGTTATTCCAGCAGCAGCATCTGACAAACTCTTACTTACCGAGTACCAAGAACAAGGCAGAACCTGTTCCTCGGAGAACTTCCAGAGAGGGATGGAAAAGCAAACAGTTTCAAAGCATAGGTATAAAACAAAATGATGCATCCTGTCTTCTACAGACCACCGTAGCGGGATGCTGGAGGCATTAGCTGGGAGTTTTCGGGTGGAGCAAGAAAAGAAGATTCAGATGTGATATTTGAGCCGAGTCTTATGAATGATGACCATTTCCTGGTCTCCATCAACCTCATTGGTGCTGTTAGTTAACAAAAGGATTAGACTTTTTTTTTTTTTCTCTAGCATTCCTTCTAGCTTTGAAAATTTGTCTCTTTGACCCTATACCACCCTTTCAGGGTCTCAGAAATAATTTTATGCTTTATTAAACATTTTGCTCCAGTAAAAATTAATTGAACTCCTGCTTATGGCCTGTGGTCCTTTGAATTTTTTGTTTCATAGGTTTAATTAAGGTTATGAATGGCAAAACGGAACTTCTTGGTTCTGTATTATTTAGTAATACCAACATATTTCGTTTATGGAATACTGATGATATTGACAAGTGAATCCTTATTTGGAATTAACCTGTTAACTTTGGTGTGTTTTCTATGGAATGGCTCAATTTATTGTTATCATAAATAGATATTTTTACAGTTCCAAGCTTTGTATCATCTCTAAGCACGTTTCATTTGTATGTCTTATTTCAGTGCTGGACCCAAAGGAGACAACATTTATGAATGGAGGTCAACTATATTGGGACCCCCAGGATCTGTCTATGAAGGAGGGGTGTTCTTTCTTGACATAACCTTTTCACCTGACTATCCGTTTAAACCCCCCAAGGTCAGTATGACGTATTCATCCATTTTTAGCTATATGTATTATCGCTTATTTATATATATAAATATACATATACATATTCTTCAGTATGCACACCTAGGGATGCATGTCTGTTCTGTTAGCATAGACAGCTCCCCAGGACTGATTGTGTGTAAATGGAAAAATTATTGTTTATTCCCTCACCCTACCTTTGACGCACACTTCGTTGTTCCTTCTCGTCCTTTCTCGTAGCGCCTTTTTTGGTGGTGTATGTTTTAAGGTAACATAAGACAGCCTGTTAACGGATGGAAGTAGGAGACAGGGTGGGCTGGTGCCAGCCCGGGAGCCAGATCTGGGTGCAGCCTGGGTCAAGGGAGCCCATCCAGGAGCCGGCCTGGGCGCCAGCCATGAGCCCCAAGCCGTGGTGCCTCCGCAGCTCCGCTGCCCACGGGAAGTATACACACATCAGAGGAAGGTGTGTGCACACACATTAGACACAGAGACTGAACAGTCGTGTCAGGAAAACTCGGTAAAGGAGAATGTGTATTTGTCCATCAGTAAAAATGATGGGCTGCTGAAAAGTCGTGCGTAAACGACTAAAGAAAGTCTGCGAGTCCAGCGTTGTCAGGACGTGGCTGATGAAATTCACTTAGGATGCGATCATTTCCTTTAAGCATTCTTCACATTGCTTTCTACTGCATGTAAGTCAAACGTGTGATGACTTTCAGTCCGTTCCCTTTCTGAAGATGTTTTGTCTTAGACTGGAGCACAGCTGGTCGACAGTGTGTTGGTTTCGGGTGTGCAGCAAGGTGATTCAGGTATCCACATACTTGTGTCTACTCGTTTGCAAATTCTTGTCCCATATCGGTTATCACGAAATATAGAGCAGAGTTCCGTGTGCTGTAGAGTAGGTCCTTGTTGGTTATCTATTCTAAGCATAGCAGTCATTCTCCACTTTGGAAACGAAAAGACCCAGAGAACGTTGACTCTCTCTGTTGGCCACCAAGACAGAATTCTCGTTTGACCCGGCTTCAATTCTGAACGTTGTGGGTTGGAGTGAACACTTTCAAAAGCAAAGCTCGGCCTAGACCTTCACTGTGACGTCCCAGCCCCCTTTTATTTTTCTTCTCTTCCTTCCTTTCCACTGAGACTTGGCTGTTATTTTGGTATCAAAGCGAGAAGTAATGACTATCGTTTTACCAAATAGGAGAGCCACGCACAGAGAAACTAGGTAACTTGCCCAGTGTATCCTATTGTCAGGACTGAAGCCAGGACGTCACACAGGACAGCTTATCCAGGATGCCAGAGCCGGCAGCCCCGGCCCCCCAGGGCTGCGTTTGGTCAGTTTCCAGTGGTGAGGCCACAGTACAGCTGACCTTTCTTTCCTCCTTTTAATGGGCGGGGACCATGCGGCCTTCTCTTCTCCTCTGCACAGCCCCCGAGTCATCCGCCTACCTGTTGCTCTGCTAGGGCTGTGAGGGCCTGTCCCCGGCAGTCCCTTCAGCAACAGAGATGCTGACGGGCCGGGGAGCCGGGGCTCGGACGAGGCAGTTGCGCTGCTCGGGAGCCTGGCACAGTCTGTTTCATGGAACATACATCTCAGAAAAAGCACGGGCGTTTCCAGCTTCTGCAGGACAGCAGTGTGTCGATTAAACAAAGCAAGGAGGGAAAGCGGGTAGGTCGACAGTTCCATTTCTGAAAAGGCTCCCTGATGGGCTCGGAGGATGGGCCAAAACCAACAGGATGGAATGGAAAGAGCGCAGTGGGGAGCATGTCATTGAAAATCAGAGCGAGGTCCTGATATGGGACAGGAAATGGAGACTTGCTCTGTTTCCATATAAATAATAATGTGTGGGCCGCTGACTGTGGGAACTGCAGGGTCCTGAGACCTTAAGCTGATACTCTTAGGAGCACAGTCTCTGGAACTCTGAGCCCGTCGTGCAATGTCTGCAACGCCTCATTCACTTCTGAGCTTTTCGTTTTTAGGAGGGCACGCAGGAGTATGCTGGGGAGGGAAAGAGTTAGCATTCTGCAGTTTTCACCACTGGCTCAAGCTCTGTAGTGGGCAGCCGCGGGCCAAGTCGTCCCTCCTCCAAACACCCTAGAAAGACTGGGATGTTCCCTTTCACAGAGGAGAGAACTTACATGAAGCTTAGAGAGGTTTTCTAATAATAAGCAACCAGGAATCTACTGAACTTGGCCTCCGGGGACCATGTGCTTTCCACTGAATTATACATGGTTACCCTGGAGATGTTTACTAGGAAAAATAGGTCCTGGGAGGAATGTGATAGCTGCCCTTTGATGTCCATGGCGTGGGTTGGGTTAGACTGGCTTCTGGGTGACTGGATGGGACAAAAATAGAAGGGGCGGGCATCAGTCACAGGGAAGCAGATTTCGATTCCCTGGGGGGAAGACCGGACCCATCGCAGGACAGCCTGCTTCTGAATAGCCCTACATCTGAGAAAGGGCTTCCCTTTCCTGGGAGTGTTCAAAGCAAACAGCTGAACTGGAACCTGTCAAGATTGCCAGAAAAAAATATTAAATCCCTCCAGCGGATAAATCTGCTTAGACAATCCATGAGGACAAAGGAAAATCAAACTGTGGGTATTAAATCATCATTTAAGTGCACATGTACTAGAAACCTGTAGGAAGTTTTAAAAGAAATTGTCACCAGCTAATCTGTCAGTTTTATAAGTCAGATTTTGTGGACAGAACTATGACTTGAAGGGGGAAAGTTGGCGCCTGTCTTGAAAGCTTTTCACTAGACAGACTGACTTACTAATAATTTGGAAGTATCATGCCCGTCCTTTCAAGTCTCTTGTTGCTCTAAATAGTCCATATCTGGGGTTGTCTTGTTTTAGGTGGCCCTAATGGATGGAGGAGCCTGGTAGGTCGCTAAGGGTCGGACACAACTGAGCGACTTCACTTTCACTTTTCACTTTCACAGATTGGAGAAGGAAATGGCAACCCACTCCAGTGTTCTTGCCTGGAGAATCCCAGGGATGGGGGAGCCTGGTGGGCTTCCGTCTATGGGGTCACACAGAGTCGGACACGACTGAAGTGACTTAGCAGCAGCAGCAGTGGTAAAGAACCCGCCTGCCAGTGCAGGAGACATAAGAGACGAGGGTTCGATCCCTGGGTCAAGAAGATCCCCTGGAGGGGGGCTTGGCAACCCACTCCAGTCTTCTTGCTGGAGAATCCCATGGACAGGGGAGCCTGGCGGGCTGTAGTCATCTGGATTGCGGGAAGTCAGACAGGACTGACGAGACTTAGCGCGCGTGCACACACTGGTTTGTATTTCTCTGTTGCCGTCACCCTTTGCTCTTTTTCCAACAGCCTTAGGCACACACTTGGGTTTGTGTAACATTTTCTGATACCCTCAAGAGTGAGCCAGGGTAGCTGCAGCTGTCAGAGAGGATGGTGAGACAGAGCAGAGGCTCGCGAGTAACTCTGATGCCTCTCTGCGAGCATGCCAAGTCACCTGTGTCGTGGACGACCCCATGACCCTGTGGACTGTCGCCCGCCAGGCGCCTCTGTCCAGGGGACTCCCCAGGCAAGAATACCGGAGTGGGTTAACTGGCTCTCTGTTGTCAGATCAGTTCAGTTCAGTTCAGTCGCTCAGTCGTGTCCGACTCTCCGCGACCCCATGAATCACAGCACGCCAGGCCTCCCTGTCCATCACCAACTCCCGGAGTTCACTCAAACTCATGTCCACAGAGTCGGTGATGCCATCCAGCCATCTCATTCTCCGTCGTCCCCTTCTCCTCCCGCCCCCAACCTTTCCCAGCATCAGAGTCTTTTCCAGTGAGTCAACTCGTCGCATGAGGTGCCCAAAGTATTGCAGTTTCAGCTTTAGCATCAGTTCCTCCAATGAACATGCAGGATTGATCTCCTTTAGAATGGACTGGTTGGATCTCCTTGCAGTATAAGGGACTCTCGAGAGTCTTCTGCAAAAGAGCGAAATGGCTGTCTGAGGAGGCCTTACAAATAGCTGTTGTCAGATAGCTACCGTAAAATGAACCTTTATGCCTGTAGCATGACAGATCCCTGAGATGCCTTTTCCCAAACTCTCAGACTGGGCATCCTTACTGGGAACTTTTAAATAGGTCAGTGCTCAGCTTTGTCACTTAAAGGTCACGGGGTGACGTGCATGTACCTTCTTGCCGTAGGAACTTTTGGGGAATAGAGCTTCATCAGTTTGAACATCCCACATTCTAGTACTTAATTTTTCACACTTTCAGATGAGTCGTTCCAATCATTTCTTCCAGAATTCCCCAATATTCTAATAAGGCGAGCAAAACAAATGTTCAATGAAGTACGTAATGTTATTACACTTCATATTCTAGTTTTACTTGGAGAAGGAAATGGCAACCCACTGCAGTATTCTTGCCTGGGAAATCCCATTGACAGAGGAGCCTGGTGGGCTTCAGACAGTCCATGGAGTCGCAAAAGAGTCAGACATGACCTTGCGACTAAACAGCAAACATGACTAGTTTTAAATCAGTCAAGTACTGGTTGTACTTTCAAATGCTGTATCTCAGTACAGTCTTTAGTATGTTGATTTTCTTTAATCAGTATGTTTATGCCTCTCTTCCTGAATCTTCGGCAAGTCTGTTTGCATGACACTAGTCGTATCTACGGAGAAGGCACTGGCAAGCCACTCCAGTCCTCTTGCCTAGAAAATCCCATGGATGGAGCAGCCTGGTAGGCTGCAGTCCATGGGGTCGCTAAGGGTCGGACGCGACTGAGCGACTTCACTTTCACACATTGGAGAAGGAAATGGCAACCCACTCCTGTGTTCTTGCCTGGAGAATCCCAGGGACGGGGGAGCCTGGTGGGCTGCCGTCTATGGGGTCACACAGAGTCGGACACGACTGAAGTGACTTAGCAGCAGCAGCAGCAGCAGCAGTCATATCTAATGCCAAGTCTTTAGTTGAATACTTCACCACCAGTGATAGGATTATTTCTCTGAAAAAAATACCTGCTTAGTGGAACTATATCTACGAATAGTGTATATATAGTCAAAAAAAAAAGTACAATAAATCACTAGTATGTCTCAGTCTTTTAATAACTGTGTTTTTCAGTATAGACATATATTTTAATGTTATAATTCAGATATCTACTTATTTGTAAAGTAGGAACTGTTTTATATCTTATTGGAGATTACATTTTTAATATTCATGTCATAGATAATTTTACTCTGCTCAAAACCAGCACTTTTTAAATAGTGTAATGTGTAAGTGTCTTAATGTGTAGTTGAAAATCTCAGAAGCAAAATAACAGAATATGTTTTATTCATGTGTCATTCTTTTTTGCTGAAAAGCCTTTGAAAAGATTGCAACACACTGTGTCTGGTGGCTCCTGTCTTAGAGAGGCTGATGACACACACCCGGAGGATAAGGAATCTTACCAGCTTTAACAGATCTGTGTTTTATGGTAGAAACACACAGACACAGCCTGTTCATAATTTGGCTTTTTCTGTCTCTCTGTGGACCTGGATGTTTTATTTTTGAAAAAATAAGTGGGCCTTCCATACAGAGTGGCCGACAGGAGGCGCAGACATGCCGGTTTTCTTCTATCGCTAGTGTCTCGGGCACCTATCCTCCAGGGAGAGGTACGTCTGATGCTCGTCTCTTAGGAAAGCACTGTTTTCTTGGGAAGGGCAGCACAGTATCTTTTTCGTGGGTATTTTCCGAAAAGGAATGATAAAATTTGTACCTAGCATGTTTAAAAAAAATAGAAAAACTACAGGCATATATATCTGTGTGAGAAAAAAACTTCAATACTAATAGTATCTAAAAATTTAATATAGTTTGTTCTTCCATTACAAATTGCCTCAAATACATTTTTAAATAAATCTTAACTTAGAGATCATTTCAGAGTGTCTTGTATGTTTTATGGTTTGATTTTGTTTTTGTAAAATTAACTATGGTTTGCTGACTTTTCTCAGCTAATAGGAAAGGTATTCACTGCTTTCATACAATGAAATAGATCATTTAGGTCCATCAGGTTTTCAGCATTTTCATTTTATTATCCTCATTATATTAAAATTTCAACCTTAAATTGTAGGTCAAGGCTAATCGTGAATAACAGTAGCTAACTAGTTGCCCAGGAAGCAACGATGCCCAGCATTTGAAAGCCAGAAAGCAATCTGTAACTAAAGCCCATTATAGTTTTATTTTAACCAGGGTGTTGTTCTTTCTTGTTTTCATTGTCATTGCTGCTCTGCTCAAGGAAGAAAGTTGACAAGCATCTCCCAGCATCTTCAGAGGATGCTGTGGTTCACTGTGTAAAACCACTCTGTGATCTTAGAGAGAACACCCAGTTGTCTTGGAGTGCCATGCAAGCGCTCATTTGTTTTGTTTTTTTTTTACATAATTTTTAGAGATGTTTTATTGCAATATAATATACATGCACAAACAACGCAAATTATAGGTGCAGAAACTGATAAATATTCACGAAGAACAGCATTTGTGCAACTGTAACCCCAATCAAGAAACTGACCACCGCCAGCAAGTCAGAAGTCCCCCACTAGCCACCTCCTACTCACTGCTCCCCCAGCTGCGGCACTAGTTACTACAGATAGTAACTAACTTCTTCATTTAGTTTCTCTAAGCCTTGTTGTTTTTTTTAAAAGAAATATGTCCTTTTATTTATATTTTCAAGTGATTGGCATAAAGATTGTAATACCATCTTCTTGTTTCAATGTGTAGACCTTTTTACCTTTTACAATTTCCGACACTAGAATTGCTCTTTTCCCTCTGTCTTTTGATCAGCATTACTAGGAATTTCAGTGGAGCTTTCAGGAAAGCAAAGCTGTTCATTTCTCCTTTTGTGTGTTTATGTTCATTCCTCTGTGCGCTCTACTTTCCCTTTCATGATCTTTTCCTTTTTGAAAGGATTTAATTTGTATCTCTTTTTCTAAGTTCTTCAAATGGATAGATTGTTGATTTTTTTTTAATTGGAGACTAATTCCTTTACAATATTGTGGTGGTTTTTGCTATACATGGACATGAATCAGCCACGGGTGTCTTTTAAGCTATTTTCAGCAATATACCAATATATATTTAAGACTATATCCCCAGTAAGCATGGTCTTTTCTGTATCCTGCATGTTTTGGTATATCCTATTTTTATTATTCAGTTTACTGACTTTTAAATTTCCACTGTGATTTCTCTTCTTACCTGTGTTTATTCGGAGGATTTTCTAAATGCACCTGTTTTTGACTGACCTGAGTTCCTACGTTCATGCCGAGGCCAGCCATGGGTCAGGACCTTGCACCTGGATTGTACTGCCTGTCTGACACGTGCGGTTAAGCACCCAGCAGTCAGCTCCCACAGCAAGTTTGTCAGTACACACCCTGCTCATTCCTGCCCAGTCCATTCCCCCAGGGCCCACCCAATGAATGGAAACCGACTTTTCTAGTTGCTAAAGCAAAAAAGCTTGCTGTCCTCCTTGACTCTTCCCACACAGCCTAGCCAGATCCAGTCTCACCAGCTCAAAATAAATGTTCAGAAGAAACCCAGACTCCTCCTATCGAGGAACACACTTTCCAGTGGCCCTCCAGCTGCAGCCGCCACCAACTGCTCCCCTGCCTGGATTGCTGGGGAGGCTCCCGTCTGATTTCTCTGCTCTGGCCCCATCCTTCCTGCGGTGCCTGCCTGGGTACCAAACGGTCCTTTTGTAATGAAAGTCAGAAGATGTCCATTCTCCGCCTAAAACCTTCCCATGATTCTCACCTCACCAGATAAAAGCACACCGAGCCTTCCAGAATCACACTGAAGTCACCAGCTGTCTCTCTTGACTCAGATACTCCAAGCGGGCCCCTTCCATGGAGCTGTGACGTTTGCCCTCCCTTCCGCCTGCCTTGTCCGCCCAGAAATCCTCATGGTCCACTCCCTTCCTCCCTGCAGGCGTCTGCTCACGGGTCACCTTTCCAGGGGAGTCTCGAGTGACCACTCCCGGAGCACCTTAGCTCTTGAGCACCCCACCACCAAACTTGACTTTTCTCCATAGCACTTCTCCCCCTGGCATCCTGCATTTCTCTGAGTGGGTTATGCTTCCCTTTCTCTAGTTAGCGTATAAGCTCCATGGACACAGGGACAGCTCTATATTTCTGTCGCTTCCCTGGTGGCTCAGACGATAAAGAATCCACCTGCAATAAGGGAGACCTGGGTTGGATTCCTGGGTCAGGAAGATCCCCTGGAGAAGGGAAAGACTACCCACTCCAGTATTCTGGGGTTTCCCTGGTGGCTTAGCTGGTAAAGAATCCGCCAGGGAGACCTGGGTTTGATCCTTGGGTTGGGAAGATCCCCTGGAGGAGGGCATGGCAACCCCCTCCAGTTTTCTTGCCTGGAGAATCCCATGGACAGAGGAGCCTGGCGGGCTATGGTCCATGGGGCCACAAAGAGTCAGAAATGACTGAGCAGCTAAGCACAGCACACAGCTGTATTCCCAGCATCTCGAACAATGCCTGGTGATTCAATGGGCATACAGTAAAAATGTGTGCCTAATTTAATCCCTGCAGCTTTGCCACAGAGACAGCATTCACCCCGGGGTCCCATTCCCTGCTCTTCAGCGGTCAGAACGCTACGTCCCTTGGAGACCATGTGTGCACAGGTCATGCAGGAGGTGACAGCAGAGCTGGAGTTCAAACCCAGCTCCAGACTGAACTTTCCCCAATTACAGAGAGATATTAGTTGCCTAAATCCTTGCAAGGAGGAACACATGCTCTTCACACTCTGGTAAAAATTCGTTATATTAGATCATCCTCTAAATCGGGTTTTGGGAGGGAGATGAAAGAGGTGCTACAAGGAGGAAAGGGTTCTGGGGAGAGGTTTTGAGCGCCCAGTTTCGGCTTCGCCAAAGGCACCTGAGGCTCTCCGCCAGTGAATTCCTAACCAGCAGACCCTGAAGTAATAATTCTGTGTTGAACACTAAATACTGATCTCTGAATTTTGCTAGCCCTAAGCTAAAGGAGCAGAGAAGGCAATGGCAAGCCACTCCAGTACTCTTGCCTAGAAAATCCCATGGACGGAGGAGCCTGGTAGGCTGCAGTCCGTGGGGTCGCTACTAGTCGGACATGATTGAGCGACTTCACTTTCACTTTTCACTTTCACACATTGGAGAAGGAAATGGCAACCCACTCCAGTGTTCTTGCCTGGAGAATCCCAGGGACGGGGGAACCTGGTGGGCTTCCGTCTATGGGGTCACACAGAGTTGGACACGACTGAAGTGACTTAGCAGCAGCAGCAAGCTAAAGGAGAAGTCGTCTGCTGGATGTAGAAGAAACATACCTCAACATAATAAAGGCCGTATACCACAGGCCCACAGGTAATATTATACTCAATGGAGAGAAACTGAGAGTCTCCTTTATAATCGTGTACAAGGCAGTAAAGTGGCAGGATACAAAATCAACACATAGAAATCAATTGTATTCCTTTACACTAATGATGAAGCATCTGAAAAAGAAATAAAGCCATCCCATTCACAATACCATCAAAAACAATTAAATAACTGGAATGAATTTATCCAAGGAATGAAAGATCAGTACAATGAAAACCACAAAATCTGCTGAAACAAACTGTAGAAGACAAACAATTGGAAAGACATCTCGTGTTTGTGGATCAGAAGAATTAATATTGATAAAATGACCATACTACCCAAAGACTACAGATTCAGTGCAGTCCGCATTGAAATGTCAAAGACATTCTTAACACAAATAGGAAAAACAATCCTAAAATTTGGGCAGAACCATGAAAGATCCTTAATAGTCAAGAAAGAACAAAACTGGAGGCCTCGTGCTCCTGGACTTCCAACTATACTAAAAAGTCATAGCAATAAAAATACGTACTAGTACAAAATAGGCACATCTACTAGCAGAACGGACTAGAGATCGCAGAACTGTATGGTCAACTGACATTTCAACAAGGGACCCAAGAAGACCCAATTGGGAAAGGAAAACCTCTTCAGCTAATGGTGCTGGGAAAACTAGAAACTCACACGGAACAAGGAAATTAGACCCCTATCTCACACCACTCAGAAAAATCAACTCAAAATGGATCAAAGACTTAAACATAAGACCTGATACCCTAAAACTTGAGAGTCCCTTGGACTGCAAGGAGATCCAACCAGTCCATCCTAAAGGAAATCAACCCTGAATATTCATTGGAAAGGCTGAAGCTGAAGCTCCAATGCTTCGGCCACCTGATGCAAAGAACTGACTCATTGGAAAACACCCTGATGCTGAGAAAGATTGAAGGCAGGAGGAGAAGGGGATGACAGAGGATGAGATGGTTGGATGGCATCACCGACTCAGTGGACATGAATTCAAGCAAACTTTGGGAGGTAGTGAAGGACAAGGAAGCCTGGCCTGCTGCCGTCCATGGGATCGCGGAGTCAGGCATGACTCAGCAACTGAACTATAACAACCCTCGAACTTGTAGGAAGCAACAGGGAAGAAGCTCTTCCTTGCTGGTTTTGGCAATAATTTGGGAGGCACGACACCAAAACCACAAACAACAACGAAAATAAAAAATGGCACCACATCAAATTTGCAAGACAGCCTACCAAATGAAAGACAGTCTCTGCAAAGCATATGTTGGCAAGAGGTTAATATCTAAAATGTATAAAGTGAAAGTGAAAATGTTAGTTGCTCGGTTGTGTCTGACTCGTTGTGAGCCTACGGACTGTAGCCCACCAGGCTCCTCTGTCTGTGGAATTCTCCAGGCAAGAGTCCTGGAGTGGATAGCCGTTCTCCAGGGGATCTTCCCAACCTGAGGATTGGACCCAGGTCTCCTGTGTTGCAGGCAGATTCTTTATTGATGTTCAGTCAGTTCAGTAACAACAACAACAAAAAAAAATGATAGAAAAATGGCAGAAGAACTCAACAGACATTTCTCCAAAGAAGACATACCGTGGCCCGCAGGCACATGGAAAGATGCTCAACCTCTTCCAGCATCAGGGACATGGACATCGAAACCACAGGGAGCTGTCACCTCACGCCGTCAGAATGGCTGTCACGAAAAAGACACGACGACGAGTGCCGGTGAGGGTGTGGTGGAAAGAGACCGACCCTGTTGGTCGAAATGAAGGCGAGTCCGACTACTGTGGAGGCGCCTCAGAAAACTAAAAACGGGCCCGACTACTATGGAGGCGCCTCAGAAAACTAAAAACGGGCCCGACTACTGTGAAGGCGCCTCAGAAACTAAAAACGGGCCCGACTACTGTGGAGGCGCCTCAGAAAACTAAAAACGGGCCCGACTACTGTGAAGGCGCCTCAGAAACTAAAAACGGGCCCGACTACTGTGGAGGCGCCTCAGAAAACTAAAAACGGGTTTACTTGCCATAGGCTCTCACAATTCCACTTCTGAGTATATACCGAAAGGAAGTGAAAACAGCAATTCAGCAAGGTGTATGCAGCCTCATCTTTATCGAAGCACTGTTCACAGTTACCAGGATACAGATACAACCCAGGTGCCCATGAGCAGATGAGTGGATAACAAAGATATGATACATATACACAACGGAATATTTTTCAGCCGTGAGAAAACAAATATCCTCCCATGTGTGATAACATGGATGGGCCTTGCGTACATTATCCAAAGTGAGATGAGTCAGGCAAAGACAAGTGCTGTATGATGGTAGTACTGCTGCGTGGAACCTAAAAAACTAAATGTGTAAAAAACAGAAAGGTGTGATTACCAGAGGATGGAGGGGAGGGTAAGGGTGACGGTGTTTAAAGGTGCAAACTTGTAATGAGCACTAAATAAGCCATAGAAATCTAATGCATCTATATGATGAATGTGAACAGCAGTATTGTACTATACTTACATAGCTGATAATTACTTCATCAGCAGTCGTGTTGCTAAGTCACTTCAGTCGTGTCCGACTCTGTGTGACCCCATAGACGGCAGCCCACCAGGCTCCCCTGTCCCTGGGATTCTCCAGGCAAGAACACTGGAGTGGGTTGCCATTTCCTTCTCCAATGCGTGAAAGTGAAGTCGCTCAGTCGTGTCCGACCCTCAGCGACCCCACGGACTACAGCCCACCAGCCTCCTCCGTCCATGGGATTTTCTAGGCAAGAGTACTGGAGTGGCTTGCCATTGCCTTCTCTGCAGTCATGTTACAGAACACTAATCAAAGTAGCACTTGGCACACTCTAAACTCACGCAGTATTGCACACCAAATTTATTCAGATAGGTGAAGAGATGGGAGGACGGATTAATGGATAGGTCCACGGATAGATAGACACACATGTACAGATACATAGGTATGTAGGGTAGGTAGGTAGGTAGATAAATTGACTACCTTTCTACATGGAGACCCTGACCCTGGCCTGGCTAGTCTTGAGACTGCTCTTTTCCAGTGAGTCACTTCTTCACATCAGGTGACCAAAGTACTGGAGCTTCAGCATCGATCCTTCCAATGGATATTCAGGACTGATTTCCTTTAGGATGGACTAAGTATCTCTTTGCAGTCCAAGGGACTAGTTTTCATTAGATAAAAGGAAAATGTAAAGAATCCCTTATAATAACATGAAACATTCCTTCAGTAAAACTAAATAGTTCCTGAATGCTCACCAGGAAGGCCAGCAGAGCTATGCTAATAGCCTTGCAGTGCCATACGAAGTCACTCAGTTGTGTCCGATTGCGACCCCCTAAACTGTAGCCTGCCAGGCTCCTCTGTCCGTGGGATTCTCCAGGCAAGAAGACTGGAGTGGGTTGCCATGCCCTCCTCCAGGGGATCTTCCTGACCCAGGGATCGAACCCAGGATGTCTCCTACATTGTCAGGCAGATAATTTACAACAAGTGGCAGTTCTCAGTATTCTTTTCGGGGGTGAGGAGGTAAGGGGACAAGCATATTCCATCTTTCTGAGGTGCCTCAACCCAAAGATCACTAAAGTACCACCTCTTGGAGCAGGAGGTTGGGGTTAGTAGATGTGATCTGTTCTGTATAGAACTGACCAGCCGCATGCCTTACTGTAGAGCACGGGGAACTGTATTCAGTTCACTGTGATAACCCATAATGGAAAAGATTATAAGAACATACATGTATGCTTCTGTAACTGAATCACTTTACTATACAGCAGTAATTAACACATTAGAAATCAACTGTACCTCAATTTAAAAATTAAAAAAAAAAAGAATGGTTGCCCTTGGAGTCTTTCCCCAGCTGTCGCAGGAGGACTCCGGGGCAGCCGAGGCGGCCGTGGTTTTCCAGCCGCTTCGGGCAGCTAAGGCTGGGTGTCCGCCCCTCTCCTGGGCGCCCGCTCCAGGCGGCGGTGCGGGCTACCCACCGCCCCCCACGGCCCCTCTTCTCTGCTGGGTGGCCTGTATCTTGATTCAATCTCCCTCGCTGTTCGTCATAGGACACCCGTTTTGTGAGCTGGAAATAAGCCCGCCTCACCGACTGTAGCGCATCGGTTCCTCGAGGGGCCAGTTTGCAGGCCCGGGGTGAGGCCGCCCTGTCCCCAGCGCCCCGTCCCTCCTGGCGCGCCTGCGGCCAGAGCCGCGGAGAGGCCAGCTCCTGCCCTGCGGACACCGGCCTCCGCGCCTGCCAGCGGCCTCTCCACCTCCCGAGTCAGCTCAGCTCCCCGGGACAGCGCAGCCGCTGCCCACCGATGCTTGACGAGTGCCCACTGCCGTATTCTGAATGGGGAAGCTCCAGTGCTGCAAAAATTAGATAAATCTAAATGCCAGTTGTCAAGTCGTACTAAAGTATTGTTTGTTTCCCTTTTGTTGGCAGACTTGGTTTTTCTCGCCTTCAGTAATCTCACAGCGGTGGCAGGTCATTTTACAGAATAAGAACAACCATCATAATAACGAATATCACATTTCTTGGCTTTGCTAAAAGCACTTTACCTGAATTCCCACTCTATCAGAACTTGACCTGAAAAAGCTATTGAATCCCAGTGTCATTAACTTTTCTGTCTAAAGTCAAACTGTTGAGATCTAGAATTCGTAGATAAACTTCTTTATCCTCTTCCTGGTTTTTTCTTGTGTGTGTGTATTTGTATTGCTTGGTTTTCCATCCTCCTTATAAATTCTTCACTTACAATTGGAACTGCTTCAACTAGAAGCACTTGAGTTCCTCTGAACCTGAAACTCAGCTTATTTTTAAATTGAGAGTAATAGTAACACCATCCTCACAGGGTGATTATGAAGATCAAATTATGTAATCAGGGCACATTGGTTACAGTGGAGCCTGGCCCATTGTTGGCATCTTGTAATTTATGATTCTAGGTGATTCTAGATAGCATTTTCTATGACATACACGCCATGCTTTTAATTTTATGGTACAAACATAGGGAACCATTACCCCCACCCCCACCCCAGAACACTCGCAGACTTTGGAAACTTCTGTGGTATTTATGAACACTCTGCTGCTTTCAGAGGAAAGTGTCTGTCATGTAGCACTCGCTGAACACTCAGGCATTCAGCCAACTCTATAATTGCTGTTAATTCACTGTATCATTAACAGAATTAGTCATTGTTTCAGTTTAGACTGTGTTCAAATACAGTTTACTTCTAGACTGTGTGCTATATGAAAAATCAAATTGTCACTTCCAGCTAGCGATGATGAATACTTTGTTTTCGGTTGCATGTATGTTGAATTATTAATCTCTTAAGATAAATAACTGGCATTTCCTGTGTCTGCAAACATAAAATGTATTACTTTTTTTCCAAGGGATAAAAGAAGTCTGTATATCACTTTCATTTTACACTTAGCAAATGTGTAAATAGGCTACATCTTACAGAGTTGCCTCTGGTAAAGTGAGACCTATAAAAAATGTAAACCAAACACAAAGGGTGGCATGCTCCTTACATTTGTGTTTATGTCACTGTCTTTAATTGAGCAGCAACTGTCATGTGGTCGGTCAACTATTACACACTCTACGTGGACTCCATTAAGTATCTCAGCTGTTATGTTTGCAGTTAATTGTCATTATGTATGAGACACTCCTGCAGTTATAAAGCAGAAATGAATCATCTTGTCTTAGAAGTGTGGGATCGTTGGACATTTGTTAAATGATGTCTTCTCTGTGCAGTACCAATTAATAAATAACTGTTGTTGGATCAACATTGCCCCACATAACGGTTTTAAGCTCAGTCCCCAGGAAGGGCTGGTCCACTCTCTGATTTGGGAGGTGGGGGGTGATGCCCCTCGTGGGACGCTTTCAGTGGACCCCCGGTATCGTGTGTGTGCTCGATGCATGAGAAGGTGGGAATGTGTAAGTGGTGTTTGGGGCACAAGTTCCTGTTCAGATACTGGAGCATCTTCACTTCCCTCTCAACTGTTTGAGATTCAGTAGTTTTTGAATCCATATATGACTATATGACTGGAAAATTTGTCCAAGCCATGAAAACCCATTTGTAGGAAACTCAAGTGGCCAGCTTTTTTAAAACTTTCCTGTTTGAAAGGACTGTATTTCTTTTTTTCAATGCCCTTTTTAAATGAATTTTATTTAATTAATTTAAGTCATTTATTTTAATTAGAGGCTAATTGCCTTACAATATTGTGGTGGTTTTTGCCATATATTGACATGAATCCGCCATGGGCATACATGTGTCCCCCCTCCTGAACCCTCCTCCCACCTCCCACCTCCCTCCCCTCCCCATCCCACTGGTTTGTCCCAGAGCACCAGCTTTGAGTGCCGTGCTTCATGCATCAAACTTGCACTGGTCATCGAATTTACACGTTTCAATGCTGTTTTCTCA
This sequence comes from Moschus berezovskii, assembly GCF_049115385.1. NCBI lineage: Eukaryota > Metazoa > Chordata > Mammalia > Artiodactyla > Moschidae > Moschus > Moschus berezovskii. The sequence goes on from NC_142485.1 coordinate 3,158,918, forward strand.
TATCGTCCCACCCTCGCCGTCTCCCACAGAGTCCAAAAGTCTGTTCTTTACACCTGTGTCTCTTTTGCTGTCTTGCACACAGGGTCATCATTCCAGTCTTTCTAGATGCCATATATATGTATTAATATACTGTTTTGGTATTTCTCTTTCTGACTTAATTCATTCTGTATAATAGGCTTTTGTTTCATTCACCTCATTAGAACTGACTCAAATGTGTTCTTTTTATAGCTGAGTAATATTCCATTGTGTATATGTACCACAATTTCCTTATCCATTCATCTGCCAATGGACATCTAAAGCTATGCAAAGCAAGCCTTCAGACAGTTAAGTTGTACTTCTAGGAGTGTCCTGCTGCTAGTGTATTGTTGAATTTCTGTATTTTCCTTTTTAAAAAAACTGATTTGAGCTCTAAAACCTCTGTTTGAACATAAGTTGACCAAGAGGTAACTTTCCTGCCTTATATGTTGGTATATGTAATACTGGATGAATGCAAAACTAGAAAGTCAAGAGTAACAGGCAAGTTTGGCCTTGGAGTACAAAATGAAGCAGGGAAAAGGCTCACAGAGTTTTGCCAAGAGAATGACTGGTCATAGCAAACACCCAACAACACAAGAGATGACTCTACACATGGACACGCCAGATAGTCAGTACCCAAATCAGACTGATTATATTCTTTGCAGCCAAAGATGGAGAAACTCTATACAGTCAGCAAAAACAAAATCTGATGACTGTGGCTCAGGTAATCGGCTCTTTATTGCAAAATTCATACTTAAATGGAAAAAAGTAGGGAAAAACACTAGGCCATTCAGGTATGACCTACTACAAATCCCTTATGATTATACAGTGGAAGTGATGAATAGACTCAAGGGATTTGATCTGGTAAATAGGGTACCTGAGAACTACGGATGGAGGTTTGTAACACTGGACAGGAGGCAGAGACCAAAACCAGCCCAAGGAAAAAGAAGTGCAAGCAGGTGAAGTGGTTGTCTGGGGAGACTGCCCACATAGCTGAGAAAAGGAGAGGCGAAGGCAAGGGGGAATGGGAACGTTACACGAACTGAATGCAGAGTTCCAGAGAACAGCAGGGAGCGGGAAGAAGGCCTTCAGTACCGATGCAAAGAAATAGAGAAAACAGAGTGGGGAAGACTAGCGATCTCTTCAAGCAACTGGAGACATCGGGGGAGCATTTCATGAAGGATGGGCACGGTGAAGGACAGGAACGGCAAGGACCTAACTGGAGCAGAGCCGAGTAAGAAGAGGTGGCAAAAATACACAGGACTGAACAAAAAGTTCTCAGTGACCTGGATAGCCACGACGGTGTGGTCACTCACTTAGGGCCAGACGTCCTGGAGTATGAAGTCAAGTGGTCCTTAAGGGCATCACTGTGTACAAAATTGGTGGAGGTGACGGAATTCCAGCTGAGCTATTTAAAATTCTAAAAGGTGGTGCTGTTAAAGTGCTGCACTCAGTATGTGAGCAAATTTCGAAAACTCAGCAGTGGCCACAGGACTGGAAAAGGTCAGTTTTTTCACTCCAATCCCAAAGAAGGGCAATGCCAAAGAACGTGCAAACTGCTGTGCAGTTGTACTCATTTCACATGCTAGTAAGGCTATGCTCAAAATCCTTCAAACTGGGCTTCAGCAAGTATGTGAACTGAGAACTTCCAGATGTATAAGCTGGGTTTAGAAAAGGCAGAGAAACCAGAGATCAAATTGCCAACATTTGTTGGATCATAGAGAATGCAAGGAAATACCAGAAAAACATCTACTTCTGCTTCATTGACTACACGAACACCTTTGATTGTGCGGATCACAACAAACTGTGGAAAACTCTTAAAGAGATGGGAATACCAGACCACTTTACCTGCCTCCCGATAAATCTGTATGCAGGTCAAGAAGCAACCGTTAGAAGCAGCATGGAACAATGGACTGGTTCCACATTGGAAAAGGAGTATTCAAAGCTATGTATTGTCACCCTGCTTGTTTAACTTCTTTGGAGAATACATCATACAAAATGCTGGGCTGGATGAATCACAAGCTGAAATCAAGATTGCTGAGAGAAATATCAACAGCCTCGGATATTTAGACAAAACCACTCTAATGGCAGAAAGTGAAGAGAATCTAAGAGCCTCTTGATGAAAGTGAAAGAGGAGAGTGAAAAAGCTGGCTTAAAGCTCAACATTCAGAAAACTAAGATCATGGCATCCGGCCCCATCCCTTCGTGGCAAATAGATGGGGCAACAGTGGAGGCGGTGACAGATTTTGTTTTCTTAGGCTCCGAAATCATTGTGGATGGTGACTGCAGCCATAAAATGAAAAGACGCTTACTCCTTGGAAGAAAAGCTGTAACAAACCTAGACAGGTATTAAAAAGCAAAGACATCACTTTGCCAACAAAGGTTCTTACAGTCAAAGCTATGTTTATTCCAACAGTCATGAACGGATGTGAGTGCTGGACCATAAAGAAGGCTGAGCACTGAAGGATTGATGCTTTTGAATCGTGGGAGCTGGAGGAGACTTTTGAGAGTCCTTGGGACTGCACGGAAATCAAACCAGTTGATTCTAATGGAAATCAACCCTGATTATTCATTGGAAGGACTCTTGCCAAAGCTGAAGCTCCAGTACTTTGACCACTCGATGTGAAGAGCTGACTCACCGGAAAAGACCCTGATGCTGGGCAAGGTTGAGGGCAGGAGGAGAAGGGAACGACAGAGGATGAGATGGTTGGATGGCATCACCAACTCAATGGACATGAGTCTGAGCAAACTCTGGGAGATACTGGAGGAGAAAAGAGCCTGGAGTGTCATAGCCCATGAGGTCCAAGACTCGGACATGACTTAGTGACTAAACAACGGTAACAACAATATTGGGTTGACCGAAAACTTTGTTCAGGTTCAGGAAATGCCAGTTTAACTTCGTGGGTAACCCGACACAGTCTTCTCTCAAACTAGTGTTGTCTTCGTAAGCCCTTGAAGAAGCAAACGCAAACCACTCCATCAGCCCAGGCACATGAGATTTCTGCGGAAAAATCCTGTACCCTGAGAAAGAGCTCACACTCAGCGACTCTGTCTACACTGAGACACAATCCTGCCACAAAGGAGGATCCGCTGGAAACCATTACGGAAGCTTGAGACAGCAGAACGGGTCAAAAGAGACACGGTCACTGTTTCGGGAATACAGGTGGGAAAGGAAGCACAGTGAGAGAGAAAGCCACTAGCAGAAAAGAACACGCACGTGCGAAGAACCAAACTGAGCCTGAGGCAGCGTGTGTTCCGGAAATGTCCTGTGCACACTCATATTTACCAGAAGGAGTCTAACGACTGGTCCCTAGTCCCGTCTTCGCGGGCATCCTGTCTTGCCGGAGGCGGGAGTGATCGATCGCTGTGTGGTTGGAATGGGCCCTGGGAACTGAGCAGGGAGCCCCAACTTGCTGAGCAGGACAGGGGAAGGGGTCTAGTCGTGTATGTTTCCACGTCTACACTTACAAGGAACTGAGAAGGACTTTCTTAAACTTCAGTGTCCATGCTATGAAGTTTCTTTTTTTTTTTTTTTTTAATCATTTAAATTGTACTTGAAGCTCTCAGAAAGTTGCTCGGGTCCACAAGCAAATGGAACATGCTCTGGGGTCATCGTCACGCACCACGGTTTCCAGTTAACGTTTCATTTGCATCCTCTTACTGCCACTTAGTCAAGGTGGGATCTGTTTCCGGGTTCTTGCTTAAACTGTGGGAGGGGTTCTCTTTTGTGTCGCTGATGTTTGTTACTTCAGTCTTAAGGACGCGCGCTCCCCCTCACTTACAGTGGGTTTTTGCGGGTTTGGTTTTGCCGCCGACACTCTGGTCTTAGGGTATGGTCATTGTCGGGACAGCACTCTTGAGTCGGTTTTTGAGGGGAGAGCACTAGAGATGTCAAGGAGGGTGGTACAACCGACATTTGTTAATGTAACAGGCTGTTCAGATGAACACTTTCACCGTGAGCCTCTGGCCAACACCCACCTGAATGATGCTGACCCTGCTATGTTTGGACCTTCTTCATATGGTTCACTGATTTATGGCACAGAGGCTCCAAATATTTCCTCTCTGGGTCTCCATGGAAAAGTCTTTTTAGGAGGAATGTGCTTCTCACTGATCTCAGACTTCCTCAGTAAAATCACAGTGCCATTTATCTCCTGATCAAAAAAATGTTTGAAAAATGGAAGCTAAAAATAGAGGTTATTCCTGAAATCTTATTTGAATTGATCCTTTTTACTGTCATAATCAGCTTTCCAGCTCTGAAGAATTTGTTTGCTTTACAGTAGTTTTCTAAATTATGTGTAGAATCTGCTGGTCAGAAATATTGGGTTGGCCAAAAAGTTTGGTCAGGTTTTTTTGTTTGCTGCTTCCCAGGTGGCTCAGTGAGTAAAGAATCCACCTGCAGTGCAGGAGACGCAGGTTCGACCCTTGGGTCAGGAAGATCCCCTGGTGGAGGGCATGGCGACCCACTCCAGTGCTCTTGCCTGGAGCACCCATGGACAGAGGGGACTGGAGGGGGTCAAAAAGAGCAGACCTGACTGAAGCAACTGAGCGCGCGCGCACACACACGGAAACCTGAATTAACTCTTTGGCCAAACCAACACCTTCTTGAAATGCTTTCTTCACCTCTCGCCCTGTTCAGAACAGCTGTCCGTCTGTGCATGGACTGTTGTCTCTGCTCTGGAGCCCGTGGTGGGAGAGAGACCACATGTTTAAAGTTCAGGAGGTGGAAGATTATTGCACAAACACATGATGCTGCGATGCTCCTGAGATCCTGGAGGGGTGCAGAGCTCAGACAGCTCCTCCTGCTGCCGGGGGCCGGGCCTGGGCTGAGGACTCGCCTTCAACCGCAGTCATCACAGAGGATAACCAAGGGGATAGCTGGTTATTTCCCTATTTTTCACATGAGGAAACTGAACCCCAGAGATGCTACATTGACCTGTAGGATTCCAGCCCGAGTCCTCACGCCCAAAACCATATATTCTTTCAAAATTGTTTTGCAGTGTTGAGTAGAATACTACTCAGCGGTAAAAACAACCGACTCCTGATATATCCAGTAACTTAGATGGGCCTCAAGAGCATTATGCTGAAAAGACCCCGCTTCAGAACGTGGCACCCTGTGTGATTCCGCTCATAGCATGTTCTTGAAGTGACAGATTTGTGGAGATGAGGGGCAGAGTCGTCTTGTTGAGAATTCAGAAGGGAGGAAAGTGGGGTCACTGTGGACATTGAAGGGTCTCACAAAGGACGTCTGTGATGGACTGTTTGTTCTGTGTCTTGACCGTGGTGGCAGCCACACAAATCTACAGGTGATAAAGCCCACAGAAACACATTTCCATGAGTGCGTGTAATGCTGGGATGCCTGGGAGAGGTCAGTGACGGGGTCAGGGTCAGTTTCCTGTGATTTGACACTGTCGTTAGGCGAGATGTTACTCCTGGGGGGGACGTAGGGAGGAGGTATGTGATCTGTCTGTATTGTTTCTTAAAACTGCCTGTGAATCTGTCGTTGCCTCAGAATTAAGTTTAAAAAATAATAAAAGAGGCGTTGAGGCTGATCAGGAGAGTGTGGACTTTAGGTCAACAAAGTTTTAAAATTCCGGGTCCATTTCTCCATCCTGAAAGGACGTTGCGGTTGAGCCGTCGAGAAGAAAAACTACCATGTCCACTGCTTTGGCAAAACCTCAGATGCGTGGCCTCCTGGCCAAACGTCTGCGATTTCATATTGTTGGAGCATTCATGGTCTCCCTGGGGTTTGCAACTTTCTATAAGTTTGCTGTAGCTGAACAAAGAAAGAAGGCATATGCAGATTTCTACAGAAATTATGATTCCATGAAAGATTTTGAGGAGATGAGGAAGGCTGGTATCTTTCAGAGTGCAAAGTGATTTGGAATACAAAGAATTTCTTTGGGTTGAGTTCCATGGAAGTTTGTTACTTTCCTGTGTTCCTGAACTATGAAACTATGACTATCTGGGGTGAGAAATAGTCTCTCAATAAATAAACAATTAACAAATACTGTGGACAAAAAAATAAAATAAAATAAAGTAAAATTCCGGCTCCACCACTCACCAGCTATGCGGCCGTGAGTCAGTTCTTTAACCTCTGTCCCTGCCTCTTTTTTTTTAACCACAGTGAGTTTAATTTTGTCATCTCATAAATAGGAAACATGTTTTGTTAAAAAATTAATAAAAGGTTTTCTTTCCATAAACCCTTCGGATTTACTCTCTTAACCTGCACGTGTAACATACAGCCGTTCTTTATGTCTGTCATGTTCAATGTCAGATCCTTGTTGCTGCGGTTCAGTTGCTAAGACGTGTCCTATTCTTGGCGACCCCAGGACTGCAGCAGGCCAGGCTTCCCTGCCCTTCACTGCTTGTTTATCTTATAACTGTGTATCTTTTAACTGCCTTCATCCTGTCCCCTCTCTGCCCACAAATCTGATCTTCCTCTGAGCTTGGTTCTGAAGTAGAATTGGCCTTCAACACTGTTAGTTCCTAAGACACGACGTAGTGAGTCGATACTTCTGTGCAGTTCAGAACGATCACCACGCTTAGCCCAGTGACAGTGCGTCACCCTCCGAGGATGCTGCCGAGCGATTGACGGTATTCCCCCCTCTCTGCGCTTCACACCCGTGACGCGGTTACTTTGTAACTGCGAGTTTGGCCTCTTGGTCTCTCTTGCCCCTCCCCGCCAGCCTCCCTGTGGCAGCCACCTGTTCCACCTGTGACTGTTTCTGCTCGGTTTTTTCACTTGTTTTGTTTTTCAGATTCCACGTGTAAGGAACATCGTACAGGATTTGTCTTTCTCTGTCTGACTGACGTCACGTAGCATCAAACCCTCCAGGTCCTTTTGTGTTGCTGCAGATGGCAAGATTTCAGGCTTTTTTATGGCTGAGTGCTATTTGAGCAAACTCTGAGAGATGGTGAAGGACAGGGAAGCCTGGCGTGCTGCAGCCCACGGGGTTGCAAGAGCTGGACACGACTGAGCGACTGAACAACAGTATTCCATCGTGTGTGTGTACACGACATCTTTATCCATTCACTTCTTGATGGAGAGTTTCACTGCTTCCATGTCTCGACTGTTCTAACACTTTCATGAGCTCACGGGTACATGCGTCTTTTCAAGTTAGTGTTTTCATCTTCTTCGGACAATACCCAGGAGTGGAGTTGCTGGGTCGTGTGATAAGCATGTAAATTAGTGCAGCAGCAATGCCAAACAGTATAAGGATTCCTCAGTTTCTTTATTTAAAAAAGGTTTTTTAAATTTTATTCAGAGAGCACTGACATAGAACATGGCGTTCGTTTCAGGTGTATGGCGCAGTGATTTGATATATGATCATATTTTTAGTAAGTATCACAGTAAGTTTAGTTAGCATCTGTCATCTCTCACCGTTTATTTTTACAGTGAGCACAGTAATAATACTTCCCTCCTTTAGTTGTTTTGATGATTAACTGGCCCAGAGTAGTCCATAATATCTGATAGGGTTTTCTTTCTAATTGATTTACAGTGTTGTGTTAGTTTCAGGTCTACAGCAAAGCGATTCCATTATACGCACACATATATCCATTTAAGGGCTTCCCTGGTGGCTCAGAGGTTAAAGCGTCTGCCTCCCATGCGGGAGACCCGGGTTCGATCCCTGGGTCGGGAAGATCCCCTGGAGAAGGAAATGGTAACCCACTGCAGTATTCTTGCCTGGAGAATCCCATGGACAGAGAAGCCTGGTAGGCTGCAGTCCACGGGGTCGCAAAGAGTCGGACACGACTGAGCGACTGAACGGAACGGAACGGAATAACCCCATATAAGTTAATATTGAGTAGAGTTCCTTGTACTATAGGGTAGGAGTTGGGATTAACGTTTACCCACCTTGATACAAAAAATAGGCAACCAACGAGGATCTACTATACAGCACAGGAAACTCGACTCAGATGGGTTTTTAAAATACTGTGTTACATACAAAAGCCACTCATCATTTACACTGGATCATAGAAATACTGTCTTTTCATCTACCCTTAAAGGGCCAGGTACTCTCACGTCTCTGCAGATTTTGACATCACAGGTATTCTTTATTAACTTCTGCCCACTTCTTCCTACTTTCATGGGACTTACTCCATTCTTTTTTCTTCCTTAGTTGTTTCCTTAGCTCATTAATGTCTTTCTTCCTTTTTAATATGTGCACTTAAAACTGTAGATTTCTCTTTTACAACTATCTTAGCCGAATCACAGATTCTGGTATTGATAAGCCAGCATTTTTATTGTCACTCAGTTATAATCATAGCTGATTTTTTTTTCTTTGATCCAAGACTTATTTGAAAATAGGTTTTTTTAGTTTGCAGTCCTATGATGGGAGATCTTTATGGTCTTAGTAATCTTTTGAAGTTTATTAAGCTTTCTTTGTGGCTCAGCATGTGATCAGTTTTTAATAAATATTTCTTATGTGCTTATAAGTGAAATCATACAGAATGTCCCTTTCTGAAACTCGATCTTTTTTCACTCAGCATAATTCTCTTGCAGTCGATCTAAGTTGTTGTGTGTGGTTGTTTTTATTGTTGAGTAGTAAGTATTCCGTGAGGGCTTCCCACATGGCTCAGTGGTAAAGAACCCACCTTCAGTGCAGGAGACACTAGAGAGTCGGGTTCAATCCCTGGGTCAGGAGGATCCCCTGGAGGAGGGCATGGCAGCCCACTCCGGTATTCACGCCTGGAGAATCTCATGGACAGAGGAGCCTGGTGGGCTACAGTCCACAGGGTCACAAAGAGTCAGACATGACTGAGTGACTAAAGAACAGCAACAGTATTCCGTGATGTGGACGCACCAGTTTGTTTAACTGTTAACCCACTGAAGGACAAATGGATTCTTTCTCGTTTTTAGTTATTAAAAATGAAGCTGCTATGAACATTTCTGTATGCTTGTGTGAGCATAGTTTTTATTTCTTTGGGATGAACGTCCAAGAGCGCAATTGCTGAGATGTCTGGTGAGCTCGTATTCAGCTTCATAAGAAGCTGCCAGCCTTCCTTCCAGAGCAGCTGCGCCATTTGACATTCGTGCCAGCAGTGACCCGCTTTCTCTGCACGCATCTCGCTGACATTTAGCGAATCACCATGCTTTACTGTACCATCCACAGGGTGTAGTGCTGCCTCCCCGAGCCTTTCGGTTGCATTTCCTTAGTTGCTAATGACGCTGAACGCTTTTTCCTGTGATTATTTGTTGGGAATGGAATTTCATTTTCATTCAGTCCCTTGGTTTTATTAATTTGGTTTTCCATATTTTCAGCATCCTTGCTACGTTTTGGTCTTGTTGACCAAACGTGCTTCAGTGAAAATGTCCCTCTGTGACTATAGATGTATCACTTTCTCTGCATAATTCTGCCAACTTGTGCTTTTTGTATTTTGCGCTGTGTTAGGTGGAGCACACTCAGAATTGTTCCGTTTTCCTGATGAATTATTCATTTCTTCATAATGCACTTGTTCCCTTTTTTCATTTTTGCCCTAAATATATATTTGTATGCTTTTCCTTAATCATATATTTGATCTGATAGTGATGGAGTCATTTAAGCCCCTTTTTAGTTGGTGTTTGCATAGCCTGTGTGCTCAGAATTGAGCATTCTCAGGGGAGGCACTTTTCTTCCAGTTTCAGTGCCGGTAACTCCATCTCCAGGTTTTCTCCAGCACACAGCACGTGTCTTAGCTCTCTCTCTCCCATAAGGCATTATCTTTTCAGCTTCAGACATTTGCTAAACAGCCAATCTGATGTTTTGGACCCTGGAAGCCCTGCTGGAGTGAGTGATGGCACCTACAAAGACCTGCAGTGTGTATTTCTTGGTTCAGAGTCATTTTGAACTTAGGGTGCCAGAAGGACTGGTCTTGAGAACACCAAGATTTTTAAAAAATATTTCAGCTTATAAATTTGAGACCATTTATTAACACGATGTTAATAAATAGCATTCAAATCTCATTGTTGCTTACATAAGACTTTTGTAAAACAGAATTCTATCAGTTATAAAACTGATAAGTTTTCCAACTGAAGTTCTTTAAAAATGTTTCTAAGCATGTTTCAAAATTATGCCTAAGCAAAGTACAGCGGTAATCTAGCTATTACAGGTAGGCTGCACTCACAGTACATTCAGAACACAGAAGTTGAGGAGGAAGATGTGTGTATACTGTAACTAGTATAGCCTGTCCATAAACTAAGTGCATTATTTACATACGTGCTCTAGTTCATGGTTTTAAATTGTAACATAGAATAATATTCGTTTCCTTTTTGTAGTATTGCCATGTTTGTTTTAAATTTTCTGAATGTACAAAATCCTTCAAATAATTGGAATCTAAGAAAAATCTCCTTTAAGGTTTTTACTTGTGAACATTTCCTTCTTTGAACTTTTTTTAGAGCCTTGAGTTAGTTTTCCCCTTACAAGCATTCCTGCTGTTGTACCAAAAATAAACGCAATCCCCAGAACATTCGTTAAATGATTAGACTTTCGTTAAACGATTAGAATTCATCAGAAGCAGAATGTCATGACCTTGCCACTGGAGTTTAGTCCTCTGTGCCCAGCATGACAAGTTCTGAAATAAAGATTTTGTTTATTGATTACTCCTTGTGTGCCAAAGGAACAATTAAGTATCTGTTGCTGTTTAGTTGCTAAGTCGTGTCTGACTCTTTGTGACCCCGTGGACGCCAGCACGCCAGGCTCCTTTGTCCTCCACCATCTCGGACTTGCTCAGATTCATGTGCACTGAGTCAGTGATGCTGACTAACCATCCATCCTCTGCCACCCCTTCTCCTTTTGCCTTTTAATCTTTACCAGCATCAAGGTCTTTTCCAGTGAATTGGCTCTAAGCATCAGGTGACCAAAGTATTGGAGTTTCAGCTTCAGCATCAGTCCTTCCAATGAATATTCAGGGTTGATTTCCTTTAGGACTAACTGGTTTGATCCCCTTGCAGTCCAAGGGACTCTCAAGAGTCTTCTCCAACATCACAGTTCAAAAGCATCGATTCTTTGGCATTCAGCCTTCTTTGTGGTCCTCCTCTCATATCCATACATTACTTCTAATACACTGTCTAGGGTGGTCATAACTTTCCTTTCAAAGAGCAAGTGTCTTTTAATGTCACGGCTGCAGTCACCATCTGCACTGATTTTGGAGCCCAAGAAAATAAAGTCTCTCACTGTTTCTATTGTTTCCCGATCTACTTGCCATGAAGTGATGGGACCAGATGCCATGAGTTAGTTTTTTGAATGTTGAGTTTTAAGCCAACTTTTTCACTCTTCTCTTTCAGCCTCATCAAGAAGCTCTTTAGTTCCTCTGCTGTTAGAGTGGTGTCATCTGCATAGCTGAGATTATTGATATTTCTCCCGGCAATTGTGATTCCAGCTTGTGAATCATCCAGCCTGGCATTTCGCATGACATACACTGCATATAAGTTAAATAAGCAGGGTGTCACACTTCTTTCCCAATTTTGAACCAGTCAATTGTCCCATATCTGGTTCTAATTGTTGCTTCTTGACCCGCATACATGTTTCTCAGAAGACAGGTAAGATGGTCTGGTATTCCCTTCTCTTTAAAAATTTTCCACAGTTTGTTGTGATCCACACAGTCAGAATCTTTAGAGTAGTCAGTGAAGCCGAAATAGATGTTTTCCTGGAATTCCCTTGCTTTCTCCATGATCCAGCCAATGACCCTTGGATTATTTTGTCTAGTAAAAGGTGTGTCTATGAGTCAGGGTGGCCATCATCAAGTAGTCTCCAAGCAATAGATGCTTAAGAGGATGTGGAGGAAAGGAGCCCTCCTACACTGTTGGCAGAAATGCAGTTTGATCCAACCACTGTGGAGAATACAATGGAGGTTCTTAAAGAGGGATCCCACTCCTGAGTATGTATCTGGAGAAAACCATAATATGAAAACATTCATGCACCCCAGTGTTCATAACAGCACTGTTTACAATAGCCTGGACATGGAGGCAACCTCAGTGTCTAGTGTGTGTGTATGTGTGTGTGCGTGCTCAGTTGTGTCCAACTGTTTGCAACCCCATGGACTACTGCCCACCAGAATCCTCTGTCCATGGAATTTTCCGGGCAAGAATAATCAAACAGGTTGCTGTTTCCTTTGCCAAAATGCCCAGAGAAATAGATAAAGAAGATGTGGTATATACACACACAATGGAATATTTTTCAGCCGTATAAAAGAATGAAATAATGCCATGTGCAGCTATATAGATGGATGTAGAGATTATCATAGTAAATGAAATAAGTCAAAGACATATCAGATGATATCACTTATATGTAGAATCTAGAAAAACCGGTACAAATGAACTTATTTATAAAACAGAAGTAGATTTACAGACATAGAAAAAAACTTATGGCCACCAAAGTGGATAGAGGGTGAGGGGAAGGATAAATTAGGAGATTGAAACTAACTTACACAAGCTCACCAACAAGGATCTGCTGTACAGCACAGGGAACTCAGTACTCTGTGACAGCCTGTATGAGTAAAGACCCTGAAAGAGAATGAATGCTCGGATACGTATCACTGAATGACTTGGCTTACACCTGAAACCAACACAACATTATAAATCAACTGTACCCCCAACGAAACTTTTAAAGTTGAAGATAAGTCAGTGGCGTGTCTGTTTACGTCAGCTCTGCACTGTCTTCCAGGTGACCTTCCGCACCAGGATCTACCACTGTAACATCAACAGCCAAGGCGTGATCTGCCTGGACATCTTGAAGGACAACTGGAGTCCAGCCCTCACCATCTCCAAAGTGCTCCTGTCCATCTGCTCCCTCCTGACAGACTGCAACCCCGGTAAGACCCCCGGCCAGCGGAGGGCTGGGGCTGCGCCAGGCTGCCACGTCAGCCCGCGGCTCTCTGCCACCAGGACCACCACTGACACGGCCACTTCTATTATTATTGATTTTAAATTTCCAACATTTGTAACTCCCTTCTTTTTCAGTTCAGTTCAGTCATTAGTCTTTTTAAAACCTGTTATTTGCCAAAAAGGAGAAAGCACAGTGTGTAATCAGAGTGAGTGAAAAATCATTTTAGATGGGGAGGTGCATGTAAAGGATGCCTTACATTCTGCTGCCAAATCATAATAGGAATTCAAATTGAATAGCCTAATCTTTAATTAGATGCCCACCAGAAGATGCTCGTTTGAGAGATGAGGACTATTAAAATCCGACAGCCCCTCAGGCAGCACCACAGAGAGGTCACCGTTTGGCATTTTCATAACCGTGCATCCTTACCAGCCGTTAGGGCTGAAAAGCTCTTGAGCTCGGAAACACCGAGAAAGGCAGCAGGGAAACGCAGCTTCCCAGGGACACTGAGAGGAGCCGTGGCCAAGCCCTGGGCCTGCTGGTGTGCTTCCTGCCAGGAGTTCCTCCTCCAGGGGTCTTCTGGGTGTGCGAGTACACAGCTTTGAATGGCCACTTCTAGCTGAAAGACAAGCCAACTGCCAATAGTTTACATATTTGGGGATTTGGGGGGGAAATAACAGAAGTCCAAAGGCTTTTCATTGGGGTTTTCATCGATGTTCTCAGTGAGAAGTTCTTCTTTCGGTGTTTAATTAATACTCTAAGATTTTTTGAGATTCCATCATCCATGTTCAGGAAATGAACTCACTAGATAAGCAAAGTTTCAGACAAGAGAGAAATGCCAAGTGGGAACTCGGGTCTCTCTTAGGACCTGGGCTGGTTAATAAAACATGTAGAAATTGTCATCTTTTCCATCTTTGTATGTCTGTTGTGTTTCAGTAGTCAAAACTTATTTTTAATGAAGACATTTAAAAACATTTAGCTAAATTGTGATATATGTGAACTATATATAACAAATCAATGTTCTTAACACCAAGAAACTAAAATATAAGTGTGCAAGATTATAAAATGTTTTTTAGTTAATTTATACCAAATGCCAGATTGTGTAGTTCATCCGTGATGCACTAATTTAAGACTGAACATATACTTTGTTCTTTCAATCTCACTATTCCTGTTTCAATCCCATTTGTTGTTATGATGGTGTGTAACCTCATTTGGAGGTTGTGTCATCAAAACACTTTTCTTGTGTGTGATATTTCCTTTGGGAAATGTTGCACCACGGGACTACAATCTGCCTCCCCACTTCCCAGAAAGTAATTCTGGGCTTTGCTGATACTTGGAGGGCAGTGTTCTTTAGATAAAAAAATTATTTTGAGAGGTAAGTCACTTACTTAAAAAACTTCTGGTGTCAAGTTATTATGCTGTACACCTTAAACTCAGTTTTGTGTGTCAGTTACATCTCAGGGGAAAAAAGAAAGCAAAATAAATTTTTGAGACTCTACCATCTATGAGGCAGTTTTGACCACAAGGCAAATTTCTTATACATGGAATAAGCTGTCAGATCACACTTAGGACACTTGGTGCCAAGAGACAGCCTTACCCTAGTGGGAACCAAGTTAATGGAAATGGACCCGTCACCCTGACTGTTCTCCTGCGTTCCAGAACAACCTTCTCTCAGCAACCGAAAGGTTTCTGTTCCATAAATTAGTTTCCTTTTTCTGTGTCGCAGGAAATTACAGATATATTCCGCAAAAAAAAACTATATATATATATATATATGCTGCTGCTGCTGCTAAGTCACTTCAGTCATGTCCGACTCTGTGTGACCCCATAGACGGAAGCCCACCAGGCTCCCCCGTCCCCGGGATTCTCCAGGCAAGAACACTGGAGTGGGTTGCCATTTCCTTCTCCAATGTGTGAAAGTGAAAAGTGAAAGTGAAGTCGCTCAGTCGTGTCCGACCCTTAGCGACCCCATGGACTATAGCCTACCAGGCTCCTCCATCCATGGGATTTTCTACACACATATAAAAATCATCCTTGGTGGAAACAAAATCAAATAAACAAATAGATTTTGAAGATCATGCTATGAATATTAAGAAAAAGCCTAAAGCTAACAATGTTCCTTAAGTTTCACCTACTACAGATGGCTTGTCTGGTATCATAATAGAATCCTATCTGTAAAATACATGGTAACAAACTAAATATTCATCCTTTAACTCATAAAAAAGATTTCTAATTGGTACATCATTATATGTATGTTTATGTTCACACTTCTAGAGTCTTAAAAAGAAGTTACCCAAAACAAGTAAAAATGTCCATTGTTTTTGTTCAGTGGGTTTATTTCACATTGTTTTCTGGTACCCTTCCCTCCATTCTCTGTCAATTTTTCTCTCTAGATTTATGTTGAACTTCAATCTGGCCTATTTTCCTGTGATTACAAATGTAGGTTTACTAGAGTATGAATAAAGACTTTCCTGCACTGAATCTGTGCAGCTGTTTTCACACCAGAAATGCTGTCAGCTCAGAAGTAGGTTTTGCATAAAGATACAGGTTTAACCAACTTTGTGAGGGCTGTCACTCTTGTTCCTACATAATCTGGGGCGGGGGGTCTTCTTTTTTCATACTTTTCTCTTAATTTATATTTATCTCTTCCAAGAATTTGGCCCATTCAAAGCAAATGTTTCAGGGTAAGGCTACACATCCTGTCCTGCTTGACAGTGAGAGTCAGCAAATATAGATTTCAAAACCAGCTCCACTGTTTATTACTGGTGTGACCTTGTACCAGCCATTTAACTTTGCTCAGCTTCCCTTTCTTGTATAAAACAGAGGTTATCCTCAGCTGAGTCACAGGATTCCTGTGAGTTTAAAAGGAGATGATGTATGGGAACCCGTTATAAACAGCACTGGGTTGCTGCCGATGTTGTTTCCCAGAGTATTTAGGACTCCAGATGTACATACATTAGATGGGATCGTGCCCAGGAGGCTGCATTTAGCCGAGAGAAGGGAGAATTGAAGACTCTCTCGCCCGCCACCTCCTCGGCAACTGACACGTTGGGATTTTTCATCCGAAGAAAGCCTAGTCCCGAATTCCTGTGTCCATAAACGGAACGCTGTGTGATAGGAGTGCTGAGACCCCTTGTCTCTTGGGAAGGATCGCTCAGGGGGCAGCGTCCAACAGCGCGCAGGCCGTCGAGGGAGCCCCGGGCTGTGGTGGGGGTCTCCCTGCAGGCCTCCGCAGGCTGGCCACGCTTCGCAGGGGGCCCCTGCTTGCCCAGGCAGGGCTGGCCCCCGGCGGATGGCCATGACCGCTGCCGGGGACAGAGATCCTCAGCGATGGAGGCCAAGAAGCACGAAGGTCCGCAGTCCCAGTGTGGGGGGCTCGGTTTCCATCCCTGACGAGGAACAGCTCCTCTGCTGCGACTAAAGATCCCTCATGCTGCAGCTAAGACCAGTGCAGCCGAAATAAATAAGTACGTGTTTTTGATAAAAACAAAGGTCAGCACCAGCCTCCCGGCTCCCCTGAGGGCGGTCCTGCTCAGTGAGCAAGGGGTCATCCAGGAGTCGCTGAAGTTTGCAGTTCTAAACATATTTCCATTTTTTCAGGGAACGCTCCTATTTGTAGACACTGTCTTCTCAAGCATATGTAACATTCACGCTCTCTTCTACTTAATTTCATCTTTTAATGTTTGTTTTTGCTGTTTTGTGGCTTTTTTCAAACGCTCGGCTGTTTTAGCATATTCTTTATATGAAATCTATTTGTTATTTAAAATCTGCCTGTGTAATGGTCTTCAGGCCTATAAATATTAATAGCGGGTGCTTTCCCTCACACAAAATAACTATCCTGAGGACACTGGCAATTATGAAATAAAAAACGGACAACGGTTTCCTGTCCCAGGGGCTTTATTCACAGAGTACTGTCCAGTAATGTCTTCTTCATAAGTCTTCTCATCATCGGGCATCGTTTGGTTAACCTCAGTTCTCCTTTCTGCTCCGCTCCTGTTGCTTCTGAAAGGGTTATGAACTTGTTTGATTCTTCCGTTGTTGCTGTTGTTTTTCCCTAAGTGCTGAAATGGGAGATGCTGGCATTTCATAATATGGGGAAATTTTGGAAAGACAGCTTGGTGGCTATAAACTTTTTTGGGCCACACTCTCAGTTCATTTGTACCTAAGCCTCTATTTCTGTGGCATGTTCTTACTAGAACCATCCAGGCCTCTTGTTGCTCTAAATTTCTGCTTAGCTGCTAAGCTTTCTCCTTGATTCCGACTGTGAGCATCAGATCACTGACCCCTCTCTGCCTCAGTCTTCTTGTCTGTAAAATAGGCTTAATGATAGTGCCTGCCTCAGGAGATGTCATGAGATTCTTGTCCTCTGATGGAGTTGTTTGCTTCATAATGTGATTTTGATGCTGCATTGTGAAAAAAATTCCCCCCAAGATATATGGCTCTTAGGAGATAATCAGAAATTGGAAAACAGAGTATTTGATACTGAGGAATTGTTGCCAGAAATTTTTAGGCATAAGAAAATGAAATGGTGATTATGAATTTCTATACATGCTTTCCTTTTAAAGATTCATACTGAGTTCTTTGCAAATGCACCCTGTATTTCATCTGCGGTCACCTGCTTCAGACTATAGGCTGCCTGTGGAGAGCCTGGACAGCAGGGCCCCGCATCCATAACCAGCCATGACGTCCTCGTCCTCCACTTCTCCAGCAGGCAGAGCTGCCCCGGCCAGGCCTCTAAAGGTGCTCTGCGGGCACCCACAAACGTCACACTCACCCCCTCCCCCATCACCTCCCAAATAAGAATCTGGGGTTGGTTACTCCCAGTCTTTGATTTATGCAGATCTTTATTAGAACAACAAGTAGATCTAAGAACGGCAGCTGATTAACCCTCTGTCCTAACACAGTGAGGAAGCTGAGGGTGTGCACAGCTGCAGCGTCGTTGGTGGGAGCTCTGGTCCTTTCAGATGGATTCAGTGGAGGCAGGAACCTCTCCCTGTGGCCTGTCCATGGTGTTCAAAAGCACCCCTTCCCCAGCATGTCTGCGCTTGGTTTCAGATCTCTCACACACTGTTTAAACAACAAATACAATCCTTATCCACCAGTTGGCTCAGATATCTTAACTTTGATCGTTACTAATCGCTTGTCTTTGACCTGGTTACGGTTCATAGTAAATGGTATTGCTATTAAATATTTAAAAATTTTAGTTGCTAGTGACTGCTCAGTGGTGGGGACCATAAAACAGGATTAATTATTTTTACACAGAGATGTTTATGTGATTATTTACACTAAGGTGGTGAGCTCTTAGACTGATGAAAGCTACATAAATGGAATTTAAGAGGATTCCATTGCTTACGAAAGCAACACAAACCTTTCTACTCCTGCACTTGAGAACTGGAAGACAATAATTTATTTCACTGAAATTTAGAGAAAACTGCAAAAGTGATAACTACCTATTTTCAAAGCAGGCTATCTTAGCAGGAATGTCAAAAAGAAACATTGATTTTTCTAAAACAGACATTACAGATAGCTGTGTAGACATCAGATTTCTTCTGATGCCTTTGACTTTTTATTCAAATGAGAAACTTAAAAAGTAGACAGACATGGTGCAACATACAGCTAACTTCAAGCTATTTTCTTTGTGAAAATTTGGCTTCCCTTTGAGAATATGACATGCTGAATTCCAAGTCATTCTAATCAGGACTTCCAAATATGGATATAGATAGTCTATAATTTGCAGTCATTTATCTTCTCAGACACCTTATACAAGAAAAACAAAGCTGTAGCTGTATGTAGTTAAATCAGTCTACCTGGTATTTTAAATACCAGGAGAGTAAATAAAATCCACAAAATGTACTGTGTGCAGGGCCTTGGTTCTGGCTCAGGAGTCGCTGCTGCCTCCTGGGGACCCTGCTCCCGTGGCGCCCATAGGCTTACTCAGGTCAGATTGGAAACATGCTGTGTAGGGTGTGGAGGCTCTAGAAAAACTGAGGCTTCATTGAAAAGGATGAAAAAAATCAGGGAATATGCATCCTTAAAGAAAATAGTTGTGTGAATTAAGGAAGTTTCACAGAAATTATCCCATATCATCATAAATTAGACTTAAAAAAACAGAAAATAGCAATTCTGAGATATTCACCTTGATCTATATATTTATAAATGTGACATTTAAGTGCTATTAAAAGGATTGTTTCCCTACTTTGTCATTCTGTAGAAAGGCAGCCTTTATAGTTGTCTTACAAGGTATTTTGGTATTTAGTAATGAAACTGAAAGATCTAGTTGGGTGTAGCATTTTGTCCAAGAATGATTTTCGAGGAAATACAGAACAACAGAGGAGAGTTTAAATTACCTAACCGTGGGTCTAGACTTCGGATTGCCATGCCGTGAAACAAGTGAAAAGGATTCGTCTTTGGGGCAGAGTTGGCAGGAAAGGCCTGGGGGCTTCAACCTGTAGGTGAGAGGCGAAGGCACAGCGTGCTCACCTGCCTTGAGTGTTTCCCCTTGGTGTAAGCGAGTGTTTATCTAACACAGCCATCTCTTTGCTGTCTTCCCTGAACAGCCAAAGTGCCTAGGTTAAAAAGAACATTAGCTGTTCATTATTTTTTGATAGATCATTGTCCAAAAATGCTAACCTTCCAAAGCTTTGTTGCTTTCCTAGTTAAATCCATTGCCTTAGTAGGTCTGGTTCTTTTAAAATGGCAAAAACTAGACTTTACCGTATTTGTTGATACATGGGAAGCGCTGAACTTAATGTGCGGGAGTGAAGTTTCACCTTCACAGCTTAAGCAAAGGGCGCGCGGGGAAGCTGCTGCCGCTGGTAGCGATAAGACCACATCCTTATGTTTGCCATCGGCTGCTTCTCTGGCCTCCGCTCCCTTTTCTGACCAGGAGGAGCTGCTCTCCGCGTTCCTAAAGCGGGGGCGGCCCGGGGGCTGTCCAGTCCGCTCTCTTCTCAACCATTATGAGGTCACCCCTCATCCTCTGTAAGGAGTCCGATTGGTGTGTCCTCGGACAGCGTGTCCAGTGAAAGTCTCATCATTCCTGTGCAGTTAAGGTTAGCCTGATTAACAGGCTCTTTTAATGAATTGTGGAAATTTTACATGAGTGAAGACCCAAGCCTTCTAAGCACACATGGAAACATTGGCAAATGTTTAGACTGAGCACCCTGGAGACTCTGCTTTATCAAGGAAAGGAGTGAAAGTGGGGTTTTCATTCAGAAAAATAGAGAAGATGATTATAACAAGCCCTAATGTATCCCTCACCTAATCTAGATTCAAAACGTACCTTTATATTGGGATTGGGATATCTTTACAGGTTTGCAAGTACGTTTTTAGACAGGCTGACTGGTCTCAGATAGTACTGCTTTCTACAATTCATTTTCATGGTAACCCTTTTTAAAAGAAATGGAAACCGTCAGCTTCAGCACAGGTTTTGGCTCATAAATAGGATTAATACTCCTTTCTGAAGGGTGCAATGTGTGTCGCACCCTTCAGAAACGAATGTGGAAGGTAGGCCACTGAATAAAGTCTTGTTTTATAAGGAGAAATGAAGATAAGCTATTGAAGTGACACCCGTTTCAAACTGTTAACGCTACCCTATTAATATGGAAATGTTATAGTTCTGAAAAATTTAATAAAAATCCTCTAATTGTCCAGAAATTCAGTTGTGTAGACAAAACATTAGGTGATTTAACATTTTGCCTTTTTAATGTGAGTATTTGGGATTGTGTTCCCTTGGGAAAATATCGCAGTTAAGCAAGTCTGAGGACGTCACGGAGCCCCACCGTGTCTCACCCCCTCACAGCTCAGGAGTCGTCCGTCCTTCCCCTTGCTCTCTGCTTTCAGGATTTATTGACTTTCTGGCCGCGTTAAGTGTTCGTTACAGCACTCGCATCCTCACTGATCTGCAGGGTCTGTCCTTGAGGTGCGCGGGCTCTCTGGTTGCGGCTTGCAGGCCCCATCCCTCCGACGCATGCAGGGTCATAGATCCATGACCAGGGACCACAAGGCAGATCCTTGCCCACTGTGCCACGCGGGAAGTCCCAACTTCTCCTTCCCTTCTAACTCACCTTCCAGTCAAGATCTGACCCAGGCAAGGGGCGGTCAGTTACAGCACATGCAGTATTCTTATTTTAAAAAGAAGATGCTTCTAAAATTTTAGACTAATTATTCCTTCCCAACAGCAATAAGGTCTTTCTCTTTTTCTCCTGTGTCTGTTTGTCCTTTAAGAGATCCTGGAGCCCTCTGCTTACTGTGGGTGTTGAATTTCTGGTTTGTGTCATGTTAGTGAGGACTTTGAACGCGAAGCCGTATAGCAGCTCCTTTAAACCACAGGCATATGTCTTTCAATGACAGGTGTGTTCCTGGCGGAAAATAACAAATCACCATATTTTAGGTGTATTTGAAGAACCTTCTGCTGGAGAGCATTCCATGAAGAAACCAAGTGAAGCATTTTTAAACTTGAATAATGAATGTCCCCATTTGTTTTTTTTTTTAAGTGCAAGAGTTTTTTCCCCCTAATTCAACACTGCCTTTCCTATGAGGTGAAGTGAAGTGAAAGTCTCTGAGTCTTATCCGACTCTTTGCGACCCCATGGACTATACACTCCATGGGATTCTCCAGGCAAGAATTCTGGAGTGGGTATAGCCTTTCCCTTCTCCAGGGGATCTTCCCAACCCAGGGATCGAACCCAAGTCTCCTGCATTGCAGGCGGATTCTTTACCAACTGAGCTGTCAGGAAAGCTCCCCTATCACCCCAAATGAGTCATAATGTTTGCGATACGCAGGTGCCTGGGCCCGCTGAAGGCAGCCTGCCGCCGTGTGCCTGCGGGCAGGAGAGCAGGCGGGCCCTTGTGGGATGACGTCACGTCGGTGGAAAGCCCCTCCATCGTCCCAGACCCCAGCCCCTGACTTCTGTGCAGACCAGCTTCCATGGTGGAAACGCATTCATCCACACTCTAATTCAGATCCACGAGAAAAATTCTCATAACGGAGAGGTCTTTTTTTTAAGCAGACAGTCCCTTTTGTTGGCCGCACTGGGCCTTGGTTGCTGCGCACGGGCTTCCTCTCGTTGTGGCTCGTGGGGCTTCTCTTCATCACGATGGGGGACTTCTCGTGGCAGAGATTTCTCTCTTGCAGAGCCCAGGCTCTCAGCCTCTGGGCTTGTGGGATCCTCCCAGACCAGAGATTGAACCCATATCCCTTGCTTTGGCATGTGGATTCTTATCCACCGTGCCACCAGGGAAGTCCAAGGAAATGTCTTTATATTGAGCTTTGGATGCCAGCATTAGGTTTTTAGAAGAAAAATGCTAGAAAACAGCACCCAGCTACAGTGTATGAACAAATAACCCTGCTTCTCTGGGACAAAGACACTCAAGAGTGCCAGCCACGCTGGTCTTCTGTGGAAGGATACATTTCTTCTGTGTTATCTAGGGAAAGGTCACATAAGGCTGGTGTATTAACCCTAGCCCTGACCTCAGCCTTGTCCAGAATAATTCTGTGTCTGCAGAGAATGCATCTTTTCAGTGGGGTCACATTCCAAATCCCATGGCTAGCTTAGACTTGGGGTTGATCACATCTGAGCTACTAGGGAAGGATAAAAAGACGCTACAGAGATCAAGAAGAGATGGAAAGAATACATGGAAGAACTGTATGGAAAAAGATCATAATAAACCAGATTACTACAGTGGTGCGGTTAGTCACCCAGAGCCAGACATCCTGGAGTGCAAAGTCAAGTGGGCGTTAAGAAGCAATGCTGTTAATAAAGCTAGTGGATGTGATCAAATTCCAGCAGAACTATTCAAATCCTTAAAGGATGATGCCGTCAAGGTTTTGCATTCATTATGTCAGCAAATCTGGGAGACCCAACAGTGGCTGCAGGACTGGAAAAGGTCAATCCTCATCCCAGTTCCCAAGAACGGTGGTACTAAAGACTGTGCTAACCATCGGACTGTTGCACTCATCTCCCGTGCTAAGAAGGTCATACTTAGAATCTTACATGCTAGTCTTCAGTATGCAAACCAAGAACTTCCAGATGTCCAAGCTGGGTTTAGAAAAGGAAGAGGAACTAGAGATCAAATTACCAACATTTGCTGGATCATAGAGAAAGCTAGGGCATTTCAGAAAAACATCTCCCTCTGCTTCATCGACTACACTAACGCCTTTGACTCTGTGCATCGTGGCCAGCTGTGGAGAGCTTTTAGAGAGATGGGAACACCAGACCGTCTCACCTGTCTCCTGAGAACCCTGTGTGTGGGTCAGGAAGCAACAGTCAGGACCCAGGATGGAACAACTGATGGGTCCAAGATCGAGAGGAGAGTAAGCAGGGCTGTGTGCTGTCACCCTGCCTGTTTAGCCTGTCCGCTGAGCACGTCATGAGAAATGCTGGGCTGGGTGAGCGACACGCTGGAATCAAAACAGGCGGGAGAAACAGCAACAGCCTCAGATGTGCGGGTGACACCACTCCAATGGCAGAAAGCGAAGAGGAACTAAAGAGCCTCTCGATGAGGGTGAAGGAGCAGAGTGAAAGAGCTGGCTTAAAACTAAACATTAAAAAAAACCTAAAAACTAAAATCATGGCATCGGCCCCATCACTTCATGGCAGATAGAAGGGAAGAGGTGGAAGCAGTGACAGAACTCCTCTTCCTGGGCTCAGAATCACTGCAAGACGGTGACTGCAGCCATGGGATCAGGAGATGATTGCTTCTTAGCAGGAAAACTACGACAAACCTAGACAGTGTTGAAAAGCAGACGCATTACTCTGCCAACAGAGGTTCATGTAGTCAAGGCTGTGGTCTTCCCAGTGGTCACGTACGGATGTGAGAGCTGGACCATAAAGAAGGCAGAGCGCCGAAGAACAGATGCCTTCAAACCGTGGTGCTGGAGGAGACTCCTGAGGGTCCCTTGGAGAGCAAGGAGGCCAAACCAGTCAATTTTAAGGGAGATCAACCCTGAATATTCACTGGAAGGACTGATGCTGAAGCTGAAGCTCCAGTATTTTGATCATCTGATCCTAAGTGCTGCCTCATTGGAAAAGTCCCTGATGCTGAGAAAGACTGAGGGCAGAAGAGGGTGTCAGAGGATGAGATGGCTGGACGGCATCACCGATGCAATGGACATGAACTTAGGCAAACTCCAGGAGATGCTGAGGGACAGGGAGGCCTGGCGTGCTGCAGTCCACGGGGTCACAAAGGGTCTGACACGGCTGGGCAACTGAACAACAGCAGCAATCACACCTGAGTTCAGAATAGCCTGTGTCCAATCTGGTAAACGTTTTTAAGTGAAAGATGGCTGTTCGTGGGAGGGTTTGTTTGCTTGTCTGTCCAGTCCTCTTGAAAGCTGATTTAAAGGCACAGTTGTTGTAGCTAGGTAAAGAAGTCTGGCTTATATGCAGAAGGTGCCTTTGGGGAACTCATTGGGCCATGTGTGTCTTCGCAGTGTGGATGAGGATGCCTTAGGTAAAGAGGGAAAGGCTCTACGTGTATAAACTCCTGCATGGTGTATCTGGAGTGGCTTTTTCTTCTTTCACATAGAATTATCTTTATTGTGTTTTCTTATAAAAATAAGACATACTTACTAAAGTTTTCTTAAATGGACTGTCATTTAAGGAGAAGTATTTAATTTCCGTCTGAGGCTCTGCAAACTTCAGTTCAGTGGTGGTGGCGGTGGTGGTGGTTTAGTCGCCAAGTCATGTCCGACTCTCTGTGACCCCATGGACTGTAGCCCGCCAGGCTCCTCTGTCCATGGAATTCTCCAGGCTAGAACACTGGAGTGGGTAGCCATTTCCTTCTCCAGGGGGTCTTCCCGACCCAGGGATCGAACCCAGGTCTGCACTGCAGGCAGACGCTTTACCATCTGAGTTATAAGGGAAGATTCAGTTCAGTAGGACTCAGCAAAGTATATTTGTTCTTCAGGTTTGTCTCATCTGGTATAAATTTAGACTCACTGAGCTCAACTCTTAGCCCTGGCTTTGACCTACTTCTGAACATTCCTTGCGCCTATTTTCTTGCCCCTTAATATAAATCTAGATGTGATCAGCAATTGCTACCAGTTTTTGTTATCAAGTCTATTGTTGTCTATAATAAAAACCTCTTAACTGATTTGTTTAGAAGTCGATCTCATTAAAAAGCTGCTGTATATATTAACTTTTGATGGAAATTCTCTTTGTTTTACTTTTTGGAAAATGTCACGCAGGGGTTTTCCTTTTTAGAAATCAGCATTCATCTGTTTTTCCTTAGAGAAGCATGTGGTAGATGGTGGAGTGGTCGGGACGAGTGCTTGTCCATTTCTACATGCTACCCAGACTGAAGTCTTCCTCCACTGAAATCAGTTAATGGATTTATTTCTCAGTGTAAAATTTAGTAAATTTCCTGTATTTGAGGTGTGCTTCTCCCCCTACATTATCTTCAAATCTCTGACGTTTGATGTTCTTTTGAATATTGGCTAAAGCTGTTGAAATTCCTGTCCCATCCTTGTCAGTGAAAGGCTCTGAAAACACAAATGAGAAATTGAAAAGTGAAGCCGACCCTTAATATAGACAAACACCATCTTCACTCACATGGAGATGTGGCTTTCACTTGGAACTCTATCCAACCAGTGATTCAAAGACTGCCTTTCCCTTACTTGAGAAATTTCTGAAGAAGCAAGAACATTTAGGCTAGACTTCGATGAACTTTTTCTCTATTATTTCGGTTTTAAAACGTTTCATCTGTTTACTGCCTCTTCTCTTTGGCTGGCTGGGTCTCGGCCGCCGTGCAGCTGCTCTCCAGCTGCGAGAAGCAGCGCTGCCCTCTGGTTGAGGGGCACGGGCTTCAGTATTTGTGGCGCCCATGGGCCCAGTTGCTCTGCCACACATGGGATCTTCCCAGACCAGGGATCCAGCCCATGTTCCCTGCATTGGCAGACGGATTCCCTACCACTGGACCAGCAGGGAGGTCCTCTTTAATTATTTCTTAAATTAAGATCCTTTAAAGAGAAAGACTGCGGTGATGAAAAAGGACTCGTTAATGCCCCTCAGTTCAGAGTAAAGCGAGTTTCGTTTTCAATGACAGGGAAAGAATTATGCAAGACTTGTATCTTTTAGGTCAAAGGTCTTTCCTGTTCCCCTAGATAACCTCTCCTAGCGGGTGTTTTGTTTTGTCTTTAAAGTTTAGGGCTGGTAATGAGTGTCTCACTCTTTACATGAGTCCTCGTTTCTTCTGTGGGCACGTCTTTATTTTCACTCTGGTCCTGAGGTAGTTGAGCACTAATTTAATGCTCGGGCACAGTCGCTGCATTAACCCTTGTGATGGGCACACAGGCTCAGGATCCCGCTGCTCTTCTTCACCTCTGTCCGCGCACTTTATCATGACTTACTGTGTTTCTGTGGTAATTATTTTATTGAGCATAACTATTTTATTGCAAATCATTTGACTCTTTTGGCAGATGAGGCATATAGTAAGAGATTTCCCTCGTGGTGGGTCCAAGGGGAACATTTCGTAATGACCCAGCATTCTCTGCCTGGGTTTATTTACAGCTCTGTCAGGAGAGACATCACTGTGTCAGGCTTTGCTCAGCAGTTTCGTTCCAACAAGCCGTGTTTTTCCTGTCTGTTGTCCAGCTATCCCGTGGTCTCCAGGTCTACACACACACGGAAAGGTTCCCGCTGTTATTCCCAGGCAGAGATTTGCTCTGGGTATCTTTTCTACACTTAGAATATGTCTTAATGGAAATGATGAGATTGTTAAATAACTGAAAATAGTCTGTGTAATTCTCTTAGATTTTCACTCTATGACACTTTTGAAACTCCAAGTTCTATTTCTTGGTTGATTAATTTCTTTTGTAATTCAGACATCCCTCCCCAACTCTGTCCATATCTGTAATGTCGTGGTTTGTTAATACTCATCGGTAGATGGAATCATTCTAATGATATTTATTGTCAGAAACACCTGTACCTGCTTTTCAAAAGACATAGCGTGGATTTTGCTGCTGCTGTTTAGTTGCTAAGTCGTGTCTTAACTCTCTATGACCCCGTGGACTGTAGGCCTCCAGGCTCCTCTGTCCATGGGATGCTCCAGGCAAGAATACTGGAGTGTGTTGCCATGCCCTCCTCCAGGGGATCTTCCAAACCCAGGGATTGAACCTGCGTCCTGCATTGCCAGGCGGATTCTTTACCGTTGAGCCACCTGGGAAGTGGATTTTACTTTATGTAAATGGATTTACTTTATGGATTTCACTTTATGTAAATTTTAAAAGTGAATACGTTTTTAAAACAGGATGGCTCAGCAGATAAAGAATCCGCCTGCCGGTGTAGGAAACACGGGTTTGATCCCTGGGTTGGGAAGATCCCCTGGAGGAGGGCATGGCAACCCACTCCAGTATTCTTGCCTGGAGAATCCCGTGGACAGGGGAGCCTGGCGGGCTACAGTCCATGGAATAGCACAGAGTAGGACACGACTGAAGTGACTCAGCACAGCACAGCATGAAACACCCTCCAGGATGTTGACTTACACACACAGCCACCTCGGAAGGACCCTCAGCCTGAGGCGGTGGCCCCCCAATCGGCCGATCACTCTTCTCCCCATCCAAGTCCGCGCATGGCTGTCACGGCCCCCTTTCAGCTGAGCGTTCAGGGAGGACCACCTTCTGAGAGCGCTGACCTCGCCCTGGCAGCCATGGGAGGCCCCTCTGATCTGACCATCTGTGAACACTCTGTGCCCAGGGCATTTGTTGACGAAGCAGCTCTATGAGAAAATCTGAGGGAAGAGTGGTCGTCTCTGGAGGGGAGCCCTGGACTTGCTCCTCCTCCTGCAGATAGGGAACAGCCGATCCTGCGAGAGCCACACTGTGTCACTGCCTGGCCACAGCAGCCTGTCCATCGCTGCCTTCGGAAGACCACCCTACCCCCCCAACCCCCCTTCCCGGAGTCCTGATGGGAAAGCAGTCACAAGGAAGTTAGCGAACCACAGCCGAGGTTACCCACAAGGCAGTGTAATGCACATTGCCTTCTGAAAAAGACATGGCTAGAATTTCAGGAGCCCTTCCTAGCTCATCTCTGACCTGCCGCCGTGCGCCCTGGGGCTCTGCTGCGCTTCACCCCCTCTGCTTTGTTGTTAAAAAAGAGACCCTCTGCACAAAGCCCACCTTGCCTCAGGCTCTGATTCGCCTTCTCCCTCATGCCCGAAGGGTCTCCCTGTCCTCCAGAGGCCTCACCGAGCTGGTCACAGGGACAGTTCTGTAGGGCAGAGCTTCGGTGGATGCATCTGTCTCTGGCGATTCCACCAGGACTCTTCTCTTTTATCTGTATTTCCAGCCTCCTGGTTTTTCGCTGAGTCTTCTCTTTTTCTTTCTTTTTTACCCTTACTGTCTGCCTGCTGCTCTTCCTCTCTTTTTTTCCGATCCAAGTATAGTAAATTTACGGTGTTTGTTTCAGGTGTATGACAAAGCGATTCAGATTTTTGTAAATTATACTTCCTTTAAAGTTATTGCAAAATACTGGTTCTATTTCCTGTGCTGTACTGACTCTCCTTGTAGCTTATCTGTTGGACTTCCCTGGTGGCTCAGTTGGTAAAGAATCTGCCTGCAGTGCAGGAGACCCCGATTCAATTTCTGGGTCGGGAAGATCCCCTTTAGAAGGGTTAGCCTACCCACTCCTGTATTCTTGGGCTTCCCTGGTGGCTCAGTTGGTAAAGAATCCACCTGCAATGCAGGAAACCCCTGTTCAACTTCTGTGTCAGGAAGATCCCCTTTAGAAGGGTTAGGCTACCCACTCCAGTATTCTTGGGCTTCCCTGGTGGCTCAGATGGTAAAGAGTACACCTGCACTGAGGGAGACCTGGGTTCAGTCCCCGGTTGGGAAGATCCCCTGGAAAAGGGAAAGGCTAGCCACTCCAGTGTTCTGGCCTGGAGAATCCCATGGACAGAGGAGCCTGGGGGCTGCAGTCCACGGGGTCGCAGAGTCAGACACGACTGAGCGACGAAGCGCAGCGCAGCTTGGCTGTTACACGCGTAGCACTCTGGGTCTCTTCGTCTCCTTCCCTTTGCTTGTCTGCCCTCAACGCCTCTGCTGGTAATCACTCCACGTCTGGGAGGCAGCTTCTGTCTTGTTATATTCATCTGTTTGTTTCTTTAGATTCCATGTGTACAGATGAACACACACAGCGTTTGCTTTTCTCTCTGCTGACGTGCTCTGCTGACTGTGGGACTCTCTAGGCCCATACGTGTTACTGCAGATGGCAGAATTTCATTCTTTTTGTGGCTGAGCTGCATTCCGTGTGTATATAGAGATATCATCTTCTTCAATCTGCTGATGGCCACTTAGCTTGCTTCCATATCTTGCCAACTGTAAATAATGCTCTTATAAACACAGGG
This sequence comes from Moschus berezovskii, assembly GCF_049115385.1. Classification (NCBI taxonomy): domain Eukaryota; kingdom Metazoa; phylum Chordata; class Mammalia; order Artiodactyla; family Moschidae; genus Moschus; species Moschus berezovskii. The sequence goes on from NC_142485.1 coordinate 3,188,076, forward strand.
GTGCATGTATCTTTTTGAAGTGGTGTTTTCCTTTTCTTCTAATATATACCTGAGAGTGGAATTGCTGGATCATGTGGTAGTTATATTTTTAATTTTTTGAGAAATCTTCATACTGTTTCCAGTAGCGGTTGCACCAGTTTACATTCCCACCAACAGTGAATTAAGGTCTCCTCTTCCCCACATCTTTGCTGACATTTATCGTTTGTGGTCTTTTTGATGGTGGCCATTCTGACAGGTGTGAGCTGATATCTCATGGTTTTGATTTTTATTTCCCTGATAATGAGTGATGTTGCAAGTGTCTTTTCATACGCATGTTGACTATCTGTATGGCCTCTTTGAAACAAATGTCTATTCAGGTCTTCTGCCCTTTGTTTTTTTAATTGGGTTGTTTGCTTTTCTGGTGTAGAATTGTGTGAAATCTGTATATTTTAGATGTTAACCCATCACCAGACATATCATTTGCAAGTATCTTCTCCCATTTAGTAGGCTGTCTTTTCATTTTGTTGATGGTTTCCTTTGCTGCACAAACGCTTTTGAGTTTAATTAGGCCTCATTTGTTTATTTTCGCTCTTATTTCCCTTGCTTGAGGAGACAGATCCAAAAAAATATTGTTAAGACATACGTCAGAGAGTGGATTCCTATGTTTTCTTCTAGGAGTTGTGTGGTTTCAGGCCTTACGTGTAGGCTTTAAATCCCCGTTGAGCTTATTTTGTATGTTCTGTGAGACGATGCTCCAGGCGCGTTCTTTCACACACAGACGTCCAGTTTTCCCAGCACCATTGTTGAAGGCACTGTCGTCTCCCCACGCTGTTCCTTAACTGTTTTTACCCTTTCTTTCATTCTTTCACCCAGCAAAATGTTTTTTAAAAAAAAAGAAGGAAAAATTTTAAAAGAAGGAAATATAAACTATCTTTTTGATTTATTTTTACTCTGCAAGAGCTTTATTTATTATTCTCTCTATAACCAGATGACTTAGCCTGTAGCGTCTGTTGGCCGGGGACAACCTTGGAATATTCCATTTTGCTGCACGTGCCAAGCGGTGACTCTTGTTCTTCGGGCGTGCCAAGGCAGGAGTGGCCCGCCAGCTCTCAAGAGGGGGCTGGTGTCAGCGCTGACACTGTGGCTGAGCACGGAGAGCTGCGCCAGAGCTGGCGCTGTTCTCAGCCAGGACCTCCCTTCTTAATGCCGGGGCCTCTTTCTGCAGCTAACCAGCTTCTTTTCCTAATCTAGTTTGGAAAATACGTTAAAGGCGAAGCGCTGTGTTCTGTAAGTGCCACTGCTGAAGCAGTGTCAGGCACGCAGCGCAATGATCTCAGTTTGATGTCCTTGTCCTGTGTGTGGGTGGCGGCGTTTTTCTGTATTGCATTTGTTTAGGTATTTATTTTGGCCGTGCTGAGTCCTCGTAGCTGCGCCCGGGCCCTCTCCCGTCACGCCGGGCAGGGCCTCCTCTGCGGCTGCAGTCTCCGCGTCCTCAGGGTGGCGGCTGCGCGTTGCAGAGCTCAGGCCCTGGGCGAGTGGGCTCGGTTGCTGTGGTGCACAGGCTTAGTTGCTCCAAGGCAGGTGGAATCTTCCCAGACCAGGGATCAAACCCGCGTCCCCTGCGTTGGCAGGCAGGATGTCAGCCACTGTGCCACCAGGGAAGTCCTGCGTGGCAGGACTGCGATGAAGACGCTGGAGTCAGTGCCCCGTGTAGGATGGTTTCTGTTGTTCGGCTCTTAGCTGTTGCCCTGGTCTTCGCTGTGTTCCTGCCTGACTTCTCTAAGATCGCGAGTCTGACTCATAGTCACGTGCCTTCACATGCATCTTTCCCGCTGGCCTCCTCGCTAGGCTCACCAGTGCCAGGCAGACCACGGCCACAGCGAAGGTTGTGTGTCCACGTTAAATGAAGTATCAGGTCAAGGGACCCGATCACACGGAGCCTGGCGATGTCAGGAAAGCCAGCGGGTTCTGTTGGCCGCCCCCCATTCACTGGACCAGCCGGTGTCTTAACTGGTAAGACCGTGTTTCTGACCCACCTTCCCCTCGCTGTAAAGACACGGGGCCTCTGCATCTGTAACCAGTCGAAGATGGTGAGTATCGTTGTACGGAATGTGTTAAACTGAAGCCCCATGGGCCCATGCTAGCTCTGCAAGGTATGATAACCTTCGAGATGTCAGAAGCAAATTTCGGTCTCTCACATAAGATCTTTAAATGGCTTCCAGTTCTGTGCATTTGGAGTTTCACATGTGATGGAACCCACTTTCTAGAAGGAAAACTAAAAGGAAGAATGAATTGTATGTCAAGCTTGACTTAATGACTTCAGTTTGCTTTAGTCTCCCGTCTTTATTAGATTATTCAAATATTCAGTGCTATCCTCTGCCAAAAATCTGCCTCTTGATTCCCAGAACCCATAAGGCACAAACTGCGTGCCCTCCTGAAACCCCATGCAATCAAAGAACTCCCCAAGAAATTTTGCCTATTTCAAGTTGAAGCCTTTATTAATCTTTCCTGCCACCCTTGAGTTCCTTTGCTCTTGTGTGTGGGTACGTTCAGTTGTATCCAACTCTGTGCGACCCCACGGACTGTAGCCCACCAGGCTCCTCTGTGCATGGGATTCTCCAGGCCAGAATGCTGGAGAGGGTTGCCATGCCCTCCTCCAGGGATCTTCCCGACCCAGGGTTGGAACCCACGCCTCTTGCATCCATCTCTTGCACTGGCTGGTGGATTCTTTACCACCAGGAAGCCCAAATGTAAGTCAGGTCTAAAGACAGCTTAAAACCTGTCAGAACATTATATTGGATGGCAGACTCCTGAGGATCAGAGGTTATGTCCAGTTAAGGTAAGACTAAAACCTACCTAATTTGTAATGAGGTTTGAGTAAATTTAATTACTGAACTATATAACCTTTATCATCCAGTCTGTTTGTAATGTTTTTAAAATACGTCAGAGTTGACTTCTGCTTCTGTCCATGAAGAAATAATGGAAACCAGATTTATACTCCTACCTTAAACAACCAGAAAACTAGACAGTAGACGACAGTCAGTGAAACAAGTGAAGTGAAGCCCACAGCTGCTCCCAGTTACTGCCTAGAGGAGTGTCTAGGCTGCCCAACAGGGAGGGAGAATCCAGAGAGAGCCCAGCTGTCTCCCTGAGTGGAGGAGACGGCGATGGGGTTTGGAGACCGGGATGTCTTGTTTTGTGGGGCAGAGACCCAGGGAAGAGGGGCTGCACAGAGAGGAAGCTCCAGAGACTGAAAAGGGATTTGAATCTGTGCATATATTAGTATCGGAAGCCACCTGGCGTTGGGGGAGAGCCTCCATAGAGCAGTAGACAGTAATCCTGAGCTCACAGAAGGCTCCTGTGAGCGGGAAGACCTCACAATACACAGGAGGCCATGCAGTCCTCAGAAGATGTCTCATAACAGTAAGGGTAAATGAGCTTTGTGCCAAAGACTGCTCTGGACCTGGCCTAATGAAGTTTAATAAAAGCAAGCTCAAAAGGATCAAACTTTGCCTAAATAAATACATACTAGAACAAAGTATAGCATTCTTTAGGAAAACACAACAAATTCCACCACCCAACAATGTAAAATGAACAGCAATGTACATCCAATAAAGGAAGACTGGGCTTTTTAAAAGCAGGAAAGCAGAACCCATAAATCAGTAGGAAAACTAATTCGTAGACGCTAACCCAGAAATGACAGAGATGATGGAAGTAAGTAGGCAGGAACGGTACCAACACCTGTTATAAGTGAACTCTGTGCCTAAGAAAGTGGAGGAAAACAACATTAAAAAGATGCAAACGGGGAAATTCCCTGGTGGTCCAGTGGCTAAGTTGCTTTCCTTCCAATGCAGGGGGCGCAGGTTCCATCCCTGATCAGGGAACTAGACCCACATGCCATGCAACCAAACAAAAAGATGCAAATGAAACTTGTAGAGATAGAAAATATGGTATCTGACATTTAAAAAGTACCTTGGATGGAATAACAGCATATTAGATAGAGTAGAAGAAAAGATCAGTGAAATTGAACATAGCAATAGAAGCTGTGGGATTGCACCGAGTCGGACACGACTGAAGTGACTTAGCAGTAGAAGCTACTCACAATAAAGCAAGGGAAGTAAACAACCCAAAAGAAATAAAATGACTAGAGCTTCAGGGAGCTATGGGACAACAGGAAGCTGTCTAACGTACTTGTAATTGGAGTCCCAGGAAAAGGAGTCAGGAAAGAAAAAATATTTGAAAGAAATAATGGAGGCATTTCCACTTCTACTAACAGGGACAGGATTTGCCCTCCCACCTAAAACAACCAAACAGATTTCACTACACAAAAATTTTAAAATTCTATGTGGCAAAAACGCCATAAATGGTTGCCAGATACCAATCCTGCAACATATTATGGGCAGAGAGGTACTATTCCTAGTATAGGAAGAATTACAAATCAACAAGTAGAACAACCAATGACTCAGTAGGAAAAATGGAAAAATAACCTAAGCAAGCAACTCATTTCAGTTCAGTTCAGTCGCTCAGTCGTGTCCAACTCTTTGCAACCCCATGGACTGCAGCACGCCAGGCCTCCCTGTCCATCCCCAACTCCTGGACTTTACTCAAACTCATGTCCATCAAGTCGGTGATGCCATCCAACCATCTCATCCTCTGTTGTCCCCTTCTCCTCCGGCCTTCAGTCTTTCCCAGCCTCAGGGTCTTTTCAAACGAGTCAGTTCTTCGCATCAGGTGGCCAAAATAAGCAATTCAAACTCTAATAAATACTGACCAAAATGAGATTTCTCTTTAACCACTGGATTGACAAAAATAAAAGATTAATAACATCCTATATAGGGAGTGCATAGGGAAAAACACATTTATACATTGCCTGTAGTACTGTAGATTGGCACAGCATTTTTCAAGGACAATCTGGAGGCACCTGTGAAAATGTAAAATGCTCCTAAACACTGAGCAGCAGTCTCACTGCACTGAATGCATCCTGTATAAATACTCAGAGGTCCTCACTGATACACACACAAGGCACACGCCGCAGCATTTGAGGTTGTACGCAAAACTCTGGAAAAGTTCTTAACATGCGTCATTACAGAATGGTTAAATAGAGGCTTAAAGCAGTCATAAAAGAGGAGAATCCACGATGTGATGTACTGTGATTGTTTTTTAAAAGCTGGCCTTACACACACATAAACACCCCCAGACATACATATTTGGCTATACATACATTGGAAAATGTGGACATACACATGCCAGACTGTTAAAAAGAACATGTGCTTTGAGGTTAGAATTTGAAGGTATAAGTGGAGAGGATTTACTTTTACATTTGTTTGTTTGAATTTTTAAGTAAATAATTTAAAATTTTATATATCTAAAATATTTTTAAATAAGCATTGGTAAATTAAAATGAGAAAGCTGAAATTAAATTTTAGTTGACAGAGTCTTTTCAGTTAGTTTCTGAAGCATTATTGTAATTTTTAAATAATACTTTCAAATGTTTTCAGCTCTTTTCTTCTTGGTATGTAAACACTTAAGAATTGACTAGCATGCATGTCTTTTGCCTAGTTAAAATCAAAATATTACCTGTTAAACTGGTCAGAAATTTATGTTGGCTATAGTAGAAATGTGCAAATATTCAGACACAGTAAGCTGTGATTACTCTGTAAACACTCTCTGTACCCTTCGTAGTTTTAAAACACCCGTCTCTTTCCATTCACTCCAGTCCCTGACGATTCATTCCTAAAATTATGAGGTTCCCTCTTTGTCTTGAGGAACCAGCTTCTTTTCATAAATAATTGGTGATGCGTCTGTAGACTGCTCACCTGTGCTTGGAGAGGGTTAGAAGCTCTTCAGGAAAGAAGAAGACTAACGCAGTTCAGAATTTCAGAATTAAAAGAGAATCGTTTCCACTTTCCTCAAGAGGTCTTGCTACTCTTGGCATCAGCAAGGTGACTCCTCGGGCCGCCTCTTGAGAACGGGAAGCGTTGGGACAACATCACCCTCCCTCTTCTGGGCATCAGGAGAAACTAACCTTCTGTTCCCACTCGTGGTCTTCCTCATAGATAATTAGAATGCTTTTGCAGTTTTCCTTTTCTACTTTCAAAATGCAGGTTACATATTTCCTTTAACCTGCCATCCCAGTGGCATGCACTGCCATCATAGAATCAACTACAAGAAAGGACGGAAAATGTTTTTCACACCAAGATGGAAATTTTTAAACAACTTTGAGGTTTTCTTCTTAAATGTTCTCTATTCTAACGTTCTTTAAGCAGTTATAGAGGTGGTAGGTGCCATGCAGTTTAAATCACCAGATCGGCGATGGCATTATGACCCTCATGCCCTCGTCTGCCCCCTGAAAATCTGTGCACAGATTTTCTATATGCGGCCCAAGAGATAAAATTTAGACTTCATGCCTGAATTATGCACCCACGTGACTAGAGTTGTCTTTTCACCTGCCACTGTTTGACCGACTCCACTCCCAGTGAAAATAAATCTTTTTATGGTGGGAAGAAACTTAGACCAGGGTCTGGGTAATCTTACTTAGTACCAAGGTGTGAAGGCTTCACGTGGTGAGTTTCTGAACCAAAGCTGATCCTTAGGGATCTCCCAGGGTCATCCCTGGACCCAACAGGGAAAAGAAATGTCCTCCAGATTGTCCCAGGGGAAGCCAGGAAACATTGCCCTTCGAGAGTCAGCCTACAAAATGAGAAAAGATATCTGCAAATTGTATGACTGAGAAGGGATTAATATTCAACAAATACTGAATACAAATAGCTCATAGAACTAAACAGCAAAATACAAACAACCCGATTAAAAAATGGGCAGAAGACCTGAATAAACATTTTTACAAAAAGGACAATCAGATGGCCAAGAGGCACAGGAGACTATGCTCAGCATCAGTAATCGTCAGAGAAATGCAAATCAGAGCCCCAGTGAGGTGCACTCACACCTGTCAGAATGGCTGTCATCAGGAGGTCTACAAATAGCAAACTGGCAAGGGTGGGAAAGAAAGGGACCCCTCATGCACTGTTGGTGGGACTGTAATTTCGTGTCTCTTCAGTGGAAAACAATATGGAGATTTCTCAGAAAACTGAAAATAGAGCTGCTGTATAACCAGCGATTCCACTCCTGGGTGGTGGTGGTGGTCAGTCGCTAAGTCGTGTCCAATTCTGTGCAACCCCACGGACGGCAGCGCACCAGGCCTCCCTGTCCTTCACCGTCTCCCGGAGTTCACTCAAACTCACGTCCATCGAGTCGGTGATGCCCTCCAACCACCTCATCCTCTGTCGTCCCCTTCTCCTCCTGCCCTCAATCTTTCCCAGCATCAGGGTCTTTTCCAAAGAGTTGGTTTCTTTTCCACTTCTGGAAGAAAAGAGTGTTCCTGAAAAAAAAAAAAAAAAACCACCATTTGGAAAGATACACGCACCCCCAGAGTTCATAGCAGCACTGTTTACAGTTGCCAAGATAAGGAAGCAGCCTGCGTGACTGCCTCATGTAATGCTCTTAACCACTCTGGGGTGGGCACTCCTGGTCCCTTTTGCCTTTTGCATATGAAGACATGGCTCCGAGAGGCTGTGGGCTTGTCCCGGGCAGGCCGGAACTGGGGCTCCCGCCGGCCCTGCGGCCGCGCCATGGTCTCCGGGTGACGCCGCTGAGACGCGGCTTCTCCGCGCGGACACCACGCGGGTGCCCCACGCCTGGTCACTTGGTCGTCCAGCAACGCGTCCCAAGCTCCGGTTCTGGCCCCAGGCCAGAGCAGGCAGAAGCGGGTAGTTAAAACACTTGGGCTCGAGGCCCTGCCCTTAAGGACACGCAAGCCCGAGACCCAGACGGTGGGGACCCAGGCCTGTGATCCGGAGGCTGGGAGCAGCTCTTGCGTTCCCAGCCGTGTGCCCCGGGAGCCCACCCCGCCAGGGTGCCCCGCGGGCAGAAGCCTCTCCCACCTGCCGCTGCTGTGCCGGGTACGCAGCGTGCTTTCAGGGGCCCCGAGGGCCGCCTTCAGCCTTTCTGCTGCGGTGTCTGCCCCCCAGGCTGGGAAGGAGCCTCACACCGCTGACTCGGGGTGGGGCGGGGAGGCCTGCAGTGACTGAGCCCCTTCTCCGACCTCAGCCCCCGCAGCAGGCTGCGTCCTTGACAGCCAAACATGTTAGACCCGAGAGGAGAGCTTCTGCGGCTCATCCCTGCCCGTCTGTGTCCCCCAGACAAAGGGCCCCTGTCTCCTCACCGCCCCCCAATCCAGAGGACCCCCTCGATCTGTACAGAGATGGTGAGGAGGAGGAGGAGAACTCAGTGTGGGCAAGATGCCAGAAGCTAGGCGGAGACTGCTGCTGCTGCTGCGTCACTTCAGTCGTGTCCGACTCTGTGTGACCCCACAGACGGAAGCCCACCAGGCTCCCCCGTCCCTGGGATTCTCCAGGCAAGAACACTGGAGTGGGTTGCCATTTCCTTCTCCTAGTCACTATCAAACAGGACGTTGTCGCAGGGTCTGGCCTGCGTCACAGGAGCCCTCTGCAGCACACTCACACGCATGCCACAACGGGGGCCCAGCACACTCGAACTCTCCGGGCCCACGATTTTCATCACGGGCTCAGGACTGGCCAGCTTGGAGTGAGGCAGAGGACATCAGAACCTCCCACAGGAGCAATCTGTTCTGTGCAGCGTCCATGTTTTTCTCAGACCACCATCCGCCAGTCCTGACCTCTGCTGAGTCCGAGGTTCCAGTATCTTTCCCAAGGCCCCTCCAGCTACAGGACCCCTGCTCTTGGCGCTGTAACAGCGCTCTGCAAGCCTCTGTGTCAACAGGTGCCCGGGGCTCAGCCATGTTTTCAAAGCATTCTTTATCTACCCCACTCTTAACAGTATTCCTTGACGTGCACCCCTTCACACAAACTATTTGCACAGATTTCCTTTTTATTTTTTCTGTCTTTTTTTTTTTTTTTTTGGCTGCATCTGGTCTTAGCTGAGGCACTCAGGCTCTTCACTGTGTGCAGGCTTCTCTAGTTGCAGCCCCCAGCCATCTTGCTCCACAGCAACTTAGCTGCTCACTCAGGCATATGGGATCTTAGTTCCCAACCATGGAACAGCCCCCTGTCCCCTGCATTGCAAGGTGGATTCTTAACCATTGGACCACCAGGGAAGTCCCTCACACAAATTTCCGAATGTAAAATAACGTTCCTGTTCACTTTTAGTCATTTTAAATTGGCCTAGTAGTAAATAGCCATTGCAGTTATTACCAGTTACTCTAATTTTAGAAAACCCTCGATTGAGCATGTTTATTTTTAGTGTCTAAAGTTGGAAAGGTCTGTGCTGGGCACTGCAGGGGGTTCTGTTGGGGCTAAGATCACAGCCGCAGGAATGTTCTTCCAACCACTTAGACTGAAATAGAGGGTGGGTCAGAAATCCAGGAAGTACAGAAATAGCATACCGCACTGTTGGACTGGGAGAGGGTATGGCTGAAGAGATGGGGTGCCTGGGGAGGACTGTCTTATGGGCCTCAGACAAGGAAATGTGGGGATGAGGATGTGAGAAGGATGACTGACCAGGGGACTTGCGTGTTGGGAGAGGATGCTGGAGATGGGAAAGATGGCTTGCTGTCACTGACCCCCCAACACAGGAAGAGCAGCCTCTAAGAGTGTGCCATGGACTGAGCTCTGTTCCCCCAAAACTCACGTGCAGAAGCCCTAACTCCTTACATGACAGTATTTGTGGATAGGGTTTATAAGGAGGTAATTAAGGCTAAATGAAGTCATAAGGGTGGGGCCTAATCCAGTAGGATTAGTGTCCTTGTAGGAAGAGACATCAGAGATCTGGTTCCTCCTCTCGCTGCCCCGTGAGGACCCAAGGAAGGAGGCTGTCCACACGCCAGGAGGACACACCCGACACACTCACTGGAAACTGGACTGGACCTTCAGCCTCCAGAGCTATGAGAACTCAATTTCTGTTGTGGAAGTCACCCCATCGTTAGTATTTTGTACAGGACGTTCACAAAGCCCCTGCCAGAATGTTGGTAAGAGTACTCTGCATCATGTGCCGGCTCCCAGGGGGCCTTGCAGCTTGACTGGAGGAGATTCCCTCAATTTTCTGAAGACGCAGCAGTGTCCAGTGGCCTCAAAGGAGGATCTGGTGTTTGTTTTCTTTCAAATGTTAGACTTTCCTCCTCCTATTCTGACTCATCATGGGATGCCCTGCTGTAGGAAACGCTGATGGTGAACATCTGTTTAACTAAGTTCAGATGTCACGGCTATCGAGCACGCGGTCTAAATGAGGAAGGTCACCAAGGAGAGGTTTGAGGTTTGGATGTATCTGCATTTCCAAGGACTTGATTGTCAAGAAGCAGCACGGAGAACTTGCACTCTCGTGGACGATCCCACTCTGCAGCTCAGTGCCTGCCCGACCAGGAGCTTGGGTTCTCATCCGTATGCAAAGAGCCTGGATCGCTGTTTCTTCTTTACCATAACTTCTTTACAAATCGCACTCTCGCACTTTAAGAACATAAGGTTCTGTGGCATCTCCATCAGCTGACCTCACCTCCCCGTCAGTTCTTACCACATGAATGCGAGCACCGTCTGGAATGCTCTCCAGCTCCACTCCAGGCCTTGAACATGCAGCTGAGGCCCTCAGACATCCAGGAAATCACTGAGCTCTCGCTTGGCTAAAACTTCAGAAGCCTTCTTTCCTCCATTTCGTCACACTTTAGTGAAACAAAACGCTTTGTCAAGAAGCAGTGGTTTTCTTTCTGGTCCTTACTCTCCTTTTAGGGAGGACCCTGGAAGGGAAAGAAAGGGAGTACATGGAGCCTGATAATTGTAGACAGAAAGAAAAGCAGCGATATTATGACCGTATTTATAACGTTACAAAGAAGAGAAAGGAAAACTGCCCAGAAGTGTGACTTGTGGGCATGGAGTAAAGCAGTTTCCCATAACAGATCAGTGTCTAGAGTTCTGCAGTTTCTTGGAAGAATACTTCAGTATGCTGGAGGCTGTAACCCTGGAGCCTTTGTTTTGGTTAGCGATCTTTAATCTCCCATTTACATGTATAAACTGACATAGCTCTTAAAGTGAATCATGCATTCACCATTCAGAATTTGACAGTTGTTTCTGAAGCAGTTGGTTCAGTTTTCTAAATGCCTCTGTTCTCTTCCTTTTTTAAAAAAAATACCAATTGTTGACAATAGTCCTTTGGATTTTTTTTGCTTTCTCAAAGCTGTACCATATAAAACAACACTACCTCTAAAATAAACATGGAAAGAAAACAGATTAGAATTGTTGATACTGTGTCAGGGTTTAAGAACCAACTGATTGCAGATTTAAGATGAAACCAGTATTACGTACATGCATTGTTTACAAGAAATGAAAGATTCACCCTTAAAATATGTATTGCACACTTACTGTTCAGAATGTTATCCTTTATCCCATTCAAATGGCTTAAACCATGTATATCTCCAGCATCCAGCCTTCTTCTACCCCAAGACTCCTACACAATTTTAAAACAAATGCTAACGTTCTATGATTCTGAAACAGCACGAACAGAATCAGTATGTTCTGTAAAAGTTTTCCTTTCTTTGCCTATCAGTTATGTAGTCCATACAGCTGATGAGATTCAGCTTCTAATCATTCACTGTTTTCCAAAGATAAAGAACGGAACAGGCCTCATCCATAGCTTTTTTCAAAGGTAAGTTTTCAGTCTCTACTAGCAAGTTACTCTCACTGTATTTCTCTTATCCTCTTGTCTGCAAACAAGGCGTAAGCAGACTTCCTTGGAGTTTGTAGGGATCTGACAAATTCCATTAGAAAGTCAATCTAGCTTTTTGTTTCTCTTGACATCACCATAGTAGGTCAGCCTGTCTCTGAGAAGAACCTGTCAAAATGGCTGTCTTACTGCATTTCTCATTGTTATTCTCCGGGGTGATATCCCTTGAAGGTCATATTATAGAAGGTCTTATCAAAGGAGTGTCGACAATAGTAACCGAGCAAGAGTTGGTTCCACCTAATGAGATATGTCCTCCAAATGATGCCCTGACAAAACCCAGTTGCCTCAATACTTCGCCGTGACTTTAGGCCCATCTAAATGACACGAGTTTGAGTGAACTCCAGAGTTGGTGATGGACAGGGAGGCCTGGCGTGCTGTGATTCATGGGGTCGTGGAGAGTCGGACACGACTGAGCGACTGAACTGAACTGAACTGACTGAAAACAAACCGTGTCAGAGCTGTGCGTTCATCCTCCGCCCTGCAGAGCACGCTGCCCCAACAGCGTTTATTCTCTCAGCCTGGGGTGAAAGGCCAGATAAATGCAGGTATGCAAACAGCATTTTGCTTTGTTATTGCGGCTTCTCTGCCTCACGCTTTTACGCCCCTACGCAGACCTATCTATGAATATGTATTTTCAGTTTTCATGCCTGGGTCTCAGGCTTACTTAAAGGCAAGTCTGGTCAGTGAGTCCAGACTGTGAGATGTGGACCATCCTGAAATCAAACTGCCTCAGATAAGAGACAGTTCAGGGTACCAGCTCATCAGCAGCTTCTCCCTGAAGTGGATTCATTGTGTTTAACTTACAGACCCTCATCCTTCATCTGACTTGGAAGGTAGTGTCATGGATGAGGGGGTGGCTGCCCCCACTTGTGGGACCTGACACTGTTTCCCAGCAGCCGTCAGCTGGATATTGCCTGTCCGGGATGGACATATTTTGCCTGTTTCAGCACTTCTGGCCGCTAAAGCCTGCTCATCTACATGTTACTATTGACTAGTTCAAGTGCTAAAACCAAATTTTTATAAACACCTCCATTCCCATGGTAAGTGAAGTACCACTTCCTAAGAACTTCGAATGGCATCAGTCAAATAAACCATCTGGAGTCAGAGCACACGCATCATGTGATGACTTGGGCTGACCCTCTTACAACTCCACAGACTTTAGTTCTGACATTAAACACAACCAGCTAACGAAAGTATTTATGTCATTCCTAGGGAAACATTGATTTTTAGTTTGGTTTGTAACTTGATTATAGATTGATGGTGTACTTACTAGTGCAACCCTGCACCTTCTAAGGAATCCATGTGCGTTTGATTAAGCATTTAACATCACTCCCAGGGGCGGGCAGAGTCCCAAAGAGCCGGTGGATGTGGAAGGCATGGAACATCTGTGTCCCTGCCCTGTGACCAGCCTTCACCATGACCTGCCAGCCCCACACTGGATTACCTGGAGGCCTCTCTGTCAGATATCAGGTACCAGAGACTTGAACTCAGTACAAATGAGAATTAAATTACTGGGCTAATTTTCATTTCCGATTTTAAACAAAATTGTAATAAGAGATAATCCTGTTTGCCTAACACCAGCTGTCTGTCCTGCCATGAGGCGGTTATATGTCCTTCCCTTTTTTTTTTTTTTTGGACAATGTTGAATTAAGGACACAAGTATCTACTTGTCACTCTAATAAGAATTTTAAAGCCTGTTAAAATAGCGCAAGTTGCCACCACAGTGGCTTGGCACCATGGACCTTAGAAATAACCTCTAATTCAGCCCAATGCCAGTGCTTATTAATTCTTTGGTTATCTTTCAGGGGATAGTTCTCCAGGATTATTTTGATTTATTCCTGGTTTTTTAGGATTATCCTAGACTGAGTAATTTAAGTATGCGAAGCCCTGTAGGTACCTGCTGGGCCTGATTTGCAAGTGAAAATACAGTTATTGTTCACGCAGATAAGTGGCTTTGTTCTCACTCGAGGCCAAGGCAGTTCAGTCTCAGGATCCCTTCCCCCCACCCCACCCTCACACAGACACAGACACACACACACACACACATCCACACACACACCTTCACACACACACACACACATCCACACACACACATAGACGCACACACACCCTCACACACACACACACACACACACATCCACACACACACACATCCACACACATCCACACACACATCCTTACACACACACACTCACCCCTCATATCTCTTAATAAAGAACGGGATGTCTCCTGGTGTGCTGAGCACTTCATATTATTTACCTCTAGTGATTTCCTCTTTGAAGCTCTTTATGTTTTATCTGGAAAAATAAACATTTTTGAAGAACTCAGTAAATTTTAAACTGATAATTTAGGAATACATGCAAGAATCCTCACTAGATGTACTCTGTAAGGGAAATGTTGGTAAGTAGATGAAATTAAAAGGAACATCCATTCTACTCATTTTATTTGCTACAAATAGTCACTGAGGTATATTTTCCACAGGGCTGTATGTTTTGTTTGGTTTTCTAAACCTCAGTAAGACAGTATGGTATATGTCAGTGCCCAGAATTTGTTTATTGGGGAAAAATTTAAGAAGTCTAAAGAGTTGATTGTGGAGAAGGCAATGGCAAGCCACTCCAGTACTCTTGCCTAAAAAATCCCATGGACGGAAGATCCTGGTAGGCTGCAGTCCATGGGGTCGCTACGAGTCAGACATGACTGAGCGACTTCACTTTCACTTTTCACTTTCACACATTGGAGAAGGAAATGGCAACCCACTCCAGTGTTCTTGCCTGGAGAATCCCAGGGACGGGGGAGCCTGGTGGGCTTCCGTCTATGGGGTCACACAGAGTCGGACACGACTGAAGTGACTTAGCAGCAGCAGCAGCAACGAGTTGATTGAATCTTAAAATTGTATATTTTAAAAAATAATCATTCTTGAAAACAATCACAGTGTGTGTATATGAGTGTACTAAGTTGCTTCAGTAGTGTCCGATTCTGTGCAACCCCATGGACTGTAGCCCACCAGACTCCTCTGTCCATGGATTCTCCAGGCAGGAATACTGGAGTGGGTTGCCATGCCCTCCTCCAGGAGGTCTTCCCAACCCAGGGACTGAACCCACATCTCTTATGTCTCCTGCATTGACAGGCAGGTTCTTTACCACCTGGGAAGTATGTGAAGAGTAGTTATTTAAACTGATTTGCAAGTGAAATTGTAATTGTTCAGGCACATGTGAGTGCATCCTCATTTAGGGGCAGTGGGTCTATTCACTGCTTACCCCCCCAAAAAAACAGCTCTAGATGCGTAATCTCTATGCAAATCTCGTCAGCATATTTACACTGGAAACAAATGTAGCCAATTATAGAAAAATGGTGGAACTGATAGACACATTCATTACCTCTTTCAGGGCAATGGGATAAATTAAACTTCATAAAACTGCTGTAAAAATAACTATTTTAGAATTTAAGTACAGTTGTGTAATTTACTTCTGGTTACCAGATTCCATTTTAACAGCAAAATTTAGCTTCCAAAAAAAAGACTCCCAATGAGGCGCTGCATCTGAGAACCTGGAGCCATGCCCCCACAAGCATTTAAAGATCAGGCCCTCATGTGGCCCGTTTCACGCTGCGTCAAGAGGGCCCCTTCTGAACTTCCCTGGTGGTCCTACGGTTAAGATGACGCGCTTCCCCTGGAGAGGGCTCAGGTTTGGTCCCTGGTCCGGGAGATTCTGCATGCCATGAGGTGCAATCAAAAAGGAAAAAAAAAAGAGTGGCCTTTCTAGTTCCAAAAGTACCCCCAACGGTTTAAGCCATCTTGATTAAATACAGTGGTGGGTTAAGGCCCCTGAGAGTGGGGTTCCTGCCAGCCTCCAGCTCCGCCAAGTAGAGAGCAGTGTCCCCCGCCTATCAAAGGATCTGCTGGGTCAGAGCAGGAAGCCAGCTTTCTCCAACCCATTCCCTTCGTTTTAATGACATATCTGGGAGGGAGAATTCAAGTACTATCATAGGAATGATCCCCTGGAGTAGGAAATGGGAACCCACTGCGGTGGGTTCTTGCCTGGAGAATCCCATGGACAAAGGAGCCTGTGGGGCCACAAAGCGTCGGACGTGACTGAGCAACTGAGCACGCACACCACACGCGTGCTCACGCACATTAGTGTCATTCGCAATGTCAGGCTTCAGTCAGTTCAGTTCAGTCGCTCAGTCGTGTCCGACTCTCCGCGACCCCATGTATCGCAGCACTCCAGGCCTCCCTGTCCATCACCAACTCCCGGAGTTCACTCAAACTCATGTCCACAGAGTCAGTGATGCCATCCAGCCATCTCATCCTCTGTCATCCCCTTCTCCTCCCGCCCCCAATCCCTTCCAGAATCAGACTCTTCCAGTGAGTCAACTCGTCGCATTAGGTGGCCAAAGTACTGGAGTTTCAGCTTTAGCATCAGTCCTTCCAATGAACACACAGGATTGATCTCCCTTAGAATGGACTGGTTGGATCTCCTTGCAGTCCAAGGGACTCTCAAGAGTCTTCTCCAACACCACAGTTCAAAAGCATCAATTCTTCAGTGCTCAGCTTTCTTCACAGTCCAACTCTCACATCCATACATGACCACGGGAAAAACCAGAGCCTTGACTAGATGGACCTTGGTTGGCAAAGTAATGTCTCTGCTTTTTAATATGCTGTCTAGGTTGGTCATAACTTTCCTTCCAAGGAGTAAGCGTCTTTTAATTTCATGGCTGCAATCAGCATCTGCAGTGATTTTGGAGCCCCAAAAAATAAAGTCTGACACTGTTTCCACTGTTTCCCCATCTATTTCCCATGAAGTGATGAGACCAGATGTAGGTCAGATTTTTATGAGTAATGACTTGTGGAGGCAGCTCCACGAGGAGTCATGGTCAGAATCAGGCTTGTGAGAAGCAAGGACAGAGACGCGGCTGGACTCACACCTGCACTGCGCCCCTTCCAGCGGCAGAGTGCAGGTTGGCTTTCAGCTCTGTGACGTGAAGAAGCCCACATTCCTCTCGGTCCAAGCCGAATTATGCACCGACTCCCTTGTTCCAGTATTTGTGTCAGTTTCGTTTCTTTGGGCTGAATGTGGTCTCCAGGGTTCTCTTTAAAAAGGCACAGACCTCTGGAAAAGAGGGCCCATCCGGTGCCAGTCACATTGAGATCTGATATGTGATCATTTCCTCTGGGAGACGAAGATCTGCGAGTGTCAGAAAGGGAAAGTGAATACGGCAGGGAGTCAGCCAAATGGAGAGGAGGCAGCCAGATCAAGGGGCATTTTCCCTGCTTTGCAGAGTTGCACTGCAGTTAGCTAGAGGCCCAGTTCTGTGGGTTTGTTTTTGTGTGGTTTTTTTTTTACTTTTTTTTGAACTGTAGTTGATTTACAGTGTTGTGCTGATTTCCACTCTACAGCAAAGTAAGTTACACATGTATATGTGTATTTTATATAAAGATATATATAGGGAGAGGTGGGAATACCAGACCACCTTACCTGTCTCCTGAGAAACCTATATGCAGGTTAAGAACTGACAATGAGATCCTTACATGGAACAACGGACTGGTTCAGACTCAAGAAAGGAGTAAGACAAGGCTGAATATTGCCACCCTGTTTGTTAACTTATATGCAGAGTACATTGTGTGAAACTCTGGGTTGGATGAAGCACAAGCGATTGCCAGGAGAAATATCAGCAACCTCAGATATGCAGATGATACCACTCTGATGGCAGAAAGGGAAGAGGAACTAAAGAGCCTCCTGATGAGGATGAAAGAGGAGAGTGAAAAAGCTGACGTAAAGCTCAGCATTCAGAAACTAAGATCATGGCATCTGGTCCCCCCACCCTGATGCTGGGAAAGACTGAAGGCAAAGGGCGAAGCGGGTGACAGAGGATCTCTGAGATGATTAGATAGCATCATGGACCCAATGAACATGAGAACATGAGTTTGAGCAAACGGCAGGAGACAGTGAAGGACGGGAGAGCCTGGCATGCTGCGGTCCATGAGGTACAAAGAGTGGGCCACAGCTTAGTGACCGAACACACACACAGAAGCTTTGTGTTCCTTCCATCATGGTGTGTCACCGGATACTGAGTGTCGCTCCCTGTGCTGTGCGGTAGGACCACGTCTGTCTGTCTGCGTATAAAGGCTCACATCTGCTGACCCCAGCCCCCCACTCCCTTCTTCTCAACCCCCTCCCCCTGGCGACCACCAGTCTGTTCTTTCTGTGCGTGAGTCTTTCTCTGTGTTTTGTACACAGGTTCGTTTGTGTCCGTTTTAGATTTGCGTGTGAGTAATGTCGTATGAGAGATAAGAAAGCCTTCCTCAGAGATCAATGCAAAGAAATAGAGGAAAACAACAGAATAGGAAAAACAAGAGAGCTCTTCAAGAAAATTAGAGATTCCAAGGGAACATTTCATGCAAAGATGGGCTCGATAAAGGACAGAAATGGTATGGACCTAACAGAAGCAGAAGATATTAAAAAGAGGTGGCAGGAATACACAGAAGAACTGTACAAAAAAGATCTTCACGACCAAGATAGTCACGATAACGTGATCACTGACCTAGAGCCAGACATCTTGGAATGTGAAGTCAAGTGGGCCTTAGAAAGCATCACTACGAACAAAGCTAGTGGAGGTGATGGAATTCCAGTTGAGCTATTTCAAGTCTTGAAAGATGATGCTGTGAAAGTGCTGCACTCAATATGCCAGCAGATTTGGAAAACTCAGCAGTGGCCACAGGACTGGAAGAGGTCAGTCTTCATTCCAATCCCAAAGAAAGGCAATGCCAAAGAATGCTCAAACTACCGCACAATTGCACTCATCTCACACGCTAGTAAAGTCATGCTCAAAATTCTCCAAGCCAGGCTTCAGCAGTATATAAACCGTGAACTCCCAGATGTTCAAGCAGGTTTTAGAAAAGGCAGAGGCACCAGAGATCAAATTGCCAACATCCGCTGGATCATGGAGAAAGCAAGAGAGTTTCAGAAAAGCATCTATTTCTGCTTCATTGACTATGCCAAAGCCTTTGACTGTGTGGATCACAATAAACTGTGGAACATTCTGAAAGAGATGGGAATCCCAGACCACCTGACCTGCCTCTTGAGAAACCTGTATGCAGGTCAGGAAGCAACTGTTAGAACTGGACATGGAACAACAGACTGGTTCCAAATAGGAAAAGGTGTACGTCAAGGTTGTATATTGTCACCTTGCTTATTTAACTTATATGCAGAGTACATCATGAGGAACGCTGGGCTGGAAGAAGCACAAGCTGGAATCAAGATTGCCGGGAGAAATATCAATAACCTCAGATATGCAGATGACACTACCCTTATGGCAGAAAGTGAAGAGGAACTCAAAAGCCTCTTGATGAAAGTGAAAGAGGAGAGTGAAAAGGTTGGCTTGAAGCTCAACATTCAGAAAACAAAGATCATGGCATCTGGTCCCATCACTTCATGGGAAATAGATGGAAAAACAGTGGAAACAGTGTCAGACTTTATTTTTTTGGGCTCCAAAATCACTACAGATGCTGATTGCAGCCATGAAATTAAAAGACGCTTGCTCCTTGGAAGGAAAGTTGTGACCAACCTTGATAGTATATTAAAAAGCAGAGACATTACTTTGCCAACCAAGGTCCGTCTAGTCAAGGCAATGGTTTTTCCCGTGGTCATGTATGGATGTGAGAGTTGGACTGTGAAGAAGGCTGACCGCCGAAGAATCGATGCTTTTGAACTGTGGTGTTGGAGAAGACTCTTGAGAGTCCCTTATACTGCAAGGAGATCCAACCAGTCCATTCTGGAGGAGATCAATCCTGGATGTTCATTGGAGGGACTGATGCTAAAGCTGAAACTGCAATACTTTGGCCACCTCATGCGACGAGTTGACTCACTGGAAAAGACTCTGATGCTGGGAAAGGTTGGGGGCGGGAGGAGAAGGGGACGACGGAGAATGAGATGGCTGGATGGCATCACCGACTCTGTGGACATGAGTTTGAGTGAACTCCGGGAGTTGGTGATGGACAGGGAGGCCTGGCGTGCTGTGATTCATGGGGTCGCGGAGAGTCGGACACGACTGAGCGACTGAACTGAACTGAACTGAACTGAATGTCGTATGGCGTTCGTCTTTCTCTTTCTTCCTTACTGCACTTAGTATGACCTCTCTAAGTCTACCCATGTTGCTGCAGATGGCGTTATTTCACTTTTGTGTGGCTGGGTAGTATTCCGTTGTATATATGGACCATGTCTTTATCCACTCCTGTCGATGGACATTTAGGTGTGTTCCTTGTCTTGGCTGCTATGAGTAGTGCTGCTATGAACAGGGATGCGTCTTTTGGATTCAATATGTCTGGATATATGCCCAGAAGTGGGATTTCTGGATCCTATGGTAGTTCTTAGAGAAGGAAATGGCACCCCACTCCAGTATTCTTGCCTAGATACTCCCATGGACCAAGGAGCCTGATGGGCTACAGTCCATGGGGTCGCAAACAGTCAGACACGACTGAGTGACTAACCATTTTCACATTTTCATTTTCAGGATAGTTCTGTTTTTAGCTCTTTGAGGAAACTCCACACTGTTTCCACAGTGGGGGTACCACCTTCGTCCTCGCCAGCAGTGTAAGAGGATTCCTTTTTCTCCACAACTGAGAGAGGCCCAGTTCTGCATTACTGCACCCTCCCAAAGAGTGAGGGAGACACAGACCTTTGCTGCACATCTCTGTCCCAAAGTAGGCCTGGACTTTTCTTACAGCGAGAGCAGCTGGCCGCCATCCTGAGAAGGGTTAGAGTCAGAAAGGTCAGCGTGTTACAGTGGCCAGTGCAGCAAGGCTTGTTCAGGGTCACCCAAGGCCTACTTAGGGGAGCAACAAGCAGAGGGCTGGGCTTTTTGCCCTGGGGGGTGAGAGGGGTCATCTGGCTCCAGAGAAGTTGACTTAACTCTGTGAGGGTTTAAAATCCAGATTAGATCCCACAATGAGCATATGGAACCCCTCTCCCATATGGGATAAGGTGGTTCCCCTAAATCAGCATTATTTTGGAGGGTTTAACATGTGTGCGGTTGCTTTTCTTCCTTCCTCTCTGTTTTAAGAGCCCCCTTCCTGAGACCTGTCGTCTTCATCCTCAGAGACCAGTGTCCCTAAGGAAGACTAGAGTGACGATGACAATGTTGTTGTCAGGAGTCCCTGCTTACGAGGCTCCTCGAGCAGCAACTCCTGACAGCTAAAGGGGAGGGCAGAACATCAGAGCAGCCCCTGTTGAAGATAAAATATGATTAAGACATAGAAAAATAATTTAATGGGTAAAAAACATCTGGGACATCAGGTTATTGACCAAAAAGAATCTTTTTGCACAGTTGGCCTTGCCCCTGGGGAATCTCATGGCAGGGGAGAAGGGACAGTGGGAAACAGAGGGTTTGAAAAGAGGGGCCTTTTAGGACCAAGTTTATGTCTCTGCAGACTAAAGCTTACTTCATTTGGGACAGGAAAGACTGAAAATGGGGATTTCAAGGGCGTTTTGATGGTGCAGGTAGGAGATGACAGAGGCCATGAAGAGGTGGAGGAGAGCCAGAGCCAGCAGATGTTTGGGATCAGAATCCCCAGGACTTGGTTTCCTCGCCACTAAACCAGCATCACTGGTAGCTGTGTGCACCTGGCTGTGCCTGGTCTCCCACAGATTCCCAGGGCAGGCTTGGTGTGCAAGAAGAACACCACTCCAAGATCAGTGAATATTATTTAGTTCACGGTCCGCAGAGGATCAATCCGCCTGTCAGCCATCCCCCATTTGGTGCTAGTAGAAAAACGGAAAACAAGATTCACAATTTACTACCTATGACGTGTTAAAATTTGTTTGACATGGTTCTTTATCTATATAAGAAGGATACGGTAAGAGTTTGAATCCTGGAAGTCAGTCTGCCCACTTGGCTGAAGCAGAAGTAGGAGAGGAGCTGTATATATAGATGAAGTTTGGTCTAATGGTATAACATGTTGCCCAAAGGGTTAAAACAAAGGAGGTTCAAGTTCAGGAAAGATGCCAATAAAATAGAGAACAACTGAATACGGACTAAATACGTGCATAATCACTCAGTCGTGTCTGACTCTGTGCGACCCCATGGCCTGCAGCCCACCAGGCCCCTCTGTCCATGGTTCTCCAGGCAGGAACACTGGAGTGGGTTGCCATGCCCTCCTCCAGGGAATCTTCCCGACTCATGGATCAAACGTAAGGCTCCTGCACTGCAGGTGGATTCTTTACCGTCTGAGCCACCAGGGAATCCCAATCCAGAGTACATTACAAAGCTACAGTAATCAAAACAGAATGGTACTGTCACAAAAACAGACACACGGATCAATGGAATTGAATAGAGAGTCCAAAAATAAACTCACACACTTATGATCAATTAATCTACAACAAAGGATGAAGAATATACAATGGAGAAAAGACAGTCTCTTCAATAAGTGGTGCTGGGAAAACTGGACAGTTACATGTAAAAGAATTAAATTAGAACATTATTTTAACACTATATACAAAATAAGCTCAAAATTGGTTAAGGATCTAAATGTAAAACAGGAAACCATAAAACTCCTAAAAGAAAAGGTAGAACAGTCTCTGAGATAAATTATAGTTAATATAGTTATATTTTTAGGGGGATCTGTCTTCTAAAGCAAAGAAAATAAATGCACAAATAAATAAATTGGACCTAATTACACGTAAAGACTTTTGCACAGTGAAGGAAACCATCAACAAAGTGGAAAGACAGTCTGTTGAATGGGAGAAAATATTTGCAAATGATATGATCTTTAAGGGGGTAATATCCAAAATAAACAGCTAATACAATTCAGTATAAAAATAACTCGATTAAAAATGGGCAGAAGAACGAATAAATGGTAAGTGTAGTTGGGATGCGGAAGATAGAAGGACCTCACTTAACAGCCATCAGGACAGTGGTGGTTTGAGGCAGGAATTATTAATGAACGCTAAAGCAGGTGAGTGGAGGCTTGTTGAAGTACAGTTCAGTTCAGTTCAGTCACTCAGTCGTGTCTGACTCTTTGTGACCCCATGAACCGTAGTGCGCCAGGCCTCCCTGTCCATCACCAACTCCCGGAGTCCACCCAAACCCATGTCCATAAAGTCAGTGATGCCATCCAACCATCTTATCCTCTGTCGTCCCCTTCTCCTCCTGCCCTCAATCGTTCCCAGCTTCAGGGTCTTTTCAAATGAGTCAACTCTTCACATCAGGTGGCCAAAGTATTGGAGTTTCAGCTTCAACATCAGTCCTTCCAATGAACACCTAGGATCTCCTTTAGGATGGACTGGTTGGCTCTTCTTGCAGTCCAAGGGACTCTCAAGAGTCTTCTCCAACACCACAGTTCAAAAGCATCAATTCTTCAGCGATCAGCTTTCTTCACGGTCCAACTCTCACATCCATACATGACCATGGGAAAAACCATAACCTTGACTAGATGGACCTTTGTTGACAAAGTAACGTCTCTGCTTTTTAATATTCTGTCTAGGTTGCTCATAACTTTCCTTCCAAGAAGTAGCCGTCTTTTAATTTCATGGCTGCAGTCACCATCCGCAGTGATTTTGGAGCCCAGAAAAATAAAGTCTGCCACTGTTTCCATTGTTTCCCCATCTATTTGCCATTGTTGAAGTACAGGATATTGGTTAATTTGTAATAGCTTGCTATAAAATATTTATCAGTCACAAAGATAAATGTGGTGACTCTAGAGTGGAGAAACCTGGCAGAAAGCAATTTGGCCAGGTGACCAAAGGTTGGCTCGAGTGACATTAGGTACCTCACCATGGAACACGGACAAGAGAAGCCAAGTCCATGCTATTTCTGCAAAAAAAATATAGATGCTCTGGGTCTGGTCATATGGAGACATTGGATGAACCCAGATTGTGAGACATCCTGTGGGATGAAAGTCTCGCCATCCTGTCGGATTCAGGAAAGACTGTGAAGTATGGAGGAGCTCGGGAGGCTTGGCTGAGCACGTGGTGCCGACCCCGAGTGCAGACCCCAGAGCGAGACGGTGTCACTGCTCAGAAGGCAGCAGCTGCATGCGGCCTGCACACGGTGGTCTGGCCACCCTGGGCTCTGTTGAAGGGGTTTGTGTCTGTTTAGGGGATATACATGCTGATCTCAGAAAAAGAAAAAATGAACAAGAATTCTTTTTAAAAATGGGCAGAAGACCTAAATATAGACATTTTTCCAAAGAAGACACATACAGATGGTCAACAGACACATGAAAAGATGCTCAACATCAGTAATCATCAGAGAAATGCAAATCAAAACCAAAATGAGATGTTATTTCATCATCAAAAAATGGCTATCGAAAAAACACACAAACAGCTAACACGTGGGAGGCTGTGGAGAAAAGGGAAGCTTCGCACTGCGATGGTGGGGTGTGAGTTGGTGCAGCCACTGCGGAGAAGTGGAATGAAGGCTTCTCAGAGGAATTAAACACAGGGCCGTCGAGTGAGCCAGAAAGTCCACTCTAGGAAGAGCCTGAGAGAATGAAGACGCTAATCCCAGAAGATACGTGCCCCCAGTGTTCACAGCAGCATCATATGCAATTGTCGAGATATGGAAGCCATCCACATGTCCTTCAGCAGACGAATGGATGATGTGAGATACTCATACCGTGGAACACACAAAAAGGATGACACTTTTGGCATTTGCAAGAACATGAATGGACCTTGGACTGCAAGGAGATCCAACCAGTCCATCCTAAAGGAGATCAGTCCTGGGTGTTCATTGGAAGGACTGATGCTAAAGCTGAAACTCCAATACTTTGGCCACCTCATGCGACGAATTGACTCACTGGAAAAGACCCTGATGCTGGGAAGGATTGTGGGCGGGACGAGAAGGGGACGACAGAGAATGAGATGGCTGGATGGCATCACCGACTCTGTGGACATGAATTTGAGTGAACTCTGGGAGTTGGTGATGGACAAGGAGGCCTGGCGTGCTGTGATTCATGGGGTCGCGGAGAGTCGGACACGACTGAGCAACTGAACTGAACTGAAGGGTATTATACGCAGTGAAATAAGACATAGAAAGTCAGATAGTGTATGATATACTTATATGTGGAATCTTAAAAAAAGATACAACAAATCAATGAAAGTAACAAAAAAAGAAACAGACTCACAGGTACAGAGAACCCTTGGGGAGAAGGAAGAAGGGAAGCGGAAGTTGGGGGATTAAAAGATACAAGCTACTGCGTATACAGTAAGCTACAGAGTATGTTGTACAACACAGGGAATATAGTCAATACTTTATAATAATTATAAACGAGGGTAACCTTTAAAAATTGCACTGTAATAACTAATTAGAGTATAGAGCTCCATGGCCAACACTAGCAAGGGGGTACTCTGCCCACCCCCTTCTGATGTCTACGTCAGAAGCTTTCTTTATCTCCTTTATACGTTAATAAAACTTTATTACACACACACACAAAAAAAAAAATTGTGAATCACTATGTTGTACACTGAGACATGTATAATATTGTACATCAGCCAGGGCTCAGTTTTAAAAAAGAAGAATGAAACCTTCAGAAAGAGATAACAGGGAGTCTTGAAGTCAAGCAAGAGGTCATTTATAGGAAGTCGATCATACTGTATGCTTTAGACCGAAAGAAGAGATAGCTAAATGTTAAATCACAAAAGGAGGTTTACACCAGGGCTGCCCAGATGCTTCCTAACTCACATGAGTGACTTGGAGCCTCTGATCCCAGAGGGATAAAGTCATTCGGGCTCAAGTGTGGGAAGGAGGAAAGATGTCTATCAGAAATCAGATCCCTCCATCCTGCCCGGTGGGACTGCTCATTAACTCGCTCATTAACCAGACACATATGAACGGTCATCCTGAGTACCCCCAGACCATCTGCTGTCTTTGTGACTAAGACCTCAAGAGGCCCTGCCTACCCCAAGGAGGAGATGGAGCAAGACCTCAGCCCACACCTCCAGGGAGAGGCACTGCCCAGGGCGGGAACATCCACGTGACTCACCGGGCTGTCTTGGCTCCACACGGCCAGCCCTCAGTGACAGGCAGAGGTATCCAGTCCACCGAAACCACTGACATTCTGGTCCAGCTTTGGCACTGAGCGGGGTTGTTTCTGCCTGTGGACTCCAGCCCAGATTTCCCGGTGCGGTGCAGACTGGGTGTGTGTGATGTGACCAGGGCCCCTGCCGTATTCACACCCTCTCTCCAACCATCTCCTGTCCTGCTCTGTGCGCTGAACAGCAGTGAGGACAGAAAAGACGGTTTGAGAGGGAAATTGATGCATTAGAGTACAGTTTTTAGTGGGTGGACAACATTTGAGAACTGTGGGATGGAAAAGTACTTTTGTAGGTCGAAGAAAAGGTGTGTGTTACAAATACATCTCCTTAAGAATACTGTTGTCATTTTTGCTTCCATCAGGGTTAGAAGTAGAGGGAGGACAGGATTGGGATAATCCTTGGTCCCTTGGAGACGCAGACCATGAGAAAAATACTCCGGTTGGAGAGGATTTATCTTCCATAGTTGGCAGGAATACATGTTTGTAGAGAACAGCATGTATATATATATATATATTTAAACTGGACACCTGGTAGGTGTCCAATGGGTGTAAGCTAATCTGTCTTTAAAATCTAGCATCCTCAGATACCAACAAGTGTTGGTGATGATGAGAACTGGACCCGTCACCCTTTCCCTGTGGCAATGTGAATCCTCTTCAGACAACATTTTGGCAGTTTGGCTAGTGGTTAAGCGTAGAGTTACCACATGGCCAGGTGCTTCCACCGCTGGGTATCTATCCAAGAGAAATGAAACCAGGTTTATGCAAAACCTGTGCACAAATGTTCACAGCAAGACCATTCACAGTGCCCCAAAAGTGTGTGCCATCCACGCGTCCGTCAGCTAGTGAATGGGTAAATATAATACAGTGTACTCATACAGTGGAATAGTATCTAGCAGTAAAAAAGAATGAAGCAGTGATACATGCTTTGTGAAAGAAGCCGGTCGCAAAAAGACCACGTGTTGGATGATTCCATTTATGTGAAACGTCCAGGGTAGGCAAGTACGTAGAGACAGAAAGGAGTGTTCGCCCTCGGGCTGGAGGATTTAGGGGTGCAGGATGTAAAGACACCTTTGGGAAATGACAGTGTTCTACAGTGGACTGTGGTGGTGCCTCTGTGAATGTATAACAGCCACCAAAGTGCGCACGTACAGTGGCCGGATTACATGGTGTGTGAGTTACATCTCAGTAAAAAGCTGCTTTTTAAAACATTTAGCTTTGACATCTGAGCATCTCGGCCTCCTTCCTATTTGCTGCAGCCACAGCTTTTCTGCAGAGGTGGGAAAGTGACATGAGTCTCCAGCGTCTTAAGGCCAGCACTGTAAGGATATTTTCTGAGAGTTCATTAGGAATTATTGCTTAACTAAGCCTGGAATTGCAATCCAATAGCTTCTCCGTAGGAATGGACCATCTGTGCTGCTCGGTGGATGAGCTTATGCTAACAGACGCTTTCTATTTCAAAACACACATTGATTTAGGGTCCATGGCCCTGCTGTGTGGCCTGAGAGAACAAGTTTTGATATATTGAAAAATACTTTATCAGCAGTATACTTCAGGTTGTAGCGGTGTATTTGTTGAGCCGTCTCAACTCAGGGGGCATTAATAGGGAATGGCTTTAATTTTCTGCAGTCACTGCCTTAGGCCAAATTTTGTTGAATTTTGCTTTTTCATCTCTTAACAGTATTTAGCAGCATTCGGGTCACTTCCAATTAGCAGACGATCAGTCTGGTCCATCTTTAAAGTCTCGTCTCCTGCTGATTTAAATCTGATTCCATTTCCCCTCCGTGAGGATGAAGCAGGTCTGGTTCTGACTCCTCCTCTCTCCCTTCCCAAGGCCTGACTCCTAGGCTGTAGGGCAGATAGAGGGTGAGCACAGGTCTGTTTACTTAAGCCCACAGTTCTTTGACAGCAGCCTCTTGCCGTCCACACCTTCGGATGACATGTGTCAAAATGCTGCTTCTCGTGGGTCCTGGGAGATCTCAGTTCCCAGTCACCTGGTGTGAAAACTGGCCCCACCCTGGCCCAGCTTCCCCGGCCAAGCCCTTCCCCACTGACACTGGGGACTTTTTAAAATGGTTGGGGGCGGAAGTGGAGTGATGTCACATGCTTGAGTACATACCTGTTTATTATATACTCACTAATGTGAAGTGAACACAATTTGCAGATAGTAAAAAATACTCTATAGTGAAAGACCTCCAAAGACCTCCAGGGATTTTTTACAGCATGCGTGTGTGCTCAGTCACGACCGGGGTCTTTTGCAACCCCTGGACTGTAGCCCACCAGGCTTCACTGTCTATGGAATTCTCCAGGCAAGAACATGGGAGTGGGTGGCCACTTCCTTCTCCAGGGGATGTTCCCAACCCAGGGATAGATCAAAACCTCATCTCTTACTCTCCTGAATTGACAGGTGAATTCTTTACCAATGTACCACCTGGGAGTCCCTGATTTTTGCAGCTGTAACTGACATCATGGCATCTGGTCACATCACTTCATGGGAAATAGATGGGGAAACAGTGGAAACAGTGTCAGACTTTATTTTGGGGGGCTCCAAAATCACTGCAGATGCTGATTGCAGCCATGAAATTAAAAGACGCTTACTCCTTGGAAGGAAAGTTATGACCAACCTAGATAGCATATTAAAAAGCAGAGACATTACCTTGCCAACCAAGGTCCGTCTAGTCAAGGCTATGGTTTTTCCCATGGTCATGTATGGATATGAGAGTTGGACTGTGAAGAAAGCTGATCACCGAAGAATTGATGCTTTTGAACTGTGGTGCTGGAGAAGACTCTCGAGAGTCCCTTGGACTGCAAGGAGATCCAACCAGTCCATTCTAAAGGAGATCAATCCTGGGTGTTCATTGGAGGGACTGATGCTAAAGCTGAAACTGCAATACTTTGGCCACCTCATGCGACGAGTTGACTCACTGGAAAAGACTCTGATGCTGGGAAGGATTGGGGGCGGGAGGAGACGGGGATGACAGAGAATGAGATGGCTGGATGGCATCACCGACTGGATGGACATGAGTTTGAGTGAACTCCGGGAGTTGGTAATAGACAGGGAGGCCTGGAGTGCTGTGATTCATGGGGTCGCGGAGAGTCAGACACGACTGAGCGACTGAACTGAACTGAACTGAAGTATTGATTACCCTGATAAGTCATTTAATTGTAACTTTATATCATTTAATTTTCGAGAATAGCTATTTCAGTTTCTAAAAGTTTAAAAATTGGCTGGCCAGCCGGCTCCAGAATCCCACCGCCCTCGCACAAAGCATCCTCCGAAGAGCCTCTGGGCTCTGGACCCCTCTTCCTGGGGGTGCCCCCCTGATCAGATGCAGGGATGCTGGAGACTCCACCTCGGTGCTCCCGGGGGCGCTCCTCACATCCCCCGGCTGAGGTAAACCCCCAGCCAGGGATGGCACTTCAGAGCCTCCTGCTCACGGGCGCCCCAGCTTCACTGGTGGCACCTTTCTCAGCTGGTGGTACCGGACCGGACACGAGGTCCCGTGCCCGACAGAGTCAGACACACCGAACAGCAAACGCTCGAGTTGGGAGCAGAGACAGATCTACTGCAGGACCATGCAGGGAGAACGGTGGCTCATGCCCCCAAACCCGGAGCTCCCGGAAGGGGTGCAGCAAAGCATAACAGGCCGGGGGAGGGAGGGGCAGGCTGATTGTTGCAGACTTCTTGGTATCAGAGTCCTTGGTTCTCACAGCTGTCCACATCGGTGAGGTCCCCGTGTCCCTACAAACCTCCCACATGACAGGTGATATTCTCTGTCATGAATGTAGCCTTTTATCCCTGTGTGAATGGAAGTGTTACCCCGTCAAGATCAGAGCCTTGAGAATGGGCTCTGCCTCAGGCTCTGCGCAACATTCCAAACTCAAACACTAGCAATAGAATAATACAAAAAGAACAGATGTAGTATGGAGTCGGATTTGTTCTTCCCTATTGCAGTGGCTTTGAGAGGGAAAAGCCTTCTTCTCCCTGTTTGGTGGTGGGAGGAGGGGATACAGGGGTGCTGACCTCCGCACCCTGCACTGCACTCCCGGCAGGTTAGCACCCCGCAGGCCCCCTCCTCCCCTCTCACAGGCCCCCTTCTCTCCTGCAGACCCCCTTCTCCTCTCCCACAGACCCCCTTCTCCTCTCCCACACCATCTGGTAGACGTATGGGCCCTGCAGAGTCCACTTCTCTTCCCTAAGCATGTCCTGAGGAAGACACAGATGTCTCTGTCGGAGCTGGGAAACTTGGATCCTCTTTCAGGATCACTGGGTATTAATTTTGGGGTAATAACATATCTTGCTAGAATTGTATGCTGCTTTGTGGGGCATTCTCAAAGTTGAATCTAGTTGGATCACAGCCACCACTTGGTTCACATCATAGCCATGATGATTTTCTCCCTCAATTACTTTATGAGCCCTGCCCCACCACACACACGATACAGATACATGTATAGACATATCTGTAGATTTATACGTGCAGATAGAGAGATGCGCTCCCCTGGGGACTCTGTGGTAAACAATCTGCCTGCCGATGCAAGAGATGCAGGTTCCATGCCTGAGTCGGGAAGATCCTCTGGAGAAGGGAATAGCAACCCACTCCAGTATTCTTGCCTGGGAAATCCCATGGACAGGGGAGCCTGGCGGGCTACAGTCCATAGGGTCACAAAGAGTCAGACACGACTTGGCAAGTAAATAGCAGCAACAAATATATCTATATGTGTGTATCTATGTATAATCTTCCAAGGAACTTAACAACCTTCTGGTCTGAGTTAGACCTGTAATTAATAGTCTGGTTTTCCCACATTCTAAAATATGAAAACTTTGACTTTGCCCTACTCACTTGATGCTTAATTAGTAGACCCTGAGGAATTCAGATAGTCCTAAATCTTGATAACATTCTTCAAAGAGACCTGAAATTCCTGTACCCCCAGGGGAAATAGCTTTAATTGCTCCAAGTCTTAACCTCAAGATTATAGTTCTCCAAATGAAAGGCAAGTGAAGGAAAGAAATGAGCAAGGCTGGGAAGCTATCCTGCCAGGTATCAAGCATACTATTAAAGTATAACAAGAAAAACAGGAGTAAATAAAGCAAGAGGCAGATTAATTGGATGAAGGAATATCAAGCACAGAAGCAGGCCCGGACACTTATGGGAATTGTGTGTGTGATAAAACCAGCGTTGCACAAACAGCTACTATGTAAATGCAGGAGAATATTTCTAGAATACTGGAGTGAGTGGAGAAAGCCTGTCCGTATGCATGGTATCACGCTAAAAGATATTAAAGAAAGATTGACTTATTTAAGTACCGAAAAACTTTAAAGTTGTACTGACAAGAGACATTTAAACTGGGTCAAAGGACAAATGATCTGGAGAAAATATTTCCTTCACATATAATATATAAATAGTATTTTCCTTAGAGGTACACCGAACTTACTTTGGCTGAATGGTAAGTAACCCATGCTAAAAATCAATGAACAGCTTAAGCCAAGGGTGAATGTTCCCCCCTTAAAATGATCTTCTGAGAAAGAAGAATAAATATGAAATTTTATCTTAAGAATCTAAGTAGTGTTATTATTGAAAATTGGAGGGGATTCCCCAGTGGTCGGATGGTTAGGACTCTGTGCTTCCACTGCTGGAGGCCCGTGTCAGGGAACCATGATCCCACAAGCCTCATGACATGGCCAAAAGAGATTTTGTTTTAATTCATAGAAAATTAGATATGTTTTTAAAGTTTGTTGTGACGATGTCACTATGTCATTTCTCAGCACTCCCAGGTGCTAGGCGACTCTTCTGCACGTGTACAAGACTTCGATGTTTTCGCCTGATGAAAAACATGGATTTCTTCTTCTGTCTATTCCAGTGTGATTACTGTTAGTGGGGATTTCGCTGTCAGATCAATATGCTTTCCTTTTTCTCTGACAGTCACACAAAGGTGGAGACCTAAAGATCTGGCTGACGGTGGTCGCCGTGCAGCGTCTTTGAAGTCCCCCCACAAACTGAAACCGTGTGCAGCATGTTTAAAGCCAGTGTCCCCTGAACATTTGAGAAGCCCCCAGAAGATCTTTGCCCTCACACTTTTATTTCTAATTGCTTACCTTCACTTCCTGCTTCCCACAGTCCCTAGACGTGCGGCTTCCTCTGCCGGCAGCCGCTGGTTGTTGCCGAGCCTCTACTCCCGGTGTCGGAGTCTGCAGGGCGCCACCATCGTGCGGCCTCTTCTGTGCCAGACTTTTCCGTATGCTCACTGCTCATGCATCTCACTGTGGACATTTGTACTGAGGACATGTGAGGATAATTCCAGATCTTTTCCTCGTACGTCACATGGTTTGTCTTTGAAAGAGATTTTCAGTCCCAAGTTACATTCATCATGCTTACCAATATTCTAACTACCAGTAGTCAGATATTAGCAATAAGCCCAAATGATGGTTTTGTGTACTAAGTATGATGGTAACTTGATCTTTGATCTCCACAGTTTCAGTAAATCTCAAAATAACATCAAAAGAGGCATTTGTCGGTTCAATCTTCCAAAAACTAAAGCAGTTTTGACTTTTGAATACTGAAGCCAAAGCTGACCTTAAGGGCATGCTTAATATTTATAATATATAAAATATGCCTTCATATTAGTGGAGAAAAAATGGAAAAAAAACATGAATAAGCACATCACAGGAGAAGAAATGCAAATGGTGAACAAACATGAGAACAGGTTAAAAGCTCAGTAGATATTAAGTTAGATCAAGATACAATAATGACAGAATTTTTGTTTGTTACCTTGACCAAAAAAAAAATATTGAAGATTGGTAATGCAGTGTTGGTGAGAATATACAGAAACAGAGTAAATTGTACATTCTTTTATTGAAGGACCTCTCAGTAGTATTCACCAAAAGTTTAAAATCTGTACTCTCTGGTCCAATGTTGTCACCTAGAAGAATCTACCCTCCAGAATGACTCTAATGTGTGCTCAAAATATGTATACAAGATGGTAAAAGTCCTGATAGCAAAAAACCAAGTCTAGTCTCAGTGTGCATCAGGAGGGGATAGAAAAATAAATGCTGAATAACTGTGCAAGGAATACCCCGTAGTTACTAAAAATAATCAGCTCAACCTATGTGTACTGTCGTAGATTGGCCCAGAGGAGATTGCAAGCTGCAGAACTGTGTGATTCCCACTGGGTTTAAATATGAGTAAAGAAAAAAGTCTAGAGCAATGAGCATCCAACCAGTAACAGTGGTCACCTTGAGATGGGAAAGATACAGAGATGGAGGGGAATTGAAGGGAAGAAGATTGTATTCTTTACATCATGCATGTTTCTTTATTACTTGAATTTATTAAAATGAGCATGTTACTTTTTAATTTCATAAAAGATTTAAATAAATCCAGGCTAGACCAAACCATGGAACAAAAGCCCCCTGAGAGACACAAAAATGAGCTAGTCCTCATTGTAATGCTGGCCTACAGAAAGGCTCCAGTGACTTGGTGAGTAGTAGCTGAAAGAATAAATGTTCATCCTGGGGATCGTGGAACAGCTGGAGGAGCAGCGGTTTGTAGCCTGCAAGAATCCAAGAAATGGCAAAGCACAAACCACAAATTTCAATAACAAAGTTTAAAAAAACAACAACCAGGGCTTCCCTGGTGGCTCAGTGGTAAATAATCCATCTGCCAGTGCAGGGGACATGGGTTCTATCCCTCGTCTAGGAAGATTCCACCTGCCAAGGAACAGCTAAGTCCATGCACCATAAGTGCTGAGCCGTGCTCCAGAGCCCGCACACGGCCACGAAGGGCGGCCCCTGCTCGCCGCAACTAGAGACACCCCCGAGCAGCGATGAAGACCCAGTCCAGGGAAAAGACATGACTGCATACTAAAATCAAAACAGCCAGGAGAAAAATGAAAGGAAAGCTGCTGGACTCCCCTCCAGGGCCCCTTTCCTGACTTGCTAATCATGTGTGGAGAAGAACGTTCTGTGATGAACCAGCATGTAAGGCTAGTGAGACAGAGGGGACACCCACCTTATGGAGTTGACTGTCTTTCTGGCTGTTATCTTTCTGTATTCCTTCCATTCATACATCCTCACAGAAATACGGTGTTAAAAAGCGGGAAGCGGTGACAGAGGAGTGGGGCAGAGTCCCATGAGGGCAGGAGTCTGCTTAGCATACCTCCCTAGGACCTGGAACATAGTAGGGCCTCAGCAGTGACAGCTGACTGGAGCACATGTGTGGGTTGCCCTCCAGTGGGAATTGTGGGTCTTTGCTACACAAGCAGCTGAAAGGTAGTGTTCTCAGTGCAGTGATAGAGAGATGGACAGACCAAACGGGAATGGGGCACAGAAGCCTGCTGTGAAGCCCTCGACACTTCCCTGAGCAGGCTCTGTCTGAGCTACAATTTGAGGCATTCCCAGAAGCCCGCCAGGCAGAGGAAGACAGAGAAGCTAAGGTACGGAGAACCATGAGCGAGCGGGGCCTATTGGAGAAGCCGTGAGTCGGCCGATTGCAGGTTAAAGCGTGGGATGGAGAGGCAGGAAAGATTAGGTCTAGATCACGATGTTCTCAGGAGCCGTGCTAAGGGCCTTGCTGGTTTGGGTTTGGTTTTTGTTTAATTTGTTTTACTGAAGTATAGTTGACTTGCAGTGTTCTGTTAATGACTGCTGTATAGCGAAGGGACTCGGTTGTACGTGCACATTCTTTCATATTCTTTTACTTTGAGGTTTAGCACAGGACATGGAATATAGCTCCCCACACTGCCCAGCAGGACCTTGTTCACTGTCCATTCTCTCTGCAGGACTTTGCAGCTGCTGACCCCAGCTTCCCATCCTCCCCCTCCCCCTGGGCATCCGCAGGTCTGTTCTCGACGTCTGTGAGTCCGTTTCAAATCATTAAGTTTATTTGTGTCATATTTCAGATTCCGTGTGTAAGGGATGTCATACAGTATTTGTCTGACTCATCTCACTAAACATAATCCCGTCCGTGCCCATCACGTTGCTGCAGATTGCAAAATTTCATTATTCTGTATGATTAAGTAGTATTCCACAATATATATGTACCACATCTTCTTTATTCAGTGGACATCTAGGTTGTTTCCAGGTCTTGAGTTTTCTGAGTATTGCTGCTATAAACATTGGGGTGCATGGATCTTTTTGAATTATAGTTTTGTCCAGACAGATTCCCAGGAGTGAGACTGCTGGATCACGTGGTAGCTCTATTTTTAGTTTTTTGAGGAACCTCTGCACCATTTACATTCCTACCAGCAATGTAGGAGGGTTCCCTTTTCTCCACTCCCTCTCCAGCATGTTTATTTTTGCCACACTGCGCTGTGTTGAATGTGGGATCTTAGTTCTCCCACAAGGGATTGAACCCAGACCCATGGGCAGTGAAAACATCGAGTCCTAACACTGGACCACTCCAGCATTTATTGTTTATAGATGTTTTTCAACAGTGGCTATTCTGGCTGGTGTGAGGTGGTACCACACTTTGGATTTTATCTGAAGAGTGTCTTCAAGAAGATAATCCTATTTATATTTTTTAAAGATGCACACGAATATTCATTTGTTGTCTGCATTTTGAAAACAATAGCAGAAATTGTGTACGTGCCTGACAATAATTCAGCCCATTGCCTTCTTATAACAGCTGTAGGGCAGGTCCTGCCACTGCCTTCATCTTGCAGTGGAGGAAACCAAGGCACCAAGTCCCTTGTCTGACCTGGTTGCCGGTATGGGTGGAACCCAGATACAGAGGCCGGCAGCCTCGACCCAGAGCCAACCCCTTCTTCCGTTATCCTGGGCTGCTTTCCTTTGTTTCTTTAAGGACATACATGTTTTCTTAAGAAAAGGAAGTCAAAAACACTTCTTCCCGAGGTTTCTCCTGTGCCACCTACACCACGAGAGAATGATTCTTGGCCTCGCCGGTGGAGCCCCTCTGCAGCTCAGCCGTCCGCCCGTCCTCCGCTCCTCCCCATCAGCTGCTTCTCGCCCCCTTCGGTCTCCACGTGTGTACAGATTTATTTTTGGTTGTGCTGGTCTTCATGGCTGTCGCGGGATTTCTCCAGTTGCGGCGAGGGGAGGGGAGTCCAGTCGTGCTGCCGGGGTTCTCTCCCAGTGGCCTCGCTGGCCGTGGCCCGCGGGTTCTGGATGCACCGCTTCAGCAGTTGCAGCTCGTGGGCCCGGCGGTTGTGGCCCACGGGCTTGGTTGCTCCAGGGCAGGTTCGACCTCCCCAGACCAGGAGTCAAGCCCCGTCCCCGAGTTGGGGAGCGGGTTCAGCCGCCCAGCCCGCGGGAGGCCGCCGCCTCTAGTCTGCACCCCGGTCCCCCCGCTCTCCTGGACGGACTGTGAAGCCCCCCGGTGTCCGCGGTTCCTCGCAGAGCGGGGCCTTCAGACAGGGTCCCGGGGGTCCCTGCGCCTTTCCCTTCCCGCAGCGCAGGAGCGCCTCGCCGGCCCCCAGAAAGGGGCTGGGTTGCGCGCTCAGCCCCGCGCCGGCCCGCGCCTGCACCAGCCGCCCTGCGCCCGCCGCCGGGACGCGCAGGCCAGCCCCGGAGCTGGAGGAGAATCAGAGGGAAGGCGCGCTCCCATCGCGAGGGGCTTTCTGACTTGGGCCTCCACTCAGGCTGCGTTTCATTGCTTGCATCGTGCCCGCAAACAAAAAGCGATGGCGTGATTTTTACACACAGGCGGGGTGTGGCGGTGTAGGATCCGGCCCTGCTCCCACCGCCGTGCTTTTCCATTCACCACACCGCGAATCCTGTATGGGGACCCGCTCACACACACCACACTGCCAGCTGGGAGCATCAAGTGCTTACCATCACCTCCCCCTGTGCTGTGAGCCGAGCAAGTGTGAACAAGCTCCTCTTTTCAGAAATTCAAATAGTGACTGAAGGAGCGCAGACAATGCGGGAGACTGAAATTTCACTCACTCATTCACGGATGAACTTTGTGGGTTTTCTTTAGTAAAGAGGAAGACGGACAGATGGTCATTGCAGAGATTGACAGAGACTTTGGAAAGCAGTAACAGTCTAGCAGCCAAAATGATGGGGAGCTTTTCCTTCTATTGTAGAAAGGAATTGATAGAGAAATAAAGCTGAGTAATTTATGTTTGGAGACTGTTATTTCACCCCTGGTGTAGCTCTGTCCATGAAATATGAAACCTTACAGCAAGAGTCAACCTTCCTTCAGGTCATGATTATAAATATACTGTAGAAGAAGTATCTTACTCCTCCAAATTCACTGCAGCAGTCATTGGACACACATTTATTGCCTAGTTTCCTTTGCTTACTTGTAGTCTTAACTGTCTTCTATTCAGCAAAATATTTTAGCATTGAACTATTTGATAACACATGATTTTAAAATTTCATTTTATACTTTTATTCCTTCATTAATACTTTAAAGATTTGCATAAATTTACAAAGATGCACGCACAATAATATTCTTCACAGCATTGTTTATTAAACAACAAAAACAGTGGAAAGAACCCATATATCTCTAAACAGGAAATTGATTATTAATTCAGATTAATATTTTAAGTGTTGCGGACTCCCCCGGTGGCTCAATAATTAAGAATCAGCCTGCCAATGGAGGAGACACATGGGTTCGATCCCTGGTCTGGGAGGATCCACATGCTACTGAGCAAGTAAGCCCGTGCACCACAACCCCTGAGCCTGCGCTGTAGAGCCCAGGGGCCACGACTGCCGAGCCCAGTGCCAGAACCTGTGCTCGGCAACAAGAGAAGCTTGTTCTCTTCGCCGCTGCTCCCTGCAACTGGAGAAAGTCCGCACACAGCAGTGAAGACCCAGTGAAGCCAAACATAAAGGAATTAATTAATGCCTTTTAAAATTTTATAAAACTTAAATAAAAAATAAGATGATGCACAGGGAATATAATAATTTTGTATGGAGTATAATCTATAAAAATATTAAATTACTATGTTGTACACCTGAACCTAATATAGTAATATTGACATGTCAGTTACACTTGAATTTATAAAAATGATGAGGTAGGATGTAATTCCGGATACAGAAAGTTATTAACGATATGATGAGTTTTTTTAAAGGTTGCAAAAGCAGACTGACCTTTTTATTTTTTCCTTGTGTGTTTAGAAGAGACGTCTGGAAAGATGTAGGTCAAATTACCAGTGCTGCTATCAGTGAATCTGCAGCCAGTTTTTACTTATGACTTTCTGTCTTATGTATTGTGTGAGGTGGCTTTGTAAATTATTATTGTTTTTATATTTAGCATGTATAATTTTTCAGATGGAAAAATATTTCTCTTTTAAAAACTGAGCTTGAAAAGGTGAAAGGAACTCTGAAAGGAATTTACTGCTATTTATTTAAGCATACAAAAAGAAGTTGCACAGTGCACGTTAGTGAGGTCTCCTCCTCCTCGGCCCCTGCTGAAATAGTCTGAATGCTTTTTCCCCACCCCTAAGCTTCCTGTTCCTCGTCCTTTACCTGTCTCCCTCTCCCTTTGTGATGGAACAGCGGACTCTTGTTCCCCGTTAGCCCACCCTCCATGAGGGTACATTAGAACATTAACATCACTGTTTGTTATTCTGACTTAAGCCAGTCCCTTACCTTGACCGGTTGAGTTAGGAAGCTCAGATGGCTCTTTAGCGTGTGTCTCTCACGTTGGGTGTATTTAACCAAACAGCCGGCTGACTGATACAGACCTAAGCTCTGTCCAGGATGCCCAAGTTCTTTGCCTTCCCAAAACTGGAACTAGATGATTTGTTTCAAAGATACAGAAATGGGACTCAGACCTCTCTTTGGCCCTTTTTAGACTCTTAATAAAGTCATTACTTTAGTCTGAACTGAAAGACAGCATTTTTTGAGAAGATATCTTGCCAATCCCAGATATTCTGTGTCTACATTTGGTAATGCTGGTCTAAATCATCTTGAACCCTGGCTGGGCTGGTTGAGGTGACAAGTTTCACCCTTTGGGCAGGTGAAAGTCAAGAGTCACAAAGAGCAGGTGGAGAGGCAGACATTCGTAACAGACCTGTGACTGGTCATCTGTTAACGGTTTGTGATAACTGGTCTCTGGCTAGAATAATTTTAACAAGCTTCGTGCAAACCCAAGAAAACTTAAGGGAAGTTCGTGAAAACTTAAGCAAAGTCTCGAGACTTCCCTGGAGGCCCAGTGGTTAGGACTGTGCTTCCATTTCAGGGGACACGGGTTCAGTCCCTGGTGGGGGAACTAACACCCCACAACTCACTAGGTGAGGCCCCAAGGAAAAAGCAACCCCCTAAAAATGGTATATTAGTAATGTTGCTGCTGCTGCTAAGTCACTTCAGTCGTGTCCGACTCTGTGTGACCCCATAGACGGCAGCCCACCAGACTCCCCCGTCCCTGGGATTCTCCAGGCAAGAACACTGGAGTGGGTTGCCATTTCCTTCTCCAATGTGTGAAAGTGAAAAGTGAAAGTGAAGTCGCTCAGTCGTGTCCAACTAGTAACGACCCCATGGACTGCAGCCTACCAGGCTCCTCTGTCCATGGGATTTTCTAGGCAAGAGTGCTGGAGTGGCTTGCCATTGCCTTCTCTGCAATGTTAGAACTGTAACAAAATTTTTAAAAGAGCAAGGGTTTGTTGGGAGGACTTTCAGACACTGTTATCATCAACCTCCGCAGATTCTGAAAAGGTGGTGCTTCTGTTACACTCTGATTATTGAGCAGCTGTGACGTTGGAAGCCTTACTCGGGATTTTCCCCAAGTTACGAGGTGGTATCAGACTGCAGGCACACTGCCATCTTCTTTGCTTATTTTTTTTTTTTTGTATTTATTACTAACTTTTGCTCATTTTTTCCCCCTTTTCTCTTTTGGTTCTTTCTTATCCACTTGCTCTAATACACACAAATTCTCAGCACCAAAAATACAGGAACTAAAACTGGAAGGGAAATTAAAGAGTGGAGGGAAACCAGTGCCTTCCGGGATCTCCAGAAACCTAAAGGACGTTTTTTTAGTTGCTCTGAATGGTCTTCATTAGCCCTGGATCCTGTCTGGGTGGAGGAGGGTCCCGGGAGCCTGCAGGGAGAAGGGAAGCTCCAGCTCCAGGCCTGGCACCCCCCTCCTTAGGCTGAGTTTCCTCCCGTGGCAGCTCCAATATGTTCAAGTTTGAGGATGTGGTTAAGTCAGTGAGTGTTAGCTGTGAGTAACCTCCATCGCTAGTTTTGTAACAGAGAACCCAATGACTTTGATCAGGGCTTCCCTGGTGGCTCAGGCCTTAAAGAATTCACCTGCCCATGCAGGAGACACAGGAGACACAAGTTCGATCCCTGGGTCAGGAACATCCCCTGGAGGAGGAAATGGCAACACACTCCAGTGTTCTTGCCTGGAGAATCCCATGGACAGGGGAGCCTTGTGGGTTACAGTCCATGAGGTTGCAAAGAGTGGGACACGGCTGAGCCACTCTCTCTCTCTCACACACCCGGCTTGGTAATTCCCAAATACAGAGGTGCTGTGTCACCCACTCGCGAACTTGGTGCTCCCACCCCCCCGCCAAGCAGTATCCAGGGTGGAGACCAGGCTCCCCCCACTCGCCTCTTCTCGGGGAACGGAACGCCCCCTGAAAGCCAGGGGTCCGGCGGCAGGTGTCTGCCTGCTGGGGGCCGGGGAGCCTTGTGAGGAGGCGGCGGGGCTACTGCGAGGCGGTCCCGGGCGGGTGGCCCTGCTCCGGGCAGGACACGGCCTCTGGCCTTTCCGCCCGCGCCCCGACACCCCGTGTCCCCGGCTCCGGGGGGCCGAGCGCTGGCCCGACTGACCTGCCTCTGCTTCCTTTGCAGCTGACCCGCTGGTCGGCAGCATCGCCACACAGTACATGACCAACAGGGCGGAGCACGACCGGATGGCCAGACAGTGGACCAAGCGGTACGCCACATAGCGCCGGCGGCAGCCCAGCGCGCAGGGCCCGCGCTGCCCGCCGGTGTGCTACCTTTGGAACCGGCTTGCGACGGAGCGTCATCCATCCCCACTCCTGTTCCTTTGCTCCCCACCCCTTCCTGTTTTATTCCCTTTTTAATTTCCATTAACTTGAAAGATCTGGTCTTTTTTTTTTTTTAAATCCCCCCCTCCACGTGGATGGGAACTTTGGTTTTCAGTGCAAACAATGTCCAATCTGTAATAATAAGAGCTTTCTTACCAAGCTTCGTATTCCTGTGTGGTTTTGTTCCTAATTGTCCATTTTCTTTTGATCCTTCTTCCTTTTCTGTGATCTTCGGGAAGACATGAATTCAGAATTCTATCTCGTTTCTACTTCCATGTAATGCTTAGGGTTAATTTTTTTGTACTGAAGTCTTTATCGGTGGGTGCATGCTACTGGGAACCAGATTTTGTACAAACGCTTCAATCACAATCACTGTGCATTACTGAAGACTCTGTTTATCACTAGCCTTCTGTCCCCACACCGAAGGCTGCTGGATTGAACAAAATAATATGTATTTTGATTTACTTCAAGTGCTTGTAAATTTCTTAGGGACCTGCCACTTTTGACTGTGGATCAGTTGATGTACACTTGTATTATTAAAGCACTCAATAAATCACTGTGGCTGATAAATGCACTTCTGATAACCCCGCATTTGCTTTGTATCCTGGTGACCAACAGAGCGCTCCGTGCAGCGAGGCTTGTCTAATTCAATTACAGGTTCAAGTGTGTTTTTTCATCTCAAACCAGGGAGGTCCCTGTGCAGTTGAGTTGCCAGCTGTGGAGGTTCCCCAGCTGCCAGTGGCCTGGCAATTGTACGGCTGTCTCAGGTCACTCTCGTTTTGCGTACTGGCTGGACGTCACTTTCGCATGGACATCTTTTACGTTACCACCTTCTTGAGGCCGCAGTTCGAATATGTGACTCCAAAAATAGGCTTCTAGTGAAGTTGAGGTCTGGGCTGATCGTTGGGTTAAACCGCTTTTGGCTTTCTTTCTCTCTGCTTTTTCGTCTTAAGATGCTTACAGTGATTGCCCTTGGTTTGGAGTTTGTTTTTCCTCCATAGTTTTAGCAGAAGCAGCAAACCCAGCTCATATCAGTCGTGGTCAGCACGTTCAGTGACAAGGTTTGTCTGTCTGGCTTTGACCTTCAGGCTTTTTTAAGTTTGCAGTGACAGGAGGCAGAGGAAACTTGTGTGCAGTGCGGCTTGAAAACCACACTGCCGTGCTTTTTAATATTCAGGTTTCTTTGTGTTGACAAAGCCTGTTGGAAACTCCTGCTTCAGCTAATTATAGTTACAAGCCCACCTTACAGCTCAGTCTCATTTAAGGAACCTCGTTACTGCTAAACAGTAGGATTTACAAGTGTAAGTTATTTACCTCTATTAATATTTCTGAGCTTCAGTTTTAATAACTTCATCAGAAACATTTTAAAATCTGATTCAAAAGATGTACTTTCTGTTGCTTTTTAGCAATTCGAAAGAAATCCTAAAGAAAATAATGTTTAAATACTGTAACTGAGACTTTGAAATCAGTGTACTTAAGATTTTAACCACTTTACCATTCATTTTATTTAAATACAGTTTTCAGCTTACAGAACACCATACAGTTTCTGTTGCAACTATTCAACTCTAGCCAGCATAACCACAGACAGTGTGTATGAATGGGCACAGCTGTGTTCCAATAAAGCTTTATTGACCAGAGCAGTTGGTAGTCAGATTTGGCCCACAAGTTGTAGCCTGTCCCTGCCTGTTACAGACCACCATAGACGGTGTGAAAAGAATCAGATAACTGTGTGTTTTAACATTTCTCTCCTTAAAATAATACAAACTTAATTAATATAATACAAGACATTTTAAGAAGTTACCCAGACTGTTTTATTGCCTGCAGTCTTTCTCACCATAAGGTTTTTATGTTGACTTTAATACTTTAGATGAAAAAATTCAACCCTAAAAGCATTAAATTCATTTTCATATGAAATTTTATTAAACTGATTTTTTGTTACTTTTAACTGATTAAACCAGTCTAATGATATTAATAGTGACTTTTATAGACAATATTTAAATTCAGTTTGCCTTTCTTCTTTTGAAGCATCAGCTGCGTGGAATGCACATTTTGATGGTCGCTCCAGTGTAGTACATCTACGTCTCCTATCTGTCTGTACTTTAGAGCATTTTAAAATGTGTATTTTTTGGGAGAAATAGATTACAACAGTTCTAGTAGGAAATCCTATCAGTCACAAATACATGTTTGCTATTCCATGAGGCATTTTCAGGTATTATGTCAATTTGATATGAAGAGTTTATAAAATTCCTTTCCTCAGTGTTATGAACCTCAAGTACTTAATGACAAACAAATGTACCTTCCCTTCAAACGCTGAAAGCTGGACAAACTCCAGAGAGACCAAGAAACTCTTAGTTGAGCCTGGTAAGTCTAGATTTCAGGTAACATGGTAATTTTACCTGAAATCTATAATCACAGCAGGCAATACAATTTTAATAAGTTTTCAGTACTGTTTGTAAAATAAGATTTGGGAGTAGTTTAATAGTCAGAAAGCTAAGTAGTTTTGCTAGTAATTATGGAGGTAATATTGACCTTGTACCCTAATATTGTTTAACTTTCCAAACCAGTTATTGCTAGTTGTCGTATTTTGTAGCTTTGTTAAATGTTGGCAGAGCCTTGACTGAAGCAGGACCGTTGGGCATTGAGAAAGTAGTTTGAAATGATACTTATTGATCTTAAATCATTCAGAAGGCTGTGGCCTTAATTTATCCTAAAATTGCAAATAAATAAAGCATTGCTCATTTCTTCTTCTACAAGAATCTACAAGAATTGAAGATAACAAATGCAGTAGTCAATCTTTTCTTCTTATAATGAGAGTGTAAACCTAGAAGTTTACCCTAGAATACTGATTTGGGAATTAGGGAGAAAGGAAGTTTTTATTCAGAATGTACTATATGCCAGGCCATATGTTACCTAATAAAACCTCAGCCCAGCTTTGTAGGGTGCAGGTGGCTATCATAATCTGAACATTTGTAACCCCCAAAATTCATGAGTTGAAATCATAAGCCCCAAGGCGATGGTATTATGAGGTGGGGTTTTTTAAGAGGAGATTAGGTCAAAAGGGTGGGGCCCTTGTGATTGGGATTAGTGCTCTTATAAAAGAGACCCAGGACAGCTCCCAAACCCCATTCCATCACGTGAGGACACAGTGAGATGCTGCAGTCTGCAGCCAGGAAGAGGGCCTCCACTGGAACCCAACCCCTGTATAGCAGCCTGAACAGAGTCAGACCGTGGCCCCACGTCACACACAGCTGACAAAGTACCACAGTGCGATTCTCACCCAAGCTGGACAGCGGAGCCCCTCCTGTCAACCACAGAGCCCAACA
Source organism: Moschus berezovskii (assembly GCF_049115385.1). Lineage (NCBI taxonomy): Eukaryota > Metazoa > Chordata > Mammalia > Artiodactyla > Moschidae > Moschus > Moschus berezovskii. Next base: position 3,232,098 of record NC_142485.1, read on the forward strand.
CGCCTGTCTTCTAATGACAAGTCGTACTGGAGGCATAAACTGGCCTCATTCAGGCTTACAGTCTGTACAGCTTGGGACGGTGGGGTGCCGTCTTCAGGAAGTGGGAGAAGTTGTTGAAGGAGATGTGGACCTGGTGTCGGATGAGAAACCAAAACGCACTTCCAGTCTTGGAGGGACTGCTTTATGAACGCCCAGCCCTGGGGAGCCGTCACTTGAAACAGCCTCCAGTTTCTCTGCATCTCAGCCCTGCAGTGAGAACACTATTTGGTGTTAGCAGGCATGGCAGTTTTTAACGTCTCTACACTTCGTGTTTTAAAAAGCGATATGTTCGTGAAGAACAGACTTGTGGCTGCCAAGGGGAAAGGGGTTGAGGGAGGCAGGGGAGGAGGTTGGGGCTAGCAGATGTAAGCTTTAACTAGGATGGAGGGACAAGAAGGTCCTACTGCGCGCTGCAGAGAACTACCTTCAATATCCTGTGATAAACCATAACGCAAAAGAATATTTTAAAAAGAATGTACACATGTTCTACACGTGTGTACACATGTGTACTACATGTGCAGAACTGAATTACTGTGCTGTACAGCAGAAACTGGGCTTTCCTGGTGGCTCAGCAGTAAAGAATCTGCATTCAGTGTGGGAGACGGCCCACAATGCAGGAGACGCAGGTTCCGTCCTTGGGTTGGGAGGATCCCCTGGAGAAGGAAATGGCAAGCCACTCCAGTATCCTTGCCTGGAAAATCCCACAGACAGAGGGCTACAGTCCATGCGGTCACGAGAGTTGGACACGACTGAACGACTCCACCACCACACCACAGCAGAAATTCACACAACATGTAAAGCAGCTGTGTTTTGCTTAAACTATCAATGAAGCAATAACAGCAGTCCATACTTTATGCAGTTCTTTTTTAAAAAGAAATATGTTTATAATTAATACAGAAAGCTTTCTTCACAGTCCAACTCTCACATCCATACTTGACCACTGGAAAAACCATAACCTTGACTAGATGGACCTTTGTTGGCAAACTAATGTCACTTTTTTTTAATATGCTATCTAGGTTGCCTCATGTGAAGACTTGACTCATTGGAAAAGACCCTGATGCTGGGAGGGATTGGGGGCAGGAGGAGAAGGGAACGACAGAGGATGAAATGGCTGGATGGTATCACCGACTCGATGGACATGAGTTTGAGTGAACTCCGGGAGTTGGTGATAGACAGGGAGGCCTGGCGTGCTGTGATTCATGGGGTCGCAAAGAGTCGGACGCAACTGAGCGACTGAACTGAATACAGAAAGCAGTTGAAATTGTAGAAAATAGCCCTACGAGAGGATTCTGACCTACACATGTAAACACGTCCCCTCTGTAAGGTCGCAGGTCTATGGCATGGACCTTCCGGGGTGGCCAGCACCTCCCACATGCAGGTTCTCCCTGGGGAGCTCCCGGTCCCCTGGGCCTGGGACATTCCATCTCTTCGTTCACGCTCAAATTTCCCCAGGAGCCTGACAATGAGTGCTAGGGTGGCAGGCTTACCCCAGTTTGGCTAGGACTTCCCCTTTAAAACAGAAAGGCCCATGTCTCAGGGACGCCCTTGGTCCGGGACCCACAGGAGCTTTTGTGCCAGGACTGAATTTAAGCATAAAGTCTTAGTATTACACAGGGCTGGTTGCTTCCACAGAATACTCTATTTGAGGAAGCCACGTTTTACTCAATGTACAGAGATCCTGTTAGAAAAGCTGCGCCCTCAATAGAAGCAAACTGGATATCCATCGACCGGTGAATGAATAAAGAAGCTGTGGGACATGTGATGGGATGTTACTCAGCTGTAAAAAAAGGAACATGTTTGACTTGGTTGTAATGAGATGGATGAACCTGGAGCCTATTATACAAAATGAAGTAAGTGAGACAGAGAAAAACAAGTATTAATGCATACATATGAAATCTAGAAAGTGCTGCTGATCCTATTTGCAGGGCAGCAAAGAAGACACGGGCATAAAGCACAGACGTGGGGGCACCACGGGGGAAGAAGAGTGTGGGATGCGTGGAAGGGAGGCTCGAGAGGGAGGGGACACATGCAGACCTGTGGCTGATAGGCGTTTGCTGCGTGGCAGACACCAGCACGGTACTGTGACGTGGTCGTCCTCCGGTGAAAGCAAAACTTTAAAGAAAGATGTGCCCTCCGTGGCTGCAGCCCTCCTGTCTGTTCCACTCTGCCATTCACATCCGGCCACCTTCAGCCCCTGCTCTGGAAACAAATGAGTAATTGAAGCCAACTGCGACCTTTCCTTACATCTTCAAACCTGGCTTCAAGTGCGTTTGTCTTCCTACGAGGAGGCTTACCCCTAATGAGTCGTCTGAAACATAATATGCCTTTCAATAGGATTTTTTTAAAGGGAAATTCCTGAATTTTAAAAGATCTCTCATATAGGGGCCCACACAGGAGAACGGAGGCGATAATGTGACCTCCTATCTTTTTTCTTTTTTCCATGAGTGGGTTTTTTAAACGTTTTCTTGGAGTGTGGTTGGTTTCAGATGTAGTGTTAGTTTCAGGCGCACAACACAGTGAGTCAGTTACACAAACACGTGTAACCATTCCTTCTCAGACGCTTTTCCCATATAGGTCATTACAGAGTCCTGAGGGGGTCCCTGTGCTGTAGGTCCTTACTAGTGATGTGCTTTACACACAGTAACGTCTGTGCCGATCCCTACCTCCCAATTCACGCCTCCCTCACCGCCATCCCCCTCTTGGTTACCGGAGCTTTGTTTTCTACATATGTGACTCTCTGTTTTGTCAGTAAGTTCATTTGTACCATTTTTTTTAGATTCCACATATAAGCGACATCATAGGATGTTTGTCTTTCTCTGACTCCACTTAAGATGATCATCTCGAGGTCCATCCATGTTGCTGCGGCGGCATTATTTCATTCTTCTTTATGCCTGCTACTGAACATAGCACCCAGTGAGCCCAACCAGAGAATTCAGGCAGCTGTGGAGCCCAGCCTACTTGCTAAAGTGGGAGTTCTCAAGCATATGGTAGCATTTCTTATCTGTAGATGACAAAAAAAAAATCTTGGCCTTCTGATTGGGGGTAAAATTCTTTTAGAAGTAGTAGTTGTGAAAGGCTTGAGATTCTAGAAGGCTGTGAAAATTCTGCGCCTTTGGACAACGTAGATTTCTGTAGCGGAACATTTAGGGCTTCTGTTTCTCCTTCACAAGCTCATTTTAATTCTGTTTGATAGATAAAAAGGGTGATGTCTCATCCTCATCATTGTCATTTTCATCTCCATGATGACCCCTCCTTCAGCACGGGGTGTGGACACCCTGTGTGAATATATGCATTTGACGTATAATCTCGCTCAGCCATTCCTATATTCTCCCAAGATGTGTATTATTCTCATCACATAGATGTGAAACCAACCAAGGATTCCAGTAGGCCCAGACTCCCGTAACTGCTCAGCAGCAGCGCTGGGTCTCAAACCCAGATCTGTATGGCTGTGAAAACCAGGTGTGGAAACCCCAGAGGCACCATCTCCCAGCCTGAGGAAATGTGGTGGCCCTCACTGCAGACTTCCCGGTTAGTGAAGAAAGAAATTGCCGTGTTCACACAACCAGAACCCTGAAAACTTGTGTTCAATGGACCTCAGGTCAAGAAAAATATTATATGTGGCTCCACCGGGTCTGAGAGAGCCTCGGGGGAAAACAAGGGTGACAAAGCAGGAGGAAGTGAGGGGGACCCTCCAGTTGTCTGGAGAGCACAGAGCCAGACAGCCACCTGTTCAGACACCAGGCCGGCCACCCAGTCAGACACCCAGGGAGCCACCAAGCCAGCCACCTGGTCAACCAGCCACACAGTCAGACAGCCAGGGAGCCTCCAAGCCAGCCACCTGGTCAACCACCAGGCCAGCCGCCCAGTCAGACACCAGGCCAGCCAGCTGGTCCCCCAGCCACAGACCTAACCAACAGCCAGTCCCAGGGTCTCCAGCCCCCATGCCAGCCACAGGGTCAGACACAGACCCCACCCCGGAGCCGGCCATCAGCTGCTCTACAGCCCTTCTCTGCCTTCCAGCGGCAGGTTTCTGCTTGTTACTTTCTTGCCTTTTTTTCCACCACCCACCCCAATCCCCATGGGACAATTTCTAGTCATTTTCTTGCTGAATTCAGTAGAAAAATAATGTTCATTCACTTCACGGCCAATTTGGCCAGAACACATCTCTATTCCATGAAATAACGCGTCGACACGTTCACGGTTCAGAATCGCGGGCGCACCCCCTCACATCCGGTTGTGTGTCAGGCCGGATGAAATTAAAACGTCACCCTCCTTTTCTTCTGTGGATTCCATCGAGTTCCCTCATCAGGCAGCACTGGCGCTCTTAGCAGAAATGCCAGGCTTCAGAGTAAAGACCTGGCCCATCCAGCCTCCTGAAGCCGCGCAGGCCCAAACCAGGGCAGAGAGGAGCGGGAGTAGAGTGTGTGTGTGTCCCCCTCTCTCACACACACACACACACACATGCACACTCACACAATCCGGCTCCCTCTCTGCTGCCTGCCTGAACCCACTCCCTCAGGCCCCCCCGCTGACCCCAGAGCCAACAGCATCTCCTGGCAGCCCCTCTCACACCCCCAGAGTCCCCCACGCTGTAAGCTCACTCCCAAACCTCCCTTCCCTCTCGGCTCACCCTCCGAAGGTGTCCGCGCCCCGATGTTTCCCGCCCTGTGGTCTCGCCTTCTCCCTCCTGGGAGGATCTCCTTGCTCATCTCCCGTGCTTCCTGATGACCTTGACATCCGTCACCCGGCGTCTCTTGCAAACACCAGCTCCGCATCTCCACCTGCCCCCCACGGGCACAGCAGACTGTGTCTAAAGTTGAACTCGTGCACCCTCTGCCTGTGTCCCATCCCTAAACCGTGTCCAGATGCAGAACCCGCAGAGATGCAAGACCAAGTGCATTCCGCCAGGAGCCAGTCGCCCAACACCAGGTACCGTTCTGTCCCCCGAACGGGGCAGCCACGTGACTAGCTCCAGCCGGGGGGCGGGATGCGGTGAGCTGGGCCCCGGGCAGGCACACGGCCTCCCTCCCGCCACGTGCCCGTCTACCCGCTGAAAGGAAAACACCCGCCTTGTCCCTCTCCTGCATTCTTAACCCAGAAATAGGAAAGGGTTCAAACTGAATTACCGGCAGGAGACACAAGAGACTCCGGTTCAGTGCCTAGTCTGGGAAGATTCCATATCCCGCAGCAACTGAGCTCCTACCCCACAACTGCTGCGCGCGAGTGCCGCAGTTACTGAAGCCCACGGGCCCTCGAGCGGTGCTCCGCCACAAGGAGGGGCCCCTGCGACGGGAAGCCCCTCGCATGGCGACTAGAGAGCAGCCACCGCTGGCTGCCACTAGAGAAAGCCCGTGTGCGGCAACGGAGACCCAGGGCAGCCTAAATCAAGCAAATAAAAAATTTTAATATTTTTTCAAAAACTGAATTAAAAGAAACTGCACCGGATTCTAACACAACATTACAAATCAGCTACACTCCAATAAAACATTTTCAATGTAAAAAAGAGGAAGAGAAAAAGTCAAATAGGGACAGAGTAGAATCCTGGCTCAGTGGAGATTGGCAGGTTTTCCCAAAATGATCAATTCTGGTGAAATTTGTTTCAGGTATTTCACAGGTGCTTCTGTTTAAAGCTCACCCCACCTATCTCCAGCAGGACATGAGAAGCCGAAACAGCCGCTGCTCTCCAGGAAGAGGGTCAGGATATTATAGGTTGGAACTGGGAAGAAAGCTTTTTACCAGCTTCCTTTAGCATCGTGTGAATTTTAACCATATGCAACTGCCGTACTTTCAGAAAATAAAAGCTACCACCCAAACAACACAAAATTCTCTCCAGCAGGCACTCGGAGGGCAGTTAGGTGAACCATCTTCACCCAAAGAACACCTTGCCTTTGGATAATAATAGCACACATGAGCTCATAAAGATGCTGGAAACACCGGTGTGGCCTTGTCACCCACAAAGATGGAGCCCAGATGTGGTGCAGAGCTCTTTTTTATATATATATATATATCGAAGCGTAATTGATTTACAAATTGTGTTAGTTTTAGGTGGTTTGTGGGGGAGGTATTCTGTGTTTTTTGTTTTTTTTTGCAAACCTCGTTTCTGACTGATTTTAGGATGACAAGAAGTGGGCGCTGGCTCGGGCGCTGGCTCGGGCCCTGGAGGCTCTAGGCCACCAAAGGGCTAACTGAACTCAAGTGAGCAGATGGGTTCCGGCCCTGCCCCAGCACGGACTGGCCCTCACCTCTCTGTGGCTCCTTTTCCTCTTCTACAAAGTGTGACTTGTAAGGCTGCTCAGATGCTCTGATCTGTGGTCCTGTGTGGACGCAGGGCCGGCTCCCCCGCAGCCCCAGCAGACACAGCTTCTGCCCCCACCGCCCAGAGAGCCTGAAACGCTTACATGGAGACTGCCTTCCTGCTCGGATTTTGGGGTTATTTGTTCAAATGCCTGCCAGCCCGCATCCAGGTTAGACAATGTGTTTTCCACAGGGCGTTTCTAGTCAGAGGGGTTAGACAGGAAAATGATTCAGGGTAATTTGTGGACAGCACTGATTTGAATAGTTGTGTGTTTCTGTTTATTATGTTGGTGTATTCTGCGTATTCCGTTTACCATTAACATCCTCATGCTATGTGATCCTGGCTCTCCATTTATGGTATAGAGTATCATGGTCTTGATAAAAATAAATAAATCAGAGGCAATAGCAAATAGAAGTATAGGTGCAAAAAAAAAAAAAAAAAGAAGTATAGGTGCAGGCTATTCAGGAGAGCCATCACAGAGGAGGCCTTAAACATGACTGGAGTTCGGGACTTCCATGGCAGTCCAGCAGTTAAGATTCTGGGCTTCCACTGTTCAATCCCTGGTTGGGGAACTAACCACATGCCAAAAAGTTTTTAAAAAAGAGAGAAAGAAGGGAAGGAAGGAAAGATGAACGAGGACTTCCCTCTGCCAGTGCAGGAGACGCGGGTTCAGTCCCCTGCCCCAGGAAGGTCCCACACGCCACAGAGCAGCTGAGCCCTAGGCCCGTGGTTACCAGAGCCCGGGATCCAGGGCCTGTTCCCAGTGCCTACGACAACAGCCGCAGGAGTGAGAAGCTGGAGCATCGCACGGAAGAGCCAGCCCCACCGTCCACAGCCAGAGGGAGCCTGCTCGCAGTCTAGAGGGCCCAGCGCAGCCAAAAATCAGTAAACAAAATACATTTTAAAAAGGGAGAAGCAATGACTGCAGTAGAGGAACACGATACGCTGAATCCTGTCCTCCCAAAATTCAGGTGTGCAAGTCCCAAACCCTGCGGAACCTCATTTGGGAATGAGGTTCTTGCCGACGAGCTTTGTGAGGTCGTGCTGGGGTCACCCAGGGTGACTGGCGGCCCCTCAGGAGGCCCTGCGGGCTCAGATGGCCTGGAGCGAGGAGCAGGGAGGCGGGGGCGCCTGGGACGGGAGCAGGCGGCGCGGGTCAGAATAACGGGGCGCAGGGCCACTCTAGGGGCATCTCCCTGGAGGATCAGGGGGGCTGGGTCAGAATAACGGGGCACGGGGCTGCTCTCGGGGCATCCCTGTGGCCCCAGCACAGGTTCCCACGCTCAGGCCGCAACGCCACGGGCCGAGAGGTCTGAACAGGTGACATTCAGAGCCTGAGCAGGTGAAGCTCGCTGAGACCCCCTTCCTGGAGGCTGGTGTGGGACGCCTGAACTGGCTGCTCTAGAACCTTCTCTTGTATGTTTTTGGTTTTAGATTCCACATGTAAGCAACAGTATTGTATGATATTTGTCTTCCTCCGTCTCATTGGCTTTACTTAGTCTGATAATTTCTTACAAATGAACTTATTTAGGAAACAGAAATAGACCTACAGACAGAGAAAACAAACTCAGGGCTACCAAAGAGGGAAGTGGGGGAGAAATAAATTGGGAGATCGGGGTTAACAGACACACACACTGTGTATGCCTGTGGCTGATTCATGCTGATGTATAGTAAAAACCATCACAATATTGCAAACTAATTATCCTCCAATTAAAATAGATAAATTAATTTTTAAAAAATAAATAAAATAGACAAACAGCAAGGTCCTACTGTATAGCACAGGAAATTCTACTCAATATTATGTAAAACCTATAATGAAGTAACATATATACCTACATATATATATATATTCTTTTTTGGATTCTTTTCCATTAAATTTTTTAAAAAATAATAGCATATATAATCAGATCTTTATACTTTTGCAAAAATTATTAGTTTTAAAGAGAGTCTTTTATACATGTTATTTTGTTGTCAAAATGTGATAATATGAATATTATTACTGCACACAAATTCTTAAAAATGATGAATGCTTAATTACAATGATCTTGGTAATGTATCTGGTCTCCACAATTGTAACTTGATTGTTGATCATCAAATGAAACCAATAAATTTCTAAAAATAAAGATGACACTGTTGTTTAAAAAAGAAAAAAGAGTTTTCTCTTGCCTCCGCTAACTCTGCTAGGAGTCATCGCCTGCTAGAGGATCATGGAAGGCTTCCTGGTCCTTGAGACACGAAAGAAATGGAAACGAGTCTATTCCATGGAGAAAGACAACTGTGAACAAAGATGCTAGGTGAGGCCAGCCAGAGCTAGCACCCCCAAACTTCAGGTTCACATGGACCGGAACCAGCAGGAGGGTTCTGTCCACAGCAGACTTAGCAGCGGTTGGATTGCTGGCAGCAGAACCCACTGGAAACTGCCGGAGATGGCAGGGCCTGAGCTCAGCTGTGCTGAGATGCGAGGGACCCCCGGGAGCCCAGGAGAGCCTCTGAGGATGAGGGGATGGCCTGGAGGTAAGGTCTTGGCACAGCAGGCATGGGGACGGCCTGCCACGATGGACCTCAAAGTGCTCCAGGAAGCAGAATCACTCACCCATTCGTGACTGAGAGCTCTGCGGGCATTAGTCCATCCAACATTCACAAGTCCTTATGGGCTGAGGACGGTTTTTACCCCTGGTTTATAGGAAAAGTGAGGCTAAGAAAGGTTCATTAGCTCGCCCTGCATCCTACTGCTGGGACTTGTAGAGCTGGAATTGAACCCAGGCCCTCCAACCCCAAAGCCCATAGAACTTTCAAAGACATATTTAATAACAATTTAATGTCAGAGACTCTTGAATTCTTTTTTTCACACTTCTTTCAAACTTTCTAAACATGCCATAAAAATGCACAGATCTTGGATGTTGATTTTGATGACTTTTGACAGTTACGTCCATCTGTGTAACCACCTCCCAAAAGAAGATATAAAACATTTCATTCGTCCCTGAACATTCCTTTCTGCCTCTTTCCTGTCAGTTCCCCTCCCGACCCCTGGGGACACATCCTGATTTCTACCTCTGCAGTTCGCCTGCTGTCAAGTCCGTCCCAAGCGAGTGCCTAATCTGCTGCGTCTGGCTTCTCTCAGCACGTTCGGGGGGATTCATCTGTGTTATTGCGAGTATCAGTAATTCAAGCACTGTTTACCTCTGAGCGCCTGATCAGCAGGTAAGTACTGTGTTGGTAGACTTTTGAGAGTATCCGTGGACTGTCCCTCTTGGCTTTCTCAGAAGCTGACCTGCATCCTAGTCCATGTATCTGAGAGGAAGTTAGCGTCGCCTGCAGAAGGAAATCCAGAAGGCCCAAGGTAACTGCTTTCCCTCGGGCACAGCTTTTGAATTAACTGGCCACATTGTGGCTCTCAGACCACACTTTGGACAACAGCTTCTTGGTGGCCGTGGTGTTGTTTCCAATGCACTAACCTTTTATCCAAAGGCACACTGAGTAAAATATGCTGAGGTCTGGGACGTTTTGACCTCCAAGCAGACGAAACACACCAGCCTCTTGGTCAACACGGCAGCACTGTCTGAGTTACCAGAGAAGCCCTTACTTGTGTGTACTTATTTTAATTGTTCCGTTGACAGTTTTCTGCCTGTGGAAACAGTTGACGTATCTTGGATACATCATAATTTTTTTCCCACTAAGACTGGTGAGAAAAAAAATTTTTCTTGAATGACTTTGCCCTTAGTAGCAAATTCTCAGGGATGGCTTCGTTGGTTCAGCAGGGACCTGTGGCTTTAGATTTCAAAACTGGGATCTGCAGACAAAGAGCTTGAATTGTCTATCCCATTAAGCTCCTGTGGTCTGTCCGTGAGCGGGGACTTTTGTAAAAGCATTGTAGGCAGAAAGCACCGGTGAAGAACAGCGGCTCCTTCCCCTCCCAGAGGCGGGAAGGCAGGGAGGAGAGGAGAGAGACCTAAGATGAGCAGAAGCCTCGGTGACCCCTCCAGGCCAGGGCTTGCCACTTGCGGGGGCCCCGGCCAACGACCAGCGTTCTTGGCCTCCTTAGATAATAGGGAAAAAAATTTTTTTCTTTTTTTTCTTTTGTTTCATTGGACTTTTTTCCCCCCTGGGAGTCAGCAGAAATTGATCACGGCCAAAGTCAGAATTCAGGCAAGGCTTTACTGGGGGCCCCTGCTCAGCAGGAGGGAGGGAGAACAAGCAACAGGTGCCCTTGTTCACGCACTCCCCGGGGAGCAGAAAGGGAGCTGGGTCCTTGTGTGGGTGAGGGTGGGGGGTGTCCCAGGCTCAGGCTGGAGGGTGTCTTAGGGTCCACCGGCCCCTTTGGTTGGTGGTGCTGAGTGCAGGGGGCATGCACAGTACCCTGCTTTTGCTCCTGGCTCTTCGGAAGCAGCAGTTGGGTTTTTGGTCTTTTCAGACCTTGTCGTCCATAATTTGCCCCAACTGTACATGCACACAGTTATTTTCAGTCCTTTACCGTTTCTTTGTAGTCTGTCGCTGGAGTAGAGGTGTGTCCAGGTACAAGCACTGCACCCAGGGGTCCCAGGGCCCAGACAGAGCTTCCCAGCCGGCTTGGGTTTGGGGTGGCTGTGTGGCCTCTGTGAGTGTACTGAGAACTGTTGGGTTAAACACTGAGCGCAGCAGCGGGCCCCTGTCAGGTGCTGAGTCCATGCGCTCGACCACTGTTGTTACTCACCGCTGCCCTTGCTGGCATTATTGTTTCGCGGGCACAGCAGACGAGCGGGCAGCGTGTGCCGAGGCCGGGAGGAAACCCGACCACCGCCGGCGCGGAGGCCGACCCCGCAGGCCCGGGCCGCGGCCCTCCGCTGCGGCCAGCCGGCTCCGATGATGAAGGGCTTCTAGAGAAAGCGCCTTCGGGCTGGGGGCTCGCTGGGCCCCTAAGCGTGGGTAAGCCCCTCTCGCCGCCAGGCGCCGTTTTCTGGGCTGCGGATGCCCGCGTCCGTCTCGCTGGGTGCGTGCCCGGGGCTCCCGGCGGCAGGCCTGCTTCGGTCCTGCTGGAATCCCGGGTGAGTGGGTGGTCTTCCCCTGAGAAGGGGGAGCGGGGTTGGAGGCCAGGCGGTGAGTGTGAAACTTCCTACCAGTGCAGTGGGCGGGGGACGCAGGGCGGGTTCCGGCAGGTTTGTCGCCTGCTTCTGTTTGTTGGCATATCGGGATCCGAACCTCGCGATCTGACTTCGCTGGAGAAGGCCAAGCCGAGCCGATGAGCTGGGGTGAGGAGGGGGCAACAAGGAGCAGCTGATCAATAGGGGAACCCCTGCCCCTCCTCGCACCCCGTGGCGGACCCAAAGCCGGTGTGGACGTGAGGTCCAGGGGGCAGGTGCAGCGTCTCTGGAGCAGAAAGGCCCTAGACACAGGGGGCCTAGTCGGGGGCCCTGCTGTGTCCCCCCAAGGAAGAGCCTAGAGGGGCCCCTTGGAGAGCCGACGCCAAGCTGGCTGCCTCTGCTCAGAGGGAGAGGCAAGGAGGACAGCAGCTTTCTGCTCCAGAAATGTTTAAGAAAATCATCCTTGGGAATTCCCTGGTGGTCCAGTGCCAGTGACCCAGGGCTTTCAATGCCCCGGCCCAGGTTCAATCCCTGGTCAGGGAGCTAAGACCCTGCGAGGAGCGCGGTGCAGCCAACAACAAAAAAAGAAAGAAAAAGTTATCTTTGCAATAATTGTTGATGTTATTGTTCAGTCACTAAGTCATATCCAACTTTTTGCGACCCCATGGACTGCAGCACACCAGGCCTTCCTGTCCATCATCAACTCCTGGAGCTTACTCAAACTCATGTCTATCAAGTCGGTGATGCCATCCAACCATCTCATCCTCTGTCGTCCCCTTCTCCTCCAGCCTCCAATCTTTCCCAGCATCAGGGTCTTTTCCAATGCGTCAGCTCTTCGCATCAGGTGGCCAAAGGATTGGAGCTACAGTATCAGTCCTTCCAATGAATATTCAGGGTTGATTTCCTTTAGGATTGACTGGCTTGATCTCCTTGCAATGATTATGTTCTGTTAAAAAAAAGAGAGAGGGAGGAGGGAGGGAAGCCTTAACATGGCTCATGTTGTGGAAATGAGCTCATACTTAGCTTATTTAAAACTTCAGAGAAAACTTCTCAAGCAGAAATTTAACATTTTCTTCCTAAAGGTTTCTGGCTTCAGAATATGATATGCAGCTTTCATTGTCCAAACAACTCTCTCCTAAGACTGACAGGTCATTACCTCCTTCCCAGGAAGGGAGTTTATCTCATTTCAAGCTCTCACAAATGAAAAGAAACAGGGCCCTAACCTTTTTATGGCGGGAGTGAGAATGTTTTGTGTAGGTAATTTGACCACAAGCTAGAATTTTCCAGGTGATTTTATATCATCCCTGTAAACTTTTATTGAATTAAGATAATAGTGCTTTGAATTTATATGTCACATATTTTTAGAGGGAGCAAAGCACACTCATATATATCCCCTTGATTTTTAAAAAATCCCTGAGAAAGACTTCAAAAACAAACCTACGGTTGCCAAAGGGGAAAGGATAAATTAGGAGTTTCGGACTAACATCCTCACATTACCATATATAAAATAGATAAGCAACAGAGACCTACCATAGGGCACAGGGAACCCTTCTCAATATTCTGTAATGACCTATATGGGAAAAGAATCTGAAAAAAGAGTGGATATATGTGTAACTGAAGCACTTTGCTGTACATCTGAAAGTAATACAACTTTGCAAATCAACTGTACTCCAGTATCAAATAAAAAATTCATTTACAAAATTCCTGTGAAGAAAGATCTATCAAGCTCTGTCATTCTTATAAAACAAAATCTACATTTTCAATATTTTTGCCTTTTTCTTTAGTCCAAGATATGTTTGAGCCCTGTAAGAAATTCTTTTCTTCACAAAAGAATTCCCTCATAACTGCTAGAAACACTTTAATTTTACTCTATGATACTGCTTTAAAACTTCTATATGGCTTCATGAATTCTGACTTTGAAGTTGCAACTTCTGAAATCTTACTTTCTCTTTTTAAACATCAGTCTCAAAAATAATCTTTTTCCACATTTAAAAGATCAGAGGAACTGTTTAAACCCATCTTTAAGACAGGAACATGATTGAATGTCAATCCCCCATTTTCACAGATGCCTCAAACTATAAAAGAAACTCCTTGCCTTTTCATTATGAAGAAGAATTTATTGGAAGAAGTGACTATTCCAGTTGCTCTAGGGATCAATTTAGAAAGTTATAACATTTTCCCGGCTTGTGGGTTTTGCCAGAGGAGGGAAAAAAATATTAATAGAAGTTTCCACTGTCAGAATCATCGAAGACTCTGGGGTGGGGGGTGTGACTTTGAGTGCAAATGTGTTCATCAAGAGAAAGCTTTCTAAAAATTAAGGTTTAATTCACATGCAATAAAACTCACCTTCTTAAAGTATACATTCAGTGGGTTTTAGTATGAAGTTGTGCAACTATTACCACTAATTCCAGAACATTCCACAATTCAAAAAAGAGGCCCCTCACCCCTTAGCTGTTACTGCCCATCCACCCTCACCCCCAGACCCTGACAGTCACAAATCTGCTTCCTGCCTCTAAGAATTCCTGTGTTACCGGCATTGCATACAAGTGGACTCACACCCCGTGGCCTTTTCTCTCCGCTTCTTTCATTTAGCAGGTCCCCGTGGGAGCTTGTATCCATATGTATCCATCCGTTTGGTTTTATGCGAGCAGTCATTGTGTGGATAGACATATTTTGTTTATCTGTCCGTCAGTTGATAGCTATGTGGCTCGCTCCACTTTGAGTCTACTGTGAGTAATACTGCTAGGAGCATTCAGGTACAAGTGTTTGTGTGGATGTATATTTTCAATTATATCTCATTGTGTAGGTCATCAAAGAAGGTTTGCAAGATAGGATGTCACTATTTTTCCCCGGAGACCAAACATCCGCTACTTGATTGACGCCCTGCCGGCAACTTATTTCTAAACCCGCCACGTGAGCAGCGCGCGATGCGTCCTCCGCGGGGTCGCGATGTGAGTGATGAGCGGACAGTGAGGCCTGGCTCTTAGGGCTGTCCTCTCGGGGACTCCTCCTCTGCGCCCCTCTCAGCTCAGCCCCAACACGGCCCATGAGCCGCCTGCCGACGGCGGGGCCGCCACCGCGCGGCCCGGCCTCCTGAGCCGGTGAGGCCTCGCACCCGCGGCCCCTGCTTGCAGCCCGCCGCGGCCAATGGCCTCCTGCTCCCCGGGGGCTGCAGGGACGAAGCCGAGCTCGAGCCCCCAGTCGAGTTCACCCACACCGAGGCGGGAGTTGGGCTTCCGAGCTCTGGGCTTGTGCTGTTCACTCTCCCCTTCCCCTGCCCCCCAACCTTCCGGAACCTCCAAGACTCCTACTCCTCCCTGGAGATGGGCTAATCTTCAGCCCCCAGCGGGGCCGTCTACATTCTTTTCCAACAGGGTGAACCTTGACTAATCCGATAGATGGGGAAAAGCAGAAACAGTGGCAGATGTTATTTTGTTGGGCTCCAGAATCCTTGGCCATGGTGACTGCAACCATGAAATTAAACATGCTTGCTCTTTGGAAAAATAACTATGACCAACCTAGACAAAGTATTAGAAAGCAAAGACATCACTTGGCCAACAAGGTCCCTATAGTCAACCCTGTAGGAAAAGCCCCTATGGTATGGTTTTTCTAGTAGTCACGTATGGATATGAGAGTTAGACCATAAAGAAGGCTGAGTGCTGAAGAATTAATGCTTTCAGACTGTAGTGTTGGAGAAGACTCTTGAGAGTCTCTTGAATAACAAGAAGATCCAACCAATTCATTGGTGTTCATTGGAAGGACTGATCCTGAAGCTGAAACGCCAATACCTCAGCCAGCTGATATGAAGAGTTGACTCATTTGAAAAGACCCTGATGCTGAGAAAGATTGAAGGATGAGCTGGTTGGATGGCATCACCGACTCAATGGATATGAGTTTGAGCAAACTTTGGGAGTTGGTGATGGACAGGGAAGCCTGGCGTGCTGCAGTCCATGGGGTCGCAAAGAGTTGGACACGACTGAGTGACTGAACAGCAGCAACACAATGAACTTGGCTCTTGAGCCCTTGTTTCTGCTGAAGGTGGAAAACCTAATCTTGCCAGTTCAAAACAACTGGTTGCTTTCAGCATCAAAGCCCTGCCCTCCTGGAATAACTGCTCCTCGGGTGGCCGAAGTGATAGGCGGCTGCCCCAGAGTGTGCCCCTGTCCCCCCAGCCTCTGCATGGCCTCTGTGACCACAGCTGGGCCACCAGGAGCGGCTCGAGAGGTGCACCCGGGACCACTCGGCGCTCTCCAGCAAGGTTCTCCTGGACGGCTGGCGTCCCCGGCCACAGCCTGGAGAGGCAAGCCGTTGCTGCTTTGCTCTCCAGTCCCCTGACCTGTCCAAGGTGTCCACACCACCACCTGTGTTTCGGGGCTCACTCCAAGTCAGGATCCCAGAACGCTGGGGGACGTGTCAGGGACCCCGCCTCCAAACTCAGGTCCTGTCCTCTGCACACTGCCCCCTCTCCCGAGGCGGGGAGGCAGTTTTCCATCACCGTTCCTCCTGGATGCCTGACACAGAGCATGGTTCCGGACATGCGCTCTCTGAACCAGCCCGAGCAGTACCCGACGCCAGAGGCAGGTGCCCCGGAGGCCAGACCCAGGCGCTGGGGGCTGCTCTGCTTCCAGTGTCCCGGGCCCCCCGCCTCCAGCTCCTGACAGTAGAAACCAGGCCTGGGGCATTCCCTGGGGGTCCAGAGACGAGGACTTTGTCTCTCACAGCTGAAGGCGGGGCTTTAACCCCTGGTCAGGGAGCTAAGATGCAACAAGACACATAGCCAAAAACAACAGCCAAAAAAAACAAGTCTGGGGTTCAAATGCACTTTTCTTCCTTAAGAACTAGGCTTTCAAAACTTATTTCCACTTTATGTAGTTAAAGCTGAGAGCCAGCTCAAAACTGCACTTTATTTCAGCATCTTCATGAGAGGTGGTGGGCCACAGCCAACTGCACGTATGGAAAGGGTTCAGTTCAGTCGCTCAGTCGTGTCCGACTCTCCGCGACCCCGTGAATCACAGCGCGCCAGGCCTCCCTGTCCATCACCAACTCCCGGAGACCACTCAAACCCACGTCCACAGAGTCGGTGATGCCATCCAGCCATCTCATTCTCCGTCGTCCCCTTCTCCTCCCGCCCCCAACCTTTCCTAGCATCAGAGTCTTTTCCAGTGAGTCAACTCGTCGCATGAGGTGGCCAAAGTATTGCAGTTTCAGCTTTAGCATCAGTCCTTCCAATGAACACCCAGGACTGATCTCCTTTAGAATGGACTGGTTGGATCTCCTTGCAGTATAAGGGACTCTCAAGAGTCTTCTCCAACACCACAGTTCAAAAGCATCAATTCTTCGGCGATCAGCCTTCTTCACAGTCCAACTCTCACATCCATACATGACCACGGGAAAAACCATAGCCTTGACTAGACGGACCTTGGTTGGCAAAGTAATGTCTCTGCTTTTTAATATACTATCAAGGTTGGTCATAACTTTCCTTCCAAGGAGTAAGCGTCTTTTAATTTCATGGCTGCAATCAGCATCTGCAGTGATTTTGGAGCCCCCAAAAATAAAGTCTGACACTGTTTCCACTGTTCCCCATCTATTTCCCATGAAGTGATGGGACCAGATGCCATGATCTTTGTTTTCTGAATGTTGAGCTTCAAGCCAACCTTTTCACTCTCCTCTTTCACTTTCATCAAGAGGCTTTTGAGTTCCTCTTCACTTTCTGCCATAAGGGTAGTGTCATCTGCATATCTGAGGTTATTGATATTTCTCCCGGCAATCTTGCTTCCAGCTTGTGCTTCTTCCAGCCCAGCGTTCCTCATGATGTACTCTGCATATAAGTTAAATAAGCAAGGTGACAATATACAACCTTGACGTACTCCTTTCCCTATTTGGAACCAGTCTGTTGTTCCATGTCCAGTTCTGACTGTTGCTTCCTGACCAGCATACAGGTTTCTCAACAGGCAGGTCAGGTGGTCTGGTATTCCCATCTCTTTCAGAATATTCCACAGTTTATTGTGATCCACACAGTCAAAGGCTTTGGCATAGTCAATGAAGCAGAAATAGATGTTTTTCTGGAACTCTCTTGCTTTCTCCATGATCCAGCGGATGTTGGCAATTGATCTCTGGTGCCTCTGCCTTTTCTAAAACCTGCTTGAACATCTGGGAGTTCACAGTTCACATATTGCTGAAGCCTGGCTTGGAGAATTTTGAGCATGACTTTACTAGCGTGTGAGATGAGTGCAATTGTGCGGTAGTTTGAGCATTCTTTGGCATTGCCTTTCTTTGGGATTGGAATGAAGACTGACCTTTTCCAGTCCTGTGGCCACTGCTGAGTTTTCCAAATTTGCTGGAATATTGAGTGTAGCACTTTCACAGCATCATCTTTCAAGATTTGAAATAGCTCAACTAGAATTCCATCACCTCCACTAGCTTTGTTTGTAGTGATGCTTTCTAAGGCCCACTTGACTGCACATTCCAAGATGTCTGGCTCTAGGTCAGTGATCACGTTATCGTGACTATCTTGGTCATGAAGATCTTTTTTGTACAGTTCTTCTGTGTATTCCTGCCACCTCTTCTTAATATCTTCTGCTTCGTTAGGTCCATACCATTTCTGTCCTTTATCGAGCCCATCTTTGCATGAAATGTTCCCTTGGAATCTCTAATTTTCTTGAAGAGATCTCTTGTCTTTCCCATTCTGTTGTTTTCCTCTATTTCTTCGCATTGATCACTGAGGAAGGCTTTCTTATCTCTCCTCGCTATTCTTTGGAACTCTGCATTCAGATGCTTATATCTTTCCTTTTCTCCTTTGCTTTTTGCTTCTCTTCTTTTCACAGCTATTTGTAAGGCCTCCTCAGACAGCCATTTCGCTTTTTTGCATTTCTTTTCCATAGGGATGGTCTTGGTCCCTGTCTCCTGTACAATGTCACGAACCTCCATCCAGAGTTCATCAGGCACTCTATCTATCAGATCTAGTCCCTTAAATCTATTTCTTACTTCCACTGTATAATCATAAGGGATTTGATTTAGGTCATATCTGAATGGTCTAGTCGTTTTCCCTACTTTCTTCAATTTCAGTCTGAATTTCGCAATAAGGAGTTCATGATCTGAGCCACAGTCAGCTCCTAGTCTTGTTTTTGCTAACTGTATACAGCTTCTCCATCTTTGGCTGCAAAGAATATCATCAATCTGATTTCGGTGTTGACCATCTGGTGATGTCCATGTGTAGAGTCTTCTCTTGTGTTGTTGGAAGAGGGTGTTTGCCATGACCAGTGCGTTCTCTTGGCAAAACTCTATTAGCCTTTGCCCTGCTTCATTCTGTGCTCCAAGGCCAAATTTGCCTGTTACTCCAGGTGTTTCTTGACTTCCTGCATGGAAAGTGTAGCAAAATTTGATAAATTTTGACTTATGTAAGCATCCAGGGAACGGCAACCCACTCCAGTGTTCTTGCCTGGAGAATCCCAGGGACAGAGGAGCCTGGTAGGCTGCTCTCTATGGGGTCGAACAGAGTCGGACACGACTGAAGTGACTTAGCAGCAGAGCAAGCATCCAGGAAACCAGCTCCCCAATCAAGATGATAAAACCACCCTGCGTCACTCTGAGAAGTTTCCTGTCATCAGGAGTTTTGCTTCTAGGTTTGATAGGTTTCTCTTTCTGTCCTGGACGACCCTCAGCCCGTCTCCGTGGTGGGAGAGAGAGGAGCTGCCTGGAGAGAAAAATCCCACTGGGTGATGATGCCAGCTTTGTCTCAGAACAGAGTCCCTCTGCACTGGAATCTCGGAAGGAGGCCTGGCTTCTGAGCCCCAGAGAACAGGACAGGCACTCTCCTGACTCCGGGGTCCGGTACAGTAAGGAATCCATGACCTTACGACCAGCGGGATGTATCTCAGCAGAGAGTGCCCGGGAGAGAACTGCAGGGGGCCAGCCTGTTGATACTGAAAGCTGGTGCCAGGGCTGGGCCTGTGAGCAGAGCCCGCAGGGTGGACGTGGATGGGCTGGGGACCAGCCTGTTGATACTGAAAGCTGGTGCCAGGGCTGGGCCTGTGCGCAGAGCCCCCAGGGTGGATGTGGATGGGCTGGGCGGGCTGCAGATAGGACCGCAGCCGCGCTTCGGGGGCTCCCGGAGGCCGTGAGGCCCGGGACCGCCGCCCAGGTCTTCCTCACCATGTCCTTGATGGTGAACAGCTTCCCGTCTTCTCTCACGCCACTATTTAGCTCTCTCTGTGCCCATGAGGTTTTTAATATTTCTCTCTGTTCAGGCTGTGGGCTTGTGAGCCCCATACCCTCAGTTTGGTGTGTAATGTATGTCACGGTCATTTTTATTTTTAAAATTTATTTATTATGTTTATTTTTGGCCACACCCAGCTCCAACCAGGGATCAAACCTGTGCTCCATGCCTCGGAAAAATGGAGGCTTAATTGCTGCACCACAAGGGAAGTCCCTGGCACAGTTGTTTATTTCATGTCATGAAATTTACTCAGCTCTGACTCCACCCTGACTTTCTCCAGAATGCAGACATTCAGTCTCAGGCTCAAGGGACGCTGTTCTATCTTACAGTTCCCAGGAATCTAACGATACTGTTTTGAAGACAGTTTCTTTCCATGTGGAAAGTGCTCCCATAACTCTGCATTGACTCTTTTTTTTTTCTTTTTTCCTGCTTCATGTGCAGTTAAAATGTCCAAGAGAAGCTATTCCAACTGACTTCACTGGGTGTGAGGATATGAGTTTATGGAAGTTCTTAAGGAACTTTTTGCTTTCCTGATAAAAGGATTAGATGCAAGCAGACAGCCCTTATTTCTTCACTGCTTCTTCTAGTCTTGGCTGTGGATGGGATGGCAGGAGCCCTGGCCGCCTTTTTGCAACCATGATGGAAAGCCCAAGGAAATCTCAGAGTTACACACTGTGCTAGTCTCAGTTCAGTTCAGTTCAGTTGCTCAGTCGTGTCCAACTCTGCGACCCCATGAATCACAGCACGCCAGGCCTCCCTGTCCACCACCAACTCCCGGAGTTCACTAGGTCTGTCAAAAAGCAGGTGCCTGGTGGCTCAGACAGTGAAGTGTCTGCCTACAATGTGGGAGATCCAGGTTTAATCCCTGGGTTGGGAAGATCTCCTGGAGAAAGAAATGGCAACCCACTCCAGTATTCTTGCCTGGAAAATCCCATGGACGGAGGAACCTGGTGGGCTGCAGTCCATGGGGTCGCAAAGAGTCGGACACGACTGAGCGACTTCACTTACTTAAATGGGATTAAACACACAAGGATTTCATTAGGGGAAATGCCTGCACGAGAGAAGTAGGACGGGATCTGAAGAAGACAGGGAGAGACGTCAGGATTTGATTGCGTCTGACCTCAAACGAAGACGAGATGGAGAGGGGGCTGTACTGTCAGGCGAGCGTGTGCTCCTCGGTTCTGTCTCGTCACAACGAAGATTTGGAGTGACGGACATTAAAGCCCTCGGTGCCTCACAGCTCCCAGGTCTTGGACAGACTGTGTTATAGCTCTTAGACAAATCAGTGTCACAGCTCTATTTTATTTAGAAGATAGCAGGAGACTCCATCCTCGAAGTGTGAGGGCATGCCAACCCAAAGATGCGAAGAGCAGAGAGTGGGGGAGCGCGCCAGCATGCGGGGTGGGGAGAGCCCTTTGGCTCCTCCTCTTATAAGTTTTCCCTCCCCCGGGCCTGCCCTATGCAAACTGGGCTCAGCCAGGAGTGCTGTTTGTTCTACCTGCAGTCCTCACTCTGGTCCTCGGACCTTCCCTTAACCTTCCTTTGTTCTCTTTTCGCGGGCTTTTCCCTTCCTTGTCTTTCAGCCACCGCCATTTTGGACTCCTGTTTCCTATTCTAACTACCTAAGATCTAAAGAGAGTCCAGTGACGCCATCAGGGAGGCTTCAGACCAAAGCTGGCCGTCAGGGGGGACCCAGGTCTCCTAGGAGGGGTCTGTGCTGGCACCTGTGCTGCTCCATCACTGGCAGGGAGCTGCCCATCGCTTAGGCACCAACATTGCGATGAATCTTTAAATGCAACAGACGGAGCCCTTAGTCTGTCATGCTCCCTGCAGCTGCAGGACCAGAAGGCGTATTCCTGCAGCCACAACAGCAGTCTTTGCATTACTGAACCATCGCCCCCAACTAACTTCCTCTGGAACGTTGGCTATCAGAGAAAATAAGTCCCTACACGTCTGTAGATGCATTGGCTCATTTTCTATAACTGGCCTCACTGCATGTGTTCCTGACAGACACACCCCTCACCGCCCCATGAAGCCCGCCCCCCACTGCTGCAGGGCTTCTCTCTTCCCTCCTTCCTCCCCCGACCCTCGCCTCTCCCCTCCCCTATCCTGCTTTCATTGTCTCCTAAAGAGCAGCTTAACTCTGTCTCCTTCACATTTGAACTCCTGCCAGCGCCCAGCCCTCAAGGTCCCACTCTCAACCCCAAGTTGAAAGGCCTTATCAAGTTGTTTTTCCAGACCAGCACCATTCCCCGCCCCCAAGAGAATTCTGGAGCCAGGTGGTAAGATCGAGATTCCAGCTCACTGGATCCTTGCAAGCACACGCACGTGGCCACTGCAGCTGTTCTCAAGGGCAGGGTACTCAGCGTCCCCCGACATGTACAAACTACTCAAGAATGGGGACTCTATCTTTCCATGTATAATTCAGTTTTGTTACAAATCATTTAAAAATATAGAAAATTATCCAAAATAACACTCACCAAAAAACCATGTAGGTTTAACAAATGGTAACACGATTGAATCTTGTTTTGAGAAATAAATTATTACAGCTGATAATAATGACAATAATTTCAACACTTATAGAGTGTTAAATATGTGCCAGGCTATGTACTAAGTACTTCATATGTATCAACCCCTTTAAATCTCATAAAATCTGTAAAGTATGTATTACTATTGTCCCGCTTCATAGACAAAGAACCTGGGCACAGAGGTGGTACGTTACTATTAAGTGAGACTTCCCTGGCAGTCTAGTGGTTAAAACCCCACCTACCAATGCAGGAGGCCCAGGTTCAAACCCTGGTTGGGGAACTAAGTTCCCAAATGCCACAGACTACTGCCAAAAAAAAAATTTTTTTTTAAAGAAATATATAAATACATGAGCCAAAACGTAAGCCCAGGCAGGCTAGACTAGATGCAGTTTTGGAATCATATTCAATGTATTATTATGCTTCAGTTCAGTTCAGTCGCTCAGTCGTGTCCAACTCTCCGCGACCCCATGAATCACAGCACACCAGGCCTCCCTGTCCATCACCAACTCCTGGAGTTCACTCAAACTCACGTCCACAGAGTCGGTGATGCCATCCAGCCATCTCATTCTCTGTCGTCCCCTTCTCCTCCCACCCCCAACCTTTCCCAGTACCCAACAAATATTTGTTGGAAGAATGAATAAAGCTCATTAATTTAGTGAGTCAATAAATCCATGACTGACTTGCAGTGCTGGGAGAGTCAAGCTTGAGGAGGTGATCAATTTTTTTGTGAGACCACCCAAGCCATAAGAATCGTACATTGTCTATTGAAATGCAGTTAGCTTGGGTCCCAGATGGTTTCTGTCTCCCTCATCTGGCGGCTTCCTGCAGGGAGACCTGTCCCTCTTGTATTAGCTGTTGCCACCGGATGACTCATCCCAGCATTAGGTGGCTCACAGCAAGGCTCCCCGTTCTCTCTCCAGGCTGCTGGCTGCCCTGGCTCAGCTGGGGACGCGGGCCCCTGCTCCGCCCCCCGGAGCCTCGGATGGGTCCCTGGAGGACGGGGAGCCGGGTCAGTGGGCTTCTGCTCGTCAGCACCGCAGGCTGTGGCTGAGGCGCTGTCAGCCGGCGCTTCCTTACATCGTGAGGCTGGGTCCCAAGGGCGAGCGACTCAGAGAGTTAGACAGAACCGTGTGACCTTTGATGACCTTGGAAGTCACGTGGTATCACTTCCACCTCATTCTCCGGGGCAGGGCAATTCCCGGGGTCAGCCTGGGTTCAAGGGAAGGGAAGGCAGATGCTCGCCCTTGGTGGGGCAGGTCGCCGTCACAGTGTCAGGAGAGCAGGCAGGAGGCAAGACAATGAACCGTGAGGCCGGGAAACGTACACTGTACGGGTTTTCTTTCCACTGGAGAAGAACCTTTGATTCCTAGCTTCAACTGCATCCCATTAAAAATGAATGAGAATATACAAGTCTTCAGTCCCTTGGATGTGTAACATGCAACACAATTGATAAAATCAATAATATGGTGATAACTTCATATGGCGAAGATGGTTATTAGGCTTTCCATGGTGGTCATTTCACAGTGTATGCAAAGGTCAGCATTGTGTAGCAGAATGTGGTAATAAAAATAAATAAATTGTCATGGGGAAAAAATTTAATAAAATACATGAGAGTGGACTTAATCAGTGTGTCCACTATTAAAGCAGGAAGAGCAAAACCGACCATACGTGTCAACTCCTGTACAACTAGTTCCATGCTCTTTTCTTTCCCTGTTCAAACGCTGTCAGACCTTAAGCCACTGAACACGCAGGCAGCTGAAGTCCTCGCCAGTCTCATTTTCCATCCTTCCAGAGTGTTTTTCTCTCCAGTGATGTGGTCAGCTCCTCCCCTCGCTTCTCTTTGTCTCGTGAACCCAAGTCCAAGGTCGCGAGGCTGCAGGTCTTGGTGCCAGCCCCACCCACGTCTCATCAGTGAGCCTGACTCAGAGGATCCGACGCAGATCAGGGCGCTGCACATCCCTCATCCGCACGCGAAGAGCGGCTGCCTGGCTGGGCCGCGCTGCCAGGATGGAGCAGAGGTAGCCCACACCTCGAAGAAGGAAAGGCGACAAGCCTATCTGCCAGTTACTCTCCGTGTCCTGATAGAGAATATCTGCTTCCCAGAATGCAGCAGGAAAACGTAATAAAGTGGAAACGCCTCTGGACGAGGAGGCTGTGCATCTTCACTCAGAAGGAGAAGGGCAGATCGGTTTGCACGCTCACAGCACTTGAGCGGCGGTAAGTGGAGTAAACCCTTCATGTTTTCTTCATTTGCAACCAGAGAAAGTGCTAAGTGTGCTGAGTTGGAGATGATCTGCTCAGGTTCTCAGTGCCCTGAGTATATGAAACACCCAGGCTCGGGGCAACGCTGCCTTATCTGGAACTGTTCCTATACTGAACGCGGGAGAAGGCAGTGTCTAGACAGCATCACTGCTTCTCGTTCTGCAGGCAAGTCAGCCTTTCTTTGTCCTGTGACCACTCAGTTTCCACTGTCACTGCTTAAACAGCTTTGTGGCTTGGCCACATTTTTCCTAAGGAATGAGTTATTTAAGCACTCTAATGTAATCATCTCAAGATGATCTTCCTTCATCGATTTAATAAAGAAAATTAAAGTGTGTTTTCTTTTTGTTAATATCCTCAACTGCCATCTGCTTTCAACGTGGATCTAATCAGACACTGGAGAGTATGAGAAACGGATCATGTTGACAAAGGAGTCTCTCTCTTTTTTAAAAAGTGTGTGAATAAAATTTTGAAATACCCATGAGAGGGGGAAAAAAAATATATGACAGACCTTTTAGTTGAAAGAGATTTTATTTCATAGCAAGATCTGGTCATGTAAAACGATTCTTCCAAATATAGACCCCTGGCTTCCTGGTAACTGTGTTATTTTTAAGACAAATAAGGTATTTTCTGATCGTTTATTGTTTTCCAGAAACCCTTCAAAGTCCGGTTTTCAGTCCTACGACTGTGTCTGGGTATTGACACAGACACGCCCACACCACTGCTGGTAGCTGTTGCCGTTGTTTGCTGGATGGTCGGTTGGTTTAATGACCAGACGGAAATGATCCTGCAAAGTCTACCTTCCAGCTATGTCAGTCTTTCATGGACTTGCTCAGTTTTCTGCCACCTTGCTCTACCTTTTTGGCCTGGGCCCCCAAGAAGTCACTTCTGCTGTATATAAGCTAGTTATTGGTCAAAGCTGTGCTTGACTTACTAGTATGCTCAGTATTCTTTAATAACTGTGAGATGTCAATGAAATCTTACTGAAGAAACAGGAACCTGCCTAAAGTTGCAAAAATACAGTTGCAATCTTGGTCTCTTAGCATACGTTACTTTAAATAATTATTCAAGTTCTAGAAACTGCCTTTCATATTTCAAACTTTAAATTGAAAACAAATATGAAATCTGCCATTTACTGAGCCAGTACTGGATACCTAGATGGATGGATGGCTGATGGATGGAAACTGAAAGATTTATTCCATTGGTGTACAGTGCTTTGTTATTATGGGAGATTAAATAGAGAGAATGAAAAACAAAGCAAGAACAAAAGCTGTGCTTGATCCCCCAGGGCTGGTCAGGTTTTGACCCGGTACAGTGGTCTGTGTGTGGCTGGGAGTTGCTGTTAGTTTGGGGGTCCCTTAGAGTCCTATGACTGCTTCTCTCTGATGGCCCCCAGGGGCAGGAGGCACACGTTGGGCATCACACAGTCTCCAGCCTGCCGGGGCCACTGGGCTCGTGTTTCTGAGCCTGGCTCCTGGGAGCTGCCCTTGTGTCACGGGACTCCACTGTCAGTCCGTGTTCAGTTGGGGGTTGTGGCTAAGCCCCTCGAGTCCCTGGGTCTGTCTGAGACCAGGGGGATGCTTTCAGGTCCACTCACATCCTGCTGTCAATGCCCACCCCTACCCTGGCCCCCAGGGCTTGGAGAGCACACATAGAGTTGACTGGGATCCCAGGAGATCTCCAGGGAGGCCTCCGCCTGCTTCTGTTAAACTCCGATCCGTGTGGCTGCTTTTTGACTTACCTTCAATGGCAAGCCACTCCAGTACTCTTGCCTAGAAAATCCCATGGATGGAGGAGCCTGGTAGGCTGCAGTCCGTGGGGTCGCTAAGGGTCGGACACGACTGAGTGACTTCACTTTCACTTTTCACTTTCACACATTGGAGAAGGAAGTGGCAACCCACTCCAGTGCTCTTGCCTGGAGAATCCCAGGGACGGGGGAGCCTGGTGGGCTTCCGTCTATGGGGTCACACAGAGTCGGACACGACTGAAGTGACTTAGCAGCAGTAGCAGCAGCCTCTCCACTTCCTCCAAGACCCCCGTGGGTGACGACACCCTTATGCGTGGAGCTCTGTGCTCCACTCCGGGTCAAGCGGTCCTCCCAGTAGAGTCCTCCAGGACCACCCCCACCATGGGTGATGACACGCTTACCCGTGGAGCTCTCCACTCCAGTCCGGGTTAAGCGGTCCTTCCAGTAGGGCTTTTGTGCTCTGTGTCTGTAAGCTTACCTTCCCCACTCCCTTCACCCCTCCTCCACCCTTGAGCGGATGCTCTGCACCACTGCTCAGGCCTGGGGTCAGAGGCCCACTTTTCCCAGAGTAATAACCCCCACTCTTGACAACTGTATGGGCTTCTCAGGTGACTCAGATGGTAAAGGATCTGTCTGCCAATGCAGGAGACGCGGGTTCGATCCCTGGGTCAGGAAGATCCCCTGGAGGAGGGCATGGCAACCCCCTCCAGTATTCCTGCCTGGAGAATCCCATGGACAGAGGAGCCTGGGGGCTGCCGTCCTTGGGGTCTCACAGAGTCGGACACGACCAAGTGTGAACACACGTTACAACCACATGCTGGGGGGCCGGCCCTGGCAGCCCTGGTCTTCTTGGCTTCTTCCTTGCAGCAGGGAGCCTCTGCCCAGTTAGCCCATAAGCTAGGCTGGGGTGGGGTGACAGGGACCCCAAGTTTTCTCCAGAGACTGTGAGGAGGCAGATGGGGAGAGGGACTCTGGCACTCTTGGCTGTCCTGGCTAGAGGAGGGCTCCCCTCCTGCAACAAAGTCCGCAGCCTCAGCCTGGGAGTGGGGCCCACCCACAGCAGAGGGTCCCGGGAGACCCGCCCCACTACAGAGCTGTGGGTGCAGGCCAGGAAGTAGGTACACTCCAAATGCCACGAACGTTCACTGTTCTTAAGGTTTTCTTGAATGACTTCGTTTTCATTTGTTGCCCACATTTTGAGCAGTCTCTAGAGACTCTAAGTGATTGCTTTTTTTGGTAATTTTCACCAGTTAAATTCTGCTTTGCTGGAGAGAGGGTCTGCTGACGCCTTCTTCCTTCATTTGGGAAGTCCCGTTCTTCGCTGATTCTTTCTTTACCTCTGTCTTGAATGGAGCAATGAGCCCTTGACCACTCCATCTGGGAAGCTGTGAGATGAGAAAGGATGGGAAACAGTGACATGCGGACGGTGCCTGAAAACAGTGCCTTACAAACGCCGGCTGCGTCTTCAGATTTCAAATGATTCATGTATTTTTGCTTCCTCCCCTTCAAAGTTATCAAACAGAATGTGTGCAGCTCATTTTCATTGTATACCAGGAATATAAGACACACCGCATTTTCAAATTGAAAGGAGATGTCAAACAAACGAAGACATAACTCCCGGGAGAACAGAACTTGCTCTTGTAGTTTTCCAATTTTTGTGCAAAATAGGAAACGGTAGTCAAACAACAAGTGATGTCTTTAAAATGGTATTTTAAAATTGAGTGCTGTTTCTGGGGATCACAAATTATTCATAACTCAGCAGGGTCATAGCAAGCTTCATGTTCTCAAAGGAATGCATTTTCTTTCCCAATACACAGGCCCAGTAGACAAAGAGCTAAATTAAGACTTTCCCTCCTATTAGCAACAATGTCAAAGTTTTGGCTTGAGAAAGAATACAATTTCAAATGAAAAGCACTCAAATATAACATTTTTAAATAGATAATTTTATACTTAAACAGTTATCATGTTAAAAGAACTAATTGTATTTCATTTTCTCCAGGGAAAAATAAAACCACCATATTTAATAACTCACGCCATGCTTGTGCCGCTGGGATGGGAGAGTTTGAGTCTGATAAGTTGTGAATTATTTTTTTAAATATCAATGTAACTCTAATGGTGTACTAATAAATTTCCATTCACAGAGCTTCCAATCTTTTATTCATACCCTGTGTAGGAGCGTGGTGTGTAGCTGTGACTAAAGCTTATTGAAGGTAATTGTGATAGCTTTGCCCATTTCCATGGCTGTATGCGTCTCAGCCACAGGTGACTGGGCAGCTGTCCCTTAATGCCTGGTAGCATCCTGTAAACCTTTCAGAAGCAATTGTCCCGTGGAAAGCCATAGCATGCTAAGATTGTAACCCCCAGGGAAACTGAAACAGGAAAATCAAGCGATTTTTCCCAAAGCCCAGGGTCAATAACTGCTAGCATGAGCGTGCTCAGTCGCTTCAGTCGTGTCCAACTCTCTGCGTCCCATGGACTATAGCCCACCAGGCTCCTCCATCCATGGGATTCCCCAGGCAAGAATACCGAAGTAGGTTGCGATGTCCTCCTCCAGCAGATCTTCCCGACCCAGGGGTCAAACCCACATCTCCTGCGTCTCCTGAATTGCAGGCAGATTGTTTACTGCTGAGCCACAAGGGAAGCCCAATAACTGGTAGAGATGAAACTAAAATCCAGGTCCCTCAATTTCCTCCGGTGGCTTCTCCCCGCATTAAGACACGTTATGTCCTGAAATGATAAAAAGAAGGCAAGCAGACATCCCGTAATGGTAACATTGGTTTTTGACTTTTCAGCTGACAGGGTTTTTCTAAGCTGTCTCCTAGCACAGTGCTTTGAAGTAGCGGTGCTTGTCTCAGAGTGTTGACGGCCTCACTGTCTTTACCGGTCTGCCCAGCATCGCACTGCTGGGGGCAGGGGGCCCAGAGTCGGAACCCAGACCCGCCACCCACAAGAGTGATTCAGACCCAGAGTGGGACCCAGTGCACACTGAAGACCAATGTGCCACAGGCGCCACATGGATGCACCAGACAAGCCCTCGCCCTCAGGCATGCAACACCTGCCCAGCCCCCACACTCCTTCCCATCATGCTGTATCCACACCACACACACCTGGCTCGAAACTGCCACCAAGACTCTCCCAGCCTTGGTCAAAGTCTGCCAACATTTTACCTTGGAGTGAGTTATTCAATCTCTCCGTGCCTTGGTTTTCACTTTTAAAAAAGTTAAACATTCTCAACCTATGATCCAGCAATCCCACTCCCAGGCATATATCCAGAAAAAAAACAAAAACATAATTTTAAAAGATATATGCACCCCAATATTCATAGCAGCACTATTTACACTAGCCAAAACATGGAAGCTCCCTAAATGTCCTTTGGCAGACGAATGGATAAAGAAGACACGGTACATGTGTATAGATACAGTGAAATATGACTCAGCCATTAAAAGTGAAACAATGCCGTTTGTAGCAGTTGTTTGTCCACCCGGGACCGCTGTGGGTGGACCTGGAGGTTATGGAACTAAGTGAAGTCAGAAAAAGGCAAATATGCCATCGCATATATGGGGAATCTAAAAATTGATACAAATGAACTTATGAATCAGAAACAGACTCACAGGCTCTGCAAACAAAGGTATGCTTACTACAGGGGAAAGATCGGTGAGGGAAGGGATACATTCGGGGATTGAGATGGACACACACACTCTACTACACAGAAAATAGAGAACCAACAAGGACCTACTTTCTGTCCAGCACATGGAACTCTGCTCAGTGTCCTGTAGTAACCTAAAGGGAAAAGAGTCTGAGCAAGGATATAGGGGCATGCATAACTGAACCAGCTGTCACCTGAAACTAACGCAAGACTGTAAATCAATGACACTTCAATATAAAAATTTTTTTAATGTTTTAAGTTAAAACCAAAGCTCTCCCAGCTACAATAATGAGCAGCAAAGCCCAGCTGATTACATCACAAATACGAAACACTAACGAGCAACAGTGGCCTGTGGCACTTTGAGCAACACTCTCTGCACAATGATCCCCTTGTTCTCCGCTGGACTAAGTCCACAGTGAGTCTAGTCTCACCAGGATGTCTCAGTCTCTGAGTAGCTTGTATCTTCTCTATGACAAATAACTCTCATATCGTATCTACACATGGTTGGATCGCGTCACCTACCCAATGGACATGAGTTTGGGTAAACTCCGGGAGTTGGTGACAGACAGGGAGGCCTGGCGTGCTGCAGTCCATGGGGTCGCAAAGAGTCGGACACAACTGAGCGACTGAACTGAACTGAACACACAACCCCGTATGCGTTGAGAACAAAGGCTTTGAGGGCAAGAAAAGACATGACTGCCGGGAATTTCTGCAATTCAATCACCTCTCCTTTATATGAAGGAAATTAGTTCATTTCCTAACATTGAACAGAGCACAGTGGTCAAAACAGTGCTAAAATTATAGAAAGAACAGGGAAGGGTTGTCTCTGAGAAGGAGGGTTTCAGTAATGTTACATGAAAAACCACTCCCAGGGCTCCCCTGGTGGCCCTGCCCATGCAAGAGAAACAGGTTCGATCCCTGGTCCGGGAAGATCCCTTAGTTGCCACGGGGCAACTAAGGCCCTGAGCTGAAACTACTGAGCCTGCGCTCTAGAGCTGGGGATCCCCAGCGACAGAAGCCCATGCTCCTGGAGCCCATGCTCTGCAACAAGAGAAGCCGGCACAGCGAGAGGCCCACGCACCACAGCGAGAGAGGAGCCCCGCAGCAACGAAGACCCAGTACAGCCAAAAAACTGCAGAACTTAATGGCTTCAAACAAGCACGCTTTATCATTTCTCATAAAGCGGTGCCTCAGCAGGGTCCTGTGGGTGACTGTCCTCTGTTGGCTGCAGCTATCGGCCGGGGGCATACTTGTTCTCCTCCACAGCCTCTCACGGGGCCCCCGCGGATGCGGGCAGGCCTCTTAGGGAAAAGCTGGCGAGGCCTCACCCCACTTCAGGCTGTGGGTCAAAGCACGTTTCCGGAGTCAACTCAGATGAAAGAGGGGACCAGGAGTCCCCAGCCCTCAATGGCGGACGCGATGAGCTCATTCAGAAAGGGGAGCGGTCACAGGGTGGCTGTCTTTGGAGCCTCCCTCCCACAAAGGGATTTAGGAAATGGGAACCTGTGACCTCTGTTTACAAACTCCAGACCTGCAGACGGGGTAGCAGAGGAGGGAGAGCCTGTGGAATTGTCAGAAGGCTCCAGAAGCTCTGAAGACTGCAGCTCGGTGCTTCTAGTTTACTGAGGGAGTGACCTGCTCTAAGGTCTTCTGGAAATTCAACAGGACGGCACCACCATATTCCCACCCCCGTCACCCCTGGGGAGGGACTGAAACTGAAACAGGGCTAAGGGACGTAGAGAAGGTCAGCGATGGAGCGGTGTCCCTTTCAAATTCATATGTTCACGTCCAAAACCCAGTACCCCAGAAGGTGTCAGAAAGGCTAACACCGGAAAGCCTGTTAGGTCCCAAGAACAAATGTTGGTGAGGATGTGCTGAAAAGGAAACCCTTATACACTGCTGGTGAGAATGCAAACTGATACAGCCCTCGTGGAAAATAATACGGAGTTCTTCCTCAAAAAGATAAAATTAGAACTACCCTATGATCTAGCAATTCCACTCCTGGGTGTATATCTGAAGAACGTGGAACACTAATTTGAAAAGATACAAGCACGTCAAGGTTCACAGCAGCATTATTTACAATAGCCAGGACATGCAAGGAACCCACATCCACCCAGCAGCAGAGGCAGGGATAAAGAAGGTATGGTACACACATATGGACTACACACGTATGGAGTACATGTGTATGGAGTACACATATGCAGTGCACATGTATGGAGTACACACATATGGAGTGCACACGCATGGAGTACACACGTGTGGAGTACACACATGTGGAGTACACACGCATGGAACACACACGCATGGAGTACACACATGTGGAGTACACACGCATGGAACACACACGGAGTACACACATGTTGAGTACACTCATATGGAGTACACACACACGGAGTACATGCATATGGAGTACACGGGTATGGAGTACACACATATGGAGTACACACACATGGAGCACACATGGAGTACACACGTATGGAGTACATGCCTATGGAGTACACATGTATGGAATACACACACATGGAGTACACACACATATGGAGTTCTCCTCACCCACTGAAACAGCAACGTGTTGCCACCTGCAGCAACATGGATGGATTCAGAGGGGATCATGCTTAGTGAAGTAAGGCATGCAGGGAAAGACAGATACTGGACAATAGATTCCACAGGCGAGCGAGTGAAACAAGAAAGAAATAGACTCAGATAGACAGAGCAAACTAGTGGCTGGCTCCCAGGAGGGGAGGGAAGGGGCAGGGGCAAGATCGAGGGAGGAGAGTCAGAGGAACAGCTGCTGTGCATAAAAGAGAGAAGCAGTGAGGGGATATCTACAGCACAGGGAATAGTCAGCCTTTTGAAATAGCTTTAAAGGGAGTATAATCGACACAAATATCGAATCACTGTGCTGTGTATCTGAAACTACACACTGTAAGTCAACTGTATTTCAATGTAAAAAAAAAAGAAGGTCCCAGTCCAGTGGGAGTGAATAATAATAATATCCACTGTGAATAATAGTAATATTCCTAATAAGGGAGTAATGAAGTTAAAGGAGGCTGTGGGTGGGCCCTGACCCACGGCCGGTGTCCTGAGCGGGGGTTGAGGCCGCGCGGGGGACGCGGGAGCCCTGCACAGAGGGGCGACCGCGGGGAGAGGCAGCAGAAGGGGAACCACGGCCAGCTAGGAGAAAGCGGCTCTGGGACAACACACTTGTGCTGTTTAAGCCACAAGGACAGTGCTGTTTTGTCAGGGCAGTCGGGCCTGCGGGAGGGGCCCCGGGGAGTCAGGGGAAGGCCTCCAGCCAGGAGCGCTGCTGGAGGCCCCAGGGCGGGTATGGACGCCGACGAGGCCTGGGTCCTGAGACTCAGATGGGGTCGCACACGGGAGACGCGGCCCAGCCTCGTGGAGCCCTCTCTGTTCCTACAGAAACTGGAATTAGATGCCAGCACTGAAAACAGGGGATTTTACTCTGTGATCACCTTGGCCCAGTGGTAAAGAATCTTCCTGCTAACGTAGGAGACACAAGAAACATGGGTTTGATCCCTGGGTCGGGAAGACCCCCTGGAGGAGGGCATGGCAGCCCACTCCAGTATTATTGCCTGGAGAATCCCATGGACAGAGGAACCTGGTGGGCTGCAGTCCGTAGAGTCACAAAGAGTCAGACAGACAAAGCATGCACGCATTTCGTTCTCACATGTTTGGGAAGAGAATCCGAAAGAGAATAGATAAACTACACGCATTACTGAGCCGCTCCGCTGCACACCTGAAACACAGCAGTGTAAATCAATAGACTCCAAACATTCAAAGCAGTGTTCAGTGCTCATCAACAAGCCCTCCCCCAAAAAGAGGATTTCCAACTTCCCTTGGGAAATCAGGAGAACTGGTCTCCCTGGCCCCGTGTTAGAAGGGCCTTGGTTCCCACCTGAATCCCAGTCATGGAAGCTGAGTTCTGTGAATTACAGGTGGGAAGAGAAATGAGCACATTCTGTCAGATGACGGTACTTTGGAATTTGGGGATCGGAAGTTTTCATGGTAATTTATGTCTTGTCATTACCATAGTTCAGTTCAGTTCAGTCACTCAGTCGTGTCTGACTCTTTGCGACCCCATGGACTGCAGCACGGCAGGCCTCCCTGTCCATCACCGTTTCTCGGAGCTCGCTCAAACTCATGTCCATCGAGTCGGTGATACCATCCAGCCACCTCATCCCCAGTCGTCCCCTTCTCCTCCCGCCTTCAGTCTTTCCCAGCATCGGGGTCTTCTCCAGCGATTACAGGGTCGTTACTGTAAAAAGAGTGCGATTCACCTGCTCGACTCTTCCTCGTGATTACAGTGGAGGAAGTTAGATAATTGCCGTATCCAAAAGATGCGGAAGCTTGCAATGCTCCAGGTAGGGCTTTTAAAGAGTTTTCATAATCTTAAACTGAGTTTTCATAGGTGTTTCTATTTCTGGAAGACATTGGAAATAGCTTTAAGTGTACGTGTGTGTTCAAATTGCTTCTCACTTGACGCTCTCAGATATGCTTCGGCAGCTTGTAAATTCCTGCTTCGGTGTAATGAACACTCTTGTTATAATTTGCACATCAAACAAGAGGACCCAGTTCCTCTAGCTTGGGGAGACTGGTTGAATTTCTAGGCTTTTGAGAAACCCACAACAATCCCGGCTGTTAATGTTCTTTCTACAGAATGTCTCAGGCAGAATTAGAGACAGTTAGGGCTCGGATGGGCTTCTCAGGTGGGCTCATGGTCAAGAACCCACCTGCCAATGCAAGGGACATAAGAGACTCAGGTTCAATCCCTGGGTCAGGAAGCTCCCCTGAAGGAGGAAATGGCAACCCACACCAGTATTCTTGCCTGGAAAATCCTACGGACAGAGGAGCCTGGAGGGCTACAGTCCACGGGTGCCAAAGAGTCAGGCACAACCGAAGCGACTCAGCACATACGCGGGGCTCAGATAGGATTTGCTTTTCTTCCTTCCCAGGCACTTGGTGGGTTTGTGAGCGAATCGCCTGGCACCTGGCTTACGTAGGCGCTCAGAGAGTCTGAAGCTGCTCTTCACCGGGCACTGGGTGTTCCATCTCCACTTGGGACAACCAGTTCTACAACAGGGGGGTCCCTGGTGGTTCACAGCAGACTCCCAATGGCACGAAGGCACAGCCGCTGACTGGGACGGCTCCCCAGGGCCTCTGTCCCTTCCTGTCCCCATCCTTCTCTCGCAGTGACCCCCGCTGCACCCACCCTGCCTCCACAGAAGCCCCACCCTGCAGCCCTTCAGGGGTTCCCGGGGGACTCTCTCGCGCCTCCCTGGACCCACCCTCGCCCATAGGAAGCCTCGGACAGCAGGGCCATCCCTGCCAGGCCCGTCAGGGTGGGGGGTGTCCCCAATCCAGCCTGGCCCGTGGAAGGCTGTGCCTCAGCCACCCGCTGGCCAGGCCTGCAGCAAGCACAGCCTCCCACCCTGACCAGCCGAGGTTCCTGGCCTCCTTCATCAGGAGAAAGAGGTCAGACACCAGATGAGAAACCTAGGCCAGGCTTTCTTGGGGCCCCGCCGCACAGCAGGCACTGAGCACGAGTACCAGGCTCCCCGGCCCACTCCCTGGGGGTGCGAGCTGGTCCCCCAGATGTGGTGACGGCAGGGGTGGATCCAGGGGCCAGACGGATGGCTGAGGGGGCCAGTGAGAGTCGCTCAGTCATGTCCGACTCTTTGCGACCCCATGGACTGTAGCCCGCCAGGCTCCTCCGTCCTTGGAATGCTCCAGGCAAGAACACTAGAAAGGGTTGCTATTCCCTTCTCCGGGGCATCTTCCCGACCCAGGGATGGAACTGCACTGCAGGTGGATTCTTTACCATCTGAGCCAGCAGGGAAGCCCCCTCAATGGCAATACCCCTGAAGTAGGAGAAGCCACACCACGGCTCAACCCGGAGACGGTGTGAACTAGGCGGGCATCTGCTGGCATCAGGGCTGGCATCACTGCTCTTCTGAGGGTCACCTTCGTGGCCTAGGGCTGTCACGGCGGCTGTGGCTGCAGTGCTTGTGGTCGGGATGGGGGAGGTGGGACGCAGTGTTTCCATCGATGATGCACAGATCTTCCCAGCAGCCCGGCCACTGCCCCCTCTCACATTTCAGTGACTAGAGCTGAGGACGTGGCCACCCTCCCTCCCGGGAGCGGGCCCAGCCCGCGCTGCTCGGTCAGATGTGAATAAGGAAACCAGGAGGAGCGGTGCTCTGGCCGGCATCTCGGGACCCAGCGGGGCCGCTTGGGAGTGGAGTCAGCACTGCAGACGGTGGCACAGAGTCAGACGCGGTCCTTCAGCTCACCGCCGAGCACCCGCAGCCGCACAGAAGCCCGTGCCTCACCGTCTGCAGACTCCGGGCACGGGAGGTCAGCAACTCTCTTACGCTCAGTCAACTGGGTTGGATGTTCTGCTACGCTGAACGTCTCCAAGGGCTCCTAACGCGATGCTCCTTCTAGAGACGAGGCTGATATCCGAAAGGAGGAAGGAACCTGCCCGAGGTCGCGGAGCTGACGCGGCAGAGCTGGGCTCGGGACCAAAGTCTGACTCTTGGCTCCACACCCTGCAGTTAATCCAGCTTTTCACTGCCGTCGCTGATCCACACACTTCTGATGTAAGAACCGCTCAGACATGCCGAACTTACTCAAAAACTTGTCTTTGACTTTTCGGGCTCCCTCCGTGAGTTCAGAACTGGGCCATTTCCTGTGGAACCGGGTTCTCTAGAACATCAGTAGGACTTGCACAAATCACACTCAAGTCAAATTCGCAGATTTATTACTAGCTTTCAGGGTGACATCAGTTTTTTCTTTTTTTTTTAATAGGCAGTAATGATGCCTGGATATAAAACAAAGATATGCTGGGTAGTGAGTTCCAATGTTATCTTATCTCAGTGGATAAATGCACCTACCTGTGGGAAGGGTGTGGGTGGGGAGTGGCTGCTGAACATCCGTGAATTCTCATACTGTGAATAAAAGGATGTGGATGCAGCAGTATAATCAACAAAAGTCTAAGACCTCCTTCTCAAACAGCTTATGGCCCAAGACCTGGATGGTATCGGGAGAGCAGCTGTCCTAGCCTCCCACCCACTGTGGCAGGAGCCCTTCCAACACCCCAGGACTGGCCCCTCGGAAACATTCCGGGTGAGGACGGCCTTCCCCATCCTTCCGGTCTGAAAGCTTCTGATGTTGTACTGATTGCACGTTTTGTTATAAATAATGTCAGTCTTCTTCAGAACATAATGGATAGCAGCTTGTCAAAAGACTGCTGCTGGGTCACTTCAGTCATGTCTGACTCTGTGAGACCCCATAGACAGAAGCCCACCAGGCTCCCCTGTCCCTGGGATTCTCCAGGCAAGAACACTGGAGTGGGTTGCCATTTCCAGATGGTAGCAAATGTGGGAAAGCCTTTGTCACGTCTACTCCCAAGAAGATGCCACGATGAGCCACCAGGAGGTGACCCCCACCAACCAGGTGACCAATCCTGTACTGCTTCACAGACAGTTAACTTGAGATAGAAATGGATACACAACCTGTCTATGAACTGGATGTAGCAGAGGAGTTACTTTGGGCTTCCCAGGTAGCTCAGCTAGTGAAGAATCTTCCTGCAATGCAGGAGACCTGGGTTCAATTCCTGGGTCAGGAAGTTCCCCTGGAGAAGGGATAGACTAGGCTACCCACTCCAGTGTTCTTGGGCTTCCCTGGTAACTTGGATGATAAAGAATCCGCTGGCAATGCAGGAGACCTGGGTTTAATCCCAGGGTTGGGAAGATCCCCTGGAGAAGGGAAAGGCTACCCACTCCAATATTCTGGCCTGGAGAATCCCACCGACAGAGGAGCCTGGTGGGCTACAGTCCATGGGGTTAAGAAGAGTCAGACACGACTGAGCGACGAAGCACAGCACACAAGGAGTTACTTCAAGGTGTTGTTTGACTCAAAGGTGACCTTTGAGAGGGAAGGACGGCCTTCTAAAACTTTACCTGTGTTATTTACCAAAGCACAGGTGGGTTTGGTGTTCAGAGCTCGCTCACAGAGCAGCAGCCTCCAGCCACGCTCTCCCTGTCTCTAAAGATGCTCTCTAGAGGCAAGCACTTTCAAATCTTAGCTGTTTCTTCTGCTGTTTGTACTTCTATTTCTCATCCTGAGTTGATATTGTTATCTCTTGATTTTTCCTTTTTTTGGGGGAGGGGGTGGGGGGGAATCACACAAAACTGAGTAGTTTAATTGCATGCCAGAAGAAAGTCAGGACTACTGGATAAGAATACACAAAACTATGCAGCGGCCCACAAGGAAAAATTTACAGTGTCTGGAACCCCATCAACAATTAGGAAGCTTGCAAAAGAAAACAAGCTTCCTGTTTTGCCCAACAAGGACAGACAACCTATAATAAAGAGAAAAACCATGAGCTTTCCATCTTAGACGTCATCTAGTTTTTTTCCCTCGTGCAGAAAAGGCGGGTTAAGGGTGCACACACCTCCCCACCCCACCTGCTGTCACCCCCAGCCCTCACACCCAGACACGCCCTCTCCTGGCTTCCTGACTTGGCAACCTCACAAGCTTTGGCCGA
This sequence comes from Moschus berezovskii, assembly GCF_049115385.1. Lineage (NCBI taxonomy): Eukaryota > Metazoa > Chordata > Mammalia > Artiodactyla > Moschidae > Moschus > Moschus berezovskii. The sequence goes on from NC_142485.1 coordinate 3,270,453, forward strand.
GTCCACGTGGAGTATTTACACTTTGAGGACGATGTAGATCTTGTTCACAGCTGAGCCGAGCCACGGAATTCAGAAGGAATAATTCAAGGCTATGGTTTTTCCCGTGGTCATGTATGGATGTGAGAGTTGGACTGTGCAGAAAGCTGATCGCCGAAGAATTGATGCTTTTGAACTGTGGTGCTGGAGAAGACTCTTGAGAGTCCCTTGGACTGCAAGGAGATCCAACCAGTCCATTCTAAAGGAGCTCAATCCTGGGTGTTCATTGGAAGGACTGATGCTAAAGCTGAAACTCCAATACTTTGGCCACCTCATGCGAAGAGTTGACTCACTGGAAAAGACTCTGATGCTGGGAGAGATTGGGGGCAGGAGGAGACGGGGACGACAGAGAACGAGATGGCTGGATGGCATCACCGACTCTATGGACATGGGTTTGAGTGAACTCCGGGAGTTGGTGATGGACAGGGAGGCCTGGTGTGCTGTGATTCATGGGGTCGCGGAGAGTGGGACACGACTGAGCGACTGAACTGAACTGAAAGAGGTGCGGGCTGACCTCGGGCGCAGGCCGGGTGCGCAGGGCTCCCTGGAATGTTCCCGCGGGGCAGGGCCGCCCCTGTCTGCCAGATCCAGACCAGGCGTGCTCCGGGGAGGCAGGTGGGGTTTCCTTCCTGACGGCGGGGGGAGCTGGCGGGTCCGCGAGAAGCCGAACAAAGAGCAGCAGCGGAGGGGAACCGGGGCTGCGCACCGACGCCCCGGCGCCCGCAGAGCCCGCCCGGGAGCGAGAGTTCCGCCTCCCCCGGGCTCCGGGCTCCGGCCTCCGCAGACAGAGGACCCTGTGGGGCGCTCCCCGCGCCCTTCAGCGACTCCGCGGCCTCCGTGCGCTCTCGGCCGTGGCCGCGGCGGCAGGAGCAGGGCCCTGCCCTCCCGCCCCCTCCGGAGGTCCCGGGAGCCCCGGCCGAGCACCTCTCCTCGGGGGTCCCTGGGGGAGCCGGGCGGTCCCGGGAGCCCTGACATGGAGTCACGCCTGCGGGGAAGGGGCCTATGCCTGTCTGCCTTCACTTGGATTAAAGGGTCAGGGGGGTCTGTTTTTAAAATAAACGGACCTGAACTTATTTACAAAACAGACTCACAAAGAAAGTGAATGTACGGTTACCAAACAGGGAATGGGGGTGGGGAGACGCCTTAGGAGCTTGGGATTAAGAGATACCCTTTACCATGCATAGACTAGAAAAGCAGGGGCCTACTGCATAGCACAGGGGACTATAGTCAATGTCTTGCAATAAACTACAATGGAACAGACTCTGGAAGAGTGTATATATGTGGAACTAACGCAGCACTGTAAATCAGCTGTACTTCAACTTAAAAAATAAAAATACCGTAGGGTATCACTTACATGTGGAATCTAAAATAGGACACAAACAGACTCACAGATGAGAGAGTAGACGGACGGTTGCCGAGGGGGAGGTGGATTGAAAGTTTGGGGTGAGCAGACGCAAACTGTTTACAGAGAGTGTTACACTGTTATACAGAGAAACAGCAAGGGCCCACTGTACAGCACAGGGGTGCTGTTGTTCAGCTGTCCAGTCGTGCTCAACTCTTTGCGACCCCATGGACTGCAGGGTCCACGCCAGGCTTCCCTGTCCATCACTGTCTCCTGGAGCTTGCTCAGACTCATGTCCACTGAGTCAGTGATGCCATCCAGGGAACTATATTCAAAGTCCTGAGATAAGCCATAATGGCTGCTAAGTTGCTAAGTCACTTTAGTCGTGTCCGACTCTGTGCAACCCCAGAGACGGCAGCCCACTAGGCTCCCCCATCCCTGGGATTCTCCAGGCAAGAACACTGGAGTGGATTGCCATTTCCTTCTCCAATGCATGAAAGTGAAAAGTGAAAGTGAAGTCGCTCAGTCCTGTCCGACTCTTAGCGACCCCATGGACTGCAGCCCACCAGGCTCCTTCGCCCATGGGATTTTCCAGGAAAGAGAACTGGAGTGGGGTGCCATTGCCTAAGCCATAATGGAAAAGAATATTAAAAAGAATGTATATATGTGTGTGTGCGTGTATGCATAACTGAGTTACTTTGCTGTACAGCAGAAACTAACAACATTGTAAATCAACTGTAAGTCAATAAAAAATCTTTTTAATGTTGCTATAAGAAATTAGGAATTCACATCCAAACGTAAGTTCCTCTAGCGTCTACCAAGTACAGTGCACTAACTCTTTAAGAAGTCCTCACTTACTAACCCTCTGCGTATGTGTTTGTACCACAGGATGCAGTCTCTGTGCCAATCATTTTTATTTCTGTCCTAAGAAATTCTCCGTACTGTTCCTAAGTTTTAGTCTGCAGTCTCTTGATGGGAAAATAGAAATATCTAGGGATTTAATTATAACTTCTAGTCCAAGAGTTATTTTTCAGGATGTATAGGGAGGAGTTGGACCCAGGAAAACCTCACTGCCTTTTTTTCCTTTTCTATTAATGGAGCTGTTCAAATTACCTAAAAAACAAAAACCCAAAAAACAAGCACCTGAGTGTCCCTGTACATTTTCAAACGCTCAGCTTCAGTTTCTAATCAACAAAAGTCCTCCGCCTCTGAAACTCACAGTTACTTTTCTAAGCAGCTTCCTTCGAGCGGTTCCCTTTTAGCGGCTTTCTTTTCTGGGTCTCTAAACCTGTGAAGATTCAGTTATGCAAAGGAGGTTACAAGTGCCGTCTTCAAAGGAGGGGAAGCCAGAAGTGGATGTGAAAAAAGCCACGTGGGCCGTGGGGACTGTTTCTTGAGAAAGCAGACCTTCCTCTTGTCTTCATGAGAGATGAGTAGACCTCGCCCCAGTCATGACGGGTCAGATTTAGGGCTCGCCCTTGGCACTCAACTGGGCTCAACTGAAACTCAGCCAGCGGCAGAGGTGATGAAAGAATCCATCTGACATGCGATTTTAGGCTACGTGGTAATAAGAGCTCACAAGAGGATTTTGTGGCCTGCAAAGGGGCTTTTACAAACGTTGAAAATTCAGGTTCTTGGAACAACTGCGCAGTGACAAGAACAGTGGGGAATATTTGCTGAGTGCTGACTGCGCCTTCCCTGGTTAACTCGTTTGACCTGCACGATTGGTTCAGTATTGGCATCCGCTCCAATCACCTCTAAAGAAGCGGGCGGGGGCTTCGCTCCTGGCTCAGTGGTAAACAATCCCCTGCCAATTCAGGAGGCGCGGGTTCAATCCCTGGGTTAAGAAGATCCCTTGGAACAGGACAGGGCAACCCACTCCAGGCTTCTTGCCTGGAGAATCCTGTGGGCAGAGGAGCCTGGCGGGCTACAGTCCACAGGGTCGCAAAGTCGAACAGGACTGAGCACAATGAGCCTAATCACCGCAGAGAAGAAGATAGCGGTCACGTGACTGGCACGGGGCTGCGCTGGGACTTGAACCCCAGCCTCCAGGTCCCAGGGTCTGTGTTTTTAACCACTGTCCCACTATCGGCAATCCTCCTCCTTTCCCACCCCAGGAAGGCGTCCGGCTCATTTTACAGTTCAAAACAGAGACCCACAGCTTAGCTTATACAAGTCCACAGGGCTAGCAAGGGGGCAGAAAAGAGTTAAAACTCTCGGGTCTAGCTCCAAGTCTGGTGAACCGCACATCAGACCACCTTCCCCCATCACCTCGCTTACCAGGCAAAGCTGGCGGACTCATTTGTCTTTCCGACAGACCGGGACTCAAGGGCATTCACCGGAGGCACAGAAATGAAGGGGTCTCCAAAAAAACCCCATCATCAAAATGAATAATAGCTATGCATTATTTTTAATCAAAATTAATATAAAATTTGATGCAAATTTACAAAATTAATTCTAAAAATGATTATCAGGGCATCAAAAATTTAAATAAAAATCATCTCAGTCCAGCCCCAAATGCCTTTTCAAGACTTTCCCCCAATTCTGGCAATTCTTAGTTATTCAATTCCTTCATGCCTTGCTCTTGAAGAAAGACTTGAAAATCGTAATATGTGAATCATTTATTCCAGGGGTATTTACGTTTAATCCCTCGGGCGTGAAGGAATTTGATTCAGTGAGAATTGCCAGGATTGCGGAAAGGACTTAAAAAGGAATTGGGACAAGACCTAGCTTTATCTTTTCTTTAAATATTTGATTTTGTGTTCCCCATGGATTTCTGTATTAATTTTGATGTTTAAAAATATTATTTGAGGGGCTTCCCTGGGAGTCTAGTGGCTAAGAATCTGCCTAACAGTGCAGGAGACATGGGTTTGATCCCAGGTCCAGGGAGAAGCCAAGGAGCAGCTAAGCCCATGAGCCCCAGGGCCCGGGACCACCCCTCTGAGCCCGTGCTCCAGGAGCCCGCACTCTGCACCAGAGAAGCCAATGCAGTGAAAGGCCTGCACACCCCAGCTGGAGAGTAGCCCCCACTCCCTGCAAACAGAGAAAGCCTGAGTGCAACAGTGAAGACCCAGCACAGCCAGAACTGAAAATAAAATTCAAAAAGTGTAATATTTGATTACTGAGTCTTGGGCAACAGGTTAAGTTTCGTTTGCATTTAGTACAGGACCGGGAATCCAGTGAAGATGAGGTGTTTTCAAAACCAGAGGAATAACCTTAATATGAAGCTGCAAACGGTGCCGCTGCAGGGTGGTGGGACCCTGGGGCAGGCGCCCACGGTTTGCTGCCCTCTCTGACTGGGTCCCGGAGAGGGCGCAACGCCCTTGAATGACACTCTGAACACAAGAGAACTCAGAGCAGCTCCGTGCGTTGCTCAAGGCCAAACAGGAAGCAGGCTGGGAGCCAGGATCTGAGTCTGAGTCTCTCTTCATGGTGCAGGCGGGGCAATGGTCTGTCTGCAGTGAAACGGGCCAACAGGCGAGAGAGCATGGCGGTGCTGAACAGGTTTTCAACGTGGCTCAAAATCCCATGTTACAGCTTTTCAGTGGGAAGAAACCCAAAACAGACAAGTGCTTCGGAAGTAAATAGCACCTAAAAGAATTTTGAAGCAGCCCCTTAACATCATTTTTTTTTTACTTTATTGAGGTCCATATTCAAGTGTGAAATTTGGTCAGTTTGGACCGAAGCAGGCACCTGTGGAATCACTCCCACACTAAGATAACATTTCCATCCCCAAAGTTTCCTTGTGCCCATTTGTAACCCATCCATCCACCCAGCCCTGACTCCAGGCAGCTGCTGACCTGCTTTATGTCTCTGTGGACTTGTTTGCATTTTCTAGTGTTTTAAATAAGTAAATTCATACAGTATGAATGACTTTTTCTTTGGATCTTTTTCCTCAACACAGTTGCTTTGAGATTTAGCCATGCTGTCACAAGTATCAACAGTTCCTGCCTTTTTCTTGCTGAGTAATATTCCGTTGTATGGATGTACAATTGCTTATGAAGTCACCTGATGTTTGCTTTCAGTATCTTATATTTTTATGTACATAAATGTATATATATTTTAGATACTTGAACCGGATTTAAAATTACATGCTCTTTTAAACAGAAGAAGACTCACAGACTTAGAGAATGAACTTATGGTTGCTGTAGGGAAGAATGGGGGATGAGACAGAGTTTGGGATGGACATGTACACAGTGCTATATTTAAGATGGATAACCAACAAGGACCTACTGTGCAGGACAGGGAACTCTGCTCAGTGTTACGTGGGGCGGGAATTTGGGGGAGAATGGCCGCCTGAGTCCCTTCTCTGTTCTCCTGAAACAATCACAGCATGGGAAGGAGGTTTTAGAGGGAGGGGATGTATGTGTCCCAGTGGCTGACTCATGCTGCTGTGTGACAGAAATCAGCACAATATTGTAAAGCAATTATCCTTCAGTTAAAAATAAATAAATTTTAAAATGTGCTATAAGGCATTTGCTTAAAAAAAACAACCTATCACAACATTGTTTGTTAATTGGCTATACCCCAATACAAAATTAAAAGTTTAAAAAAATAATAGATAAAATAAAAAAACATAATAGGATAAATAACATAGGAGTAAAAGAAAACAATTACATGTTCTCCCTGAACTCCTAATCACCCTGTTATAGCACGGCAAAGCTATGTGTCTCCAAGAACACAAGCAATGTACTTCCCAGCCTCTTTGCACATGGGTACACAGGGCCCTATGGCCACTCTGAGCCGATGTGGTGTGGGCAGAGGAGATGAGACATATTCCCCCATGGAGGCAGCAAGCTGCCTCTGTGCAAGTTCCAGCCTCTGCCTCCTCCTTCTGCAGGGGGAGGGGAGGCCGTGATTAGCTGGTAGAACCATGGACCAGGTGGGCCCCTCAGTCAGCAGGTGGAAGCAGCGGCTTTGACGTGCCATTAACTTCACATGCTGGAGAAATAACCTCTCCTTAAGCTGGGCCTGTTTGTTACTATAGCACAAGCTTAGCCTTTCCTGACTAACACACTTCAGTTCAGCAAACCCTTGCTTTACAAACACAAGGAGACTGTGCTGGTGAAGTTTCTACCAAGGCTGAATGGAGTCCAACTAACGAAGCTTTTACTATAATTATCTAAGGATGCAGTCCATGGGTGTCGCAAAAGAATCAGGCATGACTGAGCTGAGCGACTAAACAACAAAAAAGAAATCTACTAACATTTACCATCACAGACCTCTTTTCCCTTTGGTGCGTGGGACGGAAATGTAAGTGTTCTGAAGAGTGGGGGGAAGCAATAAAGAAAAGGAAAAAAAATGTGTGACTATCACACGCCTGCAACTCGGCTACATTAGCTTATAATTTTCACAACTCCAAGGAGATACTGATAGTCTTATTCGTCAAAGGAAAAAAACAGAGACCCAAGAGGTTCCTAGGATACACAGCTGGTAAGCAGCAGTTTCAGAATTAAAATCGGCGTCTGCCTAACTCCCCGCTGCCTCTTTGCTTGCCCTGTCAGATTGGGAAATGCGAAGGAGGTGCGACAAAGCCCCTCCCGGCACCCACCCCCCCCCCTCCATGTGCCAAGTCCAGTTAGCGATGGTCCAAGCTGGACGCTCAGGCAGAAGGCTCTGGAGACTTGGCCGCGGCAGCCAATGCCCACCCAGCCTGGGCCAAGTACAGAGTGAGGAGGTGCAGACAGGGCAGGGCGGGGAGCTGGGGCCCCAGGCCCAAACCGCCTCTGTCCCGGGGGCTCTGTGGCCACAGGCAGAGTCAGCCAGGATGTCGGAGCCGGAGTCCCAGGTCCAAGCAGGCACATTCAGCACTAGGCGGACGGAAACCCGGAGGTGCCGGCCAAGCCTGGGCTTGTCCCAGGCTCTCTGGCCTCGGCCTGAGTGACATTTGCAGGCAGGCGTGTTGTTGTCACCGAAGGAGGTCATGCTCTCCGTGTTCTTCCCTTTCCTAAGTGCACCTCTTGCAGACCTCAGGACTCCCAGCTGTTCGCATAAGAAAGCACCTGTGAGAAGCCTACCAGCTCAGGATCCTCTAGACGGAGGATCACTCATCCTAACTCCTGTTCTCTGAAGACTCTCATCTCCTGGTGCAACAGCTCTCACAGGAGTACCGGCCTAGGGGGGCCCAGGCTGGGGGGGCTCCCACGGGCCCTGAGGGTTTGCCTATTTCTGCAGAGGGCACACCCTCAGAGGTGGGGTGGGATCATTCCTTTTTCTCAGCCCCACGAAGGCCCCACCTCCTCTGCTCTGAGGGCTAGGGGTGGGGGCCCCCAGCCCAAGGTAGAGGAGTTGAGTTAAACCCGTCACAGCAGTTGAATATCTTGCATTTATGGACATCAAGCCACAACTACATTACATACGTGGATGAAGTAGCTATCTTAGAAGATTGGAAGAGTCCCACCTTTTATATTTTATCACTTGATATTCCAGGAAGGAGTGTGCTCATGATAACTTTGAATATTTCTTTCCCCATTCTTCTTTTTTTTTCCCCAAAAGCATTGGATATGATCAAAAAGATAGATGCAACAAAGATGCACTCTTTAAGTCAAGTTTCATCTTCTTGAACAATAAATAAAATGTAGGGGGTTTTGTTGTATTTTAATAGAACTCTGCCAAGAGCCGGGAGTGGGGAAAGGTGTTCGTCCTTAGCAATCATTGTTTTCTCAGGGAGAAAAGACCTAAAAATACGACTGTTTGGGCTTCCCTGGTGACTCAGTGGTAAAGAATCTGCCTGCCAGTGCAGAAGAAACTGGTTCGATCTCCAGTCGGGGAAGATCCCACATGCTGCAGAGCTGCTACCAAGCCTGTGCTCTGGAGCCCGCGAACCCCAACTGCTAACCTGTGTGCTCCAGCCCACGAGTTATGACTCCAGAGCCCGCGTGCCTAAAGCCTGTGTCCCGCAACAAGAGGAACCACCACGGTGAGACACCCAGCACCGCAACTAGAGAACAACCCCTGCTCGCTGCAGCCAGAGAAAGCCTGGGCAGCAGCCAAGACCCAGCTTAGCCTACAGTCAATACATAAAGAAATTAATTAAAGAAAGAAATCATTGGCCAATGACCAACGTATCAAAGCATGAAATACTTGAGTAAGGCTGTGATTATTTGTGTGCAGTTTCTCAACCACACTGCTTGCACCCTGATGGGCTCCTGTTCACTGCCTGTCACTCCAGCCTCCATGGTTCTTCTGAGCTCTCCAAGTATATCCACGTCCTTAATAACAAGTATTGGATCTGTTATACACCTGAATCCTGGGCTACGATCAGGTGACTGGATCCCTGGGACCTTCAGAGGAAAGTGCTTCGTGTAAATAGAGACACAGCAGAAGGAGCGCACCTGTTGGGCTGCAGGCTGGATCTCACTCACAGCCCCAGGAGCGGAGAGCCATCGGGCGCTCTGGGATGCCGCTGTGGATGGTGGGATGTCCTTGGATTCACCCTGCCTCACTGGAAGTCAGCATAAAAGGATTGTAAGCGGGAACTGGTGGCATTTTAAGAAGCTCTGAAGTCAAATAAATTACAGAATAATTTTATTCGAGCTATTTTAAAAACCCTGGTCACAAATTCCTAGGGGTAAAGAAATGTGACTTTAGGCTGAGACTCAGTTGCAATTTGGAAAAGAAGAGGAAAAAGAAACCAGGTGAAGCCATTTGCTGACTACAGACAGCAGGAATTGGAGCTCTGAGTGTCTGGGATGATTATCGTTCATTACTGCATGAGCTTGTGAGGGTCACGCCTGTCTGGCACAGAAGCCGAGAAGGGCTTTTAGGCACTGGGTCCTCACTTTCTTTTCTCCTCTCCAATAAATTTTTTTAATAATTTAAAATCTTCTAACTATTCTAAATCCCTCCAGGCAAACCTCAAACTTAAACTTCATGGCTCACTTTCAAAGTTCCATATTTCTACATGAGATTTTTTAATACAATTTTTAACAATAAACGGTAAAAGCACCACCTAGAAGAAACAAACAAACGTTGGCATTTGTCATCAAATAATTAAAAGCAACAGAATAAATATTAAAGATAAAATGAAAGCCTCCAGACTTCCCTGGTGGCACAGTGGATAAGAATCTGCCTGACAATGTAGGGCATGGGTTCGATCCCTGGCCCGGGAAGATCCCACACGCCCGGAGCAACTAAGCCCATGTGCCACAACTACTGAGCTGGCGCTCTGCAACAAGGAGCCACTGCAAGAAGAAGCCAGTGCACCTTACCAGAGAACAGCTCCCACTCGGGGCAAATGGAGAAAGCCCTTGCCCAGCAAGGAAGACCCATCACAGCCAAAAGTTAATTAATCAAAATTATGTGAAGGTTGCTCAGTCGTGTCCGACTCTTTGCGACCCCATGGGTCATACAGTCCATGGAATTCTCCAGGCCAGAATACTGGAGTGGGTAGCCTTTCCCTTCGTGAAGGGATCTTCCCAACCCAGGGACAGAACCCAGGTCTCCCACATTGCAGGCGCATTCTTTCCCAGCTGAGCCACCAGGGAAGCCCGATTAAAAAGCAAAAATGTTACTAAGAAATGAAAGCGCCTCCGCAAGGCGTGCACGATCGCGGACCTGGCGCGCCCTCCCCGTTCTGGCCCGGTTCCAACGCTGCATTTTCCAGACTTCAGTTGGATTCAGCTTCTCTGGCCCAGCGGTTCTGCCAAGCCCTAGGCAGGTTTACACTCCCTCCAGCCCTGCCTGAACACGCCTGCCTTCCCACCTGCTTTCACTTGGTTTTGTCAGACCTTCTCATCTCCACTAACCCAATGGGACGTCTTGGGGTTTTAGCCCTCGTTTCCCTGCTGATCAGAGCCTGGACCCACACTCACCTGGGGTGCTGGCCACCCTGATGGCTCCTTACATGCTGTTCATCCCTGGCCTTTGCTGTTTTTCTACTGTGTTGTGTCCTCTTGTGTATTTATGGTTCTTTGCATATTCTTAATATAACTCTTCGTGTTTTTATTTGTTGCAAAAAATCTCCTAGCCTGCCATCAGCCTTTTCACACTTTGTCATGATGTCTGTTCTAGTACAGCTGTTTCTCATGTCGATGAACTGAGCTGTATCCACTTCTTTATTCGAGCTCTGCTTTTTGTGTGTCATCTCTAAGAAACCCTTGCCCGTCCATCCCTAAGGTTATGCAAATGTTTTCAAGGTTTGTTTTCCACATACACGTTTTCTGTCCCATCGGTGTGGGTGAGATGAAGATCGAGCTTTGTTTTATTTTTTCCATTGGGGTAGCCAGCTGTTTCTATGTTTTTGGTTTGTAGGGACAGTGCTATCTTATCTCAAACCCCTAACATATTTAGGATAGCTTCTGGGGCTTCCCTGGTGGCTCAGACGGTAAAGACTGCCTGTAACGCAGGAGACCAGGCTTTGATCCCTGGGTGGGGAAGATCCCCTGAAGAAGGGAATGGCAGCCCACTCCAGTATTCTCACATGAAGAATTCCATGGTCAGAGGAGCCTGGTGGGCTACAGTCCATGGGGTCTCAAAGAGTCAGACACGACGGAGCGACTAACACTTTCTTTTTCTGGGCTCTTTCCTTAGTACCTTTTTTTTTTTTTTGGTATCTTCCTCCTACTTTTTCTATCCAGTTAATCTGCATGGCTGTCGGGATATAGTCAGTCTATGGAGTGGTTATTTGATTCAGTTGAAATTTACATGAGGGAGTTCTCCGGAAACCTGGTGGTTAGAACATGGCACTCACTGCAGTGGCCCCTGGATCAATCCCTGGTTGTGGAACTAACATCCCATAGACCTCACGGTGTGGCCAAAAAAAAAAAAAATTGTACATGGAAAGCTGAGCACCGAAGAATTGATGCTTTTGAACTGTGGTGTTGGGGAAGACTCTTGAGAGTCCCTTGGACTGCAAGGAGATCCAACCAATCCATCCTAAAGGAGCTCAATCCTGGGTGTTCATTGGAAGGACTGATACTGAAGCTGAAGCTCTGATACTTTGGCCACCTCATGCGAAGAACTGACTAACTGGAAAAGACCCTGATGCTGGGAAAGATCAGGATGGAGGAGAAACAGGGGACAGGGCAGGAGGAGAAGGGGACGACAGAGGATGAGATGGTTGGATGGCATCACCAACTCAATGGACATGAATTTGGGTAACTCTGGGAATTGGTGAAGGACAGGGAGGCCTGGCATGCTGCAGTCCATGGGGTCGCAAAGAGTCGGACACAACTGAGCAACTGAACTGAACTGAAATGTCAAATAAAATAGATTGGGAGTGGAGGGAGTGGGGGCTGGAGGAAAGAGCTCAAGTTAGCCGCATGGCTAAAACGTGCCAGGTGCACTGATGGCCTCACAGCCTCTTCTCAGCAGCACTTCAGAATGGGTTCTATTTGTACTCATTGTTCTGATGAGGAAACGAGACTGAGGGGAGTCCATAAGCTGCTGAGTCACCATGAGCGAGCAGCAGAACCGGGGCTGAACCGTCGGCCCGTCTGTCTCCAGAGACCTGCTCCTCTCTCCTTGGTCACAGAGACGACGGAAGATGCAGCTGGACTGCGCCATCTCAGGAGAAGTCCCGTCACCGTCAGAACTCAGGGTCAGGACAGCCCATCCCTGTGGACCAGGCGACTCACTCACAAGATCTGGATACCTGATACCATCCCTGCCGGGGAGGAAAGATGGCTCTGCAACTGCAGGCAGGAAGCCTGAGCAGCAGAGAGGGCACCCTTCTCCCACTCACTCTGCTGTAAGATGTACGGCAGGGCGCTGGGGGCCTGTACGCCTTCACGCGCATCCAAGAAAAGAGACGGCATCTGGCCCTTCCCCACCCGGGTAGACCCAGCCTGATGGAGGTGCTTGGCCGCAGACTCAGCTCCGAGCCCCTCCCTGGTGCCCTGTGCAGCCACGGGCGGGAACACGAAGTGGCCTGACGCCAAGACCTGTTCTGTTCCTCCTCCATCCTGTTCATCATCTGAGACGAGCACCTCCCTGATTTTTCTGGTTCCAGGCCACTTGGTTGAGACCAAAGATTCCAAAGGCCCAAGCACTTCAACCTCCCAATGGAGTAGCAAGGAACTCTTATTCACCCAATGATGTGTCTTATTTAGCTGTTGTTAAGTCATGTGAGTTGTGTCCAGCTCTTTGCGACCCTGTGGGCTGTAGGCTCCTCCTCACCAGGCTCCTCTGTCTATGGGATTCTCCAGGCAAGAATACAGGAGTGGGTTTCGATGCTCTCCTCCAGGGGATCTTCCCCAGCCAGGGATTGAACTCACATCTCTTACGTCTCCTGCATTGTCAGGAGGGTTCTTTACTGCTAGCGCCACCTGGGAAGCCCTGTATTTAGCTGTGAAGTGAAGGGAAGTCGCTCAGTTGTGTCCGACTCTTTGCGACCCCGTGGACTGTAGCCTACCAGGCTTCTCCGTCCATGGGATTCTCCAGGCAAGAATACTGGAGTGGGTTACCATTTCCTTCTCCAGGGGATCTTCCCAACCCAGGGATTGAACCTGGGTCTCCCACATTGGAGGCAGATGCTTTAACCTCTGAGCCACCAGGGAAGCCCAGCTATGGCTAATTCATATTGAAACCATAACACGCGTTAGGTCATAAAATCTCTGTTAGGAAAAAAATAAGTCAAAGTAGTGGCCAAAGGTTGTCACAGCCAGACCTCTGAGAACTGAGAGAGTTCTCTGCTCAAGTATAAATTACTCGTAAGTGGGTCTGAGAGGTACATAGAAATCAAAGCCAATGAAAGGAGCTGAATTTTTGGATTAGCTCACAACTGCTAGAGATCTCACTCTGGGAAAGTTTCTTCCCCTGAAAAGAGTTTTTTTTTAATTGACATTATAATATTATATTATACATAACATTATATCATATATAACATTATATAACTGAATCACTTTGCTGTATAGCTGAAACTAGCACATTATAAATCAACTAAACTCTAATATAAAACAAAAAAAAATTTAAGACAAAAAAAATCCACCTTCTATTAGCTTCAGGTGTGCAGCTAAAGATTTAGTATTTGTGTGTCTTGAGAAATGATCATCACTGTTCAGTTACCGTCCGTCAGCAATAGAAAGGTTACAAATTTCTGTGTGTGTGATGAGGACTTTTAGGAGTTCCTCCCTTAGCAGCAAAAGCTACTTCCTTAAAAGAAAAGTCAGACTGTATTTCATTTCTCAATCCCCAGTAGAATTCCTACTTTGGGATCATGCAGGCACTTTTGTTACCAGCTGCATCCCTGAGCAATTCCCCGCTCTTTCTACAGGTAGACGAGGCTCGCAACTGAGACCACGTGAGAGTCGCTTACCTAGGCTCACGACTGCAGACACAACTCCGAGATGACGGCAGCCCCTGGCGTGTGTTGAAGCAGATAATCTGAATGCAAACTGCAGAGGCCTGTGAGCGCCAGAACCGAATTACCCTGGAAAGCACAACAACGCAGCACCAGAAAATATGACAAACTGGAAGGAGTGAGGACCAATGGCTTTTTCTGAAGTTATAGGCGTGAAAGAAAATGCAGCCTGTGTGTCCCCTTCACCGGCGGCTCAGCTGGTCCAGAGTCCACCTGCAAGGCAGGAGACCTGGGTTCCATCCCTGGGCTGGAGAAGGGAAAGGCTGCCCACTCCAGTATTCTTGGGCTTCCCTGGCGGTTCAGCTGGTACAGAGTCCACCTGCAACGCGGGAGATCTAGGTTCCATCCCTGGGTTGGGAAGATCCCCTGGAGAAGGGATAGGCTGCCCACTCCAGTGTTCTGGCCTGGAGAATCCCATGGACTGTATAGTCCCTGGGGTCGCAAAGAGTCCAACACAACTGAGCAACTTTCATTTCACTTTCATGTGTCCCAGATCCAGAGATTGTTCTCAAAAGACCATGTTTAAAAGCTGAACGTAACAAAGAACAAAGTGATGTCTTTTGGGGAAAAGTGGGAACCAGTCGCTGGCTGTTCTGCATTCATGACACTTCCTGGCGAGCAGTCATTGGCTCAGACTTGGTCTGACATCTGCTGCCCTGTTCGTTTTTTACCGGGACTCTTGTCAGCCTCCTTAGTTAATTTCTTCAGTTCAGTACCTGTCTTCTAGGCGATGCTTTAATGAAAATGACAGAAAGATGATGAACTTTGCTTTAGCCTTGAGTCAAAAAGCGAAGATTTCATTTGCTTTTAGGAAAGGGAGCCCTCCTCTGCCTTTGCCAAGGTCCCCCAGGACGGTCCCCATGGTGACCGGGGGAAGCCTGCAGCCCCTGGGGCCAGTGACGCAGATACTGCATAGCACTGGCTTCATCCCACCATCGCCCCCGCGCGGGCTGAGTACCAGGGATTTCTTGCTCGGCAATGAAAAGCCCCCTTCCTGGTTCTCCGTTTGCTGCTGCTGGTTTTTCTCCTGTTGCCTTTTCCAACTCGGTCTGCATTCCAGCTGTGTCCCTAACGATCCTCCTTCCAAACTTGAAGGGACTTGGCCCTTGTCACTGTTGGCCACCAGAGTGCTAGAATCAAGCTTGTGAAAGCTGCCTCTCTGGAGAATCGCGGGGTCTCATCCCACAGGCAATGCTCTGCACTTTTTGGATCAGATTTCGTCTGTTTGTTTTGACGGTGCGGCTTGTGGGATCTTAGTCCCCCAACCAGGGATTGAACCCAGGGCACCTCAGTGAAAACACAGCGTCTTAACTACTGGACTGCCAGGGAATTCCCCCAACTGGCTTTACAGAAGAGCCTGGAGTTAGTTCCCAGCAATGAGTGCTGACATTTGGCATTTCTGTTCGCCAGAGAAAGAGAGAGGAGAAAAGATTTCCTTTTCCCTTGCCCCTTCCCCTGAACCCCTGACTCACCAAAAATAAAAAAGAAATAAAATCTAATTTGTCTTGACTCATGTGGGCAGCTGGCAATTTTACTATTTTGGCTGAAGAAATGTTCCCATTACATAGTACACAGGCCAAATAAGGAAATGATCCAACTTGCCGAGTTCACTCACTCACTTTGTTGGCAAGCCTTATCTGATACGGAACAATAGAATTTCAACATTGGAAGAGATTTGAAAAGTCTCAGAGTCCAAGTATCCAATGACATTCCAATATCCTCCAGGCACCAGAGGCTCCAATACCTGGTTTAACATCAGGGTAACTAAAGGCACTTGATCAAAATGACTGTCACTTGGCCTCAGTGCCTCGGGATTCTGATTCTGTAGGCCTGGGGTGGACCTGTTTATTTTGGTTAACACCCAGGGGATTTTAGGTGCAGCAACTCCGCAGGACAGGATTCCAGAACCGCCTGGTAGGCCGGGGAACTCGGGCAGGTGTCAAAGCTTTTCTGAGTCTCCTCCAGCTCCTGACCCTCTCTGCTTTTCCAAACTAGCCAAATTTGGGCAGGGCTGACTGTTGAAAATTCTTCCTCCATCTCAGGGGAAGCATTTCTTTTCCAGCTTCTTCCAGCTGATTCTACTCCTGCTACCAAGTCTAAACCCATTCTACCTACCTTACAACAGACCAATAAATCGGGAGGCGAGGTGCTGGGACAATAGCAGCTCTATGTGGAAAGCCAGAATCTGAAAAGATGGTGGACTACTATCCCAAAGAACCTAGTACCTGAGTCAGACTTCAGGCTTCTTTTACACTAAAAGGGTAGCTGGTTGTTGCAAACTTCTCTGTATTGGAATCCTTTGTTCTTGCAGCTATTCATGTATGTCAGGTCACGATGTTCCTGTAAACCTCCAGCAAGACAAATGTTCTTCTCTGTTCTGCAATTTTGTATCTCTTTATGAAGGGAAAAGTGCTGTCCCTTTAAAGGTCAAAGTCTTGAGAATGGGCTCTCCTGGCTATTTCAGGCTCCAGGCAATACTCTTAACTCATAGCAAAGGTAATAGAATACAAAGGTTTAAGAGAAACAGATCCAATATGGAGTCAAATTCCTTCTTCCCTAGGGTGGACCTAACTTCAGACTTTCCAATTCAATACACCTAAATTCCACCCCAGTGCTTCCTCTCTCAGCTGGAGGTTGTGGCGTGGCCTTTAGCCTTTGGAAGTCTCCACTTAGTCGTCTGTGGGGTGGGGATGAGACAACCCGGCTCACAGCGGGGTGTGGGGGCCCCAGTGCAGAGCTGGCCACATGGCAATCTCCTTTCAGCTCCTAGTTTGTGCATCTTTCTCTCAGAGTGCAGTGGTTTAAAAGCACTAATAGAAATGTCCTGTGAGCTACAAATGTCATTTTTCACGCATGTGATTTTAAACTTTCTAGTAATCACATTAAAAGAGCAAACAGGAACAGTCACATTCGTTTTTATAATATATTCTATTTAAAACAACCTAAATGTCCATTGACAGATGAATGGATAAGTGGATAAATCCTGGTAGTCCGGTGCAAAGGATGCAGGTTCGAGCCCTGGTCTGGGAAGATCCTACAAGCTGCAGAACAACTAAGCCCATGCACCGCAGCTACTGAGCTCGTGTGACCAGAGCCCGTGGTCTGCAGCGAGAGACGCCACCGCTCCCCACAACCAGAGAAAGCCTGCATGCAGCAACGAAGACCCCGCGCAGCCAAAGACAAACAAACAAAAATGTTTGAAAAGAGGGTGTGGCGACTTGTACAATGGCATATTACTCAGCCATAAAAAAGAGTGAAATAATGTCATTTGCAGCAACATGGACTTAAGAGATTGTCTTACCAAGGGAGCAAGTCAGAAAGAGAAAAACAAATACCATATGACATCATTTATATGTGGAATCTAAAATAGGACACGAATGTATCTGCGAAACAGACTCACAGACTCAGAGGACAGACCTGTGGTTGCCAAGGTCGGGGGTGGGGGGTGGATTGGAGTCTGGGATTAGCAGATGCAAACTATTACACATGGAATGGACGGACAACAAGGTCCTACTGTCTAGCACAGGGAACTATCTTCCGTTCCTACGATAACCGTAATGAAAAAGAATATATATATATAACCGAGTCACTTTACTATACAGCAGAAAGTAATACAACAGTGTAAATCAACTAGACTCTAATAAAAAAAAATTTTTAAAGAACTGGGAGACACTGGTTCTTGCCCTCAAGGATTTTGAATCCATTTAGGATATATACCCACGGAGCTATAAAATCAAGCCAGAATTATTACATACATACAACCTAACTACATTGAGGAGACCGGTGACGCTAGACTCCCTCCTGCAGCTGTTTGCACCGCTGTGTAGAAAACCCACCGCCGTCACCGATGCTCACAGAGGGAGAATGTGAATCCCTCGAAGCGGCTGGGCTGGTGCAGGGTCCACAGAGCTGTGTGCTAAGAGGGAAGAGGTGATGGGGAGAATGTGCCCACATCTCATACCCCCACCCCTACCCAAGACAGGCGCAGAGCACAAATCTCCCCAGGGGCGTTAGACTCTGAGGGGCGGGGGATGGGCCACGGACTGAGCTGGTCACATCTAGCCCAGCGGTCCTCAAAGGCTTCTGATCATTAGACTCACTTGGAAACTTTCTAGACATCCTGAATCCATTAAACTGAAATCTCCAGGGGTGGGATCTAGGCTTCAGGAATTATTTTTCTTCTAGTTTCATTGAGATATAATTGACATACAGCAATGTATGCATTTAAGGTGTATGAACAGTGAATTACTTACATACATCATGAAATGATGACCACAGTCAGTTTAGTGAACGTCATCTCCCATAAATACAACATCAAATAAATGGAAAAAATGTTTTTCCTTGTGATCAGAGCTCTTGCGGTTGGCTCTCATCGTGGCTGTCATATATAACACGCAGTCATGTTAATTATATTTATCTCTTTGTGCGTCACACCCTTAGTGCTTCTTTATCTTGTAACTGGGGGTATGTATGTGTTGACGGACATCCTCCCACTGCCCCTCCTCCACCCCTCCCTCGGACAACCACAAGTCTGATGCTTGTTTTGAAGTATAACTGACCTGCAACACTAAGTCAGCTCCTTTTCCACAACTGGGTGACTTGATATTTCTACACATTTTAAAATGATCACCATGATCAGTCTAGTTACATGTCATCATACAAAGACACTGCATAGTTATTGACTATATTCCCCACGCTCTACGTTTCCTTCCTGTGACCATCAGCTTGTGGCTGGAATTTTACACCTCTTGGTCTCCCTCACCTATTTCTTTTCTCTCCTCTCCTACCCCCGTCTCCCGTCTGGCAAACACCTGTTTGCCCTCCGTGTGTATAGCTCTGTTTCCGTTTTGTGATGTGTGTTCATTTGTTTTTTAGATTCCATGTATATGGAAAATTATGCAGTGTTTTCTTTCTCTGCTTGACTTATCTCTCTTAGCATAATACTCTCCAGGTGCAACCGTGTTGTCGTGGATGGCAAGGTTTTAGTATTTTCATGACTGAATAATATTAGGCTTCAGGATACTCTAAACCCCCCCCCAGGGGATTCCAGTGCTGCGGGAGTTGAGGACCGGTGATCTTAAGAAGTGCTTCTCAGACTTTAACATGTGTACAAAGAATCTAGCAGTCCTAAAATGCAGATCCTGATTCTGCAGGTCTTGGGAGGGCTTTCCAAGTGGCACTAGAGGTAAATAACCTACCTGTCAACCCAGGAGACATAGGAGACGCAGGTCCAACCCCTGGGTCAGGAAGATCCCCTGGAGGAGGGCACGGCAGCCCACTCCAGTATCCTTGCCTGGAGAATCCCATGGACGGAGGAGCCTGGCGGGCTGCAGTCTGTGGGGTCACACAGAGTTGGACACAACTGAGCAACTTTGCACACACGCACAGGCTGGGGCTAAAAGTCTGCATTTTTACATGGTGCCTATTCTGCCGGTCTGATTTGAAGGGGCCAAGACATCCTGCTTATCAAGGGGTCATGCAAGGCTCTCTGGGGCTCGGAGCCTGGAAGTTTCCTTCTGGCTGGGAGGGCCAGTCTCAGGCAGAGGACAGGAGTGTGTTTCAACAGGAAACACCCATTTCTTGTCCCCACAGAGACTCTCCCCTTCCCTACCCCAGAAAAGCCGTGTGTTTGGGAAAGTGGTTGCCTGTGAACGGTGGAAGCTGCAAAGGCGACCAGCAGCAGGTTCTGAGCTGAGACTAGGTCTGGAATCCAGGCTTAGGCCACCCTGGAATGTCTATGAGATTCTAACATGAAGGGCAGCTTTCTGGAAACATCTACTGATTTATCTGAGCAACTAAACAGCTAAATGTAAAAATGCACCCCAGCAGTTACCCACTGAGGCTATGCAGATAACAGACATTAGGATGTGAAAATTGACTGGATAAGTAGAACCAGGTGGGTTTTGAAACATCCTGAAGTGCCAACTTCAACAGAGGCTCCTGGGCATGGGGCAGAGGAGTAACGGACAAACCCAAAGCAGCGAAAACACCCAACAGCTACTCTGGGGGGAAAAGAAACACATAAGGTCCCCTTTCTTCTCTCCGGTTACCCTGTGACTATATGTGGGTGTGTGTGTGTGTGTTAATCACTCCGTCGTGTCCGACTCTCCGCGACCCCATGGACTGCAGCCCTCCAGGCTCCTCAATCCATGGGATTCTCCAGGCAAGAACACTGGAGTGGGTTGCCATTTCCTTTTCCATGTCACTATATGCCAGACCCTCAGCTCACGTGTCCAAGCAACTGGGCAGGCTCCCCAGGGAAAGCCAAATGCCTCATTCAATTTCTCCCTGGTTCCCCTGAATATCAGCCCCCCTGCCTTCAAGACTTTGGGCGCTTTAGGATTAGAACACGGCCACTGGCTCCTGACCTGGTCGACCACTAGCCCTCCCTGCGGGCAGCCCTCTCTTGCTGCGTCAGACCCTGGGCACAGACACCACAGCCCAGGTCCCTTCTCCCAGCCCTGCCGACGTGAGGCAGGGGCTGGCTTTCCATGAAGCGGCGGTGGGTGACCTTGACCCACAGAGCTTGCTTCCCACTCTCTGCCCCACAGCTGTCTCCGCCTGATTTATTTGTAGCATCTTCCTCATCGTTGATGTTGCTGTTGCTTTGGGTGGCAATCATCTGAATCCCACCCCCAACTTTGGGGGCAGTCCCTCTCCCCCAGAACGTGTTCACTTCTCATCACAGGCAGAACAGGGTTCCCTTCTGCCCCATCCATGTGTTGTCAACACGTGGCTCAGTTTGCCACACACAGTGTTCCCAGACAAGACTTTGAATCCGGAGCTGGGAGACCGAGAAGCAGAGAGAGGGAAATATCGTTTCAAAAAGTCCCTTTTCTGCCTAAGTCACTCAGGGCCAGTTCCCACGGTGGCCAGGGTCAAGATGTCCATGGTGGTACCCATCCCTCAGGGGCGCAGTCCCGGAGCCCACGCGGTGGGGAAGTCTACACCTTCTGTGCTTCCTCGCCCCGGGGTTGCCCACCGCCCAGCTCTCCTGGGACCCGGGGGTTTTCCAGGATGTGGGAGTTTGAGACTAAATCTGGGATGTGCCAGGCAAAGCTGGATGGTCGGTCAGCCTACCATGAGCCTGTGGACGTCGAAGAGTTTTGGCGTCCAGTTAGCTGTAAGTAACAGGATTCATGAAGAAGTAGGTCCTGGTGAGAAGCCGAATCCCAGGAAGGCCCTCCGCAGAGAGGGCCTGAAATCAAAGGGAACGTTCAGTGATGAGAGTGACTCATTCCAAGTGTGCTGGTGTGGGCAGAGGAGGATTCACCAGGAGGCCGTCCAGGCAGGCTGCCCTTTCTCATCCACAAGATCCTGGCCACCACAGCCCGGGTCCCTCCTGACGTTGTAAGGCAGAGGCCGGCTTTCCATGTAGCTGTAGCAGGTGACCTTGAGCCACAGAGCCTGCTTCCGGCTCTCTGCCCCACAGCTGCTTATTCCTGATTTATACACAGTATCACCTTCGAAGGGGGCCTCCTCTGGCTCTGGAGGTCCCTGAGAGGGCTTCGGTCAGTATCTGCAGGATTGTATGTTTTCCAGTTCTACAAAAGCAACAGTGTTTTAACCAGCAGGTTAAGATGCCTATCTCTTTCCTTTCTGACTTCCCTCCTGTGAAAAGGCGAGGCTTGGAGGGTCTAACGGTGTTTTTGGAAATGCTGCTAAGAGGACATAAAGCCTAGACTACGGCTCATCTGGGCCCAGGGGGCTGGGCCTGCGAAGAGCTGCTGCGGCTTCCTCAGACCATCAAGCTGCCACTGGCTGAGCTGCTACGGGAAGCGCGAGTCCTAACCTCGAACGCTTTACCCGATGTCCACAAAAGGGGCTTCTCTTTTCTTTCAGCCACACCACACAGCATGCGGGACCCCGGTTCCCGGACCAGGGACCGAACCCGCACCCCTTGCTTTGGTAGCATGGAGTCTTGACCCCCGGACCGCCAGGGAAGCCCGGAAAGGTGCTCTTCCGACACACAGGGAAGCAGTGTTGGACTAACCACAGCTTCAAAGCCTGCAAGTGGGTTAACAGAAAACTCTGAAAATGGTGGGGACTGCTTTGAGAAGACGAGAGCGCGTCACTCAGGAGAGAACCGGAGCCATAAGCTGCTTCTCTCCGCACAAAGAGCAGCTGCGGGGAGCAGACCCGACCCCGTCTCAGACGCTTTCGTTTCAGCTCAGGTTGGTTGACCTTGAAACTGCCTTTAGTTGGGAGAGGTGGCAGGTTTGGGAGCTGGAGAGTCTAATGGGGGTTTAAGTGTGAGATAAAAGTTTAAGGAGGAATTATATCAGTACAGAAATCGACTCACAGACATAGAAAACAAATTTATCAAAGGGGAAAAGTGCAGGGAAGGGGATAAACTCATAGTGTGGGATTAACAATAAACGGACTGCTGCATACAGAATAGACACACAAGATCTACTCAGTATCTAGAATGGGTATCTATAATCTATAACCTATAATGGGAAAGAGTCTGAAGAAGAACATGTAAATGTGTAATTGAATCACTTTGCTGTACAGCAAAATTTAAAACAACATTGTAAGTCAACTATACGTCAATAAATAAAATAAACTACTGTGTCTCAATTGTTGTCCATAGGCTGGCTAAACAACAAGGTTCTCCTGTGCAGCACAGGGAGCCATATTTCATATCTGGTGATAAACCTTAATGGAAAAGAATATGAAAGAGAACGCATGTATAAATATGTATAGCTGAATTATTTTGCTATGCATCAGAAAATAACATTGTAGATTAACTGTACTTCAATAAAGTAAAATTAAGAAATAAACTATATATGTGTGTGTATTTATATACAGCTGAATCACTAGTGGCTCTCACAGAGCTGCAAATTAACTCTACGTCAATTTTTAAGAGGTGTTAGAGAAGGCAATGGCAAGCCACTCCAGTACTCTTGCCTAGAAAATCCCATGGATGGAGGAGCCTGATAGGCTGCAGTCCGTGGGGTCGCTAAGGGTCGGACATGACTGAGCGACTTCACTTTCACTTTTCACTTTCACACATTGGAGAAGGAAATGGCAACCCACTCCAGTGTTCTTGCCTGGAGAATCCCAGGGACGGGGGAGCCTGGTGGGCTTCCGTCTATGGGGTCACACAGAGTCGGACACGACTGAAGTGACTTAGCAGCAGCAGCAGCAGCAGAGTATGATGCCAGAAATTGTATAAGACAGAGAGGATGGGCTGGTGAAGACGGTGCGGTTCCCCTCCCCCATCTCCCCTGCCGCCAGATGGGATCGGGCTTCTCCACCATGCCTGGTTCACCCTGGCATTGCACATAGCACATTTTGGGGTTTTGCCCCTGGGAACTCATCAGAGACAAGGTCTTCCTGATGATGTTGTATCAGCAGCACCCAGCAAAGAGCCTGGACCCCAAAGTAGGCTCTCCAGAAGTGTTTGCTGCACTTCATCCAAACATCATGCAGGATCTATGACCGTCCCAACACCCAGGACCCTGCCACCAACCAAAGGGAAATAACGAGCTGTGTCCGTACATCCTATGGACTATTACTCAGCTGGTAAAAGGAATGGATTTGAATCACTAGTAGTGAGGTGGATGAACCTAGAGTCTGCCATAGAGTGGAGTCAGTCAAGAAGAGAAAAAACAAATGTCATTTATTAACCTTCACTCCATCTTCCTGCGCTTTAAGGAAATAATTTGAGGCTTGGAGGGCTGTCAGGAGGGCTCTTTCTCAGCAGTCACTGCCTGAGGAGGCCCGGGCCGAGCAGACTGTCAGGTGTGTTTGCTTATCCGCCATGAGTGTGTTTTTGGTTAAGGATAGTTGACTTACAAAGTTGTGTCAGTTTCTGGTGTACAGCAAAGTGATTCGGTTATATACAAATACATACATATACATATACATACTCTTCATATTCTTTCTCAGTACAGTTTATCACAGGATATTGAACATAGTTCCCTGTGCTGTGCAACAGGAGGTTTTGGTTATTCATTCTTTGTACGTGATAGTTTGCATCTGCTAACCCCAAACTCCCAGTTCACACTCGATTCACGTTTCCCTCTCTCTGTCCCAGGACTCATCCAGGACACCATGTCCCCTGCTGCTGCCCCAGCTCCTCAGGCTTCTCTTGGCTGTGACAGCTTCTCAGGCTTTCTTTGATGTTCATGACCTTGACGGTTTTGAGGGGTGTCAGTCGGGTGTTCTAGAAGTGCCCTTTGATTGGGACTCGTCTGATGCTTTTCCCAATCGGACGTGGGTTATGGGTCTGGGGCGTGGAGACGGCAGGGGTGAGGGGCTGCTCTTATCTCGTCATATCAAAGGACGCGGCATCAGCCCGGCATCCTTGTCACCGTGACACCTGGCTTAGGTTCTGTTTGCTGCCTGTCTCCCCTGTCATTATACTTTCCTCCCCTTTCCACACTGTACTTTTTGGAAGGAAGTCACTCTGTGCAACCCACACTTCAGGAGTAGAGCCATGCTCGTCACCTTGAGGGCAGAGCATTGACATCGAATATCCAGGCCCCTTCTGCATGATTCAGTTCAGTTCAGTTCAGTTCAGTCGCTCAGTCGTGTCCGACTCTCTGCGACCCCATGAATCACAGCACGCCAGGCCTCCCTGTCCATCACCAACTCCCGGAGTTCACTCAAACTCATGTCCACAGAGTCGGTGATGCCATCCAGCCATCTCATTCTCGGTCGTCCCCTTCTCCCCCCGCCCCCAACCTTTCCCAGCATCAGAGTCTTTTCCAGTGAGTCAACTCGTCGCATGAGGTGGCCCAAGTATTGCAGTTTCAGCTTCAGCATCAGTCCCTCCAATGAACACCCAGGATCGATCTCCCTTAGAATGGACTGGTTGGATCTCCTTGCGGTACAAGGGACTCTCAAGAGTCTTCTCCAACACCACAGTTCAAAAGCATCAATTCTTCGGCGATCAGCTTTCTTCACAGTCCAACTCTCACATCCATACATGACCACGGGAAAAACCATAGCCTTGACTAGGCGGACCTTTGTTGGCAAAGTAATGACAGAGTCATCTATTCTCTCCGGTTTATTTCCATATTCAGTCATTCATAGCAGGACAGACTCATGGCTACTTACTTTATATTTTGGATTACAGTCAAATATTAGTCTTGGGGTGGTTATTATTTGTTTGGGGGTTTGCAGGGCTGTTGTCGGTGTTTGCTCAAATCCTGGCAGGTCTGGCTCTGGGGAAATTCTCCAGTTGTCTGTGTCCCTTTGACGTGCTCTCATCCTTGTGGGATTGCTTGTTGTTTCAACACTTCCTTACTTTCTGGCATCCAAGGTGCTCCGGGCTCATCTTGTATATTTCCTGCTCCAGGCCTAGAATCTGCCATTTCTCCAGGGGCTCTGGTTCCTTTTGGAATGTTATTAGAAACCAATATCTGGGCATCGGGTGTGCTTGTTCCTGCTGGGGTGTCTTTGCTTCTAGACACTCTCAGCTGACAGAGGAAGGAAATGTATGCGTACTAACCTTCGTATATGGTCATACTTCTAACTGTTTCTATACGTGACTGGCTGTGTGTACTAAGCTAAGCACGAGTCCACACTGATGTCTCCAGCTCTAACTCACTACCCCAGGGGCCATCCCGGACTCTCACCTCACAGTCTCATCCTCCATCCACCATCCTTTTAAAAAAAAATTGTTTTAATTTATTGGGCTTTGCCGGATATTAGTTACTGCACACAGGATCACATGGGATCGAGGTCCCTAACGAGGGATCAGACGCAGGCCCTCTGCATTTGGGAGTGTGGAGTCCTAGTCACTGGACCTCAAAAGTCCCCATCCACCACCTTTTTATGGAATTGTTCAATTCCATTGTACCTACACTTCAAGTCAGAATGGTTAACCTGTACCCCGCAGGAAGCTGTCTCACCTAGAGGACAGTGTTTATAGAAGTTTCTTCTGCCTTTCATCCTACAGATCCCACCATTTCCAACGTTACTTAGGTCAGCACTTGTCCTTACCCCTTCAGCGAACTTCTGCATATATTTGTAATAGTTTGTTTTGTCACATTCTGAGTTCCATCCTGGCATTTTTCACAACCTCCTAAATGATTTTTTTTTTTTGAGTTGGCTCCATCCATTAAGGTTCGCTATTTGTGCTGTAAAGTTCTGTGGGTCATGGCAGATGCATGGCACCATGGGTGCACCACAGCATTTTACACATTGGGTTCACTTCCCTAAAAACCCCCTGGGCCCCAAACATTTCATCCTCCTCCCCTCCCCTTGACCCCTGGCAACCTCTGATCTTTTCACGGTCTCTATTTTTGCCTTTTCCAGAATTTCATATAATTGGAACCATTATGTACCCTTTTCAAACTGGCTTCTTTCACTTAGCAATATGTATTTGAGATTCATCCCTGCCTTTCTGCAGCTTGAGACCTCATTTCTTTTTATCACTGAATAATATTCCACTGTATATGGATGTCCCACAGCTCATGTGTCCATTTACCTATTGAAAGACATCTTGGTTATTTCCACTTCTTGGAAATTATGAATAAAATGTCTAGAAACATTCACATGCAGGCTGGTGTGTGGATGTAAGTGTTTATATCAGTTGAGTGAATACCTAGAAGCATGACTGCTGATCATACAGCAGTGCTTAGCTTTGCAAGAAACTGTCACTGTCTTTTCCAAGGTGACTAGACCATTTTGCATTCCCACCAGTAATGAATGAGCAGGAGACACAGAGATGCAGCTTCCATCACTGGATCAGGAAGATTCCCTGGAGGAGGGCATGGCAACCCACTCCAGTGTTCTCATCTGGAGAATCCCACGGACAGAGGAGCCTGTCGGACTATAGTCGGTAGAGTCACAAAGAGTCGGACACGACGGC
Organism: Moschus berezovskii; assembly: GCF_049115385.1. Lineage (NCBI taxonomy): Eukaryota > Metazoa > Chordata > Mammalia > Artiodactyla > Moschidae > Moschus > Moschus berezovskii. The sequence goes on from NC_142485.1 coordinate 3,296,958, forward strand.
TGTGACAAATCCTTCCCGGAAACTGGTATTGTTACTTTTTGGATCTTAGTCATTCTAAGATCCAAAGTGTAGTAGATAACTCAATGTTTTACTTGGAATGATTTTTTGAATGTGGCACTCTCTGCCCCCAAAATTGAGATAGCTTATTAAACTATATGGCGGTAGGATAGAAAAATCAGAAACCAAATTGATTGGCGTGAAGAGAAAATGAGTATTGCCAAAGAACTGGACTGGTTTATTACTGCCTTTGACTAAACTCAGCTTTATGTTGCAACCAGTTTCCTTTCCACTTGAATAGAAAGCAAACAAGTTTACTTGGAGGGATAGAATGTTTCTGGCTCCAAATCCGAGTGGAAATTTATCTTGTGAACTTTGAACTAATAGGCCTTGGATGTCATAAAAGACGGTGCTGTCAACCAGCTTTACAGCCACTGCAACGTGCTTCCAGCTGAAGTTCTTACATCCGCCTTCCAGGGAGGTCGCCCTCCTCAGCCGCCTCCTCCCTGAGTAATGGTTTGCCGCAACGTATGACTCAGATCATCAGCGTGTTTTTTCCTGAAGACTCTTAGAACAACAGACATGATGACCCAGGTGTGTTAAACCCTGATAAACACATGTGAGTTGAATGAAGATGGTGGAGAAACCACCCACCTCGACAACATGGGGCTGGTCTGTCAGATTTCTGCCAGCGGTTCCCGAATCCGTGATGATTCTCTCTAGAGACCAGGATGAGGATAAAGCCAGGTTCGCTGCAACCCCAGAAGCCTTCACTCTCTTCCAGCTCTACCTCGGGATTTCTCACTTTTCTCCCAGCTCTTCTTCGGGGAAGAGCCTGACTTTTAGGCATTTTCTTTTTTTTAATTTTATTGATTTCCATGTCTTGGCTACTGTGAATAGTGCTGCTGTGAACGTTGGGGTGCGTGGACCTTTTTAAACTACAGTTTTCTCCTGATATGTGCCCAGGAGTGGGGTTGCTGGACCGTTTGGTAATTCCATTTTTGGTTTCTTGAGGAGCATCTCAGCAGCTGCACCGCTTATAGTGCCCCCAGCAGTGAAGGAGGGCTCCCTGTCCTCCACACCATCTCCAGTCAATGCATTTTCATAAAATGTATTGGTGTCCATCCACTGGAGGACGCACCCAAACGGAGAGCTCTTCACTGGAGTTTTACTGTGGGGTGGCTGTGTGTGCACGAAGGATTGCTGAGCGATTCGTGCTCACCTGACATGCACGGAGAGGAGCCAGGGGGTTGGGATGAATACGTACAACGAAGCTTAACTCCTTTCCCTGGAGGTAAAGGAGCAAAAAGTGTCTTGAAAATATTTCAAGTTAATTTTCCACGGTCACAGTGAAGTCAGAGAAGTGGAAGGAAGCGCAGTTGTCTGACCACCCGTGTGTGTCTCAGCCGTGAGACAGAGAGAAACGGGACTAAGCATGCTACACGCTCTCTTTTCATAAATCCGCTTTGCAGAGCGCACTGTCCAAACAGAAAAGAAAAAAGCACGAAGACCGTCAGTAGCTATTTAGACAGAAAGACAACAATGCTCTTTCTAGAGTGTTCATTGACGCCAATTTGCTGTGAAGCCTTCCAACGCTAATGAGGTATTGAGTGCGTTTGGATGAGGGAAGAAACTGGTCTCTGGTTTGCTCTGCAACACAGTTGGCAAGGAGAAGTGCACAGCTTACATTTTAGTAGCAGCTTTCATTCAGAGCCCTGTGGACATATGATTAGATTTGTGAAGGACGTGAGTACCTTGCTTGCTTGGCTGGGAACTTAACAGCAGCTGTGATGTGTAACTTCTCTGGATTGAGTTCATCCAGTGATCTTTCCTGATGTTTGTAGAGAGCCCTTCATGTCATTTAGATGCTTGGACATTTTATTTTCAACAGGACTGTCATGGCTTTCAAAGGCAGTCCTTATCTGGGAAGGGTTTCAAACCTGGAGCTTTTCAGATAACCCACTATCCACGATTTAAGCCAGAAATCAACAGCTAACCTGTATCAGGGACTTCCCTGGTGGTCCAGTGGTTAAGACAGTGCTTCCAATGCAGGAGACATGGGTTCAATCCTTGGTTCGGGAACTAAAATCCCACATGCTGAACAGCTGGGCCAGAAACTAAAGTTAAAAATAAAATGATAATTAATCTATATGAAACCCATATTTAGCCAGGATGGAATTATATGTTATATAACATATAGATCATGGGATGTAGGACTCTTGGTCTTATGGAACCAGGAGAATCTTTAAAATTGATATATTATTTTTAAAAATCTTTACTGAATTTATTTCAGTATTGCTTCTAAGTTTTGGTTTTTTGGCCTCGAGGTCACAAATCCATTCATGTTTCCAACCCCTGCATTGGAAGGTGAAGTCTTAACCATTGGACTGCCACAGTTAGTCCAGATAGAAGTTATTGATACATCGCACCAAGCCAGATTCTTCCGTTCCCCTTTATTGTGGGTGGCAGGACAGTTTGAGGAGTCCCAGATTTGTTCAACCTGAGTGGGCTTGAAAAGACAATTCTATGAGCTTAAAAAAAGCGTCACACCAATTTCCCAGTATTCTCAAGCCATGTATAGAGGATTATTGTCTAAGCTGATATCGTTTTTTAAAAAATATGTATTTATTTGTGGCTTCATCGCTGTGTGTGGGCTTTCTCCATGATGGCGGGGCGTTGGGGGGCTACTCTCCGGCAGCGGGACGCAGGCTCCTCGGCTCAGTGGCGTCTCTCGTTGCAGAGCATGGGCTCTGGGCGTCAGTAGTTGGGGCGTGCGGGCCTAGCCCCTCCTCAGCACGTCAGATCTTCCCGGACCAGGGATCAAACCTCCACTGGCAGGCAGAGTCTCAACGACTGGACCGCCAGGGAAGGCCATCAGCTGATACACCTTCCTGTGTAAAATCCCCAGTTGTGTGGGTACCCACTACCTAATCCAAGCATTGGGAGGTTAGACACGCTCCAACTTCCTGTTAGTCCTTTAAAATGTAGCTAGAAATATAGGTTGTTAAATGACAGATTTAACCAGGTAAAAATAAGAATGGACAGCACATCCGAAAACACACAGGAAAATCCTTTCTCATGCATGAGCGCATCTACACCCAGAGTTGTCTGTAACTACAGGGCTGACAACAGTCATAAATGAATTTCAAGTGGAAACACGCAGTGTTTTGCATTTAACCATCTTGAAATAGTTGAACAAATGGGAGAAACATAGGAAAACATGCTAAACTCTTGCATTGGCATGCAGGAGTGGATAGAGGCAGAAGCAAATGCACTCCCAGGTCAAGCACAAAAGTGCGATGCAGCCTGGTCTAAGGAAGTGGGGATGAGGGTGAACCTGAAAGTGAGAGTCTGCCGGAAGCATCCAGGTGAAAACTCCACCTCCTGATGGTGGTCCCTGCAGAGCGGGGCTGGCTCGGCAGCCACCGGGCGAGACCTCGGGGATGGAGACAGAGGCAGCAAGTCAAATGTCAAGCGCTGTGTTCACGTCCCAGTCCCACCACTTCCTCTCTGAGGGACCAGGTTACTTCTCCAAGTTCCAGTTTCCTCGCTGTAAATCAGAGCTAGTGAGCATGTTTGATACATGCTCAGGCTCTAAGTCACGTCCAACTCCTTGCAGCCCTCATGGACGGTAGCCCCCCAGGCTCCTCTGTCCATGGAATTTTCCAGGCAAGAATCCTGGAGTGGGTAGCCTATCCCTTCTCCAGGGGCTCTTCCTGACCCAGGGATCGAACCCAGGTCTCCTGCATTGCAGGCCGATTCTTTACCAACTGAGCCACCAGGGAAGCCCATCTCCCTAACTACAGGATACAATTTTACCTAAGAAATTGATACACTGTCTTGTGTGTTAAATCGTGTACACCCAAAAGAAATGTTCAACTCTTAACCCCTAAGGCCTGTGAATGTGACCTTATTTGGAAGTGCAATCTTTGCAGATGCCATCAGACTGAGATGCTGGCTAGAGTGGACCCTAATCCCCTTTGACTGGTATCCTGGTAAGTAGAGGAGGAGAGGCACGGACGCCACATGATGAGAGAGCAGTGATGTGAACACGAGCCAAGAACGCTGGCAGCAGTTTCAGAAGCTGAGAGGATAGCGTGCATCAGAGTCTGCTCTAGAGCCTTCATGGCAGGCATGGCCCTGTCCACACCTTGATGTTGGACTTCTAGCCTCAAGAACGGTGAGAGAATAAATTAATGTTGTTTAAAGCCATGCAGTGTGTGGTTCTTCGGGTTATCAGCTATGGGAAGCAAATGCATACTCTATTAAAATTATCATCCAGACATAAAGAACAGACTTATGGACATGGGGAGAGGGGAGGAGAGGGTGATGTATGGAAAGAGTAACATGGAAACTTACATTACCGTATGTAAAATAGATACCCAGTGGGGATTTGCTGTATGGCTCAAGAAACTCAAACAGGTGCTCTGTATCAACCTAGAGGGTGGGATGGGGAGGAAGACGGGAGGGAGGTTCAAGAGGGAGGGGATACGTGTACACCTGTGGCTGATTCGTGTTGAGGTCTGACAGAAAACAGCACAATTCTGTAAAACAAGTATCCTTCACTTAAAAAATAAATTTTAAAAAGATTATTGTCCAGAGAGAGATCTTAAGGAATTTTTTTCAGGTGACTATGGGTTGATGGGTAAGTCCAAAATCTGTAGGACTGGAAACTCAGGTGGGCTGGCAGGATGTTTTTTAATCATTTATCCACCTGCCCAGATGGTAGCTGCAGGCTCTCATTCCCTGATCAGGAGTCAAGCCCGGACCCCGTGCACTGGGAGCCCAAAGTCCTAGCCACTGCACCTCTAGGGAAGTCCCTCAGGCAGTATCCCTATGTCGCAGTCTTGAGGAAGAATTCTTTATTCTCCAAGAAACCTCAGGTATTGCTCTAGAGGCCTTCAACTGATTGGGTGAGGCCCACCCACAGGGGGAAGGGTCATCTGCTTCACACAAGGCTGCTGAGAGCCAGGGTCAATCCTGTCCGCAAGAGGCATCTAGGCTAGAGCTTGGCCAAACGTCAGGGCCCAAGAGCAGAGCCAAGCTGTCTTGCAAAATCAACCACCGCCACACTACACACACACACATACGCACACACACACACACTCCACATGCCCTGTCCGCCTGGACTTTCTCCGTCTCTGGCTCTTTCTAGTCTCTTTGCCTGCAAGACCTTCCCCTTTCTAGTCACCTGGAGTCTCAGGTTAAGACTCACCCCTGGAAAAACCTGCTCTGATTCTTCTGACCTGGTTAGGACCCCCTGGTATGTCCCTACCCGGCTTGCCACATTTTTCTTTCCCATCTTCTGTGTGCTTAAAACAAACAGCACACACGTGAACCTGCGTAACGAACCGCAGCCTGTCTCCTCTGTTGGGCTGGAAGCCCCTCCTGGAGCCCCCAGCGTTCCCCTGGTGTCAGGCATCCAGTAGGTGCTCATGAAAACCCTGTGGTCCCTCCAGCGGATCTAAAGGCCTAGAAGGGTTCCCAGGGAGCCTGCTGCACAGCCAAGGAGTCAGAGGCCCATGGCGGTTAGAAAATCTCGCTGGGATCAAAGGACAGAACTCAGACCCAGGTCTCCTGATGCCAAGTCAGATACGTGGCTCCCTGTACCCGCGGTTTCCAGTTTCCAGGCAGAACCCACAGGTCTCATTCGGAGTTGCCTGACTGTATCCTGCTTTACTGAGAAAGTCAGAGGGCCTCTCTGACCCCCAGTTCAAATTTGCAAATGAAATCCATGTGAAAGGGAGCTTCTCCTCCCTGGTTAATTCGGAAGGGCCAGTGGTTGAAGGTGGGTAGTAGGAATGTGAGTCCACACCGCCACCTCTTCTGTCTGCCTCTTTGGTGAGAAACGTTTAAGAACTGTTCATAAGGAAACCAAGGACGCATTAAAAACTTAGGAGTGCCAAACCCTGTTCTGTATTCTGAGTACATCTTCTTACCTGAGTTTCACCTACCCTGTGCTAGTTTAAGCCTCATCCTAGACATGGGGAAACTGAACCTCGGAGGGTTTATGTAACTGAGCCGAGTCTCACAGCCAGATGGCGGCGGGTCTAGGATTTCAGCAGTCAGGATCCAGCCGTGTTCATGAACTCTCTGCCTTAGTTAGAGGAGATGGGACTTGAGTGGAGGGAAAGCAGTGCCGTCCCAGGAAACAAAGTGTGAGCCACAGGGCAAGTCATAGATGCAATTCTAACTTTTCTAGTAGCAACATTTAAAAAAATTTTTATTTTGTATAGACTTTAAAATTAAGTTTTTATTTTCGGCTGTGCTGGGTCTTCATTGCTGCACGTGGGCTTTCTCCAGCTGTGGCGAGCAGACTAGTTGTGGTGTGTGGGCTTCTCACTGCAGAGGTTCCTCTTGCCGCCGAGCACGGGCTCTGGGCACGTGGGTTCAGGAGTTGTGGCATCCAGGCTTAGCTGCCCTGCGGCAGGTGGGATCTTCCCAGACACACGCCTTTGTCCCCTGCCCTGGTAGGCGGACACTTAGCCACTGGGCCACCAGGGAAGTCCCTCAGTTTCTATTTTCTGTTGGAGTATAATTGGCTTACAATGTTGAGTTGGTTTCAGGTGTATGGCAAAGTGACTCAGTTTTACATCTACATATATCCATTCTTTTTCAAATTCTTTCCTCATTTAGGTCATTACAGAGTGTTGAGCAGAGTTCCCTGTGCTATACTGTAGGTCCTTGTTGGTTAACCATTTTAAATACAGCAGTGTGTATATGTCAATCCCAAACTCCTAATTTATTCCTCCCCTACCTTTCCCCTTTGGTAACCATCCATTTGTTTTCTAAGTCTTGAGGCTATTTCTATTTTGTAAATAAGTTCATTTGTACCAATCTTCTAGATTCCACACATAAGTGATGTCATATGATATTTGTCTTTCTCTGACTTTCTTCACTTAGTATGAAAGTCTCTAGGTCCATCCACGTTAGTAGCGACCTTTCGGGGGAAAAAAAAAGAAAACTAAAGCTATTCTTAATAATTATCTTATTTAATCCAGTATACCCAAAATTTTGTCATTTCAACATGTATCAAGGTAAATAATTATTAGAGACTTTACATGTCTTTTCACATGAAGTTTTTGAAATCTGGCGAGTATTTTATACATCTCAGTTTAGGTCATCCATATTTCAAGTGTTCAATCATACTTGTGTCTGGTATCTACTGGATGGTGTGTGTGTGTGTGTGTGCGTGCTTAGTCACTCAGCCGTGTCTGACTCTTTGAGGCCCCATGGACTGCAGCCCGCCAGGCTCCTCTGTCCATGGGATTCTCCAGGCAAGAATCCTGGACTGCGTTGCCATTTCCTTCTCCAGAGGATCTTCCCGACCCAGGGATCGAACCCGTGTCTCCTGCATTGCAGGCAGATTCTTCACCACTGCTTCACCTGGGAAGCCCACCAGAGTGGTATAGATCAAGACTAAAGACTCTCTCTGTCTCTCTTAGTCACCCAAAGAGCCAGGCTGCACTTCCTTACTGCCTGGAAAGACCTCCACCGTGCAATCCAGAGCCTCCTTTAGGTGCCAGGCAGTCATGGCGTGCCTGAGCCCCCCCAACTCAGCCTTGGGGGGAGAGGGAGGGTTACCACTAGCCTCACCAGCTTCAGACGCCTTCTTCCCCGAGGACGAACACCCGGATTCCGCAGTCTTGTTGTGTAGATCCGGATCTAAGTTTGCCCGGGGCTGGGCAACCAGTTCCGTGGGTTCACCCTGAGCCTCTTTGCCTGGAGTGGGTCCAGCCTGCTGAGTCAGGGCAGGACGATGAGTAATCCAGGAGCTCCGGAACAGTTGTCTTCCCGGCCAGCCTTTGAATCACCCGATCCGCCCTGGGAGCAGATCACGCTGGGGAAATCGGTTCTGCCCAACCAACCAGGGCTCCCCGCCAGCGTGTCTCATCTGGTCCCTCTTTTCCTTCTTGGCTCCCGGACAGCCAGGCGCTTGGCAAAGGGAGCTGGAGTTTTCTGGAATCGTTTCTGCAGGGAATTTGGCAGAAGCGAATCAGCTGCACCACGTGGCTCCCATTCTCTCAAGGTTTAGTTCATCGGGTCATGGTTTTTTTCCCTCTCTTTTCTCTTTCATTTGCAAAAAGCTCTGACCATTAAAACAGAGGATAACTCAGGAAGCTGCAGAGCACTTTAAGCAGAATGAAAAATCCAAAGAAGATTCTGGTTATGGTGTGTGGTCAGCTTCTCCCTAAACTGAAGCTGGTCTCTCCACCTGAATCCTGGCCCAGAAAATTCTACCATCTCTGCTTCCAGACCCCTCTGCCCAAGGTATTGGCAGAAACTTGGATACACTGGGGCACGATGTGTAATTCTTGGGAGAGAAAGTACTCCAATACTGCTGCTCCTGTCCGACTCTGTGTGACCGCATAGACGGAAGCCCACCAGGCTCCCCCGTCCCTGGGATTCTCCAGGCAAGAACACTGGAGTGGGTTGCCATTTCCTTCTCCAATGTGTGAAAGTGAAAAGTGAAAGTGGTCGTTCAGTCGTGTCCGACCCTTAGCGACCCCACGGACTGCAGCCTACCAGGCTCCTCCATCCATGGGATTTTCTAGGCAAGAGTACTGGAGTGGCTTGCCATTGCCTTCTCCAACTCCAATACTAGAGGGACTCTAATGTGGAAAACAAAACACAACAATGGAGTTCATTAGCATCACATGGCTAATGAAACCTCTACTCCGGGGGCTCCTCCTTGATTTAAATCAGAGGGAACAGCTCCCACTGAGCGACCCCAGACCAGTGTCTCTGAGCTTCTCCCTTGGCTCTGGGAGGAGGAACCTCTGAGCCTGGGAAGGGCTGCCTGCTCACAAGACCCAGGTGGGCTTACCTCCCCGCCTGCCCTCACCTCTGCCCCCACTGCTGTTCAGTTCAGTCGTTCACTGGTGTCCAACTCATTGTGACCCCATGGACTGCAGCACGCCAGGCCTCCCTGTCCATCACCAATTCATGGAGTTTACCCAAATTCATGTCCATTGAGTCTGTGATGCCATCCAATCATCTCATTCTGTCATCCCCTTCTCCTCCTGCCTGAAAGACCCAGCATCAGGGTTTTACAAATGAGTCAGCTCTTTGCATCAGGTGGCCAAAGTATTGGAGTTTCGGCTTCAACATCAGTCCTTCCAATGGATATTCAGGACTCACTGCTGTATCCAGACCTTAACGCTTCAGGTTCACACTGGACTGGGCTGGGTGTTTTCCCCACAGCCTTTTAGTGAGTCTGGGCTTTTTTTAAATGTACTGTTCTTTTTATTGAAGTATTGTCAGTTTACAAGCTTGTGTTAGTTTCAGGTGTATAGCAAAGGGATTCGGTTATACGTTTACACATATCCATTCTTTTCTAGATTCTTTTCCCATATGGGCATATAGGTTATTAGGAGATACTGAGCATAGTTCCCTGTGCTATACGTAGATCCTGTTGATTACCTACTTTGCATTTAATAGCGTGCGTGTATTAATCCCAAACTCCTAATTATCCCTCCTCCTCCCTTCACCTTTGGTAACCCTAAGTTTGTTTCCTACATCTGTGACTCTATTTCTGTTTTGTAAATAAGTTCGTTTGTATCTTTATTTTTTAGATTCCATGTATAAGTGATATAACATGACACACGTCTTTCTCTGTCTGATTTGCTCCCCTTGGTATGGCATTCCCTAGATCTACCCAGGTGGCTGCAAATGGAATTATTCATTCTTTCTATGGCTGAGTAGTGTCCCACTGTATATACGGGCCACACCTGCCTTATCCATTCATCTGTCAGTGGACATTTAGGTTGCTCCCATGTCTTGACTAGTGTAAACAGTGCTTCTCTGACCATTTGGGTGCATGGATCTAAATTGAAAACTACCATGTGACCCAGCAACCCCACTCCTGCACATACATCCAGAGAAAAGCATAACTGGAAAGATACATGAGCCTGGACTTTTTGGCCCAAGCTCCCCCAGCCTGACGCTGGGAAGGGCATTTCCTACCTCACCCGGCCATTATTCCCTGTCTGTGAACTTGACACCTCCCAGACGTCCTGCACCCTTAGAAACCACCTCTCTGGGCAGGCATAAGAATCCCCATTATACAAATGAAGACCCTGAGATTCCAAGAGGTTAAGCGAGATCTCTGAGGTTGAACCTATGTGAGAGGCCGTCCTGAGGCTCCAGTCCAGACCCTCCTTGCCCCAGCGCCCCAGGTCAGGCATTTCCGTCCTCACCACCCACCCTGGCCCCGAAAGATGAGGACACTGCTGCTTCCATGGACAGCGGGGACCCCAGAAGCAGCTTTGTGACCGGTTACATTTTGCAAAGATGGACAACTATCTAAGTATAACCCAGAGGTTCTGTGTGGGTGGAAGGGGTCTGCTCTGTGGGAGCTGTTCATTCCACACACAAACCCTGACTTAAGCTGAGGAGCTCTGGGGGCCAGTTTAGGAGCCGGGCAATATTGCACATATCTGACCGACTCCGCTCCCAAACCCTCTGAAGGTGTGGGGAGGGCGCAAAGGACCCACTGCCCAGCGGCGGCGTCTCACGACCTGACTGCAGGTCACAGCCCTGCTCCCTCCAGTGCCTGGGGACCTGACCGTGGGCCTCGCCACAGCACCCCTCCCAAGCATGGCAGCCTGCTTCCCTCCCAACCAGGGCTCCAAGAAGCAGAGGCGCGGGTGGAGAGGGAGCCGGAAACCTTGTAACCGCATCTCAAAGTGGGTCCTGCATGTTGTTTCCTGGAAGCCCGCGCACCACAGCCAGAGAGTAGCCCCTGCTCGACGCAACTAGAGAAAAGCCTGCTGGCAGCCTGCTGGCAGGCCCACAGAGCCAAAAATAAATACACAAACTCAAATAAATCATATTTCAAGATAGAGCGTTCCTGAGACCGGTAGCACATAAAATTTCTCTGCGTGCATGCTGTTACTTCAGTCGTGTCCGACTCTTTGAGACCCCGTGGACTGCAGCCCGCCAGGCTCGTCCGTCCACGGGATTCTCCAGGCAGGAATACTGGAGCGGGCTGCCATACCCTCCTCCAGGGGATCTTCCCGACCCAGGGATTGAATCTGAGTCTCTTATCCAAGGCTCTGCTCTGACAGGTGAGTTCTTTACCACCAGCGCCACCTGGGAAGCCCATAAAATCTCCCCTGCTGCTGCTGCTGCTAAGTTGCTTCAGTCGTGTCCGACTCTGTGACTCCATAGATGGAAGCCCACCAGGCTCCGCCATCCCAGGGATTCTCCAGGCAAGAACACTGGAGTGGGTTGCCATTTCCTTCTCCAACGTGTGAAAGTGAAGTCTCTCAGTCGTGTCCGACTAGTAGCGACCCCATGGACTGCAGCCCACCAGGCTCCTCTGTCCATGCGATTTTCCAGACAAGAGTACTGGAGTGGCTTGCCATTGCCTTCTCCCATAAAATCTCTGCTGCTGCTGCTGCTAAGTCACTTCAGTCGTGTCCGACTCTGTGTGACCCCATAGACGGAAGCCCACCAGGCTCCCCCGTCCCTGGAATTCTCCAGGCAAGAACACTGGAGTGGGTTGCCATTTCCTTCTCCATTGTGTGAAAGTGAAAAGTGAAAGTAAAGTCGCTCAGTCGTGTCCGACCCCTAGCGACCCCACGGACTGTAGCCTACCAGGCTCCTCCATCCATGGGATTTTCTAGGCAAGAGTACTGGAGTGGCTTGCCATTGCCTTCTCCGCATAAAATCTCTAGTAGATCTCAAAAAACTCTACTGGCCTCCAAACGCCCCCCTCTGTCATCCAAAATGCCACCAGAAGGCACTTGCTTTAATGTAAAATCAAGTGGCCCCTTGCTTGGACCCTCCCGTTGCTCCGCTGCTCTCAGCCCCCGAGGCCGGCGGCTCCCCCGCGGGCCTCATTAACCGCCACACCGCGTTTCCGCCACGTGGTGGGGCCCGAACCTGGCTCGCCCCCTGGGTCTCAGGCCAGCTCCCTCTGGACTCGACACAGTGCAGAGAGGAACGCCCCAGGTCAGGGCCTGGGCCCCCACTCGCCTGACCATCTAGTCACTGCAGCCACTCAGAGAGGGCTTCAAAGGCAAGAAGGAAGAGGAAGGAAGAGAGAAACGGGCCGTCCGGGGGCGGGCTGTGAAATTCACTAAGGCAGAGAACAGCGCTTCCTCCGGCCAGTCTGTTCTGGGTCTTCAGGAGGGCGTTTCTTTCTCTGCAAAACACCCCACAACAGACAGTGGCTCTGGCTGGGGTCCCGGGTCCTCCTGAAGGGCCATCAGAAAGTGACGGGATGAATCGGCACACTTGTTTAGCCAAACGCATCCTTTCTGTCTGGTGACTGTCAAAAGACCCCGTGTTAATTCAAAAATAACAGCCTCTCATGAAAACCGAGCATGCAGGAACCCCACTACCGGGGCGGGGGGAAGACTCCTGAAGCCCGATGTCTGGGGACTGTGTCTTCAGAAGCAGCCTCTCCGCCGGGGCGGAGCGGGATCGGAAGAGAGGCTAAGCGAACAATGTTCCCGGCTCCCCGCACCCCCCAGCCCCCACCCAGACCTTCCCAGCCCCGCCCCTCCTTTCCATCCGCCCTCTGTCTCCTCCGCTGGCCCGCCTTCCCTCTCCCCTCTGCGGGCGGCTTTGCAGTGTTTCTCGCCAAAACCTTTTTTTCCAAATACTTTTTTTTTTTAATTATTTATTGATTTATTTTTGGCTGTGCTGTCTTCATTGCAGCTCGGGCTTTTCTCCGGTTGCTGTGCGGGCTTCTCATTGGGGGTGGGGGGCGCTTCTCTTCCTTGCCCCGGGCTCTAGGATGAGCAGGCCTCAGTAGCTGTGGCACGCAGGCCCTCGAGCACAGGCTCAGGAGCTGTGGCCCAGGGGTTTAGTTGCTCCTCCTGGCTTATGGGATCTTCTCAGACCGGGGAGTGAACCCGTGTCCCCTGCGTTGGCAGGTGGATTCTTTGCCACCACCCTTCTTGGTAAAATTGTAGGCGGAGCCTTAGCCCTGCTTTTTGCATCTGATCACAAGTCCTGCGTGGAGGATCGCCGTCCGGGACACACCCCGGTCCTGGTGGGGTCAGCGGCCTTAGGCCTGTTTTCCTGGCCTGGCCGCTCATGATGAAAGTATCTCCTTCTTGCCTTCCCCCATGTCCTCAGCTCTGGCAAGCAAATGAGATGGCCGTGGAATCCCCTCGAGTATACCTTTTTTAAATAAGCAGCCAATCATCTGACAAGTGTGGTTTTAACTACCATTAGTAGTGAGTGACTTGATACTTTGATGAACCCCAGTGCATCCGTGTTTTCTAAGCCAGAGAGCTCTTCAACTTGCACGTGCTTCTGAGACACCTTTGTGCTTTAATCTGTGCTTTGGGGAAGATGTTCAGGGGTCTGTTGGGGAGAGACATACCTTTAAAAAACACATTTTTGTGTGTGTGTGATTTTAGTGAAAGTTGAATAAATGGTGTGCTTCCTTATTGCAGAGCACAGGGTAGAACAGGGCACTCAGGATGAGGTTTTTTGAAATTCTTTACTTTTTGGCTGCGCGGGGTCTTCGCTGCTGTGCGAGCTTTTCTCTAGTTGCGGCGCAAGGGCTTCATGTTGCGGTGGCTTCTCTGGGTGTGGCGCTCCGGCTCTGGGGAGCGCGGGCTTTGGTAATTGCTCACACGGGCTTAGGTGCCCCTTGGCGTATGGAGTCTTCCTGGACTGGGGATTGAACCCAAGTCCCCTGCGCTGGCAGGCAGATTCTCCACCACTGAGACACAGAGAGGTCCAGTGTGAGTTGGTTAATAAGACAAACAAGGCATTGGAAGTAGACAGGGGTGGCGTGGGTGGAATGGCGTGGGGGCTCACCGCCATCTGTGTGTTCCCGTCAACTGCAGGGTAAAGCCCAACACACAGTAGGCACTCCATAAATGTTTATGGGACTGAACTGCTGGTCTGATGGCTGAGTCCATGGAGCCAATGTAGAAAGAAATTGCCCCGCTCTGAAAACTCCCTTTGGATTTTAGCCCAAACTCTATTTCAGCAAATACTGTTAGGATCAGAGATACATTTACTCACAGGAAAAAATAAAATGGAAAGTCAGTCTTTTTTCTCCATTGTGTTAAAAAAAAAGAGTTTTTTAAATCATCCTCTGCCATTTCTCATCCATCAGACTTACATTAACATGATATGTTGCTGTGAAAATGCTTCCCTTAAACACATCAAATGGATTAATGCTGGCACTTTATCAGGTACAATTTCTGTTTCCATAAAACATCTTTAGACACATAAAACCTACTTCAATGAGAAGTAGAAAAGCCTCCTCAACCGTCATCCCGTCGGCTCCATGGGGGAAGCTGACATTTCCAGAGGTGCCGGCGTTACCCTCTGCCGCCGGGGCTGCTGCTCCCGAGGGGCCTGCTCCTCCCTGGGGACCCTCCTCCTCGAGAGTGACCGCAGCCGACTAAGCAGATCAGGTGGGGGACAGGAGGGAGTCAGAAGAGGAGGCAGAGGCTGAGCCTGTCCGGCTCAGGGCAAAGAGCTTGGAAGCTCGTCCGGGCTCTGACCTTGGAGTCAGGGAAGACGGAGGGCAGAGCTAACTTGGGGTCGCCACGCTGGCCCTAGAAGTGCAGCCCCGCGCGCCTGTGCGAGCCGTCATTTCCCAGGACGCTTTCTCCCTCCCCAGCCATTCCTCATCCTTGTCTCCGATGCACCAGGAGCACACGAGGCTCGTGACTCTCCCATCGTGTGGTCGTGGGACCAAAAACAGCCCCGGGGAACTGACTGGAAATACCCTTCCTCCATCCTCCCGTCGAAGACCAACGACTAGCAATCTGGGGCCGGCACACAAGCCCTTCAGAGGATTCAGATGCGAGCCCGCATCTGAGAACCACTGCGTCTGGCAAGCCCTGGGGAGGGAGGCTGCTCGCGCCCCCTTTCAGCGAGCAAGGATTCCCAGGAGTCCTCCAGATTCCCTCCGCATGGTCCTCACCCGCTGAGGACTCAGCTCGGGAGGTACAGCCCCACCGGTCCTCACGGTGACACAGAAAAGCTTTGTGGAGTGCCTGCTGTGCACAGTGCCCCTGTGCCCTGTTTCTGCCCCCTCCAAACAGTCCTGTCGGGCTGATGTTCCTCCACTGTTATGACCCAATTCTGTGCCCCCCAAATTCATATGATGAAGCCCTCACCCCTGTACTCCAGAAAGGGACTGTGTTTGGAGATGGGCCTTTAAAGAGTTAACTGAGGCCTCTGGGGTGGCCCTAGTGCCGTCTGACCGGTGTCCTTCTTAGACGAGGAGCTGAGGACACAGAGAAACGCCAGGGGCGTGCGGAGTGGGGAACCCCTGAGGGGAAGGCGCTGTTCAATCCAGGGATCAGACCTGAGGCTCCTGCACTGCCGGGCGGATTCCTCACCACTGAGCCACCTGGGAAACCCACAATGTGAGAATTACACCTTAATAAGTCTGTGATTTTAAAAAAAAAGCATAGTAGGGCACAGTGTGCCCCCGTTTGCTCCTAGAGAGCACGCATACAAACCCAAAGATGTGTCTCGCTGCGCATCTGGACGGACTCCAAGGAACTGATGACACTCTGGCGGGGGGCGGGGCAGGGGAGGTTAGGAGGGAGAGGGGGTCTTCTCACTGTAATCTATGAATACACTTGATTTTTTAAAATTGTGTTCCTGTATTTCCTACTCAATCAATGAGGATAAGTGTTTGGCAAAGCAGAGGAAGGGAAAAGGGGAGAACAGAGGGTTTCTTGAATGATAATACGTGGGTTGGGAAGATCCCCTGGAGAAGGAAATGGCAACCCACTTCAGTAATCTTGCCCGGGAAATCCCATGGACAGAGGAGCCCTACAGTCCGTGGGGTCGAAAAGAGTCGGACACGACTTAGTGACTGACACACGCATGCAATGAAGTCCTGCAGGAACCGTCTCCAGATAAAACAGGCTGAGGACTTTAAAAAGTAAAACCATCTCAAGCACTCCTAACGCCCCTAGCTGAAAGGTGACTTACTACATCTCTGCCGTATTTGCTCCGAGACTGTCCCTGCAAGGCGGCAGGTGGTCCTGGCAGGGCAGTGACTTAACACCATAGGCAGCATCCTCTGTCCCGGGAACCAGCGATGGGGGCTCCCTGACAGTCACGGAAATCCTGCCAGGTCACAAAAGAAGGTCCCTTGAAAACTAACTGCCTCTCACCAGTCCTTACCCCCAGGACCATAAAAGGGTGTTTGATTACAAAGCAGGTGGAAAAGCTTCAGAATGAAGGGTCAGGCATTCCACGGCGCGTTTCACTTCTCTGCAGAAGAACTGCTAGGTTCCATTGCGGGTGGTCTGCTCTCAGGGCAACTTACACCCCCTATAGCGAGCCGTTATACTCTAATACAAAACTTTTTGAGAAAGCAATGTCTCCACAAATGTACATAATTATGCCCATTTTATGGATAAGGAAGTCGAGGCTCAGGCAGGCTGACTTGGCTGGAGTCACAGTGGTAAGGCCGGATTCATACTTAAGATTCTCTCTGGAACCTCTGTTTTAATAAATTAGTGTATAATTGCTTTACAGTGTAGTGTTAACTTCTGCCACACAACAACTCCAATGTATGTGATGACCATACATACACACCCCGGCCTGCTTGAGCTTCCCTCCCACCTCCCCATCCCACCCCTCTGAGCTTTGGCCTCAGTTTTTCTCACTGTATCTTGCTGTCCAGATTGCCTTATCAAGGATAATGCTGGATGTCTCCTGCTCCGTAGACACACGGACGGGATTAGCCTGTGACGGCTGGTTTACCTACCGTCTTAGGCTATTTTGCGCCATAGTCTGAAAAACCACTATAGACTGGTGCTCACAAATGCAGCACTCTGCCCCGACGCCCGCAGTCACGCTCCTGTGGCCTATGAAATGCTTCCATTCCACCCCAGTGGTTACCAAAGTCTTAAGTCCTCCCAGAAAGATCTCAGAAGTTCAAGTTCCATCTAACTTAGGTCCAGGGGAGGTTTAAGTTTATGCAGAGGAGGCTCCTCTGCAGCTGTGACGGCATGAAATCAAACAAGTCATGTGCTTTCGAAATACGATCGTGGATCAGGCACAGGGTGGACTTTCCTGCCAGGCTCAGGCTGGGCCCTCGCGGCTCGCGGGGCCTTGCACCCACAGGCAAGAGGAGGGAGGCCGTCCCTCCAGCTCCCCTCAATTCTCCCAGGTTGTCACCGGAATCACCCTCCACAGTCCATTCTGAGCAAAGAGGCTCTTTCTAGCAGCACCTCCAAGCTCTCCCAGCCTCCACCTGTGACCCACTTCCACATTTCAGGGGGTTGTTACGGCAGCATCCCGCTTCTCCTTTCCAATGTCTTACTCCATTCAGGCTGCTAAAACCAAACACCATAGACTAGGAAGCTTATAAACAGAAATGCATTTCTCACAGTGCTTAAGGCCGGGAAATTCAAGGTCAAGGTGCTGGCAGACTGTGTCTGGTGAAAAGCCTGCTTCTCAGTTCATAGATGGCTGTCTTTTCACTAGCTCCTCACATGACGGGTGGTGAGAACGCTGCTGGGGACCTCTTTGATGAGGGCGCTGATCCCACTCACAGGTGCCCTGCGCTCACAACGTCATCACCTCCCAAAAGTCCCACCTCCTAATACCATCACACTGGAGGTTAGGGTCCAGCATAGGAATTTGTGGATACACAGACATTGGGTCTAGAACACCTAGGTATGGTGACAAAGAGTCTCTTGATGGTGGTAACGTCTGCTGGAGACTTGTGCCAATCAGAGACTGAAAAGTCAGAGGCCCACAGATCTGGTAACACCGCTCTGTCCACAACCTTCCACACAATCTATGTTCACTTCATTTGCTCCCTGCCCAGGACCGTCCATCAGCCCCACTTCCCTTCTGTTAATCCGAGAAACTTCTTCATGTCACTATTGGTTACGTAAGTCCACTTTGAAGCCTTATCATACTTTCCATATGGTTTTTCATTGTTAGTGACACAAGTTTGTTTGAGAAGTGACCAGCTAGAAAAAGTTGTTGTCAAAAATCAATTCTATTATTTCACTAATATTTTGTGGGTTATTACATCCAATAGTCACACTTGACACACCTACTTCCGATTTTCATGAAACGCTGTCTATGATTCACTCTTCTGCAGAAGCAAAGGAGCATTCTCCAACACTGTGTGAATTTCATGTTCACTTTCCCTATCAGAATCAATCACTAAGGTTTTTTGTCTTTTTCTTGTTCTAATATCCACATCATCTGAACAGGAACTATATTCTGAAGAACTATAGTCTTCTGAGACACTAATATATAGGTCACTCGGATAATCAGAGGAAGTAGCTGCATAAAATTCACAAAAAATAATCTCCTTTACTCAACATTTCACAATGCATCAGTTTTGAAATTTTTACATTTATAATATACACAAGTTTGGAGCAAAAACCTAATAGAGCAGAATGTGAGTGATAATGACAATCATAAGTTATATAATGAACCCTTGAACAGTTTTAAGCTCTAACAGGTTCATATGGTGATTTTAATTGTATCACTGTTTGAGAGCGTACTGATAGTCTCCAGTTAATAATGGTCAGTAACGTGTTAGAGAAACAACAGATGGGCTTTCACAGGACACGTGCCCATCATAGGAGCTCACAGGGAAGTTCAAGGGTGGAAAGTCAACCCAACCTAACCCACCATATTCCCTCTCCCAGAACTTGAAATGTGAGTGGAGACACCCAGGATTGCAAAGTGGAATTGTGAGAGAAGGACTAAAAAGTCCTATGGGAGTCACCATTCTCACCCTTGCTGAGACTTTTTCCTTGACTCTTACAAAAGCTACCCCTCTTTTGTAATTTAAGCAAGTCAGAAGGGATTTCTGTTGCTTGCATCCAACAGACTCCTGAATAATATAGAAAGCCATACTCTAGTGGTCAAGCAAACAGAAAAAGAAATCAATATATAATTACAAAATGTGACATGCAGTGACAGAAAGAAGATAAGCTTGGAGAGACTGACAGGGAGACCAGTTGCAGAGGGGGAGGTCAGGGAGAAGACACTTTGGGGAGACTATCCTTAAGCTGAAACCTTAAAGACGAAGTCAGCCGTTTGACAAGTGGAAGGGCACGCTGAGGGAAAGTGTGTGCAAGAGCTGCGAGCAGGGAGGCGAGCCCCAGGAGGGGTGGGCTGGGTGCAGAGAGATGAGGCTTATTCCCTGACTCGAGTCCAGAGCAGTTTTCTCTCTCTTGGTTAAAGTGAGTGCCCATAGTTTTTGCCTCTTGAAAATCAGCATACTACATCTTAGCATTCAGGTGTGTGTGCGTGTGCATTGTGTGTATTGGACCCACTCCCCAGTGGCTCAGCTGGTAAAGAATCCGTCTGCAATGTGGGAGACCTGGGTTTGATCCCCATGGTTGGGAAGATCCCCTGGAGAAGGGAAAGGCTACCCACTCCAGTATTCTGGCCTGGAGAAAAGTCAGTCCATGGGGTCTCAAAGAGTCGGACACAACTTGGCAACTTTCCCTTTCTCTCGGGAACAGGCAGCTTTATTCTCCATAGCATATGACTTTAGCACCTGCCTACAAGAACCTCTGCTGGACCAGGAGCTTGATTTCTTCATGCTTCACCTGGGTACAGCAGATCACAGAAGATGCGTCCAGGTTTGGCAGATCCTCTCCAGTCGGGCACATGGTGGATGTGCATGCGGTGGACGGTGGAGGAAGGTGGAGACGAACGCAGGTGTTGCCTGGAGAGCGCTGTCATGCCTGTGGCCTCTGCCCTCCCCACACCGCTCCAGTGACTGGAGGCGCACGCTGGTTACCCTCTGCTGCCCAACAGGTGCCCACAAGCCAAGCAGACCACCACAGTGCCCACTCACCCGCTGACGGGGCCGCAGGCCAGAAGCGGGCTGTGGTGTGGCCGTGTTTTGCTACGGATGTCACGAGGTCAAATCTGGGCACTAGCTGAGGCTCTGCTTCTCAGCTGGGCCTTGGGTCCCCTTCTAAGCGCCCTGCTTGTCAGCAGAACCCGTTTTCTCATGGCTGCGGGACCACGGTCCCCATTCTCCCACTTCCCTCCATCAGCAGCTCACAGGATGGACGTTTGCTTTCTTCTAAGCCAGCAGAGTATGTCTGAATGGCATCCCCTTCTGCTACCAATTGGAGAAGACGCTCTGCATTTAAAGAAGCCGGTGTGACTAGGTGAGGACCACAGGGACAGTCTCTCCGTCTTGACGCATTACTGACCGGAGATGTTTCAGTGTGTTTCCAGGCACTGAAACAACTAACATCGCCACGCAAGGTTGTTAGAGCTTAAAATCCAGCAAAGGTTCATCGTGCCGCTTAGGGTCGTTGTCACCATTCACGTTTTGTCGGTTAAGCTTTCGTTCCAACCATGTGCAGCTTCATGAAATTTTCAGTGAAGAATTTTTTTGGTGAATTTTACGCGGATACTTTCTCTGATGATCCGAGCCACATATATACTCGTGTCTCAGAAGATGATAGCTCTTCAGAATATAGTTGTGATTCAGATGCTGCTAAGTCACTTCAGTCGTGTCCGACTCTGTGCGACCCCATAGACGGAAGCCCACCAGGCTCCCCCGTCCCTGGGATTCTCCAGGCAAGAACACTGGAGTGGGTTGCCATTTCCTTCTCCAATGTGTGAAAGTGAAAAGTGAAAGTGAAGTCGCTCAGTCATGTCTGACTCTTAGCGACCCCATGGACTGCAGCCTACCAGGATCTTCCGTCCATGGGATTTTCTAGGCAAGAGTACTGGAGTGGCTTGTCATTGCCTTCTCCGTGATTCAGATGATGTGAATATTATACCAACAAAAAGACCAAAAAAAAAAATCCTTAGTGACTGGTTCTGACAGGGAAAGTAAAAATGAAACTCATGGTGCTGGAGATTGCACCTTAGCTTCTGCAGAAGACTGGATTGAAGACAACATTTCACAAAAATTAGCAGACTTCACAGTCATGTCAGGTGTTACTATTGAATGTAAGAACCTATAGAGTGTTAGGGAGATAACAGAGTTGAATTTTGGACAGTGAAAATAAGAATCTCCAGCCACAGGTGCTGGTTTCTGCAAAAATCCCCCGGTCAGTCACAAGTTAAAAATCAGCTGATTTGGACTTCCCTGGGGGTTCAGTGGTAAAGACTCTGCCTGTCAATACAGTAGACCCAGGTTCAATCTCTGATCCCAGAGGATCCCACATGATCCAGAGCACTGTGGAGCCTGTGCCTCGGAGCCTGTGCGCTACAACTACTGCAGCCTGAGCTCCTGGAGGCCCATGCTCTGCAATCAGCCACCATAATGAGAAGCCCACGCTCTGCAGCTGGAGAGCAGCCTCCCCTCACTCCAGCTAGAAAAAAGGCCACACAGCAATGAAGACCCAGCACAGCCAAATACACACATACTTCAAAAATAAAATCAACTGATTAGTTACTTCAATTACATCCACAATATCCCTGTGCCACGGAAAGTGACTCCAGGGGGTGGATACCGTGGCCATCCTAGGAGGCTGCCTGCCTCAGGATGCTGTTGCTGTTTGCCAGTTCCTGGAGTCACTGCACAGTGCCCTGATGGAAGAAGCCAGCCCCCATGAGTCTGCAGCTAAAAGTCCTCTCCTTCCCTCTCCCCCTACTTATGACTCATTGTATTAATAGTTTCCCGCAGCTGCTGTAACAAGTTGATCACAAACTTTGTGGCTTAACACAACAGACATGCACCTTCCTGCAGTTCTAGAGGCCAGATATCTGCACTCAAGGAGTCAGCACAGAGCCTCCTACAGAGGCTCCGTGGTCCAGGTGCTTCTTGGCTTGTGGCTGCATCACTCCAAGCTCTGCCTCTGTCTTCGCATCATTTCATCTCCCTGTGGGTCTGGGTCAGCACTCCTGGGTTTTTGCCTCTCTGTTATAAAGACATGTAGGGTCCACCTGGATAATGCAGGACAGTAGCTTTAAGATTTAACCCAATCACATCTTTAGCTGTACGGCTGGCCCTCTGTACGAGCGGGTTCTGCATCCGTGGGCAGATTAGGAATCAGAGGATACAGAAGGCGGGCTGTCCTGCTAAGGCATTTTGTATAAGGGGCTCGAGCATCAGCGGATTTTGAAAACCACACTGGGGGCGCAGAGCATCTTGGAACCAGTATCCCACGGATGCTGAGGGAGGGCTACAGAAGGCAGTTTTCACTTTTCTTTTTGCCACTTAGGGTGCTATTTGCAGGTTCTGGGGACTGGCACATGGACGTATCTTTAGGAGACCATTTTTCAACCCATTGCCTACATGCCTCCTTCCTGTGACCCGGGCACCAGGGGATTGTCAGATGGCAGGTATTTGTGACTTTTCACCAGTGACTCACTCTGAGACACTGAAAGTGAATTGTTCTTGTCTTTGACATGAAGAAACTAAAACATCCATTTAGTCCATATTCATGTCTACAATTTCCTGATCTTGTAGGCAGTTCCAAAGATGAGTCACCTCAGTTTCCAGAACTCTCTCCCTCTGGAGGCTGCTTGAATCTCCATCACACCCCGTGTGGACCAGATGGGAATCTGAGATCAAACATCTGCAAAGACCATGCAAGGTCTTCACCGGGTTCCTACACACCACGGTGGGGAGAGGCGGGACCTTAGGGCTGGTCCCTTCTGCTTTTGAGGGTCTTTTTGAAATGCAAAACCAGAGTGAGCTACAGGTTTCTCCTACCTTTTTTCCCCCTTTTGAAACTTTTCTGTCTCAACTGTGTATGATGGTTTAATAAAAAAGCTATTTCTTAAGAATAAAGAAATCCCTAAAATTCAAATGATTCATACAGATTACTTTTCAACTCATTTTACAATGTGTGATTTGTAAGTGCTCTTAAGATGTGATGATCTCTGGTTAAATCTGGGATCTGAATATCCTTATTACCACCTGGAAAGTGTCTGAAGCAGAACTCTAAGAATAATGAGAGAAATGAGTCCATGTTTATTAATCATCAGGTCCCACAAAAGGAACAAAGTCCCTTTGTAAAAGATCGTTGCAGGGAATTCTGAAAAGGACAGGACATTAAATGAAATGAGGGCAGGGTGGTCTTAGAAAAAAATATTCTCCCTCAATAAAACTGCCTGTTAATTCTCCTGACAGTATCGTTTTCAATGCATATTTCCATGCAGTCATTTTCAATGCATATTTATTTTTATTACAGACTTTAAAATATTGTTTGAGAAATATATCATACAAAAAGAGTGTCTATAATATATATGTACAGCTTAAGATTAATAATAAAATGAACATAAAGCTTTTTTTTTCAAAGCAGTCTGCTTAGAAAGGCTCAATATCACTGGGGTATGAAACACTTGACATTCTATTGTGGAAATGCCAACACACAAATTATACTTGTTCGTGTTTTATTGCTGTAGCTCTGTGTTTCCCCCGTATAATGCTGTGCAAACATTTTATCAGAAATGGTGGAGGGAAGAAATCCCCACTGTTAAGCACAGCCGAGTAAGTGAGTCGGTTGCCGAGATTACAGCTTCTGCAGTTGGATGGTTAGGTTGTTTTCTATATTCATCAAGGGGCGAGAATAACATATTTAGGGTGGTTATAAAGAAGCAGAGTGGAAGTTAAAAAGGCAATATGCCATAATCTTTTTGCCTCCCTGGTTTCTTCATATGAAGCCCACTGTGAAAATACTACACTGGCACAGCCCTCGGACAGGCTGAGATTTTAGCATGGTCCAGGAGCCACGGGATCTGATGCATCTGGACTGGGCGGGTCACACACGGAGGCCCCAGAGGGGGTTTGGTTACATCAGCCTTGGCTACTTTCTCACGCCTCCTGTCCCTGGGTTTCTTCCCCCATCGCGTGGACAGGATAATGAGATAAGCCTACCTTCGCTGTGAGGATCAAGCGAGTTAACGCCAAGTAAAGCCCCTGACGGCGGATGTGGGGCCTTGGTGAAAGCTGATTGGCTGTATTCACGCTAATGCGGAATCCCAAGCCAGCTCCTCCCCTGCCCCCCTGACTCCTCCGTTCCCTCCCCTGAACTCCAGCCTCAAACTTTCCCTTGACCGCTGACTTGACCGCTTTGTCCCTTTCCATCAACTGGCCAACGACACTCCCACCTCCTTGCCCTGTTGTCAACAAAAGCCTCCTCCTCCCTAGACCTGAATAGACATTTCTAAACATCACCTAGACATCTGAATAGACAGATGGCCACACATGACAAGATGTTCAACATCGCTAGTTATTAGTGAAATGAAAACCCAAACTTCAATGAGATGTCACCTCACACCAGTCAGAACGGCCATCATCAAAAAATTCACAAGCAACAAATGCTGGAGAGGGTGTGGAGAGAAGGGAACCCTCCTACCCTGTTGGTGGGAATGTAAATTTTTATGGCCACTTTGGAGAACAATATGGAGTTTCCTTTAAAAACTAAAAACAGAGCTACCACATGACCCCACAATCCCGCTTCTGGGCATATAACCAGAGAAAAACATAATTCCAAAGGATACATGCACCCGAGTGTTCATTGCAGCACTGTTTACAACAGCCAAGACATGCGAACTAGCTAAGAGTCCATCAACAGAAGAATGGATAAAGATGTGGTACGTGTATACAATGGAATATTACTCAGCCACTAAAAAGAATAAAACAGTGCCATTTGCAGCAACGTGGATGGACCTCGAGAGTGTCATAGTGAAAAAAAAAGTGAAGTCGCTCAGTCGTGACTCTTAGTGACCCAATGGATTGCAGCCTACCAGGCTCCTCCATCCATGGGATTTTCCAGGCAAGAGTACTGGAGTGGGGTGCCATTGCCTTCTCCCGAGAGTGTCATGCTGAGGGAAATAAGTCAGAGAGAGAAATAACCTAAGACATCCCCTGTATGTGGAATCTAAAAAGAAATGATACAAATGAACTTACAAAGCAGAGACTTGCAGACTTAGAAGACCAACTTATGGTTGCCAGGGGAGAAAGGATTAGTTAGGGAGTTTGGGAAGGTCATGGACATACCGCTAACTTCTCACACCTCCTGTCCCTGGGTTTCTCCCTCATCATGTGGGCAGGATAATGAGATAAATCTACCTTTGTTATGAGGGTAAAGTGAGTTAACACAAGTAAAGCCACTGATGGCGGATGGGGCCTTGGTAAGTGCTATATTCAAAATGGATAACCAATAAGGACCTACTGTATAGCACATGGAACTCTACTCAGTGTTATGTGTCAGCCTGCATGGGAGGGGACTTTGGGGAAAATGGATACACATATATGTGGAAAGAAACCAAAAAAAATGCCTCCTCCTCCCTTTGACAGTTACATCACCCGCCTTATTTCCTTGGCCTGTATCACTGTCTGAACTTAACATACTTATTTGTGTCCTTGCTAATGGTTTGTCCCCCACCAGTTTGTCCCAGTTTACCCAGGACTTACCCAGTTTGGTTTTTTTAAGTTTTGGGGTTTTTTTTTTCTTTAATGTGGACCATTTTTAAAGTGTTTATTGAATCTGTTACAATATCGCTGCTGTTTTTACGTCTTGGTTTTTTGGCCACAAGGCATGTGGAACCCCAGCTCCTCCGAGAAGGATCGAACCCACACGCCCTGCATCGGAAGGGGACGTCTTGACCACTGAACCACCAGGGGAGTCCCAAGCCTTGAGCAGTTTTAGCTGCAGATTCCACATCCGGGGACCGAGCCCCACATCCGGGGACGGAGCCCCACATCCGGGGACCGAGCCCCACATCCGGGGACCGAGCCCCACATCCGGGGACGGAGCCCCACATCCGGGATGCCCAGGGAGGGCAGGCACTGCTTCCCCCGGTTTTCCCATACTGAGCAGTGCCCGGCACACGCGCAGGCGGCCCCTTGGCGAGTCTTTGCCGGGTGAGTGAGGGAGTCGCTGAGCCCCCGGGTGAGGGAGCGGCAGAAGAGCGCCCTGATTCCAAAGCCTCCGGCTCCCCGCTTGGCGACGACAGGCCTGGAGTCCGGCTTCTGATCTCGCCACACACGCCGACCACAGCGCGTCCGTCCCCGAAGACGCTTAAGCTCTGAGACCACTGCCTGCCTCCTGGCAGCATCAAGGACGTCGACGCTCCTGGCTCCATAGCTCCTGAGACGCCTCCGAGGCCAGCAGCTGTTTTGCACCTGACATCAACACACGCAAGTGTCTGGAGGGCCTGGGCGATCCAGGCCAGGAGGAGGTTCTGGAAGCTGACGTGGCGTCGCGCGTCAGTTCCTCACGGCCGGAGAGGTCAGTGTCAGAGTCAGACGTGGCCCGCCGGACTCTGAACTATCCCCAGCCTCCGAGTTGAGATCCGGGGAGCGCTTGTGAAGAAGGACCGCTGACCCTCGAACAGCAACTTGAGCTGAGCAGGTCCACTGACAGCTGGATTTTTGTCACTAAATACGGTCCATGGCTGGTTCCTTTCGCAGATGTGGAAGCTCGCACACGCGCGTCAACTGTAAAATTATACCTGGATTGTCAGCTCTGAAGGGTCATTATTGCATTATTCAAGGGTCAACTGTATTCCCAAACAAGAACAAAAGAAGCTGTAAAGAACTGTCCTAAGGAGAAGAAAACAGAGGCTACTGGAAACTTAAAAATGAGTGCAGAGAATATTGCAAAATTGGGTTTCTCTCTCTATGATGATTAGGAAGCCGTTGCCTTTGGCTTTCTGGTTAGAGATGCAAATTCAGATGGAATTCATCCAGTATCTAAGGGAACTACGCTAGGATGACTTGGTAAATACCTCATCCAACTAGAAGCGAATACATATCTGCGTGACTATGACATTTGTACTTCGTTTTCTCCATCTATTAAGTCGCAATGGATATCTCTACCCAGACTTCCTCATGAAGATATTAGTTATCATGTGATGATCAGCCCGATCCTATGGGTTGAGTGAAACAGCCCTCTCTCAGGGAATGTGTTAAGTGGGTTGGGCCATTCCAGTTGAGCGAATAAATCAATTTCAGTTGACAGATTGGTTTCCTGCTGCTCCAAAAGTTTTTGCAACAGGGAGAATTTACTTTCTCTTTATCAACAGAGACAGTCAAAGCTCAGAGCTTACTTTCTTCTAAAGAAACAATCTAAAGAATCATGGTGACTAACATTGGTAAACATGAGATCCATCCTTTAACCTAGCAGGGTAAACTATTTTAGAATCCAGCCTTTCGGGACTTCTCTGGTGGTCCACTGGTTCAGAATCCCCCTTCCAAAGCAGGGGACACTGGTTCCATCCCTGGTAGGAGAATTAAGATCCCACATGCCTTGGGGAGATTGAGCCCTTGCCCTGCCAAAAATATTTTTTTTTAATTTAGCTACTTAATATGAGGGGAAGGTGTTAGGTGTTAGGCTGAGCATGGTGGGACAGAGACCCCAAATGCATCCGAAGTCCAGCGGGGGACACAAACCAGAGCGACTGCTCCTCTGAGGAAATGCTTCTGAGGCTTTGATTCCTTGTCTTGCATTAAAACCAGACTTCTCGCTCCTCTCCCTGCAAACCCCGTGCTTTGAGGTCACCCTCCCTTCTCCCCTTTGCTTGTCTTGGTGCCTAGACACTCCTGACCTCCCAGAGGCCATTCCTGAAGCCCAGCTCAAGGCTGTCTCCTCCACAAGGCCCCCCTCCAGGCATTCCCAGCTGAGGAGCATCTCTCCACACCCCCTCCTCCAGTGGTCGCTGCCACCATGCAGGTTCTTGAAGTCTCTTCTTGCATCATAGCATATTCATGGGTCTCCTTTCCTTCCAAAGAGCACTAGACCCCATGTCTCGTTAATTGTTGGACTGCCCGGAGCCTGACACAGGGAATGAGCACCCGTGAGGGTGCTGTAATTATTCGCTAGATTGAATCCCAAGTGGGAGAGCAGCTTGGAAATCTACAAGCCACCCGGCAGCAGGAGCCTGCGTCCAGAGGAAGCAGGACCCCGGTGCTGACAGCGGTCAGGGCAGGTTTCAGAGGTTAGGTCAGCCCTGGGCCTCAGATGAGTGGGCTGTGGTTCACAGCAGAACTATTCTGCCCCAAACACACGTGATCGACATCGTCTGCGTGATGTCATTCATCTAGAGATGCAGAATCTTCGCTGGCTAGGGTTCCTCTCGTGGGCATCCACCTTTGGGCTGGGCCTAGGCAAGCTTGGTGCCTGAGTCCTGCGGAGTGCTCAGACGCAGGGCCTGGGCCAGCTTTGTCTCAGGGGAAAGGGGAGCCCGGAATGAAAGCCAACAGCTCCACAGCGATGCATCTGATCACGAGAAATCACAGGCGGAAGAGCCTCCCATCTCCATGGAAAAACTGACACCTTTTCCAGCCAGCTGTGTGAGTGCAGGAGAGACGGGGAAATTTGTAATAATTTGCAAGTTTGCCCAGAGGATGGAGTTGTGTCATTTTTCCTGCAGCAGTCTGTGCTGCTTGCTGAGAGAGTGGAATTTCTCCCTGGGTTGAGCTGGCGATAACTCACGGACTGTGCAAAGACCGAGAACAGGGGCTTGTGCAAATCTGCTAAAGAGAGAGCCAAAAGCGGAGGTGGACGGAGTCCCTGGCTGCCTGCGGCAGCTCCTCCCTTACTTCCCCGGATCCCTTTCCTCTCTCTGCTTCACCCGGCCCCCTGACTTCACTGGCCGCCTGCCCTCTGGCCTGACCTCTTGACAGCCATCCTTGGGCAGTTCCTTCCTGGGCCCTGGACTGCAGCCTTGTCTTCCACACCCAGAGTGCCTTTCTTTGCAGGCACCTTGGAGACAAATGGGGCCATAACCTGGGAGATGCACCCCGAGCCCAGCAAAAGGGAGGCAGGTGCCACGTTGCTGAGAGGGGTGCTCTCTGCGTTTCCAACAGGCTCTGGAGCTAGGAAATCCAGAGCCCCCTGTGCACCCCCAAGTGTAAAGCGGTCAAATGATAAAGGTGGAAGAGACTCCCCCGGCCACCGGCACGCCTGTCCTTAACATTTCAGTCACCTTCTCTGACCCAGTCCTCCAGGTAGAGTGAATCTCAGAAGACTTAGCACCTGCCCTGTGAATAGACTTACTGCCTGATGCCGAGTCCAAGAGGTGATTTCTGCATCCATCTCTCTCACTCTCTAGCTCAGGCCCATTTTTTTTTTTTTACCATAATTTTACTTATTTACCTTTTTTTGGTTGTGATGGGTCTTTGTTGCCTTGCAGAGGCTTTTCTTTAGTTGTGGCAAGCAGGGGCTACTCCTGGTTGTGACGTGTGGTCTTCCCCCTGTGCTGGCTTCTCTTACTGTGGAGTATAGGTTCTGGGCCATGGCCTTCAGTAGTTGCGGTCTCTGGTCTCTAGAGCTCAAGCTCAACAGCTGTGATTCACGGGCTTAGTGGCCCCATGGCATGTGGGGTCTTCCTGGACCAGGAGTTGAATCCATGTCCCCTGCATTGGCAGGTGAATGCTTATACACTGGACCACCAGGGAAGTCCCCAGGTCCACGTTTACATGCAGGCGTTGTCTGTGTAGACCGACTCTTGCAAATCTGCCAGAATTGGGTTCCCAGGCAAAATACAGGAGGCCCAGTTAAATGTGTCATTTAAATAAATATTGAATCATTTTTGGTATAAGTCTTTCCCAAATACTGCCTGGGAGGTAGCTATACTTAAAAAAAGATTGGATGTTTATCTGAAATTTAAAATGATTTGGGCCCTGTGTCTTTCTTTGGTACCTCTGGTCGCCTTAGCCAAGCAGGCCTTGAGCCTCTCTCTGACTCTCAACCATGAGGCACCAGCTATGCATCTCAGCAGTGCCCATGTCTAAGGCCTGGTAGACCAGTTAGCTGAAACCACCAAACGGCTACTCAACCAATGATTTCAGAATTCAGTGCCTTAAAACAGCATTCCTTTCTCCTTGTGGATCTGTGGACCCAAGGGGGACTTCCCTGGTAGCTCAGACGGTAAAGTGTCTGCCTACAATGAGGGAGACCTGGGTTCGATCCCTGGGTCAGGAAGATCCCCTAGAGGAGAGAATGGCAGCCCACTCCAGTATTCTTGCCTGGAGAATCCCATGGACAGAGGAGCCTGATGGGCTACAGTCCATGGGGTCGCACAGAGTCGGGCCCATGGGGATCAGCTGCTCCAGGTGTCTCATTCCCTCCTCGAGACCCGTGAGCCAACCCAGGCAGGTCAGTGGAGGCTCCAGAGAGCAAAGCCAGAGACACAAGACCGTCAAGCCCTGGGTCACATCACAAGCTAACATTCTGTCAGTGACCTCAGGTCACATGACCAAACACACTCACAGGATAGGGAAATGTAAATGGTGTGGATCCAACAGAGGGTGAAGAGTTGGGCCAAACACTCTCTCCTATGAGAAGAGGCCCAGCGGGAAGGCATGCATGCCAAGTTGCTCAGTCGTGTCCAACTCTGTGCGACCCCATGTACTGTAGCCCACCAGGCTCCTCTGTCCCCGGGATTCTCCAGACAAGAATACTGGAGTGGGCTGCCATTCCCTCCTCCAGGGGATCTTCCCGACCTGGGGATCGAGCCCATGTCTCTTGTGTCTCTTGCATTGGCAGGCAGGTTCTTTGCCACTAGCGCCACCTGAGCTCTGACCCCACTTTGCCACTTAGCAGCCAGGAGACCTGGGAAAAGTCTCTCTGAACCACTGTTTCCTTATTCCTGAAATAGAGCTTTGGCAAAGGTTTAGAGTGACTTGACTAAGGGACCACTAAATGGTCACCATATCATTATGGTCTAGAACAGCAGTAATATAAGTACCACAGGCTAACCAATTGTGCCACTAGCCATTAAAAAGAATGAAATTATGCCATTGGCAGCAACATGGGTGGATCTGGAGATTATCATACTAAGTGAAGTAAGTCAGACAAGGGCAAATTTCACATGACCTCACTTATATGCCTGCCTGCCTGCTACCTGCCTGCTAAGTCACTTCAGTCGTGTCCGACTCTTGCGACCCCACAGATGGCAGCCCACCGGGCTCCCCCGTCCCTGAGATTCTCTAGGCAAGAACTCTGGAGTGGGGTGCCATTTCCTTCTCCAGTGCGTGAAAATGAAAAGTGAAAGTGAAGTCACTCAGTCGTGTCTGACCCTCAGCGACCCCATGGACTGCAGCCTTCCAGGCTCCTCCATCCATGGGATTTTCCAGGCAAGTGTACTGGAGTGGGGTGCCATTGCCTTCTCCCACTTAATATGCAGGATCTTAAAATGATACAAATGAGCTTATACACAAAACAGAAACAGAGTCACAGATGTAGAAAACAGACTTATGGTTACTAAAGGGGAAATGGGGGGAGGGATCGATTGGGAATTTGGAGTTAACATGCACACATTACTAAATATAATAATAAACAAGGACCTGCTGTATAGCACAGGGAGCTCTGCTCGGTATTCGATAAGAACCTAAATGGGAAAAGAATTTGAAAAAGAATAGATACATGTGTATGTATAACTGAACCATATTGCCGCACACCTGAAATTAACACAAGTCTGTAAATCAACCATACTCCAACATGAATATAAAGTAACAATTAAGAAGAAGAGAGCAGCGGTCTTCGAGGGAGGCCGTGGTGCAGCCGCGACTGCCAGGGTCCAGCTCCTAACGCCCGAACTGCTGATTCTCCCCGGGGCTTCCGGCGGGGTGTGCAGAGGACTGGGGAGCGGCTTCAGCAGTGCAGCGGGCAGGGCCCTGGGCCTGTTCTGAGCTGCCCCTTGGACTCTGAGCTCCACCCTGCAGCCTGCCCCCCACGGCAGGAACAGCAGATGGACAGGTTCGGCCCCTGCTGCAAGCCACCCCTCCCTGCGGCAAAGGCAAGGCTGAGGAGCTCTCAGCTGCAGCTGCCTCTGAAACCTCTAGTGAGGGGTCTGCTCTGAGGGGCTGACACCATCTCTGAGTTCTGGCTCAGGGCTCAACTCTAGTGCAGCTGAGTCTGTGGGGCCTTAGTTCCCCAACCAGGGATTGCGTCGAACCCACGCCCCCTGCAGTGGGAGCTCGGAATCTTTACCACTGAACTGCCAGGGAAGTCCCTGGACTTTTCTGCTTACCGGCTGTGCCTTGGAGAAGTGACCTAGTGCCTCCACTATAAAACAAGCATAGTCACAGAAGCTACCTTCTGGACAGCTCTTTGCAGGATTAAAAGCGGTAATACAGTGCAGTCCTGTTAAGGAGAAGGTCTGCCCCGTTGTATGCCCTCCATGAATGTTGGGCGGGGAGACCCTGTGAGGTCCTTGCTGTGATTGTCACTATCATTGGTATCACCTCCTAGACTTGTTTCACGGTTGGGACAGATTAACTTCTCTCCCTGAAGATTTGGTTCCTTTTAAGTTTCCTTCTGCTTCCTGCATATTGTCTTCTCTGAATCCCTTGTTTCTCTTTGCTCTCTCTTTGTCCCCTTCTGTCTGTGGTCTGGGTGTCTGTGTGCAGACTGGAAAGTGAGACAGGAAGGCGGTGAGGGGTGCCAGCCTTCAAAACAGTACCCAGCGACGGGCACCCCTGGCATTGGTGCCTCCTACTAGGTCCCTCCCAAAGTGACTAGAGCAGCCTGGGTCACCAACGTGATGCAGCAGAAATGATGCAGTGTGACTTCCAGGGCTAAGTCAGGAGAGACATGGCAGCTTGCTGTCTGGTACACTCACTGCCATGCTTGCTGTCTGGTACACTCACTGCCATGCTGTGCAGAGACTCGGGCAGCCCGTGGGAAGTCTGCGGAGAAGAGCCAAGGCCTCTTTCCAACAGATACCACGGAAGGGAGCTGTCTGCGAGGGGGCACCTCCAGCTCCCATCAGCAGTCTGACCTCATGAGCAAACTTCAGCCGGAACACACAGCTAAGCCCTTCCAGAATTCTTGGTGGCTAGGTAATAATCATCAACTTTTGTTCTAGGTCACTGCATCGCCAGGCAACTTATTACACGGCCAAACGTCACTAACCCAGAAAGGGTAGTTGGCTGACTGGGTAGAGGAGGTAATCTGGGTGTCCAACTGCTCACCAACTAAACTTTCAATCAACCATGGGGGTAGCCACACTCCGCACAGCAGGATTTAGAGGTCCTTGACCCTCAGATCCTGAGACTTTATAGAGTTCTGCCAAGCCAACATGCCCCTCGTTTGTAAGAAGTAGGTTTCAGTTTCCCAGTTCTGCAGAAGTAGTTATCATTTTTCCTTGTGCTTTTCCAAAATTTCATTGTCGTGGCTCATCTCTGCCATCTCCTCTCTTGTCTTCTTTGGCCTTGTGGGCTGTTTTTAATTTGCTGTCATTTAGCAGAGTGTGGGAGAGGGCAGAGTTCAGGTGCGTGTCCCATCTGCCACATTTGGTCCAAGTCAGAGGCAGTCTTCCAGCATCTGAAAACAGCCGTGGCTGCTGGAGGGCTCGGCTCGGCCCTTCCATCCTTGGAAGGTCGGTGCTGTGGGCAGGTAGAGCTGAGAAGGGCTTGGAAGGCCCAGCACACCTCCGAGTGCTGCAGGCAGGTGTGGCCTGGGGAAGGGGAGGAGGCGGAGGAGGCCTACCCCAGCCCTTGCAGGTGCAGGATGGTGAAAGGAAAGGCCTGGAAGATGGCAGGAATGAAGTCACGTAATCAGACATGGGTCCAAACTCAGAATGGAGGGCAGAGCCTGTGGAATGAGGGTTTTCATGGGACAATCCTCAGAGCAGCTCTGTCCTCAGGACACCTGATAGGAGGCCCGTGGCTTCAGACAGCATCATCCTCTCCTTGACAGAGATGAGGAAGAAACATCAGCTGTATGTGCTTTAAGGAGTATAATGTTCAGAAGGAGTGAGAGAGCAGACATCCTTGCCTTGTTCCTTTTCTTCAGTTCTTTTTTCAGCTGTGCTGGGTCTTCACTGCCGTGCCAAGGGCCCCTCTGGCTGCAGCGTTTTTATAGCTGTTTCTTTCAAGTTGAGGAAGTTCTCCTCTGTTGCTCATTTATTGAGAGTTTCATTGTGAATTTCGCCAAATGCTTTTTCTGTATCTTTTTGATCATGTTGATGTGATGGGTGACATTTACTGATTTTCTGTTGTTGAACCAGCCTTGGTTACCTGGGATAAGCTCCACTTTGTCATGGTATGTAATTCTTGGGTGCAATCGTTGATACAATTTACTAATATTTGTTGGGGATTTTTATGTCTGTGCATAAGAAACATTGATCTATAGTCTTCTTTTTCTCTGTCTTTGTCTGTTTTTGGAATTATGATAATATTGGCCTCCCAGAGTGAGTTAGTATTAACTCAAAGTATTACCTCTAATTTGATCTTCTGGAAAAAAATAGTAGAGAATTGTTATAATTTATTTTCTTATATGTTTGGTAGAAATCATCAGAGAACTATCTGGGCCTGATGCTTTCTGTTTTGAAAGCAAACAGAATCGTTGATTCAATTTCTTTAATAAATATAGGTCTATTCAGGTTGTCTATTTCTTCTTGTGTGAGTTTTGGCAAGTTGCCTCTTTCAAGGAACTGACTGGTTTCATCCAGGTTATCTAATTTGCCAGCATAGAGTTGTTCATACTATTCTCTTTTTAATGTCTATGAGATCTGTAGTGATGTTTCATTTCTCATATTACTAATTTGTATCCTTTCTCTCTTTCTTTGTTAGCCTGATTAGAAACTTATTGATTTTTTTTTTTATCTTTTCAAAGAAACAGCTTCTGGCTTCATTGATATTCTCTATTGATTTCCTTTTTTTTTTTATTTAATTGATTTCTGCTCTAATTTTTGTTATTTCTTTTCTTCGGCTAACTTCAGATTTAACTTGCCTTTCTTCTTCTGGTTTCCTAAAACAGAAGCTTAGATAATGGATTTTAAATCTTCTTCTTTTCTAATATATGCATTCAATGCTATAAATTTTCTTCTAAGCACGGCTTTTGCTGGATTCCACAAAATTTGATAAGTTGTATTTTCATTTTCATTTGGTTCAAAATACTTTGAAATTTCTCTTGAGATCACTTCTTTGACCTACATGTCATTTAGAAGTGTGTTGTTTAATCTCTAAACATTGGGGAATTTTCCAGCAATTTTTCTGTTACTGATCTCTAGTTTAATTCCACTGTGGTCTGAGAGCAAACATTGTATGGCTTCCCTTCTTTTAAACTTGTCAAGGTGCATTTTCAGTGCAAAACGTGGTGGATATTGGTGTATGTTCCAAGTGAACTTTGGGGAAAAATGTGTATTCTGCGGTCGTTGGATGAAGTAGTCAGGAAGTAGAGATGTGTGTGAGTGTGTGTCTGTGTGTCCCTGGGGACTGTGGTCCAGATAGGGGATGTGTGTGTGAGTGTGTGTGTGTGTGTACGTGTTTGTGTGTGAGTGTGTGTGTGTGTGTGTGTCCCTGGGGACTGTGGTCCAGATAGGGGATGTGTGTGTGTATGTGTGTGTGTGTGAGTGTGTGTGTGTGTGTGTCCCTGGGGACTGTGGTCCAGATAGGGGATGTGTGTGTGTATGTGTGTGTGTGTGTATGTGTGTGTGTGAGTGTGTGTGTGTGTGCACGCTCAGTTGCTCAGTCGTGTCCAACTCGAGACCCCATGGTCTGTAGCCCAGCAGGCTCCTCTGTCCATGGGATTTACCTGCAAGAATACTGGAGTGGGTTGCCATTTCCTCCTCCAGGGGAATCTTCCCGACCCAGGGATCAAAGTCATGTCTCCTGCATTGGCAGGCAAATTCTTTACCACTGAGCCACCTGGGAAGCCCATACGTGTCAATGTATCCAGTTAATTAACGGTGCTGTTGAGTTGATATATTTTAAATTTTACAAAGAGAATATATTCATGTATTTCATGTCTTATTCCTGTAAAGTACCAGTGCAATCAAACAAAAATAACAAATGACATTTTTGAAAGGCAGTAATGCGCTGGGCAGAATGTGTTTGTTGGGAACGACTTTGTGATCATTGGCACTCAGTCTGCCAGTCTTGCCAGTGGTGACGACCCAAGACCTCAGACCCACCACACTGACCAGAGCTGGGGGTGAGGGGGAGTGCCCAGGGGTGGGCTTGGGCTCGGGCTCAGTCTAAGAACTGCTCCCAAACACGAGCTGCTGTGACTGATGGCCGAAGTCCAGCCAAGCCTATTCATCTGTGATCATAACAAGAGTCATGACATTTATGTTCACACTCCAGGCTCGTTCATAGGATTAAGCAATTGAAGGCATACATCATATTTGCCTTGTACTTTGGATCAGATGCTAAGCATGCCAGCTCACAGAACCGAAGGGACCTACCTGCAGAAAGGCAGACATCACAGACAAAATCGCATTTCCAGCCTTCTCTTAGGCAACTGTCATTGAATGTGCAACATTTCTTTGAGGTATTTAACTTGTTATTGCTCCTCCTTTCCTAATGGACATGAGCTGCAAGAAATCTCAAGTTCAACAGGAAACCATATCAACCAAAAACTGTCTAGTAAATAAATAGGGAGAGCTGAATGTACATAACCTAACACTGATGCAAGGGGCTCTACCCAGTGTTCGGTCAAAGTTCTTTCCTCTGTCCCTTCCTTTATGTGCCTCTGGGGGCTCAGCAGTAAAGCATCTGCATGCAGTGGGGGAGACCCTAGTTCAGTCCCTGGTTGAAAAGATCCCCTGGAGAAGGGCATGGCAACCCACTCCAGTTTTCTTGCCTGGAGAATTAATTCCACAGACAGAGGAGCCTGCTGGGCTATAGTCCATGGGGCTGCAAAGAGTGGGACATGACTGAGCGACTAACACACATTCTTCAAATGGAAGAAATCCACTTAGAAGGAAGGTCTCAGTGGCCTACAAAAGTAGAGAGCCAGGTGCGGCCCAAGTCAGAGGCACTGCTTTCCCAGTGTTGACACCGTCATCTGATGGTATCATTGTTCATCTGATTGTATCAAAATTAGTTCCCAGATACCAACCACAGAGAAACTTGACTTTTATCAATGCAGCAAACATGAGAAGTTAACTTTAAAATAAGCGGTGCAGAGGAAAAAGGTGTAGGCATATACGTTTCCACAGATCTCTAAAGAATCGTGATGAAATTTCCATGGTCTTACTCAGAGGTGGTTAGAAGTACAGTGAATTAGATAAGACTTCTTTCTCTTTTTTTTAAGTCTTTTTTGAATTTGTTACAATATTGCTCCCGTTTTATGTTTTGGTTTTTGGCCACAATGCATGTGGGATCTTAGCTTCTAACCAGCTATCTGACCCTCTGAATTGGAAGGCAAAGTCTTAACTACTGGACCACCAGGGACAGCCCCAGACAAGATTTCTTAATCATTAATTTTTTAAGTTGGAATCGTCTAGAATACTCTTAAACCCTTTCAGCCCTACATGAGACTGGTTGTGAGAGAAAGAGTAAGTGATTGCTGCATGTGAGTATATGCGACTTTTGGAAAATATGTTAGTTTACTGTCGAGACAATGATGTCATGGGTAAAAACAAAGCCATCAAAAAATGCAATTTACATACTTTTTTGGTAATACACTCATGGTTCACAGAGAACAAAAATGTTTCATAAGTCAACCATGTGTTGTATACAAATGACAGTATTTGGAGGAATAATGACTTTTATTATAGTTCTATGACACTTCTCAGCAAATAAATTTCTCCAATCGCTCCTAAATCAAAGAACTTTCAACTTCTGTATTCAAAAGCAATTTCCTTATTTCCTTACTAATTCTGCCAACCATTCAACTGTTTTAAGAGAAAAGTTCGGACTTATATGTAATTGTGCTAGAGATGACCAGCATTTTTAGAAATGTTTCATATGAGATAGAGTTGTTTAGTGAACCTACATATAAGTTAGAAAATATAATTTTCCTTTGAAATTGCTTTCCAAAGCCTAGAGAAAATTAATGTGCATAATGACACCTTCCAATGAGCCAAAAATTTACAGTCTTTCCAAACACATTTGCCTGGTTCTTAAACATAACTAGTTAAGGGTCGGGGACTAAAGTAGGAGTTTGAGATTAACGTATACACAATATGATCTATAAAATAGATGATTAACAAGGACCTACTATATACCACTGGAACTATATTCAATACTCTGTAATAATCTGTAAAGGAAAATAATATGAAAAAATATATATGTATATTATTTTTGTTGTTCAGTCTCTCAGTCATGTCCAACTCTCTGCGAATGCATGGACGCAGCACACCAGGCCTCCTTGTCCTCCACCATCTCCCGGAGTTTGCTCAAAACTCATGTCCACTGAGCCGGTGATGCCATCCAACCATCCTGTCCTGTTGCCCCTTCCCGTGCCCTCAATCTTTCCCAGCATCAGGGTCTTTTCCAGTGAGTCACCTCTTTAAATCAGGTGGCTGAAGTATTGGAGCTTCAGCTTCAGCATCAGTCCTTCCAGTGAATATTCAGGGGTGATTTCCTTTAAGATTGATTGGTTGGATCTCCTTGTTACCCAAGAAATAGATATATATACACATATGAAATGAAAGTCGCTCAGTCGTGTCCGACTCTTTTCAACCCCATGGACTATATAGTCCACAGAATTCTCCAGGTAAGAATACCAGAGTGGATAGCCTTTCCCTTCTCCAGGGGATCTTCCCAACCCAGGGATCAAACCCGGGTCTCCCCCATTGCAGGCAGATTCTTTGCCAGCTGAGCCACAAGGGAAGCCCATATATTACATATAAATGTATATAAAATAGACTCCTTTGCTGAAACTAATAACATTGTAAATCAACTATACTCCAATAAAAAAGTTTAAAAAAAAATTAAGTCAGCCACAAAACAAAAACCTGTAACTAGTTAACTTTTATTTCTCCTCTCATTCCTGTGGCTTCATTCCTCCTCTCCTTCCAAGGTGCTTCCTTGGGGCCGCCGAAGATCAGAGTTTACATTTACATTCTTAAATTCATTGGAAGGACTGATGCTGAAGCTGAAACTCCAATACTTTGGCCACCTAATGGGAAGAGCCAACTCATTAGAAAAGACCCTGATGCTGGGAAAGATTGAGGGCAGGAGGAGAAGGGGACGACAGAGGATGAGATGATTGGATGGCATTACCGACTCAATGGACATGAGATTGAGTAAACTCTGGGAGTTGGTGATGGACAAGGAGGCCTGGCGTGCTGCAGTCCATGGGGTCCAAAGAGTCGGACTGAACTGAGTGAACGACAAAAGTCCCTACATGTATCCGGATCTACATGAGAAAGTTACAGGATTCCAAATTTTACTTCTGGTGGTGCCACAGTGCTTCTCTGGGGAGAAGTGTTGCTTTTCCTGGTGTCCTCCTACAAGCGCAAATATGCCTGAGAGCAGGTCCTCCCACCCCGCTGGCCTCCATGAATTCTAGGATGAAGAATGGACAGGCCAAGGCTGTTCCATGGATGACTAACGGTGAAAGAGAGAGGAAAGGGAAACCTCGTCTTCTTGATCCATGAGGATTAGGTTTAGCTACATGAAACAAACAGAAAAAAATATGAATGGCTTAGACATGCTAGAAGCCTATTTCTTTCTTCCACAAAGGCAGTCATTCAAGGCTGGTGGGAGATAGACTCCATATGCATTCTGGAACTGCAGCCCTGCACCTGGCTTCCATCGTCAGGGTTGCCTCCGGGTCCCAGACAGGCTGCCGGAAGAAGAGAAGTAAATGCAAAAGGAGACTCCGCCCCGCGAGTCAGTTCCCTTTCGACCGCCTTCTGGGAAGTCCCACAGAATGCATCACATTGCCAGAGGCAAATCACAAGAACACAGCTGACAAATCGGGACTCCACTCTTGGTCACAATGCGCCCAGTTAAAAATAGGGGCAAACAAAGAGGAAGTGAGGGGCGAGCGGAGCAGGAATGCTGGGGGCGGCAGTCAGCCCGTCTCTGCATTTGGCAAGATGTGAAGGTCACGACTGGCCTTGCAAGATCTGGGCTGACGTTGTTCTGGGCTCTCTCAAGAAGGCTCGCTTCCTTTAGGCTTCTCCTGGGTGGGGGACCATCCTAAGGACTGGAAGAGCCCAGTCCTGGCAAGTGCGGTTATTTGTCCAGAAGAGTCAGACGTCAAGTCCCACCATATCCTTCCCCCTGGTAGCTCAGCTGGGAAAGAATCTGCCTGCTGTTACAGGAGACTGGGGTTTGATTCCTGGGTCGGGAAGATCCCCTGGAGAAAGGAATAACTACCTACTACAGTATTCTCGCCTAGAGAATTCCATGGACAGAGGAGCCTGGTGGGCTACAGTCTATGAGGTTACAAAGAGTCGGACACAAGTAAACGAGAAAGCATGCATGTCAGGGTGGGAAAAAAAGACAAATGTGCAGAGATCCACTGAGCGTGCTGCACGCAGCCCACAGGGATGCAGTAGTAACCCCGGGGTGGGGTCCAGGAGGTGGGACGCCGTTCCCCAAGTGGCTGTCCGCTGGGAAGGCAGCTCAGGACATTGATACAGACGTGGCTTTCTTCCAGCCCCTGGCAGACTAGCACGGGCTCCTGTCGTGACGACCACAGGAGTTCCACCCAGCCGAGTGTCCGCCTTGCTGGAGAAGACCCTCAGCACACACGCCTCCGGGTCGCACTGCCAGCTCTCCGTAAGCATGTCTATTCTGTCTGGGGAGAGCTGGGGGTGGGGGTCGTCCTGCTGATACGGGCAAGTCCATCGAGACAGAGGGCTTACACCTTGGTAGGTTTTTATTTTCTTTTAAAACAATGTTTAGGGGCCTTCCCTGGGGGTCCAGTGGTTAAGAGTCCACCCACCAGGGCAGGGGACACGGGTTCAGTGCCCGGCCTGGGAAGACCCCACACGCTGCAGGACATCGGAGCCCCAGCGCCACAACCAGGGAGGCCGCGGCTGCAGTCCCCGAAGCCTGCGTGCCCGAGAGCTGCGCTGGCACCAAGATCGGCCGCCACGCGGAGCAGCCTGCGGCCCCCGCGACGCAGAGTGGCCCCCGCTCACCACAAGTGGTGACAGCCCATGCGCAGCAGCAAGGACCCAGTGTGGCCAGAAAGAGAGAAAATGGCGTTTTAAAAATAAAATGGTGCTCGAGGTGAGTGGATGAAGAAGGCACGGCACACACACACAGGAGCTGCTCGTGCGCTCACTCGCTCAGCCGTGTCCTGCTCGTTTCGACCCCATGGGCGGCAGCCCGCCAGGCTCCTCTGTCCATGGAGTTCT
This sequence comes from Moschus berezovskii, assembly GCF_049115385.1. Lineage (NCBI taxonomy): Eukaryota > Metazoa > Chordata > Mammalia > Artiodactyla > Moschidae > Moschus > Moschus berezovskii. The sequence continues at coordinate 3,337,866 of NC_142485.1, forward strand.
CCAGGCAAGGACACCGGAGTGGGTTTCCACTTCCTCCTGCAGGAGATCTTCCTGACCCGGGGATCGAAACTGGGTCTCCTAGATTGCAGGTGGATTCTTTACCATCCGAGGCACCAGGGAAGCCCATGCAATGCAGTACTAGTGAGCCTTAAAAAAAGAACCAAACTTTGCCCCTTGAAGCAACTTGGGTGGACTCAGAGGACATCATGCTAAGTGAAGTCAGTCAGACAGAAACAGGCAAATACTGTGTGATCTCACTGGTATGTGGAACCTACAATAGACAACAAAACAGTGAAAGCAAAAAAGAAGCAGGCGCAGAGCCACCAAGAGTGAACTAGAGGCTTCCAGCGAGCAGAGGGAAGGCATGCGCTGCCCGGGGAGGAGGCGCTCACCGTGCTCAGCGGCGGCGAGGTGCTCTCTGCATCGCCGCCACCTGCCCGGTCCCACATCCGACACTCGCCTCACCGTTTCTCTGTCTTCAGTCCGAAGGGAACCCCCTTCCAGCTCACCCCACGGTCTTCCTGGCCTTTCCTCGGCTTAGCCGAGCATTACTTTATAAACCCTCATTCTGATCTTTGTTTCGTGTTTACAGAAGCGGGTTCCTTTTATTCCTTTCCCCAGACAGGCCTAATCCCTTTGGAATTCGAGCTTTTAAAGAGCAGCTCCTTGGTTATGGAAAGGCAGCCCGCCACCCTGCTGCAGAGAGGGTCCGCGGCTGGCCCAGGGTGCGGAGGACACATGCCTCCCCCGGGGCAAAGGCGCCCTGGGTCCCCCTTCCCCCACCTTCCCTCCTATTTCTGGACGGGTGGGCACCAAGGGCAATCCAGAAAAAGAGGAGGGAGGGGTATGGGGTGCCAGGGGACGGAGAGACGGAAGCGGGTGGCCCACCCTGGACCCTGAGACCTGACCGCACCCTGCTGGAGGATCATCACCAAGGGAGGGGACGCAGTGCCACCGCCCCAGTCACCCAGCTGCCAGAAAGGGGGCAGACAGCTGGGTGTGGCTGCCACAAGAGGGAGCCACTGCTGCCCGGGGCCCTGCCAGGGCGGCCCCATGCAGGGACCAAGGGCGGCGGAGGGGCCTGAGGATGCCTCTCCCTCCCTCCTGCAGCTGCGGTCCCGAGGGTGCTCCCTGATAAACAGCTGTTCACGAACCCTCTGAGTTCACTTCCCGGGGAGACCGAGCTGGGAAGCAGAGACTGTTGGCACAGCAGGTGAGCGCCCCAACGCCCGAGAAGACAGCGCGCCACGCTGTGCTTTCAGGGCCAGTGAGGACGTCAGCGGGACACGTGGAGTTGCTGCACACGGCATCAGCGCTCACGGCTCCATGTCCATCGTGCAGAGACTAAAAGTCCTGAGAGGTATTTACTCTGCTCCCCCATTTTACACTCGAGGCAACCAAGGACCAGGGAGGACAGAATCCTCACCCAGGGTGCCGCGACCCATGGCCAAGCGGGGGCTGACCCCAGAGACTCCTGGCAGAGTCTGTGCTCCCACACCAGGCGCTTCCTCGGCCCCTGCCCACGGCCTAGGTCTTCCTGCGGGGCTAGGGGAGGCAGTCTGGTCTGGGTCCCGCCAGGGGGCAGGAAAGCAATAAATAAGGGTAGGAAGATGAGACAAAGGAAGTGCAGAGCTTGAATAGAAATGGCAAATCCCAAAAGACATTCTTTTTGTTGTTAGTTAAAAGCATGTCTCTTGGAGGTCCCTCCTGGGCCACTGGTTACGAATCCACCTGACAATGCAGGGAACACCGGTTTGATCCCAGGTCTGGGAAGATCCCACACGCCCTGGAGCAACTAAGCCCATGTGCCCCAGCTCCTGAAGCCTGTGCCCCAGAGCCCAGGAACCCCAGCTGCTGAAGCCTGCGACCCAGAGCCCGAGCTCTGCAACGAGAGACGCGGATAGGAAACCTGAGCCCCGCAACCAGAGGGCAGCCCCACTCCAGGCGACCAACACGCATGCACAGCACCAAAGACCCAGCACAACCAGAAATAAGGAAATCAACTACTTTTTAAAATCGCGTGACTCTGGTAGAAATATAAAATGAGCGAATACCAGACCTCTGTTTAACTGATTGTTAGTTTTCTAGGGTTAGTGTGACAAATTACCACTTAGCAGATGGTTTAAGTTCTGGGGGCCAGGAGGCTCCACCTGCCCCCACACCCAGCCTCTAAAGGAGAGCCTTCCTCCCAGTATCCCCGCCTGTCCTCCGCAACACCACTCATCACTGGATTTCTTTCTTTTTCTTTTTTTGCTGCTACAGGCCACACGCGGACTCTCAAGCTCCTCAACCAGGGACTGAAACTGCACCCCTGCAGTAGAAGCTCGGAGTCTTCGCCCCTGTGCGGCCAGGGAAAGCCCGTCATCACTGGATTGAAGGCTCACGTGAGGAACCCAGGGTCGTGGTCTGTGTGTGGGCTGGAAAAGAATTTCCAGGCCTGAGGCAGAATGAGAGGAGAACAGAGTTTATCAGAGCGGGAGACACTGTTAGAACAGCAGGCAGCCTCAGGGAGAGTCAACGCTTTGGGTGGGGGGGGGGCGGTGGAGCCAATTTCTTTTATAGCCGCAAGACAAAGAAGACTCCCGCTGGAAGGGTGGCATTAGGTGATGGGCTAGGGGGCTATCGGGTGGGTCACAGGGTGGGTATTTTTACCTAATATGGGGTCGGGGGGCTCATGGCAATGGTTGCTACGGAGTTTGGTCAGGGCCAGAGATGACCTTGGGACAGGGCCTTGCGCTTGCCACCATTCAATCCACGAAGCCTGTTAATGACGGAGCCAGCAGGAGAGTGAAACTCTTTCTAAGGAAAATTTGAGAAACAGAGGTTTACCTAGCCAGTTAGCAAAGGTGCATGAAAGAACTTGGCTAACTTAGAGATGAACCGAGTGGTTCCTGTCTCACGGGGCAATAAAACTGGAACCTTAGGGGTTGTCTTTTCCCACGGACGGAAATCTATTTGGACAAACATCTTCAAGTTAGCATGTGACTCACAGGTTCAATAGTGAATGGAAAATCAAGTAAAGTTCACCCTTAAACCATCATTATCCAATAGAATTTTCTCCAGTGACGGCATATTCCATATCTGGCTGTCCAGCCCAGTAGCCACATGGGCTACTTGAAATGCTGCTACTGTGGCTGAGAAACTGAATTTTGAATTCTAGTGGATTGTAATTAAGGTTTAAATAGAAAGCCTTCGGTGGCAATGGGGCGGTACAGCCCTAAAGAATTCAATAACCCCTCACAGGACCTCTAGACAATGGACCATTGAAAGGATACACCTTATCATTTATATATAGAATCTAAAACCATGGTACAAACAGCTTATGTTTCTCCTCAATACTCTGCAATTACCTACATGGGAAAAGAATCTTAAAAAGTATATATAAATCTGACTCATTTTGCTGTACACTTGAAACTTACACAATATTGTAAATTCACTATATTCCAATGGGCTTCCCAGGTGGCTCAGTGTGTAAAGAATCCGCTTGCAATGCAGGAGACGTGAGTTCGATCCCTGGTCCCTGGGCTTGGAAGATCCCCTGGATGAGGGCATGGCAACCCACTCTAGTACTCTTGCCTGGAGAATCCCACAGACAGAGGAGCCTGGCGGGCTGCAGTCTGTAGAGTCACAGAGAGTCAGACACAACTGAAGCAACTGAGCACGCATGCACTATAATACAATAAAAGTTAATTTAAAAAAAAATAAAATAAAAGTTAATTTTTAAATAAAGGATATACTGTTGGCTTTTTTTCCAAATTGGTATCATCTTTCCTACAACGTTAAATGGCAGAATCAGACCAGGCCAACCGCAGGCGGGGTGGGACTTGGGCAGCACTGGCCGTGGAGTGTCCATGGAGTCAGAAGAGCACTTTTATTTGGTTCTGATCAGTCGTTGTCCTGTTGCCAGAACTGAAGAACGTTCAGGGAGGGGCCAGACTCGTGGGTCTTTACGCAAAATCTCTCAGTGTCTCTTGGTATTCAGAGAGTAGCCAGTAGGTGGCCTCTGCCTTGGGGAAACCAGCCCACATTCATTACCCTCTCATAATGTGCTTTATTTTCAGTTGCCTTTGTTAAAATGCTGTCCAGCTCCAAGCTTCACACATGTTGGACTCCCTTCCCCTGCACCCCAAGTGGTGCAATTCATTTGAGCTCAACAAACATTTATTGAGCACCTACTGTCTACAAGGACTGGCCAAAAAGCAGGAAAATTGAACCAAAGAATTCCCTGAAAAGAGATGAAAAGTGTGAAAGAAAAGTTAGGAACGTGGAAGATACTGTCGTGTGTTTCCCACATCCACCTGAACATGTTTTCAGAAAGAGGACGGAGTGGATAAATGGGATAAAATATTTCAAAAGACAATAGAAGAAAAATGTCCAAAGTTAATGAAACACGTGAGTTCTCTGAACAACAGTGCCCCGAAGACCAAAATAGGAGAAAGAAAAGACGCCACGTGTTTAGTGGAGACATTGTGGTGAGATTTCAGAATACCAGGGACAAAGCCTTGATTTCCCTGAGGAAAAAGGAAAAAGCAGATGGTCTTTTTTTAATAAAAATAAAAGACTGTACCGCGGGTGGGGGGAAGGAGTGTCACCTTGACCTCACACTTCTCATCAATAACAGCTGACGGGAGAAGACAATGGAGCTGCATCTTTTAAATTCTAATGGAAAAAGCTTATGAACATCGATTTCAAGTGAAAATATTCTCATAGGGAAAAGATGGGCTTCCCAGGTGGCACAGTGGTAAAGAACCCACCAGCCAATGCAGGAGACGCAGGAGACACAGATTCGATCCCTGGGTTGGGAATATCCCCTGGAGGAGGGAATGGCCACCCACTCTAGTATTCCTGCCTGGAGAATCCCATGGGCAGAAGAACCTGGTGGGCTACAGTCCATGGGGGTCACATAGAGATGGACACACTGAAGCGACTCCACATGCAGGCATGTAAGAAAAGATGGAGGCATTTCAGACAAGTGAGAACTCAGAAAATATACTATTCACAGGACCCGTTTGAAAGGATCACTGGAGATTGTACTCTACAAAACAACAAAAATGAATTTAGGAAGAGCGAGACTCTAGAGAAATAATCAGAAGCTAAAGAGAAAATAACTGTTAAAGTGTCGTGTTAAGAAAAACAAGTATTCATAAGGAGTTCCATCTATTTTTAAAAAATATTTATTTATTTGGCTACATCCAGTCTTATTTGGCATGTAGGGTCTAGTTCCCAGACCAGGGATTGAACCCAGGCCCCCTGCACTGGGAGTATGGAGTCTTAGCCACTGGGCCACCAGGGAAGTCCCCAGGAGTCCCATCTATTGAACACATTTAACTTGTGTCACAAATAGGAACTTTGCTTACCATCATCTTCAAAGAGTCAGGCCTGCAAACCTTTCTGTAGCATCTTAAGGAACCTCGCTGGAAACTGGTGCATGCGGAGAGACAGGTCCACCGCAGTCAAGAGGGTCACTGGGCTGATACGAGGTGTAACCTCAGGGTCCCGCCGGAGCCCCAGGCCCGGGGGTTTGTCCACTCGGCCCAGCAGGCTTCGTCCACTGCAAGGCCATCCTGCATAACACAGCCTCACTGGTCCATACTCTGTCTTCTGAAACCACAGATTTTCTTATTTTCTAAAATAAGAGTGTTTGACTCAGAATGAATTTGTATAATTTGCCCTTCTGGTCTTTCTATTAGAGCGCTTAAATGACTCCACGGAAACCTGCCAAAAGCTTTCAAACCTTTAGCATCGAGTGGGAAGTGAAATTGAATAACAAACGAGCTGGAGTGAGGGGGGAAAGTCTTGTTTGAAAAGAGAGGATGCAGCTGCTTTTGAACCTTTTGGTTCATTCCCCCCCACCCCTCCCCCATTTATAACACCTCTTTTAAGAAGTTTAAAACTGTTTGCTTTTCTCCCTGGATCTGAGCCTCAGCCAGGGCCGGCAGGAGGGTGGCCGGCTTTGTGTCCACGGGTGAAGACAGCGGAGTTTTTGTTTCCGTATCAGGATCTTCAGTGTCCCCTTCTCCTGAGGGATTAGAGATAGTTAATTACTTTCTGTGAAAGAGGGAGCCTCAGGCCTGCGGGCTGGCAGGTTGGCTAAAAATAGCAGCTGTAGGTTATTTTTAAAACCCTCAAGGAGGGATCCGTGACCATGAGTCACGTTTATCTCTGGAGTTTGCCTGCTGAGGGAAAACCACAGTGGCCACGTCTGCAGGACAGACAGTTCACCCCAGCTCACCTAGCAGGAAATGGAGAAGAACGTGAATGCGTGGAAATTGAAGACCCACTTTAGTGGAGAACAAACATTCCATTTCCAAAGGATGTGCGCTATTTTCGCAGCGCTGGCTCTTAACTGGGGTTTGCCATGCTTCTGTACAACTCTTTCTACTGTTTTTCTTTTTTTTTCCTTCCCCAGTACTGTTCGTAATCTATTCTCTGAGGAGGAATTCCGTGGCATGTGAGGTATCTGTCTTCTCTGAGATGTCCATTTCACTTGCTTACAGAACATTAAAAAGAAATTTTAAGGGATAAATGCATTAATCTACAGCTACTTATGATTAGGCTGTTAGGGCTAAAGTGGAATTCATTATCTGTGAGACATCTTTCATACTCCCAAGGCACTTTAAAATAATGAAAACATATAAAATAATATCTAAGTAATTAAAGTAATGGCAAATAAAAGCGTAGCATTATACGGAATTGGGATAATCCATCTCTTTTTATAAGCCCTTTGTGACATTGCTATTAATTTTTAAGTAACAAAATGTTGCTCTTGAACCCAAAATGGACTATTAACTAATGCGTGTACTATTAATTGCTTTGCAAATGCAAAGTGCTACATTCTAGTTTGTAAAAATAAGCCTTGGAGGTTATCTAATAAAATCTGTACACAGGGCCCACTTCTGAATCATCTATGCCTCGAAGGAGACTCCCCATGGCGAAGCCTTAAAAATAACTTCATCAGACCCTGTGGCTCTTCTCAGAGCTGATCCGTGAGTGCTGGGAAACCTGAGGATGCAGCTACTAATTCACCTGTCCCCTTTCAGCTGAGACAAGGACGCTTCTTCTTTTTTTTTTAAGGACGCTTCTTAAAGCAGTGTCACCTTCTTTCTCTGTCCCCAGACCAGCTGCTCTCCACAGTCATGACGTCTCTAGATGCTCCAGGGTCCCAGGGAGTATGCCCGATGGCCTAATTTTTCTCTGCTCACTGGGGTGGGGTTGACGCAGCACATCCTGAACTGCCCGGTCCCAGGGGCCTCGTGAGTTCTCCCGGGACCGCGTTCAATGGCCCCATGGATGCCTGCCACCCCTCAGAGGCAGGGTTCCGGGGGGCACTCACTCTTGGGCTTGGCCTCTGACAGCCCAGCTTCCTGCCCTGACGTATCCCGGCTGGCTTCTCCAGCCCCCGAGTTACAAGGAGGATCCGCTGGAAATAACTAGCAACGGGCAGCAAGAAAGGATCATCACGTCAAAGCGGGTCCTGGGCCCCCTTTTCCTGACTCCCTATACCACCAGTCCCCTGCAAGGAACTGGCCTGTTTCTTGACAACTGGAACTGCTCTAGCGGGCTCCCCAGTTTGTGAAACAAGCCGTGTGTCACACAGTGAACTACTTCTTACCAGCTCTGCTATATACCCTTTCGAGGGAAAACACATGCTGGATGCGTAGAAAATCACAAAAATTTCTAAATGTCCCAGGTTACCTCTTTTCCTCTTTATATTAAAGGTTCTGAGAATTCCTGCAAGAGAGAAAAACAGCTGTTTAAATTTGTTTCAAGCACCCTTCAATCATAGAGCCCCTCCTTGAGGGGGGAGGGGGGCATCTGTTCATATCTTAGGAAACAGGGGTTCTGAGGAAGCCGAGAGGGAGGGTCTCGGGCTCCGGTTTGATGGTTTGGTGTGGAAGATGGGGCTGGAAGCCTCAGGAGTAAGGGGTCCCTGCACTCGACTTACCCTGTTCCTGGGTCTGCAGAGTGAGCAGGGAGCATGGTACACGCAAGGGTCCTGTGGCTCATCCCTTCTCTCCTTCCCTAGCGACCACCCTCCCTTGGTGGGTGCCTGGGAAAAGGGATCTTGGTTTACCAGTGTGCCAGTCCCAAGCTGGCACTCTCCATCCTGCTGCTGGAGAATAAACTGAAGGGGTATTTGAGGAGAACTCAGGGTAGCAGTCTCAGGCCGGAAATTTGCTCTCTTAAATAGGTCAGAAACACCAAAGGCAAGAATCAAACAGTGGGGTCCCTGAGCAGTGCCACCCACTCAGCTGGTTCAGAGGCTGAGAACAAACAGACAAGAAAGGCCCATCAGTCCTGCAAACCCCACACCTGTCAGTCATTGTGATAAGGCTCGGGCTTTTGACTCTGCAGCAGAGTTTACTGACTTCAGTTAATTCCAGCTTCAAGTAAACCTTGGATGTTGATACTGATTAATTGTCAGCCTAATCTTTATTCAAATACATCAGTACGTTTAAGGCCAACTTAAAAAGGCAAATATTTGCCCCTTGTGCAAAAGTAACCAGCTTTTAAATAACAGACTTTGCTGGAATCACTAGCAACCATTCTTTATCCTTTTCTCTCACGTTCCGAGCCGAGCAATCTGGCGTAGCAAACTATATTTACCAAGTAATTAATTTGTTTCCCCTTAAAAAAAATAAATAAATCCAAACATGTATCATTTGGCTGTCTTCCCAGATGAAAGCAAAGATACTTGGTATCTGAGTTATATTTAGTCGCTCAGTTTTAGTTTGGGGTTGATTCTGTCCCACTGTGGTTTATATTTAAGTAGATGCAGACAACTGTGATCTTGCTGACCCAGCTACCTAAGGAACGCAAGTGAATGCTGTGCTGCTCACAGGCCTTGAAGGACTGGAGTCGGAGCACATTTTCACTCACTCACTCACTTGCTTTTCAGTGGACAATTCCGGGACCTCTCCTCTGGAGAGTGGGCGATCCACTGGAATTTCCTATCCTCCAGGTAATAAAACTGTCACCAAGTTCACAAAAAATGGTCAGGAGCGCTTATTAGATGCAGATTCATGATGCTTCGGATGACCCCTCCCCACGTGGGGCTCCCCGAGTATGGCTCCCTCCCCCGCTCCATCCCTTCCTCCCCTGAACCGCCCCTCCGGTCCCCTCAGGCAGCAAGGGTACAGTCCTCTGGGATTCAGGGTTTCCCATATAAGGTACCAGACCCTGGTTTACTTCGTCTGAAATTCACCAACGATACAGGCAAAGATGCAGACGCAATCCCAGCTTCCTGGGTGCCCAGCCCCTGGAGCAGAAGGAAATCAGTTAGTTTCAGCACGTGGGAGCGGGGGAGCCTTTCTGAGGGGTCCTCTTTACCCCGTCCTAGTTCGGGCTTCCCTGTCCCCATCCCACCCCTCCAGCACCAGCTCCTGGCCCTCAGCGGAGGGCGGTGCCCCAGAGCAGGAGCAAAGGTCAGTTCCCTGCCTCACCTCCTGGAGCCAGCGAAATGTCTGTAGGAGTGACTTGTTTCAGCTGATCCTTGAGGAAAGGAAATTCTTGCAGCTGGAAAGAGCAGAGATCTGGGGGCGGGGAAGCTGGGGCGAGAAGCCGCCTGCTAGCCTCCTAGCAGAAGCCTGAAGAGGCCTATGAGACCAGAGCGGGGTGGGCGCCGGCTTCCCTGGGGTCAGACTTGGGGAGGTCCTCCAGCATGTCTCTGAGTTTCATGCCCCTGAAATGTCACAGACACGGCAGATTGAGCTTCCCCTGCCCAGCACAGGACCCGGGTCACTGGGGGTACAGCTCTGTGCCCTGGGGGTCACCCGAGGGAGACGGCCCCTGGAAGCCCCCACTGTGCCTTGCAGGCTGCCTGTGGCCCTCAGGAAGGCCAAAACTGTTTCAAGTTCAGGTTCCAGCACTCTAGGGAGAGTGGAAACTTAAAATCAGAGATTAGTGAAGCTTCTATAAATTGGGGCTTCCCCAGTGGCTCAAATGGTAAAGAATCTACCTGCAATGCGGGAGACCAGGGTTCTATCTCTGGATTGGGGAAGATCCCCTGGAGGAGGGAATGGCTACCCACTCCAGTGTTCTTGCCTGGAGAATTCCATGGATGCGGAGACTGGCAGACTCTACTCCATGATGTAGCAAAGAGTCGGACACAACTGAGCAGCCGACACACTTTGACTTTATGAAGTGAGCTGAGTTTGTTTTCCACCAGTTACCAGCTGAGGTTGCATCCCCAGCTGCAGCTGGAGGTGAGGGGACGGGGCCTTGCTCGCTGCCCTCGGAGTACACGCCGGTCCCATCAGCCCAGGTGCAGAGGCCCCTACCCTCTTCTCACCACCCCCTCCCCTTCCTCCCTACCCATCACTCCAGACCGGGGAAGCCCCAGTCTCCTGAGGACCCCAGGCCACCTTCCCCAAGGCCAGGAGCCGCCGGCTCACAGGGTCAGGGTGCACCAAAATCCGGGGCTTCGGACAGAGGCCGGCCAGTCTGATGCCAAGGCCTTCACATCAAGAGCCGTGAGGAGGACTAGAGGGGAGGACCACATTGCTGAGCCTGGCCACGCTGTCTGGATGTGCGTAGTCATGGTGATAGCTGGAGGGGAAGAAAGGCAGATGGCAGAGTTTTGTGGCTCTGCCGATCACCCAGATTCCTAATCTTTTGTTTGTTTTTTCAAGTTTCCAGTGGCAGCAAATTGAGGGTGGTTCGGACAAAAGATGCTGCAGCCCTCAAGCCCAGAGCCACTGCTGTTGCCCCCGCCCCCCGACTGTGCACCCTGAGGGGATTCATGATGGAGAGAAACAAGATTCTGGCCCTGAGAGCTAAGGTGCGTATCAAAGAGTGATTTCAGTGAGCCCAGACTCTTGCATCTTTCCACAGCTAGAAAGGCTCTGACTTCATTAACTTGGGTTATCTGGTTTTCTTTAACAGAAATCTTTTGTAATCAGTCCTAAAGGAAATCAACCCTGAATATTCATTGGAAGGACTGATGCCGAAGCTGAAGCTCCAATAATTTGGCCACCTGCTGTGAAGAGCCAACTCCTTGGAAAAGACCCTGATGCTAGGAAAGATTGAAGACAAAAGGAGAAGGGAGAGGCAGACGCTGAGATGGTTGGATGGCATGGTCGACTCGATGGACGTGAGTTTGAACAAACTCCGGGAGACGGTGAAGGACAGGGAAGCCTGGTGTGCTGCAGTCCATGTTGTTGCAAAGAGTTGGACACGACTTAGCGACTGAACAACAGCAAAATCTTTTGATATTGATTACCTGATTTTTGTTGCAAAAGCTTGTATATGTCCTAGCTCCTCCCTTACCCCTTCAGAGCAGTGATTCAGTGCCATCTGAGAGGCCATTTCCTGGGCTTAAACCCTCACAAAGTCCATGGAATAAAACATAATTCTCAACTTCTGGTGTATTTTTTTCAGTTGATAGTAAGAAGAAAGGCTCAGTTTGTCCCGCCTTTGAACACATGACCCACCCTAGCCTACAACATCGATAAGAATTAAGCATATACAACCCCCCCGATAAAACTGCAGAGTTACAGAGGTGAAGCTCCATTTTTTTAAAAAAAATGAGAAACTGAACCTTCAATTAATACTATAGTTTCACCAACCCTGACGGCTCAGTTAGTAAAGAATCTGCCTGCAATGCAGGTGACCCCGGTTTGATTCCTGGTCAGGAAGATCTGCTGGAGAAGGGAAAGGCTGCCCACTCCAGTGTTCTGGCCTGGAGAATTCCATGGACTGTATAGTCCATGTGGTCGTAAAGAGCCGGACACGACCGAGTGACTTTCACTTCACCTCTTCACTAAAATCCAGTTCTCAACAGACAGATTTTGGTAGACTGCTTTTCTTTGGAGAGAAAAGAATGCTTTAAAACTCAGAGGTCTTAAATGTAAGCTTTCAGAAACAGGAACCCGGAAGGAGACAACAAACGTTAATGGACACCAAGGGGGAAAGCGGGGAGGAGGAACTGGGAGATTGGGATTGACAGACACGTGCGACTCTGTATAAAGAACCTCCTGCACAGCACAGGGACCTCTACTCAGTACTCAGCAGTGACCTAAATTGGAAGGAAATCCCAGAAAAAAGGAGAAATATGTATGTGTATAGCTGATTCACTTTGCTGTATAGCAGAAAATAACGCAACATTGTAAAGCCACTATAATCCAATTAAAAAAAAATTTAAGCCCTTGTCTGCCTCATCTCTTATCTCTGTCCGATAGCCACCAACCGTTAAAAGACCAAAGCCAAGAAATGAAGACAAATGAGGTAAAAATGGTGAGATCTGGTGCAACTCTGCCGTGAACTGTCGAGTTGCCCATCTCCTCGCCTTCGCAGGAGTTTGTCCGGCAGGTCCTAGCTTGGATACCTGTCCTCTCATTTCCTTTTCTTACACCAGCTTTCTCTTATCTCAGCCAGGTCCCACTTGCCTCAAGTCATTTAAAGTTGGGAAACTTTCTTTCCACTCTCAATAGCCCACCTAAGGAATAACAAACTGTTTACCTTTGAAGCCGGAGATAAGCCACATAACTAATTCAGGTTATTAGCCAAATAACTAATTTTAGCCTTTCCTTCGCTGGAAGATTCAAGAACTGCTGAAACACCAGGAAATAAGTGACTGAACAGAGTTTCCCTCCTCACAGCCTGCTGGCTGGGGAAGGGGCCCGCAGGCAGCAGGAACCCTGGGGAGCAGAGTGGACCTATGGGCCATGGGCCGCTGGGCAGGTGCAGGGGGTCGGGGAGGCTTAGCCTTCCAGTCAAATCTGGTCTGGGTTTCATCTCCCCACGCTCCATCAGTCATTAGAAATGACAATTAGTGGGACTCCCGTGGTGGTTCAGTGGATGAGAATCTGCCCGCCAATGCAGGGGACACGGGTTTGATCCCTGGTCCCGGAAGTTCCCAGCGAAGAGTGGCCTCTGCTCACCACAAGGAGAGAAAGCCTGGCCCAACAACGAAGACCCACTGCAGCCAAATAATTTTTAAAAAATGACAGAGTCTTCCAGAAAATATTTCCCTGCTCCCCTCCCCCTCCTGCCCTCCCTGCCTGCCTGCCTTCCTTCCTTCCCTCCTCCCAAGCAGCAGGGTCGGACATTTCCAGACTGCCAGCCACCCCAGCAGTTTTACACTGGAATACCAGGGACCTGAGAGTGGATGTGGAATTGCCAGTGTTTCTGCCAAGACGTGGAACTCTGGACCCACAGTGAATTCCAGAAGGAAAGCACAGCTCAAAGTTGGCATAATTTGTCTCTGTTGGGAACTATTGTTACTAAACGTTTTTAAACACCTAGAATGTTTGCTCTGTCTCCATTTGAAAGCTGAACTTTGTCTCTTTCAATGTGGTCCCTGAAGAATGAGCAGAGTGAAACTACTTTTTCAATAAGCAGTTTCTTTCTTTTTTAAAAGTTCTTGCTCCCTGTCCATGAGCAAGAACTTTAAATATAAATTTCTTCACAGGACATAAGTTGAAAGGTTTAAAACCTAAGTAAGTCAGAAAATGCAGAAGTAATAACGCATGTAAGAAGCATTTGGAGATTTTGTTCTAGATGTACCAAGTGGAATAATAAGAGATTTGCTTTACTGTAGAATATAGAAAAGCCCATATTTTGCTCAAGAAAAACCCTTATTTTGATTTCCAGGTATCTGCTTTGATTTCCACCCTAGCATTTTATTATCAGCACCTGTAACTTTGAAAACGTGTTCGAATGATCTTTTTTGCTTAAATCAAATACATTTTTTCACTAGAGCTTTGATATAAGAAAAAAGTACGCAATCCTGTCCAGTTTTAGAAGGTGAAGCAATGTTAGTGAGTGATTTATACTCTGCACGCCTTTTACCCAAATAACATTAAAACCAGGAACTATAAGATACTTGCCTGCTGAAGTAAAAGGGAAATGTGGGTGGTATTTGCCTGTCAAAGCCAACTAATAGCATTGGAATGAGGGTCTCGGACACACAGCGCTGGAAACGCGGCCACAGCCAGGCAGAACCAGAAATTAGGTCCTCCCACCCCCCACCCCCAGCCCGTTCCATTCGGCTCTCTGCCTCGCCTCTCTGTCCTTATTTGTTACGAAATGCTGCATCTGGAAAACACAGAGAAGGTTTGCAAGCTGGGTAAACATACAAAACCCAGTTAAGGAAGAAAGGAAAGAAAATAATGCCATTTTCAGCAACATGAATGGACCTAGAGATGAGCATACTTAGTGAAGTAAGCCAGACACAGAAAGACAAATATATATCACTTTTAGGTGGGATCTAAACAAATGGTACTAATGAACTTATTTACAAGACAGAAACAGACTCACAGACACAGAAAACAAACTTACGGTTAACACAGGGGAAAGGGGAGGAGGGATAATTAGGAGTTTGGGATGAACAGATACACTACTGCATGTAAAATGACAATCAATGTGGTCCCTGAAGAGGGAGCAGAGTGAAACTACTTTTTCAATAGGCAGTTTCTTTGAAAAAAAAAAAAAAGGACCTGCAGTATATCACAGGGAGCTCCGCTGAGAATTTGGTAATAATTTACAAGGAAAAAGAATCTGAAAAATAATATATATATATTTATTTTGTACACTGAAACTAACATGATGTTGTAAGTCAACTATACTCCAATAAAAAAATAAACACAATTTTTAAAAAGAAGGAAGTGTCAACTGAAAAGCTGCAGAATATGAGAGTTGTGAGTTAAGCTTCACTGGGGGCAAAGGAGGACTGCAGCCTGGGAGACAGCACCTCAGAGAGCTCTGAACGTCTGCTCCAAAGAGCCTGTAGGGAAGGTCGGTATATAACACTTCAGTGAAGGGGGAGTTCCATGCAATCAAGAGCTTACTTTCCTGTCTTCCTACTCACGAAGAGCTGATGTCACCAAGAAGGGATTTAGTGCTTTTCTAGGTATGAAGAGATGCAAGGCCTGGGATCATGAAGTCCGTTCCTGAAAATATCTAAGATCTAAAGACCTGTCCCCCCAGTTTCCCTGGAGCACAGGGTGCCCCACTGTCCACCCTGACTTCCCCTCAGAGGGTGTCGAAGGTCGGCAGCTCAGCAGCTCAGGGTTCAAGCTCAGCAGAGGCAGATGGCAAATGCGCTTGACAAGCTCCAGTTTGTGGCTGACAGAAGGGAGAAAGGCCCCGGACAGCAGAGCAGAAAACACTCAGCATCAGAGTCAAGGAGCCCCTGAGAATCCTCGCCCGGCCTTTCAGCTGCGTGGCCCGGGCAGGCCCGGAACTGCTTTGAGTGCTAGCTCCCCGCTGTGGAAAATGGAGGTAGCATTATTTACCCGGCTAGGTTCATGGCGGAGCCTGGTCGGCTGCCGTCTATGGGGTCGCACAGAGTCGGACACGACTGAAGCGACTTAGCAGCAGCAGCAGGTTCATAGTGAAAAGTCCAATGAGACAATGTATATAAAACACGCAGTTGTTGCTCAATCAATGGTTTTTCCTCATTAGCTCACGGAAGTTACGGTTTAATCGCTGAATAAGCTGTCACTTTTCAAGGGTAATTTTTGCTTTCACGTTTTTATAAGACTCTGTGATGCGTGAACTCAAAAAAGAAAGCGCCACGGGAATTTCCCACCTGGTGGCAGACCAGTTGAGAAAGACATGCTTGAGACAGAGAGTTTAACTGGCTACAACACAAAGATAACTCTTCGGCCTTTTCAAAGAGATCCACCCTGAATCCAGGGCTGTCTGAGTAACCGAGGGTCTCCTGGCTCCTCTGTCTCGGTGGGCGGCATCATCTGTGCCGTCACCAGGCAGGCGGTGGCCTGGGCCCTGGCACATGCGGATGAGGTCCCCCTGGGGTAAATGCCACACTTTCCTTCTAACATCCTCCAGGGGGAGCTGAGGGGACTGGGGGTCCACATCCACCCAGGACCATGCCACGCTACCCCTGTGTAGTCCCTGAATCATTACTAATAGAAGCTCCCTTTCCACTTTGAAAATTATCCCAAGGAGGATGATAAATGGTATAGTGAACTGGATCAGAGTCATGTATACATGATAAGGACCATAAGTAACGAAAGGGAAAACGATCACGCACACGAGTTCATAGACTCCAGGACGCTTAGCCCGCATCAATGTTAAGATCCACCAACACGCCATGCACCGTTGAGAAAGAAAAAGCCCACTGTATTCAACTGCAAGGGCTGCCGTCACCAGGAACCACAGGCCGGGTGGCTTAAACAGCAGCCCTACTGTCTCCCAGTCCTGACGCTGGAGGTTCAAGATCAAGGTGTCCGCGGGGCTCTTACTTCTGAAGGCCTCTCTCCTTGTTCGCAGATGGCTGACTTCTCCCTGTGCCTTCACAAGCTTGGCCCTTCCTATGTGTCTGTCTGAATCTCCTCTTCTTACAAGAAGCATCAGTCATATTGGAGCAAGACCCACCCTGAAGGCTTTACTTTTAACTTTGTCACTTCTTTTTTTTTTAAGTCTCTTTATTATTTATTTGGTTTTCTGCTCTGATGTGTACAGATGTGACTTTTTAACATATGGTACAAGCATTACCCCATCCACTTATCTGTTCTTTTGCTTTTTGGCCAGACTGCATGTGGAATCCTATTTTCCCAACCAGGTCTCAGACCCATACCCCCTGCATTTGCAAGCTTGGAATCTTAACCACTGGACCACCGGGGAAGTTCCAACTTCATTACCTCTTTAAAGACCTTACCTACAAATACAGACATATTGTTTTTTAATGAAGTCGATTTATCATGTGTTAATTTCTTCTGCACGGTAAGGTGACTCAGTTATCTATATATCCTTTTCCACTATGGTGGATATTGGTGGATATTTATCCCAGTATATTGAGCATAGTTCCCTGTGCTATACTGAAGGACCCTGTTGTTTATCCATTCTACGTATAATAGTTTGTGTCTGCTAACCCCAAACTCCTCCCCCCACACCTTAGGAATACAAATACAGACATATTCCGAGGTGCTGGGGGTTAGGGCTTAAACAGAAGAACTGTGTGGGACATAACTTAGCCCATAACAAACACCAACTAAACTCCAGCATGCCGTGGGTCTCCAGTACTCTCGCCTAGAAAATCCCATGGATGGAGGAGCCTGGTAGGCTGCAGTCCGTGGGGTTACTAAGGGTCGGACACGACTGAGCGACTTCACTTTCACTTTTCACTTTCACACATTGGAGAAGGAAATGGCAACCCACTCCAGTGTTCTTGCCTGGAGAATCCCAGGGACAGGGGAGCCTGGTGGGCTTCCGTCTATGGGGTCGCACAGAGTCGGACACGACTGAAGTGACTTAGCAGCAGCAGCAGCAGTAGCATCAGAGATGGAAAAGGCAATGGCAAGCCACTCCGGTACTCTTGCCTGGAAAATCCCATGGATGGAGGAGCCTGGTGGGCTGCAGTCCGTGGGGTCGCTAAGGGTCAGACATGACTGAGCGACTTCACTTTCACTTTTCACTTTCACACATTGGAGAAGGAAATGGCAACCCACTCCAGTGTTCTTGCCTGGAGAATCCCAGGGACGGGGGAGCCTGGTGGGCTTCCGTCTATGGGGTCGCACAGAGTCGGACACGACTGAAGTGACTTAGCAGCAGCAGCAGCATCAGAGATGTTAAAACATAAACTGCAGTGTATGTCAGAGCTGCATGGGTTGCAAGGGGAAGAGCGGCTTCAGTCTGCAAGCCTTGCTGACGGCGAGCATCACCTCCTCCTTTGAAACCGTCGCTTTCCCCAGCAGCCTCCTGAGGGACCTGGGAGAGGAAGGGAGAGCAAGCCACCCAGATTGCGATCTTGATTGCTTCCCCTCCATGGAGCCTCACTTCCTGCTGATTCTTCTTGTGTCACTGGGCCCATGACGGCCCCTTCCTCTCTCGCCACCCACGCCCACATCAGCCCTTCCATGGACCGGTCTGCCCACACCCACCCACTTTGGCCTCCTAATCCACCCTGACACAGGCCCCCATCTGCAGCATGACTTGCAAAACTGCAGGCCTGGTCACACCACGCCCCAGGTAGAAAGCCATCGCTGGGCCTTCATTCCTGAAGAATGAAAAAAGGATGCTTAGATGTATTAATTATGAGGGCTTCCCAGGTGGCGCTAGTGGTAAAGAACATGTCTGCCAGTGAAGGAGACGTAAGAGACACAGGTTCTATTCCTGGGTCCAGGAGATCCCCTGGAGGAGGGCTTGGCAACCCACTCCAGTATTCTTGCCTGGAGAATCCCACAGACAGAGGAGCCTGGTGGGCTACAGTCTTTAAGATCGCAAAGAGTCAGACATGACTGAAGCGACTGAGCATGCACGCACGCACGCATCAATATATGTACGACTGAAGCACTTTGCTGTTTACCTGACGCTATCACAATGCTGTTAACCATGTGTACCCCAGGGACTTCCCTGGTGGCCCAGTGGCTAAGACTCCACGCTCCCAGTCAGGGGACCTGGGTTCAGTCCCTGGTCAGGAAACTAGATCCCGCATGTCACAGCTATGATGAATATGATCCCCACATGCTGCAGCTAAGACCCGGTGCAGCCAAAGAAATAAATATTCTGGTTAAAAACCCTATAATCCAATATAATTTTTTTTTAATTTTTAAATAAATAAATGTAATTATTGCATGTTATTTATGTCTGACTTTCCTACCAGCAGTCATCCAAACACTCAAGCCGGTAATGTTCTCCATCAGCCATCCTGGCCAAGAAAGGACTCCTTTCTCCTTGGCTCCCCCAGAAAGAATGAAAGATGTTTCCCCATCCACTTCACCTTCATCCCTGCAGAGAAGGTAACCAGCCTTTGAACCTGGAACTCTGACTTCCCCGAGCCCCAGAGGAAAAACACAGCCTTTTTCTGTGTTTTCTGTGGGAAAAAGGGAAGCTGTTTGGTGCAATGGCCTCCCCCTGTGTTTTCTGAGGTTGAGACCACAAGTTGAAATTGGAGGCCCAGGAAATCCTTATTTGGCCTTGAAGAATTTAATACGAATTTTAAACATGCGTTGCAGTGTTCAAACAGTGGGCGATTTCTTATGAAAATCTAAATTTCTGGGTTCTCTTGGAAAATACAAAGATGGAGCATCTCTGGTCCCCTCCGTTCACACAGCAAAACGGGCAAAGTCCAAGTCTCGTGGTCCCCTTTAGACAGGTCACATGCTCCCCGGTCTGCCGCAGTCCCCCCACTCCCTAAGGTCTCATACTGCAAATAGACAGGTTAGGGGGTCCCCAGGGAAAGAGAACTAGGCATGGGTTTCTTGACCGAAGAGAAGCCATTTTGGCCTAGGCCTGGTCACAGGGCTTATCCCTTAACGGCTCTCTGTAATTAATGATCTTAAAGGAACAAAGGAATGAAGGAACAGAGAAGTGTCAGCCCAACGACAGTGCAGTGACAAAGTGATACCTTGAGGAAGGTGTTATTATTATTATTATTATATCAAACGTAATAGTACCTTTGAGTTCTGCAGGAACTAAGGCGCCACCCAAGAGGAGGATGGGTGATGATGTTGACCCTGGTGACATCAATCAACTAAAACTTGGAGTCTGTCGACCTTTGCCCCAGTTCTATGCTGGATTCTCCTCTGCTCAAGCCCATTCATGAATATGCACGTACTCATAGTTTAAAACTTCCCCAATTTTGTTGTTCCTGGAGACACTGTTTTGGGAAAGGTCCCTGGTGTTCTCCTTACTCTGCAAGTAATAAATCCTTCCTTCTCCCTATCTTTGGCTTGGTTCTGTCTTTTGGCTCCGCACTCACCAAGACACACATCCAGTTTGGGGGTAACAATGCCACTTGCTACTTTCATTTATGTACGGGCCAGTTTTGGTGAGGGTCTGCATTTTCATACCATGCTTAGGCCCACTAAGGGGATTAATCTGAAATATTTGAGGCAAAGGAGATGGTGGAGCTTCAAGAGTGGAAGAGAGCATGGTGGCTCTGCAGGCCTTAGAACCTGGGCCTGTTCTAACACCCCTTCCTGAGGGGCAGGACCAGGCATACAGATGGTCAGGCAGGTGCCTGGGAGGACTGAGCTGTACCTGACTGCACCTTGAGAATGTCGGCGAAGTCCCCATCGCTGAGCTTGGTCCGGAAAGTGTGGAGCCACCCTCAGAGCTGCCTGCAGAAATACCCACCTTCAAACAGACATGAGCAAAGCTCTCTAAGGCCCAGATTTTGGGCTTCCCAGGTGGCGCTAGTGGTAAAGGACTTGCCTGCCCATGCAGGAGACATAAGAGACACGGGTTCCATCCCTGGGTCAGGAAGATCCTCTGGAGGAGGAAATGCAACCCACTCCAGTATCTTGCCCGGGAAATCCCATGGACAGAGGAGCCTGGCAGGCTAAAGTCCATGGGGTTGCAAAGAGTCAAACACAACTGAACGACTGAGCATGCACGCAAGAAAGAAATGCATCAGGAATTGCATCAAACAGAAGCCTGGCATACTTCTGTTGCAGGAAGAAAATGGGGCAGGAGGAGATCACATCCCAGTCGTAGGAGAGCCCCTGGGAGGGGAGGCCACGCAAGGGTCCTTGGCTTCCTGCAGGAAGGAAGGCAAGAGCAGGCGGAAGTGGAGTGAAAGCAGATTCGTCCAGGGAGACACACCCCCATAGACTCGGTGCAGGCCATTTCAGAAAGCCAGAGGCCCCACTGCATGGGGTGGTTAGCTTTTATGGACTCGGTAAATTTCATCGGGTACTGAGTGGGAAGATTATCCCAACTATTTGGGAGAAGGGGTGGGGTTTCCGGGAATTGGGCCACCACCCCTTTTTGGCCTTTCCTGGTTGGCCTCAGACTGCACTGGTGCCTCTGGGTGTGTCCCTCAGATGCTGATGTGTTTCAGTGAGCGTGTAATGAGGCTCAGGGTCCACTGGAAGTTGAATCTTTGGCCATCTTGGGCCGGGTCAATTCTAAGCGGTTTGTTAGGTCCTCAACGGCTGCTCATTCTTATAAAGGTTGTGCCCTGCCCCTTCCCTCGTGTCTCACCTCTGCCTAAGCATAAGGCCCACAGTTCTTGTATAACTAACTGGGAGTGGAGGGCATCACTTTACAACTCCAGAAAGGGCCACAGCCTATGGACTAACTCCCCCTGTGGTTGGTACTACATATATAGTAACCCTGGCTGGGGACAGCAGGCGTGCACATGTGTGTCCTCTCAAAAATGGCCGATTTGGACTCTTCACCAACTTTGATGGTGGGGGCCAGAACGTGAACTCAGTTTAAAAAAGTGCAACACATCTTGGTCATCATGTGTGGTTTAGCAATCAAATTCTATCACAAAAAAAGAAATACTTTTCACAGAAAGCACGGTTTAGTTCTATGTTCCTCCAAGGTGTTTTGCAAAATAAATGTGGTGACTCTGGCTAAGGGTCTCAGCATTGGGTTTCTCTCCCGGTAAAATGTAAATTTCCCATTTTCGTGGGTGACCAATCCTGGGTAAAATTGGCTTATGCTACCCAAACTCACTTGAGGCTCACACGTTCTACAAGGAAGAATCTAATCAGTAAGTGAGTTTCCACTTATAGAGTCCAGCCTATGTGTAATATTTTGAAGAGGGAGTTTGAACAAAGCTCTCTGCCATTAACTCCCTGTCCAGAGCCTTAACATTTTGAGTCGCTTTGATCAGAAATTTCATTTCTAAGAAAATCATCATGAAATGTGAGCCAAGATTCATGGGCTGTTGTAATATTAATTATAGCAGCAATAAAAGAGAACAACCTAAATGTTCAACCACTGGGGAGTGATGAAATCCACTGGAGCACATTTATAGGATGGGCTACCAGGCAGCCTCTGAAAATAGTGTGTTCAGGGTATTGAAATGAGGGCGTGGTCGCCATAAATGTAAGAGCTCCGAACACTTTCAGATATGTTGACACTGGAACATGTGTGGCTATTGTTAGAAATAGTCACTCTCCTTTTCCTTGACTGTGGGTCAGCTGTGAGGTGTGTTTTGACCACAGGGGTGCAAGTAAATGAGATGCTGGAGGGGATTCAAAAGCACTGGCAGGGTTTGGGTGGCTCTCTTGAGCCAAGGCCTTTGCCTGAGAACAACCTAGGTGAGCCCCCTGGTTCTAGAAAAGGATGGCAGATGTGTGCAACCGAAGCAGACCTTCCTTCCAGCTGACCACAGCCTGGTTCAACCCACCCACAGCAAACCCACAGATCCCGGAACAACGTACGGTATATCTACTGATGGGAGCTTCGCTATCCAGCCCTTTTCTGACATCGTTGGCTAATAGAGGAAGAAGGTCTGCTCCGATTCAAGAAAGATCTTTTCTCCAAAGATCCAGCATTGAAGGGAATTCCTTAGTGGACCAATGGTTAGGACTCACTGCCTTCACTCACAGGGCCTGAGTGTGATCCCTGCTCGGGGAACTAAGATCCCACAAAATGCATGGCCAAAAAAAACCCAATCAAGTGAAAAGAAAATTTAATTTCAAAGATACAGCATTTGGGACTTCGCTGGTGGTCCAGTGGTTAAGACTTTACCTTCCAGTGCAGGGCTTCCAGGTTGATGCCTGGTCAGGGAGCTCAGATCCCATGCTTAATGGCCAAAAAAACCAAAACCTAAAACAGAGACAATCCTGTAACAAATTCAGTAAAGATTTTAAAAACAGGGACTTCCTTGGTGGTCCAGAATCTGCCAACCAGTGTAGGGGACATGAATTCAGTCCCCGGTTTGGGACGATCGATCCCACATGCATCTGATCAACTCAGCCCAAGCGCCACGACCATAGAGCTTGTGCTCTAGAACCCTGCACCACGATGAGGAGTCCACGCACCGCAGCTACAGCATAGTCCCCACGCTCTGCAAGTCGGGGAAGCCCGCACTCAGCAGTGAAGACCCCAGAGCAGCCAAACATAAATAAATAAATAAATAATTTAAAAATGGCCCACATTAAAAAAAAAAAAACTTAGGAAAAAAAAAGATACAGCATTTGAAAACTTGTGCAAACAGTCCTTGACTTTTGCCTTCACACGCGGGTTTGATCCTCACTGAGTCCTCCCAGGTTCAAGAGGAGGGACCGAACTCCATTTCTCAATAGGAAGAACATCCAGGTCACACTGTAAGAAGAGTATGTAGGATTGAAGATATTTTATGGCCTTTCGGGGAAACGTGACCCACTGTATGAAAGTCTCAGAGCACTGCTTTATAAGCACTACCAGTGTGTCAATTATTTCCCTTCAGTTCGCGTTTACGGAACACCTCTGATGCACCAGCTGCTGTGCTGGGAAGGTAATATCACAGGGGTGGTCCCTGTGTTAGGGGCTAACCAAAGAAAAGATGCAGGCTCAGACCCGTTGGAAGAGCTCCCCTAGAAACAGCCCAGCCCAAGAGAATCCGAAAATATCCCTGGCTGCCTCTAGAAGTATTTCGCTGCGGTTGTGTCCGTTGCGATGGAAGCTTTCGTGGCAGCTTCTCCAAGTGCCGAACGAGGAGGCCAGAGCTCTCAAAGGGCTTAGAGTCCAATTGCATTTCACTCAAGCCGTTCCTATAGCTTTAATGCGAAGCAGGTGCCAGGGCTGTTAAAGAGGAGCTAAAGGCACCTGGTTCGGCGGTACGGCAGCTCGGAACTCAGATGGGCTCTTGGCACAGAGCTTGGTCGTGCATCACTCACCTCCCCTGGGAGGTTTACAGAAATGCAAGATCTCAAGCCCCACTCCTAAAGTGCTGAGTCAGAATCCGTCTATTTTTAAAACGTATTTATTTATTTAAAAGTTGCTCTGGCTGCCCTGGGTCTTCGTGGCTGCACGGGTTTCCTCCAGTTGGAGAGAGTGAGGGCTGCTCTCCAGTCGAGCCTGGGCTTCTCCGTGGGGCGGCTTCTCTCGTTGCCGAGCACGGGCTCAGTAATTATGGTGCGTGGGCTTAGTTGCCCCGAGCGTCCTGTGGGATCTTCCTGGACCACGGATCAAACCCGTGTCCCTTGTACTGGCAGGCGGATTCCTAGCCACTGGACCACCAGGGAAATCCAGAATCTGCATTTTTTAAAAATAACTTTTCATGTAGTAAAAATACACATCTAAAGTCTTCCCTCTTGGCGATTTCTGAGACTATAATTGAGACCTCCCTGGTGGTCCAGTGGTCAGGACTCCCCGCTTCCACATGGTCAGTTGATGGGAACTGAGATTCCCACGTGCCTCGAGGCCAAATAACAGAACAGTTCAGTGAGATGAAGCCCTTTTACACTGCTGTGCAGCTGTCACCACCACCGTCTCCAGAACCCTGTTCATCTTGCAAAACTGACTCTGCCCTCGTTAAATACTGACTCCCCGTTCCTGCCTGCCCAGCCCCTGGCAACTGCCATTCTCCTTCTGTCGTGATGAGTTAGACACCCAGGGGCCCCAGAGAGAGAAGCACACACTATTTGTCTTTTGATGACATCAGGTCTTCAAGGCTCGTCCACATTGCAGAAGAACCTGCCGGCTCTCCTACGACTGACTAGGCTGAGACGTGGAGGACAGCGTGTCCAGGGCAGGCCTGTGGAAACTCAGGCCTTCTCTGCTCCCCCCGCAGCCCCCTCTGCGGTCACCTCCAGGGCCACATGTGCCAAAGCCATCATGGATTCTCGTGAGCGACCGCACAGGCTCTCCCATCTGCCGACATCTAAACAGCTAGACTGGCCTCTGGGATAACGTGAACATCACTCCCACTGCAGCAGGGCAGGGATGTGTCTGTGGCTGGACTGCTGTTGGGGTTCACACTTGCTGAACTGTACACACTTACACAGTGCTGTCCGTGGTTCCAAGTAGTTATCAAGCTTCAGCATCTTTAAGGAGTTGGGGAGGAAAAAAAGCTTCAACAGCTTTAACTTCCATAGTGATTCTAGGAATAGGAGCTAGTATGATCCTCATTTAACTGATGAGGAAACTGAGGCACAGATGGATAAAGTCCCATGGTCATAGGGCTGGTAAACGGTCCCCTCCCTCCCCCATACTCCCCTCCCTCCCCCATACTCCCCCTCCCTCCCCCATACTCTCCCCTCCCCCATACTCCCCCTCCCTCCCCCATACTCCCCTCCCTCCCCCATACTCCCCCTCCCTCCCCCATACTCTCCCCTCCCCCATACTCCCCCTCCCTCCCCCATACTCCCTCCCCCTCCCCCATACTCTCCTCCCCTCCCCCATACTCTCCTCCCCTCCCCCATACTCCCCTCCCTCCCCCATACTCCCCTCCCTCCCCCATACTCTCCCCTCCCCCATACTCCCCTTCCCCTCCCCCTTACTCCCCCTCCCTCCCCCATACTCTCCTCCCCTCCCCCATACTCCCTCCCCCCTCCCCATACTCCCCTCCCTCCCCCATACTCTCCCCTCCCCCATACTCCCCTTCCCCTCCCCCATACTCTCCCCTCCCCCATACTCCCTCACCCCTCCCCCATACTCTCTCCCCTCCCCCATACTCTCCCCTCCCCCATACTCCCCTTCCCCTCCCCCATACTCCCTCTCCCCTCCCCCATACTCTCTCCCCTCCCCCATACTCTCCCCTCCCCTATACTCCCCATCCCCCATATTCACCCTCTCACCCGCTCCTCACTAAACTCAGTTGCTCTCTTGGCTTCCAAGCAGATAAACCCCAAATTCACGTCACTCCCTGGGATCCTTCTTCCTGTTTCCAGATCATATCTAATTGCTTCCTGGCATCTCTGTGAAAATGTCTCACCAGGATTTCAAATGCAGGAGAGGCGGGTTCGATCCCTGGGTTGGGAAGATCCCCTGCAGGGGAAATGGTAACCCACTCCAGTATCCTTGCCTGGAGAATCCCATGGTCAGAGAAGCCTGGAGGGCTACAGTCCATGGGGTCGCAGAGAGTCAGACTTGACTTAGTGACTAAACCACTACACTGCAGACCCAGTGCCCTGCAACTTCAGCACAGTTTTCCACAAGATATCCTGCATGGAGTCCAACCCTTTGAAGAGTTAGGAAATTAACCCGATACGTTGCTCCCATGTAAGCCTCAAGCCCCACTCAAGTCTTAACAACTAACCAGAAAACGTCCTTTTCCCAGCAGAGGGGCCCAATTCAGAATCACCCACGCGGAGGCGTGCTGCCTCTCCTGGCTGCTTCATTCCGGAGCAGCTCATTTTTTCCCTTGTTTTTTATGCCCTTGACACTTTTGAAGATGACGGTACAGACTTGTATAGAATGTCGCTCCTTTTGGGTTTGCTTCAAGGTTTCCCCTGGACTAGACTTAGGAAGGAAGAGCGCCTCTTTGACGGGAATATTGAGAAAGCGATGCTGTGTTCTCTGCGTCCTGCCTTGTGGGGTGTGATCTCAGTTTGCCCCAGTGCTGGTGATGTTCTTTTGCTTTGCTTGTTTGTTTCACTGGAGTATCACTGCTTTACAATGTTATGTTAGCCTCTGCTGTAAGACACCACCAATCAACGGTAAGTATACATTTACCCCCCCCCCCCCGCTCTTGAGTCTCCCTCCCACCTCCTGCATCTAGGTCATCACAGAGCGCTGAGTCCAGCGCCCTGCCTTGTACAGCAGCTTCCCACTAGCTCCCAATTTTATACAAGCCATATGCCAGCCTTTCGGTGCTTTGATGGTGTTTACCAGGCTCCTCAAAAGTGATTCTCTCCTCTTCCATCAGTATTCTGTGGACACCACTGAAACCATGTAAATACTTCATTTCTCATCAAACTTTCAATTGAGTCACTTATTTATTTGCATCAGTCGGGACTTGTGGTCTCCTATTTTATTCACTGTGATGTATAACGTTGCTATCGTGGCTTTACTGCCCTCTCTCATCCCACACTAATCACCTGTATAAAGAAGTTTTTAGCCGCATCTCTGGCCGTGGAGCCCCGTGTTTATCAAAGCCATGTGCTTCATGCCTACACGGGATATGGTTGTTATTTGAGAATTTGTTGCCCAAGCGCCTACAGTTATGACTTGCTTATGAAGCAAAAGTTGTCGTAAGGTGAAACTCGGTGCTCATGGACCATAACACAAGTCTCTCCCTGTTTCACACCAGCGGCCGCCCCCACCCATCACATCGACACTTGTGTGGTTTGTAGCAACATCCAAAATTACAATTCACATTCAATGCAAATCAGTTCATCAGGAGAAACTGCAAATCTTGTAGAGTCTCGGGGTTTCCTGAAGTCGCTGAAAGTCACTTGGCAGGACTGTGAACGACCACCATGCCTGAGGCCACTTAACCATCACCAGAGAAAACCCAGAAATAAGACAAGATAGCAGAAATAACAAGGAGTCAGGACAGACCCTAAAAATTGACCAGGCCTTCAAATATTTTTGTGTGTGCCGGGGGGAGGGAAGTACTCCTCTTTATGAATGTGACATGCCAGTCAAAACTGAAGTAAAGAAGAATATAGCTTTATCAGAGAAAAGGTTGTTCTCAGAATGAGTACACGGCTGAGACTATACTCTCCATTCTGTTAGAGGGTAAAGCTGTTTTCATCCTTTTGTGTTTTGTTTAATTTTTTTTTTTTTTTGGCTCTACCACTTGGCTTGCAGGATCTCGGTTTCCCGATGAGGGATTCGTGAGTGAAAGCTTGGCATCCTAACCACTGGACCACGAAGGAATTACCTCTTTTCTTTGGCAAGATAAAATGCCAATCAAGTCTTTTCCTTTCTCTTCACTGTAAAGCCTCGGTCCCTTGCTTGAGTGGTCCCTTAATGCTCTGTCCCAGTTCTCTGGCCCTTGACCCCTCCTGCACACTCCTCAGGGGACTCAGACTCACCCAGAGTGCGAGTCTCTGCCCCCACAATGCTTCTGGCATGTGTCACCCAGCCAAGTGAAGTGAAAGTCGCTCAGTCATGTCCAACTCTTTATGACCCCATGGACAGTAGCCCACCAATCTTCTCTGTTCATGGACTTCTCCAGGCAAGAATACTACAATGGGTCACCGTGTCCTCCAGGGGATCTTCCCGATCCAGGAATCAAACCTGGGTCTCGTGCATTGCAGGCAGACTCTTTACCACCCGAGCCACCAGGGAAGCCCTCCCAACTCCAAATCTCCTCTTTCTCGCTCCATGACCTCCCCAGCCCCCAGGCTTGTGTTTTCACTTTCTGGTCTCAGTTTCTTCCTTCAGCCAAAGAAGAAAATATCTTCAAAAGAAGGAAATGACTTCTTTCAAAGGGGTTATTACAGTCAAATGAGTTCACAGATCTAACAGCAGTCGCCAACTTGTATTGAAACTTTATTGCACGTCTGACCATGAGCTAAGAACTTCACGTGCATGTGTGTGCATGCTCAGTCACTAAATCACATCAGACGCCTTTTTTCCAACCCCACGGACCGCAGCCCACCAGGCTCCTCTGTCCATGGGATTCTCTAAGCAAGAGTGCTGGAGAGGGTTGCCATTTCCTTCTATAAGGGAATCTTCCTGACCCAGGGATAGAACCTGTGTCTAATGCGTTGGCAGGTGCATTATTTTCTGCTGAGTCACTTGAGAAAGCTTTCAAGAGTCTCACATGGATTAGTGCAATGAACTTTCTCTGAAACTGTGAGATCAGAGGCCATATCCTCTTGGAGGTTATAAATAAGCAAATGGAGGCTCCAGGAGGGTAATTTATTGAGGTTTCCTCACTGAAAGAGTGAAGATCTGAGTCCAGTAGCTCAAGTTCTGAACTGCAAGGCTTTACCCTCTGTATAAAAGGGTTCTAGACTCTGGTTGCCAAGGGGTGGTGGTGGGAGAGGAAGGGCTGGGAGTCTGGAATAAGCAGGTGCATACTATCGAATATCAAGAATGCATGAACAACAAGGTCCTACTGGATAGTACCGGGAACCGTATTCAATCTCCTGGAATAAACTACAACAGAAAAGCATATGAAGGAGAATATTTACGTGCATAACTGAGTCACTGTGCTTTCCAGCAGAGATTAACCATTGAAAGTCAACTATGCGTCAATAAAAGAAATAATTAAAAAAATTTTAATGTCCTGGGGGTCCAGTGGTTAGGACTCCGTGCTCTCACTGCCGAAGACCTGGGTTCTACCCCTGGTCAGGGAACTAGGATCCTGCAAACCTCACAGCACGGCCAAAAAGAAGCGGGGAGGCCCTAAGAACTGAACGAAGCTCCCTGAGTATAGGCATCACGGTCAGCATGGTTATCACGCTTCCCTGTGTATGATTTGATCCCCGAAGACGTCGAATGATAAATATCATGCTTCTTTGTGTGTGTGACGGCTTGTTTAGCCCCCAAAATACTCCACTACTGGCACCCAATGGCACCCATAGGCATTGTTCAACCTCACCCAGAACCATGACCCTAATCCATCAGCCTTGGAAGATCCGTTTGGCTGTGAGTAGTAGCAGAAGCAGACCAGCTCAACCCGAAGGACATTGCACACAGTCCCCAGTCCCGCCCAGAGCAGCTCCTCGGGGTCTAATCTTGGCCACTGTGCCCTGGCTTTCCCAGGTCTGAGATGGGTGGGACCAGGCAGAGGGACCCAAAAGGAAGTTTGGTTTCTGTCAGATAACAGAGTCATCAAGATCCTTGTGGAGCTCTGTACTGGCACTAGAATTTGCTACCGTCACATGCAAACAGGCATGTTAAATGCCCACCTATGAGATCTGTATGAACCCATCTGCCCCTCAGGGGCTCCTGGGGCCAGCAGGGGAAGTTGGGGTGTCAGCGCGGTGTCCCGCCCTCCCCTACAGATACCCCTGTTTCATGGTCCTCCGTCTGCCCAGCCAGCGAGTGTCCGACCCCACCGTACGGAAGTCTCATTGCTCTGCTTTGCATTTTCCCTCTTTGAGACCCAGCTTTGCAGCGTCCCGTTGGTGAGTGGGTGCTAATTTGCCTAACAGGCAGAAAGGTGGGGTTGTGTGTCATCACTGCAGAGGCGGAGGGAAGTGACAACCCGAGGACGCCCTGGAGCTGCGGGACCTGACACATCTGAGGGACGGAGGCCAGCAGGGAGAAGAAAGACTTGCTTCTGTTGATACCGGCTCTGGAAGGCTGGGAGGAAAGCAGAGACCCCCAAAGTCCCAGACCTCCTCCCAATAGGGACTTTGGGTGGGAGGGGGGAGTGTCGGGAAGGGTCCTCCTGTCCCACAGGGCCTCCCTGGTGGCTCAGACAGTAAGGAATCCGCCTGCAATGCAGGAGACCCAGGTTTGATCCCTGGGTCCGGAAGGTCCCCTGGGGGAGGGCATGGCAACCCACTTCAGCATTCTTGCCTGGGAAATCCCATGGGCAGAGGAGCCGGGGGGCTACAGTCCATGGGGTCCCAGAAAGTCAGACGAGAATGGGCCACTGACACTTCCACTTTCATTTTCTTGTCCCCCTGAGGAGGCTGAGACCTAGAAAAGCATCAGCATGAGAACAGGAAGGCCTAGATGCTTTAAGGACAGAGCCAGCAACCAAACCAGGTCTGGCCCGCTCTCCAGCACACCCCCACCACGGGTTAACCTCACACACTCAAGGCTGAACAAACCTGAAGCTGTAAAATGATTACTGTGTATGGCCTCGTGCAGAAGCCATAGCTTAAGCCTGTCAGACAAGAACTCTCAGGGGAGAGGATCTCTTCTAAGATGGCTTGGCTGGTTGTCAGGACATCTGCCTACCCAACGGGGCTGCCAAATACAGTTGCTCAGGGGTTGCACTGTGCAAGAGTGTCCTGCTGAGGAGGCAAGGGGGCTGATATCCGGCTTTATCGCCGCTCACTCAACCTTGTGTCCTGGGCCTGGAGTGGCTTTCCGCCCAAAGGAAGTTGGGTGCCATCAGTCCCCTAAATGGTGGGCGCACCAAGCTGCATTAGCCTGGAGGGGGTGCCCAGCTCTGGTTCACAAGGGCTCCCATGTGGGGTGGCTACAGCCCTCTGCAGCCATTCCACCTTCTTCTGAAAGGTTTTTTCTCTGCAGAAACCCCAACCTAAATTCAGTCCTCTGGTTTCACGGAGCGGACTTCATTCCCATCTCCAGGAATGGACCAGGGACTCAAAGCTGTGATCAGTTTAAGGTTGGGCGCCTCACTCAATGCATTCCAGAATCATTGCTGGAAGTCTTGGTAGGGCTTTCCCAGTGGCTCAGTAGATAAGAATCCACCTGCTAATGCATGGAACGTGGGTTTGATCCCTGATCCGGGAAAATTCTACATACCGAGGAGCAACTAAGCATGGGCAGCACCGCTACTGGAGTCCGTGCCCCAGAGCCCAGAGCCCCAACAAAAGACGCCACTGCCGTGAGAACCCCACACACCGCACCTAGAGACGGGCCCCACTCATCAAAACTAGAGAAAAGCCCTCGCAGTAATGAAGACCCAACACGGGGAATAAATAAATAAATAAAATTTAAAAATAAATAGTATTTTAAAATTTTAATAAATCTTTTTAAAAAAGGAAGTATCCCAGGCAACCGTTTCATTGGAGTTGTTCTTCTTGGCATAGTCAAGGGAAGAGAGAAAGTGAATGGCACTGTTTGACGCTTCAGAATCAATTGTGTCTGGCCAGATTCGCTCTGTTAAACGTCCCAGGTCTAGGAACCAACTCCCTTCTCTGCTTAGGCTGGGTTGTACAGCATCCTGTCTCTGGCAGAGTCCCGACCACTGGAGCCACCGACGAAGTTTCACCTTCCAGGGAGGCTCCTGTCGCCTCCTCCACTGGGTCGGTCAAGCCTGAGCCAGCAATCATAGGCACCCCGCCCGCCCAGCTTGTTAGGAAGACTGGGCAGTGGGCACGCGTCAGCTCACACCTGTCACTCGGCCCTTCCTCTCCTGGTTCTGGGAGAGGCGGCTGCACTGACCTCTCACGTCACTAACAGGACTGTCAAGCAAAGGCCCGAATTTGAAATTCCATTTAAGCTCTTTCTGCAGAGCTGGATAACCAAACGAGACAGCCGTGGAAAATATATGACTTTCATTTGACGTGGAAAGCAGAGCTGTCTAATTGCTTTTGTCCACTGGTGTATAAAGATTGAGACCAGATGTGTTAAAAAAAATAAATAAAAGGATGGCAGTGAGCAGGGGAAAAGAAGAGAGAGAGAGAAGGTTTCTGCTGGCTGTTGCTGAGAGCAGTGCAGCCCGATTTCCCGTCTCTTTCTGGGTCTGCGTCTCTCCCTCTCTAAGGCAAGGGCCACGCAGAAGTCTTCCAACCGCTTCTAAGTTTTCAGAGCCTCGTTGATCTTGCTTTTCACAGAAGATAAAATTGTGACACTGGCCTGAAAAACTTTATTTTCGCTTTTCTCAATTCAAAGGGACGCCCGTGGGAGGGAAGAGCTGCGCCGAGGTCGGCCGCTGCCCGGCTCCGGGGCGGCCCCGCCGAGCGCGGGGGAGGAGCGGTCCCCGCCCAGGGCTCAGCGCCAGGAGTACAGGCTTCACGTGTGGCTCCACGGGAACGGTGAGATGGTGATCGCCTTTAAATAGAACCACCCAGGGCTCAGCTTCTGGGTTTCATTTTGCAGAAGAGCCCTTAAATCTGCTTCCACATTTTTTTTTTAACCTCTCCGGTTATTTTTAGCACCCGCAGCCACAGAGCCCAGCAGGCCCGCTGAGGCCCTAATGACGTCCTGAGTTGGACGGGTGGAGTTCATATCCTTCGCCAAAGATGCATTTGAAACATTAAAAAAAAAAAAAAAGTGCAGACTCCAGAGAGAGGTGATGGAGACCCAGGGTGCACAGCCCTGCTGCTTCTGTGTCTGGTGAAGGCAGCCCATCAAAAATGGAGTTCATTTAATCATTACCTTGTTATTTCCAAAATTAATTATTTTCCGGCAAATGACTGTGTGGGGGGTATTGGGAAAAGAGAAGCCTTCCTAAGTGTCATTTCCTGAAGGTCACCATGAACCTCGCCTGGGAGGAAGGAGAGGCAGACTCCGCCATAAAACCTCAGGGGGCTCCCCCAGCCCCTTCCCGGGCGGTCAACCTGTCGCTTGCCTGGCAAAGGTGCCCCTTCCCATTTCTGCAACTGACGCTGTGTAGTTTCATCTCCAAACATAAACAGGGATCTCAGAGCTCCCAGGGGTCCTTCCTGTGCTCTGCTACAGTCCCCCACCGTTAATCCTTGGCTGGGGGAGGATAAATAACTTTGATTAATTTCCTTCACATGATTTCCAGGCATCCAACCCTCAGTGATCATACCGGAAGAGAAAGAAAAGATGGAGGGAAAGAGGCTGAGGTTCCCAAGGCTTGTGCTGGGGCCGGCGGAGCCCCCACTTCCAGAAGGGCCCGTCCTCCACCCCCACTCCCCTCCACAGGCCTATGATCGTGCCAGAGCGGAGTGCTGCAGAATTCAGGCGTCTTTTCTAACACGGCACCCTTGTGCACGCATGCTACTTCACTTCAGTCCTGTCCGACTCTTTGCGACCCCATGGACTGTAGGCCCTCAGGCTCCTCTGTCCATGGGACTCTCCCGGCAAGAAGACTGGAGGGGGTCGCCGTGCCCTCCAGAGGGTCTTCCCGACTCAGTGATCAAACCCGCATTTCCTGCGTCTCCTGCATTGGCAGGCAGGTTCTTTACCGCCAGCACCACCTGGGAAGCCCACGGCACTAACTTAATGCCAACCTGATTTCCAAAGGGAGTGACTAATGTGTGGCATTAATGAAAACAGTTGTTACTGAAAAAAAGGTGATGGGATGCTGAAAAGAAGGCGGCGGGCTTGTCTGCCTCCGACCTTGGCAGCCAGGTGACCTCGGGCAGGTCACTTAGCAGCTCTAAGCCTCTGTGTCCTTGATGGCTCCGTGGGGTTGGGGCAGGGCTGGGGACTCCTGTGCAGTTTTGTTGCAAAACTTCAATGAGAAACGAGAGGGATGATGAATCAGTGGGAGTGCCGTTCTGATTACATCATTACCAGAGCCTCCCAGGATTCAGGCGGACGTCTCCCCCAAAACATGTCTCCCTATAAAAAGGAGTTTGGCACTTCAATGAATGGAGCTTAGCCCCAGGTACAGTGTGGAACCCAGGATTCCACCGTGTTCTCCTCCAAGGGCCCGTGTAAGAGCTGTCTACCCAAATACCATGCCCCACCCTCCTAAGGAGATGCTCTCCACCCCCTCGAGCAGCAGGCCTGGGGGACCCTTTCAGAGTCACGTGTTTCTGCCATCCCCGCCCCACAGGACCCCAGGTGACCGGTCCAAGGAAAAGCACCTGAGCCAAGATCAGCCTGTCCCTGGCAGGCCAGCGCCTGTCAACACCTGGGAATCTTAAGGGGAAACTGGAAGGCCCCGGGTGAAGCAGGGGATCCAAAGCTGAGGGTCGGGAAGCTGGTGGGGGGGAGGGGCGGTGCGGGGAGCACGGTGGGAACTGGGAGCATCCGGAGGAAGAAGCCTGCGCGAGCGGTCCTTGGGCCCCTTCCCCGCGCTGGTCCCCGGCCACGGAGCGCCCTTCTCCCGGGGCAGAGACGGGAGCACACCCCACGCCTGGGGCAGTGGCTGACCTGGGCTCCGGGGAAGACAGGGCCGCCTCTTAACACCTGGAAACTGTGAACACAACCTTATTTGTGATGGATTAATAATTTAAGGAACTTGCCAGTAACATCACCTTGGATCATATGGGTGGGCCCTAAATCCAGTGACAAGTGTCTTTCCAGGAGACAAAAAAGAAGACATACAGAGAGACACACGTGGGAAGGCGAGGCCTGGAATTCTGCCCCCAGGAGACGGACCGCCTGGAGCACCTCCCCCTCCCAAGCTGGGGGGCAGGCGTGAGAGACGCCGCCCTTGAGCCCCTGGAGGTGGGCAGTGCTGCCCACATGCCCATTTCTGACTTCTAGCCTCTCGAACTGAGAAAACACATTTCTGTCATTTCTGTTTCCTTTGTCATTGAGTTTTATTTTTTAATTTAATTTTTATTTAAGGTTGGACTAGAGTTGATATAAGTGAATCATATATATATATATATCACTTAGCCATACACCTGAAACTAACACATTATAAATGAACTATACTCCAACATAAAATGAAAATTAAATTAAAAAATAAAACTCAATGATTAAAAAAAGAAACAGAAATGTGTTCTCTCAGTTCTAGAGGCTAGCAAGCCCCGGGAGCTGCTGATGGACAGGGAGGCCTGGCATGCTGCGGTCCACGGGGTCACAACAAGTCGGACGGGACTGAACAACAGCAAAATCCTCTTTTTCTTCAGGTTCTTTTCCCATGCAGACCATCAGAGAATCCTGAATAGAGCTCCCTGTGCTATCTATGGGTCCTTGTTGATCACCTGCTTCATGCATAGCAGTGTGTGTACGTTAATCCCAAAGTCCTTATTGAGCCTCCCCACCCCATCACATTGCCCCTGCGGTAACACATCTCCGATGTTTTAAGTCACCACGTTTGCAGTGATCTGCACCAGAGGTCACAGGAAACTAATACATCTTACGAACCAAAACCATCTGACTACAACTGATGGGTCAGAACTCAGGGAAGGTTTCTCTTTGAGGAGCCATGCCCTGAACACCTCCTTAGTTTTCATCCCTAAATTTTGTGTCCTGCTGCAGCTACAAGAAGAGAACAGAAATGCTCCCATTCACTGAGCACGCACTAGGTACCAGGAAACATAATGCGTTTTATCCCTAACCCTCACCGAAAGCCTTTTTCTTTAACCCTGCCCTCATGCCATTCCCGTTTTATAGGTAAGGAGATGGAGGTTTGGAGAAGAGAGGGAACCAGGGCTGGAAGCCAGAGGAAGCCCTCCAGCCCCAAGGCCGGGCGTGTTCTCCGCTCCCGCCCCCTGGGGCAGAGGAGGAGAGGGAGAAAGGGAGAGGCCCCCCTGGGCCGCGCTGACTCATCAGATCGGGTACGCCTGCCGGCGTCCTGGCAGCTGGAGAGAAGTTGGTCTGAACCGTCCCTCTTCTCCTTCCTGGCTGAGGGACCTCGGGCCACCACCCACCCTCTTAGAGCCTCCGTCCCCTCCTGAGCGATGGGATTAGAAAGCTCCTCAGTCTGGCGTTAGGATTAAGGCAGAACTCTGTTCAGCAGGGTGCAGAGGTCCAGCAAGGCTTGTGTGAGCAGGCAGAAAGCCTCAGGGCCCAGGCTGCTCTGAGAGGCGTGCAGTCTCTCTCTGGGATTTCCCCCTTTGCCTTTAAAACTGTGCGTTTCAAGTATTGCTTAGCAGAGTCCTCTGAGCCGAAGACTCACAGGGAGGCTTGGTACAAATGCCCATTCCAGGGCCTCACCCTGGGTGCACTGGATTAACCTCTACTCCCAGGTAGCCTAGGAATCTGAATTCTTTCATAAGCGATCCCAGATGGTTGTTCAAATCAAAAAAGTTAGGAATCTCTGCACTAAGGCAGCACTTTTTTTTTTAATTTTTAATTTTATAATGGCGTATAGTTGATTCACCCCTGGAGAAGGAAATGGCAACCCACTCCAGTATTCCTGCCTGGGAAATACCATGGGCAGAGGAGCCTGGTGGGCTGCAGACCATGGGGGTGGCAAAGAGTCAGACGCGAGTTAGGGACTAACAGATAGTTGACTCACAGTGATGTGTTAGTTTCAGAGTACAGCCAGGTGATTCAGCTATACATATACATATACACATTCTTTTTCAGAATCTTCTCCCGTGTGGGTCATTGCAGAGTCTTGGGCAGAGGTCCCTGTGCTATGCAAGAGAGCCTTGCTGATTATCTGTTTTACATATGTGTTGCTGTTCAGTTGCTAAGTC
Organism: Moschus berezovskii; assembly: GCF_049115385.1. Classification (NCBI taxonomy): domain Eukaryota; kingdom Metazoa; phylum Chordata; class Mammalia; order Artiodactyla; family Moschidae; genus Moschus; species Moschus berezovskii. Next base: position 3,374,336 of record NC_142485.1, read on the forward strand.
ATGTCTGATGTAGTGGGTGCAGAAGGAGCACTTCTTAAGCTCTGAGTGAACGTGTTAGTTGCTCAGTCATATCTGACTTTTTGCGACCCCATGGACTGTAGCCTGACAGGCTCCTCTGTCCATGGACCACTCCAGGCAAGAATCCTGGAGTGGGTTCCCATCTCCTCCTCCAGGGGATCTCTCTGACCCAGGGATCGAACCTGGGTTTCCTGCACTGCAGACCAACTTTTTATTGTCTGTCTGCCCAGGGAAGGCCCTTAATCTCTGGTAAACTTGCCAAATACCTTCAGATCTTGTTGAAATGCAGATTCTGGTTCCTCCAACTGGGGGGACCTGACAGTCTGCGTTTCTCACAAGCTCCCGGGGGATCCGCGTGGGGCTGGTTAGGGAGCCACAGGCTGAGCTGCAAGAGGAATGACCGACCAGGATGTGGATGGAATTTACAGGCATTAGTCATAATCCTCAAGGTCTATCAGTGCCTTCCAGGCCTTGCAGGACCCACACTGTCTGCTTTAAGTATCGGAGCAGTCATGGGGGGAACTTTACCCTCTTTCTACCCACGAGGGTCCCAGCAGCCCGACACCCAGGCAGCTTTCTGCAGGGGAAACAGCAGTGCCCACGGATGCCCATGGATGAAAGTCCAGCGTCGGCGCAAGCTCACTCTGCCCGCGTGCGCCCGCGGGGTGGTAGTGAACCTCCCCCCAGACAGTGGGGCACACTGTGCGCCCTCTGCGTTTCCCGGGCTGGGTTTCTGGTCCTGGAAGTGCTGGGGTAGCACTTTCAGACTGTGTCACCCCTGACAGAAGTTTCCACTCCGGAATCTCCCCTCGAGCTGCCCCACCTGATGCTCTCAGCCTCCCAGTCTCCACGCCTGTCTGCTCGGTAGGGTTAAGCGCTTGGCCCTTCCCACTTTCCGGAACTGAGGTTTCCTTTCCCCTCTGCCTGGGTGCACACACTAATTTTTTTTTTTTAATTTTTTACTTTGAAATAATTTCAAGCTCTGAGAAGAATTGTAAGACCAGTACCCATAGTAAACCGCAGCCCCTTTGAAAACAGGCTTTGGCAGCTCCTTTAAAAAGTTAAGCCTCCGTATACCATCGGACCCAGCAGTTCTGTTCCTAGATATATTCCGCAAGTGAAAACAGGGACTTGAACACGTAGCAGCATTATTCACAGTAGCCAAAGGGGGAAACAATACAAGCATCCATTAATGGACAAGTGGATAAACAAAAGTTGGTCTCTATGTACAGCGGATATTAGTCAGCCAAGACAAGCACTGACGTTCTGATAAACGCTGCCGTGGGAATGAACCTCGAAGACACAATAGTAAGAAAGTAAAAAAAAAAAAAAGAAACCAGACATATAAATCCACATATTGTATGATTCCACTTGGAGGATCTCCAGAATAGGTAGATTTATAAATGTAGAAAATATATACCAGTGACGCAGGGAAGATGGGAAGGGACATGGACTGCTTCATGGGTAGCGGGGGTGTTTTGGTTGTTGTTGCTGTTGATTGGATTTTTGGCCACACAACCTGCCATGTGGGAACTTAGTTCCCTGACCAGGGGCCAAACCCAGAACCCGGCAGCGGAGTCTCAGAGTTTCGACCGCTGGATGACAGAGAAGTCCTGGAGGTTTTCTTTGGAGATGATGAAAGTGACTTGCAACTAGAGCGAGGTGGTGGGTGCACACACCTGTGACTCTAGTAAATGTCCTTGAATTGTACACTGTTACACGGGCAACTTTATGTTGTGGGAATTTCACCGTGATTTTTAAAAATTGTGCTAAAATGTATGGGATTCTATTTTTTTCTTTCTCTGAATCATTTATGCCAACTAAATAGTTCAGCATGTATCCCCTAAGAACAAAGACAGCTTACATAGCTCCAGTAAAATTATCAAGTTCAGAAAATTTAATATTATGCCATACTAATACCTAAGCTATAGTCCACAATCAAATTTTGCCAATTTCCCAATGATGTCATTTACAGCAATTTTTCTCCCAGTTCTGGATCCAGGATTACATAATGCATGAGTTGTCAAGTCTCTTTGCTCTCCTTTAATCTGGAACACTCTCTCAACCTTCAAGTCTTTTTCAAAAATTATTTCTTTTTATTAAAGTATAAATTTACTTTTCATTGAAGTATAAATTTACAATTCTGTGTTAGCTTCAGGTGTATAGCAAAAGGGTTCAGTAATAACATATATATATATATACTTTCTCAGATTCTTTTCTATAGGTTATTATCAGGTTAGTGCAAAAGTAGTTAGGGTTTTGCACTGTTAAACTTTGCTGTTTGATATTGGATTACATTCTTAAATAAATGTGGTTATGTTATACATCATTTTAATGTGCATTTCTCAATTCATTTTTTTTTTGCTAATGACTTATTACTAGCTATTTATTTTAGACTAGGGAAATGATGCTAGACAAAAAGCAAATTGAGAGATATTCTCACTTGAGTTCAAAATGGCTCGCAAAGCAGTGGAGACAACTTGCAACATCAACACACTTTGCCCAGGAGCTGCTAACAAATGTACAGTGCGGTTGTGGTTCAAGAAGTTCTGCAAAGGAGACGAGAGCCTTGAGGACTAGCAGGGCAGTGACTGCCATGGGAAGCTGACAGTGACCAACTGAAAGGACCATCGAAGCTGACATTCTTGCAGCCACACAAGGAGTCGCTGGAGGGCTCAGTGCTGGCCTTCCCACAGTCATTCAGCGTTTGAAGCAAATCGGAAAGGCGGAAAGGCTCGGGAAGTGGCTGCCTCCTCAGCTGACCACAAGTCCAAAAATCCTCCTTTTGCAGTGTCATCCTCTTATTCTACAAAACAACTACAAACCATTTTTCGATCGGATTGTGATGTGCAACGAAAAGTGTTTACACAACAGCTGGCGATGGCTGGACTGAGAAGCTGCAAAGCACTTCCAAAGCCAAACATGCACCAAAATAAGGTCCTGGTCATTGTTCGGTGGTCACCTGCCGGTCTGACCCACTACAGCTTTCTGAATCCTGGTGAAACCATTACCTCTGAGGAGTACGCTCAGCAAATTGGTGAGATGCACCAGAAACCGCAGTGCCTACAGCTGGCAATGGTCCTTGGAGAGGGCCCGATTCTCTCCATCCAGCACTCACCGCACCTGGAACAAACTGGCCCACAGTCTTGCCTCGTCCACCATATTCACCTGAACTCTCGTAGGGACTCCCACAGCGGTCCGGGGGTCAGGACCCCAGAATCGCTGCTCGGGGAACTAAGATCCCACAGGCCACACAGTGCAGGGGACAGGGCGGGGGGGACCAGAAATAATCACATAGAAATTATTGTAGGTGTGAAACTTTTAAGGCACATTGTGTTCTCTTTCTATGTGAGAGACACGTGTGTGGGCAAAACCTGTGAAAAATGAAAGCTCATCTCTCCACACTTCCATCCCCTCACCAGAACTCATACAGGTCCTCCGAGGCCCAGTCAGGGAGCAAGGGCATTTTTCCTTACCCTCGACTCCCAGTATACAAATAGGGACTGTTCCGACTGGCCTCCCCAGCTCCACCTCTGACCTAGGATGCTCTAAGCCTCTACGCTCCCAGTATGAGGGTCCCGGGTTCGACCCCTGGTCAGGGAACTGGATCCCACATGCCGCAGGTAAAGAGACCACATGCGGCAGCTAAGACCTGGCAAAGCCAAAGAAATAAACATTTGAAAATAAAAAGCAGTCACCACCTTCAAGGTTCTCCCAGCAAAGGAGACACTGCTGGTTAGCTCTGATCACACACTTGCTAGGCCACACGTGGTCCCTTTGTCTGTCAAATGAAGCTGCCTGTGCAGGCCTTTCCAACCTCGCAGTACCTGACGCCAGAAGCCAGGCAGCCAGAGGGCATGGAGTCCTGAGGTCACACCCAGGCCCGGGCTCACTGTAGCGGCAGCAGCAAGGCTGTCTCTGTTCCCAGAGAGCCTTCCGGTGGCCTTGGACTGGCAGAAGCTGGGGCTGTGCCCTCCGTACGGAAGATGGGCAGAAAGTCTGGGCAGTCTGTGGGCTTGGCACACAGCCCCAAAGGACACACAGATGTCTTTGTGGTGGATGCCAAGGCCAAACCATGCCATGGAGAGCCATGTGATGGCTTTTAGAAAAAAAAAAAACAACACAAGGCATCTTTCCTTTCAAATGAAAACCCGTGTTTCAGAACCCCTAGGGAGTAAGCAGCCAACAACACGGAATCATTATCCTCTGTCCCTCTGGGACTGGGGGTGAGCTTGCAAGGTTCCCAAGGAACGCATGTGACTTTTTTCTCTAAGGCATGATTCATTCCAGAAAAGTCCGCTTTGTTCTCCGAGTGACAGAGTTAGAGTCAGTACCTTAAACATATACCGGAGCAGTGTCCCCTCTCATCACAAAACAGAAGGCACCCAACTGTGCAAGACTCTCTGAAGGAGGAAGGGATACGGGGTTCCGGGTTTTTGGAATGTTATTACTATCTCAGCTTGTGGGAAGATCCATTTTAGGTACACATCTCTATTTTATATTAAAATCTGCTTTCGCACGGGGCATGCCTTGAAGTCTGTTGTGGCAACCCTGACGGCAGCACCTGGGGGTTCTGGATTTGCAGGAAGGACCCAGGTCCGCGTTGAGCAGTAGGCAGCCCTCCACAAAGAACCCGCCTGCCAGTGAAGGAGACACAAGAGACTCGTATTCGATCCCTGGGCCGGGAAGATCCCCTGAAGTGGGAAACAGCAACCCACTCCAGTTTTCTTGCCCCGAGAATCCCACAGATGGAGGAGCCTGGCAGGCTACATTACAGTCCGTGGGGTCTCAGAGAGTCAGACAAGACTGAGCACACACGCACGAAATCCCCAGGTGGGCAGGAGGCAGCCCTCCTCTCAGAGACCAGCAGGTGCCACCGGCCACTGGGCACCTGCACCGACCCCTTCAGGCTGACTTCGGCAGCAGGCGCCCAGGCCTTGCTCCCAGCACAGACCACGCAGTGGACGGTCCGGCAGGCAGGCCCCTTCCCGGCCCCGCCAGCGCACGTGTGCTCTCCCACTCTCGGAAGCAGCTCCCTCTCTCCAGCCTAACGCTGTCCTCCCAGCCGCTGTCTGCTTGTGGCCCTTTAGAAAAGCCCACGGGCCGTTTGCACGGCGAGCTCACATCACAGATTGCAGGCAGGTACACGAGGAGGAAGAAGACCCACAGACACGGGAAAGAAGATTTTTTTTTTTAACCGTCATCAAATTACAGAATGGCTCTTGTGAGGATTCAGTGAAGTTTATAGAGGAAAAGTATCCAATCCAAGGAGATAAGAGAAACGGTAGGTAGAATTGCAAGGTTGTGATACAGGCTGACCAAGCTGTAATGTCTTCAGTTCAGTTCAGTTCAGTCGCTCAGTCGTGTCCGACTCTTTGCGACCCTATGAATCACAGCAGGCCAGGCCTCCCTGTCCATCACCAACTCCCGGAGTTCACTCAAACCCATGTCCATCTAGTCAGTGATGCCATCCAGCCATCTCATCCTCTGTCGTCCCCTTCTCCTCCCACCCCCAATCCCTCCCAGCATCAGAGTCTTTTCCAGGGCCATCCCTTAATGGTCCGACATGAGGGGGTTATCTCAGAGGCATCTACAGGAAACATAATGCAAATCTTGTCTATGGTAAATTGTCTAGCAGCCACATTTTAAAAAGTAAAAGGAACAGGTAAAATCCACCTTAATAGCATATTTTTAGCCCAATATTATCACTTCAACTTGGAATCAATATAAAAATTATTGAGACCATGCACCATCTCTTTTCACTAAGTTGTGTGGTCATTTTTATGCTGTCACACACAAGGAGACCAGATATACTCAGGTTCCATGGGCTTAACGGTCACGGTCACCTTTTTTTCATGGAGACTCTGAAACCTGGTATGGATTTTACACTGAGAGCATGTCCCGGTTCAGACCCGCTGCGTGTGGACGGTGGCTGTCATACAGACAGCTTTGGTCTGATGAGTCTTATTTCTCTTCTCCGTGGGACGAGAAACAGCACCACCCCCATTGTGCAAGGAGGGGCCTGAGGCTTGGAGCTGAGAGTGACCCGTCACGGGATCAGCAGGAACAGTGGTTTGGTCACTGAACAGGGTCCTGTTTGAGCCTTGATTTTGCCACTTCGGATTTCCATGACCTCTGGCAGGCTGTTTCAAGTCTCCTAGGCTCAGTTTCCCTACAACCAAAGTAAAAGAGAGAAAAGAACTCCTACTCTTAGAGTGCAGGGATTAGAGAGCATGTTTGCAAAGGACTCTCTAGTGGCTGGCACGTAGAAAAGGGTCAATAAATGTTGGCGGTTCTGACAGCAGTGGACCAGGCAGAACCTCTCCACTGGGGTAAGTGATTCGTGGCTTCCCCGGCTCTGTGAGCCTGAATGGGCCCCTCTCCCTTTGTCGGCCTGCCCTCGGCAGCTCGTGTACCTGTTTGCCCGCCGCAGACCCAGGCTGCCCTGCCCGCTGGTGCCTGTGTCCCTGGCAGCTCCCCGTCCCTGGCAGCTCCCCGTCCCTCCCATGGGCCCAGGAATCCCTCCCCACTGCCCCATTTTTTCCCCTGTGAGAACTGTTTTCTCCCGAGTGACTGTGAGGCCCATGGAGCCTCAATATATCTGGTCTCGTTGTGTAAGACTGCATAAAACGACCATAAAACAGTGGCTTAGAATAACTTTTATTGTGCTCACAAATCTGCAAACGTGGGCATAAATCCGGCTGCCAAATTTGAGAGGTGTTTGTGTTGCGTGTTCGGTGCCAGGCACTCTGCAGATACTGTGGACCTAGAAACACGAGACCTCCCTGGGACATGCCTGCCTCCTCCGCTCCTGAAAGCCATTCTATAAAACTCCTCAGGGCAGTCAGGCCTCAGAAATTCTGGGTTTGTTTGCAGGGTGGGGTCTTTAATCCAGGTAGCCCCGTCAGCACTTCCCGGGCTCCGGAATCCCAGGGTGAGGCTGAGAGGACCACTATGTAGGGAGGCTTTGGGTAGGACCTCTGTGTCAGAAATGGGCCACCAGGAATTCCCACTAAGTATTTTCATTTGACTTCACATTCCAAGATGTCTGGCTCTAGGTCAGTGATCACGTTATCGTGACTATCTTGGTCGTGAAGATCTTTTTTGTACAGTTCTTCTGTGTATTCCTGCCACCTCTTCTTAATATCTTCTGCTTCTGTTAGGTCCATACCATTTCTGTCCTTTATCGAGCCCATCTTTGCATGAAATGTTCCCTTGGAATCTCTAATTTTCTTGAAGAGCTCTCTTGTTTTTCCTATTCTGTTGTTTTCCTCTATTTCTTTGCATTGATCACTGAGGAAGGCTTTCTTATCTCTCCTTGCTATTCTTTGGAACTCTGCATTCAGATGCTTATATCTTTCCTTTTCTCCTTTGCTTTTCGCCTCTCTTCTTTTCACAGCTATTTGTAAGGCCTCCTCAGACAGCCATTTTGCTTTTTTGCATTTCTTTTCCATGGGGATGGTCTTGGTCCCTGTCTCCTTTACAATGTCACGAACCTCCGTCCAGAGTTCATCAGGCACTCTATCAATCAGATCTAGTCCCTTAAATCTATTTCTCACTTCCACTGTATAATCATAAGGGATTTGATTGAGGTCATATCTGAATGGTCTAGTGGTTTTCCCTACTTTCTTCAATTTAAGTCTGAACTTCGCAATAAGGAGTTCATGATCTGAGCCACAGTCAGCTCCTGGTCTTGTTTTCGCTAACTGTATACAGCTTCTCCATCTTTGGTTGCAAAGAATATAATCAATCTGATTTCGGTGTTGACCATCTGGTGATGTCCATGTGTAGAGTCTTCTCTTGTGCTGTTGGAAGAGGGTGTTTGCTATGACCAGTGCATTCTCTTGACAAAACTCTATTAGCCTTTGCCCTGCTTCATTCCGTGCTCCAAGGCCAAATTTGCCAGTTACTCCAGGTGTTTCTTGACTTCCTACTTTTGCATTCCAGTCCCCTATAATGAAAAGGACATCTTTTTTGGGTGTTAGTTCTAAAAGGTCTTGTAGGTCTTCATAGAACCGATTAACTTCGGCTTCTTCAGCATTACTCGTTGGGGCATAGGCCTGGATTACTGTAATATTGAATGGTTTGCCTTGGAAACGAACAGAAATCATCCTGTCATTTTTAAGATTGCATCCAAGTACTGCATTTCGGACTCTTTTGTTGACCATGATGGCTACTCCATTTCTTCTAAGGGATTCCTGCCCACAGTAGTAGATATAATGGTCATCTGAGTTAAATTCACCCATTCCAGTCCATTTTAATTCACTGATTCCTAGAATGTCAACGTTCACTCTTGCCATCTCCTGTTTGACCACTTCCAATTTGCCTTGATTCATGGACCTAACATTCCAGGTTCCTATGCAATATTGCTCTTTACAGCACCGGACCTTGCTTCTATCACCGGTCACATCCACAACTGGGTATTGGTTTTGCTTTTGCTCCATCCCTTTATTCCTTCTATAGTTATTTCTCCACTGATCTCCAGTAGCATACTGGGCACCTCCCGACCTGGGGAATTCCTCATTCAGTATCCTATCATTCTGCCCTTTGATACTGTTCATGGGCTAGAGCCAGACATCTTGGAATGTGAAGTCAAGTGGGCCTTAGAAAGCATCACTACGAACAAAGCTAGTGGAGGTGATGGAATTCCAGTTGAGCTATTTCAAGTCTTGAAAGATGATGCTGTGAAAGTGTTACACTCAATATGCCAGCAGATTTGGAAAACTCAGCAGTGGCCACAGGACTGGAAGAGGTCAGTCTTCATTCCAATCCCAAAGAAAGGCAATGCCAAAGAATGCTCAAACTACCGCACAATTGCACTCATCTCACACGCTAGTAAAGTCATGCTCAAAATTCTCCAAGCCAGGCTTTAGCAATATGTGAACCGTGAACTTCCAGATGTTCAAGCAGGTTTTAGAAAAGGCAGAGGCACCAGAGATCAAATTGCCAACATCCGCTGGATCATGGAGAAAGCAAGAGAGTTTCAGAAAAACATCTATTTCTGCTTTATTGACTATGCCAAAGCCTTTGACTGTGTCGATCACAATAAACTGTGGAACATTCTGAAAGAGATGGGAATCCCAGACCACCTGACCTGCCTCTTGAGAAACCTGTATGCAGGTCAGGAAGCAACTGTTAGAACTGGACATGGAACAACAGACTGGTTCCAAATAGGAAAAGGTGTACGTCAAGGTTGTATATTGTCACCTTGCTTATTTAACTTATATGCAGAGTACATCATGAGGAACGCTGGGCTGGAAGAAGCACAAGCTGGAATCAAGATTGCTGGGAGAAATATCAATAACCTCAGATATGCAGATGACACTACCCTTATGGCAGAAAGTGAAGAGGAACTCAAAAGCCTCTTGATGAAAGTGAAAGAGGAGAGTGAAAAGGTTGGCTTGAAGCTCAACATTCAGAAAACAAAGATCATGGCATCTGGTCCCATCACTTCATGGGAAATAGATGGAAAAACAGTGGAAACAGTGTCAGACTTTGTTTTTTTGGGCTCCAAAATCACTGCAGATGCTGATTGCAGCCATGAAATTAAAAGACGCTTGCTCCTTGGAAGGAAAGTTATGACCAACCTTGATGGTATATTAAAAAGCAGAGACATTACTTTGCCAACCAAGGTCCGTCTAGTCAAGGCAATGGTTTTTCCTGTGGTCATGTATGGATGTGAGAGTTGGACTGTGAAGAAGGCTGACCGCCGAAGAATCGATGCTTTGAACTGTGGTGTTGGAGAAGACTCTTGAGAGTCCCTTATACTGCAAGGAGATCCAACAAGTCCATTCTAGAGGAGATCAATCCTGGATGTTCATTGGAGGGACTAGTGCTAAAGTTGAAAGTCCAATACTTTGGCCACCTCATGCGACGAGTTGACTCACTGGAAAAGACTCTGATGCTGGGAAAGGTTGGGAGCGGGAGGAGAAGGGGACGACGGAGAATGAGATGGCTGGATGGCATCACCGACTCTGTGGACATGAGTTTGAGTGAACTCCGGGAGTTGGTGATGGACAGGGAGGCCTGGCGTGCTGTGATTCATGGGGTCGCGGAGAGTCGGACGCGACTGAGCGACTGAACTGAACTGAACTGATTTTTATTTGAGTCCTGAAGCTGAAATTTTTTTTTCTCAGTGGTTTTAAAAAATTTTTTTATTGAAATACAGCTGATTTACAATGTTGTGCTGGCTTCAGATGTATAGCAAAATGATTCATTTATACATAAATGAAAAAGTGAAGCTGTTAGTCACTCAGTCGTGTCCAACTCTTTGCAATCCCATGGACTGTAGCCCGCAGGCTCTTGAGTTCCTGGAATTCTCTAGGCAAGAATCCTGGAGTGGGTAAAGTGAAGTGAAGTGAAAGTCGCCCAGTCATGTCTGGCTCTTTGCGACCCCATGGACTATACAGTCCATGGAATTCTCTAGGCAAGAACACCGGAGTAGGTAGCCTTTTCCTTCTCCAGGGGATCTTCCCAAACCAGGGATCAAACCTGGGACTCCTGCATGGCAGGCAGATTCTTTACCGTCTGAGCCACCAGGGAAGCCCTTATATAAATATACATAGCCACACGTATTCATTTTTACATTATCTTCCATTATAGTTTATGATAAGACATTGAGTTGAGTTCCCTGTGCTATACAGGAGGTCCTTGTTGCTTACCTATTTTACATATAGCAGTGTGTGTATGTTAATCCCAAACTCCTAACTTATCCTCCCCCTCTCCCCTTTGATAACCATAAGCTGGTTTTTTTATGTCTGTGAGTCTATTTCTGTTTCATAAAGAAGTTCATTTGCATTGTTGGGATTTTTTTAGCTTAAGAAAACTTCACTGTGTTGTTGAGAGAGAAAACCCTAAGAGTTCTCATCCTACATAAAACAATACACAGCAAGACGACTGCAGACTGTGATGAGCTCTGTGAAAGAGACAAGAGGGTGTTAAACAGAGAGTGAGGAAGGGAAGGGGACAGCTTTAGGAGACACTGAACCAGAGAATCATCCAGCAAAGTGAGGAGCTGTCAGAAGACCCACTTAGATTGAAGAAAAGTCAGAGCAAACGCCTGGAAAAGGAAAAGGGCTTGTATGTCCAAGCAAGAGAAAGAAGCAAGCAAGCAAAAGGCAGCTGGGGAGAGCGGGAGGGAGGTGTTGGTCTGAGAGCAGAGTGTCTGTGGTTGGGTTGGGTACCGTGAGTGGTGCTGCCAAGACAAAACTGTGATGGGAGATGGATGCTGGGGACGGGGAACAAGTTACTGACAGGTTAGGGAACTGAGAGACCCTGGTGTGTGTTGCAGTAACCCAGAATGGGGACGGGAGTCAGATGGAGAGGAAGACAGTAAGCTGAGAGGGTAGATCCTCAGTGAATCAAGTGCAGCAGGAAGGCAGCAGGTTGACGGCTGTGTGGAGAGATGCCATGGAGCAGAGTGACGCTGTCCCGACCTTCCAAAGCCATTCAGGTCTTAGAGGGAGAAAGGAGGCAGGCTGGTTCGGCCAAAGCCCTGGGGAGCAAAGTAAAAGTGAAAGTCGCTCAGTCATGTCTGACTCTGCAATCTCATGGACTATACAGTCCATGGCATTCTCCAGGCCAGAATACTGGAGTGGGTAGCCTTTCCCTTCTCCTGGGGATCTTCCCAACCCAGGGATCCAACCCAGGTCTCCCACATTGCAGGCGGATTCTTTACCAGCTGAGCCACAAGGGAAGCCCTCTGGAGAGCCAAGTGATCTATTCCTTTCCCTGGCCTAAAGGACATTTTTTTTTTAACTCTTCAAAAACAGTCTGGAATGACATGACCCAACCTAGAAGCATGGGGCTCTGTGTGTGGATCTAGACCAAGGAAGGATTTGTGGGGATTTTCTGTTTTGACTTATATGCTTGTGTTTTGTTTGTTTGAACAAGGAATGTCTGTGCATGATATTGCATTTTTAAAACAATGAAAACAGAAGACAAGATTCATGGGGAGAAAGCCAACATAAAGTCTATACCATCCCCATCCAGTAAAGAATCTGCCTGCAATGCAGGAGACCCAGGTTCGATTCCTGGGTCAGGAAGATCCCCTGGAGGAGGGCATGGCAACCCGCTCCAGTATTCTTGCCTGGAGAATCCCGTGGACCGAGGAGCCTGGTGGGCTACAGTCTATAGGGAAGCAAAGAGTTGGACACGACTGAGGGACTAACACTTTCCCTTCCTTTCACTCCCATCACAACTATTAACGGAAGAATTTTCACAGGCTATAGTTGCTCTAAGGGTGTACGGTTTGCAGACGGTTTCCCCAGACCCCTGAAATCAGCCACTGGACGTCTCCGATGGAGGAGCTGGGCCCAGCTCCAGGTCACTCTTCTAGCATCAGAAACGATCAGTAACAAACCGGAACGGGTCTAGAGGGGCCTCTCTAACTGATGCGGTAAGTCCAAGACAGTCTCAAATGTTCAAAGGAGGTGTCCTTGTCGATCTGTCTTCTGAAACTTGTCTTGACAGGATTAACGAGAATTCTCTTTTGATAATTGCCAAAGAGAGTTCGCAAAATGCTGGAGGCTTCCGAGTCAGTCTCTAATAAAGCGCTGTATCTTGGGATGTTTGTTTCCCCTCAGCCCCTGGTCTGCCCTCCTTTTGGGGGCAATCCCTAAGTTGGTTCCTGGAGAACATTCCAGAAGAGCTGTCTCAGCCTCAGAACCTCTAAGGAGCCCTGGGTGGAGTCTGAGGCATCAGGTGGAGCGGTCCTCGCCTCGAGGGGGTCCAGACTCTCTGGGAGCTCCGTTGCACCCCATTCCAGGGCACCGGCTTTACCAGCCCCCTCAGCCTCCCCCCACCATAAGGGATCTAGATCTTGCTGCATGGCGCCCAGGAATCCACATACATTGAACAGGACTCCCTAGGGGACTTTTTCCACCTCATAAAGTTTGAGCAGTATTGACCTAGGGGCTTGACTGAGGTTGTGAAGGGTCATTTGACAACTTGGTAAAGAACCCGCCTGCCAATGCAGGAGAGACATAGTCAGGGGTTTAATCCCTGGGGCGGGAAGACCCTCTGGGGAAGGGCCTGGCAACCCACTCTAGTATCCATGCCTGGAGAATCTCAGGGACAGAGGACTTGGGTGGGCTACGGTCCATAGGGTCTCAAAGAGTTGGACATGACTCCACTAGACCATTCAGATATGACCTAAATCAAATCCCTTATGATTATACAGTGGAAGTAAGAAATAGATTTAAGGGACTAGATCTGATAGATAGAATGCCTGATGAACTCTGGATGGAGGTTCGTGACATTGTACAGGATACAGGGACCAAGACCATCCCCATGGAAAAGAAATGCAAAAAAGCAAAATGGCTGTCTGAGGAGGCCTTACAAATAGCTGTGAAAAGAAGAGAAGCAAAAAGCAAAGGAGAAAAGGAAAGATATAAGCATCTGAATGCAGAGTTCCAAAGAATAGCAAAGAGAGATAAGAAAGCCTACCTCAGCGATCAATGCAAAGAAATAGAGGAAAACAATGGAATAGGAAAAACGAGATCTTTTCAAGAAAATTAAAGATATCAAGGGAACATTTCATGCAAAGATGGGCTCGATAAAGGACAGAAATGGTATGGACCTAACAGAAGCAGAAGATACTAAAAAGAGGTGGCAAGAATACACAGAAAAACTGTACAAAAAAGATCTTCACGACCAAGATAGTCACGATGGCGTGATCACTCACCTGGAGCCAGACATCTTGGAATGTGAAGTCAAGTGGGCCTTAGAAAGCATCACTACGAACAAAGCTAGTGGAGGTGATGGAATTCCAGTTGAGCTACTTCAAATCCTGAAAGATGATGCTGTGAAAGTGCTGCACTCAATATGCCAGCAAATTTGGAAAACTCAGCAGTGGCCACAGGACTGGAAAAGGTCAGTTTTCATTCCAATCCCAAAGAAAGGCAATGCCAAAGAATGCTCAAACTACCGCACAATTGCACTCATCTCACACGCTAGTAAAGTCATGCTCAAAATTCTCCAAGCCAGGCTTCAGCAATATGTGAACCGTGAACTTCCAGATGTTCAAGCAGGTTTTAGAAAAGGCAGAGGAACCAGAGATCAAATTGCCAACATCCGCTGGATCATAGAGAAAGCAAGAGAGTTCCAGAAAAACATCTATTTCTGCTTCATTGACTATGCCAAAGCCTTTGACTGTGTGGATCACAATAAACTGTGGAACATTCTGAAAGAGATGGGAATCCCAGACCACCTGACCTGCCTCTTGAGAAACCTGTATGCAGGTCAGGAAGCAACAGTTAGAACTGGTCATGGAACAACAGGCTGGTTCCAAATAGGGAAAGGAGTACGTCAAGGTTGTATATTGTCACCCTGCTTATTTAACTTATATGCAGAGTACATCATGAGGAACGCTGGGTTGGAAGAAGCACAAGCTGGAATCAAGATTGCCGGGAGAAATATCAGTAACCTCAGATATGCAGATGACACCACCTTTATGGCAGAAAGTGAAGAGGAACTAAAAAGCCTCTTGATGAAAGTGAAAGAGGAAAGTGAAAGGTTGGCTTGAAGCTCAACATTCAGAAAACGAAGATCATGGCATCTGGTCCCATCACTTCATGGGAAATAGATGAGGAAACAGTGTCAGACTTTATTTTTTGGGGCTCCAAAATCACTGCAGATGCTGATTGCAGCCAGGAAATTAAGACGCTTACTCCTTGGTAGGAAAGTTATGACCAACCTAGATAGCATATTGAAAAGCAGAGACATTACTTTGCCAACCAAGGTCCGTCTAGTCAAGGCTATGGTTTTTCCCGTGGTCATGTATGGATGTGAGAGTTGGACTGTGAAGAAAGCTGATCGCTGAAGAATTGATGCTTTTGAACTGTGGTGCTGGAGAAGACTCTTGAGGGTCCCTAGGACTGCAAGGAGATCCAACCAGTCCATTCTAAAGGAGATCAATCCTGGGTGTTCATTGGAAGGATTGATGCTAAAGTTGAAACTCTAATACCTGGCCACCTCATGCGACGAGTTGACTCACTGGAAAAGAGTCTGATGCTAGGAGGGATTGGGGGTGGGAAGAGACGGGGTCGACAGAATGAGATGGCTGGATGGCATCACCGACTCGATGGACATGAGTTTGAGTGAACTCCGGGAGTTGATGATGGACAGGAAGGCCTGGCGTGCTGTGATTCATGGGGTCGCAAAGAGTCGGACACGACTGAGCGACTGAACTGAACTGAACTGAACTGAAAGCGACTTAGCATGCACGAAAACCAAACACAACCTGTTATACTGAGTTTTGCATGAATTTGTGAATTTTCAAAAGGTTTTTTTCTTTAAATCAAGTTGAGAAAAGTCATTTCTCAAACCCCTGAATGTTTTGAACCATTGCATTTAAACTTTAGGCCCCATACCCCGTCCTACAGTCCCACGGCTAAACGTGGAAAACAATGCCAGATGCCCTCCTGTACCCAAACTCGGGCTCTCTGGCCTTCCTTAAATAACCCAGGAAACCCAGGCGCATGGGGCAGAGTCAGATGGCCACTGTTCCTGAGCATTGTTTGTGGAGCAAATGGAAAGACTCATTTCATGTTTTATGACATTTCAGAATCGATTTACAACTGCCTACTCCCTCTGAGTCTGGATTTTCCTTTGAAATAAAAAACACTGTAATAAAAAATAATAGAGAGGAACATTGAATTGGAAAAATGGTAATGGTACAAAAATGATATAAAAATAAAATCATACCATTGTTGTTCTTTAAGATTCATTCAATATTCACTTAAAAAAAATAGAATCCAGGCAAGGTTCTAGGCACTGGACCACAGCAGTAAACTGAGCAAGCATCCTTGTTCTCAGGGAGCTTCTATTCTAGTTGGGAAGAAGATAAAGAAACAAATATATCAAGTGTCGTGTGGTGAGAGATGCAATGAAGAATAGAGCAGGTCTGGGGGTAGAGAGGGCTTCCCAGGTGGCGCTCGTGGTAAAGACCCGCCTGCCCGTGCAGGAGACTAAGAGAGCAGGTTCGATCTCTGGGTCGGCAAGATCCCCTGGAGGAGGGACGGCAACCCACCCCAGTATTCACGCCTGGAGAATCCCATGGACAGGAGAGCCTGGTGGGCTACAGTCCATGGGGTTGCGACTTAGCACGCATGCACGTGTGGGGGTAGAAAGTGGGTAAGGGTGTGGGGCAAGGTTCCTGCTTTTGGGTGGACCAGGTAAGACATCTGAGCAGAGACCAGAGAGGGGTGAGGGAGTGAGGTGGGCGGAGCCTGGGGTGGGGACAGGGCAGCAGGAGCCGAGAGAGCAGGGGGCAAAGAAGCAGGAGATGGGTCAGGAGGCTGGCAGAGAACGCCACGTCACATGGGACAGTGTCGCCGTCGGCTCAGATTCTGCTCAGAGCCGGGAGGCCACTGCAGGGCTTGGGGCAGAGCCGCCACCTGATCTGACTTGGAATTTGTAGGTGCAAACGATCGGAGGCTGCAGGTGGAAGCAGAGGGGTTCAGGACGGGGGTGCGCCAGGGATCGCTGGCTGCAGGGGTGGTGGGGAAGCGGCGTGGGCTGCACCCCTGTCTTGCTTCCTCTTGGTTGTCAACTGAAGAGCCAGCTGAGAGCTTTAAGATTCTCCCACAAAGACACGATGAGCGGCAAGTCCAAGTTCACGAGCCAGGTCTCATTTCAGGTGGGTCTTCGCTCCGCTCTGCCGCCACTAAGTCTCCAGGTTAGCTACATGCCAACAAAAATTCATTTAAAATTTTTTAAATAAATAAATACCATTTCTAGGCACACACACGCACGCACACACAGCCACACACACACACAGTTTCCAGGCTGTAGGGGCCACACGGCCCTAACCAGATGATTCCATCCTTGCTAGGGAACAAAATGTCACACCCTAAGACCTTTCAGTGCAAAGATTCTATGATCTCTCTGCTTCAGACATTCCTTGAGCTTTCTAAGGCAAAGTCTCCTTGCTCCTGGAGACAATATCCTTAAAGGGCAGACAATTTATGAATATTCAAAAGAACAGAGAACTCAGCTTAGGAAGCTGGTTTACCTACAGTGTTATTGACTATGGCAAATGGGAGGAAAGCTTTTTCCTAAAATCCCACATCAACATATTTGCAAAGGCTGATAAATGTAACGGGAGCCCTCCCAGGGATGCCCAGCTGTGAAAGCAGGCCTTGAAGACTGCTGCAGGGAAGTAATCTCGTGGTGGAGCTTGGGGCATAGACAGGTCACACTGGTGTGCGCGCTCAGTCATGTCTGACTCTTTAGTGACCACATGGATGGAGGCCCACCAGGCTCCTCTGTCCATGGGATTCTCCAGGCGAGAATACTGGAGTGGGTTGACATCTCCTCCTCCAGGGGATCTGCCCTATCTGGGGATGGAACTTGGGTCTCCTGCATTGCAGGCAGATTCCCTACCACTGAACCATCTGGAAAGTCCCAAGACAGGGCCGAGGGATAGCAGAGATGCCTCGTGTACACCCTTAGGCAGCTGCCCAGCTTCTCCACTTCCTTCCTTCATTTCCTCGCCGGCTCATGTACTGACCCATCCATTCATCCATCAGATTGATTGCATCCCTACCATGTGCCAGGCACGTGCTGAGAGCACTGGGGCGCAGAGACGTAAAAGCAAAGACCAGACGATTCCTACTTGGAAGGAATTCATGCAGTCGGAACCCCAGATTTCATTGCTCACCCCACAGGTGGAGGGGCTGCTATGCCCAGAAAAAGGGTGGGCTCCCACAGGGTCCTACAGTCTCCTGACCTGTCTCCAGCCCCTCATCCCCTCTTCATGAGCTTCTCGCTCCAAACCCTTGGGTTTATCTCTGAAATACTCAAGCACAGGGCAGTCTGCATTTTAATTAAGTTGATGGATTTAATTCTTTTTTTTTTTTTAGTACTCAGAATTTTATTAAAAATATTTTTTTTCAGGTGCTGATGGTTCAGCCCATCTGACTTGTGAAAGCACTGGAATAAATCATTTGATTTTGTTTTCCCTTGACATTTTCTTACAAAAGTTTTCAGGCATCCAAGAATGTTAAAAGCCTAGAATATGCCATCTTGATTTACCAGTTGTTAGTATTTTGCCATACTTTGTATATACTTAACACAAATTAAGAGTAATCCATAATATGACACAATATCCTGTGCATATGAAAAAGCATATATATTTCTGTACAGTGAAAATTAACACAACATTGTAAATCAACTACACTTCAATAAATTTTACAAAAACAAACAAAACTAGGTGGAAAGAATTTTCTGACCCAGTGTCTGGGCCCTGGAAGGCAGCTTTTGTATTCATGAGCTTAAAGTAATTTTTAAGTGCTCATCATGTAAATGTGAAGAGAAAGAAATTCAGGATATTAATGTATACATATAGAATGATCCCTATTTGGGAAAATAATATATTTAATCACAAACATATACATGGAGAGAAAATATTGGGAAGATAGTCAACTAAATGTTTCCTTGGTTATCTCAGGATTGTGGATTTATGGGAGAATTTTATGTTTTCTCCATCTTTATTTTTCAAATCGCCTATACTGAGTGTGTATTACTTCTATTGTCATTCAAATGTAGCTTTTTGAGAATCAGGTTTTAATTATTTGCCATTAAATCATGGCATTTACTACTGCCATTTGCACAGTGCCGTTTACTCAAACTTCAAAAATGCTGCACAGAAACCTTTAGAAAGCGGCTGCTAAGTCCCACTGAACTCTCCACGACAATCGTGAGCCCATCTTCATGTTAGGGATAAGCAACTGAGCTTTCTGAGGACCGAAGAGGGTCAGAGAGGGGAAGGTGTAGACGGATCCCCCTGGGGGAGCTTGTGAAAACACAGATTGCAAATACTGCTAAGGCAGGGCCACAGAGGAGAAGCAGGGCCTGGGGCAGAGGCCCATGGCGGACCCCTGCTCTAAGACTGTGTCTCGGCTTCCTCACCTGTCGATCAGGAAGATTCGTTTCTGCCTCGGGGTGGTTACGAAGGTAAAACAGGAAGCTCATGTCTATGGGTTCCCAGACTGCAGCGGTGAAGAACCCGCCTGCCAATCCGGGAAACGCGAGAGACGCAGAATCGATCCCGGCATCGAGAAGATCCCCTGGAGCAGGAAATGGCAGCCCACTCTGGTCTTCTTGCCTGGAGAATCCCGAGGACACAGGAGCCTGGCGGGCTGCAGTCCACGGGGTCGCAAAGAGTCGGACACGACCGAAGGACCGAGCACACGCACGCATGCAGGGCGCTTGGCGCAGGGCGTGGTCGTCGCGCCCACTCCACCGTTGTGAGATCTTTCTCACGACTCGGGTCTTGCTCCCCGGGTTACAGCATCCTCACGCCTCAATGCCCGCCAGCCTTACTGGAAGCTCTCAAAGCCTCTCTTATTCAAAGTGCCCGGAGTACAGTCTCCACTCACCCACACGTAGATGTAAATATTGTCTAAGGGGCCTCTGTTTGCAAGAAAGCTTGGGAAAATACTAGGTCTTTCTTTGCTGCAGAAATTTACTTTGCACTTAAAAAAGAGGTGGGGGGATCTTTGGTTGAAATGTTTGCTTGGGGGCTGAGAATGAAAACTTATGTTCCTGAACCCACCAAAATCATTTTCTGTGACACTTTAAGTCTTGAAAAGGAGTGCCAGGAACCCTGGAGGGAGAAGACAGCCTTGTGGGTTTTTGTTTGTTTCGCAGATGCTTCAAGGGGTTTCCTCCGACACAGATGGAAGCAGAGGGTGGGGACAGGGTGCAGGGAGGGGTGAAGAAGACCCAAGGGAGTGGCACCGTTTATGCTCAAACTCCCTGCTCCCTGGGCTGTCCTTTCTCTAAGGTCTGCTGGTCAGAGCCGAGGCTGGGGTCACAGGTGCTCAGGTAAACCCAGCAAGGAGGAAAGCATCTTAGGATGGGAGCCATCTTGAGTCTTGTTTTCCCCTTTTTGCTCTATTGGGATGGAATTACCCTAGGTGAAATAGATGACCAGTGCAGGTTCGATGCGTGAAGCAGGGCCCCCAAAGCCAGTGCTCTGGGTCAACCTAGAGGGATGGGGTGGGGAGGGAGGTGGGAGGGGGTTCAGGGCGGGGCGGGGCAGGGGGAGGGGAGGCGGAACACATGTATACCCATGGCTGATTCGTGTCGATGTATGGCAGAAACCATCACAATATTGTAATTATCCTCCAATTAAACTACGTTAATTAAATACATTTTTTTTTAAAAAAAAAAAGGATGGATGGGGAGGGGAAGGTGGGGCACTGCCTCCCAGTGGCTCCTGGACCGCCCACCTGGGCAGGTGCTGGGCTGGAGCCCAGCGTTTCTCTCAGCCCTCGCTGTCTCCAGGGTGACTGCACGGCTTAATTACACAGTCAGGTTGTTGGCTCCGTCTAGACAGCGAGGGTGGCGAAGGCTGAGACGGAGACGAGGAAGAACAAGGGGACTCCGGAGGTCTCTGAGCCTTCCAGTCGCCGTTTTCCGGGCCCCCTCCAGGTGGGAGAGGGCTGCTGGCCTCCTCTGCTCCTACACGCACACGCAGGGCCTGGCTTCAGGGATGTCCTTGTCTGGCCCCGGTTAGTTTTACTCCGGTGAGTGGCATCAGGGAGCCCTGAATTCTCTCTGAGGCACCGCCTCCCGGGCAGACAGGTCGCCCACCCCCACTGAAAGCATGGAGGCCGCAGAGAACGGGGACCAGGGACACAGGACAGATGGCGCCAGCACACCAGCCCACGCACCCTTACGGGGCTGCCGGGGCAGTCTGGGGAGGATAACTTTTTCTATCATACATGGTGTATTTGCTTTTGTTATATTATTATGGAAATATTGGAGATACAGATAAAAAGTAAATAAGTCACAGTTATCAAATAATAGCATCATTATCTTGGTATTTATGATTCCAGATATTTAAAAAATGACAATGTACATTTTTTTAAAGCAGGTGTTTTTTTTGGGGGGAAGGATAACTGAATAGCATCATTTTAGGGGATCTCCCTGGCAGTCCAATGGTTAAGACTCAGCTTCGAATGCAAGGAGTTTGATCCCTGGTCAGGGGACTAAGATCCCACAAGTCTTGTGTCACAGCCAATAAAATATTTTAAAAAACAGTAATCATAACATCATTTTATAACTGAGAAAACAAGGAGGAGAGATTAAGTGTCTGGACCCAATCACACAGAAAGTAAAGTACGGAATAACACTGAGGGCTTCCCTCATGGTCCAGTGGTTAAGAATCCACCTTGCAATGCAAGGGACACCGGTTCAATCCCTGGTCAGGGAAGGTCCCCATGCCGTGGAGCTACTAAACTTGTGTATCACAACTACTGAGCCAGTGTCCAGAGGCTGGGAGAAACACCAAGCCCGCTGGCCACAGCGACTGAAACCTGAGCGCCCTCGAGCTTGAGCTCCAGCGAGAGGAGCCACCGCCGTGAGAAGCCCGCACGCTGCAGCTGGAGAGTAGTCCTCACTCACCGACTAGAGAAAGCCCTCTACAGCAACGAAGACCCAGCACAGCCAATAAATAAATAGATGAAATTTTAAAAGAGTAACATTGAGGCAGCCAAGTATGCAATGTGAGTAAATAATACAGCATCTAATAAAGAATAAATTAATGTTGCTCAACTTCATATGAAGTTTAGTTAAATCTATAACTTATATGCAGAGTACATCATGAGGAACGCTGGGCTGGAAGAAGCACAAGCTGGAATCAAGATTGCCGGGAGAAATATCAATAACCTCAGATATGCAGATGACACCACCCTTATGGCAGAAAGTGAAGAGGAACTCAAAGGCCTCTTGATGAAAGTGAAAGAGGAGAGTGAAAAGGTTGGCTTGAAGCTCAACATTCAGAAAACGAAGATCTTGGCATCTGGTCCCATCACTTCATGGGAAATAGATGGGGAAACAGTGGAAACAGTGTCAGACTTTATTTTTTGGGGCTCCAAAATCACTGCAGATGCTGATTGCAGCCAGGAAATTAAAAGACGCTTACTCCTTGGAAGGAAAGTTATGACCAACCTAGATAGCATATTAAAAAGCAGAGACATTACTTTGCCAACCAAGGTCCGTCTAGTCAAGGCTATGGTTTTTCCCGTGGTCATGTATGGATGTGAGAGTTGAACTGTGAAGAAAGCTGATCGCCGAAGAATTGATGCTTTTGAACTGTGGTGCTGGAGAAGACTCTTGAGAGTCCCTTGGACTGCAAGGAGATCCAACCAGTCCATTCTAAAGGAGATCAATCCTGGGTGTTCATTGGAAGGACTGATGCTAAAGTTGAAAGTCCAATACTTTGGCCACCTCATGCGACGAGTTGACTCACTGGAAAAGAGTCTGATGCTGGGAGGGATTGGGGGTGGGAGGCAACAGGGACGACGGAGAATGAGATGGCTGGATGGCATCACCGACTCGATGGACATGCGTTTGAGTGAGCTCACAGAGTTGGTGATGGACAGGGAGGCCTGGCGTGCTGTGGTTCATGGGGTCGCAAAGAGTCAGACACAACTGAGCAACTGAACTGAACTGAACTGATACTCTGGTCTTCAGACGGTAACAAATCAGCCTGCAGTGCAGGAGACCTGGGTTCGATCCCTGACTTGGGAAGATCCCCTAGAGGAGGGCATGGCAACCCACTCCAGTGTTCTTGTCTGAGAATCCCCATGGACAGAGGAGCCTGGCGGGCAGGGTCAGTAGTTGTGGCTCATGGGCTTAGTTGCCCCGAGGCAGGTAGAGTCTTTTTGGACCAGGGATTGAACCTGTGTCCCCTGCATCAGCAGGCAGATTTTTAACCACTGGACCACCAGGGAAGTCCCCAAATGATCATTTTTAGTAGCTTTAGAGTGGAAATAGGCTATGTGAAAGTTTCAGGAAACTTTTCTTTTTGGAAACATCCAGGCATGACAAAAGATGCTCTTTCGATTTTGTGACATAGTTATCTTAACCACAGTTTGCTGAGATCTTGTTGTCTCTCTCCCATATTAGGCTGATGTCTATGGGGTCACACAGGGTCGGACACGACTGAAGTGACTTAGCAGCAGCAGCAGCAGCATACACCTTTTCGGAGAAGGCAATGGCAAGCCACTCCAGTACTCTTGCCTAGAAAATCCCATGGATGGAGGAGCCTGGTAGGCTGCAGTCCGTGGGGTCGCTAAGGGTCGGACACAACTGAGCAACTTCACTCTCCCTTTTCACTTTCACACATTGGAGAAGGAAATGGCAACCCACTCCAGTGTTCTTGCCTGGAGAATCCCAGGGACGGGGGAGCCTGGTGGGCTGCTGTCTGTGGGGTCAAACAGAGTCGGACACGACTAAAGTGACTTAGCAGCAGTAGCAGCAGCATACACCTTTTAAATCTATTCCAAATATATTGCATGTATACATGCTAAGTTGCCAAGTCATGTCCGACTCTTCGCAACCCCATGGACTGTAGCCCACCAGGCTCCTCTGTCCATGGGATTCTCTAGGCAAGAACACTGGAGTGGGTTGGCATGCCCTCCTCCAGGGGTTCTCCCCGACCCAGGGATCGAACCCTTGTCTCATACGTCTCCTGCATTGGCAGGCGGGTTCTTTACCACTAGCACCACCTGGAAGCCCTCAAATATCTTAATGGCTTTTGCATAAGTAACTGTAAATATTTCCAGGATTGGGATTATTACAGTTATCAAAGTAAACATGCTGTTATTTCTGATATTTGTAGCAGAATGAAAAAAGCAGGGAAAAACCTACTAGTGATTTCAGTGGCAGAAATCTGGTGAAGACTGCACGCAGTTTTCACAGCTATCTTAACTGTGTGTGCACGAAAAATGCGATGGCTCTGACTGAGGGTTCTGGGGGTTGAGATGCCTTTTGCCAAGTGTGATTTCACACCTTGGAGAGGACAGATGCTCATCTGAGAGGTTTAGCCCAGAGGACCCACTGATGGCCGTGCCTTTTAAAACTGACTCAACCACAGCCTTTAAAAGAGAAATCTCAGGGTCGGTGTGTTTGGGTATAATTGACCAACACATCCTCTTGATTCAAAAATCCTGGTGAAGAAAAACCTAAACATCTTTTATAGAAACAGCAGAACAGATCCTTCCAAAAACCCACATGGTGTGGCAATACTGTTTTAGGACCACGTGAAGCTATTTGGAAATCAATATTGAAACGTCTTTATGAAGTGAGCCATATGTCAAATGAGAAAGGACAAAAGGAACAGAATCGCGAAGAAGAGAATACAGAGCATCTGATTATGGCATCACTTAATATGTCTGTTTTCCTCTAGGCAAAGTTTCTTTATTATTGTTGATGCGATTCTTTTTATTCCATTCTCTGTACCACGAGCAGAGGGCAGGTAAGAAATGAGTCTGTAATTTTATATGCATGCTGTATGCCTTCCTCTGTAAATACCTATTCATACTGTGGTTATACAAGTAGTAGGATAACGTCAGTGAAAGTCTGAATAAAAGAAAGAAAAACACAGACAGAAAACATCTTCATCTGCTAGTGCAGTGCCTCATGGTGTTTCTGGCCACTGCCTCGCTGTCACATGGTACTTTCATATGGTGACTTCCCGCCCGGGCCTTGCAGTCCGGCGGGTTGAGCTTGCACCCATCTGCCCTTCTCACCAGCAGTTTGACCACCGCTAAACTGAGTGTGAGCATGCTCCGGGAGTTGGTGATGGACAGGGAAGCCTGGTGTGCTGCAGTCCATGGGGTCGCAGAGTCAGACACGACTGAGCAACTGAACCGAAATTGTTTGAACTTTTGGTGCCTCAGTTTCTCAGCTATACAATGGAGATGATAAGAATAGTACCTCTTCGGTTTTGAATCAGGGGATTCAACCAAGTGCAGAACAGAAATATTGGCGGTGGGGGGGGGGGCGGATTCCAAAAAGCAAAACCTGATGGATGGACACCAAGGAAGTGGGGGAGGGGTGGAAGGATGAACTGGAAGATTGGGGTTGACTTATACACACACCATTGATATTATGTATAAAATAGATGACTAATGAGAACCTACTGCATAGCATAGGGAACTCTACTCGATGCTCTGTGGTGACCTCAATGAGAAGGAAATTCAGAAAAGAGGGGATATGTGTATATGGCTGGCCAGTTCACTTTGCTGTACACCCGAAACTACCACAGCATTGTAAAGCAACTGCACTCCAATAAAAGTTAATTTTTAAAAAAAGCCTAAATACTAGGTGAAAATTTTAAAAATTAAAAAAGAAAGTTTTAAAAAACTTGAATTTGCTGTATCCTGGCAATTATTTACATAGCATTTACATTGCATTTACAATTACATAGCATTTATTTATTATTTATATAGCATTTACATTGCATTAGATATTACAAGTAATCTAGAGATGATTTCAAGTGTACGAGAGGATGTGTAGGTTTTACATATATACTACGCCATTTTACATAAAGAGACTTGAGCATCCTTGGATTTTGGCATCAGTGGGGGTTCTGGAACCAATCCCCCAGCCGTACCGAGTGCCACCGAGTGCTAAATGTATTGGTTTTGTCTCTTGCAATAAAACTGAAGATCAGAGAGGCTAAATGACCTTCACAGCTCTGGATTCAGGTCCAGAGGTGTTTTTTAAGACACATGAGAAATGATACGTGTTTCAGCTGCTCCAGAGATGCCTTTGAAGGAACAAATCTTCGCCTCCTGATGTCACACAGCAGGAAGGATCCGGTGTTACCCAGGTCTGGACTGCCTCGCTCCCCATGTTTAACTGGAATGAATCACACCTTTCTAGGGAAACTCAGGTTTACAAGATACAGAAGAGATAAAGGGGTCATGTAAACAGTACCACGAGAAAAACAATCAAGCAAATCTAAAACACGGGACATTCTGCAAAACAAACTGGCCGAGTGTTTTCAACAAGCCAATGTGGCCGTTGAGGAAAGGCAGGAGAGGTGGAACAGCTGGGCGTGGTTCTGGGTTAAAAGAGACTAAACAAACCCAGAACATGTGGTCTTGACTAGGACTTTGATTTGATCCTAAAGGGAAATCAGAGAATTGAATATGTACAGAATATTTAGACAAAACTAGGGAATTATTCGGAGAAGGCAATGGCACCCCACTCCAGTACTCTTGCCTGGAAAATCCCATGGATGGAGGAGCCTGGTGGGCTGCAGTCCACGGGGTCACAGAGAGTCGGACATGACTGAGTGACTTCACTTTCACTTTCATGCACTGGAGAAGGAAATGGCAACCCACTCCAGTGTTCTTGCCTGGAGAATCCCAGGGATAGAGGAGCCTGGTGGGCTGCCGTCTGTGGGGTCACAGAAAGTCGGACATGACTGATGTGACTCAGCAGCAGCAGGGAATTATTGCTAGTTAATAGTGAAAGTGGCTCAGTCGAGTTCAATTCTTTCTGATGCTATGGACTATACAGTCCATGGAATTCTCCAGGCCAGAATACCGGAGTGGGTAGCCTTTCCCTTCTTCAGGGGATCTTCCTGACCTAGGAATCGAACCGGGGTCTCCTGCATCGCAGGCGGATTCTTTACCAGCTGAGCTACCAACTTAATAATGTATAACTAACTGTAAGTGTAATGATGGTATGTGTTTTTTGTTTTGTTTTTCGAAGAAGAAGCAGGTTGAAGAATTTAGGATAAATTGTCTTGACATCGGTTTACTTTAAACTGTTTTAGTAAATTAAAAGACAAATATGACAAATATTATCAATTCTTCAACGTAGGTATTGAGGTGAGTGTAGGGGGATCCTTGTACTATGCTTTCTACTTTTATGAATGTTTCAAATTTTTCATAGTAAAAAGGAAACGAATGAAACAGACAAAAAAGGCCTTTTCTAGAAAGCAGAAGCTGTGTGTTAAAGATGTTGCAGAGACGGCTGAGCACCACACATGGCCAGATGCGACCGCTTGGTGATGGCGACATACACGCAGCTCTGCCTTCCACACCTTCCACATCACGTACATTTCATGAGTGCTGGTTGCTCAGTCCTGTCCAACTCTGTACGACCCCATGGACTGTAACCCGCCAGGCTCCTCTGTCCGTGGGACTCTCCAGGCAAGAAGACTGGAGTGGGTTGCCATTCCCTTCTCCAGGGGATCTTCCCAACGCAGGGAAGGTTTCATAAGGAGAGGACACAGAAGTCCCATTTAAAAAACTAAACTAAAACACCCTATACTCCTAAGGAAAACCTCTCCAGCCATTCCTGTTAAGGGCCAAACCTAAATTATCTGTGTAGCATTTATGTGCAATAAATAAACAATGGGATGGTATCAATAGTATGTGTTTATGATGCAAATATATTGGAGTACCAATAATTATTTTTTTAAATAAGAGGATGATGGACGATTTTGGTAACGATGGATCCATAAATGGGGACAGAAGTAAGAAAATCTCTATAGAATCTGAGCTCCCTATTCTGGGCTCTGCTCTAAGCCATTCATTTACAAGTTAGAAAGTCTGAGCAGAGTCTGAGCAGAGTAAATGTATGCACTTCCAAGTTCATAAAATCTTGATCTTACTCTCAAGCCAAGTTCAAGGAAAATCACAAGTTTTCATTTCATTCTCTAGCAGCTTCCAAAAATAACATCTTAACTACATACCTCTTTAGACCAACCACCATCCCAAGGATTTATTTTAAGCTAAGACACAAGTGGAACTAAATAAACCCTAAATATCGGAACATAAATCCCAGGCTTAGAAAGGACCCTGCTCGCTTTCCTGCCTCTGTCACTGAAGGACGCGGCAGTGCCAAGGAGTGACCCAGAGTTGTGAGTAATGAGCTTTTCCACTGTTGAAGGGCTTCCAAATACAAGTTTCTATACAATTATATGAAAAAAAAAATCTGTTTTCAAAAAATGTTATGTTCTCAACTCTGTAACATAGTAAAAATTTAGAACTCTAAGAGGACAAATATTCCCCCCAGTTCAGTTCAGTTCAGTCTCTCAGTCGTGTCCGACTCTCCACGACCCCATGAATCACAGCACACCAGGCCTCCCTGTCCATCACCAACTCCCGGAGTTCACTCAAACTCATGTCCACAGAGTCGGTGATGCCATCCAGCCATCTCATTCTCTCCTCCCGCCCCCAACCTTTCCTAGCATCAGAGTCTTTTCCAGTGAGTCAACTCGTCCCCCCAGTTACCCAGTTCTAAATCTCTGTCTTAGAACAGATGGAACCTTAATAGCTCATAGACGGCGCAAAAAAAGACCTTTACAAACCCAAACTGCTGCTGCTGATGGTGTATTTGTTTCTGGGAATCCAGTGTGCGAATCTGACAGCAGAGAAGCAGGGAAGCAGTGGCACGGGTTCACCACCATTTTCCACGCTCATCCATAGTCGGACAGTCCACAGACTGTCCAGAGACGTTCCACGCATTTCAAGTATCTTTGGAAACCCCAGTTTTCAAACTTACCCACCACCAGTTTCCTTTCAGACCTCTTGATTTAACACTTTGAAGAGGCCGGACTAACCTGCCATCTACAGAGAAAGAGAATGAATTCCGCGTAAGAGACACGAATCCCCTGGAATGATCCTTCACTTGACAGTTCTCGAAACAATTGAAGTGAAAGCGTCACATACTCAGCCGTTCTGACTCGCTCACTGAGAGAGAGGAGCGCTTCTGGGCAAACTCGGATGATTTCTGACTTACCTGTTTGTTCAGCCTCTCAGACTCATGCTACCATCACCCCCACTCAACAGGTGGCCACGCAGCTCCCTGGATGCGGCCTTGGTCTCGAGCTAGAATGGGGCAGAGGTCCCCCATGGCAATGTCTCCCGGCGACAGGAAGCAACCAGAATAGTGTACAAGTACAGGGTTGGCTGTGTGTGCTTCTAATTTATTAACTCTGGAACAGCCAAAGGAAGCCTGAGGTTGCTGGATTAAGTCCTGAAAAATACCAATTAGACCAGAATAATGTGTTAGATTCAACGATGATAGCTCTGGTCATGCCAGGCCCTGGACTAAGCAGTTTACAGACATTTCTCATTTAACCTTTAAAAAAAAATCTTATGTGGATAAGCAACAAGGTCCTACTATAGCACAGGGAGCTATATTCAAGATTCTGTGATAAACCATCATAAAAAATAATACGAAAAAGAATGCGCATAAGTGAATCACTTTGCTGTACCGCAGAAAGTAACCCATCATAAATCAACCATGCTACTGTTCAGTCGCTCAGTCCTGACTCTTTGGGACCCCATGGACTACAGCACGCCAGGCTTCCCTGTCCTTCACCGTCTCCTGGAGCTTGCTCAAACTCATGTCCATTGGGTCAGTGATGCCATCCAACCATCTCATCCCCTTCTCCTCCTGCCCTCAATCTTTCCCAGCATCAGGGTCTTTTCTAATCATCAACTATACTTCTATAAAAAGTGAAAAAAAGAAATCAGTTTTATTATCCCAGTTTTACCTCGGCAGCAGCAAACGCTGGGCAGGTTGAAGAACTTTCCAGACATCACTGTCTATCAGGGGGAGTGTGGGTCTGGAAAGAGGCCTGCTTGTTCCCTGTGTTCCTCCCCGGGGTGGGAGGCATGGGGAAGGTTGGGGCCGTGGGAAACCTGGCATGGCTGATTTACAATGCTGTGTTTATCACCGCCGCACAGAACAGTGATTCAGGTGTCCATACTCACGCATTCCTTTTTTAAGAAAGATATTCTTTTCTATGATGGTTCATCATAGGACGTCCCTGGTGGCTCAGATGGTAGAGTGCCTGCAATGCGGGAGACCTGGGTTCGATCTCTGGGTCAGGAAGAGCCCCTGGAGGAGGCATGGCAACCCACTCCAGTATTCTTGCCTGGAGAATCCCATGGACAGGGGAACCTGGCGGGCTACAGTCCATGGGGTCACAATGAGTCGGACATGACTGAGCGACTAACACACGCATTGGACCTTGAAGATTCTCGGTGCTCTCCAGCGGACCTTGTTGTCCATCCATCCTACACTTTAAAAACTTCCATCTGCTGACCCCAACTTCCCACTCCATCCCTCTTGGCAACCACAGGCCTGTTCGTAAAGAGACTTTTCAAGGAGACTGAAGTCAGGGATGCGGAAGGGCAAGCCGGGATGTTTGCTTCTAGCTTCACGGTCACGCGGGGCCAACATCCGTCCCCACTCCACCGTGAGATTAAAGATTGTCTTCCATTCCGTGAGTGTAATCCAGGAAGCAAGCAGTGTGTGTGGGCACACACACTCGCTGGAGAGGTGAGTCTGCGCCTGGCCTGATGTCTGTGGCGGAGGGTCTGTGAAGAGGATGACCCGGCCTAGTCCACCAGGTCCCGGCTGGCTAGGATGACGGTGCACTCAACCCTTGGAGGTTCCCTCTGGCCTCAGACGTCTGAGGTACAGCCATGTGGACACCACCAGACCCCACAGTCCACTTGGATTCCTTCAAGGGAAAGTTCTGGTTAACCAGTTGCCTGAGCTTAGAAAACTCATGCAGCATTTCTGGACCTCAGCTTCTTACGTGTGTTAATAAAATATTCAGGGATGCTCTCGAGGCCTCTTCCAGCCTGGAATTCTCTGACACTGAGGTCAAGACTTCAGATTCCTTTCCATGCAGGAGTGGTGGTGGGAGGTGGCTAGGAGTGTTTCGGGCCTCACCTTGGGGCCACGCATGCTTTCCTGGGAACAGCAACACAGACCCCACATGTCCCTTATTGAGAGCTTGAAGGTGTCATCCCACACCCGTGAACCATGGGCCACTGGAGGAGGTGGGAGAGGGGAAAGAGGACGCTATCAACACCAAGGATGATGTCCATCGCCTGCCTTCCACGGCTGCGTCAGTTCAGTCATTCCTTCAGTCGTGTCAGACCCTTTGAGACCCCATGAATCACAGCACGCCAGGCCTCCCTGTCCATCACCAACTCCCGGAGCTTGCTCAAACTCATGTCCATCAAGTCAGTGATGCCATCCAACCATCTCATCCTCTGTCGTCCCCTTCTCCTATGGCTGTGTACTGCACGCCTACTAAGTGCCAAGCACTGTTCTAGAATGCTTCTAAGCAGACGTGTTCTCGGCTATTGTGGGCTTTGAATTCCCAGAGCTTCAGCATTAAACGTGATTAATTAAAATGAGTGCAGAGAATTAGGACTCAGAAGCAGCTTCCCTAAGCCCAGGCTCCCCCAGTGGCTTCCTCCTGGTTTGCGGACTTCTTCCTCTTCTTCCTGGCTTTCCTATCAAACTAATCTTCTTAAGACACCCCTTAGGCTAAAATGCCTCTAGTGTCTTTCTCTTATACTTTGATCCTGTAATGAAGTCCAGGCTTCTCAGCTCACCGTGGACTGCTCTGCAAATGCCAGGCGACTTCTTTCCATCCTTCCAGCCACCACTCACTTCTTTTGAACAAATCTGTCGACTAGTGGTCTCTCCAGTAACTTCCGGAGTTTTTCTGCCTCCATATTTTGTTTTTGTTATTTAAAGATATAGTGGTTTGATTTTTAAAATATACTAAAAGAAGGCACGGGCTTCTCAGGTGGCTCATTAGTAAACATTCCGCCTGCCAGGAAGGAGAATGGGGTTTGATCCCTGGGTCGGGAAGATCCCCTAGAGGAGGAAATGGCAACCCACTCCAGTGTTCTTGCCTGGAGAAAGAATCCCAGGAACAGAAGAGCCTGGCGAGCTACAGTCCAAGGTATCCCAAAGAGGTAACACAACCGAAGGCACAGAGAATACCTCTCAGATTTTATTTCTGCCACAACGCCTGGCACTGTGCTTAGCATACACAGGGCAATTAATACATATTTGCTGTTTAATTGATTTGGGGCTGAGACTTGAGCTCTGTCTGCTGCAAAGACAGAACTCATCAAGTAGGCTTAGCAAGTCCACATTGATATCTTTGCTGCCAACTGCTTCTGGGCCTTGCAGTTACTGAGGTTAACTTTTGGATTCAAAACTGGATCCTTGACTTGCGATTTGCCACACCAGGGAACCGAGGGGAAGCTGATCTTTTTTTAAAAAGTTTCACAATAGCTACTTAAGAGCGTGAAATAATTTTCCATACTCTTTCATCCCTCCAAATTTCAGGAAACTGAACATGTGTTCCGTTCAAAAGCTTTCAGAAACTAATGGCCAAACTGCTCAAGCTGCAATCCAGTATGTTCGAATACAGTGTGTCCTTGTTGTCAGTGTATAGAAGGCTGAAGGCTCGTGTGTTTAGAGAACAGGTTCCTCAGAGGAGATGCTGTATTATAAACCGGGAAGAACGCTTCCATACCAAGTGCCAGTCATTTGTCGACGTCAAACCCACCTTTTTGCTGTTGCCTGAGAAACTTTTCAACTCTTATCAAGTCTTGGTAAATTTTGAAAATCACATGGTTGTTCAATGCCTCCATGTGGTAGAAAAAATAATTTAGCTCTGTCCTAGCTTTGTGATAGCAACCTTCAGGACCAATAGAGTCAGACAATGCTTAGAGTCCTTCAGAAGAATTGGTGTTTTTGTTTTTTTTTTAAAAAAAAAGCCTGTGGAAAAAACAACCCAAATTGAAGATAAAAACCCCAGATCTCATTAGGCCTCATGGAATTGATCCTTCTTTGCAAACCTTCTTTATCCTTCTGTCCTTCTGTATAAGGAATGACTTTTTCAAGCAAAGGAGCAACGTAAAATAAAACAAGTTGAATGAAATCTGCAGTGAGTCCATCTTTTCGGAAAAGCTTTATAGAAATTCTTTTTACATTCCTAACATAAGAGCTTTTTCCTTTTGATCAAAAAAAGAAAGGAAGTTTTTCTATCAAGTCATAGGGGTAGCTTTAAAAAGTCATAGTAACAAATGTTAATTTGTTTGACAATTCTTTGGATGTGACTTTGGCCAAAGAGAACGATCAGCTTCATGAAATATTTGAAGCTCCGTGCAAGTAACAAACCCAAAACAGGAGTGCTGGAAAGTTCGATGGGGTCTCTTTCTTTTGAATCAACTACGTCATTTCAGGGATCAGTCAATACATTGAACTTCAAGTGCTTCTACTTAAACATACTTGATACTCTAAAGATGGCTTGAGGAAGAGAATTGGATCATTTTGAGAATCAGAAAGAGGCATTACTAAACTGGAGCCCAATTTTTCAAAGCCCAGGGATGGCAGAGTGCTGCACCACGTGGGCCTTTTGGCTGAATGCTTCTTTTAAATGTAGATTGAGCCTTCTTATCAAAGCAGCCACTATATATATGTGCATTTGCCTGCCCTTGACTTTCAGAGTTGGGGGGAGGGGTGGAGGGAGATTTTCCTGGCACATCCTTTGGTTTCTTCAGGATAATATAGCATGAGAATGTAGTACCTACTTAAAATATGCCAATCAATATGAAATAAAGAAACAATAAGGATTATTCTCAGAGTGGGGAGCAGGGAACTTCAATAGTGATCATTAATTGGTTCGGGTACAATACATGTTATAAATTCAGCGATTCCCTTCACTTGCTTCCATTTTTGTCCACTTTCCCAACTATGCTGATTGTTAAGTTCTTTAAAATATTATCAGAGTTCTTTATATATTAAATATATTTAATATATTGTTCTTTAACATAATTGAGACTCTCCCTTCTTCCCCCTACCAAACATTGCCAGAAGAAACAAAATCATCTCCAGACACCACGAACCACAGCTGTAATTCTGCCACTGCCACTGACTTTCTGCTTGACCTTGGATAAGACACCGGGTTTCTTGGATGAATTTCTTCATCTGCAACATGAGGAGTTTGAACTCAAAGATATTATATCTTAGGCCCCATTCGGTAAATAAAATCCTCTGATTCCTCCACTCTTATCTTTCTCCTGAGGAGGTTTCTTACAGTCATCAATTCTGAGTCATAAAGACCCCCATGTCCTAACAAAATTCCTGAGAAGTAGGATCAGGGAAGGATTTATGAATACTTTACTTTGAGCAACAGTTAATAAACCACCTAATTATAGATACACATTTGTCCTTTCTTACAACTCACCAGTCACTATGGCACAGGTATGGCCCTTCATAGATGAGGAAAGGGAGGTTTAGAGAGGTCAATTTGGCTCCTTAGGCCTTGCAGCTAATAAGCAGAAGAGCTATAAGGTTACAAATGAATTATTTTTTTATGACAGAGACAACAGTCGATTTAAAATAATCTGACATAAAAAATAGTCTTCTGAGAGCAGCGGATTCTTTGTCAACATTTTGAGGTTTTTATTCCCCCCTCGGCAGGCAGGTCATTCCTGAACCATAAAGTACTAACCAGGGTTAGAGATAAGAAAGACTAGGACACAAAAGAGAGCTAGTGTCCCTCCAGACTGGGGGTTGGGAAGGCACTCCCCTATAAAGGAGGGGCCCTTCCATTTCACGATTTATTTCCCCAGGGACCAGTCTAATCCAGGCATCAATGAAACACAAAATACCATGCTTGGTTTTTTTAAAAAAATATTATTATAGTTGGTATCCAAACATATGATTTAGGCAAACCAAAATTAAAGAAAAAATTCAGCCACCATCCTAGTCATATGAGCAAATCAAGCCTTTTCTTTTCCTGCATTCTTCACTGGCTGTACTCACTGCTCAGTTCAGTTCAGTCGCTCAGTCGTGTCTGACTCTGTGATCCCGTGGACTACAGAACGCCCTGCTTCCACGTCCATTACCAAAACTCTCGGAATTTGCTCAAACACATGTCCATCGAGTCGATGACACTGACAGTGTAGACATGTATTTTAAAGAATCAGGAACCCAAATTTTCTTTAAGAGGAAGTCTCAATTTTAATAACTGTCTTCAGGTTATTTTTTTTCATCCCTACTGAGTTCATGTTTGTTTATTGTTTTCCCTTAAATTTATATCTTTTACATCCAAAGTACATGTATACAGCCTGGTTTTAAGCAGATTCTTTTGGGTTGTTTTCATATAACATACAGCAGAGAATGTTATTTTTATACGCTCTACTAGGACTTCTGAAATCAAACACAGATCTGGGATCTTTTCAAAATTTCTAAGCATCTGAGTGACTGAGGGATTGCTCTGTCTGGAGACAGGAGGCTGAAATGATGACCTATATATATTTTCTTCCTCAGCTTTTAGACCCCTTGATTCCATGACAATTCTTGGTAGGTACATGTTTCCTGGTAAGGGTTGAGCAAGAAGTCTCACAATTACTTTATGAGTCTTAATAAAGTTGGAGTTTCATGTTGAGGGCTAGGAGTTTAGGTGGGTGGTAAGAATGCTTGTTTTCCTGGTTAGTGGATATGACACGGGTTTTATAAATTGTGTTGTACTGTGGTAACTGAAGCCACACTGTTGCCATGGAAAAGGATGGCAATTTGAATGAGATAATTTAGAGTGGCCCATGGAAATCTGACTGGACAGTCGCTTAACGTACTACACCAAGTACGCATAACATCATAGGTACTTACTCAATTTCCTTCAATTGAAATGAGGAATAAGTGAGAAACATAACTGTAATTTGATGGCTTAAAAAAATTAATCTTGGTAAAAATACTAATTGAACAATTCAGAATTAGAGGGACTTTTATAAAAATAGTATGATTATTTGAATGGCATTTATATTGTAGCTGAAGAATGTACAGCGGTCCCCCAAACTTTTAATCCAAATTGTGACACCAAAAATTCTAAATCCAGTCTAATGCAGTAGTACAGAGTTTATTCCCATTGATTTCTCACATTCGTGAGACTGTCGCACGTTGGTTGGTTTTACCTGTCACGAAATCCTTTGTATCACTTTTAGAAAACAGCACGTCTGTCTATAAAAATGACTGGAAATACCTAAAATTGCAAAATGGCACGTGTCTGGGCAGAAAAGTCCCGTTTCTCACAGGCGAGCCTGCACCGACCTGTGCTCCTGGCAGGTAAACCGTCAGCGGGAGAAGCCCGGTCAGCGCACGGGAAAGCCCGTCGTGGGATTCCTCATTTCCCCTTAGGCTGATCACCTTTTCGGAGCGGTTCCCGGGGGCATTCTCTCGTCCAAAGTCCGGGCTACCGGATCACCTTTTATTTTTTTAAAGCCGGTCGCCACCCTCGGGTTTCCCTGGCAAAAGCCCTTTGGGGAGGACTTCCTCAGGTCACCTCCTCAGTCCGGGCAGCTCCCGGCGCCCCCAGCGCCTCCCAGCGCGGGCGGGGCGCGGTCCCTGGGTCACGCGAGACCTCGGCCCCCGGCCCGGCGCGCGCGGGGCTGCGGTGCGCGGGGGGCAGGGCGCGTGCGGGGGGAGGGCGCGGGGCGGGGCCTGCGGGGCGGGGCGGGGCCTGCGGGGCGGGGCGGGGCCTGCGGGCGGGGCGGGGCGCGGGCGAGCGTGTGTGGCGGGGGAAGCCATTGCCTGTTTAATAGTTGCTGCTGCTGCACTTCCGCTTCTCTCCCGGCGAGAGAGAGACACGAGTGGCCAGGCCCAGCCGCAGCCGCAGCAGCAGCCGCCGCGGCGGCACGGAGCAGC
Organism: Moschus berezovskii; assembly: GCF_049115385.1. Classification (NCBI taxonomy): domain Eukaryota; kingdom Metazoa; phylum Chordata; class Mammalia; order Artiodactyla; family Moschidae; genus Moschus; species Moschus berezovskii. The sequence goes on from NC_142485.1 coordinate 3,410,648, forward strand.
CAGACACAAAGAGAGGTACGGGGACCCCCCGCGCCGCCCGCCGTCCCCCGGCCGCGCCGCCGGGCCCCGCGGCCGCCCCTCGCCGCCCGGGCGGCCGCCGGGCGCGGGGCCGGGGCCGGGGGCGGCGGGGCGCCGGGCCCGCCCGCGGGGGGAGGGGCGCGGGCCGCGGGGGGCGCCCGGGCGGCGGCGGGGGCGGCGCGGCCCGAACTGTCAGCGCGGCCCCGGGGGCCCCCGGTGACCGCCGAGGCCCGCGGAGGGGGAGGGCGCGGGCGCCCCGGGGCGGCCGCGCTCATTGTTAGCCCTCCGCCGGGAGGCCCCGCACCCCCACGCCGGCGGCGCCCGCGCGAGTGCCGGGACCCCCGCGCGGCCGCGCCCCCGGCGGCCGGCCCGGGGCTGGGGGGGGCCCGGCCTGGACGCGCCCGCCCCCCGCCCCCGGCGCCCCGCCGGCTTCCTCCCTCGCCCCTCCCGGGCCTCCGCGCCCCGCCGCCTCGCCGGACTCCGCTCCCGGCCCCCGGGGGCCGCCGCACACCGCTCGCGGCCCCCCGCGCGAGGGGAGCCTCGGGGGCGGCGGAGGGGCGGCGCGCCGCGCTCCCGGCCGGTCCCCACCGCGGCCCCCACTCGGGGCCGGGAACACAGACAAGCAGCCCGCGTCCGACTCGCGGAGGCCGTGATGGGCCTGGAGGCTCGGGGAAGCGCGTGGAGGGCCCGAGCCCTCCTGACAGCGCCCGAGTTCCGTCTCTACACCGGCCTTTCTGTTTTCTCTCCCTCCCCCTGCAGGGGCTGTTTGCGGGGTGGGGCGGGGGGTTCGCTATGTCGGATGACGATTCGAGGGCCAGCACCAGCTCCTCCTCGTCTTCGTCCTCCAACCAGCAAACCGAGAAAGAAGCAAACACCCCCAAGAAGAAGGAGAGCAAAGTCAGCATGAGCAAAAACTCCAAACTCCTCTCGACCAGCGCCAAGAGGTACCGAACCCCACCCCCGCCCCCCAAAGCAGGCTTCCCACTGCCCGCACAGCCTCCGGCTGCATTGGGCCCGCCTCCAGTGAGGGTAGCTTACGCGCTCCTCGGGGCTTATGTGTTCATAAAAAGAGAGAAAAGGACCTTGAAAGCCCGAATTATTTCTCTGTGCTGCTGCTTCTGTCTTTTCTTCTGATCATTGTCTGCATGCAGCTGTTGTGGCTTGCCTTCCCCGTATCTTGCTGCAGTTTGTAAGAATCCGCATGAGTGTTACTAGTGACCCCCAAATTTGATTTCAGGTTATTTGTCCTGTTAATCACTAATCTGTGACCCTCCCGAAGACTGTCATCCCACTTAATTACTAATACCTGCCCGGACAGCTCTAGCACAACGATTTCTATCGCCCTCTTCCTTCTCACCTGTTGCACAGAGGACCTCTCTTTGAATAGTGCTTTCTCCACAGATTGCGTAAGGAATAACTAACTCACATTAGCAGAGTAAAAAATTTAATAGATGCAAGTGCATGTTTTCAGATGGGATTTAAAGAGATTTTTCTGATTTAGAGAGTTGAGGCAAATTAATGAATCAGTAAATGATGTAAATTATTTATTCTAGGCTGTTTTGGGGATTCTTTCTTCGTTTTGAGAATCTCCACTTAAATTTCAGGGAAGCTCAAATTTTTTTCATGCTGTCTCCTTTTATGCTGTAAACAACACAAAAACACTTTTGTCAACACAAGTTGAATTCAAGCAGTAGCTCTTTTTTCTCTCCCTCTTATGTCTCTGATAGAAGCTACTTTTAACCTCCATCATCTTTCAGTAGTATCCTCTGATCCCCACGAGCCTTAGTCTACAGCAGATTCTTTGGAGCCCCCATTCCTTTTCATAAATCCTGCAGGTCAGTGTACAGTCATTAAACTTTAAAGTGGCAAACCAGGAAGATAGTAAGGAACCGAAATGGTAGCTTAGATAAAGATGTCTGTCTTAAAAGAACGTTTAAAAAAAAAAAAATGGAACAGGAGGCTTTAGGTCTCCACTGAGTAGTGAGCCAAAACTTTTAGTTAGAAAGTTTGTCCTGTCATTCTCCCTGACTTGAAATTTGAAAAGTTGATAAAATGCTTTGGTTACCTAAGCACAGGAGATGAAGAAAAGACTCTGGCTTACTGTAAACAGTGTAGAGGTGTAGAGTTAAGTGGCAAGGTGCCTTGGCAAGATTCTCATTTGAGGTCGTTTGATCGCATCTCAGCTTCCCAGGAGTCCTGAGGGGCTCTCTCTGGTCAGCCCTGTGCTGCTTCTCACCGAGCCTGGCGTCTACCCTGCCCGCTTTGGATGGAGCTTCTCTTCATTCCCCCTCCCATTTTCTGGGCTCTCTGATCCAAGCTGAGGGCAGCTTTTGGCCTGACCTAAGGCAGAATATTTGCGTTAGTTCATTAGCATTTTTATATTTTGCTGGATTATCCTAGTATACAGGAATATATTTGGGGATAAAGGCACGGTGTCAAATATAAAATTGTCTGTTTTATGTAAGCAAATTAGAGATGGTTTTTTTTTTTTCTTCATTAGACACAGTTTGTCCATTTATGCTAAGGAAGTTAAAAACTCATTTGGAAATGCCTGGGAAAGAGATGGTAGGTGTGAAATAAATGAAAGGTGGGAAGCTTCCAACAGTAATTTTATCTATCAAGTTAACATCAGCTTTAACTCCCTAGGAATCTTGTTGAAAGAGTGGCTGTTACCATAAGGCAGAGCTGTGGTTAATAGTAAAGGTGCAAAAACAAGGGGCCTCGTATCCACAAAAGAACAAGGGGAAAAGTGAGGTCGCTGGGACCCTGTAGATGCTGCTCTGGGAAATTGATTTGGAAGGCAGGAATAGAGTTGGGATGGGCACATATACTAGGAGATGGAATGAGAGAGAAGCCTGAGTTGGCCGACAGAAGGTTACTTAACTGCATATTAGAAGGAAGCTGCTTGTTGGTTTTTTAGTCCACAGCTGAAGGAAAAACCCCCACTGCAGGTGGACTGGATAAGAAATACTCTGTGAAACATGTGTGGATTACTCTTACAAATCTTTCCCCAGTACTCTGGAAGTAGTGTGAATGTTTGCTGTAGAAATGAAGTGGATAAAGCTGTCTGGTATTATCTTTTTTAGGTATTAAAGAAACAGCTCCCTTTTCAGTGAATATTTTATCAGAGAGATTGAATTGACAAGGAGAATTTATACCAGTTGTGCTTAGGGGAAGGTGATTTTTGCCCCTGTACATAGGCCCTAACATACACAGCCATTCTAGTAGATGCAGGTAAAGAATTTGAAGCCTGCGATCCAAACTTTGCCTAACATACAATAATGAGTCAAACACCAGGGATGCCAAGGTCCCAGAGCTGATTTGATGATCCATAGCAAAAGAATTGAGGAGGACACAGATAAGTAGATAGCAGAGATAGCAAAGCCCTTTCTACAGTTAAGCAGATTTGCAGGGGACAAGCAATGTCCTCCAATTGGAAAGTTTAAGGAACTTCCCTAATCACCACCCCAATCCGAAGTAAATTTCTCTTGACTTATAAATGAAAGAAACTGCCTTCATAAAACCTTTTGCAGTCGCAGCTAGCTAGTCCTGTCATCCTACCCTCAGAAAACCTTTGGGAAGAGAAGAGCATCCATTGGGATTGATTGCTTTTAGACTGTGTGTGTTTTACTCCTGTACTGCCGAGGTGGGATTTTTAGATTGTACCATAGCCCTTTAGGGCTTGATACGTTAGGGGCAGGGAAGGTGGTAAAGACAGCAGGCTGGGTCTGGAAGGTGGCGGAGGCCTCAGGGCCGCAAACTTTGGTCTGAACTGATGCTCTGGGCGCCTAGGTAGGCCGGAGACAAAGGCCGGGCCGGCGTGAAGGCCGGGCGGCGCGGGCCGGGGCGGGGGATGGGCTCCGCGCTGTGGCGGCGCCCGCGGGGGTCGCGGGCTCGGGGTGCGGGCGGGGCCGCCGGGGAGCGCGGGGCGGGGCCGCGCCGGCGGCCGGTGCACCTTGCGGGCGGGGGCGCGCGGCGGGCGGGGGCCCTCGCGGGGGCGGCGGGGCGGCCATGTTGGCTGCGTCCCGGGGCGGCGGGCGGCCTGCGGGGCGCCGTGCGGGGCGGGGGCTTGACCGCTGTCTCTCTCTCCCCGCGCCTCCCTGCAGGATTCAGAAGGAGCTGGCGGACATCACCCTGGACCCCCCGCCCAACTGCAGGTGAGCGCCTCCCCGGCTTGCCTTTCTGCGCCGTCGCCTCTTCTCGCCGCTGCAAACTCTGCTTTTGTTCTCCGGCCAGCGGCTGCGGGGCGCCGGCCCGAGCTCGCGGTTCCGGCCCGGCTGCGGCTCCACCGGGCCCCGGCGCCGCGCGGCCGGCCGCCTGCGGGGACCCCTCGCGGCTCCTGGCGGAGCCGGGAGACCTGGGCGCCCGGGGAGAGGCCGGTTCAGGAAGCTGCCGTCGTGTGCTGCGCGCTCAGAGCGGTGACACTGCATCTTCACAAGCTACGTTGTGTGCGTTTTTGTGTTGGACTTCGGGCTGACCGATTCAGGATATAGTTTGTGGCTTTGATAAAGAGGTTTCTACTTTATAGATTTTAAACTCTTCCGTGGAGATGTTTTCTTCAAAATCGCTTTACTCGAACTGTGTGTATATAATGCATGTTTCTGTTTCAAAACAATTTGATATACTCTTTTGAAGGATTTGGTGATGACTTGATTTTATTTAAAATGGCCATTTGGCTTCTGTTGGTCAGGGTGGAAGACTGGAGGATTTTACTAAATCAGCGTGAAGTGACGAAGGACTTAGGTACTACAGTAGCGCCATTTGAGAGATTAATTATTCCATTCTATTACTCCCACAGTCTGAAAATTAACTGTAACAGCTATGCTAATTCTTAATTCTCAGCATTGATAATTTGAATAGGATGCGGTGTTTTAGAAGTGTACTAAACTTACATAGCATAGGAAGAAGTTGTTACTAGCAAGTAACGGTGGTGATAAACACAGAATTTAAAATGCGCCTGTGCAAATATTCAGGTTGAAAAACTAAACGGAATATTTTGCTCATGAACACTGAACTTTCTAAGCTATGGTTAATGGATTAAGTGGGGAAAGTTTAATACTGCCATGTTCATAACATGTTCTTGCTGTCGGGTCAAGTGTGGGGTGTTCCTTGGTAAAATCTTGTCCTGTTTTCTGAGTGTGAAGTGCCCTTAAACTATAGTTTGTAGCCAGTTAATCGTTCTCGAGGATTTCTCTCTTGGCTGTTAAGAATCTTTTCGGACGGTCTTTCTGAACAGTTGAGAAATGGGCCAGGCTTGGGGCTGGGATGTTTTCCTTTTCACCTTGGTGGCATCTTCATTCCGCTGGCGGCCTGTGGCTCCCCTTCGTTGGTTGAATTGAACCCACGGGCATTCCCCAAGGTACGTCAGCTCCCTGTCCACCTGCGTATTTGATACCACGTCTCTTCCATGTGTGCCTTGTGGGTTCAGACAGCTTTAGCTGATCTAGGTACCAAGTTTTTAAAGCATGTTTTCAAAACTAATCATGTTTATCAAGGCATAAACTACTTTCTTAAATTTACAGTTTAAAATTGTAAACAATTTGAAGGTTTTCATGGGATTAATCATTCTCTTTAAAAAATCAGTTCTCAGTACACTTTAGTTTCCTACCATTTTAGCTGAGTTTCCGTGTGAGAGATTTGTGTTGCTCAACATGTAGTACTTCTTATCCTTGGAAAACCCTCCTAAAGACCCTTCAGTGTGAAACCTCTGACCATCAATCACCTGGGGGCCAGGGGAAGCACCAAACTGGATGGATGTTGGGTTGTGGGCAGTGGGGACACAAGCTTTAACATACTTTAACATTTTGAAAAAATTTCTCTTCAGTTTCAGAGAAAACAAGACATTTTTATTTGGGGAGGGAAATGTGTATTATGTTGACTTTCAAAAGTAGGGACTGCCCTATTTTTCTGCAGACATTTTTCAGTAGGGCTGTTTAAGTGTTGTGAACCGTGATTTCTACTTCTGGTTGGTTTACTAGTGTTACTGACAGAATGTTGTACAATACCCCAGTAGTCAACTAACTTAAACGAGTTGGTTTTAGGTTTGTGTTGGTACCTTATAGGATTGAATCATTTACTATTTTAATGTGCATTGTTATTTGAGATGGAAATGGATAATCTGAAGCCACTTTTCGAAGTTCGTGTTCAACTCTTTGTGATCCCATGGACTGTAGCTCACCAGACTCCTCTGTCCATGAGATTCTCCAGGCAAGAATACTGGAATGGGTAGCCTTTCCCTTCTCCAGGGGATCTTCCCCACCCAGGGATCCAACCCAGGTCTCCCACATTGCAGGCAGATTCTTTACCTTCTGAGCCACCAGGGAAGCTAGCTTCCAATTAAAATGTCTGAATTAAGTGATACATTGAATGTATGCATGTTTATTTCTTTATAATTTTACTAATGTTACTCAGCATGAAAACTTGATAGCTTGGTTCTTACAAATTTTTAATTTTGACAATTGTAAACTGTATTTTGAGTTAAACAATTAGCTTTCAATTAATGTATATTAAGCTTTCATAGAACTGCCTTTCTTCAGTCACTATTGAGTGTGTGGCTTTGAACTCAGCTACATTGCTTTACTGAAGTGCAGTAGTTGGCACAGAGTAGCCTCTCAGTAAAACCGTTGGTCATTACAGGTCAGTGGGAGCGTGCTGCTCCTGCAGGTGCACTGGATGTGCTAAGTAGTTAGAGCACTTGGCAAATACACGTGAACTGACCGAGCTGCCAGACTTGTGTGAAATGCAGCTTCTAGCAAAGCTAGGTTTGAGCACATCCAGTTAAGTCCTCAGTGTTTTATGTACTGAGTAGGTTTTTTTGAAGAACAAAATGAGGACTGTACTCAGTTGTTGTCGTTCAGCTGTGTGCTCCTCTGCGACCCCACGAACGGAAGCCCACCCTGCCTCTCTGTCCTTCACTGTCTCCCTGCTGCTAAGTCGCTTCAGTCGTGTCAGACGCTGTGCGACCCCACGGACGGAAGCCCACCAGGCTCCCTGCCCCTGGGGCTCTCCCTGATTGTGTTCAGACTCATGTTCATGGGGTCGGCGATGCCATCCAGCCCTATCATCCTCTGTCACCGCCTCCTGCCCTCAGTCTTTCCCACCATCAGGGTCTTTTTTCCAGTGAGTCGGCTTTTCACATTTGGTGGCCAGAGTATTGGAACTTCAGCATCAGTCTTAATTCTAGTGAATATTCAGAGTTGATTTCCTTTAGGATTGACTGATTTGTTCTCCTTGCTGTCCAAGGGACTCAAGAGTCTTCTCTTGCACCACAGTTCGAAGGCATCAATTCTTTGGTGCTCAGCCTTCTTTATGGTTTAGCTCTCACATCTGTGTATGACTACTGGGAGAACCATAGACAGCTTTAACCAGATGGACCTTTGTCTCTGTTTTTTAAAATGCTGTCTAGATGCGTTACAGTTTTTCTTCCAAGGAGCAAGCGTTTTCTAATTTCACAGCCGCAGTAACCGTCTGCAGGGATTTTGGAGCCCGAGAAAATAAAATGTCACTGTTGCCACTTTTTCACCGTCTATTTGCCATGAAGTGATGGGACGGGATGCCACGATCTTAGTTTTTTGAATGTTGAGCCGGCTTTTTCATTCTCTTCTTGCATACATTCAGTGACCTCAAAACTATTTTAAACTGTATTTTAAGAATTACTGTGAGTTGCCATTTAAATCAGGTTCCTCGGTATCTCTGAACTGTTAACGTTTGCACACATAAATATGATCGTAACTAGTCTCCCAGTTCATGCACTGTGCTTTCGGTTAGGCTTTTCCCCTGCGCTTTGGCTCTCGCTCATTTAGGAGAAGAATGTTCTTAACTACTGTAATGATTTCCTAAAGCATTGGATTGTAAAATTATGCCTTTTAGATAGCTGGTGAACTCTGGGCCACTAGAGTCAGTTTTGTAGCTGTTATTTACAGCCTGAGGCTCAAGCTTTGCTAAATTGACTAGTTATAGCTATATAACTAACCTGTAGCCGTAAATGTCTGTAGCCTGTATGTCTGCACATAATAAATGACACATTTTGTGCAAGTCTTTTAAACTTCAGATTTCTCTTATTAGATGTGTCAGAAAATACTTATTCACTTAGTGCCTCAAAACCTAAAAATTAAGATTTGAGGCAGGGTGCTGTTTAGAACAGAGTGTCTTAGAAAAGTCGTTAACCATTTCAGGCATGGGTGAGAATAATAAAAATAAAATTTCCTTTTGTATGAGATGACTTTATTACGTTTTGAGCATTATTTTTCTGTTTTCTAAATATATAAACCCAACTAAATCAGTGCTTTTTATTTTGGGGGGAGGCCTAGAATGTAATCAGATACAGTGGTTTTAAAGTTTTATAGCTACACTTAAAACCCTTTTTTTAATATGATACAAAGGCTAATGTCAGGAGCATTAAAAAAAAGTAAAGCTGTTTTCTCAACCTTCTTTTCCTCATTCACTCAAAGGGCTGAACACCTGGCTGACCTGCCTCATAGTGTTGTAAAGCTCACATGAGATTAAGACTTTTCTGATTGTGTCAGACGGTGATACTATTAGAACTGCCGCTTTAGCTCCCTTTAATAGCTCATCTTTTTCCTAACATTGAGTTTTATTGCTTGTATTTTAAGTACAGTTTTAGGCTGTTACATGATTATACGGATGTATGTTTTTGAGAGGCTGAGATGCAGAGGTTGTGGAGTAAAGAGTGGAAGATACTCCTGGCAGTCTTTTCTGACCTTGCCCTTACAGAGGTGCTCTGGATCAGCACTGATTATGTCTGTGACTTTACATTTTTGTGTTCTGTGGTTTTATACACTCTCCTGGAATTGGTGGTAATGATAATGCGATGTCAGTTTAGAAATCCCGGGCTGCTAACCTTGGACTGAAAAGAGGTGATCCTCTTCTTAGAGTAGTAAAGGCTGATCATTTCATCCAAGCATGTTTTGTATGCTTGCTTGGGTTTAAGAAACAGGTTCAACAGAAGTCTTCTATACAAAAACCCTTACTTGCTGAAAAATAGCCTGCCTTGTACATATCTTTCATTTATCTGTTACCTGTCCAAAAGTGAATTGTTTCCTAAATGAGTAGGAACTCTTGTGGGTTTTGTGCTTCCCAAAAGACCACGTGTGTAAATTGTAAAACTATACTGCTGTTGTTTCCCATAAAGCAGAAAAGAATTCCTGTGTGACCCAGCAATTCTACTCCTAAGTGTTGTCCCGAGAGGATTGAAAGCAGGGACTCTGCATTGAGTCAGTGTTCATAGCTGCTCATGGTAGTCAAAAAGTGCAAATAACTAAGTGTCCATCAGCAGATGAGTGGATACACAAAACCTGCTCTATCCGTATAATGGAATATTTTTCTGTCCCCACCCACCCCCACCTGCTGCTGCACTTCACAGCATGTGAGATCTTTGTTCCCCCCGGGGGAGTGAGGGGTGATCGAACCCTCACCCCCCGCAGTGGAAGCGAGAGTCAGCCACTGGACTGCCAAGGAAGCCCCGTGGAATGAAGTTCCGATTCATGCTATACACTATGAGTGAGCTGGAAAATAAGCTAGACAGAAGGACAAATATTACTACATGATTCCATTTACATGATGAAATAATTGGAACAGGCAGATTGGAGGGTTCCCAGGGCGGGAGGAAGGGAGAATGGGTAGTTATTTCTCAACAGGGGCAGTTTCTGTTTGGGGCGATGAAAGTTTTGCCAGCAGGTAGTGGCGATAGTCGCACAGTGCTGTCGTTGTGATTATTGGTCCTGAATTTTACACTTTCAAGCGGTTTACAATGGCAAATTTTGTATTATATATTTTACCACACTGAAAGAGGGGGAAAAAAAGACTATACTGCTGTTAAAATGTTGTTGGCATCTTAAGGGAAAACTGCTCATGGTTTAGGAGGCAACAGTACAGTTTTTTTGGGTTTGCGTAAAGGAATGTTAGGTTCCTGCCATAAACTTTGAGTGCCTGTCACATGTGAGAAGTCCTTGCCTTCAGGGACTTCGTTGTTGGGAATCTTGGTGAGAAATGCACACACAGCTTTTGGATTGTACTTGGAAGTGTCCGTAGTACTTGCAAAGCAGTAAGTGCATGTGGCCTTGTTTTAAGGCTCAGAGGAGTGTGGTGTTACTGTGACCTGGCGTGAGGGTTTGTGTCTGGGTCTGCTCAGGAGAGCAGGAGTGAGTGGGGAGAGTGAGGGAGCCTGTTGGGGAGAAGGGGCTCATGTACAGGCCACAGGGTCACAGAGGAAAGCAGCCAGGGCCCTGCTGGGCGCCAGGGAGCCAGCGTGTGGCCAGGGTCTTCCCAGGTGGCTCAGTGGTGAAGAACCTTCCCGACAAGCAGGAGCCGTGGGTTCCAGCCCTGGGTGGGGAAGATCCCCAGGGGAAGGAAATGGCAGCCCACTCCAATATTGTTGCCTGGGAGAGCCCATGGACAGAGGAGCCTGGTGGGCTGTGGTCAGTAGGGTCGCAAAGAGTTGGATACAACTTGACAACTGCACAGCAACAAACGAGGCAGTGAGCAGGCATGGGAGAAGCAGCGAGGAAACGCGCCCCTCAGGGTCTCAGGGAGGCTTCGGATGTGACTTCCTGGTGCTGGAGGGTCGCCAAAACCCTTCACACCAGAGGTATGAACCGTTAGAGCTGAGCATCCAGGCAGAGAAGCACAGGCTGCGTGGAACTCCTGCTGCAGAGTCCAGGTGGGTGGGCAGGTGGGCCTGGGATGGGGGCAGGTGGTGGCCTCAGAGTGGAGAGGGGAGAGTGGTGGAGAGCACTGGAAGCTGAGCCCTTGGCCACTGCTTGAGGTGTGGGCGGCGTGAGAGGGCTCAGGGGTCCGGGGCAGACGGTGGTGCGGCGAGCACAGGTCGGGGAGGCCGGGAGACTGGCTCCCGCTCCCGGGGTGAGCACCTCGTGGACCCTGCACGCGCAGCGCTGAGGCCCCGCTGCTCCTCGGTGGGCCGTCAGCCAGGGCTTGCATTGTGGTGGTGACTCAGGCTGCGTTTAGCGGTCATCGAGCCCTCAGATCTGCCTCACCTGTTGCAGATTAGACAAGTCAGACGCACAAATTGCCCAAAGGACAGCAGCCATGATTCCTGCTTTTATTCTGATCCTACATATTCTTTTCCTCCAACTTTTTAAATCTGGAAACTTTCAAACTACGGAAGAGTTGAAAGAATGTTATAGGGAGCACCAGCCTTCACCGCCATACATCAACTGTTGAAACTTTACCTGTGCTTTGCCTCCATCTCATCTCTATATATTTATTTTGCAGAACCATTTGGAAGTGAGCTGCGGGCGTTGGGACGCCTGTTGTGGGTTTTTGTGCATTGAGTCTGAGGTGGGCTGGCGGGGTGTCTCCGGTAGATGCAGAGGTGGGTGATGAAGTCCACCCTATCGCCCCGGGAAGGGGAGAGTTGAGATTTGCACTCTGAGTGATGGGGGAACAGCGAGGCCCCGGCCAACACAGATGCCAAGTAGGGGAGAGCTCTGAGTCGTAGGGGGGGGCAGGGAAGCTTTTCCTGTGGACTTAAAGTATAAGAGCGTGCTTTGTAGATTGAGGGAGAACATGAGAAGGCGGGAGAGGGAGTGTTCTTTGAACACAGGTTTTAGGAAGACGATAGGACACAGGACTGAGATGGGTGGGTGAGTGCCAAGTCCCTGCGGTCGTGCCCAGCTCTTTCCGACCCCGTGGACTGTAGCCCGCCAGGCCCTCCTGTCCATGGGCTTCTCCAGGCATCCATACTGGAGTGGGTGGCCATGCCCTCCTCCAGGGGCTCTTCTGGGCCCAGGGATCAAACCCGTCTCTTCTGTCCCCTGCATTGGCAGGTAGGTTCTTTACCACTAGCACCCCCTGGGAGATGGTAAGTGGAAACGTGCGTGTTTGGAAGGCTGCTGGCCTGAACCTGAGGGTGGAGTGACCGTGTCTAGAGGACTGAAGCCTTCGTGGCCCTCGAGGAACACTGACTGCTGGAAAAGAAGCACCCACCCCCGTGCTCTTCCGTTTGTTCTTTCCTGGGGGACTTGAAGTTCCTTGAGAGCAGGGATTACGTCTTTGCATCCCTACATTGTCCAAGAGAGAGTCGGTAAACAACAGTTCGTTAAATTGAAATGCAAACACAGAAACCGAGTTTGAGTCTGATAGTCTAACGGGATGTCCTCCTTACCGTCTTCAGAAAGTACTGGGAAGAGCTGGAGAAGTGGCGGTCGCGTTTTACAGCTGTCCATCGCTGGCAGTCTTTCCGATCTGGCATCCAGTCTGTCTTGGCAATTTTCACCTTCCCGGCATCACAGAGGAGCTCTGTGGTACGAAAGACGGTGCTGTGGCTCGTTTGGGAAGATGTTTGCAGAAAATACCAGTACCGTTGTTCACAGGTTTTGACTTCAAAAGATTACTGCTTGCCAGGAAGTGAGCATTACGGGTACTGAGTAAATTAGGCTTCCCGGAGCGGCTCCCGGTGCCCAGAGCCTTTCCAGAGTGGGGTATGTGGAGGTGCTGGCACCCGCCGGAGGCATCTGACCGATTCCCCCCACCAGCGAGAGAAGCAGTGGCAAGCCACTCCAGTCCTCTTGCCTAGAAAACCCACGGACGGGGGAGCCTGGTGGGCTGCAGTCCGTGGGGTCGCTAAGGGTCAGACGCGACTGAGCGACTTCACTTTCACACATTGGAGAAGGCAATGGCAACCCACTCCAGTGTTCTTGCCTAGAAAACCCCACGGACGGGGGAGCCTGGTGGGCTGCAGTCCGTGGGGTCGCTAAGGGTCAGACGCGACTGAGCGACTTCACTTTCACACATTGGAGAAGGCAATGGCAACCCACTCCAGTGTTCTTGCCTAGAAAACCCCACGGACGGGGGAGCCTGGTGGGCTGCAGTCCGTGGGGTCGCTAAGGGTCAGACGCGACTGAGCGACTTCACTTTCACACATTGGAGAAGGAAATGGCAACCCACTCCAGTGTTCTTGCCTAGAAAACCCACGGACGGGGGAGCCTGGTGGGCTGCAGTCTGTGGGGTCGCTAAGGGTCAGACGCGACTGAGCGACTTCACTTTCACACATTGGAGAAGGCAATGGCAACCCACTCCAGTGTTCTTGCCTAGAAAACCCCACGGACGGGGGAGCCTGGTGGGCTGCAGTCCGTGGGGTCGCTAAGGGTCAGACGCGACTGAGCGACTTCACTTTCACACATTGGAGAAGGAAATGGCAACCCACTCCAGTGTTCTTGCCTAGAAAACCCACGGACGGGGGAGCCTGGTGGGCTGCAGTCTGTGGGGTCGCTAAGGGTCAGACGCGACTGAGCGACTTCACTTTCACACATTGGAGAAGGCAATGGCAACCCACTCCAGTGTTCTTGCCTAGAAAACCCCACGGACGGGGGAGCCTGGTGGGCTGCAGTCCGTGGGGTCGCTAAGGGTCAGACGCGACTGAGCGACTTCACTTTCACACATTGGAGAAGGAAATGGCAACCCACTCCAGTGTTCTTGCCTAGAAAACCCCACGGACGGGGGAGCCTGGTGGGCTGCAGTCCGTGGGGTCGCTAAGGGTCAGACGCGACTGAGCGACTTCACTTTCACACATTGGAGAAGGAAATGGCAACCCACTCCAGTGTTCTTGCCTAGAAAGTCCCAGGGATGGGGGAGCTTGGTGGGCTGCCGTCTATGGGGTCACACAGAGTCGGACACGACTGAAGCGACTTAGCAGCAGCAGCAGCGTAACGAGCCCGTGCCTGCTCTGCCTCTCCTGTGCGGTCGTGCACTAGAGTGAAACAGCAGGTGCGGGAACTGCTGTCAGCACACGCCTCACCCCGGGAACCCTCCTACTGCAGCGGCCGAGGCGCTCAGCAGGGCTCCTTGCTGGAGAGCTGCAATCCAGGAGCCGCTGTGTGCAGACAGCTCCTTGCTCGAAACACATGCCCATGATGGTGGCTTGTTGTTGTCCCTGCCATACTTTGTTGTCATTTAATCACGGAGTCATGTCACACTGCTTGTGACCCCGTGGACTATAGCCCGCCAGGCTCCTTGCTCCATGGGATTCTCTAGGCAAGCATGCTGGAGTGGGCTGCCATTTCCTTCTCCAGGGGATCTTCCTGACCAGGGAATTGAACCCACGTCTCCTGCATTCTGGGGGGACTGTACGACTTAGCCGCCAGGGAAGCCCCCTGCCACGCTATGTAGCTTATGATAAACTTGCAGGAAGCCGAGGTGATGTCTCCATCAGGAAGGTCCTGTTGACTTTGCGTAACTGAAGTTGTCACTGGGTTCTGTTACCTGGGCAGCATACTGCTCGTTAGTACTGTAATTTCAGGGGGTGCAGAGCTCTCCTGGGCCAGGCCTAAGCCGTTTTTTTGGTAGTTCGGCGCATCGGTCACCTTCCCTGGTGGCTCAGATAGTAAAGCGTCTGCCTGCAACGTGGGAGACGCGGTTTCGATCCCTGGGTCGGGAAGGTTCCCCTGGAGAAGGAAATGGCAACCCACTCCAGTACCGCTGCCTGGAAAATCCCATGGACAGAGGGGTCACAAAGAGTCGGACACGACTGAGCGACTTCCCTTTCCTTTTTCTGAGGAGGAACATGGATTCAAGACACAGACTTGAGATGTGTATACTTGGGAGAAGTCCGCTTGCAGAGGCTCTTGGATGTCTCCAGCTCACCCGGAGAGGGAGGTGTGAGAAGAGGGCTCAGGGTGGAGACTCGGCCGTTGTGTAGACGGAGGTGCCGGAGGCTGAAGGAGACAGAAGGAGGGGGGAGGAGCAGGCGGGGGTCAAGAAGCAGCGAGTGGACGGGGTTTTGGGGGGAGTAGTGCTGCTGAGGTGGGAGGAGCAGAGACCCGCAGGTGTCTGCTGGGTTTGCCCCTTCTCGTTGCTGGGGGCCTTCCCGAGGCGGATCAGTAGCGGGGCTGATTGTCGAGAAGGAACAGGGGTTCATCTGTGTTCCTCTTCCCAGCTAGCAGATTTCATTGTGTTTATCCAGGGAAGGGATTCAGTGCTGCCAGAGTTTTACACACGTGTAATTGTTCTTAACATTGTGTATATTATTTCTATTGGGAGGGAGTCTATCATTTTCAGTGAATTCTCAAAAGGATTGGGGGGGTTCCTTTTCTCTCCCTCCAGTAGAAAAGTTCCACCTTTCCTAGCGTCAGGGCCTTTGTGATCGTCATGGCTAACACTGTGGACACCATATGTGAACAGTGTGGAGGTTCACATATTGTGTTTTGATAAATCCCTTTTGCTGGACTTGGTTTGAAAATACTAGGCAGTGGATAAATTGGAAAATCAGTAAACTGCTGCTGCCATCCTTAAACTTTTTTACCTACTTTGATTGGCAGTGTTTTGTGCTCGTCAACGCTTGTGCATGCCCTAGAATAAATGGCTTTATGTGTTTACATTTAACACAGCGGAAGTTATTCATCATAGTTGATTTTTTTTATCCTTTTAAGGTTGACTGTTAACGTTGTTTTACATTGAATGTACCTGGAACTCTTAAAGATCCTACAAGCATCACCTTTCCAATCATCTTCTAGTCCCGTTTTATTAATTTGTTTCAGATTATCCCAGGCACTCTTGGGGCTGTGTAACTTGATAATTGAAACTGGCCCTTTTTCTGAGGTTGATTCTCCAGACACATACTTGTAAATTACATACCACAAGCCAGGGACAGTAAGACACCTACAGTCACTGCTACGTGTGGTTAATGGTTTCATGTAAGACAGTGCAGATGTTGGTCTTCCCTAGTTCTTCCCATCAGAGCCACATGTTTAAATAGCAGTTACGCAGATAAACCAGATGCCAGGTTCCCATTCCGATTTGGAGCAGGGGTGGGGGCACTGCACAGCTCTCCTAAGGGATGTAGTTGGGGTCTGTTTATTCACCTCACAAGAGTTGTCAGTCAAAGCACTACGTTTTTAGTCTCCAAAATACACTGTATTTCACTGACATTAGCTTTGTCCAAAACTGGAATTTTGGGTTATGATTGTTTAAAACAGTCAGAAGTCATTGTAGTAAATGAGTATTTGGAGGAGAAATTATTTATGGTCTCTCTTACTCAAATAATTTTGACAAATTCGTAAGGTGAATTTGATGACGCAGAGAGGCCGCTTTTGCTTGTGTGGTGGGGGCTTCCGAACCGAGTCCCGGTACTGGCCCACGTGGCGGGATGGGGGCGTCCCGGGGACGGGGTCCTAAGTTAGTGGCTTAGGCCACCTGGAAGAGTGAGAGCAGAGGTCTGGGAGTTGATGACAGAATAAAGAAACTTTCTGGGTTGGGAGACGTTCGGCTAGCTCAGAGTATTTGTTGGCATCACAGGAGCGTTGGGTACAGGCAGAGGAAGACAGCCAGTAACTGTGGAACCGCAGGGGTTTTGGTTACATGGCACCTGCTCCCCACATAACTTACATTTCTCCTGCCACCACTCGTAACCTGTTCTCCTTTATGGAAATGTATGTCAGGAAAGGTACTGGACTTGGCTTTGTAAAGTTTTATTTCTTAGCTGACTCTGCTGGAACACATTTATCCTAAAGAAAAGAAGATCGTTAAAGTGGTGTCCATCAAAGATTCTGAAAGAAAACATTTGTTTCATAACAAGCTCCAGGAGGATTTTATATATATATATATGTATAAAAACCCGAGAGAGAACTTCCGCTCTCACCCAAGTAAACAGCTCAGTGATGAACCTTAAGTGGTGATAGTAATGTGTGCGCGGAGGCCAGCAGTAAAGGCAGCAGCGCCCTGTGTTACCGACCGTGTGTGGCTCTGCTGTGGCCTTGGTCCTGCTCCTGAGTAACCCTTTCACGGAAAGTCCTCAGAAGGCATACTTTTATTCTTCAGCCTGATGGGCAAGACCCCAGAAAGTGCTGCTGCTTTGTAGCTCAGAATACTGAGATGCTCCATATCCAAATGTACTTATTACATAGTAAACATTGCCAAGGGCTGCACAGGCGTCTCAGTCACAAAGGATTCACCTGCCGTTGCAGGAGATAATGGGCTCGCTCCCTGGGTAGGGAAGATTCTCTGGAGAAGGAAATGACAGGCTGCTGCACGGTTCTTCCCTGGAGGATCACACGGACAGAGGAGCCTGGCCTACAGCCCACGGGGTCGCAGTGAAAGAAAGTGGAAGTGAACTCGCTCAGTCGTGTCTGACTCTTTGTGACCCCGTGGGCTGTAGCCTACCAGCTACAATGGAGAAGTGGAGATCCCATTTCCTTCTCCAGGGGATCTTCCTGAGCCAGGGATTGAACCGAGGCCTCCTGCCTTGCAGGCAGACGCTTTACTGTCTGAGCCACCAGGGAAGCATGGGGTCATAGAGTCAGATAAAACTGAGTAACTCAACAGCAGACTGGCAAATAATGTGGACCAGTCTTAAACCATTCATTAAGGACACAGTTCTTGTTAGAACCAGAATTTGAAATTGGTTTTTTTCCTGGCCGTGGCTGCTGGATGCTGTGTAGATATAAGAATTTCTTTTACTGCCATGTACTGTAACTGTTTGCATTTAGACATATTGGGAGGAAATACTGTCTTATAGTGCCTGGAAGTTAAAATACGTGGTTATGAAAGAAACCCTAAAAAGTGACTAAGGTCTTGGAGCCCAAATCAGCCGTCATGATGGAAATTCTGTCGCTTGGAGGATTGGGTGTTCCTCTTCTGTTTCTGTGTCCTGTTTACTGTGAGATGAGTGACTTTTCATTCACAGGTGACAAGGAGGGCTCTTCTTGAAACCTGCAGTTAGAGGTTATAGTCCAACTCTTAACCTTTGCTTTCCAAAGGTTAAGCTTTGTAACCTGGTAGTAAGCCCCTCCAGTTCTGAAGTTTCTCTGAGGTCGGACAAGCCCGTGCAGCGCGATGATAACACTTGTCGTTTGACCTGGAGGTGCAGGAAGAGAAATGCTGTCTTGTTTAAAGGGCTAAGTCACATCTGGAGACTTAATGACGTAATACAGGCTTAGGCTGCCACTTCCTTTCAGGCTGAAATCTTTGTCGCTTTGCTCTGGCATTTCTGGCTTCCTTATTCCTTGCTGTGTGCCCTCCCTCCCCCTGGCCCGTCCCTTCAGAACAAAAAGGTTAGCCAGTTGGGGGAAGTTTTCTATTTGTTCTGAACACGTTCACTTGAACCAGAAAGGTTTGTGACACTGGATTTGTTGAGGGAGAGATGTGATTGTGAGTCTCCAGACTCTGCATGAGTTGCTGTTGGCCTGAATTTTGAAAGGATGGTTTGTTCCCCACAGACGTCCACCAGGCCCAGTGGATGAGTGAATTATGTTCCTTGGATGACTTTTTAAAACATGACATCCTGAATTCACATGATTTGCATCAGAATAATTGTCTGTGATAAGGACAGATTGTTTGTTCCAGTTTAATCTTACTGCTAGTTTTGCAAATGTATGGAGGCCTGGCATGGTTATCAGTGACTGGGGTGGGCGGGGTGCCCCCGCGGGGCTGTGGGCGCTCTGCAAGTCTCTGCTCCGAGTCTGCCGCGGCACACTCCAGCCAGCAGCCCTCTGACTTGAAGCACAGCTGCATTAGGCTGCCCTGCACTCAGTCCCCGCCCTGACATCCATTGGGCATTTCCTGCTGTGCCAGGTACACGAGACAGAGCCGTGGGGAAGCGCTCGTGGGGCTCACAGGCATGTGGAGGGAGGAGCAGTTTTTAAAATGTGTGAAACCGTCCTCATCACAGGAAAAGAAATGTTTTCTTTTTTTTTGATTTTGTGTCCGGTATGAGATGACGGATATTCACTTACTGTGGTCATCACTTGGTGATGCATTCATGAGTCAGAATGTTATGCTGTGCACCTGAAACTTAGGCAGTGCTGTATACCTGCTACTTTTAAATAAAACTGGGAGGAAAGTGTAAAGAAAGTGATTTCAGGCAGCAGAACTAAGAAATTAGTGTAGGGTAATGGTGTAGTGAGTGACAGGGCCAGTGGGAGCATTGGTTGGTGCCAGTTGGGAGAGATGGCCCTGAGTGATGACAAGGAGCCAGCCATGAGAGGACATTTTTAAGCCCAAAGACAACAAATAGAAGACTAGACATTATGCGTGAGAGTCTAGAGTAGTAGGAAATGAGGTGGGCAGCCGTCAGATTGTATCGATTTCAGTAGAAGGCCATTGGAAAGTTTTAAATAGAGGAATGGTCTATACCACCATGATTAGCCTAGTAGTCTCACAAAAAGCAGGCACCATCAGGAAAAAAAAATTAGAAAAAAAATTTAGGAAAGACATTTCCTTGGCTGTGCTGTCTTCATTGCTTTTGTGCGGGCTTTCTCGAGTTGGCCGAGTGGAGGCCCATCTTCGCTGCTGAGCAGTGGCTTCTCGGGGCGCGCACTTCAGCAGCTGCGGCCCGTGGGCCCGATGTGGGGCACGGGCTCAGTCGCCCTGTGGCCCGGGGGATCCCCTCTGTGTCCTCCGCTTTGGCAGGTAGATTCTTAACCACTGTGCCACCAGGGAAGTCCTGAGAGTTAGTTGACTAAAATTATAAACCGAGCGTTTATCTGTGTCTCTGTGTGTACAGCACTGGGTTGGGTTGTATGGAGACGATCTCAGCATGAAGCGGCACACAGCGGGCAGTGAGCTGGACGTTGCGTCTTAAGGCTCGTGGGGCAGGACTGCGCTCAGTGTCTCATCACACCCCCTTCCATCCAGGCTCGCCGCCTGTGCCGCCATGACTCCCAGTTCTGCCTCTGACCAAGCACACCCGGGGGGTGGGGAGCCCGCCTTCAGGCTGAGGGTGGAGAGGAGGAGGGAGCGTTCACGGGGGGAAGGGAGGGCAGAGTCCCACAGCCTGAGCCGGTGAACAGCGGCCTGAGAGACAGCACCCCTCGCTGCTAGGGGCCGACAGGGAGGGTGGGGGGTGGAGGGTGCACGGGCTGGGGGCATCCCTGGAGGGAGGCTGGGGCTCTGGAAGGCTCTGCCCTGAGAAGGGAAGGGGTCTGCAGAGGGCTGACCTATTTGTCGAGGTTAGAAATGGGGCCTCACGTGTTGTACCCGCAGGCTACGTTTACACCCCACATGTGCTATTTTGTATAAATAAGATCGTCTGAAAGAGAAGCAAAGAAAGGCACAGGAGAGACCGCGGAGCTGGGTTCCGGAAGAGGCGCCCCGGACTTTGCCATCACTGCGGACACACCAGGCCTGCCCTCCCCTGTGCTACCTCCGTGGCAGCCCACTTGGGGTTTGGGCTCTAGGGTAATTTTGAAAGCAGTTTTGCCAAGAAAATATCTTTGGAAAAAAGCGTGTATGTGTGCTTTGTTAAACTCGTTCTCTGGCCCTTCGGAACCCTTTGTTTTCTGCACTTTCCTTGCCCTCCCGCTCTTGGTCTCTCTCCTGATTTCTTTCTGGGGCGTAATTGACACGCAGCATGTTAGCTTCAGGAAGACAGCACAGTGGCTGCATGTTCGTGTTTGTTTTGAAATGATCACCATGGCGAGTCCAGTTAACGTGTTACCATGCACAGTTACAGATGATTTTCCTCGTGATGAGAACTTGTGAGATACACTCCACTAGCAGCTTTCAGCATGCAGCGGTGTTGGCTGCAGCCCCCACGCCGTCTGTGGCTTCTTACTGGGACTTGTGCTTTCTGACGCCCTTCACCCGTCTCCCCAGCCTTCTCCCAGCCGCCAGTCTGCTCTGTCTGTGAGCTTGGTGTTGGGGTGTTCGATTCCACGTGTCAGTGAGATCACGTGCTGTCCGTCTTTCTCTGACTGACTGACTGACTTCACTCAGCATTGTGCTCTCGGGCCCATTCACATTATTGCAGGTAGAAGACTGCAGTCTTTTTAACGGCAGAGTAATATTCCTCTGTGTGTGTATGCTCACATCTTCACACATCTCTCAAGGGGGCACTTAGGTTGTTTCTGTACCCTGGCTGTTGTGAATAATGCCACAGTGGACATGCGGTATATTTAGACAGTCCCAGAAGTGGAATTCCCAGATCATAGGATAGTTCTGTTTTTAGTTCTTTGAGGTAGTTCCATCCTCAGCAACTGTTTTCTTTCCCACCAACAGCGCACAAGGTGGAGCCCTCTGTTTCTTTTTTTTTTAGTTGAAGAATGGTATTCACTTACTGTGTTTCGGGGATAGAGCACAGTAGTTCAATATTTTTATCAAGTACATTGCATTTAAAGTTACTCCGTGTAATAGCTTGTTTCCTGCGCTGCCCAGTATATCCTTGTTGCTATCTCTTGTATACGTGGTGATGTGTATCTTAATCCCGCGCCCCCAGCTCTCCCCCATGTCCCCCTCCCGACTGGTAACCCCTCACTTGTTCTCTGTCTCTGTGAATCGGTTTCTGTTTTGTTACATGCATTCGTTTTTTTTAGATTCCACATGAAATGATAATGTAAAACATTTACCTTTTTCTGTCTGATTTATTTCACTAAGCATAATACCCTGTGGTCATCCATGTTGTTGCAAATGGCAGAATTTCATTCTTTTTTTATGGCTCAGTAATAATTCCATTGTGTATTGTACATCTTTATCCATTTCTCTGTTGATGGACACTAAGGTTGCTTCCATATCTTGACTCTTGTAAATAATACTGCAGGGAACACTGGGGTACCTGAATCTTTTTGAATTATGGCCCGGGTCTGTGCCTGGGAGTGGAGTTGTTGGGTCCTGTAGTAGTTCTGAGTTTTCAGGGACTCCCCACCCTGCTCCCCGCAGTGGCTGCCCCAGTCACACCCACCCACTGTGCGTGAGCTCGCTTTCTTCCACACCCTCACCAGCACTTGTTACTTGTAGACTTTCTATTGATGGCCATTCTGAAGGGTGTGAGGTGCTGTTTCATTGTGGGTTTGATTTGCGTTTCTCTGATGATTAGTAATGTTGAACATCTTTTAATGTTCCCTTTGGCCATCTGTATGTCTTTGGAAAAACTTCTGCTCAGGTCTTCTGCTCATTTTTTAATGGCATTTTTTTGATACTGAGTTGTATTAGCTGTTTGTTTATTAGTACCATCTGTTTCTTAAATGTTTGATCTCTGGACCGTGCTTGGGCCATGCGTTAGTGTGGTTCAGTGAGCCCTGCAGGATGGTATTCAATTTTATTCTCAACTCTTTGCATCAGGTCTTCTGATATCCCCTTGACAGGACCACGGATAGGTGTAGTGTCTCAATTGTTAGATACTGTAAATAGATTTAAGTTTCAGTAGCCTAATTGTTCAGTTCCCATTATATATGCAATAATAAAATCACAAATAATGAAGTGAATTTTCTACCAATCAGGGATAATTTGTTTTTGGCAAGCTGAAATCATCTGTTGAATCTGCAAACGTGCAGAAATCCTTAGGTTTAGAAAATGAACAGAACAGGAGGAAGCGCTGTGTGACTAAACGTAGGGGTGGGGCCCTTTGGGTTCTGGTTGTGTGGTGCCTGGGGCTGTGGATCACCCCTCACTGCTCTGCTCCATTCGCCAGCCTGGACCCTGCCCCTGCATGAGGGTGGCCCTGCCTTTGCGGCCTCCCCTGCCCCCCGAGAGCTGCAGGGATGTGTGGCGTGGCCTCGGCTGGAGCACTGGCTGCCCCGCAGAGCTGTGCCGGTGGAGCAGCGGAAGCAGGGACTCCTGTGAGGCAGTTGCTGTGGGGCAAGCCTTGCTTCATGTAGAGAAATCATCTGAAGTTTCCAGCATCTGTTTCGGCGGGTGCGGTCAGGCCCATTTTACAGACGACAGAATCGAGGCACAGGTTCTGGGTGGCGAGTGAGTGGAGGGCTAGAAGAGGGGCCCAGGCCTGTTCTCCAGCGCTCGGCTCAGTCGCAGGTGGCAGAACTCGGCTTCAGTGCGCTCAGATAGGGAGGTGGTTACAAGCACATGCAGCTGTGTGACCCATCAGCCTGACCTGAGCCGTTCCGGGTGGCAGCGGGGGTGGGGGCCGCGCCCCCCGTCTGGGCTGTGCTGCCCTCTGCACGGGTGCCTCGTCTCTCTCACTGCAGGTCGCCGCTGCGGCCCTGCCTGGACGAGCAGCACCGCAGGAACTCAGGGAGAAGCTGCCTTTTTTTTTCTTCTTTTGGCCAATTCCAAAACTTCTGGGTGACGGCCCAGTTAGTGCTGTTTGTTTGACTCCTGGACCAACCAGCTAGTTTGGTCACTGGT
Source organism: Moschus berezovskii (assembly GCF_049115385.1). Lineage (NCBI taxonomy): Eukaryota > Metazoa > Chordata > Mammalia > Artiodactyla > Moschidae > Moschus > Moschus berezovskii. The sequence goes on from NC_142485.1 coordinate 3,433,715, forward strand.
CCAGATAACACCAGTGTTGATGGTTAATTGAAGAAAATGGAAGGAAGCCGTCCTGTTGGTTATTGGTTCCTAGTAACTGGCCTGAGGTCCCTGGGTGCTCTGCGCCCTCTGCGGATGGGGCCATGCCGGCCACCCGGCCGCACAGTGACTGGAAACTGGTCGGTGCTCAGATGTTTGCCAAGTGCGGGGGGTAGTGGGTGACCTTCCCGAGAAGGGAGCCCACCTGGAAACAGACCTCAGTTTTGTGGCAGCTGTGCAGGCAGTGCCGCAGATGCAGACAGCCTGTCGGAGCGCTCTCAGCCAGGGAGAAGGGCTGTCTCTCCTGGGCTGGGAGGTCGGAGGCTGGTTTTAACTGCAGCACCACCCGTCTCCCCTCCTCCCCTGCCCTCACTCTACGTGTGTTTGTGTCTCAGGACTGCCTGGTGTAAAGTGGAGACGCTTGTGTTTTTATTTTGTACTACTTGAAGAGAAGTTTTGCGCTGTTGTTCCTAAGCTTAAAAAAAAAAGTCATGGGTGTGCCTCTCTTGAAAGTGAACCATTTGATAGTCATATATTAAAAACTAAGAATTTACTACACTATCCCAGTGGGAGAATTTGTTTCCTAGACACCTTTGGAAGCAACTACATTAATTAATTTACATGTGATACATAAATTAATTTGACTTCTTATTTTCGAGAACCATTTGTTTTCCCCATTTTTAGATGATTAACTGATTCAGGCAGCCGCCTGCGGTCTGAAAGCCATTCTGAAGCAGAGGTTCCAGTATGAAGTGTCAGCTGTAGAGAAGGATGCTGCGGAGCAGTGGCAGTGTCCACGAAGCTGGCAGGAGGGTGAGCTTCTGCATTCAGCTGCAGACTCTGCTGCCCGTGGAAAAAAATTGCAGGCATGAATGCAGAAAGAGGCTGCCTTAAGATACTGAAAGTTTTCTATCAGACAGTGTCAACTTTTGATGTTGGTGACTCAACAGCTTAACTCTTGGTTGTGTGCAGATGGTTTTTGCGATGTCGTGGGGCAAGACCCGCACTGCTTCATTATTACAGAGCCGACCAGTTGTCTTTGCTATGAGGAGAGCTGGCTTTTAGTCTCACAAAATGTGATTCACATCTTAACTCTGCTCCTTAGTGCTCTAACCTGGGGCAGACCACTTAACCCCTTACAGCTTTCTCATCTGTAGACTGGAGATAATAACCCCTAGCGAGTTCTCCTTCAGAGGGCAAGCATTTGTTACCGTTCAGGGCGGTTTTTCTAAAACGTGTCAGGTTGGAGCCCTTCCTCTCCCCGTTGGCACCCTTACGGCTGTCTCAAGCCGCCCCTGAGGTCACTGCTAACCTCCCTCCCCTGGTCTGCTGGTCCCTTTGAGATGAGAAACTGGATAGTGTTTTCTCTTACACTTTTCTTCTGTGAATGTTTTAACTTACACTGTTTTTATGATGGAGAATTCACTGCGGGGACAGTCCTTCAGACCGGATACACCCTGGGTGCTCACTGCACGCAGTGCCCAGAGCCCCGCAGTTCAAGTCTGCACGCGTGTGTGTGCTCAGGCACTTCAAGCGTGTGCGACTCTGTGGACCGCAGCCCTCCAGACCCCTCTGTCCATGGGATTCTCCAGGCCAGATCACTGCAGTGGGTGCCATGCCCTCCTCCAGGGGACCTCCTGGACCCAGGGATAGAACCCGCATCTAGTTGGGGCTCCTGCATTGCAGGTGGAGTCTTTACCGCTGAGTCACCGGGGAAGCCCTTTTGAGTCAGTATGTCTTTACCTAATAGGTAAGTGGAAAAGACAGACCAAGGCTGGCCTATTTCTTTTCTAACTTTGTAATGTATGAGGAGGACGTGTTTCAGAAACTTAGTTTTAGGAGGGTAATCATGGCAGATGTTGTTCGTTGGCTTTGGGTTTCCTAAAGCCATTGATGTTTGCCATATCTTGGAGCTTTAAAAGGAGCTACACGGTTCCCTTTCCCTTCTTTTAAGTTGAGGAATTTCTTTTAAAAATTAAAGTAAATTTGTATTGAATTTTGTTTTAGGACTTGAGGTATTTCCTGGAATACATAGAAATCAGTATGAGCAATCAGTGTTTGAATACTTAAAATTTAGAAGACGCTGAGTTAATTACTTGCTTAAAGCAAGTGAGCATTAAGTGTGTGTTTTGTTTTAATATTTATTTATTTGGCTCTGCCAGGGCTTAATTGAGGCATGCAGGCCTAGTTCCCTGACCAGGGGTTGGTTGAACGTGGGTGCTCTGCGTTGGGAGTGCAGTGTCTTAGCTACTGGACCACCTGGGAAGTCCCAAGTGGTTTATGTTTAGTGCCGTGGTTCTCGATCCATTTTCAGTCTCATTTTACGAAATATTCAGAAGCCACAGCCCACCCCAGTGGCTCGTCATCTCCAGGGGAGTGTTCAGACACTTGCATAGGCTGTTCACAGGCCAGTTGTTGGAAGGCATGCAGTGTATATGTTGCCTGTAGTGTACTTGGGGTCCTAGTTTCTGTTTTCATGGCTTATTCATAAGTTACTAAGCAAAGTAAAAAGATCGTTGGTCAGTTTGGGAAACATTTTTTTCTTCACTTTTTGAACTTTTAGAAGGAAAACCTCAGGGTAAAGATGTGTATAGCTTTAATCAGTTCATAAATAATTGAGCCCTGGTGAATTGAGACTGTGTTAAATTTCAGTGTGTGGTTCTGTGCATAATCAGCAGAAACAATCCACAAAGTAAATGGTTTATTTCAGCTTGTGGCAGCTCTGTGTTCACGGGCGTTCGGCGGAAGGTGGGCAGAGGGGCTCAGTGCCTGTCCCCCTTGAGTTCTGAGCTGTCTGATGACTTCAGCCGCTGCTTTAGTGATCTAGTTGTAGCAGAGACAAGATACATGTATCTCAGGGAAACGTTTCTGTGAGTTTACTACTGATGTTATAAGAAATACGTTTTATGTTCCATGGGCCTTTTGGAACAAAAGCTGCTTAGATGTAGTTGAAATATATTGAAACAGCAAGAACTGAAGCATTTTAAAGTTTTGTGAACAAGTTTTTAGAGCTGTTTTTATAACTTAAAATAGATAATATTTAAAGTGAACTTTCAGCTAATAAAAGTAGCTATCCATTCAAAAAAAATTTTGCAAACAGCTGATTTAGAGGTCTCCATAAAAATATTTTTTCATTTCACTTATTGCTCATAAATTTTCACCGATAATGCATTCATTCATTGAACATCAGTTACCGTCCCTGTAAAACATGTAAATGACACAGGCTAGGCTCAGGCCCCATTGAAGGTCTTTGTCTGGAGGAGCAAGGAATTTTAAACAAGAAATAAAAGGACTGTAAATTTTACGCTGAAAACTAAGCTGTTTCAATTCTCCTGGTCAGAGGCAACTCTGGTTCTTTCTTTCAAAGAGTGATACAGGCTTTTCTTGGAAATTGTAGAGCTGAGTTTTTTAGTCCAGTTCCTCATTTTATGAATGAGAACACTTAGATCTGGGGAGGTGATGTGACCTTCCTGTGTTTGGGAGAGAACACCAGGCTTCTGATTCCTGCCCATGCCCGTCAGTGACAGACAGGACCATGCATGCCCGCATCTATCAGCACCTTCTGCTGATGGGCTTCACGCTCTCTTTGTGCTGGAGTCTCGGTTTACTCAGAAAGAAGATAAAGCTCTTACCATTAAATAGTTCATAGTCTAGAGTGAAAGACTGGCAGCTTTGAAAACAGGTTTATAAAGGAGTTATTTGTTTAGCATATGGATTAAGATGACAGGTTCTGAATTAGATTGAATTAAAATTATAGCTCCCCACTTAGTAGATGTGTAAATTTGGGAGAAACATAAATCTCTGCACCTCAGTTTCCTTATTTGTCAAAAGGAGTTAAAAGTGCTTATGGCCTCATAGGTTTTTAGGATTTAAGTCTGTATCGGACATAAAACACTTGCAACAGTGCTCTATTCGTAGCGAGCCCTTGATATGCAATAGCTAATACTAAAAATGCATTATTTTAAAAAAATTTCATTGGAGTATAGTTGATTTACAGTATTGTGTTAGTTTCAGATATACAGAAAAGTGAGGTAATCATGCATGTGTATCCACTGTTTTTTTCTTAATATTTATTTCTTCATTTGGCTGTGTCACGCAGGATCTTTCGTCTCTGATATTTCTTTATTTGGCTGTGTCATGCGGGATCATTTGGTGTGGTACAGGAACTCCGGTGGGGTTTCCTCACCCTGTGGCACATGGGAGTTTTGTTCCTTGACCAGGAATCTGAACCTGTGTCCCCTGCATTGCAAGGCAGATTCTTAACCACTAGACAACCAGGGAAGTCCCCATTTTTGTTTTTTTTTTTAAATTAAAAAAATTTTTTAATCAGATATAGTTGGTTTTACAGTGTTGTGTTTCAGATGTCCAAGAAAGTGAATCACTTTTCCGTATACGTATATCCACTCTTCTAGACTCTTCCCAGATACGTCATTACAGAGTATTGACTAGAGTTCCCTGTACTATAAACAGCCCTTAACTAGATAACTAATGAAAGCATTCTCTTTAAAGTTATACTATTCTGGTTTTCCTCCAATTTACAGAAGAAGAAGTTGAAGCATAAAGTTAGGGAACTTGCCCATGATCACACAGCTAGAGATTTTGGGAGCCAGCACTTACAGACTGGGAACCTAACCAAGCGCCCTCTGTGTTGATCTAGGCCAAAGTGTGCTCCAGACTTACTGCCAATACTAGGAAAGTATTTGGTTGGTTGGTTTTGGCTTTGGCTTTTGTTTTATTTTTTAATAGGGTCGCCTGCATCTGATTTGAGTGAGAATGGTTTATTTGATAAATAGCATTTATTTTTTAAAGAACTTTTGATTAAATGTTGATAGTATATGGTATGTAGTTTCAATAGAAGACAGACTCTGATAATGTGGAAAATTGAAAATTATAAATCTTTATCCATCTCTTGAAAATTTCCCTTCCTTTCCACCTACCCATTAATCGGTGTTGCTTTATACTACACATTGATATTTTTAAGTCTCTGCAGGTGAAGTTTTTCATACTGTTAGTCTATAAGTGATAGCTGGTGCATGACTTTTAATATTTAATAAGGGTTTCTTTTAAGCAGCCTACGGCTTCCCTGGCAGCTCAGTCAGTAAAGAGTCAGCCCGCAGTGCGGAAGACCTGGGTTGGGAAGATCCCCTGGAGAAGGAAATGGCTACCCACTCCAGTATTCTTCTGGACAGAGGAGCCTGGTGGGCTGCAGTACATGGAGTCACAAAGAGTTGGACGGGACTAAGTGACTGACTTTGACTTTTCAAGGGTTCCCTTTAAGCAGTACAGAGTTGGGATTTCTTTTCTAATCTGACAATCTTTGTATTTAAACTGGAGTGTTTAGCCCGTTTACATTTAGTGTTATTGTTGATGTGATTGGGTTTAAAATCTATTGTCTTACTATTAGTTTTCAGTTTATCCCATCTGTTCTTTATTGCCTGTTTCTTCTTTTCATGCCATCTTTTAGGGTCAGTTTATCTTTCAGTGATAACTTATGCTTTGTTCGGTTACTGGCTGTAACTCTTCTGTTTGCTTTTTGAGTGGTTGTTTTAGAGTTTGTAGGATTCCCTTGTGGCTCAGAGGGTAAAGAGTCTGCCCACAATTTGGGAGACTTGAGTGTGATCCCTTGGAGAAGAAAATGGCAACCCACACTAGTACTCTTGCCTGGAAAATCCCACTGACGGAGGAGCCTGGTCGACTACAGTCCACAGGGTTGCAAAGAGTCAGACACGACTGAGCGACTTCACTTTGACTTCAAGTTTGTGAACCACGTCTTTAGCGTATTTCAGTCTGCCTGCAAGTGATCCTATGCCCTTTACGGTACAGGGTCCTTCAACATTTATTCCTTCTACTGACATGCTGTTGTTGTCATAAATTTTATTTCTGCAGGTTATAAACCCCATAATACTTTGTTACTCTTTCCACGTTAAATAATTACCCTTTTCAGAGATTTCAGGAATTAAACATTCACGTTTTCCAAATATATTACTGTTTCTGGTGTTGTTTACTCCTGTTTATAATTCCAGGTACACAGCTGTTATCATTTCCTTCCAGCTGAGAGATTGCCTTTAACATTTCTTACAATCAGGTTTGCTGGTGATGAATTCTGTCAGCTTTTGTATATCAGAAAAATCTTTGTTTTGCCTTTGTTCTTGAAACATTTTTGCTGGGTATAGAACTCTGTGGTAAAGCTTTCTTCTCACGTATTAAACTGTTGCTCATCTGTCTTCCGGCTGGCTTTGTCTGCTGTGAGAAGTCGGCCAGCGTCCGCATGTGCCACCCCGACGCCTCCCCCAGCACATCAGGAGGGTTTGGTGCGGAACGTCATCACTCAGAGCTCAGAGGATGGTCACGACAGTGTGCACTGCCTCTGTCAGCTTTGCTGTCTGTCATTTCTGGGTTTGTTTCTGTTGATTGGATTCTCTCCTTGTGTTTTCAGACTTTTCTGTGTCTGGTAGTTTTCTGTTGAATGTCAGGCATTGTGAATGTACCATTTTGGGTGCTGGGAGTTTTTGTATTCTTCAGCATAATGTGGTTTTTTCTTAAGTACTTTTGGCTGTCTTGCGTCTTCGCTGCTGTGTGGGGACTCCCTCTAGTCGCACTCTGGTTTCTCGTTGCAGTGGCTTCTCCTGTCGCAGTGCACGGGCTCAGGCGTGTGGCTCACAGCCTCAGTTCCCCGCGGCATGTGGAGTCTTCTGGACCAGGGCTCGAACCTACGTCCCCTGCCTCGGCACGTGGCTCCTTAACCACTGGGCCACTCAGAAGGCCCTTAAATATATTTTGAGCTTTATGTTGAGGTACAATTAAGTTACTTGGAAATAATCTGATCCTTTCAAACTTTGTTTAAAGTGATAAGAACAGCTGAAGGTTTAACTTTTTGTTAAACCTCTACAGAGGCAGTACCATTCTGAGTGCCCTGGGGATTAGGAGATTTTTCTTCTCTGACAAGTGGAAACACATCTTAGCCCTGACGGAGCCCTGGGGCTGTCCCCTCATTCCCTGTGTGTGCTCTCCCTGGTGTTGTGAGGTGCACCTCTGGTGTGTGTGCCAGACCTCCGGGTTCTCTCCCTGGGCAACTCTCTGCCTTCCAGCACTCGTGGGCCCTGGCCACCTGGGTTCTGTGTGTGTGTGCGTTTGTTCGTTCTGGGTCTGCACTGTAGGGAGCATTGGTGTGTGTGTGTGTGGTGTGTGTGTTCTGTCTCTGCACCGTAGGGAGCACTGGTGTCTGTGTGTGTGGTGTGTGTGTTCTGTCTCTGCACTGTAGGGAGCATTGGTGTGTGTGTGGTGTGTGTGTTCTGTCTCTGCACCGTAGGGAGCACTGGTGTGTGTGGTGTGTGTGTGTGGTGTGTGTGTTCTGTCTCTGCACTTTAGGGAGCACTGGTGTCTGTGTGTGTGGTGTGTGTGTTCTGTCTCTGCACTGTAGGGAGCACTGGTGTGTGTGTGGTGTGTGTGTTCTGTCTCTGCACCGTAGGGAGCACTGGTGTGTGTGTGTGGTGTGTGTGTTCTGTCTCTGCACCATAGGGAGCACTGGTGTGTGTGTGTGTGGTGTGTGTGTTCTGTCTCTGCACTGTAGGGAGCACTGGTGTGTGTGGTGTGTGTGTGTGGTGTGTGTGTGTGTGTGGTGTGTGTGTTCTGTCTCTGCACCGTAGGGAGCACTGGTGTGTGTGTGGTGTGTGTGTTCTGTCTCTGCACCGTAGGGAGCACTGGTGTGTGTGTGCGTGTTTCTTTCTCAGGAAATACTGCCCCGCGCTGCCTGGCGTCCGGCGTGTAGAAATCCTTGTGTTTCTCTCTGTTGTTTACAGCGTTTGGGAGAGTTTGGTCCCTGTCTTACCCATGTTGACCGGAAGCTGAAGTGACGTGAAAAGGCCAGGATATTTTTTTCATGAATAAAAGTCATTAGAAACTGGTACTTTTTATGCTGTTCCAGTTTTTATACATTTATTATAGTAATACTTTCAGAAAGTAGGTGAACTGTTTTGAAAAGATATAAAGTTACTGGGTTCTTGTTGCAGTGATGGAGGGATGGGAATTAAGCTCACCTTAAGTGGCTTGTGTTTCAAATCTTATCTGCTATCAATGAGTAAAAGATTTTATCTAAAATTTATCTTGACATTTGGAGACTAGCACTGGTTCTGGCCAGATCAGCTGCACGTTGCACTTAGAGAACTTTTGGTTATTTTGGACTGTTGGTTTCTTTTTTACTCCTACTTTTACTGACTTAGGATTAAGTGTGCTTTGAGTATATACTAATTCTAATATGATTGTAGGTCAGATCACATCAGGAAAATGTGTGTTGATGATAAGACATTGTGGATGGCTACATTGTTAGAGAGTACAGTTTATTTTCCACGAATTTCTGTTGGATTTGCAGGTGAAGTGTTCTGAATCTGATAGGAGATGTAAATATCAGATACTCAACTCTTGCACTTCTTTCATTTTTAAAACTTGCCTCTTCTGAGCCAGTGCCGTTCAGCTGTGGGATTCTGGAGCTCTTGTGCGGTCACCATTGGCCCAGAAGCCTGCACGACCTCTCCTCTGAACACAGTGTTGTGCTGTGCTCTTCTGACTCAGGTTTGAAATCCTACGGGCTGGTGAGTGAAAGAACCCTGTGTAGCCAAGAGTCCCAGTTTTATATCACCGTCCTAGATCTGCTTGTTTTGTGGCAGTGTGTTTGTGGGTGATGGTTTGGGGTTCTGGTAGGAGAGGGCTGAGGGCATTTTGAGGGGGAGCTGCTTGTTGGGGGCAAAGAAGACGACTTCATGCTGTGATTACTCTAAAGACTGTTACACTGGACCAGAAAGTTAATTTACCTTAGAATGTGCAACTAGATAAAAGTAAGGCTGGTGTGACTTGCAATTTGGCTGTAACAGGTAGTAAATCTCAGATGTAACAGACTCTGTGTTTCTAGGGTCAGGTAAGAAGATGGATTCGCGCTCCTTTTGGGAGCTCATTCTGGATTTCCTTTTGTGGTCACCCTTCATGGCTCATTGGGGGTTTTTTTTGGTTTGGGATGAATAGCAGTTTTCATGACATGAAGTTGAAACAACTGTAAGTATATTTTTCCTGTTTTGAACTTTTGTTTTATGTTGGCGTGTAGCCGGTTAAGTGTTAGGGTAGTTTCGGGTGAACAGTGAAGGGACTGAGCTATTCATATGCATGTGTCCATCCTCTCCAAACTCCCCTCCCACCCAGGCTGCCACGTGACAGTGAGCAGAGTCCCCTGTGCTATAGAGCAGATCCCTGCTGCTGACCCACTGCAGATGCAGTGGTGTGTGCACGCCCACCCCAGACTGCCTCACTGCCCCTCTCCCATGCTCCCCTGGTCCGGCAACCAGGAATTGTTCTGTCAGGCTGTTTCTGAAATATGTAAGTATAATACTTATTGCTGTAATATACCATGGTGTATATATACTGTATATGAATATATTTTAAAACGTTTTATTAAAATATAAAGTATGGTATAGAACTTTTTGTCTGGCAAAAGCATAGTTTGAGGACAACTTTCTTCAGGTTTCTAAGATTGAAATTGACTTGCTTTCTGTCACCCAGGGCAGGTTTCGTTGGGGGTGGGGAGAGAGACCAGAGCGTTTTTCATGACACCGTGACTTAGTCTGTGTGGTTGGGAGGTTCTGTCACACAGCGGGTATTGGATGTTTGTTGACGGACACCGAGCTTTTCACAGTGTTGACTGTTGCTGACGGAATGTTAGGGCGCTGAATTGCACGCTCTCTGGAGCGCCGTTCGTGTCATGACACCGCACATCTTCTCAGTTCTTTGCTTGCAGAAATTCTTCTTAAATCTTTCGGTGTCTTCTGCTGTTAAAGTGGAATACAGGGGCATGTGAACTTAGCTTTTATTGAGTGAGAGAGAGCTGTGATTCTTTACTCCCTGCCTCCTCCCGCACCTTTCCATGCCCCCGGAGCATCCGTATCCTTAGCTCCCTGTATGTCTTCTAAGCTGTGGTCATCTCCTGTAGCTCTGTGGCAGTTAGAACAGCGGTCCATGCAGATGCTTCTCAGAATCCACGTCCAGCCATCCTGGACTGCCCTCTGGAGTTAGTGCTTTCAACCAAACCTTGGAACTTAAAAACAACACGTCAAAATTTCCTTTCACCCGGGTGCCCCTCCTCGCTCCTGTCGCTTCAGTGGCATCGTGTTTGTACCCAGGTTGGCAGGCACTGCCTCTTTGTCCTGCTTTCTGGTGGTACAGTACCAGTGCAAGATGTATTTTTTATATTTTTGCCCATGTATCCCTGTGGCGGGTTCTGGTTTTCTGGATTATGCTGAGGCGCCTTTATTAACGGTCTTTTAGGTGTGAAACTGCAATTTGTGTACGCAATTTGTGTCGATAGAGCTGAAGTGTGACATGTGCTGTGCTTGGGGTGGGCTCTCCAGGGTTCCTGCTCCAGCAGCTAGTGCGCGTCCCCTCCACTCCCAGCACCCTCCCAAGTCAAGCGTTTGTATAAACTATCTTCCTTTTCCCTCTTCCCGTCTTGCTGGTTTTGTCCATTTCCCCTCCTGTTAGCTCCCAGAGCGCCCGACCTGCTGTGTGTCGTCAGTGCTCAGCTTGTTTATGTACTCTGCTTGCAGAAATGTCCATCCCTCCACCATCCCTCCGTTTCTCTCCTGAGCACAGTGTTTTCAGCTCTGGTCCTTGATTTCGTCTGCTGCGCGGTGCCCCGCCATGGGGCATGCCCCCTCTGTCTGCACAGGCCCAGCCTGCCCGCAGCTCCATCGCCACTGGCCGAGCCCCGCAAGCGTTCCAGTGCGTGTCCACATGCAGATGGCCCTCTGTAAGAGCTGAGCAAGACTGCGGGGTTTGTGGGGTGTGCTTAAATTTCATTCTGCCCAGGAGTACTGCAGAGCGGCTGTGCCATCTCCATGCCCCTCCTGGAGCAGGGCTTGGGGGGTCTTCATGTATCCCTGTGGCAGGTTCTGGTTGTCCGGATTTTGCCAGTCTGCAAGCAGAAGGTGGTATCTGTAGTTTGATGTGTATTTCTCAGATTATGCCACTTGTTAGCCTCTTGGCATTTCCTTGTCAGATTTTTGTGTGTCCTGTTCTGCATATTGTCTAACCAGCATTTGTCCACTTTTCTAGTGAAGTGCTATTTGATATCTTAGATATTAAACCTTTGTTCTAGACTTTGCAAATGTCTTCTCTCTGACCACTGTTAACTTTATAATACAGTATTCCTCTTGTATCTGTTCTTCCCCATTATAAGTTTTAAGTCCATCTCAATCTGAATTCTAATTGTGTTTTTTTGTTTGTGAGGCAACCCTGTAAACTTACTCTAAACTTACACATGGGGAATATATCCAGGCAGCTAGGTCAGTCTTAGGAAAAAAAACGACATTGCGTGGAGGGCAGGAATTGTCGTTTTGCCAGAGGTGAAGGCATGCCCCATTATTAAACTGTTTTATTGCCCTGGCCTTGTGGTAAGGTAAGGAAATGAAGCGGATTTAGGGTGCTTAGAGATAGAGACGTGTAGGAACTTCTCTGGTGGTCCAGTAGTTAAGACTCCATGCTTCAGTGCAGGGAGCACAGGTTTGATCCCTGGTCAGAATCTTGAGATCCTGCATGCCACGCGGTACAGCCGAAAAACCAATAAATAAGTGAAAGATAGAGGTGTGTGTGTGCCATTGTAATATATGTCACAGTGACACAGGACAGCAGTGGGAGACCCAGTGCATTGGTTTAATAGCTGATGTGGGGGAGACAAACTCACCCTGTGGAGGCAAATAAAAGTGGGTTCCTGCCCAGCTCCGTGTGTTAAGAGGTCTGGATGGATTAAAGGCCTGCGCTGGGAAGGTAGGCTGTAGAGCCAGAGAAGAACATGTGACCCACAGGCCAGGAAGCACCTTTTCAGCATGTATTCAAAAGCACAGACCTTAAGGTGAAATGGAATACATTTATCACGTGGAATTAAAATGTTCCCGGTCGTGGACCTCTCTGCCTCAGGCAAGACCCTTGGGGGAGGGGCCGGGTTGGCAGAGCGCGGACATCCTGTGCGCAGCCGGTGGACGCCTCTGTGCTCAGCTCTGCTGCCCCGCTCGGCTCTGAGCCTGGAAGCTGGCGCGTGGCGTGTTCCCCTCCCCTCACTGAGCACCTGTGGAGGAGTCGTCCGGATCAGCGTCTTCCGAACAATACAAGGTCTGCAGCGGCGTTCCTCGTGGTGGCTGTTCAGAAGGAACAATCCTCTTTTCTCCGAGTCTGCCTCCCCTGCTGTCTTAGTGTGTGGACTGGAAAGGATCTGCCTTTTTTCTGAAAGCCTCAGAGCAGTGATGCAAAACTTAAAGGTCCAAATGGTAAATATTTTAGGACTTGCTGCTGCTGCTGCTAAGTCACTTCAGTCGTGTCCGACTCTGTGTGACCCCATAGACGGAAGCCCACCAGGCTCCCCCATCCCTGGGATTCTCTGGGCAAATTTTAGGACTTGCAGGCTGTGTTAAAACTATTCAGTTCTTACCCATAGTATAAAGCGGAAGCAGGAGATGTGGGTTTGATCCCAAGGTCCGGAAGATGCCCTGGAGAAGGAAATGGCAGCCCACTCTAGTATTCTTGCCTGGAGAATCCCATGGACAGAGGAACCTGGTGGGCTACAGTCCTTGGGGTCGCAAAGAGTTGGACACGACTTAAGTGACTTAAATGGCAGTGGTAGCAGCAAAGGAACTGTAATTTGTGTGTGTGCTGTGGGCTGAAGCCACTTCTGGTGGTTTTTTCAAAAGCTGCGAATCTCATTAAATGCCTAGACTTGTGGTACTGCTTTTGTGGAAGACTGAATTAAGTCCCAAGGTTAAATGAGAATTAACTGAGAAGTACATCTTTTAAGTATCTGCTTTTAATGCATATATGGGTTAATTATTCATTTGACCAACCTCTTGATGGTATTTTATGGGAGAGTTAAATGTTTAATAGACGCTTCACATTTATGAAAGCAGAGTGTTCCCTGAACAGGTTAGGGTTTTTTAGTGTAATTTTTACTACTTTAATTATTTTGTGAGATAATAGCTTGAAATTAAAATGAGGAATGCTCTTTTTCAACCTGCAGATTCACAGAGCAGTTATTGGGGGTATGTAGCTAGTGCATGATTGGAGCCTTCATTCAGTTCAGTTCAGCTGCTCAGTCGTGTCCGACTCTTTGTGACCCCATGGACTGCAGCACACCAGGCCTCCCTGTCCATCACCAACTCCTGGACTTGCTCAAACTCGTGTCTGTTGAGTCGGTGATGCCATCCAGCCATCTCATCCTCTGTCGTCCCCTTCTGCTCCCGCCTTCAATCTTTCCCAGCATCAGGGTCTTTCCCAGTGAGTCAGCTCTTCTCATCAGGTGACGAGAGTACTGGAGCTTCAGCTTCAGGACTGAAGGTGCTCAGCTTTGTCACAGTCCAGCTCTCACATCCACACGTGACCGTTGGGAAAACCATAGCTGTGACTAGATGGACTTTGTGGACAAAGTAACGTCTCTGCTTTTTAATATGCTGTCTAGGTTGGTCATGGCTTTTCTTCCAAGGAGTAAGCGTCTTTTAATTTCATGGCTGCGGTCACCATCTGCAGTGATTTTGGAGCCCAAGAAAATAAAGCCTCTCACTGTTTCCACTGTTTCCCCAATTATTTGCCATGAAGTGATGGGACCGGATGCCATGATCTTAGTTTTCTGAATGTTGAGTTTCAAGCCAACTTTTTCACTCTCCTGTTTCACTTTCATGAACAGCCTCTTTAGTTCTTCTTCGCTTTCTGCCATAAGGGTGGTGTCATCTGCGTATCTGAAGTTACTGATATTTCTCCCAGAAATCTTGATACCACTTTGTGTTTCATCCAGCCCAGCATTTCACATGATGTGCTCTGCATATAAGTTAAATAAGCAGGGTGACAATATTCAGCCTTGACATACTCCTTGCCCGATTTGGAACCAGTCCGCTGTTCTATGTCCAGTTCGAACTGTTGATTCTTGACCTACATACAGATTTCTCAGGAGGCAGGTAAGGTGGTCTGGTATTCCCATCTCTTGAAGAATTTTCCAGTTTGTTGTGATCCACAGTCAAAGGCTTTGGCAAAGTCAATAAAGCAGAAGTAGATTTTTTCTGGAGCTCTCTTGCTTTTTTGATGATCCAACAGATGTTGGCAATTTGATCTCTGGTTCCTCTGCCGTTTCTAAATCTAGCTTGAACATCTGGAGGTTCACAGTTCACATACTGTTGAAGCCGGTCTTGGAAAATTTTGAGCATTGCTTTACTAGTGTGTGAGATTAGTGCAATTGTGCTGTAGTTTGGACATTCTTTGGCATTGCCTTTCTTTGAGTTTGGAATGAAAACTGACCTTTTCCAGTCCTGAAGGCACTGCTGAGTTTTCCATATTTGCTTATATATTGAGCGCAGCACTTTCACAGCATCATTATATGGTGGTAAAAATCAAACATGCTTAAAGCAGTCTTTGGGCTTAAAAAGGTCGATCTCTGAAATATCTTCTGTGTTTGGGTAGCTAAAGGGTGTGATATGTAGTCGTCTCTCTAGGAATCAGTTCCGTGTTCTTACTAGTTTGTCTTTTATTTTAAATTATATTGAATTAGTGCATATCTTAATAATTGTGAGGTAAGGTAGCTTTCATTTGTTTGATTTCAGTATAATGCCTTCATGAATTATGTGGGATTTTACTGTAATTTTGACGTTTGAAGTGAAAAGATGATTATTTGAAAGCCAAAATGTAGCTTTAGATTTTTATGGCAGCAGTTACTGATACTCAAGTAAGCAGCCGCTATTTCTGTGGAAATTTGGTCACTTACCGCTTTTAAAATACCTGTGTGGGTTCAGTAGCGGTTAAAGGCCCAGAACCGCTTTATGTAGTTCTCCTTTCCTTCTCAAGGCTCAGTTCAGGGCCGTGTCGTCAGCCACACCCTCCGGATGAGCGCTGAGCGCTGAGCTGGGATTTGCACGCGGATCTCATTTTCAGATTCCTCGTGTTTGGTTGTATCATACCATGAAGTGTGTTTGTAAAGCTTTTGAAAGCAGCATGACCCTTTCTTGAGACAGATTTCAGGGAAGTAAATCATTTAGAACAGTGAAGCCTTCTCTCCCCTTGGGTACAGTTTGAACACTGTTGCTTGCAGTAGGTATTTCTGGTACGTTACTGAGGCCCACTAACTTGCAGCCTGAGGCTTGTTACTGAATTTGTACCAGATTCTGCCCTGCCTTCTCCTTTCTCCTTCCGTTGATGCCCACTGAAGCCGCTCTGCACCTCTTCGATGCAAGCCCTTCCCGAGGCGCACCGCCTCTTTACTATACCATTGCCAGGGAGCTCCTGCTGGCGGGCCCCCCAGATTAGATTAGCAGGGACAGGGCTTTGGAAAGGGGGCGGGGAGTTCAGAGGTCAGAGGAGAACAGGACAGTCACGTTGTGATGGGCAAGAGAAGGAAAGTGAGAAATGCCCTTTAATTTTGAGACTATCCCGTTGTTGTTCACCTTTAGAGGGTTTACCGTGGAACACTGAGGGTGAAGCGGGGTTGAATCTCAGGTAGCAGGGTGTGTGGGGGAGGGCAGAACTAGAAGTTGGCCCCAAAGAACAGGAGAGCGCTGCACTGTAGCTTGCGGGGGTAAGGTGTTCGGGGGACTGTTTCAGACTTTGTCGAGTCGTTTTTCTTTCTCAGGGGGAAGTTTGAATAGAATCTTTTCCCTTTGGCTGTGCCTCACGGCACGTGGGGTCTTCATTCCCCAACCAGGACCGAGGCTGGAGCCTGTGCCCCCAGGAGTGTAAGCCCAGGGTCCTCAGCCCTGGGCCCCCAGGGGAGGCCCAGCCTCGTGTTTTAATCATTTGTTGTTGGCCCTTCTCTTGGCTAGCACTGTCAGGGGAGCAGGCACCCGCTTTGACACTTTTGTGAATCTTGTAAGAATTTTGAACAAATACTCCTGTCTAAACAGGTAGCTTCTAAGTGGCTGATATGTGAGCACACTGGGGTTTATCTTGTCAGGCTCTCCTGCCCCTGCCAAGCAGCCCCTGCTGCCGCTGAAACTCTCCCTCGTCCCGGAGAAGTCAGCCGTCCTCC
Source organism: Moschus berezovskii (assembly GCF_049115385.1). Lineage (NCBI taxonomy): Eukaryota > Metazoa > Chordata > Mammalia > Artiodactyla > Moschidae > Moschus > Moschus berezovskii. The sequence goes on from NC_142485.1 coordinate 3,449,766, forward strand.
CAGACCGCGACCTCTGAGTGAGCTCTGCTCGGGCTGCGTGCCCGTCCCCGGAATAGGAGGGTGGCTCTGGTGCCCAGGCTCGGGCGTGGCCCTCCGCTCCAGCAGCCGTCCCCCGATCAGGTTTCTGTGGGCTTCTTGGTGCTCCAGGGCCGCCACTGTGCCCCGCTGTCTGCCTGAACTGGCCGACCACTCTGACTGCTTCTGCTTTCTCAGCCGCGTGGGCTGCTGCACTGCCCGAGTGTCCTGGGTGCTGCCGCAGTCCGCTGTGGCTCATGCGTACGTGCTCTGGACTGTGCCTGTCTGTGGGTCTTTTACGTCTGCAGTCCTGGTTCTTCATCAAGGCCCATTCCAGCCATGCTGCCAGAAGAACTGGTTAAAAGGATCCATTTTGCTCCAAGGTTTCCTTCCAGTATTGCTTTACCTGTAGTAAAGCATCAGTTCAGTTCAGCTGCTCAGTCGTGTCCAACTCTTTGTGACCCCATGAATCACAGCACGCCAGGCCTCCCTGTCCATCACCGACTCCCGGAGTTTACCCAAACCCATGTCCATCGAGTCGGTGATGCCATCCTCCAGCCATCTTATCCTCTGTCGTCCCCTTCTCCTCCTGCCCCCAATCCCTCCAAGCATCAGAGTCTTTTCCAGTGAGTCAACTCTTCTCATGAGGTGGCCAAAGTATTAGAGTGTCAGCTTTAGCATTAGCCCTTCCCATAAACCCATTTAAATAAGTGTTTTTTTAAAAAAATGTTAAACCTGATGTGTTTTTTTAATTATTTTTTATTGAAGGATAATTGCTTTACAGAATCTTGCTGTTTTGTCAAACATCAGCATGAATCAAAACCTGATATTTCTGACTTCTTGAAATAAACAGACATGTTCATAACTATTGCATATAATAGCAAACAAATCAAGCATATACCTAATGACATTTTCTGAGCTAAAATCATGGTGTATAGTTTTCTGAAATGTTACTGTCTGAAGCATGCTAGATTATATACATAAACTCAGCATTTCGTTTTTCGCAGATAAAATAATGACGCGCCTGCATGTGCTGGGGCAGTGCTAGGGCAGGCACCTGGGATTTGTGCTGAAGAAAAGACTGGGCATGCTGGGGAGACAGCTTGGGTTTCGTGTGTGTGTGTGTGTTGAGGTATCCGAGGCTCTGTGCTTTACTGATAACCCTTCGGGGTTGCTGCCGTGAAGTAGCTGTGATTTTCCCAGGGACAGTTCTGTTCGCCCTGTGCCCGCTCCAATCCAGGTTGTTCGGTGTCCATCGCCTCTTAATTAGGCTGTCTGCTCTGTTCATTGAAGGTTGAATGTGTAGCTTCCAGCTTCTGAATGGATTGATGTTTTCACTGTTTGGGGTTTTCCACTTTGTAAAACCGTGACTGTGTCTTCACTGTAGCCCCGTAGGCAGTACAGAGCCATTAAAATCATGTTAACTTCGTTTTCCCTTTCCATCTTTTCTTGGTTTTTGTTTGCATTAAAAGCTTCCCTGGTGGCTTAGAGGTTAAAGCGTCTGCCTCCCATGCGGGAGACCCGGGTTCGATCCCTGGGTCGGGAAGATCCCCTGGAGAAGGAAACGGTAACCCACTCCAGTATTCTTGCCTGGAGAATCCCATGGACGGAGATGCCTGGTAGGCTACAGTCCACGGGGTCGCAAAGAGTCGGACACGACTGAGCGACGGAACGGAACGGATACACCGGCACAGTTTAGAGAATCTGATATTTCTGTAAGGTTTCTTTCAAAGGAACAGCTGTTCCCAGAACTTCGCCCACGTTTCGCTCCAGAGCAGCTGCCTGTGTGCTCAGTCGTGTCCGTCTCTGTGACCCTGTGGACTGCAGCCCTCAGGGCTCCTCTGTCCTTGGGATTCACAGGCGAGAACACTGGGGTGGGTTGCCGTGCCTCCTCCAGGGTCTCCCCCACCAGGGGTCAGACCCAGGTCTCCTGCCTCGGCAGGCACACTCTTCACTGCTGGGAAGCCCCCAGAGGCGGCTACCCACACTTTTTTGAGTTAGTTGTTTTGCTGTTTACCTCCCTGTTTTTAGGTTGCTGTTTAGTCGGTAAATCACGTCTCTTTGCGACCCCGTGGACTGTAGCCCACCAGGCTCCTCTGTCCATGGGGATTCTCTGGGCAAAGAAGACTAGAGCTGGTTGCCATTTCCTTCTCCAGGGATTCTTCTCAACCAGGGATGGAACCCAGGCCTCCAGCTTGGACAGATAGATGTGTCCACTGCGTAATGGTCACTACACCAGGTTTAGGTAGCATCCACCGCCGCACGGATGGGTGAGAACCTTCAGAGGCTGCTCTCCCAGCAGCTCTCAGGGGTACGGAGGTGGGAACCGTGGTTGCCCTGCTGTCGGTGACGCCCTGCGGCTCCTTTACTGTTGAGGTCTGTGCTGCCTGACCACCTTCACCCAGACGCGCCCCCCGGCTTCTCTGAACAGCTTCATCTTAGCCATGTTCTTTGCTTGGTGTGGCATCTTCTGTGTCTCTGGGTGTTGGTGGTAAGTTTACTCTGGGCTTCTTTGTGATCTCTGTATTCTCTGGTTGTCCCTCTTCCCGCCTGTCTTGCTTTTTGTCGGCCCTGTTGTAGGAGCCTGCCCCTCGGTCACAGTTCCTGAGGCGAGCCCTGGGGTCAGTGACCGGGGTCCTCCTGGGCCATCCGTGGTCCCTTGGTGCCAGGGAGGAGGGCTGGGGTCTCTGGGGCGCCCAGGGTGTGCGGACGCCCTTGGCTAGGCTAGGACCTGGCTTCAGAGCACCCTGTTTTAACTTCTCCAGAATGCAAACCCCCGGCCGGTGGGGTTTTCTGTCCCGTGTGACAGGTGACCGCAGCGTCGGCAGCCTGGAAGAGCACGTGCTTGTTCCGCGGTGGCTGCTGGGCACTGGAGGCTGCGGTCCGGGCCGGTTCTCTTCTGACTTAGGCCGGGGAGAGCTGTGCTCCTGCCCCGCGGGTCGGCTGAGCCTCGGTCTCGGGCCTGGGCACACGCGGCCTGACCCTGTGGGGTGACTGTGCAGGCGGGGACGGCGCTGCGCGGCTCAGCAGCGGCCTCACAGACGGCCCTGGGACGTGGCTGCGGCAGGCGCGCTCTGAGCCGGCCCTTCCCGCCTCTCCTGGCGCTGCCCCGGGCGCAGACCCCGGGCCTGCAGGGCATGGGCGCGGTCAGACGGCCCACCTTTGGGGTTGCTGCGCATGGTGTGAGCCCCTGTGATGGCCGTGCAGGAACCAGTCCTGGACGGCACGTCCTCGACCACTGGTCTGCTCGCCTCCCAGCCCCGCTTGGTGTCCTCTGCTCTCCAGTTCGGCCCATCTTGGTAGGTTCGGCCGATGTGGAAACTCTTGCTCTTGTGCAGGTGGCGCCTGGAGGAGGAGCCTCTGGCGCACGTGTTCACGCGGCATCTTCCGAGATGGTCGTTTTCCTCCTCTGGTCCGGTATCCACGTTAGGTTTGGGGTTTTCTTTTTCCTTAAAAGTGAGAAATTGAAGATGTCGCCTTCATTTTTCACGTCTGTCTCTTCTTTAGCCTTCCTTTCCAGCCGCGTACTGGGCTCTCACCTGCATCGCGCTCTGAGCCTTGGGCTTGCAGCAGGTGTCTCCTTGGCTCATCAGAACTTCTCTTGCCATTTGATCTTTTCTCTAAAACTTTATCCTGAATAGGCATGTTCTTCAGCAGTTAGTTCTCTGAAAGTTTATGCCATGTACAGTCAGAAGTCACCAGCCGACATTTTTGTTAGGACCCTTTTCTGTTCGGGGAGAATGCGCTTAGCTGTTGAACGATTAGAGTCCTTTTCAGAGGCGACTGACGTTAGCCTGAGGTACATGTATGTGTGTGCGCTGCTCATGGTGATTTGGGAGCCAGAATGGTGGCTGGCCAGTGGCCCGGGGGAAAGCGCTGTGTGTCTGCTCAGCAGCCCCAGCACTGGCCACTCGTGTCTCTGGAAGCGGTGAAATGTCACATGTGGACACCACTCCTGGGCCTCCTCAGCAGCTGCTGCAGCGCCTGACTCCGAGAAAGCTTCTGTCCCTGTGCTCAGCCAGGAAGGTGTGTGTAGCCAGTAGGATGGGTCTGGCAATGAGGTTTTGTGATGAGAAAGGAGCCAGAGACCCCCCAGCCCTGTCTCGGACGTGTAGGGACGCGTAGGGAGGGACCTGTAGGGCCGCGCAGGGACACGTAGGGAGGGACCTGTAGGGCCACGTAAGGACCTGTAGGGCCGCGTAGGGACCTGTAGGGACGCGTAGGGACACGTAGGACCTGTAAGGCCGCGTAGGGACCTGTAGGGACGCGTAGGGCCCTGTAGGGCCGCGTAGGGACACGTAGGGACCTGTAGGGACACATAGGGCCCTGTAGGGACGCGTAGGGACCTGTAGGGACACATAGGGCCCTGTAGGGACGCGTAGGGACACATAGGGATGCGTAGGGACACATAGGGACCTGTAGGGACGCGTCGGGCCCTGTAAGGCCGTGAAGGGACGCGTAGGGACACATAGGGCCCTGTAGGGACGCGTAGGGCCCTGTAGGGACACGTAGGGACCTGTAGGGCCGCGTAGGGACCTGTAGGGCCGCGTAGGGACACGTAGGGACCTGTAGGGACGTGTAGGGACCTGTCGGGCCGCGTAGGGACCTGTAGGGACACGTAGGGCCCTGTAGGGACGCGTAGGGACCTGCAGGGACGCGTAGGGCCCTGTAAGGCCGCGAAGGGCCGCGTAGGGCCCTGTAGGGACGCGAAGGGACGCGTAGGGACGCGTAGGGCCCTGTAGGGACGCGTAGGGTGCAGTCACACTCATTCGGTCTCTCAGCCGTTCACAGGTATCAGCAGCCTTTCCCTGTTCCCCGCTGACTGAGAAAGAAGCCAGCAACTCCCCAGTGCAGTAAATAGCTCTGCCCACCTCCTGACCTGTGATGTCCTGGTGGTTCTGAGTGGCAATGGAGAGGGATGGAACAAAAGGCCTCAGAGGCCTGGCTTCACAGAGCGCTGCGCAGGGGATACTGTGCCCCAGGCGGGCTGCCCTGCGTTTGATCGCAGGTCAGTTCAGCGCTTGCCAGCCTCCCAGGGCTGTCAGAAGTCGCAGTGTGTCTGAGCTCCTGGGGCCCAACTCACTTCTCAGCTGCAGAAATAGGTGTCATGTGCTAACACACCTGCTTTTTAGTTTTAGGTTTTTTTTTCTATTTCTACCTGAAGAATTGTGTTTCTTTTTTCTCTTTGCAGTCGAGGAGCATAACATGTAGACTGTCACTCAGTTGAACTGATGCTCGTTTTTCAAAACCATCTTCAGTTTTCATTAAACTGGGGGTTCTTAGCATTTTGGGAGTTGTCACATTGTTAGCAAAACCTTGCCTGTCCTCCTTAGTGAGTATGTACTGTGTGGGATGTGTGTATTTTCAGTTAATTCATTTCTGCAAACAAAGTGAATCAGTTTTTTAAGAAATTTTAATAACACCTCTTAGCAGATCACAAGATTTTCTTGTTCCTGTTTAATTCCAGCCTGCATCCAAACGCGGAAGAGAAATGAGATAATTAGGTAGCAGAGGCAGACTGGTAAGTGTGATTAAAGGAAAGTGGTGTGAGTCCGGAGACAGGTAATTTTATTAGAAGCTCCATGGGTTATAGCGGAAAGAAAGTACATGGTAGGAAACAGGTTAGCAGGAAAAGCCTAGGTTGCATTTTCCAGAGCTGGGACTTTCCCCTCTAGGACTTCGTCATCCAGGCACTTACTTCACCTCTGGAATCTGTGTCCCCATCTTTAAAATGGGGATAATGTGAATTTTCATGATATGAAAGATTTGGGTGAAGATCAGAGAATTCAAAGTTTATGAAAGAACTGTGGAAATGATATGTTCCTCTGCAAATGTTGGGTATTGTTCTGCTTTTTATTTCTGTAGGTTCTTGGAACGATATTTTAAATGTGCATATGTTAGGTCAGAACAAACTGATACCTAATAAATCCTGGAGAATTGAATTCAAACTTTATTTTGCTTATTATACTTGGAGAAGTTTTTATCTACTTTATTGAGGCATAACATCACATAAAATTAAATTCACCCCCCTTCCAAGTCTTCCGTGTTTTGACTCTTCAGCTGAACTGTTCAGACAGATATTCCAGTGACGTGAGCAGGTCGTCGTAGCTGCCAGTTGACGTTTTTAACGTGTCTGCTGAGTGGCCCGTCAGGTCCCCTGCCTTGATTTGAAAAGGATTCGCTTCCTGCTCCTGGAGCCTCTTTGGTTGGCACGGAGCCTTCTCTCCACTCCACACGGGGGGCAGGGTGGGGAAGGGAGCGGGAAGGAGCCCCTGGCTGAGGGGGAGAGTCCCAGGCTTCCCCAGGCTCTGTGTTGAGCATCAAGAGGCCTTGTCACAGGGCCGGAGGTGGCAGCGGCCACAGTCACTTCCTGTGAAAGACTGTTTACGTCATCACTCAAAGATGCAGCGAGTCAGGGGGTCCCCAAGGAAAATATATTTGGGTTTTGGCACAGGAGTGAAGTTTCCAAAATCTCCTCTCCACCCCTGCTGACTCTGTTCTAAACCACAGTCTGTGAAAACTGGGCTTCTGTAGCCCAGATTGAGTACCCCCAGCCCTGAAACCCTTAAAGCACTGGTTTTCTGCTCAGAAACCCTGTTTACCCAGGATCACCACATTACTCACCTTCTCTGATACTTTCTCTCTTACTTGGTGGGTTCAATTCCATTTCATCTTTCTAAAATGGAAACACACGTTATTATGAAAGTTACACATGATTGTTTTTTAAATCCCAGTCATTTAGATCCGTTTGAAGGAGAAGGTAAATCCCCTGCCTCATCCTTCAGGTATAACCACTGTTAGAGTTTGGTTGTATGGTATGTCTTAAAAAATGAGGTTGCTTTACATACCATTGCAGAACCTGCTTTTTAGGTTAACATTACACTGTGGGTTTCTTTAAATCTCATGCAGGATGCGTGCTTCATCTCATTTAACAGCTGCAGAGTGTACCTTTATACGGTTGTACCGTGGTCTCTTTAACCTCTCTCCTAGTGATAATTTAGTTCATTACAAATATTTTTCTATCATACATAAAGACCTTATAAATATGCTAATACTATAGCCGTGCACATGTCTCCAATCATCCCCTTAGGTTAATTTCTAAGAAGCAGAATTTCTATGTCAAACAGTATCCTGGGTTTATATTTGAACATGTTCCATCTAATCACAGTCTGAAAGGACTGCTAATTCACTGTCCCACAGCAGTGGAAGAGTGCCTGTTCCTTTGCGGTTAACACGGAAGACTCTTAGTCATTTGAATTTTTGCCAGTCCTTACAGGTTAAAATGTGCCTCGTGTTGAATTTGCATTTCCTTGAGTCTAAATAAGATTGAGAATCTGTTTATTGGCCGCACGGGTTTCTTTTGAGAAATGCCTGTGTACTTCCAAGGTCGAGCCGCTGACCCTGCGTGTTGTGCTGGGGGTCTCTGCGCCCGCCTCTGACACACGCTCGTGACTCCTCTCTCTGAAGGGCCTTGTTTTCCTGTTGTCACACCTGTCCGGCTTTCCCTGTGTAACTTCGTTAGTCTCTCAGCTTTGGTGCCCCGAGGAGGAGACCCTTGAGAATCAACAAGCCGTTTCTGGAGTGTTAGGAGCGGAGGGAGAGGCGGGAGTCAGCCTGGGAAGGAAGGGCTGTCCACGAAGGACGCCTCCAGGCCCGAGCCCACCGGCCGAGAGTCTCGGGACGCGCCGGGGACACATCCCACCCGGCCATTAGCTGGTGGTCAGGCAGCTGTTGGAGGCTGTTCCCGCAGTTTATCCCTGCCTGACAGGAACATCCTACAGGGTGCAAAACCGCCTCTACCACCTAGTGTGTCTGCGGCTGGAGTCTGCGGCTCCCTGCCACCTCCCGTCAGGGCCCGAGGGCCAGGCCGGATGCCGGGGCTGCCCGGACCCCCCGTGCCTGCCCTGCAGCCTCTGCCTGGGCCCCCCGCGCCTGCCGTGTGGCCTCTGCACAGGGTCCCCCGCGCCTGCCGTGCGGCCTCTGCACAGGGTCTTTGCCGTGGTCAGATGGCAGCGGGGGAGGGCAGGACCCCCCTCTAAAAAGGCCCTAGCTTGGGGAGTCCTGCAGGCTGCCCCCGGTCCATATTCAGAGGGGTGGGAGCCAGGCGCCCTGGGGAAGAGTGTTTGGGAGTCTGTGGATTGTGCGGTGAGCTCGCTGCAGGGAGCAGCCGCCGCACCTCCTGCCTGTAACAGCCACGAGGAGCCGCTCTCAGGCACCGCCGGGTGCTGGGAGCTGACCCAGACAAGGCTGGAGGGCCGCCTGGAGGCGCTGGCAGCCTCTGTGCAGGGCTTGGCCTGACCTGTCCCCACCCTCAGGTAGAAAACTCACGCATATTTTCTTCCAGTTCCTGTTCAGACTTTTAGGGTTTTGAGGTTTTGTTTGTTTTAAATAACTGATGAAAGTAAGGGTCAAACACTTGTTTTAATAGTTAGCCAGTTGTGTTAATATGATTTTCAAATAATTTCCCCAGCAGTTCTCAGGTTTTTAAAAAAGTTTCAGGACCCCGTTATACCTTTAAACATTATTATAAGCAAGAACTTTTGTTCATGTGGTTAATAATATTCGTACTGCATTCAAGATTAGAGCTGAAACATTTTTTAAAAAGTTCATTTAGAAATAACCCAGGACATGTTAACATGTAACTCTGATTTTCCAAATCTAAAAAACCTAAATGAGTGGCACTATTTTACATACTTGCGGATCTCTTCAGTGTCAGATTTAAGGAAACAGCTGGATTATTCTCTCTGCTTCTGCACTCACTGTCTTCAGACGGGGCAAATGGGAGAGATGGAGAGGGGAAGAGGCAAGATGGCGGGTCAGGGCTGTGTGTGGTCCTGACCTGCGGGCTGCCGCAGGGGACTCAGGGTACTCGTCTACTTTCTTCCCTGATGGTGTCAGAGCCAGCTCGAGCTGAAGGCGTGTTTGTCCTCCAAACCCCCCTGCGTTTGTGCTGAGGGAAGTGGTAGGGGCTGGACCAAGGGTGCACAGCACCTCCATGGGGCATTTGCTTAGGCCTGGGAGGGGTGTGGGAGGAATCGGGAGCCTGGCCAGCGAGCCCCAGCCTGGTGCAGGCATGTGGTCTCAGATCCCCTCTCTGTGGATTAACCACAGACAATCTAAACTGAAATACGTTCAAGGGCAGTGAAAAATTTTAATTATTAAATAAAAGCTTTATCAAACGATTCAATTAAAATAATTCTAGAATTCACACCGCATAATAAGTGACCCAGAAAGTCCGCTGCTGCGAGACAGTTGAGGCAGGTCTTCATCTGACTCTGGACAGGCGAGGGTGGGCCTCGCGCCCCCTGCCCACGGCTCCCTGCTCGCCCGCCTGTAGCGTGGAGGCAGCCCAGATGGCCAGTGTGAGTGGCAGGAAACCTCAGTGAGGGCTCTGTAGCTGGAGGTATGCTCGAGTCTTCTCTTGGAACCGTGCAGAGCCTGGGAAGTTCTTGCTTGAGAATGTTGGTGTCCTGTGAGTAAGTGGCTTCTGCTGGTGGCCCTGTTGCTGTTGAGGGTCAGCCCTGAATGTGTGGAGGGTGCACATGGCAACACCCCCCCACCCCATCCCCGAAGTCTGAACAGGAGGCGCTGTCTCCACCGGCCACCTCTCGCTGACGCGCAGGACGGTTACCGTCTCCATGGACAAGCTGGCTGTGCTCAGCTGCCCTGGGGAGAGCCCAACTAAGCACTGGTTGCTAGTTACAGTGGCCCCTGAACAGTGCGGGGATCGGGGTCCCAAGTACAACTCTGGACTCCTCCCAAAACTTCTAACAGCCTGCTGTTGACCAGAAGCGTTACCGATACCAGCCATCAATTAACATATATTCCGTACATTGTATGTATGCTCAGTCATCCATACGATACATACATGCACACGCAGTCACGTCTGATCTTCGCTGCCCTCTGGACTGTAGCCCACCAGGCTCCTCTGTCCATGCGATTCTCCAGGCAAGAACACTGGAGTGGGTTGCCATTTCCTCCTCCAGGGGATCTTCCTGATTCAGGGATTGAACCCACGTGCCTTACGTCTTCCAGCATTGACAGGGGAGTTCTTAACACGAGCGCCACCTGGGAAGCCCATTGTATGTATACCTACATTTGTTTTATACCTTCATGACATACCTGGTTCTTAATTTTTTGATATTTCTAGGCTATGCAATTAGGCTGTGAGTTTTTTCAGATTGTTAAAGATCCTCCTGGAGTTTCCCAGTGTATCTATTGAAAACAATCTGTGCATAAGTGGACCCCCACAGTTGAAACTCGTGTTGTTCAGGGATCAGGAGTCCTCACTCGAATTAGCAGCTTTATAGATGCTGATGTAAACACTGCACCTGAAAACTCAGAACTCGGCCGGACTCCAAGGCTGATACCCTGGCTCTGGCTTCTCCAGTGGGGATAGAGGAGTAACGGCCCGAGAGCCTGACCTGCTCAGACCGTTTCTCTGGGAAAAACAGAACAAATTAGAATTGTTCTCAGTCAGCCTTGTCTGGTTCCTGCAGCAGAGCTATTGTCTGGTCCACCTTAATCCTGAGTAGCTACCTGTTTAACACCGAAGAGGAACGTGGCCTCTGAGACGCGAGGCGTGCCAGTCTTTTAATTCTCTGTAATCCTTCCAATGTGTTGTCCCCCCATCCTCCACAGTCGGATTTTTTTAGGCCCTTCGTTTGGGACTAGTTTGTCATTTCACATGCTCGCTGCCTGCCCTCACTCTTTACTCAACTGTTCAGAGGTTAAAGCCCGATTCTGGGCTCAGTTAACTAAAATCTCTAAAAATACAGCCACCTCTCATTGAGAGTAAGCGACCCCTGAGGAACATAATTTCTTAGGTCTGCAGTTCTTTCAGTGTCCCTGCTGGAGTCTCTTTCAAATTGTCATGGACTAGTTGTGTCCTTACTCGAAGTCTAACTTTTTCAGTATTGGAATATGAATTTCCGGAAGGACGGGACTGCATTTTTTCCTGAAGCAGTGGCATGTAAGATCAAACCACAGCTGGCGGCCAGTTGGGCAGGACTGAGCTTTCGTGGGCTTTGTTATCTCACCTGACTTGGAAACATCGTCACATAATCCTGAACAGCGGTACATGTTAGGACCAGCTGATTCAGTGTTAATTGCTGTCAGGCCTACAAACCTGTACTGTATGTGGGAAGTTACTCTCCAGAGACTTGGAGTCTGATATGAGAGAGGTTGTGCACCCACGTAGCTTGTAGCGGTTTAAGTAATCCACAGACAAGTCTTTTCTGATTGGAAACATGTTTCAAAAGTGAGCTCTCCAGCTTCCGCAGGCCTCAGAGCAGCCCCGTGCTTCATGACGAGTGTGTCGTGAGTGCCTTGACAGGCCGTCTGCTCTCCTGCGGAGCACAGCCGCGGGGCTTTGCGGGAAGGCCCCTCCCCTGGCGGGCGTGGACCGTGGTGTTTTCCACGTGCGTTTGTCTGAGTGAGTTCCCCTTCCTGTTAGGACACTGTGCCCCCTGCTTGGACTCACTGTTCCAGAGTGCCTGCCTGGGTACACAGATGTGACTCCTGCACGGACCCCGGCTCTTCCGGGCAGTCCTTTAGGTAGGCCCTTGGTCTGGAAGCTCCTCCCGAGGGACGGTGCTGAGGGCACACCGGGCAGCCCCACCGTGTGCGCCCAGGAGGAGCTCGGCCGGGGCGCCCTGTGTCTAGACCATTACTGTTTTCTGAAGGGGCGCCAGAACAGCATGGTTTGGGGGTCTGTTTTTGTGAAATTCCTCTGAATGTTTTCAGTAGCTGTCCCCAAGAAGGTTGCTTTCATTCCCTGGACCAATGTCTAGGGGAGTCCCTGTCTAGGGGAGTCCCTCTGATCAATTGAGAAAAGATACCTGTTATTTTCTCATATTCATCTTGAGTTTCTTAGCAAAAGGAAAGGAAATTAAGAATGGACATTGAGTTATATGTTTGTAGGGAACATAGATTTGATAGCCAGTCTCTTCCTGTAAGCACTTTCGCAGTTCTGTGTTTGGTTATTGATCTTTTACAGACCGAACAGAGCTAAGCATCACCAGGGTTGATACTTGTTTTTTATTGCAGAGAAGTACAGATGGAGAAGGAGAGACCTAGATAACACAGCTGGTCGTTTGAATCTGTTAGAGAAGGTTGGAAAGTGGGGTTGGTATTTGTTGCCATTTGCGTCCTCCACAGCCACCGCCTCAGACTGTGATGTGCTCAGGCATCGTTTGGGGACTGTGTTAAGGTGCAGATTCTGATGGGAGGTCTGGGGTGGAGCCTCAGAGTCTGCTTTCTAACAGACACCCAGGGGATGCTGACGTTGCTTTTGTTCAGGGACCACGTTTTGAGTAGCTGGGGTCTATAGAGCACTGGGTTGTGTGCAAATCTACTTTTTGGGGCAGGCGGCAGGGAGGCACCTTTTGGGATCTCAGTTCTCCACCCAGGAATGGAACCCAGGTCATGGCAGTGAAAGCACCAAATCCTAACCACTAGACTGCCAGGGAACTGCTGCAAATCCAACTTTCATTGGTAACAGCATCTGGATCGCATTTCGCCTGCTTTCTCTGTACCAGGCACTGAGCAACAGAACAGCGATCGGGAATGGTGGTGGCGTCTGACAGCGCGTGGGGCTGCAGACGGACGCAGTTCTCTTTCCCACTGATGCACTCGCTCCCGTCCTGGCTGCGATATGCAGAACCCTCGACGGCGTCACCCAGGGAGAGCGCGGCTCGAAGGCTCCTGTCAGGTGTGGGCTTCGGGGCGTGTGTGACGGCAGCGGTGCACTGTATAGGAACTCCTTGCTCTGTCAGGGGCTGTCTGCGGGGAAGAGAAGAGATGGGGACGAGCCCGTCCAGTCTTCGAGTTTCCTGGGGGTGTGGTTGCCTCCAGGCGCCCGTCCTTCTGAGACATGGCTCACTGTCCTGTGGGGCGACACCAGGGCTCCGTGGGGGCTTCTGGGAAGAATGAGCCGTGCACCAGGCTGACCTGAGCCTCTGCCGTCCCGGGACCCGCCTGATGGCCTGCCCTGGGTACCCCCACGCCCGGCTGCCCGGATGCCCAGCTGTGGCATGCTTGTTGTTTTTCTGTCCCCCAGCCTCACTGTTCTCTAGGGTGTGAGACCAGATAACTAAGTCTTTCAGGGTTATGTCTAAAATCGCATCTCAATTAGGGATTTCTGTTCGTAAGCAGGGATCATCTCTCCCAATAAAAATTTTAAAAATTGATTGTAATACTTGCCTTGCTTCCAGGATGTTGTTTGTAAGAAACTAATACACCTTTTGAAAACTGAAGGGCAGCATTGGTTTCTTAACTGTTGGAGTGGAAGAATAGTCTGTAATAAATTGATCCTGAGTGTGGGCATGGGTGAGAACTGAGAAAAACATCTTACAGTGAAAATAAAGTTGTTTCATTTGAAATGAAGTTTAAACATTCATATGTGTGGTTTTCTTGGAAAAGTCAATCCAGAGGGCACATCAGATTCTATAGTAAGACTGCTCTGATGACAAGTTTTAAAGATTGGTTTTATTAATTTCCTAGGACTATACCTTAAATGACTTGTATTAGTTAGGTTCTGGACTGTTCACATTAGGACCGTAAGTGTTACACAGAAGTTTCACCGACTGATGGCTTTTGCTGTGTGGCCCCCAGGTCAGCGCTGGTGGGACTTGGGGCCTGTGGCCGCTCTGCCCCACACGCTCCAGGAAGGCAGGGGTCCTGTCTGCCCCCGCGCTGATCGATCCGTGGGACCTCAGGAACCACTGCAGAAATGAGAAAACTGCATCAGGAGGAGGGTCCTCTTGCTTTTCTGGCGTGTTTGCCGAAGCCGTCTTTGTTTCCTGCTTCTGCTTGCGTGCTGGGTCCTTGGTGCTGCGCGGGGCGCGGGGCGCAGGCTCCACTGCCGTGGCCTCGGGCTTGGTCGCTCTGCAGCTTGTGGGGTCTTCCTGAGTCAGGGATTGAAGCCGTGTCTCCTGCACCGACAGGTGGATTCTTTACCACCGAGCCACCAGGGAAGCCCTAAAGCTGTAGTTATTTGGACCAGAAGGGAAAAAAACAGAATTTAGGTCACAGTTCTTTCCTTTGGCCTGTGTAAGAGTTTATACAAAACAAACAACAGTGCGATGCTTTTGTGTCGCCTCGGCCACGTGGCATGGCTCAGGGTCTCAGTACCTCGATCAGAGATTGAAACAGGGCCCTTGGCAGTGAAACCAAGGAGTCCTCACCACTGGACCGCCAGGGAGTTACGGTGCACTTTTGAAAAGTGTTGTGTTACAGATAAACCTGAATTTAACAGAATCTGAAAGACAAAGGCTCAGCCACTTGCGGAGATTGCAGTCACCTCGCAGGGAGGTGTGTTACGGTGTTGTTGTTCCCATCTTCCCTTAAGCTTAAATTCAGCCTCCCATTTCCCAGCTCAGAACTTTCCACTCCTTCTAAGGCCTTAGACTGATTCATATACTTGAACTGCTGTTTAAAATTGGAGTTAGATTTCTTATTGTACAGCCGAAAGTATCTCCTGTACAGGGAGGGGACGGGAGGCAGGTGAAGGTGTGTGCTGGCCCGAGGAGGTCGACCAGTCAGTCGTTTCATGGAGGGAGGGTGGTTTGTTCGGACACACTCCCCCGAACACTGTCTTTCTGAGAGCTGGGAGCTTCTGCCCTCAAATTTTGCCATGGGTCTTTCTATCCATCCTAACTTTTTCCAGTGAAAATTAGAGGGGCAAAGGCAAAAGTATTGCAGGCCCCTTACCATAATTTTTGTTCTGTGATCAAGAAAATGCATGTGACAGAAAGCTGTGTGGCCTCAGTCAGAAACAGGCAGCATTGCTCGGTCTTCAGTAGGTTCTCAGACGCCCCCGGGTTGAGGACCCACAGGTCAGGGGTCTGTGCTGTTGAGTCTTTTCCAAAGCTCCCGTTTACGCTTCCCGATTTCAACTGCTTTCGACGCTGCCTCGCTTAGACCGTTCTCACAGCCGCCTTCGCCCTGTGTTGTCTCAGTGGGGGGGACGGCGCTCACTGAAAGCTCTCCTCCAGGGCACGCCCATCTCTGTGACAGACCTGAAGCCCTCTCTCCAACACGTATTTATCGATGGGACTGCACCATCTTAGTTGCAGCATGTGGGATCTAGTTCCCTGACCAGGGATCGAACCCAGGCCCCCTGTATTGAGAGACTTGAGTGTTAGCCAGTGCACCACCAGGGAAGCCCTCAAACCCTCCATCCATCCATTTCTCCTGAACTTTCAGAAGAGTTTACACCCGAACCGAAAGCTGCTTACAGACAGGCAGCAGTGTTGATTTGAATTTCTAGCTGGATCACGGGCGGCAAGCTGTGAACTGTTGACGCTTGCGTTCTGGATGGTTGTCCTTCACCCAGTCACCTGTCCAGGGGGCCCGCATGCAAAGCACCTGCTCTGAGGTTGCCGGAAGAGCTTTTTAAATACGTGGATTCTTGCTTCCCCTTCCTCCTCCTCCTGGCTAAGCTCAGTAGTAGCCCTGGCATGAAGGTCAGGAATCTGTTAAAGTTCCGCAGATGATTTTGGCGATGAAATTTTAGAAGCCACAGATTTTCTTTCCAGTGATAAAATCTGCTTGTAGTGGCATGTTGTTAGATCGCTGTGTTTCTGTCTTTTTTCTGTATTAAGGGCCCAGTAGGATTGGGCCTTTGCCAGCATCTCCGCACCAGGGTGGGACTGACTGGCTTCATCGTTATTTTTTTCTCTGTCTCTTGGCACCACTCAGCTGACTATGAGGAAAACAGAATGGCTGCTTATGCACCTGGAGAAGAAAATTCCCACTCCAGGATTCTTGCCTGGGAAATCCCTTGGACGGAGGAGCATGGCAGGCTACAGTCCATGGGGTCACAGAGAGTAGGATACGACTGAGTGACTAAACAGCAATTGATGCAGTAGTGTTCTGGATGGCCTTGCTTCTGCTCGTGCTTCTCAGCTGTAGGGAGGGGCTTAGAGAGCATGCCAGCCTTCCGCCTTCACGTCTTCGGCACTGCGAGCTCGGTGAGAGAGGACGCGCTGTCTTCTTACCTGCGCCTCCGGCAGTGTGCTCCCCATCTGCTCAGACGGGTCACAGCTGCGCCAGCCCGATCTGTAGACTTCCTGCAAACCTAGAGGCAGGGCGGCCAACTTAAGACGCCTGAGGACCAGCGCTCATCTCAGGATATGAGGCAGCCATCAGACCGCATCCGTTTGCGCGGAGGGGTTACTGCCTGTCTCCAGAGAGAGCGCTGGCCAAGGACACTCCTTGCGTCCCAGCCTGTGATAGCTGGGGTCAGACGTCTTCCAGAATCGGAAGTCGTCTAAGATGGTGTCTGCATATATGTGAGACTTAATCTTAGAGACGGTGTTAAACAGTCTCTCTCTCCATGCGTGTCCATTGTCGAACAGGTTTATAATAGTTCTTGGGACTGTCCATCCCAGGGAAGTATGAAGGGCCATCCCGTGTGGGCCAGTGGTCCTGCTCAGCTCATTAGGGACAGAGGCGGCCGCTGCCGCTTAAAAGAGCGCCCACTGTGGGCCTGCTGCTCTGCAGAGGCAGCACCCGCACCTCAGCCCTCAGAACGTCGCCATGAGCTGGGCCGTCTAGGCTGGGAACTTGCTCAAGGTGACGCAGCCCATGGGCCCTCAGTTCAGGGTCTGGACTCTCTGCCTCTTGACCCGGTGGGCCCCCACGGGCCCCTGCTCCCTGTCTGGAGGACTGTGGGGAGGCAACGTCCTTCCTTCTGGGCGCACCATGCTCCCTCCCCAGCTTTTCTCTCCTTTTACAAAAGCTCACGCCCCAGCCTATGTTGCTGTTGTTTCTTCTGCAAACCCCAGACTGAAAGGAAAAGTCTCCAGTGGGTTTGGGGAGAGTACGGGGCCACAGACGGCGCTCACGTCTCCTTCCTTCTCTTCTCCCTCCCTCTTCATCTTTCTTTAAAAGGCATTGAGCCCCGCCCCTAACCAGTTAGCAGAGGGCAGCGTGATGGGGACCCCGGCATTCAGCGTCTGCCTGGTGTGGGGCAGCACGTGTGTCAGTGAATGAGCCCAGTTCACACGAGACGTTTGTCTAAGAGTTTGGCCTGCTCTGAAAGTCTTCTGGGTGTTGACTGGATCTGCAAGTCTCCAAATGAAGATCTTTTTTGACTCTGATGCTGGGAGGGATTGGGGGCGGGAGGAGAAGGGGACGACAGAGAATGAGACGGCTGGATGGCATCACCGACTCTTGGACATGAGTGTGAGTGAACTCCGGGAGTTGGTGATGGACAGGGAGGCCTGGCGTGCTGTGATTCATGGGGTCGCGGAGAGTCGGACACGACTGAGCGACTGAACTGAACACACTTTACTGTCCTCAGAGCAGCAGTTAATAGGTTTGGGAATCTGAAATGAAAACGTACAAGTGAACCCCTCCACAGTGTCGCCCATGTCATCCCCGTGCTGTGGGAGGTCTTTCTACTTCAGGAACCAAAGCCCTTGTCTTTTCTAAACACCAGAATGTTACCCAGTTTGGACAGGTGCCTTGGTTACACTTTTGTTGATGAATGTGCCTGAGTATACTGATGCTGACCCGACAAGGCTGTGGAGAAGGTGCCCACTGTGACCAGCAGTGATCCAGTGTGTGGGGAGCTGCTTGTGGAGTTGGACTTAGGCTGAGACGAAACTGAATGACTGGGTCGTTGTGTCCCCTGCCCACCCATACTTGGTTTACACTGTTCGGAGGACTGCGATCTGTGGGCCTCCTTTCTGCTTAAGATTATGGAGAAACGGGGAAGAGCCCCGTCAGAGGGTCAGAGGTGACGCTGTCACCAGGGGCGACGCGGCTCTGAAGAGCTCTGTGTGCTGAGAGGTGTTTCTCTCTTGAAGCGTGGTTTGCGTTTCCTGCGGTGCACGGAGGAGAGGGTTTCTGGCTCCTTCCCAGCCGGGCCGGTGTCAGGGCTTTGGCACCCCTGCCCGTGTTCCTGGCCGGAGCCCCGCAGGAGGCCCGCACCCGCGGGTCTGGAGGGCGGGGGCCTGTGCTCCGCGGAGAGCGCCGCGCGTTGCCCTCACGGGGTGCGCCGCCGGAGCCGGGCACCGGCGCCCTCTCACCCGCCGCTGTGTCGTCCGCAGCGCTGGCCCCAAAGGCGACAACATCTACGAGTGGAGGTCCACCATCCTCGGGCCCCCGGGCTCCGTGTACGAGGGCGGCGTGTTCTTCCTCGACATCACCTTCACGCCCGAGTACCCCTTCAAGCCTCCAAAGGTAAGGTGCTCCCCGACTGCCGCTGAAGTTCAGACATCCCCATGAGAGATGAATCCGGCTTTTAAAATGGGGGTTTTAACCGCAAAAAGCAGATCCCGACAAACCTCTAAGTGCATTTGAACACACCTAAAACACGTCTTTGGGTTGACTGCCTCTTCTGGCAAAGACCATTTCTAAGTAAGTGTGTTTCCATGGGACTTAAAATCCTGCTGTTTATAGTAACATGTCTCCCCATAAGTAATCTCCTGTTTCCCACTCATCAGGAAAAGTTTCTAACCGATAAAAATGTTGTCACAGTCTCCACACACGGAATAGTGCAGGGACTGTTAGCGTGGCCCCAGGGCGAGGATGACATGCAGATTCCTGAAGTGCTCCATCTTTAGAACAAGGCAGCTGGAGACCTCCTGCCGACCAAGCCCTGGAGCCCACCCGGGTCCTTCAGACCCTGGAGCGGGCTCTCCCCTGGGGTGGGGGCTGCCCCGTCGCTGTCCGCTGGGAGTCGCAGCGCCTCCTCAGAGTGCGAAGCAGAGCCTCCTCCGGGCCAGGGCGCACTGCCGGGCAGAGGTGCGGTTGCAGCCGCAAGGGCTGATGGCCAGTCCTGTCACTTTAAAAAGGGGGTGCGGTTACAGGTTCTGTTCACTTTGGAATGATGCGGTGTATTTCACAAGTGGAAATTAAGAGACCAGACAGAACAACTCAGCTTGTGTGGCTGATGTTGTTTTGTCTGCTGCTGTGGTCCTTACCGATTCTGGCTCCACCCCCGGAAACTGTTACAGTGAATTCTGTGATGTAGGCCGGCAAGACAGCTGCAGGACCTGATGTAAAGGTCAGAAATGAGCAGAAACAAGCCGCATCTGCTAATCCATTTTTCAGCCTTTTGGGTGTGTGCTCAGTGTTCGCTAAGCAGTTTGTCTTCATGTACCCACTGCTGCTGCTAAGTCGCTCCAGTCATGTCCGACTCTGTGCGACCCCATAGACGGCAGCCCACCAGGCTCCGCCGTCCTTGGGATTCTCCAGGCAAGAACATGGAGTGGGTTGCCATTTCCTTCTCCAATGTGTGAAAGTGAAGTCGCTCAGTCGTGTCCGACTAGTAGCGACCCCGTGGACTGCAGCCCACCAGGCTCCCCCGTCCGTGGGGTTTTCTAGGCAAGAGCACTGGAGTGGCTTGCCATCGCCTTCTCCTCATGTACCCACTAGGGTGTTTGAATTAGGTGCTGAAGTTTGCTTTGAGGCTGTGTAGTTCTACCAGCTAACACAAGAGGTCAGCAGACTACTAGCTATCCAAACTTTAGAATGTTAGGAAAATATTTACATTAAAACTGCTAAAGGTGAATTCAGGAAACATACAGGGAACTATATCCAGCCTCCTGGGATAAACCATAATGGAAAAGAATATTGAAAAAAAAAAGAATGTATATATGTGTGTGTGTTGTGTATATATGTATAATTGAGTCACTTTACTGAAAAGCAGAGATTAACACAAAATTGTAAATCAACTATAGTTCAGTTTAAGAGGAAGTCTCTTAACACTGGCCTTTTTAAGTTAAACTGTACTTTATTCACTTTTTTAATAAACCAGTGTCTATTTCTTTCAAAGTTTTAATTAGAGCCATTTAATTGAAAAGGTTTTTTTAGTAAAATGTTGCATTGTTTGCTGTTTAAATTTCATTTAACACTACCTTATTTTTTAGGTTACATTTCGGACAAGAATCTATCACTGTAACATTAACAGTCAAGGAGTTATTTGCTTGGACATTTTGAAAGATAATTGGAGCCCAGCACTAACCATTTCTAAAGTCCTTCTTTCTATCTGCTCACTTCTCACAGACTGTAACCCTGGTAAGCTTATGGCTGTTTACCTTGTTTTACTCCTCCTCACCTGGGAAATAGTGGTTTTTTCCATTTAAACTAAGATTTTCTAAAGTTCAGATTTTATTTTTGTGCAAGCTTTCAAAGGAGAAAAAACTTAATTGTTTTTCCAAGAAATTTTTAGTCGAGTTGTCTACTAGTTGAAAAACGCAGCCACTGCACTGTTAGTTGATGTGCTCTAGGAACAAGGTGTTTTAAACTGCAGGCTTCACATCAGATTGCCTGAGGTTTTTACATCTTTGGTCATTCCCTCCTTTCTTTATTTTTATTCTGCTTTTGCATATTCCCACGCAGTTCTCCTAAACCGACACGCTTGTGAATGTTGGGTCATCGCCTCTGATCTGCCCTCTGCCTGCAGGTCCACTCTGAAGCTGCCCCTAACTGAACAGTGGTTCCCTGCTCTATACATAGTGATTGCCAGACTGTGGTGCTTTCTGAACCTTCATTTCCTCTTATTAAATTTTTTTTCTAGATAAGCCAAATACAAATTTAATTACTAAAGATTCTGTTTAGGTTTCAGAGAAGCACTGCTTAACTGAAAGTACAGGTTTCAACCTGGCAACTTTGGCCCTGTCTGGGTAAACAGTGGAGAGGTAAATAGTTTCATGTTGCAATAGCCTCGAGGGCCTCACCGTGTTCAGTGTCAAGGCCGTGGTGCCACTGAGCAGAAGAAGGTCCTGTGAATGGAGCTGGGTGTTCCCGGTAGTCAGGGTTCACGGTAGTCAGGCTGTGAGCCTCCCGGACCCTGACACGGAGGAGCAAACCTCCAGTGGGGGGTGGCTGTTGGGGGAGAGGAAAGTCTAGAAGGAAAGGTATCCAGATTGGAGGAATAGTTTGATCACAACCACCTGTCCACATTCTTCCAGGCTGTCACTGACTACTGGCTAAGATTTAAACGTCCTTTTCCTTTCCTCAAAGTAATGTGCATTCTTCTCTTCCAGCCGACCCCTTGGTGGGAAGTATTGCCACTCAGTATATGACCAACAGAGCAGAGCATGACAGAATGGCCAGACAGTGGACCAAGAGATACGCTACATAAACTGGGTTTTCACAGTGCTTTACATTATTTGTCTGTCACAGAGAGAGCTGCTTATGATTTTGAAGGGGTGGGGGAGGGTGGGAGTTGGTAAAGAGTAGGGTATTTCTATAACAGATATTATTCAGTCTTATTTCCTAAGATTTTGTTGTAACTTAAGGTATCTTGCTACAGTAGACAGAATTGGTAATAGCAACTTTTAAAAACTGTCATTAGTTCTGCAATATTAGCTGAAATGCAGTACAGAGAAGAATAGACATTTGGGCTCAGTTGCTTGTAGACTGTAAATTTAAACAGCTTAATTTCGTACAGGTTACACATGACCATTTATGTAAAGTCCTTCCAAGACTACACGTTTTTTTGTTTTGAAAAATTGGAATTTGTTTTCCCTCCTTGAAAGGGAACATTGATATTTAACAGCTTTTAGAGACTGTCATCTCATATATAAAATGGACACGTGGCTATAAGACACCAATATAGAAAATGAGTAGTTATGTATTTTATTTTATATGCCAATCTACTTTATTGTGAAGAGAGAGAGGTTTGAATCAGGACTTTTGAAAACCTGTAGTAAAATACCTTAAGCTGTTAACTGTCAGGCGTGGAGTAGGAGTTGCTCAGTGGATTGGTTCTATGTTGTGGACTACTTAAGTCTGCATTTGTTACTGTGCTAATAAACAATATGAAAACAACCACCAACACTGCTGCATTCATTAATTTCTTTTGCCTTTTTTGGTAGTTTTTCTTCTTGCTAGATCTTTTCTATTAAAACAGTCTAGAGGTAATGCAGACTGTACACGTTGGTTCATTTACCCAGCACCAACTTGGTATGTTACTCTTAATTTATCCAACAGCCTTGCAGGATAAATACTAAGGTGCCTTAGAAAAGGGTAGATAATCTAAGTCATTTTCTTCCAAAGATAAGAGTTCTGCTACATCTTTTTAAAAGCATTTTCCAATTTGTAGATGCAGTGGTGGAATTAGGTTGGTGCAAAAGTAACTGTGGTTTTTCAGTATTGAACTCTGCCGTTTGATACTGGAATACATTCTTAAGTGTGGTTATACATCATTTTAATGTGCATGTCTCAGTTTCAGTTTGCTTTTTTTTTTTTTTTTGCTAATGACTTACTACTCGCTAACAAAATGATGTTAGAAAATAAAATCAATTTTCTTACTCGATTTCAAAATGGGTTGTAAGCAGCAGAGACAACTCGCAACATCAACGACATACTTGGCCCAGGACCTGCTAACATACAGCGCAGGGGTGGATCAGGAAGTCTTGCAAAGGAGACAAGGGCTTTGAAGACGAACACGGTGGGCAGCCAGCGGAGGCTGACCACAGCCAGCTGGGAGGGTCATCAAGGCTGATGCTCTTACAACTACACAAAAAATTGCCAAAGAACTCAGTATCAACCTTTCTATGGTGATTCGGCACTTGAAACAAACTGGAAAGGTGGAAAAGCTCTGTGAGTGGGTGCCTTATGAGCTGACCGCAAACAGAAACTAAAGTGCACAAAAAGTGGAGTTTACACAACAGCTGGCGATGGCCAGCTCAGTGGCTGGACTGAGAAGCTGCAAAGCACTGCCAAAGCCAAACTTGCACCAAAAAGGTTCTGGTCACTGTGCGGTGGTCTACTGCTAGCCTGACCCACTACAGCTTTCTGGATCCTGGTGAAACCATTACCTCTGAGGAGTACGCTCAGCAAATCGGTGAGATGCACCGAAAACCGCAGTGCCTGCAGCTGGCATTGGTCCTCAGCGAGGGCCCGATTCTCTCATCCAGCACTCGCTGCACCTGGAACAAACTGGCCCACAGTCTTGCCTCGTCCGCCATATTCACCTGAACTCTCGCCAACCAACTACCACTTCTTCAAGCATCTCAACAGCTTTTTACAGGGAAGCAGAAAATGCTTTCCAAGAGTTCATGGAATCCCGAAGCACAGATTTTTATGCTACGGGAATAAAGTTATTTTTTGTTGGCAAAAATGTGTTGATTGTACTGGTTCCTATTTTGATTAATAAAGATATGTTTGAGCCTAGTTATAACGATTTAAAATTCAGGGTCCAAAACTGCAGTTACATTGGCACCAACCTAGTACAAGATATTGAATCAAATTCCCAAGGACAGTAGGTCCTTGGGGTTACCTATTTTACATATAGGAGTATCTGTTAACCCCAAACTTTCAATTTATCTCTCCCCACCTTTCCCCTCTGGTAACCCTAGTTTGTTTTCAAAGTCTGTGAGTCTGCTTCTGTTTTGTAAGTAAGTTCGTTTGTGTCATGTTGGATTCCTCATGTTAGGACACTAGATTGTCTCTGACCAACTTCAGTTAGTGGGATAATCATCAACAGCTCCTTTTTTTCTTTCTCTATGTGTGGTGTCTGCTGACGTCGCCATTTCTGAAGAGCCTAGATCTGGTTTTTGGTAGCTTTTCTCTTGATGTGAGTCTGTCTCACGTTGCCTTGTGACTTGATTCAGGTTGTATGCCTTTTGCAGGAATACCCTCAGGTGATGCTGTCCTTCTCAAGGCACCGTGTCCATCTGTCCCCTTAACTGGCAGCATCTACTTTTTTGATATTTATTTATTTGCTTTGGATCTTTAGTTGTGGCATGTGGGAGCTAGTTCCCCGACCAGGGGTCAAACCCTGATCCCCTGTATTAGGAGCAGAGTCTTAGCCACTGGGCTACGTGGGACATGCCCTCCCCTGTTTAGGGAGAATATAAAGCCATATATATATATATGATTTAAGATAGTCACTGCCTTCGAAGAGCTCCTTGTTTGTTGGGGTGACAAGCCTGGATTACATTTGCACCAACCTAGTATCGCCACATGAGAAGTGGGCTCTCGTGGAGAAGTAACTAACTCCAGCCACAGTAGAAGGAGCTGTGGGGTCCAGAGTGGAGCTTCATACCCATTCATTACATGTTTTAAAAGAACAATCAATGCTGTGCACTAACAGAGCCAAGCTGAGCTCAGCAGAGGAGCAAACTGCAGGATGGTTTTCTGTGGGTTTTTTGGCCACACTGTGTGGCGTGACGGATCTTAGTTCCAGAACTTGACCCTGTGCCCCCTGCATGGGGCAGCCTGGAGTCTTAACCACTGGACCACCAGGGAAGGCCCCCCACCCTCATGTATTCCTTTCAAATCCTGTGTGCTGTGCTGAGTCGCTCAGTCTGACCCATGGGCTGTATCCCACCAGGCTTCTCTGTCCGTGGATTCTCCAGGCAAGAATAACACTGCAGTGGGTAGCCTTTCCAGTCTCCAGGGGATCTTCCTGACCCAGGGATAGAACGCGGGTCTCCCACATTACAGGCGGATTCTTTACCATCTCAGCTTTAAATAATTTTAAAAGTATTTATATGTGTTTAAAAAAAAAAAGGTTCAACACTCAGTAACTGTGAGAGAGGGCAGGGAACGATTTAACCATCTGAGCGATAGTTATTTAACCAAAAAAAAGAAAGTGGTGAGAAATACTAATTATAAATCGGCCAATGCTGCCACCATGTAAGTTTTGTATCTTATATGCTGTAGTTCTTGCCTTGCAGTCACTGAACTGAGCCAATTGAGTTTAAATTCACTGAAGCGCATCATCTTAAAAAATATTCAAGATAACTACTAGACCTTTTATTTTGTTGTGTTGTTGTACCACTTATCTCATATTTAAAACCAATAGTTAACTGCTTTCATGGTTGAAATGACTGAGTAGCTTGCTTCTTACTTTCCAAGTAGTTATGGTAATTCTGACTCATTCAGAATGGAAGCTTTACTAGTGTTTAGCAGCTTCCTAAAGAAGGAAGAACCAGTTTGAACGTATTTACACCACCTACTCAATTCATGCTAAACATTATTTCAACGAAGTTAAATCATACATTTTGTTCCGTTTAGCAAGATCTCCACCAGATGAAGTTTAGCTTAACTCAGTACCCCAACTGTTTACTGTTTGTGGTCCAGTCTGGACACGTGTGAGGTGTCACTTGGAACCCTAGACGTGAGACGATGAGAAGTCTGCATAAGGTGACCCAGGATGACCGCTTCTGAGAAAGGTGAAAGGTGAGCAGACCTACTCGGTCATCTGCACACAGCCAAGCTTTATTCAAGCACAACGTGACGCAAAGAGCACAGGTGCCCGGTTCAGGGACAAGTTTCAAACAGGGAGGGTGCAAATACATGACTTCAAATCAGGCAGTACAACTTGGCCCAAGTAACTTGACGATAATGGAAAGTGCATCAGAGGTTTCCTAAGGACCAAGGCAGACACGAACGGCCTAGCTTGAACGCAGTGGACACCTAGAGGCGGTCCCGACTGCCGGACACTGGCGCGCCTGAAGTTCTAGTTCTCGGAGCTCGAGTTCCCTTTGCTTTTCCTGCCAGGCAGAGGGAAGCTGGATTTGCTCTGGGGCTGCGAGAGCTTGCTGGCCAGCAGGGTGAAGGGCTCGATGAGCGTCCTGCGGTCCGTGACCGTCACCTCCCACAGGCGCACCTTCTCGCTCCGGGCCCACTGCTGCGCCACCTCGGCGTCCACCTGCCTCTGCTCCGAAAGGTCGATCTTGTTCCCGAGAACAACGATCGCCACCTGGAGGAGGGACGGAGGGAAAGGTCACACTTTGCCGCGTCAGCTCCCAGACCAAATGGAGAAGCAAGGCTGTACGTGTAACAAACCGCCTCATCGAGACCGCTTCTCAGACGCACCTCACAGCTTCCTGTGCGCATTTTGTTAAACAGGAATGCGCTGCGGGCTGCCGTGAGACACTCTAACAGGTGAAACACTTGCGGTGTGACGGGAAGGTGGACGGGAAATCAACGCCTGGGGTACAGATAACAGCCTGACCCAATGTGCCGGCAGCTCAGGTCAGCTCTGACCTGCTGTCTGGGAAATCTGCGAGATGGCCTTGAAGACACAACAGGGCGCCCGGGGCGGGGAGAGGGCTGCACCCGGGGAGCTGACTCAGTCCACTCCACTCACGTTCATCCAAATCACAGCAGAGCGCCTGCGGCAGGCACCGAAGCACCTGCTGAGCACGTGCCCCAGCGCGAGCGAGCCTTCACTCAGAGCGGAACACGCCACGCTGGGCACCCGGGCCACGCGAGCAGCAGTCACAGGGCAGTCAAAGCCGGGGGCTGAGAGCCCTGCGGAGCCGACTCAGGCCGGAGGTGGGGAGGCGGCGCGGGGACAGCGCGGAACCACGGCTGCCCCGCCGTCGGAGGCGCTCTGTGGCCGTCCGGCGGGACGGAGCAGCGCCCGGAGCCGGGCTTCTGGTGGGTCTGTAAGGCCTGCTTCTCAGCAGGAGCCGCCCGCCCGGCGCGCCCCCGCCACGAGCTCAGCTGCGCCGGTCCTTGCCGCCCGCAGAGGCGGTGCGCTTTGCCCGCAGACGTCCCCGGGGCCGGCGGGACAGGCCCTGGCCCTGCGGGGCCGGCGGCGGGGATGCGGCCTCTCGGCTCCGCGCAGCCCGCGTCCTGCCCGTCCCCGGCGCTCATCGCCGAGCGGCGCCTGGTCACCCCGCTCCGGGCCCCCTCAGCCGAGGTTCCCCTGGTCCGCCCCTGACTCCCCGACCACCCCCGGTAACTAGAACCGATTGTTCTGAACGGCCCGTGTTGGCTGAGCTGGGTCTTCGCTGCTCCGGGCCTCTCCGCGCGGGGGCTTCTCTACCGCGGCGGCCAGGTTGCAGAGCACAGGCTCAGGACTTGCGGGGCACGGGCGCAGCTGCTCCAGCGCATCTTCCTAGATCAGGGATCGAACACTTGTCTCCTTCACCGACAGGCAGAGTGAGTCTTGACAACCGAGCCCACCAGGGAAGCCCCAAGTTGAACTCAGCTGCACTCTGTGCCAACAGCATCTACTTCACGTGGCTGGAGAACCACCTGCCGGCGGGACCCTGTGCGCTGCGGCCCCCAGTGGGCGCGCTCCCCTCACGCCCCCTCAGCGCAGGGCCTCGTCCCGCGGCCTCCACGGTGCCGCTGACTCTCCCTCTCCAGCAGGAAGACAGAGGCAACGGGGAAGGGACCTTCCGTGTCCTTCCACCACCGCACCCAACCGCCCTCCGCACCCTCCAGGATAGGGTGTCGCTCCACCAACCATACCCTCGCTCCTACACACAAACAACCCTCTCACCTGAGACACAAAGCCGCCTCAGCATCCTTCTCCAGCTCCTGCCCCCTGTGCTGTGCGCCGTCATTTCAGTCCTGACTGTGCGACCCCACGGACTGCAGCCCACCAGGCTCCTGTGTCCATGGGGTTCTCCAGGCCAGAAGCCTGCGGTGGGCTGCCATGTCCTTCTCCAAGGGATCTTCCCCACCCAGGATCGAACCCGCGTCTCCTGTGTCTCCTACACTGGCAGGAGGGTTCTTGACCACTGCACCCCTCGGAAACCCTGCTTCCTCTATGGGACAGGAGAAGCCCATCTACAGACCCAGGCAAATCCCACCCGCCACAGAGCAGCTGCGCCTGCACGCCCCAGGGCCGGCTCCACAGGAGAAGCCCAGTGAGAAGGCTGCGCCGCAACTACAAAGCTGTGACTACAGCAAGCCTGTGCAGCGTCAAGACCCAGCACAGGCAGGAATAAATGAATAAAAAAGACCAAAATAATGCCATCTGCAGCAACATGGATGGACCTAGAGACTGTCATAACAACGGAAGTAAGTCTGAAGACGACAAATACCACAGGAAATCATTTATATGTGAAATCTAAAATATGACACAGATGAACCTAACACAGAAGCAGGCTCACGGAGAACAGACCTGTGGCTGTCGAGGGGAGACGGCTGGGGGAGGGATGGAGTGGGGGTCGGGGTCCACAAATAGGAGCCTTCATATGCAGAACAGAGAAACAAGGTCCTGCCGTACAGCAATACGTTACAAACTACAGTTCCACCTCTGTCAGCATTCTTGAAATGACAAGGTTACAGAAATGGAGAACAGGTGAGTCAGTGACGAAGGAGGGAGGGCTGGGCGGGGAAAGGGGTGCACATAAGGGGTCCTGCTGCTGCTGCTCAGTCGCTTCAGTCGTCTCCAACTGCGACCCCATAGACGGCAGCCCACCAGGCTCCCCCGTCCCTGGGATCCTCCAGGCAAGAACACTGGAGTGGGTTGCCATGTCCTTCTCCAGTGCATGAAAGGGAAAAGTGAAAGTGAAGTCGCTCAGTTGTATCCGACTCTTAGTGCATGGACTGCAGCCCACCAGGCTCCTCCGCCCGTGGGGTTCTCCAGGCAAGAGTGCTGGAGTGGGGCGCCAGTGCCTTCTCCAATGCACGCATGCATGGTAAGTTGCTTCAGTCGTGTCTGACTCTGTGCGACCCCACAGACAGCAGCCCACCATGCTCCTCCATCCACGGGATTTCCCAGGCAAGAACACTGGCGTGGGTCGCTGTCTACTTCTCCTGAGGGACCCCTGCAGTCCTGGGAAGGCCCCCGGCTGCATCAACGTCCGTGTCTCGGCTGTGTTCTCTACGATGCTGCTGCTGTCCTTTAATCACTCAGTCGTACCTGACTCTCTGTGACCCCATTATTTGCAGCCCACCAGGCTGCCCACGGAATTCGCCAGGCGAGAATACTGGAGTGGATTACCATGTCCTCCTTCAGGGGATCTTCCCGACTCGGGGATCAAACCCGTGTCACCTGCCATTTCAGGCAGATTCTTGACCACTGAGCCACAGGGAAGCCCTATGCTACAGTAGTTTGGCAGGATGTTACCAGCACTGGGGGAAACTGGGTGAGGGGTCTCTGCGATTTCTTAAAATTGCATGTGAATCTACAATCATCTCAAAACTAAAAGTCTGACATGAAAAAATACATAAAAATTAGGTTAAGACCATCCAGTGCTGTTAACAGGTTCAGGCCATGCTTCCCTAGGCACTGAGAAGGTGGTCTTGACTTGGAGAAAAACCTGCAACAAGAGAGCTCCAGGCAGGGGAACCAGTGACTGAGAAGGACCTCTGAGGGGACTAAACTATCCTGCTGAAACATTTTCCAGAAAGTAGACCCCTGGAGTGTCACTGGGGAACAGGGGCAGGGGAACAAGGCTGTGTTTACAGACATGGGCCAGATCATCGGAGACCTCATAGACGGTAATAAGAATCTTATTTTCAAGTGGTAAATCAATAGAAACCAGTAACTATTCATTTTTTCCCATTTCTTTCCTTTTTTTTTTTCCCCTTTTTATGGCTGAAGACAATCCCATTTATCCAAGGAGACAATAAAAAGCCCTAGGAAACAGTGGTCCCAAATGATATGAAATGAACTATGCATGTGGGAGACGGAGTCATTAAAGTTCAACTTTACACGGAAACCAGCAAAGGCAGAGTCAAGTGCGGGTCCTGGTTGAACCCAGTCCGTCCTGATTTCCTGGGCTAAGAAAACAAAGTCATGACCATTACAGATAACTATGAATACAACTGAATACTTTTAAAACATTTTAATTGTCCAGAAGTCCATGCTACAATTTACACAGAATTCACAGTTGGCTGTTTTTGTTAACAGCCCCACTTACCTCTTTTTTATCTTTGAACTTATCAATCTCCTTCTTCAGAAGCTCCACTCTTTGAAAGGACTCGAGGTTGTTCACACTGTACACAAGAACAAAGCCGTCGGCAAATGAGAAATAATGCTTGGGCAGCTCTACGCCTTCCTGAAGGCCTCTGGTGTCGTACAGATGGAGCTGCTCCTTGACGCCTCGGTCCGTCTCCACCGACGCCATGTACACGTCCTCCATCGTCTCACAGTCCTCTATTCCTGGCAGGAAAGACACGTTATTACTTTTCAAACCGTTACTGAATCGGTTACAACACTGCCTCTGCTTTTTGGCTGCCTGGCATGTAGGATCTCAGCTCCCCGACTAGGGACTGAACTCGCAGCCCCTGCACCTGAAGGCGGAGTCTCAACCACTGGACCACCAGGGAGCCCCCAGAAATTACTTTTGTACATATAAATATCAAATCATTACATTATTCATCTGAAACGAGTAATATCAACTTTATCTCCATTTTTTAAAAAACCTATTACTTTTTTGACAACTCTGTCAATTTTTGAATATTTTGTAATTGTGTACAAGTTGGCTTTCTAGGTTCCTTATTTACTATACCCAAGAATCATATTTCCACTAACTTATTTAAAATGAAAAGTAGGTAAGATTCTTTCTTCCATGTAGGAATATTTAGGAATAAAAGATATATATATATATTTCCATATAGGAATAAAAAGTAAAAATTTGGCAATGAGATTTACTATTACTTATTTTTAAAAAGTAACTTACAAGAGTCAGAGAATTTAATATCTAAAATGGAAATTAAAGTCTGAGTTTTAAAGTAGTTTCAACAACTAGAGTGGCCCTGTTTTCTTCTTCATCAGAGTCAAGGACAGGACTTGGGTAATCTTGATTTTTCTCTGTACAACTTCCACTATTTCCAGGGTCTGTTTAAAGGACTCAAAAATGTACATATCCAGTCTGGGTCTAAGCACCAGGCCTTAATTCCCAAGTACCTACTGTGCACTTCTGTGTGACGGCTTCCACGGCCTTCACACGAACAAGACTTGCTACCCTTCCACCCACACCTGTCCCTGCTCCCTGCTTTGTCCCGTGATCGCCATCCGTCTGCTCAGTCTCCGGTGTTCTCCCTGAACTAAAGACGTATGGGTGAACGTGAAAGTTAGTCACTCAGTCGGGTCCGACTCTGTGACCCCGTGGACTGCAGCCCACCAGGCTCCTCTGTCCGTGGGATTCTCCAGGCAAGAATTCTGGAGAGGCCTGCCATTTCCTTCTCCAGCGGATCTTCCCAACCCAGGGATCAAACCCAGGTCACCTGCATTGCAGGCAGATGCTTTACCTGGTGAACGTGGTCCCAAACCAGCCCGCTGACTGCTACGATCTCTGCTCAACCCACCGCCTGCTCCCGCTCCCCTGGCTTGTGCCCTTCTCCTGGACCACTACCAGCAGCTCAGGACACCTGGCCAACACCTCATCGTCTCCAGACTCTGCTGAAATGTCAGCTCTGCAGGTTTTCTTTGGATTATCCTTTATTCTCCACCCTGCACTTCCTGTGTCTTGCACAGGTAAGACCATTTCACCCGTCCATCTTTTCTTATCTGTACCCTCCAAACTGGAGGGTAAACTCCTCGAGAGCCAGGACTGTGGCTAATCTCTCTCCAGTTCTGAGGACCAACACATCGACTTATGGACAGAGAAAGTCCTCAGAGAACATCGAGTGGAATGCTGAATAAGTGAGCTCACGCCTGGTGCCCCAGTTTCATCCCCTGCTCGCGGCATGCTGAGCCTTGAAACAGGCAGCTTACTCTGCTCCATCCGTGTGTGTTCTGTCTCTGCGACTTGCCCATAGTGTCCTTGAGAGAAACACCCATTCGGTGTACACGGCAAGTATTCAACAGCGGTTTGCTGACAAGGTTAGGATGAGAAGATGAACACTGAATTTCAATGACTAGCGCGAAAGGCAGTCCATGAAGACACAAACTTGGCAGGGCTTTGATTACAAAAAAATTTAAAAACAAAAACTACCACGACTTCGGTCACGGTGGATGTTTTATCCACCAAAAGCCAGTCTGGTTCCCTTCCTCCCATCAAGCTTATCCCTTTTGAGATTCTGTCATCCTATAAACCATGTGCAGTCAGACTCCTCGCCAGCTCTCCGGATCACCTCTCCCACTCCATGCTGCCCCATCCCTGCAGGAAACTAAGCTGCACTCAAGGCAAGGACAGAATAGATGCTGCCGGGACGGCAAACAGAGGGCACAGTGAAAACTGGCAAGTCAGTGACCTGCTCTCAAACTGTGGGGCCAGCTCTTTACCCTCGAGGCAGAGGAATCTGGGGAATCTGACCAGTGAAAAAGTTAAGAATCCTAAATATGCTAACTTCTCAGGAACTATTAATGACAAATGCCCCACCAAGGTCACCTTATAATGAAGCAAAGTCATGACTCCTACCCATGTGCTTAGAGCTTTAAATTAGCTTTTCCGTTCGCCATTCTTAATTACTAAGCAGACAACCAAGGGTTACCAGACCACTGAGAAAGAGACCAAAAGTCAGGAAAGAGCGCCTGAAAAGAAAGAGACTATGCAAAGAGAAGAAAACAACCAAAAAACTACCAAATATTACACTTAGAGAATAAGATAGTGCATTCGTGAAATAAGAATAGGATACTAAGAAATGAAAACTGAAAAAGATGAGGAAGATTCCCATAAAGTAGAACCAAACACTGAGAGACAGAAAGCAGGAGAGGAGAAATTTTAAACATCAGAGGGTTAGTCCAGAAGATCCAGCGTCCAAACAAAGAGACTTCCGGGACTTCCATGGAGGTCCAGTGGCTTAAGACTCGGCGCCTGCAAAGCAGGGGGTGACGGTTCGATCCCTGGTCAGGAATGAAGACCCCACATGCCATGCGGTGTGGTCAAGGCATTTAAAAAACAGCATGTAATCACAGAAAGACGTTAGATTCGGAAAACCACCTCAGTGTGTGTGTGCTCAGTCATGTCCGACTCTGCGACCCCACGGCCTGTAGCCCCCCAGGCTCCTCTGTCCATGGGATTCTCCAGGCCACAGTACTGGGGTGGGTTGCCATTTCCTCCTCCAGGGGATCTTCCCAACCCAGGGATTTTCTCGGGCATAGAGAGTCAGTCACAGGGTAATAGTGAACAGCTTTATTTGGAAGCCCAGGGTTACGACTGCACCAGGCACAGAGGGCAGTCTGAGGCTGTCATCGCCCAGCGCCCCATTTCACTGTGAAACATTTTTAACCCAAAAAAGGACTGGAACATGTGCTCCAGCAAAAGAAGGGCGTGAACAAAAGATGACACAAGGTCCAGAAATGGGAAGTGAGACCCAGAGCGAAGGAAGGAGCCAAGGGAAGTGCTACGGAGACAGCGGTGCAGCAGGCCCTGCGGACGCCAGCTCCCAGAAGGTCTCACCAAGTGTGCGTGTGTGCTGGGGGCGTATCTGATACCGCAGAGCTCACAGAAAACAGAGACATCTGGACAGGCATAAGAACTAGGTAAAGGTATAAACAAACTAAAGAAATGATAAACAGGGCAAATATTAGCCTCCACAAATAGAAGAAGAAAGAAGGGAGACACAGTGCATGGCAGTGCTCAGCTGAGGACATCCACATGGGCCAGCAGTTCGCAGTGTGTGGTCTGACAGGGATCGCTCGAGGCCTCCTGCCAGGGACCCACGCAGGCCAAGAGTCAGACACCAGCGAGCAGCTGAACACAACACGGGCGGCACTGCTTTCGGGGCAGTGCTGAGGCGGTCACCATTGCACTTGTTGACCTCTGCTGATGACGCAAAAGGAACGGTGACTGAAACCAGCGTCGGCTCAGGGCAGATCCAGGCAGGGCACCGACTGTGTTAGTGGCTGAACTCCCCACCCCCTCCGATTGCAGTTTAAAAAGAAACAGTCAATTTCATTTAAGAATGTCCTTGACACAGCAGGAAAAATTAGCAAACTTACTGAATCCCAGTCTTTGACTCTGTATCTTTATCTTTTCAATATTCCATGTGGTTAATGGGAAGTCTGCATTAAGTGTTTCACTTAATGAAGAATGGTGACTGGAGGGAAAGTTCTTGTGTCCGAGTTGCAAGCTGAACTAGGCTTTCTTTTTTAAAAAAAATAACACCAAAAAAACCATGGGTTTTTTGGGTATCTGACAGACATTTTCTCAAAGATGAATAAACAGAGTCTGTCGTTGCAAGGAAAATAACTGACAATATGTGTGGTTAATGATAAAATTTGTGAGCTTTCAAGCAAAAAGCAGAATTTATCCATTGGCATAAACTTGATAGCCTCCCAGATTGGTGATGACATTAACAAATGTTATTCAGAAGACCTGCTTATCTGAGTTAACCAGTATTTTCCAAATGACCCATTCATGATCAAAAACCATGCTTGGGTAAAAAACCCATTTGATGTGCAAGACAGATCAATGTGATTTTAATGTACAAGCTCACTGACGTGGCTTCAGGGTTCACACTGCATACCATCAATGACAGAGTTTTAGTGAGATACCAAAGGAGCAAATCCTGAACGATCTGCAGAGCTGTTAAAACACTCCTGCCTTTCTCAACCACATACTTGTGTGCGGCCAGATGTCCTTCACGGATGTCAACTAAAACAACACACAACAGCAGGCTGAACGCAGACACAATGGGTTATGATAATCCGGCCGCCTTCAGCTGGGCTGGACATTCAATTTTCAGAAATGTAACTCAACAACTCTTCTCACTAAATTGTTTTTGAAAGTATAATTATTTTTCATAAAAATGTGTTCTTAGCATGTAATAAATTTAATGTTCTTACTTTAAGTATTACATTTAAAATTTTCCTCAGTTTTAATTTCTAATATAATAGAAATGTCGTTAAGACACAGCCTACAGAAACAAAAGCTGTGGGGGTTTTGACAGGATAAAGAGATTCTTTTTTCCCCCTTGGGCATAATTTGTTTTTTGTACAAAATTAGAATCTGAGGGTAAAAAATTCAGAAATGTTAGTGCTGCATTTATGACAGGAGTGATGGTTTTGGGGAAATCAAAAGGTTTTCGGAATTTCTGACACAGGCATCGTAATAAAAACCGAGTGTGGAGTTAACCAAAGCTGTTAAATATTATTCTGGGAAGAAGAGAATCAGAGCTCATCAAAATGGCTAATGAAAATAAGACAGAAATGCGCTCCAGGGTTCTTGCCACTGACAAACACTTCAAAGATCGTGATTCTACCCAAGAAAAGCCTCATTTAATTCTGTAGTGTCTATGACCTCCTTAAAGCCAGAGCGGCCGCGTCATAGCCTGGGTCACAGAGGAAGTACAGAACAGTTTTTAACTCAGTGAATGGATAAGTGAATGAGATAATCCAATTCACAAAAGTAGGTCATACTGCAGCTGTCTCTTCCATTCTTAAAACCCATTCAGCGGTATTGGAAAGTCGTGCGTGGAATGAGAGGTCAATGTATCCTCAAGCCAGTGAGTCTGTGACTCCAAGACTGCTATTCATGACGTAAATAACCTACTGGAAACCACAGACGACACTGTCCTGCCTGTCATAACTCCTGTTCCAGCAGAGTAAGTGCCAGCACCCGTGAATGTCGACAACATAAAAACGTGTTCTCCTTGCCCCTACATCCCCCTTCCTTCTCTGTCGACTTCCGCAACCCTTCCGTTCCCTCTAGACGACACCTCACCCATCTCTAGGTCAGCGCGGCCAACCAAAGATCCCAACCAGTTCCCAGAGCCTACGGAGAAACTAGAGAAAAAAAATCTTACCAATTGTATGATTCCCATAAAGGAGCTGCTCCAAAATCGCCGTTTTCCCCACAGATAGCAAGCCACAGACCACCACCTTGCAGCCTTTCCCCATCTTCTCTTCGGAGATCGCTGTGAAGAGAAAAGATCTTTAAAAGAAAGAAAGAAAAAAATCCTTTCCTTTTTTTATGTTTAGATGTAATTAGTAATATGTACACAGGGGGATACTGGGTATTGCAAGTATAAAAAAAGAAATACAGAATAAAGTCTATTCTTCCAAACCCCATTCCCTGGTTCCCACATGCTCCTTTAGAGCAATCAGGTTCCATATATATCCCTGCAGAGGTAACATGGAGAAGCGCAAGAATGCACGTATAAACACACTTGTTTTCAGAAAGAATAGACACATCTTATATAAAGACTATTTCAATACTAATTAAAGTCTACAGCAAGCTGAACAGAATCCTAGATAAATCCAATCCTTGAAAGACTGCCTGCTCATCAATGTCTACCTGGAGAAACAAGCATTTAAGTAAAACTTTAAGGAGCCATGAAGATAAAAATTTGGATAGAGAATGGACGTCATTTTTTAAAAGAAGCATTAACACCATTGATGCCAATGTTAGTCTTTTCTCAGGAGAGGGAGACACTGGATTTGGGGCTGTCTTAGTCACAATTTTTTCTGAGTCACGGTTCTTCATGCTAGAAAAATTGCTCAGGCACTTTAAACCGAAAGAAAAGGAAAACTTACTCCTCCTTGCTTCCTCACACATCAAGGAAGAGAGAGATCAGGTAACATTTTATTGAATTTTCCTCAAGGTTTTTTTTATCTTCTAGAAGGCAAGGTAACAGAAGACAAGGCAGAAACGGAAAAAAGACTCATTAACTACAACAAAACAGCCTGCTAAGAGAATTTAGATTTCCACATTGCCTTTTGTCACCTTCCAACACGAACCTTAATCATCATGTCCTCCAGTTCTCTTACCTAGAAGTGTGGAGGGGCTTCCCAGGGGGCTCAGTGGTAAAGAACCCACTTGCCACCGCAGGAGATGTGGGTCCAATCTTTGGGCTGGGAAGATCCTCTGGAGCAGGAAATGCAACCTACTCTAGTATCCCTGCCTGGGAAATCCCATGAACAGAGAAACCTAGAGGGCTACAGTCCATGGGGTCACAAGAAGTGGACATAACTGAGTGACTAAATAACAAAAACAGAAGTGTGGAACATGCAGTAACTCCGTCAAGGCAGAAAACAACAAAAATGTTCAAATAAGCATTCAACAGAAGAGACCTGTGGACATCTCTCTATATGCATGTTGCACACCACTTGTTTTTAACCAAGACCTAAAACACTAAGCGAAAAAGAACTTTCCATCAGCCTTCTGCACTTTCTCAAAGTCTGCAGTGATCTTCCCAAGTGGCACTCGTGGTAAAGAATCCAC
Source organism: Moschus berezovskii (assembly GCF_049115385.1). NCBI lineage: Eukaryota > Metazoa > Chordata > Mammalia > Artiodactyla > Moschidae > Moschus > Moschus berezovskii. The sequence goes on from NC_142485.1 coordinate 3,486,554, forward strand.
CTGACAACGTAGGAGACGCAAGAGATAAGGGTTCGACCCCTGAGTCAGGAAGATCCCTCTGGTCTTCTTGCCTGGGAAATTCCACGCAAAGAGCCTGGCAGGCTATAGTCCACAGGGCTGCAAAGAGTCAGACAACTGAGCACGCACAAGACGCAGAACCGATTTCCGGTATTAGTGTCAAGTGTACAAAGTGACTGACAGTGTTGATCCATTACACTCCACTTACAGTTATTATGAGCTACTGGCTATACTCCCCGTGCTGCACAACATATCCTTTTCAATGACTTGTATTCACGGGAGTCGTATAAACGTTGGTCCTCTCAGCCCCCACCCCTACGTTGCCCCTGCCCCTGCCCCCTCGCCATGGTGGCCGCCAGCTCGCCCTCTGCATCTGTGAGTTTGCGTCTTCCCTGTGAACTCACTAGTCTGGTTTTTTCAATTCCACGTTAGTGGTAACATACAGTACTTGTCCTCATCTCTTATTTCAGTAAGCCTAATGCCCTCCAGGTCCACCCGTGCTGTGGTAAATGGCACAATGCCCTTCTTGTTTACGGCTGAGTGATGTTCACTGTGCGTGTGTACCATGTCTACTTTACCCACTCATCTCTGGATGAACACTGGTTGCTTCCATATTTCGGCTGTTGTAAATAATGCTCCAGTGAACACTGTGGTATATGTATCTTTTCAAATTCGTGTTTTTGTTTTCTTGGGATATAAACCCGGGAGTGGAAATGCTGACTCCTATGGTAGTTCTGTTTTTAGTTTCTGAGAAACCTCCACACTGTTCTCTGCAGTGGCCGCACCGGTTTACATTCCCACCAGCAGTGTAGGAGGGCCCTCTGTCCCCCTGTTCCTCACCAACATGTGCTATTTGTAGGCCTCTGATGACAGCCATTCTGATAAGGCGGTCTCTCACCGGGGCTCTGATTTGCATTTCTCTGATGATGAATGACGCTGAGCGTCTTTTCATGTGCCTCTTCGCCACCTGGATGTCTTCTTTGAAAAAGTGTCTATTGAGATCCGTCACTCATTTTTAAATTGGGTTGTTTGGTTTGTTTGATAATGAATTGTTATATTTTGGATATTAACCCTTATCAGTCATATTATTTGCAAATATTTTCTCCCGTTCAGTACGTTGTTTTCATTTTGTTAATGGTTTTCTTTGCTGAGCAAAATCGTTCAGGTTTAAACAGGTGCCATTTGTTTCTGTTTGCTTTTGTTTCCTCTGCCTTAGAAAACAGGGTCAAACATTGCTAACATTTATGTCCAAGTGTTCTGCCTCTGTTTTCTCAGAGCTTTACAGTTTTCAATCTTGCATCTTTAGTCTGTTTTGAGTTCATTTTTGTATACTGTGTTAGGGAATGTTTTAATTTCTATTATACGCAACTTTCCAGTTTTCCCAGCACCACTTACTGAAGAGACTTTTTTCCTCCATTGTATATATTCTTTCCTTTGTCTTAGATTGTTAAGGTCTACATCTATGTATAACCCAAATCAGCCACACACTGAAATATTTTAAAGCTACTATTATTATAGTGCAGTAATAACACAGTACTCATTTCCAGAGCAGTATGTTACATTTTACCAGTAGATAAATAATCATCACTTAGGTGATATAACCATTATTTCTTAGGTGGCATGCTCAGAATCTTTCTGATAAATCCTCCCAAGAATATTTATCACCTACTTCCAGGAGAACCACTTCTGTTAGGGGATTTTCTTTTCAATTTCAGAGTACTTGCAACAGAAGAATTCTCAGTCTGTCTTTATAAGGGCAGGGTTTGGTGTAACACTAATCATCGACAGTATGGTAACACCTATGTCAACGACTATGGCCTACATTAAAAGGTTTTCTACAGATACTTTTGAATTTGTGATTAATGTCATTTCCTCTATCATAGGATTCTACTCTCTATCTATACTGTGGTCTTCTTTAAGTTATACTACTGAATCTTTCAAAGGGTTTTTACTATTAGTTAAAATTTGGGACTTCCCTGGTGGTCTAGTAGCTAAGACTCTGTGCTCCCAATGCAGGAGCCCTGGGTTCGATCTCTGGTCAGGGAACTAGAACCCACATGCCACAACTAAAGTTCCCACATACTGCAACTAAGAGCTGGTGCAGCCAAATTTTTTTTAAAACAGGATTTGTATGCCAAGTGAGAATTATTTAAAAAAAAATAATAATAGTTAAAATTTAAAGAAAGTTGCCACCTAACGATGAGAGAAGAGAACAAGAAAGTGATGGCAGCACAAACTAATTCTGTTGTCAGAAAAGGTTGCTGCTGGAATCTAAATTTTGATTTTTCCACTATTTTCTATTGTTACTTCCCTTCCTCCAAAACATCTCAGCCCCACAGAATTTGTAAATACCAATCCTCACCTCTTCTCCCCTTACCGTTCAATCAAAAATGTCCCCCATTACCACATACTATACCAACCTTCAAAAAAAATTCAAATGCTTTAAAAGGGTTAGGTACATACTGTAGTTGAGGGAAGCTGCTGTTTTAAGAAAAAAAAAAAAGCACAATGATTAACAGCAACAGACCCTGTGAAAGGGAGGCAGGTATGAGTGCTAGGGATTGTAGAAAACTGAAAAAATGCTGAAATCGACAGACTCCTGAGAATTCCAGAAATCAAATATTCCTGAGACTCTTTGGAAGTAGTCTTAATTATCTGCTTTAAAAGTGGTACACTACAATTGTACTTTGATCACTTGTGACTGGCAGATAAAGTATGTTAAAAATATGCATTATTTTGTATTTATGTATAAGAAATTGCAGGAGTTATTTCAATACCTCAGAGGAAACTTCATCAAGGGCAAACAGCAAAAGAAACTAAAAAAGAGGTAATTCAAACACTAGAAAAGGATTTTAAGGTTTTTTAGGAAGGAAAGAAGGAAAGAAAGAAAATAGAACAGACTGTGGTAAATATTTTACACCACCAAAAAGAAAAGATGAGAATGTGATTACTTAAAACATACCTGAAACATTCTAGGTTCTTAGTTGTCTTCACACGGAAAATACTACTATTACATAAACCCGAAGATCAGTGACCTGCTTTACCATCAAATAAAAAATATGAATTCTGAGGCACAAACTACTGTGTGTAAAATAAATAAGTTATAAGGCTACACTGTACAGCACAGGGAATATAGCCAATATTTTCCAATAATTATAAATGGAATATAATTTAAAACTGCAAATCATTGCTCTACACCTGAAACATAATATTGTACGTCGACCATGCCTTTAAAAAATTCATCTCTTAAAAGTATGAATCCTTCAAAAAAATTAACATCTAAGGTAAGATTTTGAATGAATAACATTAAATACACACAAAAACACTTCATCTTCTATGCATGATCATGATGGTAGGGACTCTCATGACATAAAGGAAACTGTTCTCATGCTTATTTATATACACTCATATTTACAAACCAAAATTATTAAAAGCTTAGTTCTCTAAGAATTATAATATTTCATAATTCCCAAACATAATAGATATGCACCATTTCCTTCCAAATATAAAAGGAGATCATCTTCAATGCCCTAAATGGGCCCAGGAGTCACAGGAAGAGATGGGGTGGCCAAGCCGCTTAGTAAAACCAGGTTTTGAAAGGCTCCAGAGTAGACAGATGACCTCTAAGATTCCTTCTAACACTCTGAAGTTATGAGTGTGGAAGCTACTTACCCAGAAACCACATCAACACAAGGTTAACACCAAAAGCGGGAGCTAAGGATACTTGTACAGTCCCTACCCTAAGAAACTGCAGGACAATAAAATTCAATCTGGGATCTATGCGTCCCTGATACTCTGATGTATTAATAAATGACCAAGAAAATGTGCTCAACAGACAAAATCCAATACAGTTTTAAATACATATTGGTTTGCCTTAGGCTAATCAATAATGTGGCTAGAGAATAAAAATGTGATCTAATCCATTCAGTTGAAAACACTGAGCCCTGTCAGGATTCTCTTTTTGAAGAGCCACCGGACACAGCTGACAACCTTAAATTATCAGTACGGCTGTTCTAAGGAAATCATTCTAGTTTTAAAGTAAAACACAACTTTTTTTATGCAACCTGAAAAATATTAACACTGAAACACTGTTGACATTATAAAGAGATGTTATGGATCTTATAATGTAAGCAGAGCAGGAGGAAAATTTCTACTCCTGTGCATTGGTTTATGTAAACATAATGGATTGTGTGCAGTACTTCCACTTACCCATATATGAATACATTTTACTTACATAAATATATATTAAGAGTTTTGCAAACAACATTACACATAGTAAATACAATAAGCACATTCCAGCCTACCATTCTACTCATTCAGTAAATATTTACTGAGGGATGACCATAATGACAAGCATTAGGGATAAAGCAGAGGGCAAAACCAGAAATGATCACTGCCCTCAGAAATCTCAAAATCAATTTGCAATACCAATCCAAACCTTGAAAAATTACTACATGAGACACTGCAAATTAAGAAACAAAACTGCAAAACCTAATTAAGAAATTAGCAGTGATTAAATACATTCCCAGAATCCTCTTTCCAAATGATTCCAACTTTGCAATCAATAGTTCTTGACTAATGTTTCTCACAGCCCACATCTGATCCATCAGTAAACCTTCTACTTTGAAGGCATCTGTGGCTGGATCAGTTAGCGCCTCCATCACTAATGAAGTAGCCCAAGGCACCATCTTCTCTCACACGGTCTCTCAAAGATGTCTGTGTCATATTCCCCAAATCCGTGGGTATTCCACTTTACATGGGCTTCTAGGTTACAAGACTTCTGCGGTTGTGACTAAATTAAGAACCTGAGAGGGGGAGATCACCCTGGATTATCTGAGTGGCCCCAACGTCATCACAAGTGTCTTTACAAGGAGGGACAAGAGGGTCAGAAAGAGAGAGACAGAAATTTGAAGATGCTACAATGCTGGTTTTGCCAATGAAGGAGTAAGGAGCCAAGGAATGCAGGTGGCCTGTAGAAGCCGGAAAAGGAAGGAAATGCATTCTCCCCTAGAGCCTCTAAAAGAAAACACAGCCCAAGAGACAACCTGATTTTAGCCTAGTGAGATTTCTGACCTACAGAACTGTAAGACAACAAATGTGTACTGTTTTAAGTCTGTAAAGTTGCTGTAATTTGTTTCAGCAACAATAGAAAAATGAATACAGCTTCCTAACTGGCCACATTTTCCCTTCTTCCTTTTAACCTCAAAGGATGTTCTTTTCTTTTTTGGCTGCGCTTGCTTGTGGGATCGTTTAATAATTCTCCCCCAAGCAGGGACTGAAACCGGGCCATAGCATTGAAAGCACTGCAGAGCCAGAGAATTCCCCCAAACGATCCTTTTTAAAATGTAGGTCACATGAAGTCGCCCTTCTGCTTAAACCCTTCCAGCGGTTTCTAATCTCGGAAAGTCTGCAAACCCACAGTCCTCATAAGAACCTCCACCTCTTTGATGTCGCTTGCTCGTTTCCCCTGTGGCTAGATTCCAGCCACACGGCCTCTTCGCTGTTCTCGTATTAACGCAGGCACTCGCCAGCTTGGCACTGTTCCCTCTGTCTGAGATCGGGCCCCGGGGCTCAGGTCTTTCCTCCAATGTCACTCTGAAGATTCCGGCCGAAATTTCTACCCCCATCCCAATACCCCCTACCGCTTCGCTCCGTCAACGTCTGTCCTTAGCACTTACCACAGAATACAATATATGTATGTTGACTGCCCTATTCCAAGAAGCTAGAATCTTTGCCACGACCCCAGCCTTCTTCCCAGCAGCTGGGCGCACACGAAGCACTTCATAAATCAAAGCCCCTCTCAGGGCTTCTACAACGGTACCACTGCAACTAGGGAAGAAAACAAGCAAGATCGGAAACGGGGCTGGAAACTAACCAAACCCGTTAATTCAGACGACAAAGGCGTCTCCTACACCTTCGCCCCATTTCAACTTAAAATGGGTAAAAGCGTGAAGCCACTTCATTTCTCTAAAATGAAAATATTCTGGAGGGGCAAAAAAAAAAAAAAAAAAAGCCAGTAAACGTCAGTGAAGAACGCAACACAAAATATCCGCATTTTCTCGGCTTCCCCCACCCCCGAAAACGCTCGCACCTGCCGACCAGACTGTGGCAGATAAATAGGTTTTTTTTAAAAAAAAACCAAACCCGTGGTTCTGACGGAGCAAACCCAGGGCCAGAGCTGCACGCAGGAGAAGCGCCAGCCGGGCGGGCCCGTCCCCGCCCCGCGCCCCCGCAAGCCCTCTGGAGGAGAGCCCTCAGAGCGGGGCCTGCGACCCCCGCTGCTCCGGGAGGGCCGCCGCCGCCGCCGCGGAGCCCCCGCGCCTCCAGCGGCCCGCCGGCGGGCCCCGGCCTGTGCGCGCGCGCGCCCAGGGAGAGGGGGCGCCCGCAGCGCCCACCTGCCTCAGCCGCAGACGCTCGGCGGCCCGGACCTCGCCGCGGACGGTCGCCGCTGGCTCAGAGGCGCGCGTCCCGGGCAGCGGGGGGCGGGACCCTGAGGCAGGTCGCGCCCAATCCTGGCCGAACTCCGCCCGCCCGGGCTCGCTGCCAGAACTACATATCCCATGAGGCCCTGCGCCACCGCCGCTTTCCACCGGAAGGAGGCTCGCTGCCGTGGGGGGCGGAGCGCCAAAGGGATTGTGGGAGAAAGGTTCACTCCTTTCCGTCTGGCGGCAGCCATCAGGTAGGCAGTGTTAGGATATTGGCCGTTTCATCCGCCGCCGATCTCCCCTCACGTCGGCCATCCAGGCCTGGGGGCCCTGCGTCCTGGGAGTTTCTCCTGCCCCCTGCGCGGCGCGGGTTCGATTGAGATGGGGGGTAGCGCGGGAGCGGAGAGGCGGCCCCCTGGAGCGGCCTGGGGGGGATGCGGTGATGGCGGCGCGGACCCAAGCTGGGCCCGGGGCGCGGAGGAGAGGGAGGCGCGGGGGCTGAGGTGCGGCAAGCCGGGCCTCGGGCGTCCGAAAGCGAGGCCGGCGGGCCGGGAGGAGTAGGCGTCTTGACCCGCGCCTGCCTTGGGTCGGCGGGCGCTGAGGCGGGCGGCTGCCCGCGGCGCGCGTGCTGTCTGACGCCCGCGTGTCCCCAGGGTGAGCCGACATGGGCGCCTACAAGTACATCCAGGAGCTGTGGAGGAAGAAGCAGTCGGACGTGATGCGCTTCCTGCTGCGGGTGCGCTGCTGGCAGTACCGCCAGCTCTCGGCGCTGCACCGCGCCCCGCGCCCGACCCGGCCCGACAAGGCGCGCAGGCTGGGCTACAAGGCCAAACAAGGTGAGGGGGACCCCGGGGCGGGGGCGCAGACCGTCCGACGGCCGGGGACGCGCCTGGGGTGGCGGCGTGGGAGCCCCATCCCGGGGCCTGCAGCCTCACGGCCTCCCTGTCCTCCTCCACTCGAGTAGGCTATGTCATATACCGGATCCGTGTGCGCCGCGGGGGCCGCAAACGCCCAGTTCCTAAGGGTGCCACCTACGGCAAGCCTGTCCACCATGGTGTCAACCAGCTCAAGTTTGCTCGAAGCCTGCAGTCGGTTGCGGAGGTAAGAGACTTTTTGAGTGGCGCGCGTGTTGGTCACCTCCTGGAGGTGATGGAGAAGGATCTGGGTCGCTGTTGAGTGATTCATTTGTACCTGGATGAGCCCTGTTGTATTTGAAGTTTGGCTGGGTGATTTTTATTCTTGCTAACCTCAGTAAATCTTTTCCAACACCTAACTTAGGGAAAAAAATGCAAGACCGTTATAAAAGCAGTATTTCTTTAAAGACGACTCTCCATCGACATTAAAATTGGACACATGGGGAGATAAAGCCTTTTGTAAGGTGAAGAGAAATACATAACGTTGTGGTTTGGTTTGTAATGATAGAATTCACATTTTCTAAGACATAAATAGGTGGAATTCGGTTCTGACATGATACAGAAAAGGGTTTCTCGCCCATCTGCCCCCACCCTCCTCCCTGCTTAAGTGATAAAGAATCTGCCTGCAGTTTAGGAGCTGCAGGTTTGATCCCTGGGTCGGGAAGATCCCCTGGAGGATGAAATGGCAACCCTCTCCAGTATTCTTGCCTGAAAAATCCCATGGACGGAGGAGCCTGGTAGGCTGCAGTCCATGGGGTCACAAAAAGTTGTAAAGGCAAGGACTAAGCACAAACATGCAATCTAGTTGAGTTGCTGCCAGAATTTAGATTTCATTTGGGAATCTCCCATTGGTCATACAAATTAATGTGAGCCTGTGGAGCCTAAACTTTTAAAGGGCAGTTAAACATCTTAAAGAGGAAGTCTCCCCAGGTGTTACTGGTTATGAGTTGTCTTTCTTGGCTAGTAAATTAAGCTATGCTCTGTTGAAGAGGTTGGCCAACCTGGGCCTGTTGCCTGCCATAAGCTAAAAGTATTTTGTATTTTAAAAGGCATAGAAGACCATGCAAGAGACCTTTGTAGCCTTCAGAATTCTCTAAAGTTTGTTAACCCTTCTGTTGTACTAGAAAAGTGCGGGGTTCCATTATACTAAGTTTGGTTAGCTAGATATTAGTATTCACACCTTAATTGGTAAGAAGGTAATAAGAGAAAGGTTTCAAATAAGTATGTTTGTGTTATTTTCTAGTAAGTCTTCTACTTGGGGTCCCACCCTGGGGGGAGATGCTGAGTATTTGAGTAGTTTAAGTCAGAAGCCTTAGTCTCTTGTCTAGTGAATTTGCTGTCTAATTTGTTACTGGGATGTGTGGAAGGCTGACCTTGGGCCTTTGTTTCCTGTCCTAGGAGCGCGCTGGCCGCCACTGTGGGGCCCTGAGGGTCCTGAATTCCTACTGGGTTGGTGAAGATTCTACGTACAAATTCTTTGAGGTTATCCTCATTGATCCATTCCATAAAGCTATCAGAAGAAACCCTGACACCCAGTGGATCACCAAACCAGTCCACAAGCACAGGGAGATGCGGGGGCTGACGTCTGCAGGCAGAAAGAGCCGCGGCCTGGGCAAGGGCCACAAATTCCACCACACTATTGGTGGCTCTCGCCGTGCAGCTTGGAGAAGGCGCAATACTCTCCAGCTCCACCGCTACCGCTAATATACGTAATGTTTGTAAAGTTCTTACCTAATAAACAATTTAGGACGTTCTTGTCTGCTTAAAAGTGTTTTTTAATTTGTTGAAACTAGTTGTCTGCAGATTGCTTCATTGAATGCATTGTCAAATTATGAAAGTTAAAGTGCAATAATGTTTGAAGACTTATTGAAGTTACTTACACATATAAGTGTATATGAAGTGATGGTGTATCTTGTTAATAAGGGAAATGCCTTGTTTTTGCTTTATTAGGGAGTTGATGTGTCTGTTTAAAATGCTGTTTGGTACAATAGGTGTAAAATTCTGTAAAAGAGGAGTGCAGAAACTTAACCCTGTAGATTTGTTGATGCATGTGGTGAGACCTGCAGCTTTATTGGGGTGATGCAATGCTCTGCAGTTTTATGGAGTTTGGCAGGGACATTTTCAGTTGGATTTTTCTTGGAAATGTGAAGGGTGTCCTGATCCTTTCTCATGATCATATGCAGAAAAATAACGAAATTTTTGACTAGGGCCCACATTTAGGCTTAACCTAATACTACATTTGTGTAACTGCTGCTTCTGAAAGGCAAAAAGTAAAGTAATGACACCATTTTTAAGAGAATTGAATATTGAATAGACGTGTTGCAAAAGGGTTCTGACAAATGAATCAAATCCTGGTTTACCTAAATTGAATTGCCTTGGACTCCATGGTACCACTGAAGTTCATATAAAGCTTCTGGTTCAGGCTTTGGGATCTGTAGAATACTAAACTTTGTACAAAATGGTCATATTTACACTGGTGTCGATTAAAACTGATGGAAATTGAACATTAGATAAGTGAGGGGGGAGTTAATTAGCCCTAAGGTTTGCAAAGTGTGATGTTAAGATTGGGAGCTTGGTGTTCATCAGATCCCTTTCCAGTTTAGGACGATAGGAAAAACTTGGATCAAAAAGTTAAATGTTTTATCTATAGTATAAGTTTGTGACCATCATGAACTCTCTAAGCCACGTTAGGGGATGGGGGAAATAGGGGTGGTTATATTTAAAAGTATCATTGCTGAGTGTAATCTGTTCCCTTGGGTCAAGTCACTCCATTCTTAAAAGGCTATTGGGAAAACTCATCGTTGGTGTCAGTGCAAGTTGAGCTGGCCTCCAACGTAGTGTTGTCCACAGTTTCCCATCCCTGCTCGAACCAGCCTCACGGTTCCAGACTTGTTGGGCTGCCAGCTGTGGTTGCCCTTTCCACCTCATTCTGCTTGCTCATTCATGTCTTCCTGTAGACTAGGCTTCTGTTTCCCAGGGTGGATTTGAGTGTAGGAAATACAGAAGAGGAATTACCCCAATTCTTGGCTTGCTATCTTCATAAATAGTTTGATTTTGAAATTTAATCGCTGGTTTTCTTGAACCAGTTTTTCTTCAAGGGTCTTTACAAAGGCCCACTTAAGTGATTTCCAGAAAACAGGCTTGCAAAACCTTATAAGACCCAAATTCGTTCCAACTCAAAAAAATCTTAAACCATATTATTTTGTGTGTAGAGGTTGTTCAACTACATAATAACAGAATAAATGTATTAAACCAAAACAAATGGACCTTCTGTTATCTTTTGTCATTTAATACTAGCAGACTTCAACGCAAACCAACCTGCAAGAAGACACAACAAAATGATGGCAGAAACAGTCAACGATTTCAGGGGAGATGTATAGTACTTAGTTTTTCTTGCACTTCTTTGGTCTTTGCGTGAATTAGAAAAACTTGTTTGAAAGTTTTTTTCCAACTATTCACTTTGCCACTTGGGGAGGGCAGGTCAAAGGTCGGGGTTCCCTGTATTCAGATCACAGTCTGAATAGCTTCAATGGCCTTCCTTGCCCCGGCCTGTGGTCTCACTGCTGACCTCATTCTGGAATAGCTCATCCCACTCCTGGCACTTGTCAGGCACTCCAGTCTCTTTCTAATGCCTGTATTACAGGAACACTCAGCAGATAATACATGTCACCTCAGAAGCTTTCCCTGACAACCCTGTAAGTTGTACCCGTTGGAAAGATCAGCAGTTGGTTCAGATAAACCCCAATTGATTATTAGGATTTCGCTCAGCAGTAGGGCAGTTGGATTTTTACAACCCCAGAAGGTGGAGACTAGTCATTACGGAAGCAGACGAAGCAATTGCCCAAGGTCGCCCAGTGGCAGTCTGAATTACTAGCCTCTTAAAACATTTAAAGTTTGGTTATACGATACACTGACATGGCTGAAAGTTCAAAAAATAAAATTAAGGACTACAGTGGAAGTCTCGCTGCCTCTCCAGTTCCCATTCTGGAGGTAGTGTGATCAGTATGTTTTTACCATCAGGAGATAACTCATAAATACAATATATATGTATTTTTTCTTTTTTACCCAAATGGGTAGGATATTATACATTTGAATTTTTTTTTTCATGTAGTTACATATCTCTGAAGGTATCACTGACTCAATGGACATGCAAGCTCTGGGAGATGGTGAAGGATAGGGAAGCTTGGCATGCTGTAGTCCATGGGGTCGCAAAGAGTTGGACACAACCGAGTGACTGAACAACAACATATCTGAGCTTATTCTATACCAGTTCATCAAGAGCTTCCTTGTTCTTTTTTATGAGTGCACAGTATTTTGTCATATTGATGTACCGTAAGTTGTTTAATGTGACTTCTACTGATGAATATCTTTTTTTTCCAGTCTCTTTAAGAAGAAGTTTTTTGCATATATCTTCATTTATCTGTAGGATTCATTCCTAGAAGCAGAATGGAGGAGATAATATACAGTGTGTATATTACCGTATGATTCCATCTTTATGACATTGTGGAAAAAGCAAAATTACAGAGACAGTAAACAGTCACTCAGTCATGTCCTGAAATATTTCCTGAATATTTCCTTCCAATGAATATTCAGGACTCAATCAGTCCACTAGTTTGATTTCCTTGCAGTCCCAGGGACTCTTCAAGAAGAATCCTCCCCAACACCACAGTACAAAAGCATCAATTCTTCCAGCTTTCTTTACAGTCCAACTCTCACATCCATACATGACTACTGGAAAAACCATACCCTTGATTAGATGGAACTTTGTTGGCAAAGTAATGTCTCTGCTTTTTAATATGCTGTCAAGGTTGGTCATGGCTTTTCTTCCAAGGAGTAAGTGTCTTAATTTCATGGCTACAGTCACCATCTGCAGTGATTTGGAGCCCCAAAAATAAAGTCAGCCACTGTTTCCATTGTTTCCCCATCTATTTGCCATGAAGTGATGGGACTGGATGCCATGATCTTAGTTTTCTGAATGTTGAGCTTTAAGCCAACTTTTTCACTCCTCTTTCACTTTCATCAAGAGGCTCTTTAGTTTTTTGCTTTGTGTCATAAGGGTGGTGTCATCTGTGTATCAGCAGTTGCCAGTGGTCAGAGGGAGGAAGGAATGAATAGGCAGAGCACCGAGGATGTTTTACGGCTGGAAGCCACACTGTATGATGCTCTATGCTATATAATATCGCTGTACGTTTGTCTAAGCTCACAGAATGTACAGCTCCAAGAGTGATCCCTGCTGTGAACTATCGTATTTAGTGATAATACTGCAGTGCTGGTTTATCGGCTGTAACAAATGTACCATGCTGGAAGATGATACTGATGATGGGGGAGGCTATACGCGTATGAGGGCAGAGGGTTTATGAGAAATTTAACTGTGAACTTAAAACTGTTCAAAAAAAAGTTTTTCATAAATAGCAAGCAAGCCAAAAAAAAAAACAAACAAAAAATATGTACTGACAGAGATTCTGCTTGTCCAGTCTGATAGAATTGTCATCTACTTTTATTTTTACTCTTCTGAGTGTGGCAGAAGCAAAGCCACACACCATAGCTTTTTTCCTGGGCATATAGCTGAGCTATGTTTCACCCAGTGCCCCTACTTTTAGGTAGGGGTCTTAATGACATTCTTGCCAAAACATGAAAACAAATGACACATCTCCTTCCAAGGCAATCAAGAGCTGGTCAGTCAATGAAGGCCAGTGATTCTGATCTTGTAGCTAGAAAATGGTAGAAAAAGCTGTTCAACCCCATCAGCCTGCACGAACCAGAAAGCTCTGTTGCGTTAAGCTACTGTTAATTGCACTCTTCCTTATGCCAACTAAGGTCTGTCTAGTCAAGGCTATGGTTTTTCCCGTGGTCGTGTATGGATGTGAGAATTGGACTGTGAAGAAAGCTGAGTGCCGAAGAATTGATGCTTGTGAACTGTGGTGCTAGAGAGGACTCTTGAGAGTCCCTTGGACTGAAAGGAGATCCAACCAGTCCATTCTAAAGGAGATCAATCCTGGGTGTTCATTGGAAGGACTGATGCTAAAGCTGAAACTCCAATACTTTGGCCACCTCATGTGACGAGTTGACTCACTAGAAAAGACCCTGATGCTGGGAGGGATTGGGGGCGGGAGGAGACAGGGACAACAGAGAATGAGATGGCTGGATGGCATCACCGACTCGATGGACATGAGTTTGAGTGAACTCCGGGAGTTGGTGATGGACAGGGAGGCCTGGCGTGCTGTGATTCATGGGGTCGCAAAGAGTCAGACACGACTGAGCGACTGAACTGAACTGAGAGATATTTTCGATGCATGATTGAGTGAAAGTTGCTCTGTTATATCCGATTCTTTGCGAACCCATGGACTATACAGTCCATGGAATTCTCCAGGCCAGAATACTGGAGTGGGTAGCCGTTCACTTATCCAGGGGTTCTTCCCAATGCAGGGATCGAGCTCCAGTCTCCTGCATTGCAGGCGGATTCCTTACCATCTGAGCCACCAGAGATATTTTTGGCACACTCGGGAATTGGGAGTTTGCTACTGGCGTCTCTAGAGGGTAGAAGCCTGGGATGCTGCTAAATACCCTATAATGCACAGGACAACTCCCCACCCACCATCACCCGCACCAAAGAATTATCCAGCCCCAAATGCCAATAGCATCACTCCTGGAAAACCCGGCTCAACACACACATTAGCTTATACACAGACTAGATGGGGCTGGGGGAGAAGGGCCTGCATTCAACCCCCTTCCTCCACCCCTTCTGCCTTTTTCTGAGTGGGTGGGTAGGCGGGGCAAGAAGGTTGACTTGCGTTGTTACTCCATGCATTCCCAGGTGGGTGAGGTAATAGTGCCTCCAAGGGGATGGAAACTGGATTTTGAGGGCAAAAAGACACAAATATTGCAACGGTTTGCGGCCCTCTGAAACTCAAGCCCACATGACAAAATCTTATTCCTTGGTATTTCATTTTTTTCCACTACAGACAATTTAAATGATATTTAGTTTTTCCCCTTAGGTGAGTGACAATGAAAAAAAATGTTGAGAAACGTTGCCTTCCACTGAAGTGTGTCATCAATCTTCTCCAGTGATGTTCTTTTCTTCTGATCTTTTGTTTTTTTGTTAGGTCCAAGGGAAATGTAGCCATAAGCTTTTAGAGTGGTTGCTGTATTGTGTAGCGAAGAACATGAATAAATGTTTTTGCAAGCTAGCAAACTGTTTAAAATGTGTATGCTTATGGACTTTTAAAAAATGGACATAAAGATACACAAACATGCCGTTCAAATTCTAACATCTAATTTAAGATGTTTTCTCCTTTTTTTTTCACCTCTTCTTCTAGGACAGGTCATTAATTTGAAGAAGGAAAATCTAGTAGAATGCCACAGTAATGAATCACAAATACTAGACATTCTAAAATAGAATATTTTCAGTTTTACACCACAAAATACTCTTGTTTTCTGTTAAGAATACTTCAAAACTTACCTATTTATGTAATATTTATTAACATGCTTAAGAAAGGTTTTCTTCTTTCTTTTTTCAGCAACATCAGTAGTTGAATGTCGGAGGTTAAGAGAGGTTTCTAAAGTTCGCTCAAGATAAGGCAAAGTAATGAGCAGAACTTTCTATCAGCCCAGAAGAAATATGCGGAGGGTTTGTATTTGTGTGTGTGCATTAAGGAAGAACAAATCTGACTCCATATTGGATTCATTTCTTTTACTTTTACCTTTCCAATGCTTTTGCTACAAAAGGGATGTGCCTATAAACTTATACACAGAGACCCATCTCTGGGAATCCTGCCTCCGGGGTCATGAGCTAGAATACCTTTGTTTAACTCACAGGAAACATCCTAACCAGGCCCATCTGTGAATGACTGCAGGGCGGAAAAATTTACCAGGTTCCCTCTAGAGGCTGATGAAACCAGGAAATGTTTGACTTGACTCCCTTCCCTTTTAGTATAGAAGGACCCTGGATTCTAACTTGGGAAGGATGGGTCTTGGGGGGCATGAGTCTACCATCTTCTCTGTCAGCTGGCTTTCTGAATAAAGTCACTATCCCTGGGGGACCTCCCTGGTGGTCCAGTGGCTAAGCCTCCAAGCTCCTGATGCCGGGGGCCAGGGTTCGATCCCTGGTCAGGGAACTAGACCCCACATGCTGCCACTAAGAGTTCGCATGCCGCAACCAAAGACCCTGCCTGTTGCAATGATGATCAAAGATTCCGAGTGCCACAACTAAGACGGCGCAGTCAAATCAATAATCAAAAATAAAGACGTACGTAAGTCGCTCTTCCCTGCCCCAGTAATTTGTCTCTCAATTAGGCCTGTCGTGCAGCGAGCAGTGTACCATCTGTGCTTTCTTCCTGCCACGTTCACGTGCAGAGACCTTTTTGCACGAAGAGAAATGAAACATCTTTGTACCTTTGCTCACCTCCAGACAAGCCACTCCAACAGACCAAAAGCAAACAGCAAGCGTAATTGCATCCTTAACGTTTAGTCCTGGGTCTGCAGCAAGAAGGAAGCCTGCCCCTTGGGCAGCTGTGGCCTGTGCTGTCCTTCACAAGCACGGAACGACACTTGTGATACTGGTTCTCTGAACGATTGAAGGATTACTCGAGTTGTTTGAATGATGTCATTCTGCTGCAGTTCCTCTGGCTATTTGGCTTTCATACTGCAAATGTGCTAAAAATTTAGATCCCAGCTTGAACATTTATTTATGCTGAGGTCAGCCGTGTGGGCTGCCTCGTTATACAGAGCCTGCAGGGGCAACCCTTCTGGGCAGGCAGCCAGCACTCTCCGGTGGGCAGGAACAATTTCAGCTCAATTTACAAAGCAAAAGAGAGGGATCCAGTTGATCTATAAAGACCAACTCTGCAAGAATTAGTGCAAAATGGAGATCAGTCACAGTTTGCCCATCTTCCTGAAAGAATAAAACAGTCTTCAGATATTGTATCCCTCTTCTTTCAATGAAAGCATCCACTCTTGTTCTCTTATTAAAAAAAAAAAAAACTCAGACTATCAGAAGACTTATTATCTAATGTTGATAGATTCGATAGATAAAAATGGATAAAAGATTGCTTAAGGGATGCATATAGTAAGTGATTTCTAAATCCTTGGGAAACTGTGAGGTTAAACGGTGCTGACTGCCCCCAAGGACCCCACCCAGTGTCATTCGTTAACTTTTTCTTGACCCCTGAAAGGTGATCTGAGATGTCCAGGTCCTTTAGGTTGTTCTTGCAGGTTATGCAAGCACAGATGAACCGGGTAAAGTCAGCATTCTAGTAGTGGGATTCTGCTTCTCTGTTGCTACTGAAGACTTTCCATCCCCCAGAATGTAGGCTCAAATGAGCCATGAGGATTGCCTTTCCCTTCCTCATCTAACTGCAGGGATGAAGCATCTGTGTTTGGTGTCTGTATTTGTTCTCTGTTGCTTCTATTACGAGGAACCACAACGCAGTGTCATAACACAACACAAATTTATGATCTTCCAGTTTCGGAGGTCAGAAGTCCAAAGAGGGTCTTGAGAGGCGAAAATCCAGGTATTGTCAAGGCTGTGTTTCTTTCCAGAGCATCTAGGGGAAGACTTTTTTTTGTCCTTTCTAGCTCCAGAGATTGCCCCCATCCCTTGTTGGTGGTTTGCTTCCATCTTCAAAGTTAGCAATGGCCAGCCAGGTCTTTCTCAGCCTGCCCCGTAATTCCTCATTTAAAGAACTCTGGTGATTACACTGGCCCCCCTGCATAACCCAGACTAACCTCTTAGGTTTAAGGTCAGTTGATATGCAACTTGAATGCCATCCGCAAGCTTAATCCCTGCTATCGTGAGCTGTAAGATGTGCAGAGTTTCCAGGGAATTAAGGCACAGTTGTGCATGCCTTTGGGTGCGTTGTTCTGCTTGCCACCGTGTCTTTGACTGTCAGGCAGTAATGAAACCATTTAAGCTTCAACCATATTGCTGTCTCAATGGTCAGTAAAGTTCTCCCTTCTTTCTCGTTTAAACACATCTGCACAGACCTTGTCTTCCCAGATCTCGTGCTCCTCTCTCCCGTCTCTGTTCACACACTGGGTCCCCTTCTGAACTGCCTCCCCACCATCTGAATGTCTCCTCATCCTTCAATCAAAGACGCTTCTTTAGTGACGGCGTTTCTGATTCTTCCATGACATTTGTTCCTTCTTCCATGGCTGGTCTTTCTGTGCATCTTTCATTTGTCTATTCCACAAGCATTTATTAAGAAAAAAAATGTATTGAGGAATACACATGTGTTAGAAGAATGAAATGTCCCTGCTCCCATGTATTCTGTATTTTAGTAGTGGAGATAATACATACAGGCAAATAAGAGAAATAGTTTCACGCAGTGACAAGAATTGTGCAGCAAGGGTGGAATTAAATAGAAATTGGGCCTTTCTCCAGAAGGAGAGGACGTTGAGATACCATGTGGAGGACAGGAGTCAGCTTACGATGATTTGAGGGAAAAGTATTCCAGGCAGAAGGAACAGCAGATGTAAATGCCCTGAGTTGGGAATGAGCTTGGGAGGTTGGTGATGAGGAAAGGAAGCCAGGGAAGCAAGAAGTCAGAAAGAGCAGAAGGTGAGGTATTCTTTTAATTTTTATTTTTAACATTTTGACCAGGTCCATGGCATATGGGATCTCAGTTTCCTGGCCAGGGATCCAACCCTTGCCTCCTGCAGTGGAAGCTAGGAGTCCTAACCAGCGGACTGCTGGGGAATTCCCTAGAGTTTTGAAGAATAGAAACCAACAGGCTGCAAAAAAAAAAATTCATAATGACTATAAAATAAAACTGACAATGGCTAAAACTAAACATGATAAGATTTATTGTTGACTCAAAAATAACAGAATTAAATCTTGGCAAAATGAAAATCTGCAAAACTTGATAAGGCAAATGGACAAAATAAATCATTGACAGAAATCTTCATAGTTGAAACTCTGATTGGGAAAAAAAATAATGAATCAACTCTTTTATGATTTTCAGGTAGAAATTTGATTTTTATGAAAATAAAACAAAGTAAAAATGGGAACTATTTGAAATAGCTTAACTTCACCATACACAAAACTGGTCAATTATTGATTAGTTCAGGAATAAATTATTCAAATCAAGTTGGCCTAATGGATTTGTCCAGTTAATACTTTCCTACTGAAAATTTATCAATGTCAAGATAATTCTGACTAAAATGTATTCATAAGCTTGTCATGACCAACCTAGATAGTATATTAAAAAGCAGAGGCATTACTTTGCCAACCAAGGTCCGTCTAGTCAAGGCTATGGTTTTTCCCGTGGTCATGTATGGATGTGAGAGTTGGACTGTGAAGAAAGCTGATCGCTGAATAATTGATGCTTTTGAATTGTGGTGCTGGAGAAGACTCTTGAGAGTCCCTTGTACTGCAAGGAGGTCCAACCACTCCATTCTAAAGGAGATCAATCCTGGGTGTTCATTGGAAGGACTGATGCTAAAGCTGAAACTGCAATACTTTGGCCACCTCATGCGACGAGTTGACTCACTGGAAAAGACTCTGATGCTGGGAAAGGTTGGGGGCGGAAGGAGAAGGGGACGACGGAGAATGAGATGGCTGGATGGCATCACCGACTCGATGGACATGAGTTTGAGTGAACTCCGGGAGTTGGTGATGGACAGGGAGGCCTGGCGTGCTGTGATTCATGGGGTCGCGGAGAGTCAGACACGACTGAGCAACTGAACTGAACTGAAGCTTGTCAAAGAATCAACTCTCTATGGGTTTGAAATGACTGCCATTAAAAAATCCTATGGAATCATGCTTGGTGAAGTGAGTCACACAGAGAAAAATGTCACTCCTATGTGGAATCTAAAATAAATGATATGAATGAACTTATTTGCAAAACAGGGACAGACTCACAGACATGCAGACAAACTTATGGTTCCCAAAGGAGAGGAGGCAAGCATGGAGGGATGATCTGGAAGACTGGGATGGACATATATACACACTGCTATATATAGATGGTGTGATCGCTCACCTAGAGCCAGACATCCTGGAGTGCAAAGTCAGTGGGCCTTAGGAAGCATCACTACCAACAGGGCTAGTGGAGGTGATGGAATTCCAGTTGAGCTATTTCAAGTGCTAAAAGATGATGCTGTGAAAGTGCTGCACTCAATATGCCAGCAAATTTGAAAAACTCAGCAGGGCCTACAGGACTGGAAAAGGTCAGTTTTCATTCCAATCCCAAAGAAAGGCAATGCCAAAGAATGCTCAAACTACTGCACAATTGCACTCATCTCACATGCTAGCAGGGTAATGCTTAAAATTCTCCAAGTCAGGCTTCAACAATAGGTGAACCGTGAACTTCCAGATGTTCAAGCTGGTTTGAGAAAAGGCAGAGGAACCAGAGATCAAATTGCCAACATCTGTTGATCACAGAAAAAGCAAAAGAGTTCCAGGAAAACATCTACTTCTGCTTTATTGACTATGCCAAAGCCTTTGACTGTGTGGATCACAATAAACTGTGAAAAATTCTGAAAGAGATGGGAATACCAGACCACCTGACCTGCCTCCTGAGAAATCTGTATGCAGGTCAAGAAGCAACAGTTAGAACTGGACATAGAACAACAGACTGGTTCCAAATCAGGAAAGGAATACATTAAGGCTGTATACTGTCACCCTGCTTATTTAACTTATATGCAGAGTACATCATGAGAAACACTAGGCTGGAAGAAGCACAGGCTGGAATCAAGATTGCTGGCAGAAATATCAATAACCTCAGATATGCAGATGACACCACCCTTATGTCAGAAAGCAAAGAAGAACTAAAGAGCCTTTTAATGAGAGTGAAAGAGGAGAGTGAAAAAGTTGACTTAAAGCTCAACATTCAGAAAACTAAGATCATGGCATCTGGTCCCATCACTTCAAGGGAAATAGATGGGGAAACAATGGAAACAGTGGCTGACTTTATTTTTTGGGCTCCAAAATCACTGCAGTTGCTGATTGCAGCCATGAAATTAAAAGACGCTTGCTCCTTGGAAGAAAAGTTATGACCAACCTAGACAAAATATTAAAAAGCAGAGACATTACTTTGCCAAGAAAGGTCCATCTAGTTAAAGCTATGGTTTCTACAGTAGTCATATATGGGTGTGAGAGTTGGACTATAAAGAAAGCTGAGCGCCGAAGAACTGATGCTTTTGAACAGTGGTGTTAGAGAAGACTCTGGAGAGTCTCTTGGATTGCAAGGAGATCCAACCAGTCCATCCTAAAGGAAATCAGTCCTGAATGTTCATTGGAAGGACTGATGCTGAAGCTGAAACTCCAATACTTTGGCCACTTGATATGAAGAACTGACTCACTGGAAAAGACCCTGATGCTGGGAAAGATTGAAGGCGGGAGGAGAAGGGGACGACAGAGGATGAGATGGTTGAATGGCATCAGCGACTTGATGAACATGAGTTTGGGTGTACTCTGGGAGTTGGCAATGGACAGGGAGGCCTGGCCTGCTGCATTCCATGGGGTCGCAAATAGACACAACTGAACGACTGAACTGAACTGAACTGATGTATAAAATAGATAACTAATAGGAATCTGCTACGTAGTACAGGGAATTCTACTCATTACTCTGTTATGGCCTATATGGGAAAAATTTTTTTTGAAAAGAGAGTGAATATATGTACGTGTGTAACTGAATCATTTTCTCTACACCCGAAACTAACACAGCACTGTGAACTAACTATACTCCAATAAAAATTTTAAAAAACTCATAGGTTTTGGTACTCTAAATAAAACATACAACTAAAAATGACTTACTCTATAGCACAGTGAATTCTACTCAATACTCTGTAATGACCTATATGGGAAAAGAATCTTAAAAAGAGTGGATACATGTATATGTGTAACTGAAACACTTTGCTGGAAACCTGAGACTAACACAACATTGCAAATCAACTGTGCTTCAATAAACTTTTTTTTTTTAAATTCCATAGGTTTTAAGGCTAAACTGGCAAAATCAAAATGGTAAGCTCCAAAGTTTTAAAAATATAAAAATTGATTTTAATTCATATTTTCAAGTAGTTTTAATTCATATTTTTGTTATAGTACTAATAAAAATTTTGAAACATTTTTGAAAATATACAAAGTAAAAAGAAAAATTATCCATAATATCATTGAAACAAAACTATTGTAAATCTTTTGATATAGTCTCCCAATCTTTTTTATGTACAGATACTTTAGAAAAAAAGTTGTAATACTATTTCATATGCAATTTTCACACTAATTTTGTCACTTAACAGTAAATTATCAATATTTTCATGTTATTACTTCACCTTCATAAACATTCTTTTTAAAGACTGAGGAGAATTCAAATTTTCTTATGTTTGGGCAGTTAAAGATTTGCCAGACTTAGAGTAATACATTGTTATCGTTTAGTTGCTCAGTTGTGCTGGACTCTGCGACCCCATGGACTGCAGCATGCCAGGTCTCCCTTTCCATTACTAACTCCCAGAGCTTACTCAAACTCATTGAGTAAATGTCCATTGAGTTGGTGATGCCATCCAACCATCTCGTCCTCTGTCGTCCCCTTCTCTTCCCACCTTCAATCTTTCCAAGCATCAGGGTCTTTTCCAGTGAGTCAGCTCTTCACATCAGGTGGTCAAAATACTGGAGTTTCAGCTTCAGCATCAGTCCTTCCAATGAACATTCAGGACTGATTCCTTTTAGGATGAACTGGTTGGATCTCCTTGCATTCCAAGGGACTCTCAAGAGTCTTCTCCAACACTGCAGTTCAAAAGCATCAGTTCTTTGGCACTCAGCCTTCTTTATGGTCCAACTCGCACATCCATACATGACTACTGGGAAAGCCATAGCTTTGACTATATGGACCTTTGTTGGCATTATTATATAGTAATATATAAACAGTGCTATATATCATTTCACAAAAATATTTTTCTATTTTTAGAATAATTTCTCAAAGATTGTGCTCCAGAAATGGAGTTTTGTGCCAAGGCTTCTTTATTCTTTCAGTTTGGAAGAAAGAGACTGATTTCCACCAGTGGTGCCCTAACCGTAAATGGAAACAGGGAGAAAGCAACTCAAACATCTAATAATTCAGATGTCTGTATTATTTAGCTATTACCTTGGAAGATTGTGGTGTTTAAGGGGAACTGGACAGTTTTTTGTCAGTTTGTTTTAACTGAAGTGTAGTTGATTCACGGTGTTGTGTTAATTACTGCTGTACAGCAAAGTGACTCAGTCATACACACATATTTATCCTTTTTCATATTCTTCTCCATTATGGTCCATCCTAAGATACTGAACAGAGTTCCCTGTGCTGTTCAGTGGGACCTGTGGTCCACCCACTCAGTCATGTGGGTTTACATGTATATAATATACATGGAAATATTATAACAGTGTATGATAGTTTATATCTGCTAATGAAAGTTCTTGTTTTTAAAGCAACATTTATTTTCATCAAACTAATGAATTCACCTCTTTTAAGAAATCACATGGCCCTACCCGGCTTATGATAAATAACAGAAGTACCCTGCCCTATCCTCCCCATCCTTCAGTCCCCAGCTATCAGCCTCTCAGTATCTCCTTAGTATTTCTAAATGATATCCTTATCATGCTATTGCTTTTACTCACAAGTTTCAGGCATTATCTATTGACTTTCTATTGAACTGGCCAAAAAGTGTGTACAGTTTTGTTTTGTTTTGTTTTTTCTGTCAAGATGAGAATTAAACAAATAACACTTGTCTGTCACACACATTTCTTCCTCCGGTCCCTCGACACGTCTGGGTCTACTCCTCCCCCGCCACACACACAATACACTCCCCTTCATGGGTCCTCCTAATCCATGTTACGTAACCTTAGTGACCTTCTAGCGAAGATGTCTAGAAAGGGAGTGTTTGGAAAATTTATCTGTCTTAAATTATCTTTATCCTAACCTTGCACGTGACTGACGGTTCAGTTGGGTTTTGAGGTAAAGTATTTTTATTTAAAAAACTGGAAGGCATTCCTCAGGCGTTCAGTGCCACTGTTGAAAAGTCTCATGATAGTCTGATTTCTATGTGATCATATTGCATGTGATCTGATCTTTCTTTCTGGATGTTTTTTATTATTCTTTCTTTGTCCCTGATGTTTTGAAACTCCAACATGATGTGCCTTGAAGTTAGTTTTTTTTCCCCCATTAACTGTGCAGCATAATCTGAGAGTATTCTAATCTGGAAACTCTTTCATTTAATTCCAGGAAAATTATCTGGAATTATTTCTTTGATCATTTTCTTTCCAGAACTCCTACTACATCTTCTGGATTAATCTTTTTTTTTAAGATTTTTTTTTTAATTGAAGGATAATTCCTTTACAGTATTGTGTTGGTTTCTGCCAAATGATGTGGACTATTTTTAAAGTCTGCATTTAATTTATTGCAGTATTGCTCTGTTTCATGCTTTGGTTTTTTGGCTGCAAGGCATTTGGGATCTTGGCTCCCCAACCAGGGACAAAACTCTTGCACTGGAAAGTGAAGTCTCAACCACTGGACAGCCAGAGAAGTCCCTCCTGGATTAATCTTTAAGTTTTTTTAAAGTCCATTTTTTTTTTTTTTGTATTTCTGTTCTGAGTAATTGTTTCTTTGTTTTCTAATTTTTCCAATAAATTTTTATATATTGTCTTTATTACTCAGTAATTCTTGCTTTTTCTGTTTCTTTTTTGTAGCATCCTAGTTCACAGGCACTCTATTTTCTCTTATCTCTCCTGTAATAAAGAGTGCTTTTCTTGTTTCTTGTATTGTTCTTAGTTTCTATTTCCTTTCCATATGGTAGCCTCTTCCCTCAAAAGTCTAGTGATCCACTGTTCTCTGTTTGTATCTGAGTGAAGCATTAGAAAGCTGATTGGAGGGGTGTGTGCGTGTGCGTGTGTGTGTGTGTGTTGGGAAGCTCTAGGGAGCGGCACTGATTATTATAAAGCCTCACTGGAGGATGGGATCTGGGTGGGACCTACTGCTTCACTTATGCAAACATTGAGCCAATCCCATTGTTTTCAGTTTCATACTCACCGTGGACTCAAAGGCTTCCTTTGGAAATTCCCAGCAGTTGGTTCTACTGCTCACAGTGTGCGCGTTCAGTTGTGTCTGACTCTCTGTGACCTCGTGGACTGTAGCCCTCCAGGCTCCTCTGTCCATGGGATTCTCCAGGCAAGAATACTGGAGTGGGTTGCCACTTCCTTCTCTGGGGGATCTTCTCCACCCAGGGATTGGACCACAGGATCTTACGTCTCCTGGATTGGCAGGCGGGTTCTTTACCACTAGCACCACCTGGGAAGCCTGTTGGCTCTCCTGCTGCTAAGTCACTTCAGTCGTGTCCGACTCTGTGTGACCCCATAGACGAAAGCCCACCAGGCTCCCCCGTCCCTGGGATTCTCCAGGCAAGAACACTGGAGTGGGTTGCCATTTCCTTCTCCAATGTGTGAAAGTGAAAAGTGAAAGTGAAGTCGCTCAGTCGTGTCCGACCCTTAGCGACCCCACGGACTGCAGCCTACCAGGCTCCTCCATCCATGGGATTTTCTAGGCAATAGTACTGGAGTGGCTTGCCATTGCCTTCTCCGTTGGCTCTCCTAGGTGGTGTTTATTTATCTACAGGTCTGTTAGGTCCTGTGATGTTAGGGGAATTTGGACATGAATCAATTTTCAGTGTCCTGATCTGCTGATCGCCCCCTTTATTAGTCAGTCATCAACTGCTGAGTAGCCAATTACCCTAAAACTTACCAGCTTAAATGACAGCATTTATTATCTCACATTCTGTGGGTCAGACATCTGCATGCAGCTTAGCTGGGTTCTCTGAGTCAGGGTCTCCACGGGCTGCAGTCAAAGTGCTGGGTGTGGCTGAAGTCATCTCCAGGCGCGGCTGGGGGCAAGATCTGCTCTGACCTCACGTACTGCTTGTTGGCAGGATCCAGTTCCTTGCTGCTTGTTGTTCGGCCAGCAAGTTGTTGGCCACAGGAGTCTCTCCGCAGGGCAGCTCCTAACACAGCTAACCGTTGACCGGGGTGAGCAGGTAGGAAGAGCTGGAAAGAGAGTGTGAGGAAGATATGTTCAGTCTTGCACGACGGAATCTCAGCAGCGGCGTCCACCTTTGTCATGTTCTATTCTTACTTTTTACTTTGTCCTATCATTTTGGATGCTTTTGAACTGTGGTGCTGGAGAAGGCTCTTGAGAGTCCCTTGGACTGCAAGGAGATCCAACCAGTCCATTCTAAAGGAGATCAATCCTGGGTGTTCATTGGAAGGACTGATGCTAAAGCTCCAATACTTTGGCCATCTCATGTGACGAGTTGGCTCACTGGAAAAGACTCTGATGGTGGGAGGGATTGGGAGTAGGAGGAGAAGGGGACGACAGAGAATGAGATGGCTGGATGGCATCACCGACTCGATGGACATGAGTTTGAGTGAACTCCGGGAGTTGGTGATGGACAGGGAGGCCTGGCGTGCTGTGATTCTTGGGGTCGCAAAAAGTCAGACACGACCGAGCGATTGAACTGAACTGAAGTGATACCTATGTAAGTCATCATTGGTCATTAAGTTGAAATGTTTATTATTTATCTATAATATAATGAAATTATGCTTCTAGTTAAATAAGTATACAAAAATTTTTGTTTACAATAGAGGCATGATTGGGCAACAACTCTAGAAGCTAGTGCTGTAAAGAAAAAAAAAAACCCCAAGAAATTACGTCACGGCTATCATGAGGTTGAATAGCAATTGCAATTTGCTGTGAGCGGAGGAAACTGCCAAAGCTGTCGGTGACATCTGGTGATGTCACTGTCCTGTGACTTACGTGCTGTGTGTGCTTGGGTTTTAAACATTTCTCTGTTTTCATTTCTAATAGGTGGATAGGACAAATACAGTCCGTAAAAAAAGTGCTCTGTTGTTTTCCATAATTTAAGAGTGTAGAGGAAATGGCAACCCACTCCAGTGTGCTTGCCTGGAGGATCCCATGCACAAGGATCCTGGTGGGCCACAATTTATGGGTCTCAAAGAGTCAGACACAACTGAGCGACTAATACACACTAAGGATTCTGAGATAAAAATGTTTGAGAACTGCCGATCTAGGGCACAGAGAAGGCAAAGCTAAGGTGGAAAGTTACTGAGGTGCTGGGAACCAGCAGCGTTCATGAGAACAGTTGAAAATGAGGAAAAACAGTGGACATCTCTAATTGGCCTTGACTATTAGGAAGCCATCTTGTTCCCTTTCCCTGTCTCCTCACATCTCTCCTGCACCCAGGCCCTCACAGGAAGGGCCTTACCTGGCCTGCTGTCCCGAGTTTGGGATCAGAGGGCTCAAACGTTAGGCTCGTTGTTGCTGTTTAGTCAGTAAGTTGTGACTGGCTCTTTTGTGACCCCTTGGACTGTAGCCCACCAGGCTCCTCTGTCCTTGTGATTCTCTGGGCAAGAATACTGGAGGGGGGGTGCCATTTTCTCCTCCAGGGGGTCTTCCCAACCAAGGGATCGAACCTTCATCTTCAGCTTTGGCAGGTGGGTTCTTTACCACAGAGCCTCCAGGGAGGCCCGATTTAGGCTCCTTACTTCTTCATCTGCATCCAGACTGAATGGTCCTGTGTGCAGTTTCCCAGGGCCTTGGTCTCAGTGGAACATAAGGGTTGATGAGGTGATTTTGGCTGGATGACATCGCCGACTCTGTGGACATGAGTCTGAGTGAACTCCGGGAGTTGGTGATGGACAGGGAGGCCTGGCGTGCTGTGATTCATGGGGTCGCAGAGTCGGACACGACTGAGCGACTGAACTGAACTGAACTGAGGTGATTTTCTCAGGAAATCTGCGTCTTTTAACAGATGACGGTTGAAGACACAACCTTCACCTCATTGAAGAAAGTGGTTATTCTTGTCAGAGGAAAGAGGAAGGAGGAGTAGGCAGAAACCCACTCTGAATAGTCTGGGAATTCCTGTGGACTGAGTCACAGGCTCCACAGGGTTAAAAACGGAGGCTTCTTAGAAGACAGCAGCAAAAGGTGGTCTCCGCAGCAGCTCTGGAACTCTGGGGACCGTCCCCCGGGGCGCCGCTCCGCCCCTCCTCTGGCTCTGAGGAGCCCCACGCGACTCCAGGGGCCAGTGGTGTGGCTGTGACAGACCGGGGCCATCTATAGTTTTGCAGGCTCTGACAGTTAACCAGCAAGCCGCACAGGGTGGAGGCGACCTTTAAGAGATGGGAGGCTTGAAGATAACAGATTTTATTTCACAGGCATTATCGTGGAAGAGAGGGCCTATTTCCATTCTTCTTTTCCAACTTAACTGGTAGCATCTTCTCTATTGTTTTTTTTTAGTTGGAGGACAATTGCTTTACAACGTTCTGTTGATTTCTGCCTGCAACAACCCCCATCAGCCATCCTCCCTGTTGAGCCTCCCTCCCCTCCTGCGCCCCGCCCCTCTGCTCATCACAGGGCACCAGGCGGGGCTCCCTGATGCACAGCAACTTCTCACCAGGTATCTGTTCGACACATGATACTGGATGGATGTCACCGCTGCTTTCTCCATGCATCTCTCTCTCTCTCCTTAAAATATACTCTACTTTTTGGAGCAGTTGCAGGTTCACAGCAACATTGGATGGTGTGTACAGAGTTCCCATAGACGTTCTGTCCCCTGATGCACACACACATCCTCCCCCACGATCAACATCCTGCAGCACAGGGGTACATTTGTTACCACTGGGGAACCTATATTGACACATCCAAAGTCCACAGCTTATACTGGGTTCCCACTAGAGGTGAAGAATCCACCTGCCGATGCAGGAGACATAAGAGATGCGGGTTCAGTTCCTGGGTCAGGAAGATCCCCTGGAGGTGGGCATGACAACCTGCTCCAGTATTCTTGCCTGGAGAATCCCGCGGACAGAGGCGCCTGGTGGGTTGCAGTCCATGGGGTCACAGAGAGTCAGACACGACTTAGGGAAACAAAAACAACAGCAGAGGTCCTGGAACTGATGCCCTGAGAACACTGAGGAAACCACTGTGATGTCCTCTTTCTGATTTCTGCCTTCTGCACTGTTTGGGTCAGCTTAATTTTACCCATGCAAAGGCAGATGGTGGTTGATACAGAAAAGGAAAAAGCAAGCTACAAAGTGTAGCCTGGAGAAGTCTTGCTCCAGCATCACAGAGAGTGATAAAGCCTGAGGTAGGGAACGAAAGAGGACCCCCTTGTGTAGAGTGCTGGGGAGGGGGCTCAGAGTTTGTGCAGGGCTTTGCGGGGCAGCTTAAGGCACTGGGTTAAAAAAAAAAAAAAAAGCAATAGGAAGCTATTGAAGGCTTCTGAGCAGAGTACTTAGATCTCTTTTACATAAAAAAATAACACTCCAACTGGGGAGAAGTGTTTGTAGGTGGATACAGGAGTCGTTCCTATTAGGGAACTATTACAGTAGCCCAGGCAAGAGGTGATGGTGGTGTGATGCAGAGTAATATCCATGCTGATGGTAAGAAGTATTAAGACTGAAGTTAGAATACCACAGAGGGCTTCCTAGGTGGTTCACTGGTAATGAATCCGCCTGCCAAGGCAGGAGACAGGAGTTCGATCCCTGGGTAGGGAAGATCCCCTGGAGGAGGGAATGGCAACCCACTCTGGTATTCTGGTCTGGAGAATCCCATAGACAGAGGAGCCTAGTGGGCTACAGTCCATGGGGTTTCAGAGTCGGACATGATTCAGCGACATGATTTATCCACTAAACAGCAATGGGAAACAGAATAGCTCAGATTTCTTAATGGACCGAATAGAGGTATAAAAGGTGGTGAGAGAGACATAGGAACAAGGAGAGAAAAGAGAAACTTGACTTGTTGGCTTCAGGAACCGGCAAATTTATCAGAATGTGAAGATTAAGATGGGGTGGTGTGTGCGCTCATGAGGTGGTGGAGGGAGAAGGGATGTCTCACACATTACAGTTCCCTCAACACTGTACACTGAAAATTTTCAAAGGGCAACTGGGGAAGACTTTTACCAGTTGTGAATACCCACATATGACATCTACAAGGGCCATCTTACTGTATTTCTATCCACATTTTTCAGCCCATCTTACTTTAAAAACATTTTATTTTTTATTAAAAATATTTATTTAGGCTGGCCTGGGTCTTAGTTGCAGCACATGGGATCTTTAGCTGCGCCATGCCGGATTTATTTCCCTGACCAGGGATCGAACTTGGGCTCCCTACATTGGGAGCCCAGTGACTCAGCCACTGGACCATCAGGGAGTTCCCTTACTTTCCCAATTCATTTCACTTGCAGACATCAACACACTTCCCTCCTCAGCACACAGGTCATGTATTTCCAGTTTCTTCCTTTTGACGGGAAGAAAAAGGCACCTGTTTACACCTGAAAGTTCAGCTGCCAAAAGGACATCAAGGTGGCATAATCAAACGGGCTACTGGATGCAAGCGCCTGAAGCTCAGATTCAGAACACAGATGTGTCTGAGCTCTTGGACTGGGTGAAGTCACCGAGCGGTGCAGAGCAAAGAGATTCCGGCAGAGCTGTCTCTGGGAGCGCCGAACCCTGGGGCGGTCAGCAGTCTGCCCGGCCCGGATCGTGAAATGCGGGTCTGCTCCGCGCCACCACGGGGCCCTAGGTGACCATCAGAGGTGACCCGCAGAGTCACCAGGTGATGGGAAGGCGGGGTGCTAGGTCACCATGGGAGGTGACCCGCGGACTCACTAGGTGGGGGGAGGTTCTAGGTCGCCATGGGAGGTGACCCGCAGACTCACTAGGTGGGGGGGAGGGTTTGCTAGATCGCCATGGGAGGTGACCCGAGGTGTCACTAGGGGAGGGAGGGCGGCCCTAGGTCACCATCGGGGGTGCCCCGCGGAGTCACCGGGTGGCGGGGGGGTTGTCCCTAGGTCACCATCGGAGGTGACCCACGGAGTCAGTAGGTGGGGGGAGGTTCTAGGTCGCCATGGGAGGTGACCCGCAGACTCACTAGGTGGGGGGGGGTTTGCTAGGTCGCCATGGGAGGTGACCCGCGGACTCACTAGGTGGGGGGAGGTTCTAGGTCGCCATGGGAGGTGACCCGAGGTGTCACTAGGGGAGGGAGGGCGGCCCTAGGTCACCATCGGGGGTGCCCCGCGCAGTCACCGGGGGGCGGGGGCGGGGTGCAGGGCTGGGCACCCCCGGCGGCGCGGGAAGCCCGGAGGCGCGGTGGCCGCGGGCGCCGGCGGCGGGCGGGGCGGGCGGGAGGGCGGAGTCGCCGCAGCGGCCGGCCGCGGGCGGGGGAGGGTGTGTGCGCGGGTCACATGGTCGCTGCTGCCCTCCCGTCAGCCGCCCTCGCCGCCGCGGTGCGCTGGCTGCAGGAAGCCGCCGCGTCGCCGCTTTGTTGTCGCGGCCCCCGAGGAGCGCCCGCCCGCCGCCGCGCGCTCTCCCCGAGCCCGCTCTCCGGCCCCGGGGCCCGGCTGCGGCCCCCGCGCGCGCCGCCCATGAGGGCGCCCCGCGACCCCCGCCGGCGGCGGCCCGGGGCGGCGCGGCGCTGAGGCGGCGGCGGGGGCGCTGCCCGCCGAGCGGACGGGCGGCCTCGGGCCTCCCCGAGGGCACCATGGAGGTGAATGCGGGTAAGAGCCGACAGGGCGGGGGGCGCGCGGAGCCGGCGGCGGGCGGCGGGCGGGCGCGGCGGCGGGGCCCCTCTCGGGCGGCGGCGCGGGGGAGCCCGCCCGGCGCCCGGCGCCCCCCGGGCCGCGCTCCCGGCCGCCCGCAGCGCCGCAGCGCCGGCCCGGCCCCCCCTCACATGGCCCGGCCGCGCGAGCCACGTGCGCGCTGTGTTTACGTTCGGCGGCGCGCGGCCGCCGGTTGGCTGGGCGGGCGCGTGACGCGGCATTACATAATGGACGCTGGGGCGGCGGCGGCGGGCGGGGACACGTGAGGCCGCGCGGCTCCGTGACCCACATTCGCGGGCCGCGGGGGCCGCTGGGGGCGGGCGCGCGCCGGCGGGAGGCCCCGCCCCGCGCCCTCGGACTCTGACGTGGCCGCCCCGCCCCCGCGGGGTCGCTGGCTGCGGGGAGGCCGCGCGTGCGCGCCTCGGGGACCCGCGCCCGGCAGCCGGGAGGGCGCGGGCGCCGCAGTGCCTTCGGCCGGGGCGGGGCGGAGTAGGCGGGCGCCGAGGCGCGGGGTTTCCCCGACGCGGGACTGTCCGGGGTCGCCTGGGGACGGCTCCCCGGGGGTGGCGCTGCCTCATCTCCACAACAAAGAAGAACCCTCACAGTTTCGGCGACCTCCTCGGGGACGCGGGCGACCTTGTGAAACGCCTCCCGTGACGAATACGCCCGCGGGCCGGTCCCGCCCGGTGACCCCCGGTGACCCCCAGGTTGCTGATCTTTCCTGAATCCGATAACAGATTTTTTTTCCCCCACCCTGAGGGCTGGGGATCTTAGTTTCTCAACCAGGGTTGGAACCCGGGTAGTGAGAGCCCTACCCGCTGGACAGCCTGGGAATTCCCATGATAACAGATATGACCTTATTAATCCTTTTCTTGTCCCATTTCCTGTTGCTTCCCCACTACGGAGCAATATTAGGGTCCCTTCTGCCCTTTTGTCTCCCCGCCCCCACCAAGGAGAGCCCTTTGCTTGAATCCAGTGAGGCTGCAGAAGCAGCCAGTGATTAAGTTATGTTCGAAAAACCATGCCCCTGGTAACAAATCGTGAACTTTCCGCCAACAGTAAATAATAAAGTCATTTTGTCTTTTAATTACCTGTGGGCCTACATAACCTTGAGGATAGTGTAAGAATTTGAGTAACTCTTACGGAATATAACGTTTATCTGCTAGGGATTTCGAGATTACGAAATTCATCTTCTACCTTAGCTGAATGAATTCTTCTAGTTCTGAGATCGGATAAGGTTAGAAAGTTTTTCTCACATTTGAACCTTCCGGGAACATTATCACTGATCTTAATTTTGATTTTACGGTGCGATTACAAACTGTAACCATTTCTTGGGATGATTACTGACTCCCCCAACCCCCCTTCCATATCCAGTTCACATCCCTTGGTCCTTGCTCCGTTGTTTTTTTTTTTTTCCCCTCCTGATCCTCAATCTTGTTGCCCTTTGGGATGTGGCATCCAGAGGTGGAAGTTGTAGAACGGTTAATGACTGCTGTAAAGGAGTTGTCTGGCACGTTGGGCTTTTGTGGCATACTGCTTTGCTGACTCACAGTAACCTTGCCATCAACTAGACCCTTTTCATGTGAACTATTTTGGAGTTAAGTTTCATCCCTTGTGCAGATAATTGTTTGACCTGAACTGTAGGAACTTGCAATTATCTTTCTTAAATTTTCTCTTTCTCCATTTGGCTCCAAGTTCAAGCTGTTATCCCTACAGCGTTTCTGCCATCCCGCTGTCTGAGGGAACTTAAGCATTCCCTTTCATTTCCTTCACGTTTAACTTGCCCAGGGTGGGGCCAAATTCAGTGCTGATGGCAGGCCTCTGGCCCCTCCCTTTGGGTTGATATCATTTTATTAGTCAATACATATTCACCCAGTGACCATTTGGTGTAACTGCCCTATGTATCATGACTCACTGTGTGACCCTTTCTGTGACAAATACGGAGGAATAGTGAAACTGCGGAAATTGACTCGATGCGTTTTTGTCACAGATTTTGATTGAGGTTCTTTAAATACCATTCTACTTGATGTTTTTACTGTAAAGGTTAACTGCATACTACTATTCTGTTTCTCACTTGGAGAGAGAAACAGTAAGATAATGGGAAGAATTAGAAGTGAAGAAGGAAGTTGCCTGACTAGACAATGGAGTTGAGGAATTCAGAAGGTGGCCTGGAAATAAGAACTTGCAGAGAAATCTGGGTCCACATGACATATTCAGAATTAAAGAACAAAGAATGGATAGGGAGGGTTAGATTTGTTTGAACTATTGGGATCCACCTCTCCCAAGATAATGATGGTAAAATAACAATCATCAGTATCTGTGGAGCATTTATATGTTATTTATGGGCCCTGTACACGTGTTGCTACTTTGTGTCTCCCCCTAACGCTGCCAAGGAAGGTGTCACTGTCCAAGGGGAGGGTCTAAGTTCCGAGAAGCGAATAACTTACCCTTAGGGGCTGCTGCTGCTAAGTCACTTCAGTTGTGTCCAATTGTGCGACCCTGTAGACGGCAGCCCACCAGGCTCCCCCGTCCCTGGGATTCTCCAGGCAAGAACACTGGAGTGGGTTGCCATTTCCTTCTCCAATGCATGAAAGTGAAAAGTGGAAGTGGAGTCGCTCAGTCATGTCTGACTCTTCGTGACCCCATGGGCTCTAGCCTACCAGCCTCCTCTGTTCATGGGATTCTCCAGGCAAGAGTACTGGAGTGGGGTGCCATTGTCTTCTCCAACCCTTAGAGGCAGGTCCGTGAACTCCCCTTGGGGAGCACAAATGAACGACTGTGCTGTAGTCACAGTTGGGGTTGAAGCCTGTGTCACTCCTGAAGGTGTGTGCGAGGCTTGGGGGTCCTGCCTTTGGAGTGAGGGGACACTGAGTAGATGCCTGCAGTTTGCATGGTGTACGGGTCAGCAGAGCCTCCCAGTTTCAGCATTCTAATCTTGTTGCTGGTCCATAGGGTTTTCCCCCAGGCTCTAGATTATTCTTGTCCCCCTTGTCCCCTCCCCACCTTTCCAGCAATTTACTTGGAGACAGGAACTGTGTTTTTCAAAGTAAGACCTGTTTGTTTTTGTTTTCTTAAGTGGTCTCTTATGTGGTGCATCGTTTAATCACTTTCATGTTCTTTAAAACGCGTGTCGTCTGTTACCTTAGATCTTGACCCTTGGCTTCTACAGTGCCTTTGTACTCTGAGTACTGTGTGTGAAGTGTGGCTCACATGTGTTGGAACGCAGGGTTGACAGAGCTGTCTCCCCAGGTCTGTGAAGTGCTCTAGGGAGGGCACCATCTTGCTCTCCGGAGCCCTGACAGTGGGACCCAACCGGAAGTTTAGGGCTTCGTTAGGTCCACTCTGTCATACCGTGAGTAGAAGTTATTGAAAACCTGCTTTTAAAATGAGAAAACTCATAAAGCTTCTTGAGTAAACATGTTTTGTTCTAAGTCACAAGGCAAAAAAAAAAGTCCAGTCATGACTTGCTTTCAAGCGTGTATTTTCCAGGATGGTGGGCAGAGGGAGTGGGGTGGTGGTGATGATGGGCCAGCCTGGAATCCGGGTGAGAAAAGCCCAGGCTGTGTGAGGACAGCGAGTGCTTCCCAGCGGTACAGAGTTGGATGTTGACTTCGGGATTGTCTGAGACTGACCACTGGGTAAGCCCTAGCCTGGGAACCTGGCCCAACTCCAGGATCCTTTTCAACTAAAAATAGAGACAACTCAGCCTCAGCTAATTTTAGCTTGAGGCATCTGAGAAGTATATTCTGCCTGTTTTTGGAGGTGTTGGGACTTGATGGTTCAGGGATTTTACCTTTCTTGCATTTTCTTTAAAAACTCTCTCTGTAAAAAGGCACTTATTTTAATAGTTCCCTTTTATGAACGTCATTTCATTTCAATCTTATACTAACTCTGGCAGATATTCCCATTTTATATTAATAGGAGATGACTCAGGTTTAGAGAGATTGAAACTGACTTGCATGTCAAGGACTTCTCAGTAAGAGATAATAGTCTGTGCTCTGGAATTGACGTTCAACCCTGGCCCTGCCACTTGGTAGCTGTATTAACCTCTCTGAGCTCCTCTTTTGTAGAACGGAATAATGGAAGTTAATTTTATAGGGTTCTTTTGAGGATTAAACATGGTGTGAAATTGTGTCATTTTATTCTCAAGATTTTATTTACTTTTGGCCAGGCTGTGTTTTTCTTGCTTTTGCATGGACTTTTTTCCAGTTGTGGTGAGTGGGAGTTACTGTTGACTGGGGTGCTTGAACTTCTCATTGTGGTGGCTTCTCTTGTTTCGGTGCATAGGCTTAGTCATTACGGCACACGGGCTTCGTTACTCTGCGACAAGTGGATTCTCCCCAGGCTGGGGATAGAACCCGTATCCCCTGAATTGGCAGGTAGATTCTCAACTACTGGACTTCCAGGGAAGTCCTTATTTTCAGCATTCTTGCTGACTTGTAGTCTTCACTTCCCTTCTTCATTGGATTGAGGAACTGCTAGATGTACATCTTACCTTCTAAGAAATTAAATTTTAACCTTCTTGAGTTGCTAATCATCAGGTTGGTAGCATGATATCTGGTTGATGCTAAGACAACTACATCAGTGTTGAAGGTCTTGCTTAGAGAATGTGGCTGCTCCTTGATGGGTCATCTTTGGATCCATGGTTCCTGGCACAACTGCTGGTTGTAAATGATTATTGATTCCCTAAAAGACAGGAGTTGGATCTTAACTGAGTTGATAATAGCGCAGTAATTTTTCTTGGGTTTGATTTTGGAACTTTTGCAAAGGAAGGTGTGTTTTGAGTAATTAATACCTTTCATTGCCCACTCAGCTTTACTTATTTTTTTTATAGTTTAATGTATTTTAATAGCAAACTTACAGGAACAGCACAGAAGACAGACAACATTAAAAACATGTACTTGCATGTAGGACAACTCAGTTAGAAAAGTATAGTGAATGGATGGAATCTACCGTATGATAAAAATGCTACAAACACCATTTAGTTGCAGTCAGTAAGAAATTTACTTGTTTTAAAAAAATCCAAATGCTGGCATTGTCCAGAAAAATGTAACAGGTTTATTTGTAATTGTTATAAAGTTGAACTGCTGAAACTTGTTCACTGAAACCTTTCATTAGTGCTTTATGTGCCCGCATTTATATTAAAAATTCACACACAAATGAAAATGGAAAAACTGCCAATACCTGATTTCTGTCCCCTATTTTTCCACTTGCCATCATATACTTAGGTACCTTTTGACCCCATGGAAAAAAAATATCTAACGTTCGGAACTACCAATAACAGGAAGAAGAGATTTTTTTTTTTTTAAGAATGAAATGTTTCCCATCATAGCGGATTCTTAAGCACGTTCTCCACGTTTGCGGCGTGCCAGCTGGGTGTCTTTTGCCATAATTGTTACACGTTTGGCATGGATAGCACACAGGTTGGTGTCTTCAAAAAGGCCAACCAGATAGGCCTCACTTGCCTCCTGCAAAGCACCAATAGCTGCACTCTGGAAGCACAGATCTGTTTTGAAGTCCTGAGCAATTTCTCGCACCAGACGCTGGAAGGGAAGTTTGCGAATCAGAAGTTCAGTAGACTTCTGATAACGTCTAATTTCACGGAGTGCCACAGTACCAGGCCTGTAACGGTGAGGTGTCTTCACCCCTCCAGTAGAGGGTGCACTCTTGGGAGCAGCTTTTGTAGCAAGTTGCTTCCTCGGTGCTTTACCACCGGTCGATTTGCGGGCAGTCTGCTTTGTACGAGCCATGGTATAGAGGCCTCCTTACTTACGCCCCTTCTCCTTCGGCTGGAGCTCGGTGAGCTAGAGGCTGCGCTGGCGTTGGAGAGCCCCCACTCAGCCTTAAAACCCTTCTCAAGCCATCAGAATAGCTCGGATCTCCACTCAGAAGAATTTGTGGATGTAAATAGCGGACTGAAATCCTGGCCCTGGAAAGGTCTAACTTCCTAACCTTTTATCCTCTTGAGACGTTAGTGAATTTGCTACCTAAAGTCGTAGTTTAGTCTGTAAGTCATGTCTGACTCTTTTGCGACCCCAGGAACTATAACTCGCCAGGTTCCCCCGTCCATGGGATTTCCCAGGCAAGAATACTGGAGTGGGTTGCCATTTCCTTCTCTAGGGGATCTTCCTGACCCAGGGATTGAACCCATGTCTTCTGCATTGGCAGGCAGATTTCTTTACCCCTGAGCCACTGGGGAAGTCTCCCACTACCTAAAGTAGTCCTTTAGAAAAGATAAATAGCTGTGAGAGCTTCCTTTGGGGAATTGTTGAGGACTAAGGATAATCTTTTTCTTTGTATCCTATTCTCAGTGGAGATAAATATGAAAAAAATATCAGTTGCCGCCACCTGGGATTTCTAATGTGATCTTCAAATCTCTAAAATTTTATGAAAGCAGTGGTGATTTTACCCAGCAACATGACATTCAAGAGACTTCAAGGTTGAAATCATTTTTCTTTGGATTCACAGTATGTTAGGGATATTCAGGCAGTTAGTGAGAAGATCAGTCTTGAAAATTATGGGCCAATTTGTGCTTGAATTTACTAACTGTAACCATTCTTAAACTTCTGCCTGCAAAGACTTGCCTTGAGAACTTGTTCAAAATGCTCATTCCTGGACTTGCTGGGTGGTCCAGTGGTTGAGAAATTGCTTTGCCACAGAGCAACTGAGCCCATGCGCTGCAACTGCTGAGCCTGTGTTCTGAGCCCGGGCCACCGAAATGAGAAACCCACACACTGCAACCAATAGTAGACCCTGCTCACCGCAACCAGAGAAAGCTCGAGTGCAGCACCGCCAGAAGAAAGCTCGTCCCTGAGGGTGCCTCCTCCAGTCGGGGCAGGGTCTTGGAAATGCGCATCTTGAGAAATATGCTAGGGGCGGTTCTGGTGATGCGTATTTCGCATAATCTCTTTGGATAGTGAGAATAAACTCAAAGTTAGGACTCTTTCTTGTGTTTGGAGTATTGAAGAGTCTTCAGATTTTAAAATCAGTGGTTAGGTAAAATTATTGTTACTAGGATTACCCTTGGTTGCTTTTTCTCCCATTGAGCACATATGAAGTCATTGACTTGTGACAGTGACTCTCAGGCTTCACTGTGCGTCGGAAGAGTGAGGCCTGAGAGCTTGTGTTTCTAACTGAGTTCCGGGTGATGCTGAAGCCACAGGTGCAGGACCACGCTTTGAGTGACTGGTGTGTGTGGGGAGGGACCAGCTCGCAGGACAGGCATTAATCCTAAAGCTCGGGCTTCACTCTGGGCAGGTGGGAAGCGCAGGTTAAGGGCATCTGGAAGTGGGTCAGACTTTAGAAAAAGCAGATTCACACCCTCAGCTTCAGTGCCGATGTCAGGCGTATGCTTCTGAAATGGAAAAGTGGATGGAACTGTCCATGTTGTATTTTTTGTGTTTTTAAGACTCAAGTGGAGATAAACAACAATGTCCTCCTGTATAGCACAGGGAACTGCATTCAACGTCCCGGGGTAAACCATAATGGAAAAGAATTTGAAAAAGGGTGTGTGTGTGTGTGTGTGTATGTAACTGAGTCACTTTGCTGTATAGCAGAAATTAACATAACATTGTAAATCAACTATATTCAATAAAGATGTATGGACAAGATGATTACAAAGACTCAGTGCCTTTAGCTCATTGTGCATTTTAAGTTTGTGTATGACGAACACTGTTGTGTTTCTCTCGGCACAGTTGGCACCTGTTCTCACTTCCTTTCTGGGTTGTAACCAGAGCACTGTGATTGTGGCTCTACTTCCTAGGGGCTTCCGAGTCTGGATGTGTGTAATTGGTACTTAAATACATGTCTGGTTCCTAACGTCATCATGACAGACTAAAAGTGACTTATCCCTCTGCCTTTTTTTTCCTTCTCTGTAAATGGAAATGACTTTCTGTTCTTTGGAATTCATTTGGCCTTAGCATTTTGCTGTGTGTGTGCGGGTACACTTGAATGACCTATAAAGTCTGGCTGTTATTTAAAAAAAGACTGGGGCGTCTTTTCCCTTTAGCAGACAAAGTGTTTATTTCCGAGTGAGTGCTTACATTGCAGTTGTTACCTTGGGAACCTGTACAGTCCTCCACTTCAGAATAGTCACCTCACGTTGGTCTCAGAAATGTCTGTGTTACTTGTTACTGCCATGGGGTCTCAAAAGAATGAAATGCGACTTAGTGATTCAACAGCAACAGCAACAGTAATGTTTTATACTGTTTTGGATCTGCCCATGATATTAGATGTGGGCTTTACAAAGGCAGAAAAGTAGGTATTAGAAGTAATTTATGTCTTGGAACTTCCCTGGTGGTCCAGTGGTTAGGATTTCGTGCTTCCACTGCAGGGGGCACCAGTTTGATCCCTGGTCGGGGAACTGATATCCTACATGCCACATGGCACAGCCAAAAAAAGAAAAAATTTATGTCAGACTTATACCTGTAAAGCATGTATAGAGACTTAAAAGACACTCGGCACCTAGGTGCTTGTAATCTCTCTTGTTGAGAAGTAGATGGAAACAGGTAGACAGTAGGTTTAAATAAGAGTTCAAGACAGTGATGGAAGAGAGATAATTAACGTTTGTATGTGACGCACATTGAAAAAAGCCAATAAATGTTGGCTGATGATGGAGGAGAGAAGAAAAGGAACCACAGGAGGCCTTGGCAGAGAAGATGAAAATTACTTGTTTGCCCTGGGATTTGGAAAAATAATACTTGTGGCCATGAGGTTACTCTTGCAGCATTTTATCACTTTCAGGGAAGAAGTTTGAAATTATACCCTGAGAGTCATTTTAAGTGCTATTTCTTAAGCTGGAAGTTTCGCAGTCTCTTAAGAGGTCATGGCCAGTTTCAGGGAGAGTTGTGGAGTTTGTCCTAATGAAGTGGTGAAGAGTGTTCTGAAGGTAGCTCTGTGAAGGGGGAGTTAGCTTAGAGCATGCCTTCCGCCTTCCAGCCTCTCTGACACTCACTGTAAACAGTGAGTCCGGAGACCGAGCGATGCATCTGGGTTTCTCAAGGGCTGCTTGGGGAGCAGTGTGTCTGCAAGTCTGATGGCAGGAGGAGGGAGAAGGCAGGTGCGGAACTGGGGTTCAGTGGGCAGTCGTGGGGTCTTTGGGGCGCATCCGAACACAAAGACCGTGAGAGCAACAGCTGTGAAAGGCTGTGTGTTTCCAGG
This sequence comes from Moschus berezovskii, assembly GCF_049115385.1. Classification (NCBI taxonomy): domain Eukaryota; kingdom Metazoa; phylum Chordata; class Mammalia; order Artiodactyla; family Moschidae; genus Moschus; species Moschus berezovskii. The sequence continues at coordinate 3,526,638 of NC_142485.1, forward strand.
TAGGTTCCTTTATCCGGAGCTCCAAGTGTTACACCTGTGCTCGACTGACCTGTGTCTTAGCCAGATGCTGGGGGGCGGGGTGGGTGAGTGATGACCCGTTGTTCGGGACGGTGTCACGTAAAGGGATAGTGAAGGGAGCAGGGAGGGGACCAGAACCAGATTTCCTCACGGCCCAGGCAGCGTGATGACCGGCTTTGTTGTCACTCAGGAAGGTCTTCCATCCCCTTTTAGGAGTAGTTTGAAAAACGAAAAGCTTTTAAGTTTGGATCGGCACATGCTGAGAATAATAGAGGCAGTGAGAGCCTGCCCACTTTTTAAACCAGTGGGAATTTTATAGCTTTGAACTTTGTGGAAGCAGGAATGGTAGGAAATAGGGAAGAAAATAAGCTACTTTTCCCTTTTGTGGTAACTCTGATCATTAACCTGTTTTCCAGAGTTAGTGACTTTACCGTTGAGATTTGTGAAAATAGAAAATATGCGTTATCATGTGTCTGATTACCTGATTTCCCCGCTGTTTTCCAGGAGGTGTGATTGCCTACATCAGTTCTTCCAGCTCGGCCTCCAGCCCTGCCTCTTGTCACAGTGAGGGCTCCGAGAATAGTTTCCAGTCCGCCTCCTCTTCTGTCCCATCTTCTCCAAACAGCTCTCATTCTGAGAGCAATGGGAGCCCCCCAAATGGCGATCTCTGCAATATTGAAGGCGTCCTGAAGAATGATCGCATAGATTGTTCCATGAAGACCAGCAAATCGAGCGCCCCTGGGGTGACAAAGAGTCACAGTGGAGTGACAAGTGAGTTGTCTAGTTTTCTGACAGTTGATGCCACTAATTGCAGGTGGGGCTTACTTTATCACCTGTTCATTTGATGGGGACCATTTTATTTCTGGAGAAGGCAATGGCACCCCACTCCAGTACTCTTGCCTGGAAAAATCCCATGGACAGAGGAGCCTGGTGGGCTGCAGTCCATGGGGTCGCTAAGGGTCGGACACGACTGAGCGACTTCACTTTCACTTTTCCCTTTCACACATTGGAGAAGGAAATGGCAACCCACTCTAGTGTTCTTGCCTGAAGAATCCCAGGGACGGGGGAGCCTGGTGGGCTGCCATCTATGGGGTCGCACAGAGTCGGACACGACTGGAGTGACTTAGCAGCAGCAGCAGCATTTAATTTCTGGGTCTGTTTTCACCCCCTTCTGGGTAATTATCGTTCCGTGATCACTAAGAAGTCAGTGCCGCCTCGGGCCTGTCTCACTCGGCTGTCTGTGGTGAGGCGGCCCGTGTGCCCTTGTACCTTCCCCAGTCATCTTTCCTCTGCGCTCCTCCTGCTGAGTCTGGTTTCTAGAACGGAGCACTCACTCACGGAAAGGGGTCTGCTTTCATGAAGCTGGCGCTAGGAACGTTTGGAGGATTGGAATATCCCACAGAGCAGTGAGAGTGTGGATCCGTGAGTGAGTGCAGAGGTCACGGGCTGGTTCAGGGCGGGGTCAGGAAGGGCTGGCACCTGGCTCTGCCCGCTGGAGGGTCCACCTCTCTGCACAGAGACCCGTGGAGACCCCACTTGGCGCCTTTTGTTGGTTGACGCCCCTGGCACTGATTTCTTTACTCCTACCCTGCAGGGTTGTTTTCTTAGTTCTGGTTGCATATCTGATGTAGAATAATTCTATTTACACAATTTCAGTGTCTGTCCAGGATCTTCACCTCTCTGCGTTTTGGCATTGCCATAGGGCATGATTTCTTTTGATTCGTCAATTTGGTGTGAAGATTTTTCTCTGACGTTATAAAAGTATATTTGTATATTTTTTAAAGTATTTACAAGTTGAACAAAATACAGTACTCCATTGGAAAGAAAGCGTTTTAGCTTTTCTTCCAGCTTTTCACTTTTGTGTCTATTTGTGCTTCAGAATTCAGTGGCATGGTTCTCCTGTGTAAAGTCTGTGGAGACGTGGCCTCAGGATTCCACTATGGCGTTCATGCTTGTGAAGGCTGTAAGGTAATGCATGCTTTCATTTGTTTAAGCTGCCGATTCTGGGATTAAAGAAATTACATGGTTGATAATCCGGGAGGAGGAGAGAAGTCAGATGCTCCTTAAAGTTTTAAGCATTTTATGTAGTGTACAAACATAACTCATTTTGAAAAGTATATTTTACAACTACATTTTAAATATATTTAGTATTTCATTTTCCTTTAAGATTTTGATCAAAATAAGTTTGTTATGTCAAACTTGAGTCTAGTGTGAAGTGTTCACTCACCGACGTGTCCGCCTGTCCTGGGTGGCAGTGGACGCAGGGAGCATGCGGGTGAGGCTGTTGCCTTCTGGAGACTTAGATTAAACCAGGCTTGGAACATCTCATCAGGTCCTTTGACACTCTGACCTGTCAGGTGCTGGGAACTGGGAGCAATTCCTAGATGCTTGTAAAAATGTGATACCTTCGGAAGCGATGCCAAGTAAGTTGAAGAGTCTCAAGTATAAATTGAGCCCTAGGTAAGCTCATTTGTAAGTCGAGTGGACTATTCCTGAGTCAGGTGATTCAAAGTGAGAAGTCTGTACTTCCTACTTACATCTAGGGAATGTCTCTTCTCATCTGGTCCTTCCTGCTGAGTATCTAAAACTAACACGGCCAAGACTTGTGCTCGTGCTGTTCTCTGACTGAAAGCCAGAAGCAGGAATCCAGATTGGCGGGATATGGTGGGTGAGCAAAACAATGAATACACATGATGCAGGGGAAAATCCTTTCTCAGGTGGCTCTGAACGAGCTGTGAGTTTTGTAGCTCTTAATGGCTCGATCACACAGGACTACTGTACTTTACTCAGAAGCAGCACTTTTTCATTGTTTTAAAAATTCTGTAAATAGTTTTTCTTTTTTTTTCCTTTTTACAAAAGATAAGAAATAACTATGTTTATAACTAGAGAAATAAAAGCACAAGCGAATGAACCTAAGTGCATATTCTTGATAAATGCCACACATATTGCTCTTAAAGAGCTAGCTCAGATATCATAGTGCCCAAGTATAGCATTACAGTAACAAAGTATAAAAATGTTATACCCCACAATCACCAATACAGATCCATCCAGTAATGTGGTTAGTTATGACAGTCAGGGAAACTGCAGTTTAAAATAATTTTGGTGATTTTGATTTTCCTGAAAAAGTCAAGTGGAGGTCTTTGCATACCACTCACAGAGCATGAACTTAAATTGTTTGTGTGGTAAACACGGGCAGCTGTGTGCGGTCATCTAGCCGGGAACTGTGGGTGTGTGTGTCACATTTAACCTGTAGCTGATAAGTAACCCGGAACATCTGGAATGCGTCAGGAGGCCTTGCTGGGTTCAGCAGGTGATAATCCAGGGAAGACCAAGTCCTCCTAACATGATCCTCAGACCTAGTGAGGGAATTGCGGTATGGAACACCATTCTCTGTCATCTTGTTGAGGACGTCCTTCATATTGCAAGAGTTTGGGCATTTGTATGTGACTCCAGTATGAGCTGGACAGCGTGGCCGCAGGCCCAGCTGGTAACAGGTGAACGGAGTGTAGGACACGTGTCAGCGGCTTTGGCAGCACTGAGGCTCTCCAGAGGGAGGCGGGAAGGAGCTCCGTGTGGCCAGCAGGCGCTCGTGTTCCCCTGCTCTAAGCCAGAGTGACTTCTCGGGTCCCCGGTAGCGTGCTGGCTGATTAGGTGTGGGGGACGCTTAGAAGGGGTTCCCCTGGATGTTTTTAATCGGATCCCTACATCTTCCTTTGTTCTTAGGGTTTTTTCCGGAGAAGCATTCAGCAAAACATTCAGTACAAGAAGTGCCTGAAGAATGAGAACTGCTCTATAATGAGAATGAATAGGAACAGATGCCAGCAGTGTCGCTTCAAAAAGTGTCTGTCTGTTGGAATGTCACGAGACGGTATGTCCCCAGTTTAAAGAGTGCGTATGGGGCTTGGCTTTATTCCTCAGCGTGAATCAGGGCCGGGAGTCAATTCCGAAAGGCCCCCTTGTGCTCAGGGTGAAATGGATTTTCGAAAACACATTTTGTTATCTTACAGGATGCCAAATTGATTAAAGTCAAATTTTAGCATCATCACCTCAGAAACAGCTTTTGACTCACTTCTTTTTTTGTTTCTTGCTTGTGAAAGACCCACTTTTCCTCTGTGTGATTTGAATACTTTTTTAAAAAAAAAGGTGTAGTTTTTCTTGATATAGGAGTTCTTGGCTTTCCCCCTGATTTCTTTCTTAGTCATTCTGAGGAACCCATTTCTCCCTCTGTGAATTAGCTCTGTGACTTCTCAGTCCTGAGATGACACCGTGCTTTTCGATTGTGAGTACTTTCAAAGGTGATGCAAAATTGAAAGACACATTGCGGTCTGGTGTGGAGGTGGTAGTTAGATCCTGCCATGCTTCACTACTGTGGGAAGCAGAAGTGGTGGTGATTGGTGGGACCTTTAGTGTCGTGTGTGGACGACCTCATTGGGAGATCTGACTCTTCTGTAGTGCTTGGGGAATCATGTCTGGGTAGTCTGACTCTCTTCCAAGTAACGTAGCTGAGGGCTGTGAGGCTTTCAGAGGGGTCAGGTTAGGGGTTCATTGAGAACTGCTAAGAATGAGCCTTGTATTTATCAGGGAAGGGTGATTTAAGCAGTCCCTCATGTTACTCTAACTAGTATCTATGGACACGGAAATACAGTGTTGTAATAAGTAGGTTCTTGAATGACAGGTTTCAACAATTGATGTTCTGTGTTTTCAATTGCTTAAAAAAAATTTTTTTTATGGCTTTAGAAATACTAATCCAAACTTGATGGATATTGTGATTTCCACAAGAGTAAAAATGGCCGTCAGTCGTGCAGAGGGGAGCGAAGGTAGAGTGTGCAAAATGATGCAGTTGTTATGTCTGTGGTTGCAGCAGTGTAAGAGGCTGCAGTTAGAGCAGTGAGACTTCCTTGCTGGGTGGACATACTGAATTTTTATTACCTGTGTATAAATAGTAGAATAGAACGAAGCTTTTCTTTCCCTCAGGGATAGGAATGTTGGGACAGGACTCATCCCAAGACTGGCCTCTAAGATAGTGCAAATGAGTGCTTTTATTTTTGTTTCATTGATTTTGATTAAAATCCACCCAGTTTATTTTCCAGTAGCTCCATTTCTATCGACTGTGATTGTTTTCTTTCTTTTCAAGATTTTCTCTTAAGAAGTTGGAAAAGGTGATCACTTAATGGTTGGGTCTTGAGGATAAGGTTACAGAAGTGAACGGACAGAGGTCAGGAAGTGACTGTACCTATCCATCCAGTGTTGATGGATGTGGGTAGCTGAATGCCTTCCTGAGGACACAGCCTTCAGCCTTGTTAGTAAGGTGCTGAGTAGTAATGCTGGTTTGTTTCAAATTTATTTTCATTAGTTAATTTCAAGTTTCTTTCTTAGACTTTGCTTATAAAATACCCAAGAAGTCTTCTCTTTAGCTTTATTTTGAGAGAAAAGTGAAAAATTTATCTCGCCACTCCCGCTTCCTGTGGTACCTCAAAAACATAAGGGGCAAGTTTAGAATGATTTTTGGCCAGACTCCAGTGGGCATTCTTGTGTGATCAGAAGCTGTAGCTGTCAGAGCCAGTTCTGTGTTGCTCTTTGGAATAAACGGGTCTTTAACATGTGGATGTTGACTGTCTTTTTCTGCAATAGCTGTTCGGTTCGGGCGTATTCCCAAGCGTGAAAAGCAGCGGATGCTGATCGAAATGCAGAGTGCGATGAGGACCATGATGGACAGCCAGCTCAGCGGCCGTCTGCACAGTGACGCTCTGGCAGACCACCCCGAGCGGGTCGCGAGGCCAGCCCAGGAACAGCCGCGCCCCAAACCGCAGCTGGAGCCAGACGGCAGCAAAAGCTCTTCTCCCTCCTCCTCCGATCTTGCCAAGGAGGAGGTGATCGGCATGGTAACCCGAGCGCACAAGGACACCTTCCTGTATAATCAGGAGCCGCGCGAAAGCTCAGCGGAGAGCTCGGCGCCGCCGCCAGAGCGGCTGGCGAAGAACCTGGAGCAGTACGGCGGGGGCCGCGAGCGCTGTGTGGTCGGGCCGCGCGGCCGCTTCCCCCGCGCCGAGAGCGCGCAGCAGCTCGGCGGCCGCTACAAGGGCAGCAGCGGCGCGCACTACCCCGGCGGGCACGGCGTCTGTGTGGCGGGCGGGCACTGCGTGAGCTTCTCCGGCGCCTATGCGCAAAGAGTGTGTGATAGAGTCTCCATGGATGGGTTTTCTCAGAACGAGAACAAGAACGGTTTCCTGTGCAGTACTGCAGGGAGGATGCACCTGGTATAGTGAAGTCACGTTTTTTGCTCACTCTGTGTTTAGGAAAACTGTCAAGGCTTGCTTTTATTCTGAGGCCATTCCAACGTCAGAGGCAGGGGTTGAGGGTCAGGAAGGCTAGGAGATTCATTAGAATCCTTTTTGCATGGTATTTTAGGTCAAATATTTTGAATAAACAGCATTTGTGGAATGACCTCATTGCACACAGAGCTAGGTACACAAGCATGTTATTTGATTGACAGTGTGATCAGAATTAGGATTTTATGTAAAATATCGGTTATGAAGAATTGATCCTTTAATTCTTAGAAAACCCTTTCAAAATGTAGGCATTCAAGTCACTCTTGGCCTTACCAGCATTGGGATTTCCTCAAGGGAGTGATCCTTTAGCTTGCCACAGTTAGTAATTCCTTGATTTGGATGGAAAGTGTCTTCTTTAATCATCATGATGTAAAGAGGTCTCTGGATGTAGAGCATGGGTGTTTCATGGTTTGAAAACCTGGGAATAGTTTAAGATGATCCACTGGTTTCTAAGAATTTTCTCAGACTTCATCCTGTGGGATGAGTCAGTGTTACATCATTTAAGTGTTTCATCAAATCCAGTAGTCTGCAAGAAAGCACGTTGTTCAGCCAGACTTTCATCCAGAGCAGCAGTCCTACGGCACTGTTTACACCATGAGGTCCTTTAATAGTGCTTGGTGTTTTCTATAGCCGGGTAATTAAAATCTTCTATTTTCATTTTCAAAATAGTTGACTCTACCCCAGTCCTAATGTTAGGTGTCTTTTTTTTTTTTTTCTTCTGATCCCTTGAAGTTATTTGATCCCATGGATCTGGAAGGTAACCTTTTTTCTTTAGGCTTAGTGACTGCCGTAAGGAGGGGAAACTCTGTGAGGGTTTAGGTTCTCATGTGTGATGTTCTCCATGGTTATCGAGTCGCCCCGTTTCTGGATCTCCTGGGTTTAGTCGGCACGTGAAGGCTGACTTTATTAGCGTGCACAGGGCGTGTTTCGCATCTGCCTGGTGTGCCGGTCCCTCCTCTGGCCTCCCATCCGCGTTTAGAAGGTGCACCTTGTGTGTCCAGCCGTCGTGTCCTCACTGAACAAGTGGAGGCCAGTGGTCACGCCATTGTATATGAAATAAGTGGTCAGTGACCTCTTAAAAATGAAGCATCTCAGATCTTTTCTTCTTTGAAATTACAGCAGTGTCATTTTGCCTATTTAGGAAACAGCGAGTTTTGAAATACTAAGTGTGGGGTTGGGCTCTAGGCCTTGACTTCTAGCTATATTTGGATGAATCACTAACCTAACCCTCTTAGTCCCATTTCCTTATCTAAGAGATGGCAATTCTATGTCTGCCATAACTAAGTAATAGGACTGAGAGTCAAGGGCACGTGTGTGATTTTGCTTGACAATCATAACACCAGTGTAAGATGACAGCAGTGTTACAAAGTACACTCTCAAACCTGTGCAACAGGCAAGTGTACAGTCTCAGTACTTTTTAGTAATTTTAGTTACGCACCATTGCCATAATCCAGCGTTAAAACGTCCCCATCACCCCCCCAAAACATCCCTCGTGCCTGTTTGCAAACAGTCCCTGCCCCCGGCCCCAGCCCCGCAACCGCTCAGCTAATTGATGTTTCTGTAGATTGTGCACCAGGTTTCTGAACCAGCTTGTAATAGATGAACTTTTTGCTTAGGCTACTTCTTTTATGATAACTTAACTGCTGTTTAAATTAGTTCACTCTGAGCCTTTCTGTCACAAGGGGTGCAGCCAGTAGAGAAAGTGCTAGCTAATATCAGTAGATTCTATGGTGTCGGAGAGTATTTTCCTGTTGGGTTTTCCACTGACTGATACGCTACCTTTGAAGTTTTTTTCCGACCTCTCATAATCGAAGATTTCTTCTGTTTTGTGCATATTAGGTTTGTCCGATGAGTAAGTCTCCGTACGTAGATCCTCATAAATCGGGGCATGAAATCTGGGAAGAATTTTCCATGAGCTTCACCCCAGCAGTGAAGGAAGTGGTGGAGTTTGCAAAGCGCATTCCTGGATTCAGAGATCTCTCACAGCATGACCAGGTCAACCTTTTAAAGGCTGGGACTTTTGAGGTAGGTTTTTATTTATCTTGAAGGTCAGGGTAGTATTTTATTTTCATTCTTTTCTCAACAAGTATTTGTAGTCCAGAGGCTGAAACTACCAACAAAAGCATGATCATCCCAGGATCTTGGGGAGAGACGCGGTAAACCCTGCGTTACTCAAGACTTGAAACACCGACGTGCTGGGTTCACAGCACAGAAACTCCTGGTTCTGGAACCACCTCCAGGTGTGAACCTGACAGGTTGTCTGGAGTTAGACACCTACTGGAAGCCAGCCCAGCATTCCCTGGGTTCAGCATGGACCAGAGGGCAAACAGATCGGGGCTTTTGTCTCTTAAGAGATGGTGGAATATTTGGTCGATGTAGCAGACATTTCATATGTACTCCCACAAATCCTCTTGGCCTCGTCAGAATCCTTGGCTGCTTTTTTGACTCCAGCTTCTCTTTCTGGGATGCCATCTCCTGGGCCTGGGGCAGCTTTTGTTGCCAACTTGAGTAGGACGCAGACAGCCTCTCCCTGTGCTGGGCTCGGTGCCTCTCATCTGTTGGCCCGGGGCTTCCCTGCCACAGCCGAGGCGGGTGAAGGCACAGGACTGGCCTGGAGCTCACGTGGGTGTTGTCCTGCAGTGCAGGGGTGGGTGGGAGCTGATGTTGGGTGGCCCCAGCCTTTGATCAGCAGAGGAAGTGGGGGAGCTTCATGTCCCTGGATGGCCCCACGTGGCCCAGATCTCGCTTGTGCTGAATGTCAGGTGGTGTCCAGCTTGGTGACACGCCCTCCGCTACTGACTTTCCTTTTACCAAAAGCGTTTCCTTCTTCCTCACGCCTGTTTTCACACATGCACCCCCCACAAAACCCTTTGCCTTTGGCTCTGTTCTCTGGGCCACTTGAACTAGAACAGAGAAGATGTTTTCCTAAATAGCTGTGATGTAATTCCAAAGAAACACCTATAGGTTAGAATTTTCAGTTTAAAGAAAACATTAGACTTAAGGGTCTTTGGCTGCATTGGGCCTTTGTTGCAGCTCATGGGCTCCTCTAGTTGGGGCATGTTGGATCATAGTTCCTTGACCAGGCATCGAACCCATGTCCCCTGCATTGGAAGACAGACTCTTGACCAATGTACCTCTAGATTTAAAGTCAGAAGGGGATGTCAGAGATCAAGTTCAGTTCACCCAGTTACGAGGTTCTGTAACTATAGCCCAGAGAGGTGAAGAGACTTTTCTTTCTGGGCTACCAGTACATTCATGACAGTCAGGACTAGAACACAGATCTCATAGTCCAGGACGTGTGTTCTGTTCCCCTTGTGATCTGTCTGGAGACAGCTGGCTGCGGGGCTAGCGCTGTCTTCTTAGAATGCTCCCTCTCTCTCGGGCTGTCTTGGGTGAAGCAAGTCTTTGCTTGGGAGCTCTGCAAAGGGCAGGTGTTAGTTCAGCATTCCTCTGGTTACGCGAGAAATAAGGGACATAGTCGTTAGCATTCTCTAGGGTGGAGTGAGCCCTGCAGGTCGGCAGTGACTCTTGGTTTGGATTTCCATCATAACTTGATTTCTGGAGCACTTGCTGTAATAGTTTGTGTCTCTTTGGGTTACTGTTTTTTGAAACAGACTAACTAGAGTTCATCTTTGCTTGTCCACTTTTGGTGTTTGGATGTTTCCAAGTGTTGTTGCATTGAAATTCTGATCTTTTTACTTCGGGCTTAGAGACCATGTGATGTACTTGATAGCTTAGTAGAGCTTCTTTAATACCTTTGATCAAGGCCAAGTTTCAGACTTGATTATTGCCTGCTTTAATTTGGGTTTTTTTTGCCTGCTTTAATTTGGAATCTGCATTTCAGAATCTTTGTTAATAGTTTCAGAGCACCATAGGTGTTGACTATTTTGCCACTGGTGACTGGAATTTTTTTTTTGGTGCTCTTCCTAGAGTATTGCTTTGGTGGAGAATTTGCCTTAAGCAAATAGTTCTGGGTAAAAATAAACTCAGTTTTTCTTCTACAACTTTTTAAAATGCGTAGGATATCTCTTAACTGACCTGAATACTGAGTTATTTTCTCGTATTACGATTGAACTTCCCCGTATACATTTAAGTCTTTTTCTTTTTCCAGGTTTTAATGGTACGGTTTGCGTCACTGTTTGATGCAAAGGAACGTACTGTCACCTTTTTAAGTGGAAAGAAGTATAGTGTGGATGATTTACACTCAATGGGAGCAGGGGATCTGCTAAACTCTATGTTTGAATTTAGTGAGAAGCTAAATGCCCTCCAACTTAGTGACGAAGAGATGAGTCTGTTTACAGCAGTTGTCCTGGTCTCTGCAGGTAAGGAAGCCGGTTCACCATCGTGCCATCCCTGGAATGTAGTGAGCAGCCTGGGGACAAGGCTGCAGTTGCCTAGATTCTGGCAGGTCGTGTAGAGGGACGAAGGCCTTAGGGAAGATGCTGAACTAGGGGTCTGTTATTTTTGCATGATGAATTTATTTTTTTGCCATGACAGTAAAAGTCAAAAGTGCTGTATAGTGATAAACGGATGTTGAGATCTGGGCCTCATGTCTATCTCTCTTAATCTTTAGCTTTTGTTCATTTTTTTTTTTTTACAAGTCTTAATATCTCATGGATTTATTTTTTGCAACATTGTATATCCAGGTAGGTGGTGGTACTCCAGATCTCAGTTTTAATTAAGAACACCGTGTGGGTTAATTGAAAGTGTTGTAAGCCTCAAGATGTATGACATTACTGTCTTTTGTTACAAAAATCAGAATTGTGAGTTGTAGGCTCTCACTCAGCTTTGCTCCTGAGTTCTCTGTGTGGCTCGGTAAGTACCCGTCTCTCTCTGGGTCTCGAAGGGAAGCCATTGTGTGTGGGAGCCTCATGTGCCGTCAGCACAGGGCAGGCGCGAGCCTCTGCATGAGCTGCTGTGTCCCAGCGTTTCCTGATGCTCGTGAGGCATCGTTGGAGTTTCCCAGTTTCTCCGCCACCTGGTGTTCACTGTGGTGGTTTCTGACCAACGTGTCTCAGCTCAGATAGTGAGAGAGGGATTCACCCCAGTAAGAGGTCGGGAACTGAGACGGTGGCTTCCTTGGGAACGTGTGAAAAAGTGCCAGCCATTTTTAGGTATCCCTGACCTTGTTTTAAACCATTCGTGGAGAATTAGTATTTTGACGTGACTTACTTTAAGTTTCCCTTTGACTTCGTACTGTGTGAAAGACCTTGTGCTGAGCACAGGGAGAGTTGTGAAATGTGAGTATGGCCCCTGGTTATGGGCTGAGCTGTCAATCAGTGGCTCTTAACACCAGTAATCCCTGGAGAGGGTAAGCTCTTTGTGTATCTTGAAGGGCCCGTTGTACTTCAGTGGTGAAGACTTAGGCCATTTGCGAGCATTGTTTGGCCACCTTTTCTGACCTGCTCTACCTGCTCTTATGGGATAATATGATGGACCACGTCAGGGAGGGAGGCCTGGTTTCTCAGTAGCTTTTCAATGCCTCTTGCTCATGTGTGTGTTGTTGTGTTGGACTTGTTGTGTTGGACTCTCCTGAGACCCCGCAGACTCCTCTGTATGGGATGCTCCAGGCAGGAATACTGGAGTGGGTTGCCATTTCCTCCTCCAGGGGATCTTCCTGACCCGGAGATCAAACCTTTGTCTCTCGCGTCTCTTGCATTGGCAGGTGGGTTCTTTACCAACTCGCGCCACCTGGGAAGCCTCTTGCACATAACCCACCGTTTTGCAGAGTCTCTTGATAAGGAATCAGTAATAGTTTGAGTTGATATCAGGTTAGTAAATCTATAATCATGAAACTACAGGTGATCCATACTTGTTAACTTCTTTATCTAGTGAATGGGCCTGGAGTGTGAGGTGCTCGGGGTGACAGAACAAGTTTGAAGATACACGCTGTAGGTTTCATTTGGAGAGACAGAACCAACACAGAAAGCTTTGTATTCTAACCCGTGAGGTTCTGCCTGCGGTAGATGGGCGTCTTGGGAAGGAAGAAGGCTTTGTGGGCAGGATGGTGGTGGAGCTGACCGTGCGGGTAGAGTGTTAGGTCTCCCCAGAGGAAGGTGAGGACGGCCCGAGGCGCAGGAGGCGGGGAGCCCCAGGCTGAGTGACTGCTGTGACAGCCCCGGCAGAGTGCTCAGTGAGATCCCAGCCTGGGCGGCAGTGTGACTCCACGGTGGGGGTGCTGGGGTGTGAGTGCTGAGCTACTGTGACGTGGGTCCTGTGCTTACCCCGGGGCGCCAGACCGGTGTGCAGTCAGCTGGAGGGTCGGCTTCACAGGCTGTTCAGGTGACTTGAGGGTGAGGAGGTGGTCAGCGTGGAGGAAGTGGGGAGGAGGGGCTGCGCTCCCGGGCCAGGGCAGGGGGGACACGGCCGGGGCGCAGGGGCACTCGCCAGGCACCGTGCTCCTTCGTAGTTTCCACCAGGAATGTGATTTCTCTGTTGTTTCAGATTTTAACTTGGAGAAAACCTTGTTTTGTCTTCTGATCATAAGAATAATACAGGTTCTTTGAGAAATTAGACAGTGTCAATACTAAGATGAAAATAAGGTGATAATATCACCACCAAAAAAGAGCACCGTTAACGTTAGGGGTCTCTCTCTAGCCATTTACCCACCAACCCATTTGCCCCTTTGCCTGCTTGTGGATGTATAGTACGAAAGGAGAAAGACAAATTGTAAAAGAAGATACAGCCTTTTTATTTTTGTTATGTTTATACAGGAAGATATACAAGCAACACAAAAATACCTGCATCTTAAAATGACACATTGTTCCACTTTATGATAATGTTCATATCAGATTTAAATCTTTGTCACTTAAAAAAGGACTATTGTTATTTTTAAAGCAGGAAAATAAAATCCAGGAATGGTGAAAGGGTATAAAATGGAAAGTCTCTTTATTCTCTTGCTAGCCTATTCTCAGGCTTGTTCCAATGATTGCTGATCCAACTCGAAATACTATCCTTATGCCTTTTTATTTAGTAGATGTAACTGATAAATGATAGCTCAGCTGGTAAAGAATCCGCCTGCAATGCAGGAGACCCTGGTTTGATTCCTGGGTTGGGAAGATTCCCCTGGAGAAGGGAAAGACAACCTGCTCCAATATTCTGTATGGTTCATCGGGTTGCAAACAGTCGGACACGACTGAGCGACTTTGACTTTTCAACTGGTAAATGAAAGCACCCTCTCCTTTTTCCCCTCAGTTTTTATGTCCCCCTCCCCCGCCCCGGTTTCCTTAGTTAATCGGTGACTGTGGCATGCCCGCACTCTGCTCCTTCACTTGTCCGTAACCCTCGGGAGTTCAGCGCGCGTCCTCACTGTCCGGGGAGGCAGAAGCCCGCTTTCTCCGCAGCCTGGCTTCTTTTGCCTCGTGTTTCTTCTGTGCTGTTGAGAATGAGAACGCTTACCTTCTGCTCTAGAGATGTGACCGTCTTCCACGCTTTATCAGTTGATTCTAAAAGTTGAACAGTGAAGCGTCCGTATTTAAGTGCTGTAATTCGGGGATAGTGCTCATAGTGTCCCCTCGGTGGGGCTGAAAGGGTCAGGAGGCAACATAGACTCTCCCCTAAACCTGTGCTTCCTGACGGGAACGCTCCAGTGTCAGGTAACAGATGGATTGTCTTTCTGTATTTTCTGCTAACTGCTTAGAATTAAGCAACATTACGGTTTGGTTTATATTCAAAAAGCTTTTGTTTTTCTTGGAATCTGCCCTTGCCTTCTGGTTTTTGTTTTGTTTTGGTTGTGAGAGGACATGCTTGTTAATGATCTTGTTATGTAACTTTGTCTTCCAGACGGACCCTGCATGTGAGCTGGGGCATGCTGCCCTCAGTTACAGAGGCGAGGAGGTTGAGGAACGGCAGCGGTGGGGTCTTAAATAATTTGTCTGAGGTCACATTTTTAATAATTGGCTCATGAGGCATTTGCACTCCTACTAGTCTAGCTTCAGAAGCCTTCCCCCGTGCTGCTTGTTAACAGAGCAGCTCTAGCTGCCAAGGGAGAGAGAAGTCTCAAACTCTTACTTGCCTGAGTCATGGGGAGGATCTTGATACCGTGAGGAGAAGAGCCGTTGCACCCGGCAGATTAGTTCTTTTTCGGGTTGTGTGGAAGGGTAGAGTCCCTTCCAGGTGGAGGTCAGACAGGCCTGCGGGGTCAGGCCGGGCTCGTCGGGGTGCGGGTGTCAGTTGTCCCCCGGTTGGGGGGGCGCTGGTGGAGGGGATTTCCTGTCCATCTACGGGCAGACAGTCGAGGAGGCATTCTCGCGAAATGATGCAGGGCACGGCAAGCTGTGTCCTGACCAACAGTGCAGCTCATGGTGCGCCATCTGGAAGGTATGTCCATGTCCGTCTGTGCCTCTACCGTTGCAGTTGCGAGAGGATTGCGTACAATCAGCGGTGCTTGTAGTTGGGTCCTCTGGCCTCGAAATCATGAAACCATGGTTTTTTATGATTAATGTTCTTAGGTACAGTGAAGGGAGTTGAATAGAGAGGCAAAGGCCACTGAAAGTCAAGGTAATCACTGGAGGATCAACCACATATACAACTAACTCAAATGTCTTTTCCACTTACTGTTTGGTACTGGTACTGCTGCCATCTAGACTGGTTTGTTTTGGGGGATCATTGTCATTTTTTCCCAGCTGTTGTTATTGTAAATTACAGATGATGTATAGTGTAAACCAGTTACTTTCTTCTGTCAAAATACGAGCTCTCTAAATACGAGGACTTGCAGTTTGTCACTGCTTATTCCCTAGCACCATACCAGTAACCTGGAGAAGGCAATGGCAGCCCACTCCAGTATTCTTGCCTGGAAAATCCCCACGGACAGAGGAGCCTGGCGGGCTCTGGTCTGTGGGGTCGCAAGAGTTGGACACGACTGAGCAACTACGCATACACATACCAGTGACCACACTCATTCAAAAGTGTTCGGTGAATGAATTGCAAGGCTGTTAAAGAAAACCATTGCTTGAACATTAAAGGCAAGGGAGGGTCTTGGAAGCATTGTTACAAAGCTTTAAGTAGTTTTCCAGAGATGATCCTGTGATTGTTTGGCCAAAGTCAAGTGTCGAGAGAAGAGATCATTTGTCCATCTTACAGTGTTGTGTGAAAAGTTGGTTTCCCTCCCTGCCATCTCCAGCCAGGAGTCAACAGTCAGTTTGTTTCTGTTTCTTTAATAATTGAAGCAATAATTGATATACAGTTATACAGTAATATACAGATATAAATAATACAGTTGTAGTAATAATCCAAATTTTATTAAATGTAATACGAAACTGTTTTCATCATTTTTTTCCTGCATCGAGTTAATCAACCTCCCATCCTTTATTATTTTAGTCCTTGTTTTGAGTGTTCCCATTCCAAGTAGCCTTTTTCAGCTACCAGTCTCAATGGAAGACCTCCTTGATTTCCTTTTTAAAAAAATAATGAAACAAGGGTGTAAATGGCCAGAGAATTTTGTTTCTTCGGAGAAGTTTTTTTCTTGCTAATTGCAACCCGCTCTTCTTGGAACCATTGAATATTTCTTGTGTACAACTGTCTCCTGTTGTAAAGGGAAGAAATAGCCCTTGCTGATGAAAAAAGTCCATGGTTTGGTTCTTTTAAAGGTAGTTTCCTTTATTGCTGGTTTATATTAAATCACTAACTTACTAACATTTTTGTATGATGAATTTAATAAACACAGTATGCTAAATGAAAGTAAATGCAGCTTAATATAACTATTAATAGGGAGTTGGTGATGGACAAGGAGGCCTGGCGTGCTGCAGTCCACGGGGTCGCAAAGAGTCGGACACGACTGAGTGACTGAACTGAACTGAATAGATAATAAAGCTGTGTGCTATGTTCGGTAACTACTACTGCATAACAAGTTACCTAGAGATCCCGTGGCTTAAAAATGCATACATTTATTCTCTCTCAGTTTCTGAGGGTTGGGCTATGGGTGCCTCTGGCTCGGGGTTTCTGAGGAGGTTATGTTCAGACTGTTGGCCGTCCATATGAAGGTTTCACTCGGGCGAGATTGACCTCCAGGCTTATTCACGTGGTCACTGGCAGGAGTCGGTTCTTTGCGGGTTGTCCCAGTGGGTGTGTTGGTCGCTGGCTGCTGTCAGCTGGAGACAGCCCTCAGTTCCTGAGCACTTGGGCCACGTCTTAGGGCACCTCACATGGCATCTGGCTTTCCTCACAGCGAGCAGGGAGAGACTGAGGTGGAAGCATGGTTTTTCCTGTGATACTTCGTTCAGTAGTGAGTCTGGCCCACTCACGGGGAGAGGGGTCCACGCGTGGGTCCCGGGTGCCTGCCGCCCCTGGTAACATGCAGATGTGGAATGTTCCGTATTGAGGTGAAAATGCACTTCCAAACCACATGACTCATCTCGTTTTGCTCGTTAGAAGCAATTGAAATTAGGTGGCATCTTATTTAAAAGATCAGAACCTCTAGATTTTTGTGAGCAAAGATACCTAAGCAGTATAAAGAATTTTAACTTATCAGGTGTACTGTGTGGTACATATTTTATAATATGATTAATAACTACAAACATTTGCCATTGGGATTTAACAATTTCTGTCAGATGTCTTTTGCCTTTGTCCCACGTGTAAAACTTTTGTTTGAGCTCATTAGTGAGGCTGACAAGTACGAGGTGTGGCTGCTCCTCGTTAGTAACGTTGTCTCTCCTGCTCTCCCTCTGCTCCTCGCTCTCCGCAGATCGATCGGGGATAGAAAACGTCAACTCCGTGGAGGCTTTGCAGGAAACGCTCATCCGCGCGCTAAGGACCTTAA
Organism: Moschus berezovskii; assembly: GCF_049115385.1. Lineage (NCBI taxonomy): Eukaryota > Metazoa > Chordata > Mammalia > Artiodactyla > Moschidae > Moschus > Moschus berezovskii. The sequence goes on from NC_142485.1 coordinate 3,543,741, forward strand.
TCATGAAAAACCACCCAAACGAGGCCTCTATTTTTACGAAACTCCTCCTCAAGTTGCCGGATCTTCGCTCTCTAAACAACATGCACTCTGAGGAGCTCCTGGCCTTTAAAGTTCACCCCTGAGGCCTTCGTCGGCTCGGACACGCGGCGGCGCAGGCGAGCGCTGCGTTTCGTGCTGAAACGCGCGTGTGTCTGCGTGCCGCCCGCGGAGCCAGGGGACCCCGGGCGCGGGCCGGTTCCCTCACGCCGGCTGGAGGCTCCTCGGGAGGCCCGGCGGCCGCGCGGGCAGCGACAGCCACGGCCACACTGAGCGTCGGACCGCCTCGTCCGCGAGACCAAACCCGTTCTGAGCTCCCTGCGGCAGGCACGGCGCGCGGAGCCGCAGGGCTCCGAGGCCCTGGGGTCGGACGGAAGCCTGACCCCCGCAGGACGCGGGTCCGCCGGCCGAGGCCCCGCGGGGCAGCAGCCCTCGGTGCGGGCGCCCGTCGCCGCGCCCGGCCCGAGGCTGCCCGCTCGTGGGGAGGAGCGCCGGCCCTTCCCGCAGGCCCGCAGGCCCGCCGCGCGGCCCATCCGACGTCTGTAAAGCAGCTGTACCTCTTGGGAGATAGGCACTATGTAAATACGGTAAAGTGTTTGTTATAATTATTCAAAATAATTATCTTTTTTTTTTTAACTTCTACTCTTTTCTGAGAAATCATTTCAGTCCACACCAATCTGCTATTCAGGGTTCCTGCATAGGTGTGGGGTATCCTCTGGCACACACATATTCAAAGATTATGGGTACATTAAATACATAGTATGTGTACATAATATCTATGTGAATATAGTTATACATAAATATATCTCTTCACAATATTTTAAACTGTGAAGAACTTTATCATACAATAAACTTAAAACAAGAGGTGTCAAAAGACCCAAATTAGGTGCATTTTACCTGTTGATAACATAACCATTGCTTTAAATGTTTAGAGAGTAGAGTGCTGATTTGATGCTCTATTTTTGTTTATTTAAGCAACACTTAATGTAAAAGTGCAACAGGCAGTTGAGTCCAGATTTTCAAAAAATAGGTATTTTAGAGTTCACCTTTAGTAAAATTTTTGGTTCAGGTACTGGTCATTTAAAAGTTCATTCAGATTCTTACCTTGTGCTAAAAAGATTTTTTTTGCTGCCCCTTCATACACATGCTGCAGCTTGATGATAAACATTTTGGTTCTTTCTGGAGAACCAGTGTTTAAGAAAACAGTTTCACATGTTGGTGTGTGCCTGTGTGTGTGAATGTAGGTGTGCAAGTGTGTTCTGAAGCCACTTGTTTTGTTTTTTTTTCCCCTAAATAACACTACATGGATTTTGTCAAGTTAGATTTAACCTATAATTTGAAAAATCATTTAGTGTGTGACCTACAGGCTTAGGAATAGTATAGTCAAAGACATTTCATCCTTGTTTCTGTTCTTGGGCTTTATTAAATAGGTAAGATTGGCCTTTTCATGGCAGTTGGAGAAAATCACCAGAAAGTTGAGGATTTTATGTTTGTTTTTCTGTTGCCCTGGAAGATAGCAGCTAATTGGATTTTTTGGGGTGAAGATTGCCTTCTGTATACTTTTTAGATCGTATAAAATTACAAAAATGAAAAGGTCCCCTTTACTGTCTCAGCCTGTTACTTTAATGACATGTGAGCAGAATGCCTTATTTTGTAACCTTGTTTAACTTGTTGCTACTAGGACTTGAATTTCTGTGGCACTAGTTAAGTAAGTTAAAAAAGAATTAAACCCTCTCTTTATTAAAGAGGAAAGGTGATGGTGATGTCTGTAGTACAGTGTAAACCATAATTGTGATTTACCTTAAATAGGTATGACTTTTATGGGATATACAGTATAGTTTTTGTGAATTCTTTACATGATAGCATTATCTTTTTATAATTTTTTTCCGAAGATAAATGCATAGTTTTCTTCTATGGGAAATAGAAACAACTTTTTGGCATAATACTGAAAACCTCAAAGATCATGTTGTTTCTTAATTTTTGCCTTTTGCATAAGCCTCTTTGTAACATATATCTTTAAAGCAGTTACTAAGTCTTTAGGAATGTGTAACCAGAACTATGTTAGTATTGCTTATAAAACTTTAGTTAGGTTCAATATATACATGTATACATCTATATATAGGTATAGAGATTTGCATTTTGTCTTGTAAAATTTTATTTGAACAAATTCTTCCTGTAGGTAATGGGAAACAAATTTAATAGTTCATATGCCACTCTTAGTGTTTCTATATCTGAGAATAGCCCACGATTGAAACTTGTAATTCTAAAGTTAAACCAGCAGCCTACTACAAGCACATTCTTTGAGTCATTGGTTATAAACTTACTATTGATAAAAGCGGAGAAGACAACGAGTTTGGGGAACTTCTGAGTTGGTGGGACACTGTCGATTAACAATGTACTGTATGAATTAAGTGATGCTTTAACTCTGATTTTACATTTTAAAGTTAAGACATGGGCATTACGTCAGCAAACTTAAGGGCATTATGTCAGCAAGCTAGAACATTTTTTTTCCTGTGCTTTTAACGTATCTCCTTACGTGATCTGAGAGACGATTCAAGCCTTTAGAGAGAAATAGCTGAGGAAAAGGGGAAACATCTTCTTGGGATGAAGCTTTTCCTTATGGTGATGGTTTAATTGCCGATTCAAAAATCAGAAGGAAATTTCAGTGGATTAAGTGTATAGCTTCCGTAAACACATTTCAAGAAATTACCATTGTAACTTGATAAGATACGATTTATTTTATATGAACATCATTGCAAAGCAAGGAGTAGAAGCTCAGCTAGATTTATTACTGTGCACGAGAGTAAGTACCTATCTCAGTTATTCTTTTTCTTTCCCAATATAAAGTTTGCTGAATGTACAAGAAGAGTTTATCACTTAGGGTATAGAATTTTTTAGGGGTTGGGGGGGGGGCGGGCTCTGTCAGGCAATTGCCTAGAAACAAAGATTGTCTTGGTTTGATCTGAAATGTAAAACTTGAAGCTATTCTTGAACTAACATGGAAAAATAAAATGGCTATTGTTTAAAAAAAAAACAAACTATATTGCTGACAAGATATGAATTAAGTTTATTTTCTACAAACTGTTATTGATGAAGACATGGATAATACGTTCATGTTTCTGAAAAGTAATCTGTTCATGGTGGGAGGGAGTAATAAATATTATTTCTAACCAGGTGTGGTATTTGGTATTTTCCTCCTGTCAGGCGTGTATGTTTCTCGGTTCTTGTCTCGTCACAACAATGATTTGGGGCGATGGACATTAAAGCCCTCGGCGTGTCACAGCTCTCGGGTGTTGAACAAACCGCGTCATCAGTTCAGTTCAGTCGCTCAGTCGTGTCCGACTCTTTGCGACCCCATGAACCACAGCATGCCAGTAGCTCTTAGACAAATCAGTGTTACAGCTCTATTTTATTTAGAAGATAGCAGGAGAATCCATCCTCGGAGAAGAGAAGAAAGTGGAGGAGTGAGCCAGTGCGCGTAGGGGGCGGGGTGTAGAGAGAGAAAGAGCCTAGGCACCGGGGCGGGGCGGAGAGAGCACGTCTTGGCTTCTCCTCTTATATGTTTTTTACCCCTGGGCCTGCTCTATGCAAATTGGGCCCAGCCAGGAGTGCTCTTCTACCTGAAGTCCTCACTCTGGTCCTTGGGCCTTCCGTTGACCTTCCTTTGTTCTATTTTCTTGGGCTTTTCCCTTCCTTGTCTTTTAGCCACCGCCATTTTGGACTCCTGTTCCCTAGTCTAACTACTTAACACTATCCTGAGTTTTTCAGCAGTGGCCACAGGACTGGAAGAGGTCAGTCTTCATTCCAATCCCAAAGAAAGGAAATGCCAAAGAATGCTCAAACTACCGCACAATTGCACTCATCTCACACGCTAGTAAAGTCATGCTCAAAATTCTCCAAGCCAGGCTTCAGCAATATGTGAACCGTGAAATCCCAGATGTTCAAGCAGGTTTTAGAAAAGGCAGAGGCACCAGAGATCAAATTGCCAACATCCGCTGGATCATGGAGAAAGCAAGAGAGTTTCAGAAAAACATCTATTTCTGCTTCATTGACTATGCCAAAGCCTTTGACTGTGTGGATCACAATAAACTATGGAACATTCTGAAAGAGATGGGAATACCAGACCACCTGACCTGCCTCTTGAGAAACCTGTATGCAGGTCAGGAAGCAACAGTTAGAACTGGACATGAAACAACAGACTGGTTCCAAATAGGAAAAGGTATCCGTCAAGGTTGTATATTGTCACCTTGCTTATTTAATTTATATGCAGAGTACATCATGAGGAACGCTGGGCTGGAAGAAGCACAAGCTGGAATCAAGATTGCCGGGAGAAATATCAATAACCTCAGATATGCAGATGACACTACCCTTATGGCAGAGAGTGAAGAGGAACTCAAAAGCCTCTTGATGAAAGTGAAAGAGGAGAGTGAAAAGGTTGGCTTGAAGCTCAACATTCAGAAAACAAAGATCATGGCATCTGGTCCCATCACTTCATGGGAAATAGATGGAAAAACAGTGGAAACAGTGTCAGACTTTATTTTTTTGGGCTCCAGAATCACTGCGGATGCTGATTGCAGCCATGAAATTAAAAGACGCTTGCTCCTTGGAAGGAAAGTTATGACCAACCTTGATAGTATATTAAAAAGCAGAGACATTACTTTGCCAACCAAGGTGCATCTAGTCAAGGCAATGGTTTTTCCCGTGGTCATGTATGGATGTGAGAGTTGGACTGTGAAGAAGGCTGATCACCGAAGAATCTATGCTTTTGAACTGTGGTGTTGGAGAAGACTCTTGAGAGTCCCTTATGCTGCAAGGAGATCCAACCAGTCCATTCTAAAGGAGATCAATCCTGGGTGTTCATTGGAAGGACTGATGCTGAAGCTGAAACTGCAATACTTTGGCCACCTCATGCGACGGGTTGACTCACTGGAAAAGACTCTGATGCTGGGAAGGGTTGGGGGTGGGAGGAGAAGGGGACGACGGAGAATGAGATGGCTGGATGGCATCACCGACTCTGTGGACATGGGTTTGAGTGTACTACGGGAGTTGGTGATGGACAGGGAGGCCTGGCGTGCTGTGATTCATGGGGTCGCGGAGAGTCGGACACGACTGAGCGACTGAACTGAACTGAACTGAACTGATAATTACCTTGGGATTCCCGGGTGGCTCAGAGGTTAATGCATCTGCCTCCAGTGCGGGAGACACGGATTCGATCCCTGGGTCGGGAAGATCCCCTGGAGAAGGAAACGGTAACCCACTCTGGTATTCTTGCCTGGAGAATCCCATGGAGGGAGGAGCTTGGTGGGCTACAGTCCACCGGGTCGCAAAGAGTCGGACACGACTGAGCGACGGAACGATAATTACCTTATCGCATTCCCTGGAGCAGAGCAGTGTCTCTTATGTAGATCTCTGATTCAGCATGGCGGGTGGTATAAATATGTAGGACTTTTTAAAAAAGGAGACTTCAGAGTTTGTTTAGAGATTTCAGCAAAGACTGTTTTCTGTGATGCCAGCTGAATTGAGGTTTGCTGTGTGAGATGAGGTGGTCTTCCTGGTTAGGGGATGGGGAGAGGCGGGGTGGGGGACCTGGTGTAGACAGGGCTCGGCCATGACCATGAACAGGGTCGGGAGCCTCCACACAACCACTGCCTGCTCTGGCCTTAATGAGGGGGTGTGGCCATGTGGGCCACTTAAACCAGAGTTTCCCGCTGTTGTTTCCAAGACTGGTAATATCCCCTACTTTCCTGTGAATGTTAGTTGATGTCAGGTGGGAGACATGGGCTTCTTGATGAAATGAATGTGGAAATTCTGGGTTAGCCAAAGTTACCGAGATGTCTCTACGGCATTCCGGTTCTCTGATGAGCAAATGTGCCTGTGTCCTTTAAGGAAGGGTTGGGGGGGATGCAGATTTTTTCCCAAACGTTCTCCACCAGATAAAGAACACCCCCCACCCCATTTTTTTTCTGTGCTGAGCTCTTCTAAGGGTCTTTGGAAAGTGTACTTTCAGGAGAAAAATCCCTGGTAACCCACTTCAAGTTTTGATCAGGATGTTGATCATATTCTGTTGAGTATTGTATAGATTTGCACCAGGTTTTGCCCCTTTTTTGCACAGGATGAGAAACAATGAACTTGAAATAAACGTGTGGTTGCTGCTGCTGCTGCTGCTGCTAAGTCACTTCAGTCGTGTCCAACTCTGTGTGACCCCATAGACGGAAACCCACCAGGCTCCCCCGTCCCTGGGATTCTCCAGGCAAGAACACTGGAGTGGGTTCCCATTTCCTTCTCCAATGTGTGAAAGTGAAAAGTGAAAGTGAAGTCGCTCAGTCATGTCCGACCCTTAGCGACCCCCACGGACTGCAGCCTACCAGGCTGCTCCATCCATGGGATTTTTTAGGCAAGAGTACTGGAGTGGCTTGCCATTGCCTTCTCCGAAACGTGTGGTTGATGGAAAGCAAAACAGATGGAAATCTAAGTTTTGGAAATACTGCTGCTGAGTAACAGTAAAAACAGCCAGTTCGTGGGTCTGGTGTTAGTTTTAACACTCGCTCAGGCCTATTAAAACTTGTTACATTTGCTTTTATTAATTCTTAGTCTGGGGGCTTCCCTGGTGGCTCAGACAGTAAAGAGTCTGCCTGCAATGCAGGAGACCCGGGTTCAATCCCTGAGTCAGGAAGAGCCCTGGAGAAGGAAATGGCCACCCACTCCAATGTTCTTGCCTGGAGAATCCCGTGGACAGAGGAGCCTGGCAGGATACAGTCCATGGGGTTGCAAAGAGTCAACACGGCTGAGTGACTTCTTTTCTTTCTGGAAGTTGAGGAATAGCTACGGCCCGTGTTCTAGGAGCCTTGTCTGTGTTGCCCTTCACAGTGTGAAAGTTGCTGGCCTTGGGGTGATTTTCAGACACCAGAGTAGTAGATTCACTTAGAATAGCACTTTGAATCGAACGTGTGTAGGAGCCATGAGTGCAGGCTGGGAGGAAGCTCAGAACCTCTCCAGAGCCCTTTATGTGGGGCGCATTCCCCAGAAGGTGATCATGCTCTCAGGATGAGCACTGCCCCTGCATATTAACACAGATAACCAAAGAGAGTGGGCCCAGTGTTAAAGACTCCAGTACAAACCCAGGATGACCGTGTTCTTAGTCGCTTGGCTGTGTCCGACTCTGCTACCCCGTGGACTGTAGCCTGCCAGGCTCCTCTGTCCATACGATTCTCCAGGCAAGAAGACTGGAGTGGGTTGCCATGCCCTCCTCCAGGGGCTCTCCCCGACCCAGGGATTGAACCTGCAGGAGCATTGCAGGCCGATTCTTCACTGCCTGAACCGCCAGTGAAGCTGGCACATAGAACTGAATATGACCTTCTCAGGGCTCTTAGGGAAACTTTTCTCATCCGTTGCTTCATTCTCTGAACTCTTCTTATCGTTCACCTCAGCGGTTCCCTGCCACCGCGCCCCCCCTCCCCCGGTTACTTTGTTGCTTTGCTTGTACATTTTCATCTGTTTTTCCCTCCTACAAGAGATATTTCATTTCCTGTGCAAATTCTGCAGTTAAACACAAGTAGGGTAGTTTCCAAACTGGAAAGCACCCGCACTTGTGTTCTGTCTTGATCATCTTTCTGTGTCCCTCCCCGGCCCCCTGCCCCCACCATTGCAGTGGCTTCCCTTTATTCAAAGCTATTTTGTCAGGATTTTTGAGGAATAACCTGATGGCTTACTTCTTCATTACTTACATTTACTGAACACCTGTGTCTCAGGATTTTTTATTTTTTAATGCAAAGTGAGGTTCCATGAAAATCCAGAGCGCCAATCCAGAAGGTGTTGTAAAGGCGTGTGCCTGTGAAACAAGTGGTCGCCAGTCACAGCGGCCGAGTTCTGCAGCTGCTGCCCTTGCCCTGCTGTGTGGGGGCCAGCTCGGGGGCTCCTGAGGTCTGGTGTGACCTGGTCAGGGATTTAGCGACCTGGTTGGTAGAAACAACCATTATTAAAAATTAAGTTATGTAAGTTTTATGTAAGTTGAGTTATATTTGAAGGGATAATGCTCAAGGCTCATCTCTCCCTAATTATTTTAAATTTATTATTAATGCTTTATGTGTGTGTATGGTGGGAATCCTTTATGTCAGCGTGTGTCTGCACACCTTCCCATCTCCCTGCCAAGGGATTATCTATACCATGAAAATGTGCACACGCTCTGAATCAGGGCTTGATTTATTGTTTCGTTGATTTTCTAGGCTTGAGAAAGTGATGGAGAAAATGTTAAGGATACAGATTAAACTTAGAAGTGTCTCACGTCTGCTGCCGGTAACCATTGCGAATAGCATAGAGAAAAGGAAGAAACTGACCACTAGTTGAAAAGTATTACCTGGTTCAGCAAAGAAATTTCTCACATCATTGATGAACAAGTCAAGTTCTGATGTCATTTTTATTGTTTTATTTTATTATATTGGAGGAGAGCATGGCAACCCACTCCAGTATTCTTGCCTGGAGAATCCCGGCAAGGGATTCCCGGAGAGGCGCCTGGTGGGCTACAGTCCATGGGGTCGCAAAGGGACGGAGCGTGCACACCATTATTAATATATTTAAAATATCAGTCAGCATGCCAGAACTATGTCAGTTGCAACTTTGGCAAAAATAAAGGCATGCGTTCTGTGCGAATTGTGTATGTGGAGTTAACAGTAAAGAGGATCACACGCTTTATATACCGTGTGCTGTATAGCCTTTCCGCAAGAACAACAGATGCACAGTCATACGTACGATGCTCCTCCTCAGGGAGCCAGCTGTTAAACACCATCAATGCACCACTGTTACTTAACCCAAGAGGTAATTCTGTTTTTCTAGATGAAGAAACCTAGGCTCAGAGTTTAAGTAACTTATTCACGTTTGCACAGCTACTGAGTGGAGAGTTGGATTGCAAAACCCGGACGTCTGGGCCTTGGAGTCTACTCTCTGGCCCTGGGGTCCCCTCCTTGCAGAGTGGTTTTTAGTAAGTCCGCTTGGCTCTGTGCAGATGTGGGCGCTTGAGAGGGGCTAAAGGGGAAGCTCTTAGGCAAGAAGTCAACACCATATAGTCTAATGTTATCCCCCCAACCCTTCAGTAAAACATTCTCTCTTATGTAAAAGGATGGAGTGGCTGTGAGACTAAATGAGAGGTAGTAAAATCTTTGCGAACAGTGGAACCTATTCAGACATGAGGTCACTGCCCGTAAGCAGCAGGAGGAGAGAGGGGTGGGCCCCCGGGGAGGAGGCCTGGGGCTCTCTCGGGGCTCAGCCCAAGGGGCGGGTTTCTCACAAGCTCCCGGGGAGGAGGCCTGGGGGGCTCTCTTGGGGCTCAGCCCTGGGGGCTGGTCTCTCACAAGCCCGCGGGCTGGAGTGAGGAGAAGGGCGCTGAGCAGGTGGCTCCTGGTTTATGCCTCCTCAGCTGGAAACTCGGAGAAGGCAATGGCACTCCACTCCAGTTCTCTTGCCTGGAGAATCCCATGGGCGGAGGAGCCTGGTGGGCTGCAGTCCATGGGGTCGCGAAGAGTCGCACATGACTGAGCGACTTCACTTTCACTTTTCCCTTTCATGCACTGGAGAAGGACATGGCAACCCACTCCAGTGTTCTTGCCTGGAGAATCCCAGGGACGGGGGAGCCTGGTGGGCTGCTGTCTGTGGGGTCGCACAGAGTCGGACATGACTGAAGCGACTTAGCAGCAGCAGCAGCAGCTGGAAACTGCTCTGTCAGGAAGGACTGACCCAGTGGGGACCTCCGCCTTCGCACGCGGCCGATTCCAGTAACTTCCTCAGGAGCATCTGAAACAAGGGACAGAGGATGACCAGGTCCGTGTCTTGTCACCTGCCCCTCAGGGAGGGTCCTCGGTCTTCCGGTCGGTGCTGGCCTTGCCCAGGGTGGACTTCTACCTCAGAGGCTGCGATCGTCGGCTTCTTGACGGTAGACAACTTCCGTGTCCTGAAAGGGAAGCATTCCATGTCTTTTCGTTTCGAATGTTCTCAACGTTTGCTGAGGTTGGAGGACACCTTTCTCCGTGGAGCCCTGTGCCCTCCAGCATCGCTTGCAGGGCTGACCTGCGTGACGCCATAGTCTGGAGGCGACACAGAAGAGCCGTGGGAGTGGAGACGGTGCTGGGGCGGCTGGGCAGAGGCTGACGCTGCGGGGCGCCCCCCGGGCTGACGCTGCGCCCCGCCGGCCGCCTGTCCGCTGCCTGTCGCTCCAAGGCACCTCTCGCTCGGGGACAGAAGTGTGCAGGGCCTGGGGGTTGTGTCAAGAAGTTTCATTCCCCCAAGGTTCCAGTGAAGCCGGAGGAGGGCCCCGGGTGGGAGAGATGTCAGGCGCGCCCGGTGAAGGGCGCCGGGCTCGCCTGTCGGCTCAGGGGCTCCCCGAGTTCTCGGTGAACCCCAGGCGCTCCCTCTCAGACTTTCCTGCACAGCAAGCAGCGCTTGCGGCTTCGATCCTAACCAAAGAGTAAGTGTTTGCAGTAGAAGTGTAAAAGAGTGTAAAATGTTTGCTGTTGATTCTCTCATCGCCTCACCTACAACCTTTTTACTCCAGCCCTCAAGGAATTCAGAGAAATTTTTTACCCTGTAAAACGAAAACTTCCAGCTACTGTCATTTTCCAACACTCTTAGCTGGTGGTGTCAGAAGAATCTTACAGGGAACACCCAGAAGCCTACAACCCGTATCTCACCATTCTGTACTTCTTAGATGTCTGTCCACCCTTCCATCCACCCATCGCTCTTGATTTTTTAAAGATCATTTTATTTATTTTTGGTGGTGCTGGCTCTCGATTGCAGAGTGCAGGGGCTCCTCTCCAGTTGCAGTGCGTGGGCTTCTCGGTGCCGTGGCCTGCCTCGCTGAGGAGCACAGGCTCTGGGGCTCGGGGGCTTCAGTAGTTGCGGCCCCCAGGCTCTAGAACACTGGCTCGGTGGTTAGGACGCCGGGCTTAGCTGCTCCACGGCATGTGGGATCTTCCTGGATCAGGATTGTGACCCTGTGTCTCCTACATTCTTTACCCACTGAGTCACCAGGGAAGCCTCATCTGTTAAAAAAATACTTTAATAAAGTAAACTGCAGTCATCAGGAAACTGCCCTAAGGTTTTCAGCTTGCATGCAGTTTGCTAGAGTTGAATATTGATTCACAGTTTGTTCCTCTGACGGAAAGTTTACAAGGAAATGCACACATCTTTGGGTACAGTCTCCACTCTGCGTGACAGGCATTCTGCCCCTGCAACCCCAAACCCAGCTGAGACAGAACGCTACCGTCACCCCCAAAGTCTCCTTGTACCCCTTTGCAGATAATCCCCACAGCTAAGGAGACAGTAGCTACTGCTCTGATTTGTGTGTTGCTGCATAGTATCCCTTTGTACGGGTGTACCGGTTTATTTTTCCTATTGATGAATACCTGGGCTGTTTCCAGTTTGCGTTATTATGGATAAAGCTGGTTATGAGCACTCCTTTGTATTTGCATAGCTCTACAGGATGACTTGATCCTGGGGTAGAATTCGAGTTAGGGTCCAAGAATGCAGGCAGCAGCACATAGTGGAAAATACAGTAAGCCTACGTACAAACGAGCTCCATTCTGAGAGCACATCCATGAGTCCAACTTGTTCCCAAGGCCAACAGAGTTAACAGGTACCCAGCTACCACAGTCAGCTATATACTGCTGCTTTTACTTTGCTTCCAGACATCCCGGGCTTGAAATAAAGACACTGTGCTGTTCTATTCTGGACAACACTGTGCAGCAAAGCACATAAAAGCACAGCCCCCTGTAGCAGAGGCACACCAGATGCAAGAACTAAGCCAGCACTGGACACGAGAATGTAATTTCACATCTCTGAAGACTCAAAACTCGAAGGTTCGTATCTAAAGGACTTCCTATATGAGAGACAGGTTTAAGTCCTGAATTAGTCCTTTCTGTTTGCGGTCTCATGGAAAGAGCAGTGCATCAATTAGAAGATTCTTAAGACTTACCTAAATGGGATGAAAGCAATAAGGATATTTGTTACTTATTTCCCTAGAGGGGAAAGATCCCTAGAGGCAGGGCAATTCCAGGCTGGTTCAGTGACTCCAAGTGCCATTAAGAACTCAAGAGTACCCCTCACACCCATTAGATGGTTGCTGTTCATCAAACAGAAAAAGAGAAAAAGAAAATGCGTGTTGGTGAAGATGTGAAGCCTCGGAACCACTGAGCACTGTGGGTGTTAGTGTTAAGTGGTGCAGCTGCCGTGGAAATGGTATGGCAGTCCTTCAAACTTTTAAAACAGAATTACCGTATGATCCAGCAATGCTAGTTCTGGGACTCAACCCCCGAAGAATTGAAAGCAGCGTCTTGAAAAAGTATTTGTACATTCAGATTATAGCAGCCTTATTCATGGTAGCCAAAGGGTGGAAGCAGCCTGTGTTCACTGACGTCTGAACAGATGTACAGCACATGGTTCATGTGTATGTGATGGGAATACGAAACAATTATAATTTTATATAATTTTATTATAGTATAATTTTATATGATTTTTACATTATAAAACACATTATATGTATGTGATGGGAATACTATTCAGTCGTAAAAAAGAAAAATTCTGGCACACCCCACAACTAGGATGAACCTATGCCACGTGAAATAAGCCAGTTATAAAAGGACAAATACTAAATAATTCCACTTTATATGAAGTACTTGGAGTGGTCACATTCATAGAGAGAAAGTAGGAAGTAGAATGGTGTTGGCCTGGGGATGAAGGGTCAGGGTGGGGCAGGATGGTGAGGTATTTCAGAGCTTCATTTTTCAAGATGAAAAAAGTTCTGGAGACAAAATCATAATTGAGAAAGATACATGCATCCCTATGTTCATAGCAGCACTGTTCACAGTAAACATGGAAATCACCTAAATGTCCACTGGCAGATGAGTGGATAAAGAAGATGCGGTACATGTGGACGATGGAATATTACTCATCCAAAAACCAGGATGAAACGATGCCACACGCAGCACCACGGATGGACCTCGAGATTATCATCCTAAGTGAAGTCAGACAGAGAGAGACAAACACGATCACTTATATGTAGATTCTAAAATGTGACACAAATGAGCCTATCTACAACGCAGAAATAGACTCGCAGATGTAGAGAACAGACTGCTGTTGCCAAAGGGGGGCGGGGGCGGGGTGGAGTGGGAGGCTGGGTCAGCAGATGTGAGCTTCTTACACAGGAGGACAGGGCACTATATTCAGTGACCTGTGCTAAACCACAGTGGAGAGGAATATGAAGAAGAGCGTATATATCTTTACAACTGAGTCACTCTGCTGTACAGCAGAAATTAACACACCATTGTGAAGCATGGACACTTCAAAAAATGGATAAGAAAACAATTCTGGAGACTGGTCACACAATGATGTGATTGTACTTAACACTACTGAACTATATACTTGAAAATGGTTAATTCTATGATATGTGTATTTTATCACAATTAATAAAAACAAAACAACAAAAAAGTTTGTCATCTTGTGCGTATTTGTAACATTGCAAGCGGGCACCTTGTCAGGCATCATGGCAGAATTACTATGCCTGGAGAAGAGCAGAAGCCTTCCTCTTGTGTATGAGGGGAAATTTCTTTCTGAAGGAGGTCCCCACAGCCTATGTGTCTCAGCTGCCACTGGCCAGTTGGGTCTCATTTGGCAAGAGAACCTGGAAAACAAACATATGTACAGTGTCTTTGACTCTCTGTAGAGAGCAGCAGGCTCTCCTGGAAAGAACAAGGGGCTGGAGGACAGCCGTGAGGTGGGAAGCCAACAGTACTGTCTTCTGCATGGAGGCCTGTTATGGGGAAGGCCCTCCTTTGTGAGCTCGTCAATGATGGCCACGGTCGGTGGCCACCAGACCAGCCTCCCTGTGGATGCAGGAATGATGCTCTTTTGCTGTTGTTGTTCAGTTGCTAAGTCGTGTCCAACTTTTATGACCTCATGGATTGCAGCACGCCAGGCTCTCCTGTCCTTCACTATCTCCTGGAGTTTGCTCAGATTCATGTCCATTGAGTCGATGACGCTATCCAACCATCTCATCCTCTGCTGCCCCTTGTTCAGTCTTTCCCGGCATCAGGGTCTTTCCCAGTGCCTCTGCTCTTCGCATCAGGTGGCCGAAGTATTGGAGTTTCAGCTTCAGCATCAGTCCTTCCAGTGATTATTCGGGACTGGTTTCCTTTAGGATGGACTTGTTTGATCTCGCAGTCCAAGGGACTCTCCAGAGTCTTTCCAGCACCACAGTTCAAAAGCATCAGTTCTTCAGCACTCAGTTTTCTTTATGGCCCGATTCTCACATCCATACTTGACTATTAGAAAAACCACAGCTGTGACTATACGGACCTTTGTCAGCAAAGTGATGTCTCTGCTTTTCCTATCTGTCTAGAATGGGGCTCTTGCCTTACTGCTAATAAACACAGGACTGAAGCGAAAGTACAAATGAAGGCCACTAGCCTGTTCCCTGTTTTCCGCACTCCTGCTTTTATTCCATAGCAAGAGAAGCTTTTTAAAGGAATTTTGTGACCCTGCTGACTTCACACTGGTGTCTTGAAATTGTGGAAATCAGTAATACTACAGATTAGGGCTCCTTTCACCCCAGGTAGCAATGTGCTGCTGAGCTTTGGATACTGGCCATGCGGTTTGATATGACAGCCAAGGAAAGAGGCTTGTGCAGGCCCTGGAAGCAGTCCAAGCCACTCGGGCAGGGGCTCAGATCTGGAGCTGATCTAGAAGTGGGCGCCCTTGGCGGGGGAGGGGCCAGAGGAGGGACAGGCTTGGGCCTTGTGAAGTATGACTCAGGGGCAGGGCCCAGAGTCACCTGGGCTGTAGGTCAAGAGAGGGCGATCCTTCTGTTTCCTCCTTCCAGTTCACTGTCTCTGGTTGGATGGGGCAACACCTCCTGATGACCTTCTCAAGCTGGTGTAATAATAGGGAGGAACAACTCTGAGTCCACATGAGCTCTGCTTCTTTCTTTTTTATTGGAGTATAATTTGCTTTACGATGTTGTGTTAGTTTCTGCTGTACAACGAAGGGAATCAGCCATATGTACACATAAACCCTCTCCCTCTTGAGCCTTCCCCCTCCCCTTCCCCACCCCTCCGGGTCATCACAGAGCACCAAGCTGAGCTTGCTCTGCTTTACAGCAGGTTCCCACTAGCTATTTTACATACAGCTGTATACATGTCACTTTCAATCTCCCAATTCCTCTGCCCCCTCCCTGTGTCCACATATCTATTCTCTACATCCACATCTACTCCTGCCCTGAAAATAGGTTCATCTGTACCATTTTTCCAGATTCCACATATATGTGTTAATATACAGTATTTGTTTGTCTCTTTCTGACTTCACTCTGTATGACAGACTCTAGGTCCATCCATGTCTCCACAGATGGCACAATTTCATCCCTTTTTATGGTTCAGTAACATTCCTTTATATGTGTGTGTATGTGTGTACCACACCTTTATCCATTTATCTAACCTTTGTATTCTATTGTTTTTGCTTTAGGTTAAGAATGTTGCCTAGAGCCCGAAAGAGACAGGACAACCCATTCTCAAGTCTCTGACCTTTAAGGGGATAACACTTTTCCATTTGTATAGCAATAAAAAGTTGCAGAATGGAGAATAACATTAGTCTTGGTGGAGGTTTACAGGAACATCATGGCCAGCCCTACATGGACAGCTGCAAGAACAAAGGAGTACTACACAAAGAAATTTGCAGAAACCAACCGCGCCCCTTCCTCACCTTGCCTTTAAAAATGCTTTGCTGAAACCCTTTGGGGAGTTCAGGGTTTTGGGGGGCACGAGCTCTCTGTCTGCTTGCATGTTCCTGTGGTAAACCTTTCTGTGCTCCGAACTCCGTCGTTTGGGTTAGTTTGGCCTCGCTGTGTGTTGGGCACATGAGCTGGGGTTCAGTGGCACGGGAGGACTGAGCTCAGCCCCCGTCTGCCCCGCCCCGATGACCTTGTCAATGCAGGGAGGACTGCTGGTCTTACTGCTCAGAACCAAGACTCGCTCATGGCTGGGTTGTAGGAATGGACGTGGCTGCCGTGTCCTCAGGATTGAGACGCTGGAATTTTGTGACTGTGACCGCCCCTGGGACGAACACACCCGGGCAGCCCACCTCCTGTTCCTGCACCCGAGTGACGCTTAGGTTTGAAAACTTCCCATTTTAGACTCGGGGGGAGGGAGCAAGAGGCCTCCTATCTCGATCCTGCCTGACTAGAGAGAGCCTTCATCTTGACTTTGTACCCCTAGGACAGTGGTTCTTTGGGCGCAGCCCTCAGACTGGCAGCGCCAGCATTGCCTGAGAGCGTGTTGGAAACGCAGAGGGCAGGGCCTCCCTCGGCAGCCCAGTGGCTGGGGCTCGGCACGCTCGCTGCCCAGGGCTCGGGTTCCACCCCTGGTTGGGGAACTAAAACCCCGCATAGTACGGCCAAAAAAGAAAAAAAGAAAGGTAGGTTCCAGGGTCTCCCCTAGATCTCCTGGACCAGAAACTCTAGCTGGGACCTACCAGTCTGCGTTAAGAAATCCTCCGGGCAACTCTGCAGCAGTTGAACGTTTGAGCACTGCTGCTCGGCAGCCCACTCCAGTCTTCCTGCCTGGAGAACCCCCTGGGCGGAGGAGCCTGGCCGGCTATAGTCCTTGGGGTCACATGGAGCCGGACACCACTGAACGACTTAGCACAGCACGGCTCCAGAATACAGTCTGTGCATTAGTTTGCAGGGCCGCTGAAACAGAGTGTGACAGACTGGGCAGTAACCTGTAGAAGCTGCCTTCCGGTTCCCGAGGCGAGTCCAAGATCCCAGTGTCTGCAGGCTTGGTTCCTTCCATGGGCCTCTCCTGTGGACTCGAGACAGCTGTCCTCTCCCTGTGTCTTCATGCCAGCTTCCCTCTGTACTTGGTTGTATCTGAAGTTTCTCCTTCATGTAAACATAGCAGTCAGATTAGATTAGGCTCTACCCTAATGACTTTGCTTTCATTTGATTTCGTCTTTAAGGATTTTATCTTCAAATACAGTTACATTCAGAGGTACTGGGGATTAAGATGGAATGGATGGATTTTTGGGGGGACATGATTCATCCCATAGCACTTGGGAAACCTTGTCATATAATTTATGTATCTATCCCCCCCAACCCCCCATTTCCCAAATGTGAGCTTGTAGAGGTCAGAGGGCTTTCCAGGTGATGCTAGTGGTAAGGAATCCGCCTGCCAATGCAGAAGACACAAGAGATGCAGGTTTGATCCCTGGGTCTGAAAGACCTCCTGGAGGAGGAAATGGCAACCCCCTCCAGCATTCTTGCCTGGAGAATTCCATGGACAGAGAAGCCTGGCGGGCTACAGTCCAGGGAGCCACAAAGAGCTGGACTGAGCGACTGAACACACACAGCACACAGAGGTCAGAGACGGTCTTTGTTTTTTGTTTTTACTTTTTGGCCCCACCACGTGGTATACAGGATCTTAGTTCCCCAACCAGGGATCAAACCCACATCCTGTCCAGAGGAAGTGCAGCATCTTAACCACCAGACCACCATGGAAGTCCTTCCCTGTTCTTACAGTTCTGTGCTGTGCTGTGCTGAGTTACTCAGTCGTGTCTGACTCTTTGCAACCCCATGGACTGCAGTATGCCAGGCTCCTCTGTCCTTGGGGATTCTCCAGACAAGAGTACTGGATTCCCTCCTCCAGGGGTTCTTCCCGACCCAAGAATCGAACTGGGGTCTCCTGCATGGCAGTCAGATTCTTTACCAACTGAGCCACCAGGGAAGCCCTCTTACAGCTATAGTGTCTTACAAAATGCCCCAATCGTCTTTAAATAAAGGTTGTTTAAATTGGTGGAGGAGCTTTTTGATGTTTTATTGGGATTATAATCTTAAAAAAACACTTCTTGGTGTGCAGAGCACACATGTTGAAGCTTCGCTGGGTCTTAGACTTTTTCAAGGCGGTCTCCTGAAGGCATTTGGGTGAGGTCTGACCTCTTCCTGTGGACATGGATCCCTGAATTGCCTCATCCCACTCGCTTTAGTGCAGTGTGTGTGTGTGTATATACGTGGGCGCCTTCTTCTGGGGCCATCACAGAGGCGTGACAGCTAAACTCTCTGGGAAACTTGTTTGTTTTCTTCTTTTCTGAGAGCTTTTGAAAGAAAAAAGAAAAACGATAGCCCTGCTTCATTCACACATGGCAAAGCATTCCAGATGATTCTGTTTCTCAGCACTCAGTCAGTTGGTGATAAACAGAAAATTGTCACTGAGAGGTAACGCACTTTATTTGCTAGGGATTTTCTATTGTTGCTTTCCATTTAGTTGACAGCAGAATTACAGGTTGCCATGGTAACCTAGCCGTTGCCCAAACTGCCCGGGTCTTAAAGACATAGACACTGCATTTGGTTTTATTCCGTGGAGTGGACATTGTTGTAAAACGGAGCAGAGCCAGGCCAATGTGGAATTAGGGCAGCCATCCTATCCTGTTCCCGCCTCTTTCTCTACCTTCCCTCTCGTGGTTTCCGTGTTTACCAGGCCCCTGAATAGCCCAGTGTTAGAAATTGTATAATTTGGTTTCTGGAGTTCTTTCAAGAAAACAACCAGTTTGCTGTCTCCAGGCAGGGCTGTTACCCTCTGTTGGTAGATACTACGTGGGAGTTAAGGAGTTTTGGGGGTGGCTGTTGTGGATGTATTAAACTCCAGCTCCAGTCCAAGGCTGGACACATTATAAACTTCTGTAACCACACTTCTTTCATTCAGGTAGGACATAAAAGAAGGATCCAGAGAAGTGAAAGAAGAGTTCTTGAAACATTTTCACACTCAGGGGAGCCAGAACAGCCTGGTGGGTCTGGGGATCCGTTCTTGGCTATGCCAAGAAACTGAATTAGCCAGCGAGGCTTGAGAAAACACAGGGACTGCTGGCAACTGCTCTAAATAGATTTTTCACTCTTCTGAGCTTTGCCCGCCGTCACATGTGTCGTGTCACAAAGCTACTTGTAAGAGATCCTGAGAGCCAAGGGGAGACTGAATCATCTGATAAGCTAATTCCAGGAGGGAAGGATGAAGAATGAAACAATAAAACAACATCCATTCCTAAATCCTACCCTTCTCTGTAGAAATTGTAATTGCCCGATGGTTGCTGGCTATGGAAGTTTAGATTTTACTGGGATCTTTCTGCTTTCAGTCCTGCTTAATTTCTTTTCAGGCTTCAGACTATTGTTTAGTGCTGACTTTTATGGCTGCTTTCTGGGAGGAGGGGGTTTGGGGTGCAAGCAGTGCTTTTTATTTCATGGGGAAAGTGGGAGCCACTAAGGGAACCTTGACTGTCCCCCCGCCACCCACTGCAATGGGGAAATTTTGGCTTTCCCCGTGATTTCTTTGAGAATGCAGGGTGATCTCAGACCTTCTCAGCTGGCCCCATTCATGAGATGTATGATGACCATAGCAGGAATTCAGGCTGGGAAAGGCTTTCAGACCCCCTGCTGCAACAGTGCTCTGGGCTTTCTCTTGCCAGGACATGTCCAATGGGTGAGTTTGAATCCTCCTAAAAGCTGAGGACGGGCTTCCCAGGTGGCTCAGTGGTAAAGAATCCGCCTGCCAATGCAGGAGACATGGATTCGATCCCTGGGTCAGGAGGATTGCCTGGAGGAGGAAATGGCAGCCCACTCCAGTATTCTTGCCTGGAGAATCCCATGGACAGAGAGGCCTCGAGGGCTACAGTCCATGGGGTCACGTAAGAGTTAGACAGGACTCAGAGACTAGACCAAAAGCTGAGGACCGGACGTTGGGTGCTGGGAAGGGATGTCAGGAAGCAGAAGTGAGGAGTAAGAGCCGAGAGGCTGTGCTCAGGAGCTGGCCGCCCCCAGGCCAGCCGCCCCACCATGGCCGCACCACCTGACACGGCTATAGCACTGTCCCCACGAGGGGTGGGAAGTTGGGGACTTACCCCCTGACGCCATTTCTTCTTGGTTGGGGGTTGCCCCTTAGGACTGCGCTCCTTCCCCCAGCCCAGGGAAAGGCCTCAGGTGGTGAGACAGAGCGGCCTGAGCCCCCACGGAGGGCCATGGCCAGTAACCCCTGGAACCGCCCACCCTCTGGAGCCAGAAGGGGCCGCAGGAAGAGCAGCAGCAGCGTCCGCCTCCAGGGTGACTTTTAGCTACAGAGCAGACTGGTATCCGGAGTTCTTGGGGTGCTTTTAGTCTCCTTTGCAAATTCTTGGCATCCCTTCCATCAAGAGGTGGGGGCTCAAAGGATTCTTCCCTCAGAATCCAGGCAGGCTCGTGACTGCTTTCATCAGGAGACTAGAACAAAGTGAACTTGTTGCCGAAACTTGGCCTCTGTTCACCGGGGCCAAATAGAAACAGTTTGGGGTGAAGTAGGAAGAAACATTCTGAAAGAGATGGGAATCCCAGACCACCTGACCTGCCTCTTGAGAAACCTGTATGCAGATCAGGAAGCAACAGTTAGAACTGGACATGGAACAACAGACTGGTTCCAAACAGGAAAAGGAGTACGTCAAGTCTGTATATTGTCACCCCGCTTATTTAACTTCTATGCAGAGTACATCATGAGGAACGCTGGGCTGGAAGAAGCACAAGCTGGAATCAAGATTGCCGGGAGAAATATCAATAACCTCAGATATGCAGATGACACCACCCTTATGGCAGAAAGTGAAGAGGAACTCAAAGGCCTCTTGATGAAAGTGAAAGAGGAGAGTGAAAAGTTTGGCTTGAAGCTCAACATTCAGAAAACGAAGATCATGGCATCTGGTCCCATCACTTCATGGGAAATAGATGGGGAAACAGTGGAAACAGTGTCAGACTTTATTTTTTTGGCTCCAAAATCACTGCAGATGCTGATTGTAGCCAGGAAACTTTAAAAGACGCTTACTCCTTGGAAGAAAGTTATGACCAACCTAGATAGCATATTAAAAAGCAGAGACATTACTTTGCCAACCAAGGTCCGTCTAGTCAAGGCTATGGTTTTTCCCGTGGTCATGTATGGATGTGAGAGTTGGACTGTGAAGAAAGCTGATCGCCGAAGAATTGATTCTTTTGAACTGTGATGCTGGAGAAGACTCTTGAGAGTCCCTTGGACTGCAAGGAGATCCAACCAGTCCATTCTAAAGGAGATCAATCCTGGGTGTTCATTGGAAGGACTGATGCTAAAGCTGAAACTCCAATACTTTGGCCACCTCATGCAACGAATTGACTCACTGGAAAAGAGTCTGATGCTGGGCGGGATTGGGGGTGGGAGGAGACGGGGACGACAGAGAATGAGATGGCTGGATGGCATCACCGACTCGATGGACATGAGTTTGAGTGAACTCCGGGAGTTGGTGATGGACAGAGAGGCCTGGCATGCTGTGATTCATGGGGTCGCAAAGAGTCGGACACGACTGAGCGACTGAACTGAACTGAGGAAGAAACAGCTTTATCGTTTTGTCAGGCAGTGGGGGCCACAGCAGGCCAACACCCTCAAAACTAAGTGTCCCAACCCTCCAGTGGGTAGTGGAGAGTCATGGCATTTGAGGAGCAGGGTGAGGTCATCTCGAGGATGCTCTTCGGATTGGCTGGTGATGATGCCATTGGGGGTCAGCATCGTCAGCGTTCCAGTTCCAACCCGTCCCGGGTCTCCGTGCTTGTGAGCAGCACACTGAATTTCTGCACCTGGTGTGTCTGCAGAACAGCTCAAAGGATACGGCTCGGAATATTATCTGTAGCTCTCGGGGAAGAGCTAAAGCTCCTCGACTTTAGTCAATGGTTAAAGTATTATTGATTTGTCTTGCTTGACTGTTTTCCTTTCTTTTTGCATTTGCTCACATCTCTGGTTGTTCTTTGAAGCTTTCCTGCAGACGAAAGGCAGATGGAGGACTCGGGTGGAGTGAGGGGAAGTCCCCATAGGGCCCCGCTTGGTCACAATCTCTGTCACTTCCAGGATTACATCATCCAAAGCCATGCCGCCTCCGCCTTGGCTGCGAGGATGCTTGCACTTGGGGCGGTGACAGCCCAGCTGTCCTGGGACTGCCGCGGGGGAGGGGCTATGGGGAAGCTCTTCGGTCAGCAGTCCCCACTGAGTGCCCCTCTGATCTGATGGCTACGGTCAGCTGCTGGCTGTGTGGGTGGTCCACCTTGGCCGTGTAGCCCTGGTGTACCTGCAGATATCTGCAGTTTCAGCCAGTATCTGACTGCAGCCTCTTGTGGGACCCCCAGTAGAAACGTCCCCATCAAGCTCTGCCTGAATTCCTGACCTATAGAAGCTGGGAGCAAAATAAAAAGATTATCTTTTTATATGCTGACATTTGAAGTACTTTGTGATGCCGTAATAGTAAGTGGAGTAACGCTTACACGGCCCCTTTTGGGGCACTGCCTGTCCTTTTCCGGAGAAGGCTGTGGAAGCCAGGGGTGCACACCATCAGGCGTGTCCAGTAGCACCATTAGCAGTCCCCAGCTGCCTTCTGAAGGGGCTGCAATAATGCGAGGCGATATTTCGAAAGGGGCTTTGTGAAGAGTCCAGCGGCGCCTTGCACTCACATGGCGCCTTTTCTCTCCTTCCTGTGGGGCTCTCCAGAGTCATCCTGTCCCACCCAGTCGCGGAGAGGGTTGGAAGACTGTACACCCCACTGTCTTGTAAAGAAGCCATTTCACTCTCTGTCCAAAGCAGCCAGAGGCAAGGACAAGGAGAGAGGGGGACGGACTGGTTTCACTCGTTAGGAAACCCTTCCGTCAGATGACTGTCAAACTTGGACAGAATTTAAGAGCTGGAAGTTCCTTCTGGTTGCCAAGGGGGAGGGGGCTGGGGAAGGAATGGATCCAGAGTTGGGATTAGCAGATGCAAATTATTAGACTGAAAAACAGCAAGGTCCTACTATATAGCACAGGGAGATATATTCAATGTTGTGGGATAATCATGAAGGAAAATAATATAAAAAAGAATGTACATATATGTACAACTGAATCACTCTGCTGTACAGCAGAAATTAGCACAACATTGTAAATCAACTATATTTCAATAATAAAAGTAACAAAAGAACCTGATGTGCAGTAAGGAGTCAAGAGTATGGTTTACCAATTCTGGGACTCTTTGAGGGACCAGGAGAAGAAAGTTCTCTAACATTTGAGCCTCAGAATCACTTGAGCTTGAAATAACTCCTATAGAAGAGAATGTCAGTGTCATACAATGCAATACCTGTAACAAGTTTAAATACATTCAACAGCATGTGGGTTCCATACTGCTTGATAAGGCACTTGGATTTAGAAATAAAGGAGAAAACCCCTAAGAAAATATGTTCGCATTTTAAAAAAATGTATAACATTAGTTAAAAAGAATTTTAAAGGCTCTCAACAACTCCTGACATCAGATTAACCCAGACTCTGGTCATATTTATCCATTTCTAGTTCAGACCCCTAAGGCTGATTCATTGTCTGCTTCTTGAACAAGTTGATAATAAATCCTTCCTTATGTCAATGAGAATAAAAACTTGAGATGAAAATTGGTCAGTTTAATGGTATTCCCTGACTCTGTGTGAGTCGCAGACCCTGTACATCTGGGCTTCAGAAACTGTTAAAATGGTCCTAACAAAGACTTAACTGAGACATAATCAATTCAGAGACTGTATATAGATGAACCTCTGTCACAGCTTCTAAAGTGGCTAGAGGTCAACGTTCCTTAGGATCCCTGAAATGCAGATTTCTTGTCTACAGAACACTATAAACAGTGCTGCTGAGACACTTAAAATTTTTTTTTTTTACTTTTTTTTAACACCCAAAACATTTTGTATCGGGGTATAGCCCATTAACAATGTTGTGACAGTTTCGGGTGGACAGCAAAGGGACTCAGCCATACATATACATGTGCCCCCTCTCCTATTCAGGCTGGCACATAACATTGATCAGAGGTCCCCGTGCTATACAGTAGGTCTTTGCTGGTCACCCACTTTAAATGTAGCAGTATGAGACACGGGTTTGATCTCTTGTTTTAAAGGACTGCTTAGGTTTTAGGCACAAGCAAGGAGACGTGCGGGGAATCCCCCAAACGTTCTTAGGGTGCTCTCTAACTTAACCGCTGCAGCAAGAACGTATAATGATGTGTGTGCGGAGGGCTCACGTGAGTGTTAACGCAGACCTGCCTCATTCCCAGACATAAGTTAGCTTGTTCATTTATCCTGTATTTTTCCTGTAAGTTGGAAATTGGATCTCAAGACTTGATTAGATGCAAGTTAACTATTTATGTCTACAACACACGGAAGGTGATGTTACAGCTTCAGACAGCATCATAGCTAGTTATGTAACCCATGATCCTGAAGTTAGTCTTCGATTTGGGCTGAGTGCCACTGGGAAGATCTGGTCTTGGCTGCTTGTGGCTGTGTTCCCTCATGCATCTCTGGTCAGCTGGCGGTTTGGCTGGGCTGCCTGGCTTATGATGAGTTCGGCTGGGGCACTCTGATGACTGTGATCCACGTGATGCTGGTGTGGGCTCACTCACCCACAGCCAGGGTCCCAAGAGCAGGAACAAAAGCCCACAAAGCCTCCGGTTCTGAACTAGGACAACAGCACTCGGTCAAAGCACATCTCAAGGACAGCTCAGAGTGGAGAAAAAGACTCTGCTTCCTGATGGAAGGAGCCACCGTGTCACCTTGCCAGGGCACAGGTGCAAGGAAGGAAAGCGTGGCCAGTGTTCCAGTCTGCCACGCTGGGTTCGGAATTTTGGGCAGTGCATGTTTGGACAGTGCCCATAGCTTGTATACAGGCACCAGCAGGGAGATGTCCCAGATACTACTGAAAATGTAACGTGTCACAGTGACAGAGAAGCCCTGAAAATGAGGATTTCGAGTTCAGTTGAGATGGCAAGTCAGCAGTTGGTGACTTGCCATCTCAATGGTTTCAAAAACCATTCCGGGACTTCCCTGGTGGCACAGTGGATAGGAAGCCACCTGCCAATGCAGGGGACACGGGTTCAATCCCTGGTCTGGGAAGACTGCACATGCTCTGGAGCAACTAAGCCTGGCAACTATCAGGCTCAGGGCACAGCTACTGAGCCACATGCCTAGAGCCAGTGCTCCATGAGAGAAGCCACCGCCTTGAGAAGCCTGCATAGGGCAACAGGGCAATGAAGAGGAGCCCTCAGTTGCTGCAATCAGACAAAGCCTGAGCAAGCAATGAAGACCCAGTGTAGCCAAAAAACAAAACAACAACAACAAAAAAACCCACATTACGGCAAATACTTGCTAGGGCACGTGCCTTAGTGAGATTATAGACAAACAGATCATTTGCTTTGTGAGATGATACATCTTCAGCATCTCAGCTGTGGGATAGGAATGTCTGGTTAGCTTACTTGGAAATATAACTACCAGGAAGCAAAACCTGTATAGAATATACTATGGACGATTGCACTAACACAGCAGAACTCTGTAGAGGAGCTTCACTTTATAACAAAATACCATAGTCCGGCTTGAAAACTGAAAGTGAAAGTTAGTCCCTCAGTCATGTCTGACTCTGTGACCCCGTGGGCTATAGACCTCCAGGCTCCTCTGTCCACGGAATTCTCCAGGCAAGAATCCTGGAGTGGGTTGCCATTTCCTTGTCCAGGGGATCTTGCTGACCCAGGGATTGAACCTGGGTCTCCTGCAGTGCAGGCAGATTCTTTACTGTTTGCATCAGCAGGG
This sequence comes from Moschus berezovskii, assembly GCF_049115385.1. Classification (NCBI taxonomy): domain Eukaryota; kingdom Metazoa; phylum Chordata; class Mammalia; order Artiodactyla; family Moschidae; genus Moschus; species Moschus berezovskii. The sequence goes on from NC_142485.1 coordinate 3,569,409, forward strand.
AAGCACTATACACTGGCCTAAACAACAGAATTTTATTTCCCACAGTCCCGAGGCTGGGAGGTCTGAGATCAGAGAGTGCGCATAGTTGGGTTCTGGTGAGCACCTCACTATCTGGCCTGCAGACACTGGTTTATATTAATTGGGAAGTGAGAAGTATTTTGAATGTTAAGGGGGACATGGTAGCACATTTCAAATATTTAGATGGTGAAGAACAGGGAAGCGTGGTGGGTTGCAGTTCATGGGGTCGCAAAGAGCCACACACAGCTGAGTGACTGAGCAACAATGCTTGTGGAAAAGTAAAGGGCTCCCCAGTGGCTCAACGGGTAAAGAGTCTGCCTGCAATCCAGCAGACAAGGGAGACGCAGGTTCGATCCCTGGGTCGGGAAGGTCCCCTGGAGGAGGAAGTGGCAGCCCCCTCCAGGATTCTTGCCGGGGAAAGCCCATGACAAAGGAGCCTGGCGGGCTGCAGTCCATGGGGCTGCAAAGAGCCGGAAATGACTGAGCAGCTGAGCACACAGAACACAGTGGGAAAGTAAGAAAACCCTGTGGCGTCTCGGAAGAGGAACAGACAATTATAGATGAAAGCTTAGAAAACTACAGAAAGCTCTGTGCCTGCGTGCTAAGTCGCTTCAGTCGCGGCTGACTCTTTGTGAGCCTGTGGACTGTAGCCCACCAGGCTTCTCTGTTCATGGGATTCTCCAGGCAAAAATACTGGAGAGGGTTGCCACGCCCTCCTCCAGGGGAGCGTCCAGACTCAGGGATCGAATCCGTGGGTTTCTTAACTGTCCTGCATTGGCAGGCCGGTTCTTGACCACTAGCACTACCTGGGAAGCCCCATAAAAAGCTGAGTTCAGTTTATTATAAGAAGGACCTTTGGAATCATCTGGGCTCCCTGCCTTATGAGGTCATAGGTTCCATATCATTAGCTGGTTCCGAGGGAAGGGCCCCACCCCGCTTGGTGGTCATTCTCTTCTATGTGGGGCAATTACTACTGCGACAGACATTCTACCAAGTGCTGAGTAGGCCGTGGTGAAAACTATACTTTTATCAACTGTGGCATGGTAGCTGGAGATCTGCTGGCGATCATGTGACGTCTGCAGATGAGAGGAGGGATTACATCAAGAACATCACACTGAATATTATTCTGACGAATCTGCACCTAGGATGAGAGCATGGCCACCCAGATTCAAGTTTCTCATTCTCTGGGGCACAAAAGGCAGGACTACAAAAGGCAGGCTAGTTCCCACTTATGCAGCAGGGGGCGCTCCAGCACCAGGGATTGCATAGAAAGGGTCACTCGTGAAACAAGGACTTTTTGGTTAATGTTTGTTTTTCAGGCAAAAAACGAAAGCTGTTAGGAAAAATAAACAGTTTATCAGGCAATGCGACAAAGACACTCGAGAGGAAAGACAAGCTGTCACTTCAAGGATAGGAAGAAAAATACCGTCATTTGTAGAGGCGTCACATGCTGTGTGAGTGCCTTGTAAGGAAAAAAAAAGAAATGAGGAAGCAAAGAAAAACGGCAGAGATAAAAGATTAAGAAAATGGAAAACAATAGAAATCATCGTCAAGAAAAAAATGCATGAGTACAGTCTGGGGAGGGGGATGTGGAGGAGGACTGTACAATTGGAAAAAATGAAATCTACTATAATTGAGAATCATTCCAAGTATTCAGATGTACCGTTTACTTCAGATGCCAAATTTCTTGCATAATTGGTTTCAGCTGCCCAGCCCGCATCAGTTTTTGTTTTGTAGCTTTCAATATTTTGAGGTCTTTCAGCACAGAAACTTCTGCACCTAAGGACAAGTGCCTAATTTCTGGATTGCTTCACTGTTTCCCATATCTTCAGGTTAGGAAAACAAAACAGCTGAATTAGGAAATAAGTTTTTGTTAAAAGGATTGGAGGCAGGAATAGCTAAATTAAAACAGTATTCACTGTGAAAATGGTAGAATTTTTGAAGTGTCATTTGTGCTAAAGTCTCACTGGGATTAGGGAAGAGGCTCCCAATTTAGTCACTTTCCCCCCTGTGCCATTAAAATGACTTTTCTCAAGGAGAACTCTCCGTTTCTCTTTTTGTATCAAATCAATAGCTTCGTGAACCTCTTTTTGGAATATTTTTAATGCAACATCATTTCACCTGGCTTCACTCTTTCCTGTGGAGAGCTTGAATCAGCAGAAAACGTTAAACAATCTGAAAACAATCGATGAAAGACACAAGGACGAGCAAGCGTTAGATTGGTTCTTAGGATCCACACCCAGTCTATGCAGTTCGGTAAACTCATGCAAAGGGAGAACGACTGTACTCGTGGTTCTGAAACCTTCAGCGTGTATCAGACTCACCAGGAGCGCCCGAAAGTACAGATTGCTGGGCTCATTCCCAGCATTTCTGACTCAGGATCTGTGGGGTGGGCTCAGAAACTGTGCGTTTCTAACACATTCCAGGTGATGCCGACGCTCCCGGTCCAGGGGCCGTGCTGTGAGAAGCAGTGACACATGCACTTGCTGAGAAGCCTTCTGTGAGATTCACCTATGGCTCTACTATTCACCCTGCTACCCAAGACAGAAGAGCCACCAGAGGAGGAGGAGGACAGAGGCGTTACTGAACACCTACTGTGTGCCTGGCTCGCTTCTGGGTTCTTTACAGTCTTCATCTTCTCACTTAATCTTCCCTATTGATTTCCTCTTTGCACTCAACATGCGTAGAACCCAAGTTTTCAAGAGATGGGGAATTTCCCAAAGGCAAACACCCGGCAAGTTGCTGAACTGGATTTGGACATAGGTGTGCCTGACCGCAAAGACAGCTTGCCTCAAGAGGACGTCAAAACACTTGACACAGCTATATCAAATTTTCACAGATTTCACTTCTAACCGACCACAAGCAAACTCCTTAATTTCTGGATGTAAGTGCTTCCATTTCTAAGGAGAATAAGTATCTGTCTCTCAGGCTAGCAGAAGAATCGGGTGAAACAATGTATGTCAGAGTGCCTGTAGAATGCCTGGCACATAGGAGGTGCTCATTAAAGCTTAACTCTCTTTTCTTTTCTTAGAAATGCAAGTATTTAATCCAGGTTCATCTGAGACATAAGTGAGAAGCTACAGTGAAAATAGAGACACTCACATTCTGATTTGTCCCAGGGAACTTTGTAATTCAGTGGGAAGGAAAGCAGCCATTCTGTCAGTTGACAAGACCTACACAAGTCTTCGACATTTTTTTCTAGTGGAATGCCCACTATATATGCCACATGTCACCCAGCCTCTCTGATAATAGTGGCTGTCTGTCCTGAATAACCTATTCTCACCAGTGCCACCAAAAGGAACTGGATACTCTCCAGACGAGCTGTCCAGAAACCCCATGTATTCCGCTACTCTCTTGGCTTGGCTTCCATCTCCTTCCTACACACCTTCGCTTGGTAATTCCATTTCTGTTATTTCTAAGTCTGGGTTTTCTTTTTGTTTTTTCTTTCGACTAATCTTTCTCCTGGATGTGCCTCACATTCTCCTGCTTCTTTGCACCCCTAGCAAATTTTTAGATGTTGACCATATAAGTGATACTTTGTTGTGTGTTTGGATTCTGTTGTCTAAGCAGAATGTTGATGTTTGTTTTGGTAGGCAGTAAACTTACTTCGCAGATCAGCTTGATCCTTTCTAGGTTTGTTTTTAAGCTTTGTTGCATCTGGTCTACCTCCCACTAAGGCATGACAATTCTGAGGTCACTCTGAAGGCCCTTGAACAATGAGTTCTCTCCATTCTCGCTGGGGGAACTCACAACATCTCCCAGCCCTAAACTGGCTCGGAGAATTGTTCAGCTTTTACCTACTTGGCAGTCATCTTGTTTGTGGAGCTTTGCCTGGTGGCTCAGTGTTAAAGAATCCGCCTGCAATTTAGGAGGCACAGGTTCGATTTCTGGGAAAACGTTTCCGGTTCCAGTAGTTTGACTTAAGGGCTGCACTGTCATCTGCTCATTTAAGCTAATTTGTGCTCCTTTATGGGGCTTCCCTGGTCTCTCACAAGGTAAGGAATCCGCCTGCAGTGCAGGAGACCGAATTCCATCCCACGGTTGGGGTGATCCCCAGGAGTAGAGGATGACCACCCACTCCATATCCTTGCCTGGAAAATTCCATGGACAGAGAAGCCTGGCGAGCTACATCCACAGGGTCGCAAAGAGAAGCGACTGAAGAAGCAATGCGGCACTGCCTGTAAGCTCCTTTTACTCACTCCGCACCCCCACCAGAACTACGAGGACCTTAGGGAGTGACGGCAAGAGCCCAGCGCCTCCGGGCCTAGGAAGGCACCGAGGAGACAGCGGGTGCTCAATAAACGCTCACTGACAGACAGGCGACAGCATGGAACTGCGACCTTTGCCCTGAAGGTTCGCCAACAATGCTCCTCATCAGCCTTCCTCACGTTAGGCTCCTTCCCCCTGGGCTCTCGTACCTGAGAACAAATCCCTGGAAACCGGGCCCCTCCCCCACGACCTTCACCAGCAGGGGCAGTCTGCGGCGCCCCCTCCCTGCAACGTGACTACCCGAGTGCGGCGCGTGATGCGTCACTTCCGGCTGGAGCGTTCGGGGGTGTGTTCTGCACCCTCTCCCTCCGCTTCCGCTTCCGCTTCCGCCTGGACTCGCAGGCCCTTGATGCACGTGGCCCTGAGGTGCTCGCAGGGGTCGCCATCGAGGCCCGACGAGGGCCAAACCCCCTTCCAGGGTGTCGTCAGCACAGCCGAGGGGGTGCTTGTGCGAGCAGCTGGTATTGCTGCATCTCATGCCCTGTTGGAAAAGTGAGGCGTAGTTTCCATGAGGTCCTACACCGCCCCCTTGGTAGCTCCAGTGGGCATCTCGGGATGCCCCGGACCCTGCCTGTCTGAGCCTGAGCTCGCGGTACATCCCCAGCACGAACCTGGTCCTGTGCGTCTCATCTCAGCCACGAGGGGACCCGTCCAGCCATTCCTGGCACTGCTCTTTCTTTCAGCCTCAGCGTCCAGTCCACTGTCAACTCAGGTCCATTTACCTTCCAAGTGTGCCTCTCGTCCGCCTTCCCCCGTGTCTATTTTCTGCACCCGAACACTCTAGGCCTAGCGTCTGAGAGGACCGCACTGCCACTGTCCACCTTCTGTTTATCCTGACCCAGGACTGCCTCTGAACCAACCCATTTTTCTGCCTTGCAGCCACACTTGATCTTTTCAAAGCCAACGTCCCCTCCAAAGTCAGTGCCCATTCTCTGGAATTCTCAGAACAGAAATAGCACTTTTTAGCAGCTCTGGTCACAGTAGTCGCTTTTATTTATCTGTGTGATTCTTAGATTTGGTATCTGTTGTCTCACCTGTTAGCTCTGTGAGAACAGGAGCGATGCATGCGTGCTCAGTCCTGTTGGACACTTTGGGACCCCGTGGACTGTAGCCCTCCAGACTCCTCCTTCCATGTGTTTTCCAGGCAAGAATACTGGAGTAGGGTGCCATTTCCTACTGCAGGGGATCTTCCCAACCTGGGGATAGAACCTGAGTCTCTTGCACTTTCTGCATTGGCAGGCGTGTTCACTATGCCACGTGATTCTTAGATTTAATATCTGTTTGTCCACCTGTTAGCCCTGTGACAATGGGAAAATGCCTCCTTTTTTGGTGCTTACCACTAGAGCTTCTGTAAGTATTTCTGTCCAACTTAAATGTTTTCTGAATGAGTGTCCAGTTGTTCCTCAAATATTTCTTGAACAATCTTTTCTTTCTCTATTGACTTTAAATGATTTTTTCCCTCAGGCAGAGGATTATAATCAGTCTGTCAACTTTCACTGAAAAATATTGGGACTCTGGGTGAATTTGCATTGAGAGTTTATGGACGAATTTGCAAAGAAAATGTCTTTTACAAAAATGATTCAGGGATTTCCCTGGTGGTCTAGTGGTTACCACTCTGCACTCCCAAAGCAGGGGGCACAGGTTTGATCCCTGGTCAGGGAACTTGATCCCACATGTCACAACTAAAGATCCTACATGCTGCAGCTAAGACCTGGCACTGCCAAATCAATAAACATATTTCAAAAAAATGATTCACATTTAGGAGCATGGAATGTATTTCTCTTTATTCATGGTACATTTTAAATTCTAAAGTAGTTTTTCATAGTTTTATTCACATAAGTCATATATTTCTTTTTAAGTATATTCTTAGACATTTACCAATTTCCTTTGCTACAGTGAACGGAATTTTTTAAAATTATAATTTCTAATTGCTTATTGCTGGTATATAAGAATGTGTCTTTTTAAAATTTATTTTTTTGTTTATAATTGATTTACAGTGTTTTGTTAATTTCTGCTCTACAGAAAAATGACTCAGTTATACATACATATGCATTCTTTTTCATATGCTTTTCCATTCTGGTTTTTATAGGGCGCTGGATATAGTTCCCTGTGCTGTACAGCAGGACCTGGTTGCTTATCCGTTCTATATGGAAGAGCTTGTATCTGCCACTTCCACTCTCTCTCTTTCCCTCCCCACCCCACCTTGTTAGCCACAAGTCTGTTCTCCGTGTCTGTGAGTCTGTTTCGCAGATAAGTTCGTTTGTGTCATATTTTAGGTTCCACATATACGTGATATCACATGATATTTGTCTTTCTCATTCTGATTTACTTTAGTTAGAATGAAAATCTCTGGGTCCATCTATATTGCTGCAAACGGCATTATTTCCTTGTATTTTATGACTGAGTAGTAGTCCATCGTATACATATACTGCATCTTGATCCATTCATCTGTCGAAGGACATTTAGTTTGCTCCCAGGTCTTGGCTTTTGTAAACAGTGCTGCGGTGAACATAGGGGTGCATGTATCTTTTCAAATTATGGTTTTCTCTGGGTATATGCCCAGGAGTGGGATTGCTGGCTTATTACAGCAACTCTATTTTTAGTTTTTTGTGGAGCCTTCTTACTGTTTTCCATTGTGTTGGCACCAGTTTACATTCCCATCAGCAGTGTAGGAGCATTCCCTTTTTTCCAAGAACATGTTTGTTTTTTATATATTGTTTATTTTACTGGCTTAATTACTGACTTCTGTTTTCATAGTTTTTCAGTTGCTGTGTTTGGGTTTTCTCGGTTGCTATCTGGAGTATTTTCTTCTAGATTCTCTCTTAGTGCCTCTTTATTTCCACTGTTCATACGTTTTGTGTTATTTCTCCTCTTATTTAAAATGGCCACCACCTCCATCCATACAGTGTTTAAAAACAGTGGAGTTAAGCGGAGCCAACTATAGCCTGGCAGGTATTTCTTGATGTAGTGAAGCTTATAGCACAGACAATGGAAGGACACTGTCCCTTCTTCACCAGTTTCCTCTTTGCAACTTTTTCTCTGGTATCTCTTCCTTTTCAGTGTCTTACTAGTGTGAGTTCATCCTGGTTTGCCAGGGGTTTCCCCAGTTTTAGCACTAGAAGTTCTATGATCTGAGAAATCCCTCAGTTCAGTTCAGTTCAGTCGCTCAGTCGTGTCCGACTCTGTGAAATTTGAGGATTGAGAAATCCCTCAGTTGCAGCCAAACTGGGACATTTGATCTTCCCAGCTTTTGGCTTGTGTCGTTGCTAAAGCTTAGCCTGAGACCAAGAGTTGGTGCAGGTAGTTTATTTGGAAGATGCAGCCAAGGAGCAGAAGTGAGGGGCCTGGGTGAGCAAGGGAAGCAGGGAAAAGGTGCATTAATGAGGTCTGCACTGAGAGTACCTGGGACGTGGTCCCGCCTGGAACATTCTGGTGCGTGCGTGCTAAGTCGCTTCAGTCATGTCCAACTCTTTGTGACTGTAGGCTGGCAGGCTCGTCCATGGGATTCTACAGGTGAGAATACTGGAGTGGGTTGCCATTTCCTTCTGCAGGGGATCTTCCTGACCCAGGGATCGAACCCACATTCTGGGTAGTGTTTCAAATGTCTCTCAGAAGGATTTGCCTGAGGAGTGACTGGGAGAGAGTCTATCCATCAGTTCCCCCCATTAGTTAACACTTGCCTGGGGGTTGATAAGAGCCCCATGTGGGGGCTTGATGAATCCTCTGGGGTTTGGAATGCTGGAGCCCCAGAGCTTGCCTGAGGCCAGACACTCTGTGTGAAGTGGAGAGAAGCTCACAGAGGTCTGAAATGAAAGGGAGGCCGAGCAGTGTGAGCTGGGGGTGTGTGTGTCTGTACACGCAGCACTCGAGTGTGTCTGGAACCTGGTCGTTTACAGTTCTGTCTCTGGTATCAGCTCTTCTTGTGTGTGCATGCGTGTGTGTGAGACAGGCCCCAGGACGTCCCCTGAAAGTGGAGCACAGAAGAGCAGTCAGCTGACTTGCCCGCTCCAGCCTGTTGGCTTTCTGTTAGTCCAAGTGTGATTTTGATAGATGAGGTGCTCACCTTGAGGCTTCTCATCAGCTGATACATTGCTTCCTTTCCTCTTCTTTGCAGGGTGGCAGTAAATGCGTACCGAAGAGTAAATGTTTGTCTGGAGAAGGCAAGCTAAGTGATTGAGAAAGACAAGACGTGTGAAGTTCAAGTGCAGTAGACAGTGTCTTTAATTAACTTGAACCTGGAGGAACCACATGAAAGCAAGTGTGTGCTAGCAGCTGTTGACTGGATGATGGGGTTGTTTTTTTCCTTACTTCTAAATCTCTAAAAGTAATTCATTGATTTTTGGTCGCACTGTGTCTTGGTTGCTGCGTGCGGGCTTTCTCCAGTTACAGCGGGTGGGCTGCTCTCTGGCTGCGGTGCACCTGCTTCTCCCTGCGGTGACTCCTGCTCTTGCAGAGCATGGGCTCTAGAGTGCGGGCTTCAGGTGCTGTGACTCGCGGGCTCGGGTGCTCTGTGGCTCATGTGATCTTCCCAGACCAGGGATCGAATCCTTGTCCCTTGCTCCGGCAGGCAGATCCTTAACTGCTGGGTCACCGGGAAGTCCCTGGGTTTGTTTTAAAGGGAAGGTGTTGATCCAGTCAGCCCTGAAGAGCAGTCCATGATTAGGTTCCCTTGATGCTGCCCCCCTAACCCCCAACCCTTCCCACCTTCAGACTCTTTGGGGTTGAGAAAAATGGCAGTGGTGCCTTTTTTCCTTATAAAGAACTCTTTCTTTATTCCATTCATTATTAAAAATTACACTTACTTCATTAACAAAGTCAAGAAAGTCAAATAGGACACACGAGCTTAAAAATGATTCTTTGTCTTAACCAACGCCCTGCCGCTGCTTCTGGGAGGGAGCCACTTTCTATGGTTGCTCCTGGAATTCCTAAATATTCATATTCCTAAGTTCTATCTTGGTTCATTTCAGTTGTGGCCATTCACTTATTGACTTACTGATTTCCTCTTAGGATAGATAAGCTTTTAGCTCTGGGAGCTAATTACTCCTATCCTGTCCTGTCATCCAGCTACTCTGCTTTCCTGTTCAGACAGTCTAGTCAGCGTCTCTGCTTATAGGAACGTCAGTGTTTACGTGTTTGCGTGTGTGTTTGCGATGCGTGCTCAGTTGCTTCAGTCGTGCCTGACTCTTTGCAACCCTGTGGACTGTAACCCCCCAGGCTCCTCTGCCCATGAGATTCTCCAGGCAAGAATACTGGAGTGCGTTGCCATGCCCTCCTCCAGGGGATCTTTCCCACCCAGGGATTGAACCCACGTCCCTTATGTCTCCTACATTGGCAGGCAGGTTCTTTACCACTAGCAGCCACCTGGCAAACCCCAGTACAAATATTGTTTACATGTACATATTGTTTACTGCTACACCAAGTACTGCACTAAGATTACAATCCCTTTCATTTTACTTTTTCCAGAGTTGTTAATTGCATCAATTTATTTTGCTTAGTTTTTTCTGTACCTAATGCTAATCTGTCTTACACCCCGGAGAAGATAACCCACTAAACCCAGACCTCCCTCTTGGTGCCCTTCACCTTTCTACTGGAGTCTGAACTCTATTCTCCTGGGGTTTCTTTTTGTTCTAGAAGCTTCTCTCCTCTCCTCTCTGTTGGGTCCTCTGTTTCCTGGGTTCTGTGCCTTCCTCTGTCTTGACTGTTTTCCATTTCTCTCTGGAAACTTTTACAATCTCTTTGTTATACCTGGTGTTCTGAAATTCCATGGTGATATATTGTGGGGTGTATTTTTTTTTCATGTATTGGTTTGGGTTATAAATGGCTGTTTTCTATCAAAACAGTCACATCTTCCAGTTCTGGAAGCTTTCTTCTTCTGTTTTAATTTCTCTCCCTCATTTTTTTCCTTGTCTTCCTTTCTGGAACTCCACATAGTTGGAGAGTGGGCCTCTCAGATTAACCCTTAATCCTTTTACGCCTTTCTTTCCTTTTTGCTCATTTTATTTCCTTTCCTTTTATTCATCATCTAGGTGATCTCCCCGGTGGACTTTTCTAGCCTTCCTACAAATTTTCAGGTTTTCCTGCCATGGTGGTAGTTTCTATGGGCTCTTTCTCTTTCTTGTTCTTTCTTGCTCTTCAGAAATAGCTGCCTGCCTTTCCCTTGTGGAGGTGACAGTGTCTCTTCTGATTCTGTGCATATCGTTTGAAGTTTGCTTTTCTGCACGGTGCTTTCTTAGCTTTTCTTTAAACAGTTTTTTTTCAAGTTGCTTTTTCAATGTCTAGCATAGCTCCGTTTCTTCCAGTTTCTTTTTCTATTTCTGTGCTTTTCTTTCTGTGGTGTGTGTGTGAGGCTTCCTTTAAATGTTAGGCACTGTGGAGCCAGGGCTCTGTTACACAGAGCGAGGCCCTGAAAGCTGGCTGGGAGACCTGTGTGCTGGTGGGTGGCGGGGCAAGTGTGTTCCTTGGTGGCCTCCTTTGGGGGGTGATTGCGGTGAGCTGGCTTTCCCACTGGGAAACTCCGGGAGTTGGCGATGGACAGGGAGGCCTGGCGTGCTGCAGTCCATGGAGTCACAAAGAGTTGGACACGACTGAGCGACTGAACTGAACTGATAGTGTCCACCATGGAGCCTTTCAGTCAAAACTTTTCTTCCAGTCTGTTGTGTACCCAGTGGTGTGAAAGTGCAAGTGTTAGTCACTCAGTCGTGTCCAACTCTGTGCGACCCCATGGACTGTAGCCCTCCAGGCTCCTCTGTCCAAAGGATTCCCCAGGCCAGAATACTGGACTGGGTTGCCTTTCACTTCTCCAGGGGATCTTCCCAACCCGGAGATCAAACCCGGGTCCCTGCATTGCAGGCGGATTCTTTGCCGCCTGAGCCCCCAGGGAACTGACTCTACCTGCTGATGTGCCACCCAGATTCCCTGAAGGAAGGACTTGGTGCCCCAGCTACCGTTGGCTGGCAGCCTTCAGCCTTCAAGCCCTTTACATGTTGCCTCAGGGCAAGGCTGTCCCTCTCCCTGGTGGCCCGCGTCCAGTGACGGATGGAGGGTAGAGGCAGGTCATGAGCACTGGCCCTGCCGCCTCCCCATGGGCAGCTCTGGTGGGCTGTCTCAGCTTCAGAGCTCACTGGGGTTGGCAGTGCCTCTCGGACTTGACATCCTCTCTGGCTGATCCCTTCCACTGCTGTCCTTCCAAAGATGCTCCCTGGTGTACAATCCTGCCCTCTAAGGTCCATCTTGGACACTGCTTCCTTGAACGCACACCAGGCTCCTCTGATCATTTCCCCCTCTGGGCCCTCTGCTGCAACTCCAAGCACACTCATGGCTCAGGGGCAAGTCCTACCTTGAGAGACCCCTGGAGGCACATTGTCCTGCCTTTGGTTCTGTCTACCAGATTCCGTCCGTTGGCCTGAGGGCAGTTTAACTGAGGATCTTTGTTCTCAGTGGTAGAGCAAGAAGTCACCTGTTATGGGAAGAGTGGAACAGGCTTTGGAAGTCAAAGAGTCAAATTTGATAATCCTGGTTGGTCACTTAAAAATCGTGATTTTGACCAAGTTACTTCACCTTGCTGGGTTTCATTTTTCTCAAGTGTGAAATGTAAAAGATAATGCCTTTAGGCCTGTTGGGCTTCCCTGGTGGCTCAGCTGGTAAAGAGTCCGCCTGCAATGTGGGAGACCTGGGTTCAATCCCTGGCTTGGGAAGATCCCCTGGAGAAGGGAAGGGCTACCCACTCCAGTATTCTGGCCTGAAGAATCCCATGGGCAGAAGAGCCTGAAAGGCTACAGTCCATGGGGTTGCAAAGAGTCAGACATGACTGAGCAACTTTCGCTTAGGCCTGCTGTGCTGATAGAAGTCAATAATGTATGAGAAGTTCCGTGAACAGGGCCTGGCACATAATAAAAGGCTCTCGCCCCACCTGGATTCCAGAATCCTGTACCTGTCAGTGATTCCAGAATCTTCCTGAGAAAGCATGAAGACTGGAAGCATGGGTGACATATCTGGCTCAAAGCAGTTCTCATGATATGGAAAATGTTTCTGTACCAGTTTATAGGAAGGTTTCTGACAGCGTGTCATAGAACTCTAGCCTCTTCCTTAGAATATTTTTATTTCTTCGTTTTCTTCAAAAAATTTTTTTTCTTAATTACACAAGCTATGGAGGAATATATTCTCAGTGTAATGTAGTCCACCAGATAAACTAGAATTACTCTTGACAGTTTCCTGGAGGTGATGACTGTTACTGGTTTGGTGTCGGATTTATTGATCTACCTACTAGTATCTATCAGTCAATCATCTGCCTACCTACCTACTTACCTGCCTGTATCTCTGCGTGCTAAGTCACTTCAGTCATGTCCAACTCTTTGCCACCCCATGGACTGCAGCCTGCCAGGCTCCTCTGTCCATGGGGTTCTCCAGTCAAGAAGATTGGAGTGGGCTGCCATGCCCTCCTCCAGGGGATCTTCCCCACCCAGGGATCAAGCCTTGGTCTCTTACTTCTCTGTGTTGGCACACAGGTTCTCTAACTGGCACCACCTGGGAAGCCCATATCTATCTGTATCTGTCATCTGTGTATCTATGTATTAATATCTGTTATCATCTATTTTGCCTAAAGTTTTTTTACTTAAGGACATGTTCCACTGGTGGTGTGGGGAGATGATTTTAGGTGGTACATAAACCCAACATCAAAAAACTTTGAACAGGGTGAGAAAGTTATTGTTGTTTTCCAAAATCCTTTTTTGCCTGTGAGACCATGTAAGTTCTTAGTAAATTTTAGTTATCAGTTATAGCCACCATTTCCACCTTAGATTCTCAGACCTTATTCATCTCATAGCTGAGAGTTTGTGCCCTTTGACTAACCTCTCACTATGTACTCCATCCCCCAGCCCCTGGCATTTTTGTTTTTTTTAAGATTCCACAAACTAGTGATAACCAGCAGTATTTGTCTTTCTCTGTCTGGCTTAATGCCTTCAAGGTGCATTCATATTGTAAAAAAATGACAGGCCTTCCTTCTTTCTCAAGGCTGAATAAAATTCCATCATACAGTGTGTTTTTTTTCCACAGCTGTTTTTAAAAAGTGTTTACATAATAGATGGACATATGGAAATGTACAGTTTTTGCTTTTACAAACATGATATCACTCTTTATATCCGTTCTGAAAATAGTTTTTTGCTCTTGAAGGGCTGGGAAGCTTGGCGTGCTGCCATCCATGGGGTCGAAAGAGTCGGACACAACTGAGCGACCGAAGAGCAACAATTAAAAAAAAGACGACCAAAAATACTCCTCCCTCCCTCCCTTCTGCTGTGCTGCTGCCAAGTCACTTCAGTCGTGTCCGACTCTGTGCGACCTCATAGACAGAAGCCCACCAGGCACCCCGTCCCTGGGACTCTGCAGGCAAGAACACTGCAGTGGGTTGCCATTTCCTTCTCCAATGTGTGAAAGTCCCTACCAAATTGTTTTCCCATAGTTCTTCAGTTAGGGGAGGTGGTGTGTGGGAGGTAACATCCAGTGTTTCCCGAATCACAAACAGTGCTCTGAGGAGTCTGCTCGTCCCTGCGGTCCTGTGGACATTGGCCAATGCTCGTCTGGTGTGGGGACTGAGCAATGGAACTGCTGTAACAAAAGCACATCTCAGATGTTAGCATATTCTTCTAAGTAATCTCACTAAAATCTAGTAATTTCACTAGAGTGGTGAGTTTTGCCTCATCTTTGACATTTGATGTTATACAGTTTTTTCAGTATTACTAATCAAATGGGCCTCAAATGGTTTTCCGTTGTTATTTAATTTGCATTGTACTGATTAGTAGTGAGATTCAAAGCCTCTTCACATGTTCAAAGCCTGCTCATTTGTTTTTCCGCTTCTACAAATCGTTGACTCGTTTGTTGTTTTCCTGTTAGGTTGTTGGTGTTATTTATATGTAGAAGTCATTAGTATAACAAGTGGATATTTCTCATTTGTGATAAATGTTGCCATTTCTGTAGTCTGTCTCCATTTAAACTCAATCATGGTGCTTTTGAGGTATAGAAATTTAAGATTTTTGTTGTCGGATTGATTAACATTTTCCTTTCCAGGTTATTATTATTATTGAGGTGCAACTGGCACATTACATGATAACAGCCTTATGGTGCACTATGGTGAGTCAGCGTCTGTATGTATTGTGAGATGACCGCCACAGGAAGTCTAATTAACATCCGCCATCACATACGGTTTCAAAAATGGTTTTTCTCCTGATGAGGGCTTTTAAGATCTACTCTCTTGCTGCTGCTACTGCTAAGTCACTTCAGTCGTGTCCGACTCTGTGCGACCCCATAGACGGAAGCCCACCAGGCTCCCCCGTCCCTGGGATTCTCCAGGCAAGAACACTGGAGTGGGTTGCCATTTCCTTCTCCAATGTGTGAAAGTGAAAAGTGAAAGTGAAGTCTCTCAGTCGTGTCCGACCCTTAGCGACCCACGGACTGCAGCCCACCAGGCTCCTCTGTCCATGGGATTTTCTAGGCAAGAGTACTGGAGTGGCTTGCCATTGCCTTCCCCGTACATTCAAATATGCAATACAGTATTATTGACTGTAGTTACCACGCTTTGCATTACATTCCTGGCCTTCCCAGATGGCGCTAGTGGAAAAGAACCCACCTGCCAAGGCAGGAGACGCAAGAGACACAGGTTTGATCCCTGGGTCGGGAAGATCCCCTGGAGGAAGACATGGCAACCCTCTCCAGTGTTCTTGTCTGGAGAATCCCATGGACAGAGGAGCCTGGCGGGCTACAGTCCATGGGGTCACAATGAGTCGGACACGACTGAAGTGACTTACCACACACACATGCATATTATATCCCTATGACTTACTTATTTTATAACTGGAAGTTTGTACCTTTTCACCGTCCGTGGGCTCCCCCTTCCCCCCTGCCCCCGCCGCACCCCTGACCTCTGCTCTGGCAGCCAGTCTGTTCTCTGTATCTGTGAACTTTTTTTCCCTCTTGTATCATTTGTTTTGTTTTTAAAATTCCACATGTAGGTGAGATTGTATGGTATTTGACTTTCTCTGTCTGACTTATTTTGCTTAGGATTCCAGTTTTAGTGCTTATCTAAAAATCTTATTTAGAAGAGTCACTTTGAACTCAAGGTTATAAACACATTCTAGATTTTTTTTTAAACTTTAAATCTTTAATTCACATGGAATTTATTTTTGTAAGTGGTAGAAAGTCTTAATTATTTTCTTCCAAATTGACAGTTGTTCTCAGAACTGTTTATTGCATACTTACTTTTTTTGCCAATGATTTTATATACAACATTAAATCATATACTAAATTCCTGTCACACTGTAGGTATATTTAGGGTTTTTCTCTTTTTGTCTATCTGCTCCAATGCCCCATTAAAAAAAAAATTCACCAAAAGCTTTATAGTAGTGTCAACTTAAAAAGGAGTCATAGCCTAGAAGTTGAAAGTTATGCTTTATTTGATGGGAAGTTTTAGGCCCTTAAGTCTGGGAGACAGCATCTCAAGTGACCCTGAGAAAACTGTTCTGAGGAGGCAGAGAGAGGAGTCAGGTTATATAGAAGCTTGTAGCAAGGGGCAGGCAGTCTGAACATCAGCATCATTGTTGTTGATTAAGGAAAACCAGATGTCTCACGTTAAGAATTTGGCACTTTCCTCTGCATGGGAAGATGCAGGAGTCTGGGCTCACTGATGCACGCCTTCCGTACGCAGCCCATCGGTCTGGGGCCAGCAGCCTGCGATTGGAGTATTCACATCCTCGGCTCCATGCTCACCACAGGGAGTGACTGCAGCTGGGTGGCTGACAAATAGCAGGCGTTGTTCTTCCTGGGCTCAGAAATTCACATTTGGAGGGCTGGAATCTCTGATGGCCGTGACATCCTTGTTACTTCATATGGCAGAAAATACTCCATTTCACAGGATACATTTGACAATTAGTATGGCAAATCCTCTTCCAGTGCTCTTTTTCAAAATTGTCTTGGACATTTTCTTACAAATTTTAAAATCAGTGAGTCCTTCTCTGTGAAAATCATTTGGGGATTTTAATTGGGATTTCTTTTTAAGTTATTTTGGAGAGCTATATTGAGGACTACTTTTAAATAGTAAATTCAGTGAATTTTATAGGGTTCTCTGTGTGTAGGTATTATATATTTTTTGTTTATTTATAGTGATAATAGTTTTAATTGCTAGTGTAAATGGGATATTTCTTTTTTTCCCCAACTGATTGTTATTAGTTTATAGTAGAGCTATGGGTTTTGGTGTCTTGTATCTAGCTACCTTGTTAAAATTTAAAAAAAATTTTAAATGAATTTATTCTTTTGGCTCTGCTGGGTCTTTGTCGCTTCTCTTGTTGTGGAGCATGGGCTCTGGGTCTGGGGGCTCAGTCATTGTGGCACAAAGGCTTGGTTGCTCTGAGTCATGTGGAATCTTCCCAGACCAGGGATTGAAATTGGCAGGTGTGGGTTCTTCACCGCTGGACCACCAGGGAAGTTCCTTCCAGTGTGACTTTTAATAATAGCAGCGATAGTAGGCATCCTTGAGTTGAACCTGATCTGAATGCCAAGGGTTCTAATTTTCACCATTAAGTATAATCTTTGCTCTTTGGTTTTGGGTTAGTTTTTCCATTCTACATTGTTGAGTTTTTTTTTCTTTTAAAGAAATATGTACTAAATATTATCTCCTACTTTCCTGTCATCTATTGAAATGTTTATATGTGTTTTTTCTCTGATTTGTTAATATAACTCAGTGTATAATAGATTTTTAAAATGTGGTCTAACATTGAATTCCTAGAATCAGTCATATTTTCTTCTAAATGTTTGATTAATTAAATATTATTTAAATGTTCTGGTCCATACACATTCTACGTGTATGTTCGTACATGAGATTGGCCTGTGGTCTTTCTCTTTGTATATTCTTTTTTTGGTTTTGATATCGCTTATGCTCTTCATAATATCAGTTAAAAATTGTTTCACCCTTATCTGTGATTTGAACTTGGTTCTATAACATGGAAATCATAACCTGTAAGGTTTGGCAGAAACCACTTGTAACATCCTGTGGATCTGATACAGTTTTAGGGAGGGAACATTGGATTATCTTTTGTGGTTAGTGTTCTATTTAGGTTTATAATTTCTATTTTTTCTTTCACCTGGGTGTTTTTTTTAAGAGTTTGCATTTTTCTGGGGATAGGTTCTTGGCTGGAGGGGGAGGGAGGGACTGTCCATTTTTTTTGTTTTGTGAATTTTTAGATTATGTTACAATATGATCTGGATGATTTTTGCTTTTTGGAGTGTTTGAAGCTTTCTTTGTGGCCCAATACACATAGTGTTTGTAAATGTGTCATGTGTGTTGGCACACAGATTGTTGGCTACAAAATTCTCTTTTTTTTTCACATTTAGTTTAAGTCTGATGGATATGTAATTTAAGTCTGCCATATTGTAAACAGATTATAATATGGTGTTGATAGAGGAGGTGATCACAGAGGCACACACAGAGGAATGGCGGGTGTGGAAGGGTGGATGCCTCGAAGATGCTCCCCAGGGGCCATCCGTCCCAGGCCTGTGTGGTCCCCTCCTCTCCACTCGGCTCGGTCACTAACCTGTGATTCATTTCTTACCAGTAGAATGTAGCAGAAGTAGCGCTGTGACTGTCATTTCATATTTTTGATCTCTCGGAAAATTTGGGCAGCATTCTGAGAGAATTTCTTGGTTTATTAATTACTCCTCAGCTGTATCCACTGCACTGTTTGTTTTTATGTTCCATAATCACTAGTTGGTTCTTTTCCCAGTACTTCTTTTAATGTTTCTGTTTATTCCATTAACTCTGTTTCCTTAGGTGTTACTGCTGTTTGTTGAACTTAGTACCTCTTTTTCCTGATGCTCACTTCCTACAAATATTAGAACGTTTAGAGCATGCTTCCATGCTCCTCTGGATATTGGAGATCTGTCTTATTATGTCATATAAGGAGAGTTAAGACGTGTGCCGGTACCCAGTTACCTGATGGTGACAGTCCATGTCACTGCTGGGGCTCTCCAGCTCCCCCAGGCTCTCGGTGAGCCCTTCCATCCAAGCACGCGTCCCTCTGTTTCACCCTGCTTGGCACAGATGGCATGTGGTGACCCACCTGGCTACCTTACCTGTTAATCTCACCAGGCATCTGGTCAGTTGCCCCTTCCAGATCCCAACTTGGCTCACCTTTTTTTGGTCACCTCCAAGCTGCCCTCCTGGGCCAGTTCCCACCTTGACAGAAGCCCTCTGGCATCATGAATTGTGCTGGGGTTTCCTTCTGTGATCTGATGGCATCTTCTTTTTCTGAGATATTCATCTTTAAGGAAAATGACTTGGGATAAAAATATAACCTGAAGTTGAGAGCTGGCATGACAGCATGACAGGAAATTTTGATTGTTAATTTCAGCCCAGAATTCAGACCTGTTAAGATCATTTTGCAGTTTGAGGGTAATAGAAATAAACGCAGGTCCTGGAATTTAGCTTTAATAGCGCAATTATAACCAGCATGGAATGAAGCAAACCCAGTTTGGTAGTAATTCATGAAAAAAACCTTCTAGAGCCTTTAGTTTATTACAGGTGTTGAAAGGTGTAAAACAAGCCTGTGAACATGATTAAAGAAGGCAACCCAGGACATCATGAGGATGGCCAAGGGGGAACCCCATCCTCTGTCCCCCAACAGAGGTTAATAGATGGCTATCCACCAACAGAAATAGCTCTAGAAGAGATAAGGAGTCCACTTAAGAAACTTCAGCAACACAGTGGATCAAAAAACCCAAGAAAAACGGCTCAAAAAGGAAAGAGAGAGTTTCAGTCTGACGCATCATCCCATTCCCCTCTGCTCTACTCCAAGAGGGAGCTCCCCACCCGGAAAGAGTTTCCCTGACCTGGAAAGGGAGGCGAGATGAGCTACTAGCTTCCCAGCCTTTTGGGTCACCATGTGGAGGACGCACAGTAGTTTCATCCTATTCAGAGCAAAGCTGAGACATGTAGAGATTGCTGGGAACAGGGAAGAAGAGCAGGAGCCCCCAGAATCAGCCACGTTGTGGAGGTCACTGAGGTCCCCAGTGCCCTGCTCTACCAAAGGCTAGCACAGCCACCAGGCCCCTGAAGATTTCAGCACTCACAACAGCCAAGCCAGGGAAAGGGGCTTCCCTGGGGCTCAGACAGTAAAGAATCTGCCTGCAATGTGGGAGACCTGGGTTCAACCCCTGGGTTGGAAAGATCCCCTGGAGAAGGGAATGGCAACCCACTCCAGTGTTCCTGCGTGGAGAATCCCATGGGCAGAAGAGCCTGAAAGGCTACAGTCCGTGGGGTCGCAAAGAGTCAGACACGGCTGAGCGACTAACACTTTCACTTCCACTTTCAGCCCATGGAAACAGTCTGAGTGTCCATCAGTGGATGAATGGATAAACCAAATGCGACATGGTGTTAGTCACTCAGTTGTGTCTGGCTCTTTTCAACCCCATGGACTGTAGCCCACCAGGCTCCTCTGCCCATGGAGTTCTCCAGGCAGGAATACTGAAGTGGGTTGCCATTTCCTCCTAGTGGCCTGCTAAATACCTTTCTACTTAGAATCCTCTCTGTGGCGGAATTTAAAAAGCTCCGAGCTTGCCTTGAAATGTATGCATACAGCCATGTCGAAATGCATGGAGGTATTGCTGTGAGTGTGAAAAGCAATTGGGCATAAATTAGCCTGTGCTGTTTGTGAGAACAGGAGATACTTAAGAACAGAATAAACTGTGGCTAATCTATTGAAACACACTGAGAGTGTTATGTTTTCTGAGCTAGGCTTTCTCCTTGGTGTCAAGTAGCTACCAAATGCATTTTCAAAAACAGTTGCTAAGGGAAGACAAGAACCCTCCCGTTGCCCACCGAATATAAAGTCTGCAGAATGGAATTTTGCCTAATCAGCGTTGCTGTCTAAGCTTTCATGCAATCAGTAATGTTGGCTTCTTCTGAGGCCTCATTTTAATCTTCCTGGATTTCTGGGAACTGAAGTTTTGCCCAGACTGAGACAAGCGACTCTCCCCTCTCAAACGTTAATTTATTTCTTATTTTGGGGGACTGTTTCCAAACATAGACCCCTTTCTGCACTGCTTGTCCTCATACAAGGGTTTATACTTCTCTCATGGAGGGTTTTACATGAAAATGTCCATATGTTGTCGTTTTAGCAAAAAAGAATGTTTAGAGCCATGAGATGGAAATGGGTTATAGCCAAGTGCTTGTGCAGAATGAAAATCCCACTTTTAAAATATAACTGTTAGAGGCAGTAATCAGGGTGGCAAAGAGTGTGGGCCCTGTTGTCAAGCAGATGGGGAGCCCGAATCTAATTTCTGTTAATTATTATTATTTTTTGAATTCACCTGCAGTGCAGGAGACCCAGGTTCCATCCCTGAGTTGGGAAGATCCCCCGGAGAAGGGAATGGCTACCCACTCCAGTATTCTTGTCTGGAGAATCGCATGGACAGAAGAGCCTGGTGGGCTACAGTCCATGGGGTTGCAAAGAGTCAGCCATGACTGGGCAACTAACACACACACACTTTTTAAATTAATCTTTAACAAGTCACTTTTCCTCCAGACATAGTTTCGTTGTCGGAAGCAAGAATATAAGTGGTATCTCCTGTTGATTTTTTAAAAATTAATTAATATATTTTTTGGCTGTGCTGGGTCTTTGTTGCTGTGCGTGGGCTTTCTCTCCTTGTGGTAAGCAGGGGCTTCTCCTGTTTGCCTCTCTAGATTGACTCTTCATCCACCATCACCTTGCTCTGCCCTGCGAGGCTGATAGTCGTGAATTTTCTGGACTCGGGCATTTGGTGGGGTTCAGCCGATGGGAAGCGTCAGGGAGATTTGCTGGGTGGAGGGATGAGCGCTCAGGGTATTTCTTCAGTTCTTCTCTCCGGATTCCATTCGCTGGTCTTTCTCACCCCTTTAGGGGTGGTGAAGGCAGGTGTCCCCAGCTAATCGAGGCTCCCTCACCTGTCATGGTTTGCCTGAAGCCCACCTCCATCTTTGTAAACAGGGCCTGCGTGAGACTCTGCCTGGCCGTCCCCTCCGAAAGGCTGCCAGTTTCCTGCTGGAAGCCTGCCTGAAGATGCCCTCCCTGCGGAGTTCCTTAAGGGCCCCTGGGAATGCCTTCTCAGTTCCTGATGGAGTCCTGCTTGGTACTGCTCAGTGAATAAGCTTGGGTTGTTGCTGCTGAAACAGGGACCCTGGTGCCTCCCTTCTGTGCTCCTTCCTGGAGCAAGCCGTGTCAATCCATCTCTAGTCCTGCACCTCTGGAGCCTGGTGGGACCCAGCCAGTGCCTGTGGGGCAGCCAGGGGAGTGGGCATGCAAATGCCACCCGGGGTCAAGACCCTCAGTAGCCGTTCTTCCTGCCATGGTCTTTGGCCCCTGGGCATGCACCGCACATGTGATGCCGGCCTGGCTTCGCCCAGCTTGGCGGCTCGTGGCTCTTTCTCACACACTCACCGCCCCTCAGGACGAGCCTGCGGGCTGGGGTGGCTCTCTAGCATGTGGCCTTTCTAGTTATTACACGTGCTTCCGGTGGAACCAGCCCGAGCTCTACCACGAATCCCTAAATGTTCCATGGAGTCCATGGTTAGAACTGTGATTAGTACAACTGGCTTCCTTTGTTTTATACGTTTAAAAACATACCTCTAAGAAGGTGTTGGTAGACTTCACAAGACTGCCCAAAGGGGCCAAGGCACACAACAGGTCACCTGCTCTGGCAGGCAGCACCCCCGCCTGGTGAGCCTGGTCTCTTTCTGGGGATGTGACGTGGCTGTGTCAGTTTTCACGCTGCAGAGTCGTTCAGTGAGACGACAGATGGGCAGCACTCGGTTTCCACCTGCTCACCTTGGCAGGTACTGTGCTGTTATCTAGTCTCATAAAGATTTGGAGTACCTCGGGTTCTCCGTCTCATTCAAAGCAATTTGTTGTTCTTTAGTTGCTGAGTCATGTCCAGCTCTTTTGTGATCCCATGCAGCCCACCAAGCTTCTCTGTCTGTGGGGTCTCCCAGGCAAGAATACTGAAGTGGGATGCCATTTCCTTCTCTGGGGGATCTTCCCGACGTAGTGATCGAACCCGTGCCTCCTGCCTTGCTGGGTGAATTCTTTACCACTGAGCCACCGGGGAAGCCCTTTCAAAGCAATGCTCTCCTTCAACTGTCAGAAAACGGGAAAGAGGATCCTTCTCCTTCTCTAGCTTTCCTGAGCACCCCGCTGCCCCACTGGTACAGACTAGCGAGGGAATTCCTGTGTGTCCAGAGTGGGTGACACTTAGGTTGTTTCTCCTCTTTTCTCAATCCCCAGCCTCCACCTCTGCCCTGTCATTCAAGACTCAAGTGTGCATCTGCCAGGAACCAAATTAGTAAGACCCCTGCCCCCGGCACCGGGTGCGCAGGTCAATCCTGCCATCGTTAGTCGGTGCCTGCTTTGCCCTGGCTCTGCGCTTATTATGAGGTGAAACCCCTGATCTCGGTTTGATTATTGCACAGTTTCATCCGTCCGCATTAAGATGCCATGGAATGCATTGTATTTCCAGCTTGTTACTTCAGGCCAGAATGATGCTCTAAAAAGCTGGTGAAATATATACTTGGAAGAAACTGAACCAGTTTAGGAGAGATGATGGTTTAATAAAAGGAGACAAAGGAGAGGAGAGGAAACTGATTTCAATATGAGTTAGACAAGGGATAGAAAAAAAACACATTTGGAACCTTGAGTAAGTTTGTCTGCTTAAAATTTTTAATGTTGTTTTTGTAGTAATTCTTTTCTTGAGTTTTATTTCCTAGAAGTTGAAGGGTGGGTTGAATGATGTATTATGACTCAAGGAAATGTAAAGTGAGTATTGTTTGGACATTTGATACCTAAGGAGCTGATTTTTGTTGTTTTAAACTTTGTCTGAAGCACATTTTTACAATTGAATAAGATACCTGTGGGGATTGGGAGGAAAATATTTGCAGTGTTTTGTCCTTAGAGCAAAGCCTTCTATTAGTGGAGGGATAGCATTAATGTTCCTTTGTATAAGGTTGTATTTTGGACCCATTTTCTTAGTATTGACCTCAGATTCTGTCATCATGCTAGAATCTCCAGCAGATTCTACATTAGAAACATTAGGCTCAATGGGCTTTCCACAAGCCAGGCAGCATTCAGAGGGCAGGCAGGACCTCTTGGGCCTTGGGAATCTGGGCAGCACTGAGTGTGCCTACATGGGGAGTTTCCAGCCTGCAAGGACAGTTTTCGTACTTTACCATGAGCTCCAGGGTCTAGTGGCACACGTGTGAACCGTGGGATTAACAGACTTGGGTCCAGATACTGATTCTGCTGCCTACTAGCTGTGTGATCTGAGAGGTTTACTTAACCTTCTTGGGCCGGGATTTACTCATCTGCAGTATCACTGGCAACCTTGAAGCTTTGTTTTAAGGATTAGAATTAATGAGAGTCAAGCTCTTCATGGACTTCCCTGGTGGCTCAGATGGTAAAGAATCTGCCAGCAATGCAGGAGACCTGCGTTCCATCCCTGGGTCAGGAAGAACCCCTGGAGAAGGGGATGGCAACCCACTCCAGTATTCATGCCTGGAGAATCCCATGGTGGGCTGGGTCGCAAAGACAGCCATCACAAGCTTGTCATATGAAGCCGGGCACAAAGTCAGCACTCAATATATGATGGAAGTCATTAGGATTATCTTTATCTTTTGTTTCTCTGCAATTTTTTTCAGTGTTTAAATGTTGTGTGACTAAAAAGGCACAAACACTGTAAGGATCAGAATCTAGATACACAGTTGGCACAGAATGAATATCTGTTGAGTTAAATTGGATGAGTTCCTTCACTTTCAGATGACTTCCAACATCCCATCTAGTGTCAACTTCTCAGAGTCCATGCATGACCCCTTATGGACAACTGGTGTCACTGCCGGGGGCGGGAGTGTTGAGTATGCAGCCGTGTTTATGGATAAATACCGGCCCGCAAGGGTCTACGGAAGAGGAGGTGGGGAGACAGGGTGACTCGTCTTTCAGGAGGGTGGCTCACCCGGGCCACTCTTCTCTGTGGCTCTGACACTGTCCCTCTGAGCCGGGCCTGAGGAGACGGCTGGGAGAGGCCTTGGAAGGCATCTTAAGGGCTCTTCTGCCTATGATTTGGGAATGTCGTTTACGAAGGGAGTAGAGTTGTTCTTTTTTTTAATTGAAGTATAGCTGGCTTACAGTATTATATCAGAGTCAGGTGCGCAGCACAGTGTTTGATATTTTTATTATTGCGTGCTGTACAAAGTTATTACAACGTTATTGAGTATTCGCTCTGTGCCACTCAGTATATCCTCCTGACACGTTTATTTTATAACTGGTGGTTTTTTCCTCTTAATCCCCTCAACTGTTTGGCACATTCCCTCAACCACCTCTGCTGACAACTACTAGTTCACTGGATCTATGAGTCTGTTTCTGTTTTATTGTATTTGTTTTGTTTTTTAGATTCCAGATATAAGTGAAAACACAGTATGTTTCTATGTCTGACTTATTTCACTTAGTGTAATACCTTCTAGGTTCATCCTTGTCACAAATGGCAAGACGTCATTCTTGTTTTTCTATAGCTGATTAATATTCATTGTATACATTAGGTATGTATATATGTGAGTAATATTACATATCATATCTTCCTTATTCATTTATTGATGAACATATATGTATATATATCTTTTTAATCCATTTATCTGCTGATGAACATATATATATCATATCTTCCTTATTCATTTATCTATTGATGAACATATATATATATCTCATATCTTCTTTGTCCACTTATCTGTTGATGGACACTTCTTTATCTTGACTATTGTAAATAATGTCACAATGAACATTAAGGTGCATATATCTTTTCCGATTAGTGTTTTCATTTTCTTTGAGTAAACACCCCAAAGTGGAATTGCTGGAGAGTGTTGTGGTTCTGTTTTTAATTTTTTGAGGAATTTCAATATTGTTTTCCAGCGTAGCTGCACCAATTTACATTCCCACTAACAGTGTACGAGGGCTCCCTTTCTTCCACATCCTCACCAGCACTTGTTATCTGTAGTCTTTTTGATGACAGCCATTCTGACAGGTGTGAGGTGATGTCTTATTGTGGTTTTTAAAATTTTGATTTATTCATTGGAATTTTTATTAGTCCAAATAAACAATGTCTTAATATTGAGCTTATGGAATAGCATTTCACAAATTAGATTAACTTCATGAACTTGTAGCTGGTGTGCAATCATGCTTTCTTGGGAATAAATGATTCTATTGATTTTGCATTCTTAATGAGCTTGGTCCTTGGTAGAAATAGATATGGTCAAGCTTGGTCCTTGGTAGAAATAGATTGTGTGACACTCTCACAGGCTTAAGGATTTCATAATATTGGTCTTTCACAGAATCTTCCAGTGTTGCAAGTCAAAACAAATGCCAGTTTGCCACTGATACTTCAAATCTCTAAGTGTCATACTTTATTCCTACTGAGGGTAGATGACTGACTTGTAATTCAAAGTCCGCCCTAGAATAAGTCTTGAGTGTGGACAGACTAAATCAGGAGGCCTCAAAGCCAGCATAAGATAAAACAGTAGACTTGTAAGCCTCCTGATGTACTCACTGTGGTTTTGATTTGCATTTTCCTGGTGATTAGTGATGTTGAGCATCTTTTCATATACGTTGTCTTTAGAAAAATTTCTATTCAGATCCTCTGTCTGTTTTTTAAGCAGTTTGTTTTTCTGATGCTGAATTGTCTAAGTGCTTATATGTTTTGGATATCAACTCCTTATTGAATATATTATTTGTAAATGGTCTTCCATTCAGCAGGTTGCCTTTTCATTTTGCTGATGGTTTCCTTTTCTGTATAAAAGCTTTTTAGTTTGATGTAGTCCCACTTATTTTTGTTTTTGTTTCCCTTGCCTGAGGAGACAAGTCCAAAAAAATATTGCTAAACTGAATCAAGGAGGATACTGCCTATATTTTCTTTTAAAAGTTTTATTGTTTTAGTTCTTACATTTAAGTCTTTAATCCCTTTTGAGTTTATTTTTGTATGCGGTGTGGGAAAGTAGTCCAGTTTCATTCTTTTACACGTAGCCACCAAGTTTTCCCAGTAGCACTTACTGAACAGGCTGTCTTTCCTTCACTGTATAGTCTTGCCCCATTGTAGATTAACTGACCATTTAAGGGTGGCTTTATTTCTGGGTTCTCTGTTCCATGTCATTGATCTGTGTGTCTGTGTTTGTGCCATTATCCTGTTGTTTTGATTGCTGTAGCTTTGTAGTATAGTCTGAAGTCAGGGGGCTTGATGCCTCCAGCTCTCTGCTTTCTCAAGCTTGCTTTGGCTCTTTGGGAGTACATTTTTCATTTCAGTTATTGTATGCTTCAGTTCTGACTGGTTCTTTTTTTTTTTTTTTTTAATTTTCTAACGCTTTATTGAAGTTCACCCTGTGTTGCTCCATTCTTCTGCTGTGTTTGGAAAGCATTTTTAGTGCTGTTGCTTTGAACTCTTTATCAGGTATGTTACTTACATCCATTTCATTAGGATTTTCTCCTGGGGTTTTATTTTGTTCTTTCATTTGGAAAAAATTACTTAAAAAGCTTTGTTTCTACGTGGAGTGTGACTGCTTTACAGTGTTGTGTTAGTTTAATGTGTACAGCAAAGTGAATCAGCGATACGTATGTCCACTCTTTTTGAGACTCTTTTCCCATATAAATCACTACAGAGTACTGAGTGGAATTCCTTGTGCTGCACAGTGGGTCCTTGTTAGTTATCTGTTTCATACATTGTAGTGGGTTATGTCAATCCCGGTCTCCCAGCTTAGTTCTGTCCTCCGTTCTCTCACTATCCATTATTATTTTTGTTTTAAACAGTTCGTATTTGTCTAGATTCCCTCACATGTTTACTGACAGCTTTGACCACTATCTTTGAGTCTCAGATCTTTGATCAGAGATATGTCCCCTTAGGCCTGAAGTACTTCCTGTAGAATTTTCTTTACCAAATGTCTGTTTGGGGTAAACTCATTCAGTTTTTGACCTGAATTCCTTTAAGAAACTGACTTTAATTCTTTTTTATATTGTTCTTGTTCTTGAAAGAAATTTCTTTGGGCATAAATATCTAGGATGGCATTTAATTTCTTTATGCACAGTGAATATATTGTTTCATCGTCTTTCAGCTTTCACTTTTGCGTCTTGGAGTTGAACTATAATTGCCACTCCTATGTAGATGATATTTTTTTTCCTCCCTTTTAATGAGCTTCTTTTTTTTTTGTTGTTTGGAAGCTTCACTGGTTTGTCTTAGAGAGAATTTCTAAAAACCCCGGTGGTGTGAGGACCGCTGTCTTTGACCACTTCTGTAAATTTCCAGTCATGGTTTCCTCAACTGGGGCCACTTTAATGCTTCTGTTATTTCCTCCTTAAATGGGCCTAAGTTGGACCCACAGTATGGACAGGGAGGCCTGGCGTGCTGTGATTCACGGGGTCGTAAAGAGTCGGACACGACTGAGCGACTGAACTGAACTGAACTGAAGTTGGACCCTTTCATATCGTCTGTGCTTTCAAACCTCTATTTATATTTCTATCTCTTTGTCTCTCTGGTATGCATCCTGGTGCATATTTTTCAAAGTCGTTTTCCTTAAACATGTAGAACATCTTTCATTTTGCATTATAGAGTTCCAGTATCTGAAGTCTTTTTTGGATTGACTGTACGGTCTGTTGTTTGTCCCGGCTCTCACTCATGGTGTGTTGTTTCTCTGTGTTTTGTACTTTTAAATGGTAAGCTGTTCATTTTTCTTGGAGCTTTATCTGTGAGAATTTTTTGAGGCTTGTGATGATGGTGTTACTCCAGTGAGGGTTTGTGTTTACTTCTGCCATTTACCTTGGCATATTGCTAATCCAAGGCTAACTTTTAAATTAAATTCTGTACTTGAGATATGTGTGTGAGTGTATGTGTGTGTGGATTTATCACACAATTAGTGTGAATTTGGACCACAAACCTGTGTGAGAGCTGGTCTGTGGTAGTGATTTTTTAAAAACGTAAAAAATTTTAGGGAGGGCTGAGAATGAATCAGGCAAGGCTACTTTATTCTCTTTGTGTATTTCCACCGAAAGGTATAGTTAGATTCTTTATGTGAGTGGCCCTAAAATTCTCCTCTCCTATCTACTTCCCTATAGCTTTGAGCACCAAGTCTTTCTTCCCATTTAGGCTGTTGCCTAAATATGTATTTCCTTTTTCTGGCACTACTATAATAGCTGCTTTGTTTCTTGGTCCAAGCATCCCCCGCCCCCCAACCCCGTCCAGTGCTCATTTTATTTTGCTGTCAGGGTAATCTTCCTAAAAAGTAAAATGGATAATCGAATTGTCTCACAGACAGGGAAGAAACATTTGACGTGCAGAGAACTTCACAACTGTCTGCAGCTGCAGCTGGGCTCTCCCTTCATCTAGAGCAGACTCTCAACCATTTCCCTGCCTGGTGTGTTCTGTACTCAAGCCACCCTAGATTCTTAACAATCTCCAGCGTCTTCTTGCCTTTGCACCTGCCGTGATCCCATGTAGGACACCTCCCAACCTCATGACTGGGGCTAGGGTGAGGCAAGTGAATGTGGAGGCTGCCGAGTTTAAGGAGACCCTCGATGTCAGCTTCACGCAGATGCCGCCTTGCTTCTGAACGGACTGCCTGATGCGGCTGTCAAAGTCCTGCTCGTGTGTTACCTGTTTGTGTGCTTGTGCTAAGTCGCTCAGTCGTGTCTGACTGCGACACTGTGCACTGGAGCCCTCCAGCCATGGGATTCTCCAGGAGAGAATACTGGAGTGGGTTGCCATGCCCTCCTCCAGGGGATCTTCCTGACCCAGGGATTGAACTCATGTCTCTCAAGTCTCCTGCATTGGCAGACAGGTTCTTTACCACTAGCGCCACTTGGGAAGCCTTCCTACCAAAGGAATGTGGATTGTGCTGAATACCAAATCCCACGGGGACCAGAACTATGTCTGTTAGGCCCTGTATTGCAGTGTCTGGAATGGTAGCCAGCACAAATCTGGTGCTCAGTAAATATTTGGTGAATGAATAAGTAGATTCTGAGTTTCTTGATGGCAGGGAAGAAGTCATATTCGTCTGTTCCCTGCTGTCTTATAATTCATTCATACTAGATCCTTACAAGGTGTTTGTTTGTTAGTTGAACATGTGGGAGAAGAAGGGTCTGTTGAGTCCTGTCCAGGCCTGGGAAGTTTCTAGGTGAACCCCAGTACTGAGACTCAGGCCTTGTCCGCTTGCTCACAGCTGCTTCCTCTTGGTGTTTTATGGCGGGTGTGGGTGCAGTTGCTGCTGCTGCTGCTAAGTCGCTTCAGTCGTGTCCGACTCTATGCGACCCCATAGATGGAAGCCCACCAGGCTCCCCCGTCCCTGGGATTCTCCAGTGCAGTTGGGCTGAGACTATTGAAGCTGGCTGGCCATCAGATCACTGGGAAGATGAATTCTTGAACCCCTTACCCAGTGTCTCTTCTTCCATTTTTCGGGCAAAATCCAGGAATTTGCACTTTTTCAAGAATCTCTAAATCTAAATCTAGCATCTCCCAGCATCACAGTCAGCCAAGTCTGATGATAGATGAAATGGAAGATTTCTTTTGCAAACTTCCTATTTGTGAGTTCACATGTAAATAAAAGCAGAGTAAAGATCTGTCAAGGATCTCCAGCGGTTGAAAAACTAGGCCAGACACCTGTTCTTTAAAGAGGCGTTTAGGGTGAGGTTTGTTTCCACATGTGGGCAGACAGTCTCTAAGTCCTAAGAACCCTCCACTGTGGGGAGGCCCTGGGGGGCCGCCGGGGGAGAGGCGGGGGCGCCCACAGACCCACCTGCCCTGGGAGCATGACGCTCGGTCGGATGGCAGGAGTGCCTGCGCCCTGCGCTCAAGAAACAGTTCTGACATGTGCTCTTGGCAACTCTGCCAGCAGCCATTTCAGAGTTTTCGAAACCCTTGGTTGGTGGGCTGGCACGGGTCTCAGGAGAAAGTTGCCCTGAGTGCAGTTTGAACAGCAGCTGCATCAAACTGCCCCTGGCAGAAACTTCTGGTTCTGGAGACCACCTGGGATCTGGAGCCCACTCCACAGGCAGCTCATGGCCTGCACCGTTCACGGCCCTCTTTGGGGTTCCAGAGTGTCAAAGGGGACCTCACTGGTGGTTCAGTGGTTACGACTCTCTGTTCTGTTCAGTCAAGTGTGGACACCAGGACACACAGCACCAACAGTTGAATTTTCCAAATATTTCCTTGAATTTTTGAAAGAATAGTGGCTGCCATAAAGATTTCAGATCTTACACTAGCAAATCTTGCACATTAGCAAGTGTTCCTTAAATGTGCCACAAGACATCCTGAACGTGTGGAGCAGGAGGATAAGGCATGGCCACAAATATGGCGTTTGCACGGTTCAGATGATCTGTTTATTATCCATCTTCACGAAGACTGTAATGTCATCCCAGATGGTACCATCCTAAATGGATGGACTGGAAAGTGTTGGTAGTGAAAAAGCAGCAAGGAAGAAAAAAGCCAAGCTTAAAAAATTACAGTTCTTAAAGAAAATAACTTCCTCATCAAAGAAGGCATTCCAGAAATAACTGAGATAGCTGATGGAACATTTGAAATAGCTGAAGGGAAAGCAGGCACATTTGGTGTGAACCTTGACCCTGCAGTGGTGTTGCGGTCCGAGAAGTGCCTTGCAGGCATTTGGAAATAATCGGTGTCATGGAGGCATCGCAGTCAACGGCATTAAAAATAACCCACGCCCCAAGAAATAAACAGCTAAGCGAAGTCGTTAGGGATTCTCAGTGAGAGGCAGAAATAGTGCCTGTCGTCCCCGCTGCTCTTTAATTTCTGTTCCTACCGCCTCATTATTCACGTTTCTGTGCACTCCATCTATTTATTTAAAACGTGATTCCAGACGACAGGCAGCAGCCCCAGCGTTCTGCGTCTCACACAGCCCTTTCTGCCCGAGAAACAGAAATTATATAACTTGTTTTCAATTGTGCAGCCTCGGAGGATTCACATGTTCAGTTTGCTGAGCTTCCAGGAAATAATTTTAAGCGTTTATCTAAAGTTTATTCAGACTTTCTTGATCTAGAAGTTAGGCGATCTAGCAGAGAATTGAAAGAAGCCAGGCTCTGAAGAGGCGGAACTCCTCAGTGCACCCGAGGGTTGGACCGGGACCCCCGGGGCCCGCACACTGTGGACAGCAGGGGGCGCCGTTCCAGGGCTTTAGGGACCAGCGGCGTCAGCATCGGTGTTACTGCCATTGCCTGCTGCTCTCTGTCCTGGGGGCTGTTGCTGTGTCGTAATCTGCATAACACGGCAGCCCATAAACTGATTCACTTCACTGCTGCCTGTGGGTCAGGAACCTGGAAGGGGTCAGCGGGGTGGCTCTTGTGTGGGTTGCAGTCGGATGCTTGCCGTCCGAAGGCTTTCCTAGGCTAGGTGGCCACGCGGGCTCCCTCACGTGGTGGACAGTTTGCTGGATGGCTGCTGGGAGCTTGGGGCTGATTCCCTGAAGCATCTTTCTGTGGACGCTCCATCATGCTGAGCTGGATTAGTCAGACTGCCTACATGGGTGCTGACTTCTCCAAGAGCTAGGGTCCCAAGAGAGCCAGGCAGAACCTATATGGCCTTTCCTGACCTAGCCACGGAGAGCACTTCCATTGCACTCTGCTGATCAAGGTGGTCACAAGTCCACTCAGACCCAAAGGGATAAGACATGTACTTCACCTCTCGACAGGAAACGGGAAGACATTTGTGGCCATGAAAAAAATGTCACAGGTAAAATCCAGACATCAAATAAAATAATAGCTTACTTTAATTCAGTTCAGTTCATTCGCTCAGTCATCTCTTTGCAACCCCATGAACCACAGCACACCAGGCCTCCCTGTCTATCACCAACTCCCAGAGTTCACTTAAACTCATGTCCATCGAGTCGGTGATGCCATCCGGCCATCTCATTCTCTGTCGTCCCCATCTCCTCCTGCCCCCAATCCCTCCCAGCAACAGTCTTTTCCAGTGAGTCAACTCTTTGCATGAGGTGGCTAAAATATTGGAGTTTCAGCTTTAGCATCAGTCCTTCCAATGAACACCCAGGATTGATCTCCTTTAGAATGGACTGGTTGGATCTCCTTGCAGTCCAAGGTACTCTCAAGAGTCTTCTCCAACACCACAGTTCAAAAGCATCAATTCTTCGGCGATCAGCTTTCTTCACAGTCCAACAAGTATGGTCATCCATACATGACCACTGGAAAAACCATAGCCTTGACTAGACGGACCTTGGTTGGCAAACTAATGTCTCTGCTTTTTAATATGCTGTCTAGGTTGGTCATAAGTCCTCATAAAAACCCTGTCAGGTAGGCACTATTATTATTCATGTTTTACAGGTAAGACATCTAGGTTCAGGGAGGTTAAGTAATTTGTCCTAGATTGCCCAGCTAGTAAATGATTGTCTCCAAAGACAGTTGTATAGCTGTTGTCTCCAAAGGTTTACTGTCTCTGTTAAGTTGCACAGAGTTTGAAAGGCTCAAACTTTGTCCCAAATCTCAGTCATTGCAGATGTTCTAGGCAACTAGATAATTCCACCGCATCTAGAATGTTAGCACATGAAGTTTGGGTAACCTGTCAGTCTGCTGGAAGCAAGGAGCCTTCGTTTGAGGATGTGGTCCATTGCCTTGAGGTAGGGAGGTGTTCAGTTCCATTATTTGGAGATGGAATCTGGGCTGTATTACTCAAGTAGCCCAAGACAAAACTAGAACCCTGTGTGATACTGGGGGGAGGTTATGGTGACTCCTCTGAGGTGAATAAACATGAAACGGATGTGATGATTATAGGGGAGGTCCCTGCAGCAAAGACATACACTGGTCATTGGCCTGTCCAGTGTAAACTCTGCCAAGTGCCCATGTGGACAGATAGCTAGAACCACAGAGTGTTTGGGGGCCTGCCTGGCTGACAGCAGGTGCTGTCATGAAGGCCCCAGGCTGAGCGGGGCTGAGCGGGGCCCAGACTCTCAGCAGACTCTTAGGCATTTTATTTCTAATGTGGAGTTTCTTAGGAGGTATGCCGCAACAAGGGAGTAGACCAACATGTGGATCCGGGGAATGCGGGGATCAGTATAAGAGATAATAAAGGATTTTCTAGTTTTATAATCTATGAGGTTTTGAGGTGATAGCTATCAGTAGTCTTAGAATTCAATCAGCACAGTTTGCACAGGGGGATATGGAAGACTTTAGACAGAAAGTTTCTATAGCAAATAAAATGGAACTGATGGTTAACCGTATGCATCTTAACTATGTTGAAGATAGTATTGATAGAGGTTTTAAAAAATTGGCGCGCTTAAGGGAGAATCAATGATTTGTTGTTGTTGTTTAGTTGTTCAGTCTTGACTGACTCTTTGCGACTCCATGGACTGTAGGATGCCAGGCTTCAATGTCCTTTGTCTCCCAGAGCTTGCTCAAACTCATGTCCAATGAATCAGTGATGCCATCCAGCCATCTCATCCTCTGTCGTCCCCTTCTCCTCCTGCTTCAGTCTTTCCCAGCATCAGGGTCTTTTCCAGTGAGTCAGTTCTTCACATCAGGTGGCCAAAGTATTGGAGCTTCAGCTTCAGCATCAGTCCCTTCAGTGAATATTCAGGGTTGATTTCCTTTAAAATTGACTGGTTTGATTTCCTTGCAGTCCAAGGGACTCTCAAGCGTCTTCTCCAACACCACAGTTCAGAAGCATCAATTCTTTGGTGCTCAGCTTTCTTTATGGTCCAGCTCTCACATCCATACATGACTACTGGAAAAACCATAGCTTTGACTAGATGGACCTTTGTCGAAAGTAATGTCTCTGCTTTTTAATATGCTGTCTAGGTTTATCATAGCTTTTCTTGCAAGGAGCAAGTGTCTTTTAATTTCATGGCTGCAGTCACCATCTGCAGTGATTTTGGAGCCCCCCCAAAATAAAGTCTGTCACTGTTTCCATTGTTTCCCCATCTATTTGCCATGAAGTGATGGGACTGGATGCCATGATTTTAGTTTTCTGAATGTTGAATTTTAAGCAAGCTTTTTCACTCTCTTCTTTCACCTTCATCAAGAGGCTTTTGAGTTCCCCTTCACTTTCTGCCGTAAGGGTGGTGTCATCTGCATCTCCGAGGTTATTGGTATTTCTCCTCACAGTTTTGATTCCAACTTCTGCTTCAACCAGTCCGGGATTTATCATGATGTACTCTGCATATAAGTTAAATAAGTACGGTGACAATATACAGTCTCGACGTACTCCTTTCCCAATTTGGAACCAGTCCATTGTTCCATATCTAGTTCTAACTGTTGCTTCTTGACCTGCATACAGGTTTTGCAGGAGGCAGGTACAGTAGCCTGGTATTCCTGTCTCTTTAAGAATTTCCCACAGTTTGCTGTGATCCACACAAAGACTTCGTTTAGTGTAGTCAAGGAAGCAGAAGTTGATGTTTTTCTGGTATTCTCACGCTTTTTCTATGATCCAATGGATGTTGGCAATTTGATCTCTGGTTCCTCTGCCTTTTCTAAATCCAGCTTGAACATCTGGAAGTTCTCTGTTCACATACTGTTGAAGCCTCTCTTGGAGAATTTTGAGCGTTACTTTTCTAGTGTGTGAAATGAGTGCAATTGTGATGTAGTTTTAACATTCTTTGCATGGCCCTTCTTTGGGATTGAAATGAAAACTTATTTTTTCCAGTACTGTGGCCTTTGCTGAGTTTTCCAAATTTGCTGGCATATTGAGTGCAGCACTTTCACAGCATTATCTTTTACGATTTGAAATAGCTTAGCTGAAATTCCATCACCTCCACTAGCTTTGTTCGTAGTGATGCTTCCTAAGGCCCATTTGATTTTGCACTCCAGGATGTCTGGCTCTAGGTGAGTGACCACAGCATCATGGTTATCTGGGTCATTAAGATCTTTTTTGTATAGTTCTTACCTATCAGAGGGCTTCCCTTGTGGCTCAGCTGGTAAAGGATCCTCCTGCAATGTGGGAGACATGGGTTCGATCCCTGGGTTGTGAAGATCACCTGTAGAAGGGAAAGGCTACCTACTCCAGTATTCTGGCCTAGAGAATTCCACGGACTGTATAGTCCATGGGGTTGCAAAGAGTTGGACACGACTGAGCATCTTTCACTTTCACTACCTATCAGAATCAATTTTAGGTAAAAATGAGTCAATTATTAACTGCTGGAAAACTGTAACTTGTACATGAAAGGAACTATTCTACAGTTATTGGCTCAGTAGAAATCAGTATTCATAAAACCTTAATAAAATGAACCCTGAATCTTGGCTTAACTATATATTGGTTTTAACTGTATTCTATAAGAGGAGGGGAAATAATGAGGTATGTGAGAGAGATTTGTAAGACAGGAAAGTGCAAAGAGAGCTACAGTCATATCAATTATAATAGGAGGTCGATCAATAATGACTGAAATGTATGAATTCAGAGATAGCAACATGAGCATGTCATGTGAGAAAGTGGAAGTCAATATTAGAAGGGTTGAAAGTGTTTAAAGTATTTCTCTGGAATGCAGGATTCAAGAGTGGATGGAGCAGAAGAGATGTCTCCTACTTTATTTTTATTTTAGAGCCCATGTCTGATAACTGATATCTAGGTCATCTGTTGGCCTATTTCTATTATCTATTTTTTTCTCTTGGGCTTGTCTGTTGGCATACATTAAAATTTTGATTAATTCTCAGACATTATGTATGAAGAATTATAGCTGCTTGAATGATGATATCTTTGTCAAAAGGTTTCTTTCCCCCGTTTTTGCCAGATAGTTAAAATGGGGTATGTTGCTTTCCATCATTAGTTGTTTTGAGATTAGATTTCAGTGTTTGTAAAGGCCTCATCCATT
Organism: Moschus berezovskii; assembly: GCF_049115385.1. Taxonomy (NCBI): domain Eukaryota; kingdom Metazoa; phylum Chordata; class Mammalia; order Artiodactyla; family Moschidae; genus Moschus; species Moschus berezovskii. The sequence continues at coordinate 3,605,548 of NC_142485.1, forward strand.
TAAGTTCAGTTTTACTTTTAGGGTGTAATCCTTTAAAGGTCATAATTAAATCTGGGGATGTTTACTCAATAGTCATGAATTCCAGTTTTTATCTTCCCAGTTTTGTGAGATTGTGGGCAGCTTGTTTTCCCCACTCTCTTACCTGTTTCTTCTGAGAGAATATCCTTAATAAATAACATACACACAAGTCCTTGGCTTGGATTCTGCCTCTGGGATAACCCAGGTTAAGACAACATCTATTAATAAAGCAAAATTATATGGGCAGACAAAAATAAGATTTAGGGATTAGTAAACCCATTTCTCAATTGTACTTGGGCCAGAACCAGCCCACGCATTTCTGTGTTCCATCCTGAGGACCATGAAAGACTAACCTTTATTTTATTTTGCTTTTAAGATTTATTTTATAGCTGCTCATTTTATACTGGATAAGCAGAAGTTGGGAAAGAAATAAAGGAAATAATGCAGACTTAGATCCACTCTCAGATACTTGGGTTTCTGTTTGGCTCAGCTTAATTCTGTTACGAGAAGTTACAGTAAGGCCTTCCATCTAAGTGTTTTTCTAAAGATAACTGACCCCAAAATATTCAAACTTTTAACACAATTTCTCAACTTGCTGTGGACATCTGGAGTTTGCTTTTATGTCAGAGAAAATTTTTCTTCCTCAAATGTGCCCAGCTTTCTGTAGGGTGGGCTCCCTGTAGATGTGGGACTGATTGAGCGTGATCTTGAAGCCACACTGGGAATCCTGTAAATTCTGGAATATTTTCTGTATTATCCTTAGAGACAAAATAATTTTAGTGAGAACTTTATTCCTACTTCCATTTTGACCTCAAGAAAAGCAAAATAATTTCCCTGAAGATTCTCCTATCTATATTTAAAGAGATTTAGTATAGAATATTAATAACAGAGATATAAAATTGATTTAAATCAATTTTTGGCATGCTGCAGTCCATGGGGTCTCAAAGAGTCAGACATGACTGAGCAACTGAACTGAAACGAACTGAAAATTGATTTTGCTCAGGAAAATATAGACTAGTTAAAGCACATCTTAAATTTAAGTGGACTCTTACTAAATCAGCTCTTCATAGTTTATAGTTTGACAATGAATGACTTCATTCATTGTTCCCAGATGAGTTGTTTTTGTAACCATTGTGCAGACAGGAATCTTGGTTCAGAGAGTTCCCTAAGTGTTTATATGTTGAAAAGTATAGATGTGAAGGTTAGATACCAAGGCTCACTGACAATCCAGGTCTCTCTACCCCTTCATAAACTCAAAGTGGAAGCAGTGCTGTAGTGACTAGAGTCTGGACATTGAGGTCAGTTTGCATGGCTTTAAATGCCACCTTTATTCCTTACTAACCATGGGCATGGGGAATGGTCACTCTCTGAATTCACTGTACGTGGGGCCACCAGACTGGGCACCTCCTGATGTAATGCTTTAGGAAATACAGTTCATCTGTGAAATATTCATGACGAAAAACAGGAAACTGAATCTGACCAATTTAACTTCTAGTTCAGTTCAGTTCAGTCGCTCAGTTGTGTCCGACTCTCCGCGACCCCATGAATCACAGCACGCCAGGCCTCCCTGTCCATCACCAACTCCTGGAGTACACCCAAACTCATGTCCACAGAGTCGGTGATGCCATCCAGCCATCTCATTCTCAGTCGTCCCCTTCTCCTCCTGCCCCCAACCTTTCCCAGCATCAGAGTCTTTTCCAGTGAGTCAACTCGTCACATGAGGTGGCCGAAGTATTGCAGTTTCAGCTTTAGCATCAGTCCCTCCAATGAACATCCAGGATTGATCTCCTTTAGAATGGACTGGTTGGATCTCCTTGCAGTATAGGGGACTCTCAAGAGTCTTCTCCAACACCACAGTTCAAAAGCATCGATTCTTCGGCGATCAGCTTTCTTCACAGTCCAACTCTCACATCCATACATGACCACGGGAAAAACCATTGCCTTGACTAGACGGACCTTGGTTGGCAAAGTAATGTCTCTGCTTTTTAATATACTATCAAGGCTGGTCATAACTTTCCTTCCAAGGAGTAAGCGTCTTTTAATTTCATGGCTGCAATCAGCATCTGCAGTGATTTTGGAGCCCAGAAAAATAAAGTCTGACACTGTTTCCACTGTTTTTCCATCTATTTCCCATGAAGTGATGGGACCAGATGCCATGATCTTCGTTTTCTGAATGTTGAGCTTCAAGCCAACCTTTTCACTCTCCTCTTTCACTTTCATCAAGAGGCCTTTGAGTTCCTCTTCACTTTCTGCCATAAGGGTGGTGTCATCTGCATATCTGAGGTTATTGATATTTCTCCCGGCAATCTTGATTCCAGCTTGTGCTTCTTCCAGCCCAGCGTTCCTCATGATGTACTCTGCATATAAGTTAAATAAGCAAGGTGACAATATACAACCTTGACGTACACCTTTTCCTATTTGGAACCAGTCTGTTGTTCCATGTCCAGTTCTAACTGTTGCTTCCTGATCTGCATACAGGTTTCTCAAGAGGCAGGTCAGGTGGTCTGGGATTCCCATCTCTTTCAGAATGTTCCACAGTTTATTGTGATCGACACAGTCAAAGGCTTTGGCATAGTCAATGAAGCAGAAATAGAGTTGCCTTCAATTACAGAAAATATGGCTGAAAGAGGAACAAATTCATGACACTACAGGAGGACGAATGGACATATTTGAGATCTGGAACATTTGACAGAACTGCTATGTGGTTTCTGCAGATCACAGGGAAAAATCAAAGGGAGGACGGGTGAGTGTGAGTACGAGGGTGTGTGTGGGTGAGTGTCTCTTGTGAATTAAAGGAAACTCAACAGACATAACTCAAGCCATGTATGAACTTGTTTGCACCCTGATTACAACAAACCAACTGTAAAGGGGATTTTTAAGACAACTGGGAGAATTAGATGATGGTCTGAGAGTTATTGAGTTATTTATAATTTGATTGTTGTTCAGTCACTCAGTCATGTCCGACTCTTTGCGACCCCATGGACTGCAGCATGCTAGGCTTCCCTGTTCTTCGCCATCTCCTGGAGCTTGCTCAAACTCATGTCCATTGAGTTGGTGATGCTATAGATATGATTATATTTATGTAAGAGATGTTCATTTTTATTCCAATTTTATTGAGATCTGCTTGACATAAGGTACTGTGTAAGTTTAAGGTGTATAGTGTAATGATTCAACTTATATACATCATGAAACGATGACCACGGAAAGTTTAGTGAACATCCATCATTCCATGTAAATACAAAATGAAAGAAGTAACAGTTTCTTCCTTGTATTGGGAACTCTCATGATTTGCTCTGTCATACATGAAATGGAGCTGTGTTCGTTGTATCTATCACATTGTCCATCACGTCCCTAGCACTTACTTATCTTATAACTGACAGTTTGTTATGAACTGTCTTATCCTATTTACCTTACGAACCGGCAGTTCCCCCTCCCCCACCCCTGCCTCTGGTAACCACACATCTGATCTCTTTTTCTCTATGAGTTTGGTTGTATGTTTGTTTTTAAAGTATAATTCAACCACAACACTATATGTTATTTCCTATTACATAACTTAGTCTTTTGATATTTCTATAGATTGCAAAAATGAGCATCGTGATAAGTCTAATTACAATATGTTGCCATACAGATATATGACCTAGTTATTGATATTATTCCCTGCTCTGTACATTTCATACTTGTGACTCATTTATTTTGTAACTGCAAGTTTGTACCTCTTAATCGCCCTTACCTATTTCCTTCTTTGTCCTCCTCCCGCCTTTCTGTAAACTACTTGTTTGTTCTCTGATTCTATAACTCTGTTTCTGCTTTGTTTATTCGTTTGTTTTAGTCCAGTTTTATTCTTTTGCATGTAGCTCTCCAGTTATTTTTTTAGATTCCACATATAAGCAAGATCACACAGTATTTATCTTTTTGTCTGACTTATTTTACTTAGCAGATTACCCTTTAGGTCCATCCATATAGTTGCAAATGGCAAGATTTCATTGTTTTTTATGGCTGAGTAATATTCTATTGTGTATGTGTATGCCACATTTTCTAACTGATTGCTTCCATGTCATGGCTTTGGTAAATAATGCTGCAATGACTGTTGGAGTGCATATGTTCATCTTTTCTAATTACTGTTTTTGTTTTCTTCAGGTAAATATCCAAAAGTAGAACTGCTGGGTCAATATTAGCTGTGTTTTACGTCTCCTGAGGAATCCCCATGCTGTTTTCCACTGTGGCTGCATTGGTTTGCCTTTCCACCAGCAGTGCATGAGGGTCTTCTCCATATCCTTGCCGACATTTATTTGTTGGCTTTTTGATGACAGCTCGTTCTGACAAATGTGAGGTGATATTCCATTGTGGTTTTGGTTTGCATTTTCCTGATGGTTAGTGATTTCGAGAATCTTTTCATGTGCTTATTGGCTGTCTGCATGTCTTTTTGGAAAATATCCACTCAGATCATATGCCCATTTTTAAATTGGATTTTTTTATATTGGATTCTGTGAGTTCTTGTGTGTTTAGGATGTGAGCCCTTTATTGGATCCATTGTTTGCAAGTGTCTTCTCCCGTTTATTAGGTGACTCTTCTGTTTGCTGATAGTTTCCTTCACTGTGCAAGAGTTTTTAAGTTTGAAGCAGTCCCATTTGTTTATTTGCTTTTGTTTTCTTTGCCTGGAGATACATATCCCCCAAAATATTACTGAGATTGATGTCAAAGATCTTTACTGCTTCTTTTCTTCTAGGAGTTTTATGGTTTCAGGTCGTATGTTTAAGTTTTTAATCCATCTGAGTTTATTTTTGTGCGCAGTGTGAGAGTGTCCAGTTTTTTCCTTTGTATGTAGCTGTCCAGTTTTCCCAGCAGCACTTACTGAAGAGGCTGTCTGTTCCCACTGTATATTCTTCCTCCTCTGTCATTCGTTAATTGCCTGCAAGCACCTGCGTTTATTTCTGGGCTGTCTATTCATGATCGCTGCGTCTCTTTTTGTGTCAGCAATGTACTGTTTTGATTACTATAGCTTTGGAATGTAGCCTGAAATCAGGGAGCATGACGCCTCCAGCTTTGTTCTTTCTCAAAATTGTTTTGACTATTTGGGGTCTTTTAGTTTTTCATACAAATTTTAGAATTATTTGCTCTGGTTCTGTGAAGAGCCATTGGTATTTTGATAGGAATTGCATTGAATCTATAGATTTCCTTGGATAGTATGGTTATCGTAATAATATCCTCCAATCCATGAACATGATATATCTTGCTGGCTGTTTGTGTCATCTTCAGTTTCTTTCATTAGTGTCTTATAGTTTTCTAGGAACAGATTGTTTACCTCCTTGGTTAGATTTATCCTAGATATTTTGTTCTTTTTGATATTATTGTGAATAAGATTATTTCCTTTATCTCTCTTTCTGTTAGTTCATTGTTAGTGTATAGAAGCACCACACATTTTATACATTAATTTTGTATCTTGCAATTTTACCAAAGTTATTGATGAGTTCTAGTAGTTTATTTTACTAGCATATTTTGGATTTTCTATATATACTATCAAATCATCTCCGAACAGTGACGTTTTTACTTCTTGTGCAATTTGAATTTGTTTTGCTTCCTTTTCTTGTCTGATTGCTGTGGCTTGGATTTCCAGTACTATGTTGAATAAAAGTGGTGAGAGTGGGCTGTTGAATCAAATAGTGAGAATGGGCAACCTTGTCTTTTTCCTGATCCTGCTTTCAGCCTTTCACTGTTGAGTATGATGTTAGCTGTGGGCTTTTCATATACTGCCTTTATTATGTTGAAGTGTGTTCCCTCCATACCCACTTTCTCAAGAGTTTTTTTTTTTAATCATAAATGGATGTTAGATTTTGTAAAAAACTTTTCTGTGTCTATTGAGATGATCGTATGATATTTATTTTTCAATTTGTTAATATGGTGTTATCACCTTGATTGATTTATAAATATTGAGCCATCCTTGCATCCCTGGGATAAACCTCACTTGACCATGGTATATGAACCTTTTCATGTATTGCTGGATTTGGTTTGCTAGTACTTTATTGAAGACTTTTGCATCTGTGTTTATTAGTGATATGAGACTGTAATTCTCTCTTTTTTGTGGTATCTTTGTCTGGTTTCAGTATCTGGGTGATGCTGGCCTCATAGAATGAGTTAGGAAGCATTCCTTCTTCTGTAATATTTTGAAATAGTTTGAGAAGTACAGAGGTTAACTCTTCTCTCAGTGTTTGATGGAATTCTGTGAAGTCAGCATCAGTGTCTTTATGGTAGAACCAGCTCCCCTAATTGTGTGCTGCTAATGTCTGTGTCAAACCTGGGTGTTCATTGGAAGGACTGATGCTAAAGCTGAAACTGCAATACTTTGGCCACCTCATGCGATGAGTTGACTCACTGGAAAAGAGTCTGATGCTGGGAGGGATTGGGGGCAGGAGGAGAAGGGGACGACAGAGAATGAGATGGCTGGATGGCATCACCGACTTGATGGACATGAGTTTGAGTGAACTCTGGGAGTTGGTGATGGGCAGGGAGGCCTGGCGTGCTGTGCTTCATGGGGTCGCAAAGAGTCAGACATGACTGAGCGACTGAACTGAACTGAACTGAAATGAATGTCTGTGTCACCAGGGTGAGCTCTAGTTATCTCCTGCCTCTCCAGGAGGTGCTCCAGGAGCATCATGTGGCTCTGACTCAGGCTCCTTTCAAATTACTGCTTCTTCCCTGGGTCCTGGAGTGGGTAAGGCTTTGTGTCTCCCTTCAGAGTGAAGTCTCTATTTCCCATAGCCCTCTGGCTTTCCCAGAAGTAAGCCCCACTGGCCTTCAAAGCCAAGAGTTTCGGGAACTTGTCTTCCTGGTGCAGGACCCCTGGCTGGGGAGCACCATGTGGGGCCCGGACCCCTCGCTCCTTGGGGTGAACCTCTGCAATTATTTTCCCACTGTGAATCACCCACTGGGAGTATGGGTCTAGACGATACCGTGACGCTGCCCTTCCTCCCATCTTGTTATGTTTCCTTCTTTATACCTTTAGTTCTAGAAGATCTATCCTGCTAGGGTAGTGTTCTGTGCTTTCTCACTGTAGCTGCACCATCGAGAGTTAGGATTTTGGTGCCTGTGGAGATGAGCTCAGGGTTTGTCTACTCCGCCATTTTGGCCACATCCCTGCAATATCCATATTTTTTAAGATATGTGTATTGCATGGAATATGTGGCAGGGAAATGATTGAAATAATATGATGTATACATTTTACTTTAAAACACTTTGGGAAAAAAAATTGGACTAAGCAAAGGTGGCAAAATCTAGAAAATTACTGAATCTGAGTGATGGATTTATGGGAGTTTCCTGTATCACTCTCCCTGCTTTCACAGTGTTTGAAAATTTTCATAATAAAACAGGATCTATCTAAAAGTTGGCCACTTTCTCCCCCCCATGCCCTGCTATTATCCTGGCCCAAGCCGCCAGCCTCTCTCTCTCTTGTAATATTCTCCTGACACATCTCCCTGCTTCTACCCTTTCCTCCCTGTAGTACAGCAACCAGAGCAAGCCTTTAAAACGTGGTCAGGGACTTCCCTGGTGGTCTGGTGGCTAAAACTCTGCATTTCTAGTGCAGAGGGCTCAGGTTCCCTCCCTGGTCAGCGAGCTCAACCTCCTATGCCTCAACTAAGACCCAACATAGCCAAATAAATAAAACAGAATTTAAAACAAAAACAGCAGTCAAACCACAACACTCCTCTGCACAGAGCCCTCCCGCAGCACACGCCCTTTTGAAGTGCCACCTGCTCTGCCCCGGCTGGCCACCGTGCTCGCCTGGGACTTCTCTGCCCTCATGGCGTCATCCCCTCTCCTGGCTCACTCTGCGTCCACCTCGCTGGCCTCCTTGTTCTTCTTTGGACCTTTGAGCATGTTCTCACTTTAGGGCCTTTCCATTTCCCATTTCCATTTTCCGGATGGCTTTCCCTAGATGTTCATCCGCCTTCTTCTCTCACCTCTCAGATCTTTGCTCAAGTCAGTTTCTTGATGAGGCTGACCCAGGTCATCATATCTAAAGCCATGCTCTGTCCTCTAACCCTTGGCACAGCCCTTCCCGTTTCCCGAGCTCATTTTCTTCCTAGTGCTCTCTTTCATTTGACATACTGCATATTTCACCCATTTACCCTCTCATTGACTATCTTCGCCTTTAGGACTAAGAACAGAGATCTTTGTTTTGTTCCTGGCTTTAGCCTCAATGTTTTGAATGGTGCCTGGCATCTATGAGGTACTCAATATTTTAAAAATATTATTGATTTTATCTCATTTATTTTTCATCATTAATGCAAGGTAATATGCATTCTCTAAGTCATTCAGTCATATCCAACTCTTTTGTGACCCCATGAACTGTAGCCTGCCAGGCTCCTCTGTCCATGGGATTCTCCAGGCAAGAATACTGGTATGGTGTGTCATTTCCTTCTTCAGGGGATCTTCTTCCTTCTTCAGGGGTTGAACCTGGCTTTCATGCATTGCAGGAAGATTCTTTACTGTTTGAGTCACCAGGGTTCGGGACATTATCATGGGGTAAGAGAAGGGCCTTGATTCAGAGTGGGTTGTTCTGAATTTCACATCTGTCATTTCCTAGCTAGAAATGTGATCTTGGAAAAGGTATTCTCTCTGGACCTGAATTTGTTCATCTTTGAAGTGGAGAGAATGCTACTCTCTTTTCTCTATCAGGATCAATATATCATGTGTTACAGATGATGGATGAAAAATGTTTTTCAGAGGTATTTGTTCTCAAAAAGTGCACACTTGGGAAGGCAAAACATATAATCCAAAGTAAATATTATGTACGCAGGTGAGGTCTTAGCACAGGAACCTTACTAGTCTTTCTTTTCCACTGCATAAAATATAGACATTGGACTAGATGATCGCTAAGGGGCCTTTAGTTCAAAGATTTTGTGATTTTGTTGTGGGCTATTTAAGATTTTTAAAAAGTCACTAAGGGCCATGACTGGTATTAGATTCCAAGCTGCAGGGACCCAGGACAGCATTTAATATACTTCTGGGTCACTTGGGAAATATACACAAAAGACACATGTATTCTCCTTGAATATAAGATAAAGGAAGGTGACAGGATAATTGCATTTTATATAATTCTCAGCTTAAAAGCAGGAAGTACCAATGGGGAACGAAAAGGAACAAAAACCAACTCTGAGCTCTGCAAAGCTTGCAAGCGATCAGGGCAGACGGACTCTGCTCACGATGGACTCTCGGTCCTTGACTTAACAGACACTTAAGGGAAACTAGAGCCAGTTGTAAGGTAAGTGGTGGAGAAGGCTTTTTGCCTACTCAGTTGGCCTAAAAGCTTCTGGACAAGAGCTCAGGGCTTACAGACAAGAGAAGACAGCAGTGGGGGCTGTGCTGGGGAATAAAAGCAGAGGCATGGAGCAAACAGGTTTTCAACAAGACACTCTGCTTGTTGAAAAGCCACTCTTAGCAAACCCTGCTTTTCACTTCCAAGTCAGCGCCCCAGGAAGCTTCAGAAGATGAGCGGGGCCCGCAAAGAAAACCCTGAGTCACAGTGCCCTTCATATGCGTCACCTGCCTGTTCCTTTCTTGCTGTGGTGCTAGAACATGAGAACAGCGTGCTCCCTCCCCACTGTAAAGGAGCACAGACTTGAAGGGATATATCCTTGGGAGAGGGGGACAGCAAAGGCGCTCAGGTCTGCTATCAGGCAGGCTTCATGTGTATCCCGGGGCAAAGACTTCACCTCTCGGGGCCTGAGTTTGCTCATCCGTACAGTGGAGATAATAATAGTGACCAACCTGTAGGATTGTCCTGAGGACCGAAGATAACACACGTCAAGTGTTTAATACCAGACTGGGAGCACTGTGATACATTCTGAGTCAACATTAGATACAATTACCATTATTGTTTATGATGTTTATTTTGAAAATTGCATTGGTGTGGAAATATGAGGTAGCTCTGCCTAGCAAGTGTAGAGAGTAATTTTGGGTGTGGTACCCTTTGGATGTAGTCAGAAGATCATCCTAGGAAGAACCACCCGGTGGCCGCTCTGTCTCCTGGAAGGGCAGCCAGCCTCCAGGGCATGGTTAAAGCAGCATTTCCTCCAGAGACTCTCAGTCCAAGATAAGTACCCCCACCCCCATTTCTTTCCTAACCCTTACCACAATTGTAATTGGGTGTGATATATGTCATTATTTATTGAATGTGTAAACAATGTAATTTTTGAAGAAGTTAGAAACATGACTTTCCTCTAAATGTGTAGTGAGTCTGTGTCAATGATTTATCTAAGTCAGGAGACTAGAAGCAGGATGGGGCTGTTCACAGTGTTTGTCAGCTAGGTAAGGCCTGCTGAAGCTAGTTTGCTGCCTCCCAGGCAAAAAAGTTAATGCCTGCCAGGCAATAACACTGAGACCTGTGGGGTTATGTTTTGTACTAGACAAAAATCATTCGCCTCTCCAGTAGATATAAGCCTACAATTTAATATATAACCTCACAGGGTCTTGGCTTGTATCAGTGCTAAATAATAAACCAAATAAAAGTACATTCTGCTGGAGAATGAAGTAACCCCTGGGGTGGTGGTAAAGCTTCCGCATGGCTTTGAAAAGACATGCAGTCATCTTTATGCCTTATTTCCAATATTTGAGTTGTTTTTCTTAACAAATGTCTACCTCCTCATTTTATTCTTTAAAGCAATATACTTATTACTCTTAATGGTTAAAGCATTTCTCATTAAAACCAAGAACAAAAAGGTACGTTTACATATCATTGTTTAGGAATTCTGCCCAATGCAATAAAATTAAAAGTAAATGCAGTTGATAGGAAGGCAAAGAGTCTACATATGGTACTAAATAAAAAATCATGTAAAATTAAAAATATGCCATGTTATTGGTGAAAAGACAATATAGGGAAATAAAACCTGTTTTATTCCCATAATTGATATTTGACTTATAATTTTAACTGAAAGAACAAGCAAGCGAAATAGACAAGAAGATTGACAGAGGGTGTGGACATGAGTTTGAGTGAACTCCGGGAGTTGGTGATGGACAGGGAGGCCTGGCGTGCTGTGATTCATGGGGTCGCAAAGAGTTGGACACGACTGAGTGACTGAACTGAACTGAACTGAATAACAAGATAGCTTTCTTGACAGATATTCAATCTATTTGTAATCAAAACAAAGTATGATTGCCTTAAATATATAGAACTATCAATAGAAAGGGCTTCCCATTTGCCTGCCAATGCAAAGAGATATAAGAGATGTGAATTCAATCCCTGGGTCAGGAAGATCACCTTGGGGAGGGCGTGGCACCCCACTCCAGTATTCTTGCCTGGAGAATCCCATGGACAGAGGAGCCTGGCGGGCTGCAGTCCACAAACAGCTGGACATGACTGAAGCAACTCAGCACGTACATCAGTGGAGAGATAGAGAAGGCTCCTGAAAGGACTCTGGTCCAGCAGCAGGCAGGCCCCATGGTGCGGGCACGCTGTGGTCCTGTGACCCCAGCCCTGCACGGTGCCTGGGGTCTGCACCGAGCCTCTGGATCTGGGGAAGGCCTGTGCTGTCCCTGTTGCAACGTCTTACTGGCTGTACCCTCGGGGGTGCCTGGGCCTCCTGACTGGACCCAGTCCCCTTGGTAGGGTTGGTCCCCTAAGGTCACGTCCAGCATCCGAGATTTTATTCTGGATTTTTGTATTTAAATTCAAAAGATTGAGGTATCATTTAATTTTTGTCATGGTGCCTTTAGGTTTTATGATCAAAACCACATTTACTTCATAAAAACAAAATGCTATTTTCTCTTTCTCTCTCTATATATATATTTTAATTTACTTATTTATTTTTGGCTGCCCTGGGTCTTCATTGCTGGCATGGGCTTCCTCTTATCGTCACAAGCGGGGGCTGCTCTCTAGCTGGGTTGCTCGGGCTTCTCTTGTTGCGGCCCACGGGCTTAGTTGCCCCACGGCACGTGGGATCTTCTCCGACCAGGGATCGAACCCGTGAAGAGGAATGCATCTTTGAGAAGGTGCGATCTGAGTAGAGGCCGGAAGGAGTGGCGGGTGCGTGGGTGAGGACGTGCACGCAGGTCCGCAGCTGCGGGCGGCCTCCAGTGTTGCCAGGAACAGGAGCTGCTCAGTGCATCCGCGCGGCGGGGGTGAGCTGGGGCGCCGGCCGAGAGCACGGGGAGCTGAGCCCTGGCGAGCCTTGCAGGCCACGGGGCGGGTAGCCTGTACTTGAGTGACCTGGGAGCCATTGGGGGCCACGGGAATTTTGAGCAGGAAGGTGACTTGATATAATGTATTTTAAAAGAATCATTGCTATCCTGTCTATAATTTATTTGGAATACTCTGGACATGGGTTCCAACACTGATGACCTTGATTTCATTATGGGTTGAAGAGATCAGCCACTAACATGTTATTACTGAGTATATTTAAGAATTCTGTTCAGTGCCGCGACAGGACAGGAAGTGATGCCTTCCGGAGGCGGAAACAACCCAGTGGAGACTTCGAAAGCTATTGGCCCGTGTCTCCCTGATGGACCCAGGCCTTAGTTCCCGTTTGCAGGTGTGTGAGCAATGTCAGTTTCCTCCCACAAGTGTAAGCCTACTTGAGCTCTCTTCTGCGGGCACTTCCGCTTGGATCTGGGTATCATGTAACTTAGGGGGCTCGGATACATCCCAGCAGTGACTTTCTAAGTGTGGTCCCCAGACCACATCAGTATGACCTGAGGAGCTGTCAGAAATGCAGGATCTCACTACCCATCCCAGACCTGCAGAATCAGGAACCCCGGGGGCGGGCTCCATAAATCTGTACATTAGCAGGCACTCTGGGTAATTCCAGCCGTGCTAATATTGGAGAAGAACTCCATCACGGTGTCAAGCCCTGGGCGGGGCAGCTGGTCTGCACTGCCTTCAGTCCACAGCGGGGCAACTGAGGCCTCCAGTGCTCCTTTGTCGGTCCACACAGGTCCAGCAGGGTCCTCTTTCCAGACTGCAAGCTCTTTCCAGTCAGCCTCCGTCTCTCTCTCTCAGCTGAGTTCTGTGCGGTCCTTAGATGTGCTCTGTCCATGAAGGTTCTGTTTGATCGGGTTATGGGAAATTTTGTGGCGGCATTATCTAAACTTGGGCTACCTTGTGGCTGGCCTCTCTCAGCCTCACAAAATTACCCTGCCACGTCTTTGCTGCTTTGAGGCTTGGGGAACTTGTCCACACGTGTCCATTTCTCTTATGGGTCTTGATGACTTCACTGCCTTCCTTCAAGAGTGGGAGGCCAAGTCCTCTCTGCTCCGATTGCCCCAAACTTAACTGCAGTTTCTGTTCTTACTTTGGACTCCTCGATGGGGCAAGTGCAGGATTTCTCAGGACCCATCAGAGTCTGAATGCATTTCACATCATGTCTTCCCTCAGCAATTAAGGGAATGTTTTTTAGGCTCAGGCAAGAAAGCCTGCCTAGTTTTAGATGTACCTCACTTACAGCACAAGCCATCCTTCATCAGGGTAGAATAAAGACACCTTGGGGGAAGATTGCAAATAATATCTTCATTCCCTTTGCTGACAAAGCAACCATGTTGCTTTTAATAATTAATGGAAAAATAGAACTATGATTATGATGCATTTTCTTTTAAGAACTTTACCTGTTTATATGCCAAATGCCTCTCTAATGCTTCTCAGAAGCCTGGACTCTGTCCTCAATTGTGGTGACTTAGGTTGTCTACTGCTTTGATGTCCTTCACCACTGCCAAACCCTTCATGGGTCAGTGAGCCGTGATGCTGTGGGTTTGGTGGTGACTGCATCGTTCACATAGTAAGTCTGCTTTTTTGGTTCTAATTATGTTGCAATAACTGAAATTATTATCTGGCATCAGAGGTGTTACAAATATGAGGGTAAACGAATGACAGAAACCTAGTATTTGGTTTTGAGCTGATCTGGATGATCCACACTAGCTTTAGGGGAAATTTTAAAATTACTTATGGAATGAAACCAGAAATTAAAATCTTTTTTAAATAAAAATTTTGTCTACTTCTGAGACTGTGTCCTTTGCTGCCCCAGGGATACTTGGGTTCAAGTCGAGAATAAACTTTCTTTGAATGTCTGGGGTCGTTGTTGTTCAGCTGCTCAGCTGTGTCCGACTCTTGGCGACCCCATGGACTGTAGCCTGTCAGGCTCCCCTGTCCTTCACTATCTCCCGGAGCTTGCTCAGACTCATGTCCACCGAGTCTTTGACCAGTGGACTTATACTGATGTGCCGCAGACTCCAGGCTTTTGGGATCGTGTTGGGATCATGGTGCTGCTTGCCTGTGCCTCCCAGTTTCCCCCGTCCATGTGAGATGTATTTGTGCATGATTTCAGGGAGAGAGTGTGGTCTTATTTCTGGAGAGAAAAAAGCCGGCACTTGGATGTGAAATGAAGGAATTCCTGGGAAAGATGAGGCTGATTGCCATGCAAACGTTTTAGTGACAAACTCATCACCCATCCTTATAAACATGTGACTCGTGATCTCCATTTGGAGGGAAAATGTCACGCCAGCACATTTTTAGTCTTGCTTGTAACCCACAGTGACTTGGAGTGCTCGGAGTCTAATTGTGCCTGCTTTTGACAGACATTCAGAGTAAGGCATCTTCCTGGCTCTGAATCTCCCAAGGTGGCAGGCAGAAGAAACCGAGCGCCAACCACAGGACTTCAGGACAGTGCAGACCTCCCTCCTGACTGTCCATCACGCTCCTTTCATTCCCTGGATACTTTCCACAGGGGACGGCCATGGCTTTTGCTGACACTGATTGGACTAAGAAATGGTTTTCTGAAAAGTGGGAAGAGGATCAACTCCTTGCAAAGTATTTTTTTCAAAGTTCTATTCTTCTCTAGTCTCTGAATTGCCGGAGAAGCCTCTCACGCTGTCTGCTGGCTGAGATTTTTGGCCACGTCGTTACTCAAGCCAAGCTGATTAAGACTAATTTTGATCAAAATAAATTCGTGCCTGGGCAGACAACCAATGTGCAGAGTCTCAGCCAGAGACAATTAAATCGAGATTCATCTTATGGAGACGCTTAGTAACTACTGTGGTTTCAGCACAACCCTGATGAACCACTAGCAACATCATGTTCCCAGAGTGTAAGGCGATCCTAGGATTTATTTGCTGTCTTTCTTCTCACTCTAGAGTTGCTCTTTGGTTCTGGCACATTATTCCCGCTGGTGATGGTTTCAGATCAGCCTGTCTGATTCATGGCTGCACAGAGGAGGCTTTCTCTGGAGCTAGTCAGATAATTGTTGAAAAAGAAAATGTGGAGAGACAGATGGTAGACTTTATTTTACTGGCTCATCTGCTTTTGCAGGGGATGATTATATATTCTAAGTAAGTGGCACCAGAAGTCGCATCTCACTGAGGTTCATCTCACGTGTTTCCTTTCGGAGAACCTGAAATATGGCTTCAGGGACAGCTTAAACCTCAGCAAGTTCAGGGAGCCGGCCCCCTAGGACTCGGTCGAGATGTGGCCTGGGACTGAAGCCGAGGGCTGAGGGGTCGCTGGCTGTGACCTTCTGGTCTCCGTGCTGCCTTTCCGATGAGAGTGTAGGTTCGGCTTGAACTCCTGAGTGATGGAATCTTCTCTGCTTTTGACAATTCCACTGTGACCTCATTCCATCTTCTTCTGGGCTGATATTAACTTCCGAACGATTTCCACCCGTTCATTCCAGCTGCGCTTTTTGGCAGCAACACGGAACTAGTTGGTTTCCTGTTGCACCGAGGGTGTCTCGGATGTGAGTCTCAGGTCTTCTGCAGGGTAAACGTTTCCACTTCCTTGGATCATTCCCCATTTGAAATGGATTGGTTCCTGGTTCATGAGCCCTCCAAATTAGAGGAGCTCAAAAGAGATGGAAATCATTTGGTGCAAATTTGCTTAATCTCCTTATGTAGCACAACAAATAGAATATTCAATTCCAGACTCATGGAATGAGAGAGGTGTGTGAACCTGGTTTTAAAGGAGACAGTGGGGCAGTGGGCTCAGCGGACTCCTCTCAGGCTTCCCGTTCCCATCCCAGGAGGCTCCCCGCAGGCCAGGCCCGTCTCTCTGGACTGCTGCCTCCTGTTGGGGAGACGTAGTGGCTCTACTGGGGCCCTTTAAATAAAGTTGCTCCTCCCATTCATCACTCCAGCTTGGCTTATGAATGCACGGGTTTCTAGATCAGAGGTTTCCAGAACTTGGATGGAGATTTAGGGACTCCTTAGAGACAGATTTTCTTTGGGGTGGCTGAATGGACAGACCTATTTAACCAGAGCGTTGTCTCTCATTTCTCTTTTTATTTTTTTTGAGTTTCACAAAAATAGGCTTGGCAGCTGGAAGATGATGTAACACCAAGGACTTGACCCCTTTCTCTCTTTTCTTCCCCAAGTCATCTCTAGACTATCTCTGCTTTCACTTCTGGGTTCTGAAGCTCTAAGCTGTGTGCCTCACCAAGATTCATCATTTAATGCTCATCATCTCATGGGAAATACCATAATAGGAGTGACTCAGGGAAGAGATAATTAAACCGTGGCAGTTTGGGGATTGGGGAGGGGACCCTCAGGTGTAGGCCTTGAGATTAGCATCCTTTTTGTTTCATGATGGTTAAAATCATCAGTCTGCCATGACCCTTCTCCTGCTTTCTTTCTTTTTCTCCCTTCACCCCTCCCCCCTAGACACTCAGCCTGATGTTCTTGATATCAGTAACCCTGGTGTTCCTTTGCAGGTCTTTGTGTTTGTATCCGTGCTGTGGTGCTGTCTCATTTCAGGAGTGTCTCTGTATGCAGGTCTGGTTCAGTGTTCGTGATGCTTCAGTGATTTCTTTGGTAGGAAGCCTTCCACTCAGTATTCTCCTCTTCCCTAGCCTGAACTGCAGAATCTGGGATGCTCAGATGACCATACCTCTAGATCCATGTGAGAGTTTAGGGTGTGTTCCCAGGGATGGAATTCTGTGTAGAGTCATTGGCTACAGGAAAAATGGAAGGGACCAATTGACACTCTCAGCGGGAGATGAGGTCCTCATCTTTTAATATTCTTATTAACACTTGGTATTTCTATTTACCTAATTAGTGGATGTAAAGTGGCATTGATTTTCTTATTTCTGATTGCTAGTGAGTTAGGGGATCTCTATGTATTTGTTAACCATTTGGGCCTCTCTTTCTATCAATGTTCTATTTTTCTATTGTGTTTCATGTTTCTTTTTTTTCTTATTGATTTGGAAAATCCGCATGTTTATTCTTGATACTAATCCCATGACATTTCAGACATTGCCAATATTGTAAAAACTTTCTCTCTAATGCTATCTGAGTTTGGTGGCTACTATTCGGTTGAAGGCTTCTGTTGTCTTCCTTTAATTGCAGGTGAGAGTGAAAGTTGGATAGAAGAGGCTCTTATTGCTTTCCTGTGGAAAATTCCACAAGGGCCTTCAGTTTAGTAACTTATCCTCATGTCTATGTGCAGTTTTAACTAAATATATTTTCCAGATGTCAGGTAGAGGCCTGTCTTCAGAGCTATGTGAAATTGCATTGAAAATTCTTCTTTCAAGTGTTTGAAACCAGATAAAGGCACTCCCATGAATTCTGGGATAATGTTTTATCATGAAGCCCTTTGCCCTGGGCTTCTGTTCTTCCATATCAAGATGGTAACCGAAGACCCTTTTTATTTGTTTCTGTAAGGCATTCACTTGTGCCATACATTTGCCAATTTTGTCTAATTTTATCTAATCATTTGCCACATGATCATCTGAAGCTCTATTTGAAGTCCAGGGAGTTGTCATATGATGTCCCATCGTGAAACTGAAATGTTTCTCTGTGTCCTGTCTGCTTCCACTGCTGAAAATTCTCCTCTCATTTTGAGCAGCACTTTGGCTCTCTCCAAATTTAACAACTCACTCAGACCCCCAAATGCTTAGCAAAACAAAATGTCCTCTTAGACTGACACCTCTAGAAGTCAGCTGAGTTATAAATACGTCCCACCAAGACAAACAGACTCAAGGGATTAGATCTGATAGAGAGAGTGCCTGAAGAACTATGGACAGAGTTTCGTGACATTGTACAGGAGGCAGTGATCAAGACCATCCCCAAGAAAAAGAAGTGCAAAAAGGCAAAATCATTGTCTGAGGAGGCCTTACAAATAGCTGAGAAAAGAAGAGAAGTGAAAGGCAAAAGAGAAAAGGAAAGATATATCCATCTGAATGCAGAGATCCAAAGAATAGCAAGGAGAGATAAGAAAGCCTTTTTCAGTGGTCAATGCAAAGAAATAGAGGAAAACAATAGAATGGGAAAGACTAAAGATCACATCAAGAAAATCAGAGATACTAAGGGAACATTTCATGCAAAGACGGGCTCAATAAAGGACAGAAACGGTATGGACCTAACAGAAGCAGAAGTTATTAAGAAGAGGTGGCAAGAATACACAGAAGAACTGTACAAAAAAGATTTTCATGACCCAAATAACCACGATGGTGTGATCACTCAGCTACAGCCAGACATCCTGGAATGTGAAGTTAAGTGGGCCTTAGGAAGCATCACTACAAACAAAGCTAGTGGAGGTGATGGAATTCTAGCTGAGCTAGTTCAAGTCCTAAAAGATGGTGCTGTTAAAGTGCTGCACTCAATATGCCACCAAATTTCGAAAACTCAGCAGTGGCCACAGGACTGGAAAAGGTCAGTTTTCATTCTAGTCCCAAAGAAAGGAAGTGGCAAAGAATGTTTAAACTACTGCACAGTTGCACTCATCTCACACGCTAGCAAAGTAATGCTCAAAATTCTTTAACCCAGGCTTCAGCAACATGTGAACTGAGAACTTCGATGTTCAAGCTGGATTTAGACAAGGCAGAGGAACCAGAGATCAAATTACCAACATCCGCTGGATCACAGAAAAAACAAGAGAGGTCTAGAAAAACATCTGCTTCATTGACTATGCTAAATAAAGCCTTTCACTATGTGGATCACAACAAACTGTGGAAAATTCTTCAAGAGATGTGAATACCAGACCACCTTACCTGCCTCCTGCGAAACCTATATGCACTTCAAGAAGCAACAGTTAGAACTGGACGTGGAACAACAGACTGGTTCCAAATTGGGAAAGGAGTACGTCAAGGCTGTATATTGTCACCTTGCTTATTTAACTTATATGCAGAGTACATCATGAGAAACACTAGGTTGGAAGAAGCACAGGCTGGAATCAAGATTGCTGGGAGAAATATCAATAACCTCAGATATGCAGATGACACCACCCTTATGGCAGAAAGTGAAGAGGAACTAAAGAGCCTCTGGATGAAAGTGAAAGAGGAGCGTGAAAAAGTTGACTTAAAGCTCAACATTCAGAAAACTAAGATCATGGCATCTGGTCCCATCACTTCATGGCAAATCGATGGGGAAACAATGGAAACAGTGACAGACTATATTTTGGGCTCCAAAACCACTGCAGATGCTGATTACAGCCATGAAATTAAAATATGCTTGCTTCTTGGAAGAAAAGCTATGAGCAACCTAGACATTATATTAAAAAGCAGAGACATTGCTTTGCCAACAAAGGTCCATCTAGTCAAAGCTATGGTGTTTCCGGTAGTCATGTATGGATGTGAGTTGGACCATAAAGAAAGCTGAGTGCCAAAGAACTGATGCTGTTGAACTGTGGTGTTGGAGAAGAGTCTTGAGAGTCCCTGGACTGCAAGGAGATCAAACCGATCAATCCTGAAGGAAATCAGTCCCGAATACTCATTGGAAGGACTGATATTGAAGCTGAAACTCCAATGCTTTGGCCACCTTGTGCAAAGAATTGATTCATTTGAAAAGATCCTGATGCTGGGAAGGATTGGGGGCAGGAGGAAAAGGGGACAACAGAGGATGAGATGGTTCAATGGCATCACCAACTCAATGGACATGAATTTGAGCAAGCTCCGGGAGTTGGTGAAGGACAGGGAAGCCGGAGGTGCTGCAGTCCATGGGGTCACAAAGAGTTGGACACGACTGAGCGACTGAACTGAACTGAAAAGAAATTACTCTTCAGTGCTGCAACACCACTGATGATTTTGCAGTAGACAGAACCTAATGAGACCGTGGCTGGTCTTCAGGGGGCACATGCTTTTCTGGGTTAGAGCAGAGGAGCCTCTTGGGAAGGGGAATGGAAAACATTTCCAGAGCAGAGTTTCCTTTGCTCTTTTGCCATCAGCTAAGTCCATGATGGTCTTACCAGGGCAAGCTGTAAAAATGACATGGATCTTAAGGGCCTTGTGTGCTCTGACACTTGTCCACTGCATGATGTTGAATGAGTTGCTTAGTCACACTGGGCCTCCATTTCCCTGTTGTCAGATAAGTGTGTGAACACCTACCTTTTCGGTTTCTTTGGAGGATTAGCAGTAACATAGAGGGTCTGGTACGAGTCCTGCTTTTGATTAGGTCTCCTTACCTGGGGGGCTGTTGCTGTAAACTCTGTGCAGCAGTGGAAAACTCTGGAAGGCAGCACCAACACCCAGCCCGCCCTCTGGGATGACTGCTGGGCTTCTGGAGTGGAGAGTAAAGGACGAGTGCTGTTTTTGTCAGTGCCGCGGAAAATGAAGATGAATTTCCTGAAATGTGCAATTGGACTCTCATTAGCAGCTCAAGTATGAATGAATGATCCTTGGTCTGGGGTTCTTCATCTTTTGAAATAATTCATTGTTACAAAGATTTTATTTGGTTTTGACTTTGGATAATGGAGAGAAATCCTAAAAGCTCTCTTCAAGGCTAAAGAGGCCCCTAAAGAAAATTCTAAAATCCTTAAAATTCAGATAAACTTTCATATCTACAACAAAAAGACTAAAGCATCTTTCTAGGATTCATAGTAAAATTGAGGGGTGTTTTTAATGTCTGTATATCTGTTGGGATTTAAGGGCGTAAGAATTTTCAAATTTGCTAACTTGAAAATGTTCTACTCTGTATGCATCTCCCTCTCGCATTGCAATTAGTACAAAAAAAGTCAAAGATGATTATCCTAAAAAAGAAGAGTGTTCATTGCAAATCTGACTCCACTTTTCATATGTATTGATTCTAAAAATGTTTGCACCAAAGTGAAGTTTTGTACAGAAAAAAATACCAAATTTCTATTGACTTCTACAAAATTTTTAGCCAGATGTTTATATGGAAAAAAATTTGGCCTTGAAATGAGTCACCTGTAAGAAAAGCTAATATTGTATAATTAAGTCAATAGTCTGCTTAGTTTTTTCCAGCTATGCTAAGGAAATGTAGCCACGTAGACAATTTGCGTGACAAGTTTATATGAAATTAAGGACTCCTACACATCCAAAGGGCTTCTCAGGTTGCTCAGTGGTAAAGAATCTGCTTGCCATTGAAGATCCCCTGGAGAAGGAAATGGCAACCCTTCCCCCGCCGCCGCCCCAGTATTCTTGCCTGGGAAATCCCATGGACAGAGGAGTCTGGTGAGCTACAGTCCATGGGGTCCCAAAAGAGTTGAACACGACTTAGCGACTAAACAACAGCACATTCAAATTCACGGTACAGTGAAACACAGGTTTGTTTGTTTGTGGAACTTTGTGATTCTCTTTGGAACTTGGCCAGACAATCGGTGGAGCTTGTTGGCTGGAGGATCCCCGGTATCAGATCATTGCAGACACTCTAAGTCCTGTTTACCTGCCCCGGGCCCAGGGCCATTTGTTTCACCTCACGTGCCGCCTGGTCTGTCACCCAGTCTAGATGGACTGTGCCCAGCTGGGGGAGTGGAGAGAACTTTCTCCACTTGGGAGGCCGCTTTTGCTCCTGAAGCATGAGACACCACCGGAACTGCTCTGTGGCCAGGCACGTACAGCCTAGCAGAGGGGAGTGCGGTCCTTTGAACAGAGTGGGAGATGACAGCAGGCAGGTATCTGATTCCCAGTCCTGTGTGAGCCAGCTGGGGATGCAGTGGTCGTCTGGGCCCTTAGAAGATGGCGTTGCGAGTCAGTTGTACTCAGGGTGGCCGGCTTTTGTGTTTACTGTCTTTCCTTCCTTGTCTAATTTCCCCTCTGTTACTGCTTCCTTTGGAGCTATTATCTCTAATAAAACTGTAGCATAAACTCTGCTTTCTGGGGAACCAAGGCGAAGACAACTTTCTTCTCATTTTGAGATAGCATTCAGGCAATACCGTTTTACTGATGAAGACTTCATTTCTGACTTCACTTTGCTGCTAAGCTGCTAAGTCGCTTCAGTCGTGTCCGACTCTGTGTGACCCCATAGACGGAAGCCCACCAGGCTCCCCCATCCCTGGGATTCTCCAGGCAAGAACACTGGAGTGGGTTGTCATTTCCTTCTCCATTTCCTTCTTCACTTTATGCTATGTACATGGACTCTGTCTTTCAGGAGTATGACGTGAAACATATCACTCACAGATCCTTAGGTATCTGGAAAACTCTCCATTTCAGTAGTTCTCCTGAGTTCTGCTTCAGTTTGAACATTTAATGTGTCAGAATTTGTGTACATGAGCTTAATGACAATCCCACTTGTTTACAGAGCCACTGTGCCTGAGCACCTAAATAGGAAACCAGGATGAGCTGTCATCTCAAGAAGGGAAAGCAAACCAGTTTTGGCCGCTGGCTTCTCTTCATTCTAGATTATTAGCAATAGAACTGTGCAGGTTTGTGCCATGACAGCAGCTCCATTACTCAGGTCAAGCTGTTAGCTACTACATCAGTTTTGCGTCATCTTTGCCTGTGTAATGGGCTTAAGAACAGTACCTAGCCGGAATATATGTGTTAAAAACTCTCCGAAAGAGAATGAATAAAGTAATTTCTTGGGGGGAGGAAATATGTTCATTAGGGTAGAGTTGAGAAGGTAGGTAATGTAGAAAAGGGATAGATATAAAATTTACACACAGTCCTTTGAACAGAGAGTAGGGAGACTCTCAAAATGGTACTCTGAACTGACCTAGTCTGGGGAAATGATAAATGCTTGCTCCATCTTGGCCTCTTTCATGAGCTAGGTAGGATATAATCAAACACTTTCACTGGAGTGTTTATCTGGCTCACGTCCTGGCCGATTGGTGCTGAGCTTCCTCTCTGTTCAGGAGACTTGTTGCTGTACCAGAAACGGACGTGCTTTCAGACTTAATGATTGGTGTGGACATTTCTTCTTTTTACTTGCTCACTGTCCCTCCCATTTCTTATAGTAGCAAGACAGACTTTTCTTTGGGGAACCATTTGTGACTCAGCTCTCCGTCTAGTTTAGATGGGGCTGGTTGTCCTGCTTTTCCTCCATCCAGTTCCAGGATGTCAGAGGATTCAGCTCATTAGCATATCTGTGCTCCTCAGCCACATGACTGGCTCAGGAATAGGCACATGACTCCATTTGGACCAGTGAGGAGTAGGTTCAGGATTTTTACTGAAACTGTTGGGGAAAAGAAACTCTCTTCCCACTGGTTTGGAGCTAGAAGGCTCATCCTGGAGCTACTGGTGGCCATCATAGGACAAAAGACTATGTGAGCATGAAGTCCATGTGAAGGGAATTTGTACGGACAGAAATCTGCCCAGAGAGATGAAAAGAGGCACATCCTGAGGTACTGCGTACCCAGATCCAGCCACACCTGAAGCCATTGAACTCTTGAATTTTTCAGATATTATGGACAATAAATTCCCATTAGGCTTTTTTTTTGGTCACCCATCACAGCTTGAGTCCTAACATGTGAACCATATATTGATAGCTGGTATCAGTATATTTTCATTAATATTAATAATGTTCTTGGACGTTTTGAGATAAAAAGATGAATGCAGTCTTTTAGCTGCAAAAACTTCCCTCTTCCTTCCTCATCCCATCTCTATGGCCCCTTCCAAAGCGAGTATCTTCCTATCCCCTCATGCCCTCCTCTCAAGAAAACTTGCTTATTCTAGTAGATGTTTATGAAACAAATGTCGTTACATCTTTGTTTTCCTTCTTTTGGAAGCAGCAAGATGAGATGAGCAGGTAACCCTGTGCCTATGTAGAAAATAATAATATTTAAGAAAGAGGCAGAAAAGTATATCCGTTATAAGCTTTTCTTTTTTGTTTCTTTTTTAGAATTGTAGCTTATCAGTTTATCTATGCCTGCTATAGTCATAATTACAATTTAATATCTGCATACAAAAGCTATGTAAAAATCCATTTTTCCCAAATATACAAATTTTCTTTTTGGATAGTTTAAAACATTTTGATCACAGATTTCAATAGAATTTTAGGCTGAAAAAAATATTACCAATCTAGCAATATCACTTAACACCATTTGCAAAACACAAATCTTCCAATGACTGTAAATCTTTCCCTGTTCTGTTGCCTTTTCCTGATTCTCAGGGCATGAAAACATCATGGGGGAATAAAGGTGTTTTCTCCAAAGAAAGCCTTCATAACTAACTTGGCTCTATAATCAAATGAAAAATGCCAATTAGGAAGAACCAAAAGAGGGGCGTGGCATAATGTCAGCTCCTTCATGCCCTGCTAGCGTCTGTGTCCGCAAGTTGCCTTTCACCTAAGGGTCTTCCTCTGTCGTGCATTGTGCTCCGGAACGTCCTGTCTGCATCCTGAGGAGGACAGATTTATATCTGATTGTCTTGTGCATAAAGTGGGTCAGCTTTAACTGTGCAACAGAAAGCCACAAACAGCATTTTACCTGCACGATATTGCTCCTGAAGGCGGCATTAGTGAATGTAGAAACACACTAGAAATGCACACATTTTGCGTTTGCAAACATTTGTACAGCACAGTAAAAATTCTGTGATAAGGCCAAACCTTTTTTCCCCTAGTCTGTTTCTGTGTCTCTGTGTGTGTGTTTTTAAAGTTTTTTTTTTTTTTTAAAGATTAAAGTAAAGTGTTTCAATTGTAAAAAATACACACCGGGCAAATCCTTACCTGGATAATAAATATCTACATCACAGTACAATAAAATTTCTCCTCTATAAAATTTAAATACGGATTATAGTCTATCGCTATCAAAAGAAACACTATGCTAATATTTCCTTATTATTAAAATAACAGGAAAAATGACGAGCTTATTTTGGAACCTGACGCGGTAGCCATCGGAAAGGGCAAAGAGATTCAAACGTCTGTCTGAAGAGGAATGGTGGCCTGGTGGGGATTCATCTCAACTCAGTTTGTGAAAAAGGTTTAGCCTTACAAATGCTGGCTACGTTTCAAAAACCATAAGACCAGTTTCATATTGTATGACTCATGCAGCCAAAGGTCAACATGACACGAGTGGGTTAGAGTTCCATAGAATAAAAACGTGTCTCGGACAGTGACATGCTTCGCGGGCGTCTACAGTTCGCGGGGCTGCGTCCGCGGGGCCGAGCGCGCAGGCGCCGTGCGGCCTGCAGGCTGTGCGGGGACCGGCGGGCGGCCGGCCGGGCTGTGGGCGGAGGGGCGTCTCTCGGGCGGAGGCAGCAGCACGGCGCGGGCGTCCTTGAGGACCGAGGCTCGCGGGACGAGGGAAGCTCGGAGGCGGCACGTGGTGTTTTGAGCAGAATCATAAAGAAGAAAAGATCTTACTTTTGTCACTATTTCTACCAACACGGCACATCTAGTTGAAGAGTGAAGTACACTTGAGGGCTGCACACACACACACACACGCACACACTGGACACCACTCACCCCCCAAATTTAAGTGATTTATAAATAGACATCCCAGTTGTAGGGCGTGTTCTCCTCTTCTGGGACGCCTCCCCACTGAGCAAGGTTTCAGTCAGTCCACATTTGATTTGAAAGTCCGGACGACGTAAGAAAAAAATGTTAAAAAAATCCAGAGCAAGTCCCTCCTAATCGAGTTTTATGGGATGGAGTCTTGGGATGCAGTAAGTACCTCAGTCAACTACAGAAGGAATGAGTCCCCTTGGCCACCGAGGTTGTGAGTCTTTCAGTCTTGACAGCCTGTCCTTCAACCGGAAGTCCTCGAGGCTTAGTCTGCTCAGCAGGAAGTAGTCAGCCTTCACAAGATTTTGAGATCAGCAGTTTGCCTGCTTAAGGCTACCATGTAAGAGGCCAAGGATCAAACACACATTTAGTCGGGGCTGGCTGGGTTGCTGTAGATCTGCTGAACCATTTGGCCAATGGCCAATCATGTTAATCCCTAAGGCGTTCCAATGCGGCTTTAGATCAGGCTCTGCACTTGCACTGAATCTGGGGCTGTCTGGTGCCCTGGGGAATCTCAACACGTTGAGGAGACTTTCCTGGGGAGCCTACTGCCTGAGGAGTCTGTGAGCCTCCAGGAGCTGCCTTGCTCGCCTTCCCTTCCAAAGGAAAACCTGCCCCGCCCAGAAAAGCGTCTCAGAGTTACCCTGGAGCGGAGAAGGTGATTAAACGCTTTTGTTTCAAAGAGCAGTTATCCAAAGAGAGTCAACGGAGGAAGCTGAGATGGTAACGAAGTGAGGACCAGAGAAGACTGGCTAGAGGCTGCCTGGAGAAAACAAAACCAGAAAACTGTCTGTAGGACAGGGAGGCCTGGTGCTGCCGTCCATGCGGCCGCAGAGTCTGACTCGACCGAGCGACTGGACTGAACTGAACTGAGGGAAGCCAAAGCAGGTAATCTGCCCGTGAACTTCATGTTGATAATTTTATCCTCTTCACCTGTTTCCTTTCTCTGGGTGGTAAGTTCCCGTGCACCGCTCTTGGTTTCTTTCCCTGGAAGCCTGTGTAATTTACTTTAGCACATCAAACACATAATTTTCCTCCCGGATTATTTCTGGTCACTCTCAGGATTTTTAATGCCACTCCTCTCCTTCTCCCAAATCTACCCTGCCTTTCTCTAAATAACTGATATGTCGTATATCAACGTCCTATTTTGAATCAACACCAAATATATTTTCCTTAGCTGTCAGGAGAGCCATCATTTCTAATAAAAGTTAGAAATGAGAATCTGAAAGAAACCATCAAAAGAACTTGATTCCCTCACCCTCTAAAATTAGTACAGTATTAAGGACAGGAAGGATTTTTGAGTTCATGACTCAGGGTCACAAATCTACCACTCGACAGCACAAACTAGAACTCAGGCACCCTAACTTCTGGGCCAGTTAAAAAAGAATGAATCCACATGGTTTTTAGGCAAGTTTCACTGATATGGCTTATTTTCCCAAACACTTCCAGGATAAGGCAGCACAAGGCAGGCAGAGGAATAGTTTATGTCTACCATGACGGTGAAGTAAGATACATTCAGTTTCATGGGTATATTCTGTGCCCATCTTCTGAAGTTGAAGTGACCAGGGGCATCATATGCTTTCTGGGCACACGGTACTCCAGTGTAGGTCACTGGGGAGGTGGGTTGGGCAGGGAAAGTGAGTGAGGGTTCGTGTGCGTGGTCTGCAGCTGTTTGCTGCTGAGTGTCTGTCAGGGAAATGCTAGCAGAAGGACAGAGAGTCAGTGGCTGGAGCAGGCTTTGTTTAGTGGCAGTCAAGCCTCAGAGCCAGAGGGAAAGGAGATTGGGAAACACTCGTGAGTAGAGCAGAGCCTGAGGATCCAAGAGCAGAAGGGAGGAACCTCAGCATCAGGGCGTGAGGAGGCTCTGAGGCCCTGCATTTCCTTCAACATAGAACGTGACGTCACTAGTCTCTACCCAGAACAAGACTCAGACATTTCAGCTTGTTACTGCTCCTTGACTGGAAGGTCGATCCACAGGGAAATCTGTTGTCGGCTCAGCAGAGATGCAATCAGGTTGAGTGACTTGAGGACTTTGAGAGATGAAGGGTCAGACACTGAACAGTGACATCACTCTGTAAGTAGGTTTGATTTTTGTGGGAGTTTCCTCTGAGCGGTAAGAAGCCGTCTTACTATGAAGTGACACTATGTGAATTTTTGGAAACCACTGAGTCACTGATATCTGTGAAGATTTTGAATTTCTTTGGGCTCACTTAAGGAAACTGTTTTCCTTGTTGGCCTCAATCAAACACCTGCACATCTTTGAGACACACCCTTGTAAAACTCGAATTAAATCACAGGATTATGAAAATTACAGTGAAAGGACGGCTGATTTGGGGGAATCAAATATCCTTATATATTCCAGGTTAGGCTGCTAGGAGAGAACAGAGTGCTGAAAACAGCATGTTCTTGAATAGACAACAGTTTGTTCAGAACTTTCCCTAGGAAGCTGAAAGCCACATCTCATCAGAGGCTGTCTGTGCTGTGCTAATTCGAGCCCTGCAAAAACCAGGATTGGATCAAGATGACCACATTGTCCTGGTTTTAAGTCTTCTTTAGTTTCCTGCTGTGCCATTTTGCTTGCTCGAGTCGCTGACCAGGGACAGATGGGGGCTGGTGATGGCTTGGTGCTGGTGAATTAATGATTGTCCCCACCCCACCTCCACAACTGTAAAACCTCCAAAGCATATTCACATCAAAGGACTGGAGAACAAAATGCAATAGTTAGCAAGTACCCGCATTCAAGGGGCAATTTCATCCATGTCTACGCCAAGGACTACCTCCCTTTACCCCAAAACAGTCCCTCCCAACACAAAGAAATAAAGGAACAGACAAAAAAGAGCTAGGCAATGGAATGAAATGACACCCAGCAGTGCTGTTGGAATTATGAGAATGAGTCAGTCGGTCTAATCCTCAAACACTTCCAAGAACAATGGGGGAAAGAGTTCCGTGGGGCATTCCACCTTCATGTGCAGGAAGCGGCTGGCGTGGCAGGCTCCGATCATCCGCAGGTCTGTCACCTTCATCAGGAGTTTTGGCCAAAAGTGAGTCACGTGGTGTTTTCGGTAATTGATATAGTGTTCAAAGGCCAGCAGGAAACTATCTTGGTATTTTTCTATTCTCTCAACGCAGGCAAGCCCTGGGCGATCTGAGGGAGAAGAAAGAAGGATGTTAATTTGGAGGCAGAAATGAGAAGGCTTGCCTGGCCCACTTCAAGTTCTTTAGTGTGAAGTGGGCCAATCTGGGGACTTTTGACTCCGAGGAATGGGCATGGGTGCAGTATGAACTCTGGGGCATCAGGGACCAAGATGCCAGGGAGTGGAGTAACTTACATGAAGGGCGTCAAGGCTTTGTTTAGATAAATGTTTCTGGCTTACACAAATCACCTCCTTGGGTGTGAAGGGTGATGCCTCCTTCCTAGGGTATAGAAGGAGAAATCTCACCTAGAGAAATGAAATCCTCTGCATGATGAGGAGTGACTCTGACAAGCATGGACTTACAGAGAAGAGAGAGATGTGGAGAGAGACTGGGAGGAAATCAGGCAGCCTGGATGCAAAGGAGGAATGTCTGAAGAAACTCTGGTGAAGACAAAGCAGACAATATCCAGTTTTAATTGTTCACTTGGCTTCAGTGAACCACTCCTTCCCTTCCCTTATACGTTTGATTGCTTCTGTAGCAGCCCTGTGTTGGTGGTGTCTTGGGAAATAATGATGAAAAGGGGATGTGAACGATGCTAGCATCATCCTGTGTAGAGAAAAGAGTCATAGTGGGAAGATGGAGCTGGGGGAGAGCATGACCATGTACAGCCCAGAAAAATCTTCCCAAGTCTTGGAAAACCACTGGTCTTCCCACAATATATAGGAGAAGACTCAAGGCAGTTTTAAAAAAATGATAAAAGGATGTCACGAGAAGGCTGGATGATTGGGGAGTATCTAGGCTGTGAGGACTTGGGTTGCGACAGTGAATCCAGAGGGGATGTATCTCAACATGATAAAAGCTATACGACAAGTCCACAGCTAAGAGCACACTAAATGGCGAAAAGCTGAAAACACTGCTTAAGACAGAGAACAAGACAAGGATGCCTACTCTTGTGGCTTTTATTCAGCATAGCATTATAAGTCCTATGCAGACCAATTAGGCAAGAAAAAGAAAGAAAAGGCATCCAAGTTGGAAAGGGAAAAGTAAAAACTGTCACTATTTGCTGATAACATTCCCAATTGCATCAAAAAGAATAAAATGCCTAGGGACTAATTCAACTAAAGATGTGAAAGACGTACACACTGAAAAATAAGCCACTGATGAAGGAAACTGAAGAAAACACAGGAAGTGGAAGGATATCCCGTGCTCATGGATTGGAAGAATTAATATTGTTCTAATATTCATGCTGCTTAAAGCAATCTGTGGAGTCAGTGCATCCCTATCAAAGTTTCAATGGCATTTTTCACAGAACTAGAATAAACAATGCTAAAGTTTGTATTTTCAGCCGTAAAAGACCCTGAATAGCCAAAGGAATCTTGAGAAAAGAAAACGGAGCTGGAGGCATCACAGTCTCTGATTTAAAACTATATTACAAAGTTACAGCAACCAAAGCAGTATTGTATTGGCATAAAAACAGATACACAGATGAATGGAAATGCAAATCAAAGCCACAATTAGATATCACCTCACACCTGTCAGAATGGCTATCATCAAAAAGAAAAGAAGTAACAAGAGAATCCTTGAGCACTATTTTTGGGAATGTAAGTTGGTGCAGCCACTGTGGAAAACAGTATGGAGATTCCTTAAAAAATTAAAATAGAACTACCACATGACCGAACAATCCCACTTCTGGGTATTTATCTGAAGAAAACGAAACCACTACATCAAAAACACATCTTCACCCCCCTGTTCTCTGAAGCATTATTATAATGGTTAAGGTATGGAAACAAACTAAGTGTCCACTGACGGATGAATGGATAAAGAAGCTGTCATCCCCCCACCCCCACACACACTTTCTGGCATACTGTTTAGTTATAAAGAATGAAATCTTGCCATTTGCAACAACATGGATGGACCTTGAGGGCATTATGCTAAGTGAATAAGTCAGAGAAAAATGAATACTATATGATCTCACTTATAGGTAGAATCTCGAAAACAAAAACAAACAAAATCCCAGCAAGCTCATATGCATAGCAGATTGGTGGTTGTCAGAGGCTGGGAGTCTGGGTGGGTGAAATGGGTGAAGGGGGTCAAAGGGTACAGATATCCAGTTATAAAACAAGTAAGTCATGCAGATGTAATGAACAGCATGGTGACTAGCTAATAACACTGTATTACATATTTGAATTCACTTTCAAGACAGTAAATCTTAAAAGTCCTAATCACAAGAAAAATTGTGCAACTATATATGGGGAGATATGTTCCCTGGGTCGGGAAGATCCCCTGGAGAAGGAAATGGTAACCCACTCCAGTATTCTTGCATGGAGAATCCCATGGACAGAGAAGCCTGGTAGGCTACAGTCCACAGGGTCGCAGAGTCGGACACGACTGAGCGACTGAACGGAACGGAACGAACGGACGGATGTTAGCTAATACTGATGATCATTTCAAAATAATATACAAATATCCATGTTGTACACATATACAAATCATCATGTTGT
This sequence comes from Moschus berezovskii, assembly GCF_049115385.1. Taxonomy (NCBI): domain Eukaryota; kingdom Metazoa; phylum Chordata; class Mammalia; order Artiodactyla; family Moschidae; genus Moschus; species Moschus berezovskii. The sequence continues at coordinate 3,636,786 of NC_142485.1, forward strand.
ACACCTGAAACTAATGCAATATTATGTAAGTTATACCTCAATTAAAAAAAAAAAAACGACAACGAAATTTGTAAACCTGAATGAATTCCTCGTACAACTCCGGGGAGCCCTACTACCCCCCTGTCCAGTTCTCCTGTTTGTGGCTTTGATCAAATAAATACATTCATGCTTCAAGTGTCTAGTTATTGAAATATCTGTATCAGTAAAACTCTAAATAGAGTTCTTCTTAATTTGAAAGAAAGAATCAGGGTTAACATCTCAGCCCACCCTTCTGAGCTTAGACAAAATATCCTGGCTTTTGACATCCCCCATCCAGCTCAGATTGAACTTTTTGCATTTTAGTTTTGTGATTTCCTTCATAGTTGATGCTGCGGCCCTGTGGCTCTCCCCATCTTCTCTCTCTCTGAATGTGCCAGATAAATTCTCCATAGGATCTTTTAACTTTTGATCCAAACAGAAAGTCAACATATTACTCTGCACTTACTCAGTTTCTTTATTTTACAGGACACTGAAGACCAGAGACACTAGAAGCTTTGCTTAGGGTCACACAGGGAGTACTTAGATAAATTACATGTTTTATTAAGGATACTCTTGGGAGTCCCTTGGACAGCAAGGAGATCAAACCAGTCAATCCTAATGGAAATCAGTCCTGAATATTTATTGGGATGACTGATGCTGAAGCTGAAACTCCAACATTTTGGCCACCTGATGCGAAGAACTGACTCATTGGAAAAGATCCTAATGCTAGGAAAGATTGAAGGCAGAATAAGAAGGGGAGGACCGAGGATGAGGTGGTTGGATGGCATCACCGACTCGATGGATATGAGTTTGAGCGAGCTCCAGGAGTTGGCGATGGACAGGGAGGCCTGGCGTGCTGCAGTCCATGGGGTCGCAAACAGTCGGACACGACTGAGCGACTGAACTGATAGTGAAGTCTACCGGCAGGGAGCACCCCGGCCTTGACCTGAGTGTCTGCTGGAGGCTGCCTCGCTTCCTGCTTCCTGAAAGTGGCTTCCTGTCCTGTGAGCAAGTCCACTCCCAAGAGGAGCTGGAGTATCTCAGAACACAAGGCAGGCACAGGGTGGTTGCGGAATTCTCAGGATCCTACGGGGCAGCCATGCGCTCCCGACAGGAGGGGACTGCACACGGCGTGGGCATCAGGAGGGCAGGACCGGGAAGGCTGCGTTAGACAGTCTGCCCACCACACCGGAGGCGGGTCTGGGGGACCCCACGGCTGTGGGTGCAGTGCAGAGCATGTGGACCCAGAAGGGAGCCGACTGCCCCGAGGCGGGCCAGGGAGTGTGGAAGGGAGCCGCTTCACCGAACCTTGGGAGAGGAGCTCTGGGGGCTCTGTCACGACCTGAGGAGCCGGCAGACACCCCCTCTCAGCTCCCCGAATGTCTGCAAAGCCCCGCCCGCCGCTGGAGGATGCGGGGACACGATCCGGGGGTGGGGACCGGAAACCTACCGCCCGCCGCTGGAGGGCAGCGGGATGCGAACCGGAAGCGCCGGCGACCGGAAGCGCCGGCGACCGGAAGCTCCCCACGAGCTCTGAACGCGCGCCGGGGCGGTCCGGACACACTCACCTGAAGACATCAGCAGGACGGCCTGAAGGAGAGCAACCTCAGTGTCGTCCAGGTTGAAAGAGGACAGCGACATCCCCAGGTCGAAGATGGCGTCGGACACCACCCCGAGGCCCCCGTTTTTCAGCTGGCCGCGCGTCACCGCCATCTCCCCATTCAGGGTCAGAGTCTCACTCTCTGGGTCATAGCGCACTGCTGCGCGGAGGGACATGATCTCCATGCAGCAGCCTTTGAGGAGGATGATCTGGTCTTCACATGGCAGCTGGAAAGAAGCAGCCCACGTCAGCATGGAGCGAGGGCACAGACGTCTGCTAGGACCCGCCCGCGGGACGCCAGGGGTGACGGGAGCAGTCCTGCTCTGTCTGCTCGGCTGCAGACTCCCACAACCACTCCCCATACTCCAAGCCTGGGCTTCCCAGGGCACTCGTGGTAAAAAGTCTGCCTGCCAACGCAGGAGATCTGGGTTTGATCCCTGGGTCAGGAAGATCCCTCGGAGGAGGGCATGGTAACCCAGTCCACTATTCTTGCCTGGAGAATCCCTGTGGACAGAGGAGCCCGGCGGGCTACAGTCCATGGGGTCACAGAGAGTTGGCGCAGAGTCGGACACAACTGGAGCGACTGAGCACCCACACTGTTCATCATCTTCACCGTTTTTTTTTTTGGCTGCACTGCATGACATGTGGGATCTTGGGTCTCTGACCCGGGATTGAACTGGCACCCCCTGCACTGAAAATGCAACCAACCCAGAACCCAGGTCTCCCACACTGCAGGCCAATGCCTTACTGTCTGAGCCACCAGGGACGCCCAAGCCACCAGGCTACTGGAGTAGCCACTAACTGAGACCTTCCTAAATGTACCACCGTTTTGGTCTGGTAGCTCTAAGAGCCGATGCCACTGTTTAGCTGGCAACTGTGCTGCTCTGTTTTCTGAAGCAAGTTTGCGCCTTGAATCTCTTAAAAGGCAGAGGACTAGAAGGTCTCTTATAGACATGTGACCTCTGAGGCCCAGGGATGTCACAACTTTGCTTAGAGTCACCCAGTGGATCAAAGGCAGAGGTGAGCCCAAAATCCAGACCTCCTGGCTCCTAGGGTTATTATGTTCTCAGAGTCTCTGGCATCAGAATTACTGCACATACTGGATCTCTTTGCCAGTGTTGTAATCTCATTTTAAACTCATTTGGGTTTCCTGTTAAGTTTTGTGATAATGTGATAACATTATTGTCACCCTGCTTATTTAACTTAGACGCAGAGTACATCATGCGAAATTCCGGGCTGGATGAAGCACAAGCTGGAAACAAGATTTCTGGGAGAAATATCAGTAACCTCAGATATGCAGATGACACCACCCTCATGGCAGAAAGCAAAGAAGAACTAAAGAGTCTCTTGATGAAAGTGAAAGAAGAGAGTGAAAAAGTTGGCTTAAAACTCAACTTTCAGAAAACTAAGATTATGGCATCCAGTCCCATCACTTCATGGCAAATAGATGGGGAAACAATGGAAACAGTGACAGACTATTTTTATGGGCTCCAAAATCACTGCAGATGGTGACTGCAACCATGAAATTAAAAGATGCTTGCTTCTTGGAAGAAAACCTATGAGCAACCTAGACAGCATATTAAAAAGCAGAGACATCACTTTGTCAACAAAGGTCCATATAGTCAAAGCTATGTTTTTTCCATTAGTCATATATGGATGTGTGAGCTAGACCATAAAGAAAGCTGAGCATCGAAGAATTGATGCTTTTGGACTGTGGTGTTGGAGAAGACACTTGAGAGTCACTTGGGCTGCAAGAAGATCAAACCAGTCAATCCTAAAGGAAATCAGTCCTGAATATCCATTGGAAGGACTGATGCTGAAGCTGAAACTCCAATTCTTTGGCCACCTGATGTGAAGAACTAACTCATTTGAAAAGACCCTGATGCTGGGAAAGATTGAAGGCAGGAGGAGAAGGGGACGGCAGAGGATGAGATGGTTGGATGGCATCACCAACTCGATGGACACAAGTTTGAGCAAGCTCTGGGAGTTGGTGATGGACAGGGAAGCCTGGCGTGCTACAGTCCATGGGGTCACAAAGATTTGGACATGACTGAGCAACTAAACTGAACCGATAACATTAATAATAAACTTAAAAGCTTTGTGAAGAGAAATAACAAAAAATTAGAGTTTGATTTTCTGGAGGGGGAGAATGTTTATTTAAATACCATTATCAACATAGTTTGAAACACTATTAGTTAATGGGTGTTTTTGATGAATTGAGCTAAGATTGACATGCATCACCTTGTTTAACGTTTGCAACAGTGCAGTGAGGTAAATATCCTAATTCCAATTTCATTGACAGGTGTGGAAATCCAGGCTCTGAGAGGTTGAGAGACATGCTAGGGGGTCCCTGAGTGGGTGAGGTGAGAGTTGGAAGCCAGCTCTGTCAGAATCCAAGGTCAAGGGAAAAGGAGAGCTCCCTCTCTGAAGGGATTTGGGTGTAAGTTTCCATAAACAATGAATATCAAACGACAGGTAGTTTCTCTCTTCATTAAAGCAGTTCCAATTCTTTTTTGAGAAATGATCTTGGCAACACGACTACTTCAATTCAGGTGACTATATATGACAAAGCAGTACTACACAATTACCTTTAAAATACAGAGTATTTCATATATATATATATATATTTATTATTATTATTATTTACTAACTCAGCCTACCTGCCTTACTGTTTAATTTCAAATTGCTCTGTTTTTTCTCTAGAATAAAAGGGGTTTTGTGTTTGGTTCTGGAATCCATTCATGTGAATTTTCCCCTCTACTCATTAAGCAAAATGACTATGATTTGCTTTTATTTAGTTTCTGATTTGTACTCCGCAATTACATCTTGGATTCCTGGACTCAGGGCCTGGTAGGGAACAGGAGACAGGAACTTGGCTAGCGCCTCCACAGGCAAGCGGACAGCTGGCTGGAGTGGGCGAACGCTGGCTTCATTGCTTAGGGCAGAGGTCCTGTCTGCAGCCCGCTCACCGACACCTAGGGCTTGATAAACATGCATCGCAGCCCCGCCTTTGAGGGTCTGCATGCGCCCAAGTTCCCAGGTGATGCCCACGCACCTGGTTCAGGGACCCACTCTTGAGAACCATGGACATAGAGTGGCAAAGAGGAATGACTGATCTGATAAAACCATTGATTTTAGTTGTTTTTAGCTGTCATGGATTATATAGACTTGGGCAGGCCCCATCTCTATAGCCAAGTCTGATGATAGATGAAGTAGAAGTTTTCTTTTGAAAACTTCCTATTTGTGAGTTCACATGTAAATAAAAGCAGAGTAAAGATTTGTCAAGGATCTCCAGCGGTTGAAAAACTAGGCCAGACGCCTGTTCTTTAAAGAGACATTTAGGGTGAGGTTTGTTTCCATGTGTGGGCAGACAGTCTCTAAGTCCTAAGAACCCTCCACTGTGGGGAGGCCCTGGGGGGCCTGCCCAGGGAGAGGCGGGGGCGCCCACCGACCCGCCTGCCCGGGGAGTGCAGCGCTCCATTGGCTGGCAGGAGTGCCCGCGCCCTGCGCTCAAGAAACGGTTCTGACGTGTGCTCTTGGCAGCTCTGCCAGCAGCCATTTCAGAGCTTTCGAAGCCCTTGGTTGGTGGGCTGGCATGGGTCTCAGCAGAAAGTTATCCTGAGTGCGATTTGAACAGCAGCTGCATCAAACTGCCCCTGGCAGAAACTTCCGGTTTTGGAGCCCATCTGGGATCTGGAGCCCACTCCACAGGTAGTACATGGCCTGTGCTGTTCACAGCCCTCTTTGGGGTTCCAGAGTGTCAAAAGGGACTTCACTGGTGGTTCACTGGTTAAGACTCTGCACTTCCAATACAGAGGGCTCAGGTTTCATCCCTGGTGGGGAACTAAGATCCCACATGCCACACAGCGCCACCGAAAGATTTAAAAAAAAAGATAGTGTCAAAGGGTAAAGGCCCTCAGGAGGCCAAAAACAGCAGAAACATATGTATCGCTGCTGTCAAAATAGTCTCCCCTAACTTTTTTCAACTTGGAGACTACAAAATATCAGGGTTGAAAGACAGGTGGAATCATGACTTTGAAGCAGGCTTAAACTCCCGAGGGAAGCTTGAAGGGAGAAGCTTGCCACACTCGGGCCTGGAAAGTTCTGGGCTGAGCTCTCACCCTTGCCAAGGACACAGTGCACAGTGTGTTTGTTGCTGGTGGTGGCAATGGCTTCTTTTCCTTCATTCACGACATAGCTCTCAGTGGCTGGTGGCCTTAAGCTTTACATTTTCTGGAAAACGTTTTTGGTGGGTATTCCAAGGGGAACACAGGACTGACAGGCTAGCTTACCCTGTAGGAGCAGCAAACTCCAAGTTTTTCTCAGACATCAAGGACTGAGCAAAGAGGACACAGCGCAGAGACAGAGGACTGAGAGAAGTTGGGAGACAGACCCCACCCAGACACAAGAGCTGACACCGGGCCAGAGGAAGCGCGCCCCCGGCACAGAGGGGACTGCAGACACCCTGTCCAGAGGGCAATGTGGCAGCGCACAGGCAGTCCTCAAAGGAGCAGCCTAGGTCCTTAAATTCCACTTCTGGGATTCGCCCCTAGGAAACAGGCTGCTCTGTGAACAGGGCATAGGTACCAGAACGCGCATTGCAGAATATTTATATTACTGACAAATCGGGTATCCTGTGAAAGCAGATAATCTAAATTATGGGCGATCTGTTCTTTAGAATGGGCCTTCCCAGGTGGCTCTGGTAAATAACCCACCTGCCAATGCAGGAGACGCAAGAGACACGGGTTTAATCTCTGGGTCTGGAAGATCCCCTGGAGGAGGAAATGGCAACCCACAGAAGTGTTCTTGCCTGGAGAATCCCAGGTGGGATCTTAGTTCCCTGACCAGGGCTCAAACCTATGCCCCCTGCAGGGGATGTGCCGAATCTCACCACTGGACTGCCAGGGACACCCCACCCCATTTCACTTATTCTTGAGGATGAAGAAAGCACCACAAGGCCAGCCTGCTGGATATGAAGTGGAAATAATATAGACAGAGACTCAAACAACAGTGGCCCCATGCCAAATGGGTGGACTTCATCTCTTTTCCTCATCTGTAAAGTGGATTTAACAAAAGCTGTCCTGCCCATCTGTTAGAGCCTGGATTTCACGAGGCAGGCTTGAGCAGGCAACCAGGATATCGCAATGCCAACCGAGAGGAGGTGAGACTGTCTGGTTCTTCTGGGCCTGGAGTCGGGCAGTGGAAAGGCCCCTCATCAGCCTCACGTAGATAAGCTGATGGATGATGACCAATGGAGGGGGCGGGGAAACACGCGGGACGGTGCCTTGTCATTTCGTGCTGCTGTGGTTTTCATATGACTTTTCGTAAGTCCCAACTGATTAGTATTAAATTACACGTAATACTCAGGAACTCAGTGGAACTAATCATGAATACCAACAAAGAAGGTAAAGCAATCTCCTCACCTCACAAAACATAGGCAACTTTTTGGCAAAATCCACCACTCTGGTAATTGCTGGTGTGATGATTTTTGTAAAATGGCTGAAGGCTTCCAAGTCGACCTTTCCACCTTCCGGGGCGTTTACTATCGGCGCCTGTCCGATGTCTTCGGGCTGAGGAGGAGAGATAAGGAGGATTTAAATGAAGACACCGAATGGGTCGTTGATCACGGTTCTTGCGTGGCAGGAAATCTCTCCTGAACTGACACACACTGTACAGTTTCCACGTCGTTCTGTAAGAGACTGTACAGCTCCCAAGACCTTGTGTTCTCTGAGCAAAGATACATGTTCCTGGTCATCACTTTCAAAGGGATCATGGCCACAGGATTGTTGCTGTGGAAAGTGAGAGAAAGAGGGAGGGGGGAGAAACAAGTCTGGCTCTGTCTCTGAGCGCACGAAGGGGGCCTACGGCCGGGGCTCTGGGGGCCGTGTCAGAGCAGCACACACCCTGTGGGTGTCCTCCTGTGGGCATCCTCCTGTGGGCGGTGGGCAGGAGGGGGAGCCCCGTACACAGGACCCGGGGATTCGCTCTTGCTTGTGATGCCTTTTGCTTGGGTCCCAGTCTGCCCTCCAGGGGCCAGCCCGAGGCTAGCTCCTCAGCTTGGACCGCAACAGGCTGTGGCCTCTCCTTGTATCTCTGGCGGTCACTGGTGCTCCCTGCCAGCAACAGTCCCCCCCGCTGCCCTTTCTGGTCCTTGCGATGGTCATGACCGCCCCGGGTGCTCCTCACCCAATCCCTGATGGACAGGTGCTCAGGGAGGTTCAGGACGGGCCTGAGGCCAGGACTGGTCCCTGCTCTTCCAGGAGGCCGTGCCTGGAGTCAGAGGGGCCGACACTGCCTGACAGCCGCGCCCTTTGCTCAGAGTCACGATAGACAGGCAGGGGCGAAACGGCCAGGCTGGGAGGTGGGAAGAGGGCAGACAGGGCAGGAGGGACGGGCTCCGGGAGCCAGTCCAGCAAGTCCGACCCTCACCGCAGAGTGGCTGCTGAGGCCACCGCTGGGGACGGACTGCCCTTGCCTCCGCAGGCCCCAGACTTGACTGTGCCTCTGAGTGACCCCCAGAATTGCCAACTCAGTGGGTCCCTGTTAGAGAATCTGCATTTCCACCAGCTCCCCAGGGCACCACTGGCCCACGCCCGCGCGCTGAGCGGCACTGGGCGAGCACTGACCATGCCCAGCCCAGGGGGCCCACTTCCTGCTTGGCTGCCCCCATCGCCCCTGTTGCTGCTCTCGCCTCCTTTTTAGCACAAAGACAAGCAAGGATGGTTCCTTCACTCTTCTCCTGCCGGGGCACCAGGTCAGAGGGGTGGCCCAGGCCATCAAAAGGTGTGATTGGAGACGGACAGACTGGGGTCGAGGGCAGGGGGATTTTTAAATCTACTGTGTAGAAAACTAGGACTGCTGCTGCTGCTGACCTATTTTGGATTCTCCAGGAGGTTCTTTTGTTTTTTCTACTTTTTGGGGGACAGCAAGTGGATGGGAAAGAAAGCTGGTTTCTGTCTTGTTTCATATCAGTGACTATGTTTTGGGCAACTGTCAGCATAGCAAGCCCACGAAGGCTGCTGGTTCTTCAGATGCAGATGGAACTGATGGGATAATCATAGGTACGGCTTCTCTCTCTCCCCCGTCTCTGTCTCTCTCATAGGCTGAGTTAAGGGAAAAGGACTTCCCTGATGGCAGAAAGCAAAGAGGGACTAAAGAATCTTTTGATGAGGGTGAAAAGGGACAGTGAAAAAGCTGACTTAAAACTCAACATTCAGAAGACGAAGGTCATGGCATCCGGTCCCATCACTTTATGGCAAAGAGATGGGGAAAAAATGGAAAGAGTTACAGACTTTATTTTCTTGGGCTCCAAAATCACTGTGGACGGTGACTGCAGCCATGAAATTCAAAGGCACTTGCTCCTGGGAAGAAAAGCTACAACAAATCTAGATGATGCATTAAAAATCAAAGACATCACTTTGCTGACAAAGGACCATACAGTCAAAGCTGTGGTGTTTTCAACAGTCACGTATGGATGTGAAAGTTGGACCATAAAGAAGGCTGAGTGCTGTAGAATTTATGTTTTTAAATTGTGGTACCAGAGAAGGCTCTTGAGAGTCCCCTGGATGGCAAGGAGCTCAAACCAGTCCATCCTAAAGGAAATCAGTCCTGAATATTCATTGGAAGGACTGATGCTGAAGCTGAAGCTCCAATACTTTCGTCATCTGATGTGAAGAACTGACTCATTTGAAAAGACCCTGATGCTGGGAAAGACTGAAGGCGGGAGGAGAAGGGGATGACAGAGGATGAGATGGTTGGACGGCATCACCAACTCGATGGACATGAGTTTGAGGGAACTCTGGGAGAGACTGAAGGACAGGGAGGCCTGGCGTGCTGCAGTCCATGGGGTCACAGAGAGTCGGACACGACTGGGTGACTGAACAGCAACAAGGGAAAAGGTACATCAGAAAGTCTGGGGTGATTATTCTGCTGCACAAAGCAGTGTGGCACCCTTCAGACCTCCGTGCTGGTCTCTCTCACCCCTGCCACTCTGAAATGCGGCCCGGTTCACCCGCGTGTCTACTTTCTAACTCTCTTACAAAGATCAACTAATAAAAGGAACACAGTAAAAAGGGAGAGAATTGTATACACACACACATAAGGTGGTCTTTTTAAGAAATAAAAATAAAAGTATTATTTTAATAACATAGTTTTGGCCTGGTTGACTCCAAACATCTTCTCACTGAACATTGATAGATCTAATTTAATTGTATTGAATTGTCTTTAGTGTCTTTTGAAATGTCACTGGCTAAATACTGATGTTAATAATTTCCATTTAATCTGTGAATCTGTGGGGTATTTGAATTACCATCTGTGATACCGCTAGAGGTTTGAAAAATAGGAGGGATATTGTATAAGGAAATTTGATAATTTTAACTAAAATTAAATGCCCAAATATAACAACCTTTTATAACCAAAATATAACAAATTTTATAACCAAATATAACAAAGCTTTTCTGTTGACAAATAGCAGAGTAGGAAAAAATTTTATTTTTAAGCTTTTGGATATTTAATGGAAAATACAATTGCTAGAAGTAAAACTATATGCAAAGTAAAAGCCTTCTATTATATAATTAAGCTTTATATCCAAAATATATCTTGGATACTAGAAAAAAGAATATATGGATTGACCTGAGTTAAAGCATCACATATAAGAAGTTAAAGTTGACAATGCAACCTTGTTTGTGACTTCCCTGAAGATTTTTTACCCATAAGAACAACATACTATTTGCTAAAATATTTGGAGGGTGTTAAAAATATAATACAAATACTTGGCACACTTGAATCTACTGGATATCTTCTTCCAGCAAGTAGCCTGTAGGCCATGCAGGGAACACATTTGCTCACATACACGTGTGTATTTTTGCTCATGAGATCAAGCTCAGAGACTGAGGATAGATCCCCGGCATGCAGACTCAGCAGTGGAGACTCGGGGAGTGGGCCTTTTGTGTCTGTGGATCAAAGAGCCTGAGCTGCTCACGGGGGTGCGCAGGGGGCCCTAATGGTCCACCTCTTTCCGATTCCTCCCCGATTTGCCTTGTGCTTTTCCACTCCATTATTCTTGGGCTTCCCTGGTGGCTCAGCTGGTAAAGAATCCCCCTTCAATGGGACACTTGGGTTCAATCCCTGGGCTGGGAAGATCCCCTGGAGATGGGAAAGGCTACCCACCCCAGTATCCTGGCCTGGAGAATCCCATGAACTGTATAGTCCATGGGGTCGAAAAGAGTCAGACATGACTGACTTTCACTTTACTTTTCCTTCGAGGGCTGCCTCCTCACCTCCCCCAGACTTTTGCTTTCTTTAAAGTCTTCACTCTGCCAATTCCAACCCTAACTTCTCTCTGAAGCCCTCCCAGATGGCCTCGGTGGGAGACGGTGTCTACCTCATTTGAATACATAAGGTGGCCCAGGTAACCACTCCTCAGGCACCGAGGCATTGCTACTTTGACTGCAGTTATGAAAAGTGAAAGTGTTAGTCTCTCTGTCGTGTCTGACTCTACAGCCCCATGGACTGTAGCCCGCCAGGCTCCTCTGTCCACGGAATTCCAGGCAAGAACACTGGGGTGGGTTGCCATTCCCTTCTCCAGGGAATGGTAGTCACACAGGAATACATCCAAGATAAGAACTTCTCAAGACGGGAATACGCCTTGAGGATCTCTGTCTACTGTGTAGAAGGCATTGGGCCAAGCGGTGAGGCCTGGTGGAGTGAACACATGGATGGATGTATTCATGTCCTTAACCAGTATTTATTGTGCAGCTGCTATGCAGTCAGGCTTTGTTCTACACACTGAAGCTACAGAAACAGTGTATCCTCCAAGAGCGTTCACATGCTGACGGGAGTCGGACAATAAATGAAATGAGTGCTCTCAAGAAAGAATGGTAATTTGTGAAAAGACTGGAGGTGACCTAATAATACAGGCGGCTTGGGAGGTCAGGTGACCAGCCAGGCCCCTTTGAGATGTCAGGTGTGAGCTTTATCTTGAAGAATGTCAAGAAGGCAGCCTTCCACAGACGCAGAGGACATTTAAGGCGGAGGGCAAACCCACTGCATAATCCCAAGGTCAGAGAGGAGGCCCATGCGGTAGGCACAGACATGGCATGTGATCCAGGATGGGAGGCAGGCAAGGGTGCCACCATGATGGGCCCTCAGGGGCCATGGAGAGGAGATGGGCGAACTTTAAATGCAATGGAGCACCAGTGAAGGGCTTTAAACAGGAGAGCAGCCATGACGAGATTTATGGTTACTATACGGAGAAGGGATGCAGGAGCCAAAGGAAGAGATGGGAGAACAGCAGCGGTGGTTTGGGCAAGAGGGGAAGTGGGCTGGACCACAGGGTGGCAGCAGAGATGGAGAAAGGGGAGACCTGTAGACCCATCTAGGGAGCCAAGGGCAGGGGCTGCTGAGGGACTGGAGGGGTGAAGGCCGATGAGGAGCCCAGCAGCTCTCCTCTGGGCGGTGGGGGTGAGGGGTGCACAGAACGAGAAATTCAGGGGTGTGTGTGGACACGGCTTTGACCCCAGCTCAGCACTAGAGGAGGCTGGTATGACACAAACTGAGACGGACCGAGGTTTTCTGCTTTGGCATTGGAATTGTTCAAGGGGAGTAGGAAGTGCTCTGGTTGACCTCTTTGCAAATGGCTGTCTTGAAGCTGAGGACTTCTTGGCTTGGGTCTCTGGCACAAGCAGAGAGGATGGGGCCAGACGGGATTCTTCTGTCCCTCTGAGTGATCACAGGGCGTCTCCCCTCACCTTTGTGGTGGGGTTGTTGGTGTTCAGTGGCTCAGTTGTGTCCGACTCTTTGCGACCCCATGGACTGCAGCATGCCAGGCTCCTCTGTCCTTCACCATCTCCCAGAGCTTGCTCAAACTCAAGTCCATTGAGTCAGTGATGCCATCCAACCATCTCATCCTCTGTCATCCCCATTCACCTTTTGCCTTCAATATTTCCCAGCATCAGGGTCTCTTGTGGTGGGGGGAAGGGGACAAATGGCGATTAAAGGTCTCTGGGCCTTGGGACATTACTACCCAACGGCTCCTTTCTCCTGGGATGAGCAGGGGACAGGACGGTGAGAGTGGTGGTGTGTGGAAGATGCGCTGTGTAACCCCGTAGGGGGTTGTTAATGACATGCCAAGATCTCATGCTGATTAGTTTTATATCACTGATAACAGCACCAAAGCAGCTGATCCTTAGACAGGAAGTAACTCACCCAAAGTCACATAATTAGAACTCAGGCTTCCTGGTTCCAATCTCTACACACATAACCACACATAACCACACTACCTCCTTCTGCTATATTATAATCATTCTGAGTGACAGTAGCCTTCCTGGCTTGCTGCATTTGTCTTGTGACCTGTCTGTCTACTCAGACCACATGTGGCCAAACCACCCATCCTGCCTCATCCTTACTGAGATGATTCCCATCGAGAATGTGTGACGTCAGACAGTAGCTCTGCCAGGGGAAAAGCAGGGCAGGCCCACCCTGGTTCTGCTGGTCACATTTTATACCAGGTGGAAAATCCACCCAAAGGCATACCTTCACATGTGAACGAAAGGAGCAGAGAAATAATGAGACAGGCTGGGGCCTGGGACCCTTGGCTGCAGTGCTTGCACCTGGACACACCTCTCCTCCAGCAACAAAATAAAAAAGAAACCATCAGGGACTAAAAATAACTGTGTGCATGCACAGCTGGGGCAAATTCTGGACAACAAGATACCCAAAGACTAGAAAACCACTTCTGAGGAGCGGTGAGCAAAAGCAGGACACTGCGCATGCCCCCTGCACTCAACACCACCAAAGGGGAGGGCAGACCACCTAAGACACCCTGCAGTCTGACCCCTGAACTCACCCCTCCTCTCACCCCGTATAAGAAACCAGCTCTCCCCACTCTCCTCGGGCAGTGAGCAAGCAGGAGAAACCGTCCCACTGCAGCTGCAGGAGCCCAGATCAAGCCTCGCCTGAACTGCTTGTCTGGCCCCTGAATAATTTCTATTGATTGAGGAAGACCAGAAACCCTGGTAAAAAAAAAAAACAAAAAAAACCCCCAAAAAACTAACACAGTGTTCAGCAGACAATGCTGTCGCTGGCAGGGGGTTCCTTCGAGCCAGTATCTTCCATGCTGGGCAGGTGCAGATGTGAGTGCCTCGGTGGAGACCTCGCTTTCCCTGTCTGGCACAAGCTTCTTGTCCCCAGCTCAGTCCACAACTACTTGTCATCATCACTGTCATCACACAGGGGCTGGTGCTTCTGGACCTCCAGAGATTCGAGGGGATGGGGAATGGCTTACATGCTTTTGGAAATAGTTGTAAAGAGTGGTTTTAAAATCACTGAAAATCTGCAAGGCTTTTGCAAAAGTTCCTTTACTTGCCAAAGACACACATGCTGATTTGAACCCCAGGTCAAACCACCGATCTCTGTTTATGACTTGAGTCCTGGTCTTAAAGTTAAAAAATGATGAAGAAATTCCTTTCGGGGAGCAAGCTACTTACCCATTCCAGATAAATGGATACTTCTAGCTTTCATGACAACATACAATTTATAATTCCTTATGACATTGCTACACTATTATTAACAATAATAAGCCTCCTCAAATATTTTTCCAGACAAGATGGGCCATCATCACATAAAAATAAATGAAATAATATATGTAGTGGTGTTGTAAGCAAAAAAAGTGGTATTGGCCACACAGGAGATGCAAGTCCTCACGTATAGAAGCCAATTCTGAACATGGATACTTACGAAGCAAAGCTGTCTTTAACGAAGGATTTTTAATGGCCTTGCAGGAATAATTCATGACCCCCAAGTCACTTTTAATCCTGAGCATAAATAGTCACAACCACCCAGCTGCAGGGAGCATGTGAAAGTGTGTCCAGTGGCTGAGACGGCAGGCTTAGCTATGCTGTCTCTGAGGGTGGATCCATGGAACTCAAAGGTCCATTTCACACATATTTATTGGGCTCGGTTCTGGTTATCTATTGCTGCATAACAAACTCTCCCCAAACTCGAAACACTTTTTCATTTAAAACAATACACTTTCACTGTCTTTCAGAGTTCTGGGTGGTTCTCCAGGGGTCTCTCATGAAATCGCAGCAGAGATTGGCGTCATCTGCAGGTGACTCCGGCCACACCACTGGTGCCTGGGCGGGTGGGAAGTCTCTCCACATGGCTGCCTGGGACTTCCTCCCAGCATGGCAATCTCAAGGTGGCGGGACTCTTACTCTTTTAGTTTGTTAGGGCAGTTGCTTCCCTCAGAGACCACGTGGCATCCCTCTCCAAAATAACCAACTGGAAACTGCAAGCTTTCTTATGACCCAGCCTTAGGAGTCACTGTGCCCAAATCCATCGCTTCAAGGAATCACAGCCCAGCCCAGATTCAAGGGGAGAGAGGACTAGATTCTACCGCTCCTTGGTGAAGAATGGGAGGAAAGACTTGATTGGCAGTCACCTTAGGGAAAAGCTACCGTCAGTTTCAACCACACACGTGACAGACACTGAAGGTGACAGAGCTGACTGGAACTCTGCCCTTCCCCCAAGGAGATCTGGGGTGGCCCAGGCACAGAAGGGGACTGGCTGATAGAAACAAAGCTCACTGTAGAGACAGACGGGATGATGGAGGCGTTCTGTCTCCCCCAGCATCCCTCTAGGACAAAATATCCCGGAGAAACAGTTCTTTGCATTTGGACCAAGAGGGACAGTTCCTTGAACATATCAAGGATCTAAAAAATATACATTTCACATCAGCTCCATGATGTAGGGATTCAGGTGGGTAAAGCAGTGGCTCTGTAAACATCAACTTCCTGAACAAAACCTTGTGCCTGGGTAACCTTACAGCCCTGAAGAAATTCTAGGGGCAAATCATTCTCTGCAATGCCTTTCCTGGTTCTTTCTATAGATGATCGAGAAAAGCATTACAAGCCTTTTGAGTTAAAGGTACAGATATGGCTGTTTTAATAACTAAAAATCATGCTATCTCGGCTGAAGACTTGGGCCAAAAACCCAAGTTGGCCGTTTGGCCACTTTATGGTGGGCAAACCTCAGGTGAGACACTGGAAAGACCTGGGGCTTGGTTTGTATACCTGTAAAACGAGGATGGTGATCCCAGCCTACCTAACCCAAAGTGTCCTGAAGTCCAAAGAAGCAATGGATAGGAAGCCCTTTCACAATGGTTAGTTTTCATTCGTTTGTTTTTTTGACATGGACCATTTTTAAAGTCTTCATAGAACTTGGTACAATTTTCCTTCCATTTTATGTTTCGAGGTTTCGGCCACAAGGCTTGTGGGATCCCAGCTCCCTGACCAGGGACTGAACTGAACTCCCTGCATTGAAAGCCCAACTCCTAACCCCTGAACCACCATAAAAGGGCTGCTGCTGCTACTGCTGCTAAGTCGCTTCAGTCGTGTCCAACTCTGTGCGACCCCATAGACGGCAGCCGACCAGGCTCCTCCATCCCTGGGATTCTCCAGGCAAGAACACTGGAGTGGGTTGCCATTTCCTTCTCCAATGTGTGAAAGTAAAAAGTGAAAGTGAAGTCACTCAGTCGTGTCCGACTAGTAGTGACCCCATGGACTGCAGCCCACCAGGCTCCTCTGTCCATGTGATTTTCTAGGCAAGAGTACTGGAGTGGCTTGCCATTGCCTTCTCCGATAAAAGGGCTAGTTTTATAAAAAAGTCAAACATGGGTATTCCAAGGGTCTGGAAAGGCCTGTTTTCTTTACACTCCCCTCCCCGATCCCAACTCCAGATTCCCACTGTCCCCCTGGACCTGACAGCATTTACTTTAAATTCAACATTTTGACTTCCATTGATGTAAAAATGCATTCGATATATGGGTCACTTCTTTTTAGGGGTGATTCTAAATGGGATATTTTGGAGTGAGTTTAGGGGATGAAATATGTATATAAATGGGCATCTGAGGGAAGGCCTGAGTATAGAAACGGAGAGCTGGCAGGTAAAAAATTTGCTAATCAGTTGACCCCGGGCTGGCGTACCTCACAGTAGAAGCAAAGAGCTAACTGCGTTAGAACTCAGTGACTCACAGGCAGGAGAAGGTTTGCCCTGCGCTCCTATCAGTAACAGCCAGGAGGACACCGGCAAGCCAAGTTCTGAGCACCCAGGGCACAGAGGTGAAGCGGAAGCGGAAGGGGCGGGGTCTTACCAGGAACTTCCGCTTCTGCTTCCAGTGGCTGCCCTGGGCGTTGGTGGCTACGTGGGCCTCGGTGACGGTCTTGATGAGCTCCCATTCCTGGTCAGTGGGCTCTGGCTTGTGCCCCATGGATCTCTGCAGCTCCTCCCGCCGCCTCTTCTCCCGGTTCTCCTCGATGAGCTTCCTCTTGGCCAGACGCTTGCTGTCGTCTAGGACCACTGCGGGGGGAGAGGGACACAGAGCAGACACTCTCCAGACAGCTGGCAGACCTGCGGGGGCTTGGGCGGCTCAGAGAGGGTCACCTCGAGTCCTTTCTCCTTCGGCGGCAAACTGCCACCGGCTAGCCATTGTCCACCACAAGCCCCAGCACCAATTTCCCAAAGCCTAGTCAGCTTTCCAAAACGAAGGGTGGTGGGGGAGATACACTTGGACAGCAGGCATCTTAGCTCCGCAGCGGGTGACCCTAAATAAGAACGAAGCAGAGCCAGGTAAAGCCCATCCCACCTAGAGGGTCATAGGTGGGTCTGTCTAGTCAGTCATCTGAATTCACTCTTAAGGTGTCTGTTCCTCCCCTCAGCCCTAGTCTCCCCAAACGGCTTGTAGTAGGACTTCAGGTTTAAAAAATTCTGGAGCAGTAAACAGGCTGGTATCCCTTTCTCAGAGGGAAAAGGAGTCTTGCTCTTCATTTGTTTACTCAAGGCTGATTGGAGTGGCTAGGAGCTTGGCTAGACCAAGCTCAGCCCTCACAGATACTTTCTTTGCATTGCTGTATACCTGGTCAACCCTCAAAGTGATTAAAGAGCCCAGGCTTTGGAATCTAGACAGACTGGGGCTTGAATCCTGAGACTGCCACATTCTAGCTGTGTGACCTCCGGCAGTTTACTGAGGCTCTCTGAGCTTTTGTTTCTTCCAGTATAAAATGGGATCGATAAGGCCTACTTCGCAGGCTATCAGTATGATGGTGCAGGACACATGCTCAGTAAATAGAGCCGTGAATTGTATCATTTATCCATGGTCCCCAACCTTTTTGGCACCAGGGACTTATTTTGCGGAAGACACTTTCTTTTTTTCCCCATGGATTGCAGGTTGGGGGATGATTTGGGGATGATTCACACACATTGCATTTATTGTGCACGTCATTTCTAATCTAATGCTACTGCTGATCTGACAGGTGGTACCAGTTCAAGGGCCAGAGGTTGAGGACCCCTGATACGCAAAAGGGAACTCAGAAGTGAAGGTAAGAACAACCTATACTTCTGTGGTTAATTTCCAAAAGGAAAACATTTCACCAGACTCTAAGTAGCTCTCAGTGGCACAGAAAAATTCAGGGTTCATGCTACAGAGTCGTCGTGTTTTACCACTGCTGGATCTCAGCTCTGATCTAGTCCAACTCCCTCTTTCACAGAGAAGGAAGAAGGTGATCATGACTTCCCAAAAGTCACACAGCAAGTTCATGGCAGGGCCAAGGTAAGACCCAGGACCCCTGACTGCAGTCCTAGAAATCATTGTCCTAGGGCCATTTCCTGAGGAAGGTGTGACCTGCTAAGGAAAAGAAAATTTTTTTTAAAAAGCAGGCATAGCAGAGGAAGAGAACCAAAAGTGCCTGGTGAATCCATAAACAGAGAATGAGACCCTGATCATGGAGACGTGGTTGGATCTTTAAAGCGAGGGGGGCACTTAGAAATGTGGGCAGGCTAGGTGAGCCCCGTGAAGTCAGCATGGTTCACCCATTTAAAGGAGGCAAGGAGAGGGCTGTGCTCATAACCCCACTCCCCAAATGCTTCCCTGGTGTCAGGGAACATGGCAAATTGGACGTGTATTATTCTAATTGAATCCTAAGATCAGTGATAACTTCACACAAGGGAAACCTGAAATTAAGTCCTGTGGGCACACAGCTAGTAAGTGGCAGACCCGGGACTCCCAACAGTTTTTCTGATTATAAAACCTGAGTTCTTATAATGAATGACTCACATGCAAGCAAGTTGCACTCAAAATGAATTTCCACCCAGTGTGGATTAACACTTTTAAAGCTCATCAACTTTTGCATCTTTAACTTTCAATAAAACAATGCAGTGGACATTCAGCAGGTCCCTTCTCTCCACAGAACCTTAGCAGACATTTTGTTGGCAACCAGTAAAAGCCTTTCAGAGACAAAGAAGTCAGCCAGAGGTGGGGATTAACCCATGGTTTCCAGCCTCACGCCCTGACACAACCCTCCTCCTTTTTTCCTATATAAAAGATTCCCCTTCTGTCTTCTTTAATGGGCAAACCAAGGACGTTCCAGAGATTTTTGTTGTTCTTAGAGAACTCTGTTTATCACATAAGTGTGGCTGTGACTCTTTCCTCTTCACGAGGTCCTCACTGCATTCTTTTTTCTTTCCTTTTTTCTTTAAACTAAAAGTTGAAATCCTTCACCAATGTGCAAACAGTTTATGCCAGAGAAACTAGTAACCCAGATACCTAGCAAAAGGGAGGGCACACATTCTGAATGGCACGATTCTAATTTCATGATTAGATTAATTAAAGTGACTGGTGTAAATCCCTTGCACAGTGTGGGGAAGAGACCCCGACAGCTAATCTCACTGCCATATGCTGTGGCACTTTGAAAACTGGGGAGGATGACTTCAGCTTGGAATGTTTTTATGGGCTAAAAATAAAACAACAACAACAAAAAACCAACTGCAGGATGAGTCATGCAATAGGACTCAAGTTCACATTCTTTAGAAATTTCTGAACGCGATGTTTTCTGCCAGTGTCCCGACTCCAAAAATGCCCACAAAATAAATTCCCGTCTCTGCTTTTGAAAAAGAAGGAGAGAATTAGTCCATCCAGTTCTGACCACATGAATGCTGTGTGGAAAATTACACCTCATCAAGGTGGGTGGACAAGACCCCTCGTCTGTAACCTCTGTGTAAATGGAGTATGGCTGCCTGTCCTGCAAGCATGATGGGGACAGTTTAACCTCTGTCCCTCAGCTATCATCCGGATGCCTCTGGAGTCAGGACCTGATGGGGAAGGTCGGATGGAAACCGACCAGCCATGGATGGGAGTGAGGGTCCCTGAAAGGGCTGGGTGCTTGCCCCCTGTCCACAAGCATTCCTGCTTTGTTTCCTGCCTGGTTGTTCTCCTTGAGCCACCCTTTTCCCCAGTCAACACTCCCTGAATATGAAGCAAAGGAAGCACATTTTTACTTACAATCTGTTGCCATGCCAACGTAGATGCATTTTTTAAAGCGACATTCCTGGCACTGATTTCTTGTAACTTTGTCTATGACACACTTTCCTTCATATTTACAGGAATAGGATGGATGAAGATTTTTCTGAATGGTTCTTCTAAAGAAACCCTACATGAAAAAGAAAGATCCAAGACAGCCATTTCAGATTGTCTAGAAATAAAGGACCTCCAGCATTTTGCATCTTCCTAACCACAGTGGCTGGTTTTGGACCTCACCTGTGTACAGGCCTGTAGCTCTACCTGTTCCAGGACAGGGCAGCTGACCCAAAGTGAATCTAAGGAGTTCTCAATCTGAGGAGAGGGAGAGGTCAGAAGCTGTGGAGTCGTCATCTTTTTGGCATTTACTCAAAGCTAACGGGAACATTGGTGTTCACACTTACGTTTTCCAAACAGTGAGTCATATAAATAAATTATATTATTTCATTTTATAGACTGCCACAATGTGAAAGTCTCTCAATTGTGTCTGTCTCTTTGCCACCACAGGCTCCTCTGTCCATGAGATTCTCCAGGCAAGAATACTGGAGTGGCTTGCCATATCCTTCTGCAGGGGATCTTCCCAACCCAGGGATTGAACTTGGGTCTTCTGCCTAGTTAGCAGATTCTTTACCGTCTGAGCCAAGCTTTGAAGAGGTTTGCTCTTTATACTGGAGAATAAAAAAGCTAGATACTTGTGATGCTCTGTTAATTAGTAATATAATCATCTAGTATTTAAATGTACACATTAACTACCTTTAGAGACTTAGTTTAATTCTGGTTTTCGACTCTTGAGATGGCCGTGCCAGTTCAGGTAGCCCTTAAAACAACAGTCATTGGGGAGGAGAAAATTCCAATTTCTTTACCAAATTTTCCCCAAAGCTCGTGGCATTGGAGTTTTCCTTTCCCAGCACCCTGTTTCTCCAGAGTCTATAGACACTTGCCCTAAAGTTCAGTGTTTCATCCTCTCTCAAGGCACAGGAGAGGGCCACCTGAGGATAGAAGGAGGTTCCAGGCCTAGGTGACTTATGTAACACCCTGAAGGCGGTGTCACATGAGAATCCTTTCTGGACATGGCACTCAAGTCATGACGGCAAAAAGCACTCCTTGTGAGTGGCACGTTGCAGAGTGCTGCAGACAAGTGCCATGGCCTCTGTCACTCCCACAACCTTCTGAGGTCGGTACTCTTAATATCTCCACTGCGGGGATTAAAAAACTAAGCCTCAGACAGGTTAAATCACTTGCCCCAAATCACATGGCGAGTACACGCTGGAACTGGAACCTGGGAGTTGGACTGCAAGTCTAACTTATTTAACTGCTTATATGATATAAATTTAGTCCAGTTTTACTGTATTATTTAAATGTTTTAGATGAACATATTATAAACAGTTCTTTCTCACCCACTCTCAAAAAACCACATCGTTTTATGTTTTAGTATACATTAGCAAGGCACAACAGGTTTTAAAGGACATTACCTGTTAAAGCTTAAAGGAACCTCCAACTTGGTTGCATAAATTGGACTTAGATACCAGCGGATCTAGTGAAAGTGGCTCAGTCATGTCTGACTCTTTGCGACCCCACGGACTATCCAGTGCATGGAATTCTCCAGGCCAGAATACTGGAGTGGGTAGCCATTCCCTTCTCCAGGGGACCTTCCCAGTCCAGGGGACCTTCGAACCCAGGTCTCCCGCATTGCAGACAGATTCTTTACGAGCTGATCCACCAGGATTAAGCTCCAATTGTAATTATCCCATTTAACCAGCCCTGGCTTTGATTATGTACATATACCATTTGCGTATTCCTCACTCAGACTCAGGAACTCTTCTTTACAAGGAAAAGGTCTGAGGAAGCATTTTACATTGGGCAAAGCAGAATAACATGGAGGAATGACGGACTGAGACTCAGGGACTCATTGTCAGGGACGTGTGCTCATCCCTGGTCACTTCTATTACTCAAATCCCAACAGAAGAGCTGTCATCTTGGCTCTGCATCCTTGAACACTGAGTCCATTAGTTTGAATGCGTTGACGAACAGTCGTAAGACTCCCTAAAGCACACACGGGGCAGCGGCTGGCGTGTGCTTCCTGGGTGTCCGTGGTGGGCTGTCCCGCCAGGCTTGGACGGCAGGGCCTGCGGAGAGGAAAGAAGCTTCCCCGCCCGCGCCTCCACCCTGTCCTTTTCCCTCCACCCCACCCTTCGAGGGTTGCGCTCGCTTGAAAGGCAGAAGAAACTCAGAGATTCTAGCAAGAAGACAGGTGTCACAGGCAGGGAGGAGGGCCACTGGGTGGCATCCTCCTTTTGGTTTCCCTAGAGGTGGCAACACCCAAGTCGGGGGCCTCCAGGAGCATGCTGACCGCTGCTCTGAAGTTGGGAGACTGTTCCCCTGAAGTCAGGAGACCTTTCCTCCCTCGTCTGCTCACACTGGCTCGTGTCCGGGGGCAGGGCCCACCGAGGAGTCAGACAAGAGCAGGGAGGGGACGAGGTGATGAACCGGAAACAGACAAAATGAGCATTTTTCCAAAATGGCTTCTCTGGGAATCCTTTACAAGGAATGAATGAAATAACGGATGCGGGGCTTATTTTGAAAAAAAAAAAAAAAAGTTGAGGCAGCAGGCTGTGCCATTCTTAGTGCCATCTTTTCTGTGGCTCATCTTGCTGACTCTTCTTGGGCACTTCATGGGCCAGATCCTTTTTAAGGCTCAGGCTTCCCCTGAGGCATGATAGAAGCAAATTTTGACACATGATGAAGGAACACTTCATTTAAGTAAATGTCCAAGATGGTAGGTTCCTTAATTTTAAAAAGGGAGAAACATCAACTTTTGCGAGTGAACTTGGATAGAAAATATTTACATATAAAAAAAATCTTTTTGAGACAAAAGAGATGTCTCAGGAACAGAGTAAGGACATATCTTTCACTGATGAGTTGCTGGTGAGCGGAGGTTTTGCTTTTATAAATTGACATTAGATACATTTCTCTGCAGAAACTGAATCCATTTCTTAGTGGTCTAGATATGCGTAATCAGCGCTAAAAAGTGATTTATTGTAGGAGTATAAACTTTCTTTCTACAAAAGATGCATGAAAACTGGCCTATCCCAATAGATGAAACATCTGATCTGGAATATTTCCACTGTCTTCAGGGCAAAAACAGGAAGAAAAGAGTCCCTCTGCACACTGTGAGTAGTGGGTAGAAATACTTGTAAATTACAGGTTTGAATAAACAAGATGTGAAGTGCAACTTTTTTCATTTTTGGCCACTTTTAAAAGTCCTGTTTCATTTGAACATCTCTTTTGCTCTTTTCCCAAGATGCTTTGTCCTTATATTAAATGATCTGTGTAACTGCCCTTGGGTTTCCCAGGTGACATAAGAGACATGGGTTTGAACCCTGGGTCGGGGAAGATCCCCTGGAGAAGGGCATGGCAACCCACTCTGGAATTCTTGCCTGGAAAATTCCATGGATAGAGGAGCCTGGCGGGCTGCAGTCCATGGGGTCACAAAGAATCGGACACAACTGAGCGACTAAACAGCAAACAGCAGCAGTGAGCATTAAGTCCTCTGTAAGGTACATTTGGTTTTTAGAGTCACTTTGGGAGCTGAATGTTAAATGGGATTTTCATTAGAGTCGCTCCTAGAATTCAACATTTGTCATTAAAAATTGATTTTAGAGAATCTCAACGCTGCATAATCAGGTAGGTAAAAGCCTTTTTAACTGGGGCTAATTTAGAAAAAAGACACATTTGAATCGGGAATGAGGGAAAGCATCTACAGAAATGGTTTTATCAGCTTCAAACAAAGCCCATAAAATTGGCCTTTCAAGAGAGTCTGCAAGTTTCCCAATTAATAAACAGCCACAACTTATTTGTAAATAATGCCATCAAACTCCTTATGACATTATTTTCATAGATATAAGCAACCTTTAGCCCAATCTTTGTTAAAAGGTTACAAATTCTAGATCAAAGGGGTCTGGATGAGTTAGAGCAATACTATATCACATTCCAAAATAAGAGTCTTGCCTTGAGACCTTAAAAAATGACCTCTTTTCACTGGATAGATCATCTTAATACTTTAGCAGGCTGCTGCTGCTGCTGCTGCTAAGTCACTTCAGTCGTGTCTGACTCTGTGTGACCCCACCAGGCTCCCCCGTCCCTGGGATTCTCCAGGCAAGAACACTGGAGTAGGTTGCCATTTCCTTCTCCAATGTGTGAAAGTGAAAAGTGAAAGTGAAGTCACTCAGTCGTGTCCAACCCATAGCGACCCCACGGACTGCAGCCTACCAGGCTCCTCCATCCATGGGATTTTCTAGGCAGGAGTACTGGAGTGGCTTGCCATTGCCTACATGTTTCCCAATTTTGTGCACAGAAAGGAGTTTGCATGGAAAACCTTCCACGAGGGAAATGACACCCATCAGTATGAAGCCGAGCTAACATGTTGAATTTGGGGGTCTAGGGTCAAAGGTTAGGAGAAAAGGGGGTAGTTGGAGGAAGGAAAGGGGAGGAGAGGTGGAGAGATAGGTGATGAATGAGGGAAGACTGACTTGTTTTATGAATTTTAATACGATTTTTGCTCTGAAGTTTGTGATCATTTCGTTTAAAATAAGGTAAAACACTCAACAAAAAAATTAAAGTCTTTCTCTGACTTACTACCTCTTTTATAAAACATCAGCTGAATGCCCTGGGTTAAGCTTTGTTTGCCTTTACAGTGAACTTTATCTTCTAGGCTAGGTTGTTGGACCAAAACCTGTTTGCCAGAAACTCAACGTCATTTTGATAATGAAGATGTAAGTTTGCAAATTCAGGTTCACTTTCCTGAAGTACACTGACTGCAGTTTGCTGGTGTATTCTTGTCAAGTGTCTCCTGCAGGTGAGTCTGGAGAGGATGTGGTTACTGAAGGACAACCAGAATTTACCCATGGACTGCAGCCTGTGCCAACAGCCGGTGTGGACAATTCAGCACAGAATTGAACCTAAGTAGCCTCAAAGACAGACCCTAATGGAACCCTGAAAAGTGAGCATATTCAGTCAGGTTCACACTGGCAAACAGCATGGGGCTGCGGCAAACTCTGTCCCCTGAAACGCTCGAGATAAAGCAGGGGGAGAAATGGTCATTTCTTGGGAGGGTAACACATCATAAAATATCAATGCATTTTTAAACTGAGAAGGAGGCCTTTATCAATTTATTTTCATTTAATCAATTTTTCCACCTGTTGGATGGCACCATTGACTCAATGGACGTGAGTCTGAGCAAACCCTGAGAGACAGTGGAGGACAGCGTGCCTGCTGCAGCCTGACGTGCTGCAGTCTGCGGGGTTGCAAATGGTCAGACACCACTGAGCGACTGAATACCACCACCACCAGACCTCACACTCTGGCAAAACTTCATCTAGTTATTTTCGATTAAAAAAAAAAAAAATCTGTCTTGAATATGCGCCCCCCACTTCTCCCAAAATGAAGAGGCCCACCAGACACCCGGATGACCAGAGCCCGTGGATGTCGGGGTTTGGTTGGAACTTGAACTGAACCTGGCGGCTGCGTGCCGGAGGCTCCGGGGAGGGGCCGGCCCGTAGTTACCTTGCAGCCCTCGCACGTGATGCAGCGGTAGTGGTAGCCCGTGGCTTTGTCACCGCACACGACGCACAGCTCGTCCTTGTCTAAGTAGCTGGGGATGTAGCCTGTGGGGAGGACAGGAGGTGAGAAAGACATCAAGTTCAAGTCAAAGGCACGCCACAGCCAGGAGGGACACGGGGAGGAGGGAAGGACAGCGGATGAGGGGTGTGACCAAACAGTTCTATGCGTTTTAATGCATCGTTTGCTTTATGGTTTACACACTGTGATCGTTTAGTTTTAAATACAGAAAGTAAATAAAACACTGAACAAGAAAACATTTTAAGTCTTTCCCACCCTCTCCTTCCCACACCACTCCCCACCCCCCAGTCCATGTCCGTAAGTCTGCTCTCCACGTCTGTGGGAAGGAGAGGCTGTGACCAATGAGATAGCACTGTGGAAGCATATACACTACCATCGGCCAGTGGGAATTTGCTGTATGACCCAGGGAACTCAACCCGGGGCTCTGGGACAACCTGGAGGAGTGGGATGGGGTGGGAGGTGGGAGAGAGGACATATGTAATCAGTTCAGTGGCTCAGTCGTGTCCGACTCCAAAGTACTGGAGTTTCAGCTTCAGCATCAGTCCTTCCAGTGACTATTCAGGGCTGATTTCCTTTAGGATGGACTGGTTGGTTGGACTCCTTGCAGTCCAAGGGACTCTCAAGACATATGTATACCTGTGGCTGATTCACGTTGATGTATGGCAGAAACAGACACAATATTGTAAAGCAATTATCCTCCAATTAAATATAAACAAAATTTAAAAAGTCTTTCCCTGACAATACACTTGCTCAGTATATTTCTCTAGGATCTTAGATCACACTTGCAGAGTTAATATCAGGCCCAGGATTTCTGAATGCCTTGGAAACAGCTGTGCACACTCACTGTGCAGGCAGGAATGGGTCCAGAGGCTCTTAGAGCCAATAGGTGCAGCAGAGAGGCCAGGATTTTATTTTAAAATACTTATTATAAGTGAGTTTATCATTTTTGTTATATGTGACACTGAGTAATTATTAAAAAGAAAACATAAGGTCTTTTAAGAGCTACCTGTTCTTTGCTCCTGAAAGGATTTGTCCCCACAATCACACCCCAATCACAACTTAGATTACTGAGCTGGGGAAATAGTTTCTTTACTCGTCCTAATGCTGTAATACAATAGGTTCCTTGGGTAAACCATGGGTTTTCCACCCTGATTAGACCTTAGAATCATCCTGTTTAAAAGCATTGAATCTTATGGGGAATTCCATGGCGGTCCAGTGGTTAGGACTCTGCACTTTCACTGGTGAGGGCCCAGGTTCAATCCCTGGTCAGGGAACTGAGACCCCACATACCACATGGTACAGTCAAAATAAAAAAGAAAATTGAATCTTGGAATCAACCATTTAAAAATACTGAATCTAAGACCAGCCTCCTGAGAATCTTATTTCAGTGGTCTTAGGGTGTAGAAACATAGGCACTGAATTTCCTAAACATTCTCTGGGTGATTCTTACGTACATCTAGCATTGAGACTTCCTGGGCTGGGTTTATACGGAGGGATCCAGAGAGGCCAGGATACGAGACACCTGGGGTGTCGTGGATCACAGTCTCTTTCGAAAGGCTTATTTCTGAACCTTTGCTGAGGGGACTTGATCCCTTTGCAATCTAGGGACCATGCAATAAATTCAGAAGACTTTACAGCTGGAAAGGCCCTGGGAGAGCAAGTAATTTTGAGATGAACTGGTCTTCACCAGTTTGCCCTTCCTCAGGCTCAAACCAGAAATTAACAGCAGAGACGAAAGCCCAGATCTGGACTTCCGGCCCTCTGAAAGTATTGGTGTTGGTCTTTTTATAAAAATAACTTCAAAAGTTGAATGAATAAGGCCCTCTAAAAAAAAAAAAAAAAGGTTCTGCAGGGCTTCCCTGGTGACTCAGTGGTAAAGAATTGGATACAACTGCCAATGTAGGAGACACCTGCTGGGTTCCTGGTTCGGGATGACCCCACATACTGAAGAGAAGCTAAGTTCATGCACTACAACTGCTGAGCTTGTGTACCGCAGAGCCCGTGCTCTGCAGCAAGAGGAGCCACCACGAAGACAAGCCTGCACATTGTAACTGGAGAGTAGCCCCTGCTCACCGCAACTGCAGAAAGCCTGCGCTGCAACAAAACACCAGCACAGCCAAAAGTGAATAAACAAATTTTAAAAAAAGGTTCTGCGAACTTGTGATGTGATCACATAGCTCAACAACTGGGTTGTTGTCGTTCTGTCACTCAGTCGTGTCCGACTCTTTGTGACCCCATGGACTGCAGCACGCCAGGCCTCCCTGTCCATCACTATCTCCCGGAGCTTACTCAAACTCACTCATGTCCTTTGAGCTGGTGATGCTATCCAACCAACCTATCCTCTGTCATCCCCATCTCCTCTTGCCTTTAAGCTTTCCCAGCATCAGGGTCTCTTCCAGTGAGTCGGTTCTTTGCATAGGTAGCCAAAGTATTGGAGTTTTAGCTTCAGTATCAGTCCCTCCAGTGAATATTCAGGACTGATTTCCTTTAGGATGGACTGGTTGGATCTCCTTGCAGTCCAAGGGACTCTCAAGAGTCTTCTCCAACACCACAGTTCAAAAGCATCCATTCTTCGGTGCCCAGCCTTCTTTATGGCCCAGCTCTCACATCCGTACATGACTACCGGAAAAACCATAGCTCTGACTGGATGGAACTTCGCTGGCCAAGTGACGTCTCTGCTTTTTAATACACTGTCTAGGTTTGTCACAGCTTTTCTTCCAAGGAGCAAGCATCTTTTAATTTCATGTCTGCAGTAAACAGTGATTCTGTTTATTAAGAAACAAATCCAACTGTGATAACTCTTTTTATTACTGCACTCTGAGCTTATTAAATTCCATGACCCAGGAAATTAAAGACACAAACAGAAGCTATGTACTTCCCACCCGTGTCTGCCTCTTTCCTTTCCTTGTACACAATGTCCAAACATAAGAAACGCTTCAGAGGGCAAATCCAGTTTCATAGGTACCAGAGGTTTATCATAGAAGCATGGAGCTTCAGAGAAAACCAAAAAGGCCTGATTTGTTGGGATGTGGATAGGCTCAGAAAACAAAATCATTCTTTCTCTTGATCATGGTCTTAGCGAAGTTCTTTGACTCAGGAAACCCTTACTGTGTCCCAAAAAGATCAGCCAGGTTGAAATGACAGATAACTTACTATATGTTTTATCATGACAGTTTCATCAGTCTTTCATTAAACTGGGTCACTGAGGGCTTCCTTTTCAGAAAAAAAGCCATTGAGAAAACAGAATCCTTTTCATAATGACTATGCTCAGACTTTGTTTTAGAAGAATCTCCCTTTTGGGAGGGAGAGAAATGAGTTCAAAACAAGATTTGGTAATGCACAGGATTATCTTTTTAAATATCACAGCTTTTCTTAGTTTACTTTTGCATCATGCAAACATGAATCATCTGTTGAGTTCACTTCAAATGTGTCAAAATCCTCATCAGACATTTTAAAAAAGAGAATTCTGGGAGGGATCTGGGCAGAGAAAAAGGGGGAACTGGAGAGATTTGTGTGTTCATCCAATCAGTTGTCTATTCATGAATTTAGAAAACATTTATTTTAGCATCTGCCACTGTGCTCGGGCTTCCCTGGTGGCTCAGATGGTAAAGAATCCCACCTGCAATGCAGGAGACCTGGGTTTGACCCCTGGGTTGGAAAGATCCCCTGAGAAGGGAATGGCCACCCAATCCAGTATCCTTTGCTGAAGTATTCCATGGACAGAGGAGCTTGGCGGGCTACAGTTTACAGGGTCGCAAAGAGCTGGACACAACTGAGCGACTAACACTGTGCTTAGTGCTTGTAATATAAAAACAAGACACAGTTTCTTCCTTGCAGAAGCGTATGTGTAAGCAACTGAGTTCTGTATTTCCACTCCTGGTTATTTCTCAATGAGAGAGAAAAAGGTGAAAAAGAAGCAAAAAACATGAAAAGATGCTCAATGTCATTGCAAGGAAATGCAAATCAGGATCATACTGAGGTACTACTCAACACCCTCTAGGTTGCTTACGATAAAATGGCAGATAATAACACATGTTGGTGAGGATATGGAGAAATCAGAGCACGCATATATTGCCGGTAGGAATGTGAAACGTTCTTTGGGAAAGCACGTTGGCAGTTCCTCAAAAGGTTAAACACAAAGTGACATATGACCAAGCAATTTTACTCTGAAATGTATACTCAAGAGAACTGAAAACATGTGTCTGTACAGAAACTTGTATAAAGCAGCACCATTCACAATATTCAGAAGGTAGAAACGACACAAATGTCCATCAGATGATGAATGGGCAGACAAAATACAGTGGGTTTGTACAGTGGAATACTATTCAGTCACGAAAAGGAAGTAAGTACTGTTACACGCTACAACATGGAAGAACCTGGAAAGCACGCCATGAAAGAAGCCAGATACAAAATGCCATGGATCATATACCTCTATTTCTGTGAAATATCTAGATTAGGCAAATTCATAAAGACAGAAACTAGATTAGTGGTTGCCGAGGTCTTGAGGGAGAATGGCTGATGACCACTGAAGGATACAAAAGTTTCTTTTCAAGGTAATGAAAATGTTCTGAAATTGTGTAGTCTTGATGTATAGTCAAGGCTATGGTTTTTCCAGTGGTCATGTAAGGATGTGAGAGTTGGACTGTGAAGAAAGCTGATCGCTGAAGAATTGATGTTTTTGAACTGTGGTGCTGGAGAAGACTCTTGAGAGTCCCTTGGACTGCAAGAAGATCCAACCAGTCCATTCTAGAGGAGATCAATCCTGGGTGTTCATTGGAAGGACTGATGCTAAAGCTGAAACTGCAATACTTTGGCCACCTCATGTGACGAGTTGACTCACTGGAAAAGACTCTGATGCTGGGAGGGATTGGGGGCGGGAGGAGAAGGGGACGACAGAGAATGAGATGGCTGGATGGCATCACCAACTCGATGGACATGAGTTTGAGTGAACTCCGGGAGTTGGTGATGGACAGGGAGGCCTGGCGTGCTGTGACTCATGGGGTCGCAAAGAGTCGGACACGACTGAGCAACTGAACTGAACTGAACTGATGGCTGCACATCTCTGTGAATATACTAAAAACCACTGAGGGGAAAAACCCTTGTTTTAGGGACTTCCCTGGTTAGGACTCTGCGTTTCCACTGCAGGGGATTGGGGTTCAGTCCCTGGGTCACAAACTAAGATCTCACATGCTGCATGGTGCAACAACAACATCAAAAAATAAAAATAAATGGAATTAAAGAAGAACACTATTGTTTTGTATGAACATATTTTGTATAAATCTGTGAATTTTATAGTATGTGAAATATGTCTCAGTAAAGCTCCTCAGAAAGCAAAGAAACCAGGAGAGAAAAGAGGCTCTGTTCAACAAACATATACATGAGGGGGTTCCATGCCAGGCGACATGCCAAGGAGCTGAAGACAACCGAGTCTTAATTCTTGGGGCAGCTTTCAGTGTTTTGGGGGAAACAGACAATCATGGGTCATCTGTCTATGACGTGGTCGGGGCTGGGGTAAGTCTCCAAGTCACCCTCCTGCCCACCCGCGGCCTGAGTCCAGGATGGGCACTCTCAATCCTCCTTGTGCTTGGCAGTGGCAGCCCTCAGCACCTGCGGCATAACAGGCGTGAGCTTTATCCTCCCCTAGACGTGGTCTCTGGTTCACTGTAAGTGTTATGGTTCCAGCGAGGGGGGAGGGATCATATATCCATAATGAAACCCTGGTGTCTGCCCCCGTTTCCTCTGATGGACAGATCACAGTTTCTCCAGATCACTGCTGCCAGCCCTCTAGCAGGGAAAACACAGGGAGGAGGCCTGTATCTGGCATGTGCAGATGGGCAGGGTGGCAGTCTGGAGTGGTATTCGAAAGGCTAAGGGTCTCTGCAAGGGCTCCCGGAAGAGCTAATAACGCAGGGCCCGAGCTTTCAGCTTCATGAAAACTGCATTAGGATGTTTTAACTTTGGTTAAAAATCCCCAAATTCCACTCAGATGAAGATGTCCAGATTCAAGCTCATCTAAGATCAACTAGATTCCGTCCTGCTTGCTTTGATAGCTCTCATCACTGGGTATACTAGGGCTAGGACACAGGGCCAAGGAGAGCTGAAGGGCCATACGTGTTCCTGCAACAGAGAAATGAACATCACTACGTCCAGGCCAGTTCGGTTGAGACGCCATCACTGAAAATGGAGATTTAAAGTCTGAGTTTTACACATTTTGCTCAACTGTCTACTTTGGGCTATGAAAATCACTGTTGGGACTTCCCAGGTGGTTCAGTGGATAAGCGTCTGCTTGCCCATGCAGGGGACATGGGTTCGATCAAAGGTTTTGGAAGATCCCACATGCCTCGGAGCAACTAAGCCCGTTGAGCTAGTGCTCTAGAGCCTGGGAGCTGTAAAACTGGGCTCGAGTCCCGCAGCTACTGAAGCCCACGTGCCCCAGAGCCTGTGCTCCACAGCAAGGGGAGCTGGTGCCCTGCAACTGGAGAGTAGCCCCTGCTCGCAGAAACTAGAGGAGGCCCACATGCAGCAACAAAGACCCAGAGAAAGTGACACTAAAAGTAGATAAATACGATAAATATTGCAACTTCCCATGCATTAAAAAATCCACTATTCATCACACTCAAAAAGAGTCTTTGCTTGCTGGTTAGGTCTCTCCTTTACATGATCGTAAACCCCGAACCCCAAAGTAGTATGCCACTGCCTGCTAGGCAACTCAAATCTAAGGAGAAATACCAACAAAATCTACAGGAAAACTCACAAGGTGTTGATTTACTCTAAATACAGTTTTTCTGGGGATGGAGTGCATTCTTAGGAAAAAGAAACATAATAGCTCCAACAGGGATCTGTGTCCAGAGAACCAACTAGTGATCAGGTGTGTAGGATTGGGGATAAAGTCAGTGAACACGGTCAGACATACTCTGGAAATACGTAACATTACAGTGACCCGTCTCTAGGGATCAAAACCAATATGCACAGGGACGTCCCTGGTGGCACAGTGGGAAAGAATCCACCTGCCAATGCAGGGGACACAGGTTTGATTCCTGGTCCAGGAAGATCCCACATGACGCAGAGCAACTAAGCCCGAGTGCCACAGCTGCTGAGGCCCTCACGCCTGGAGCCTGAGCTCCGCACCGAGAGACGCCACTGCCGTGAGCGGTCCTCGAACCGCAGCTGGAGAGCAGCCCCGCCGCCACCCGAGAAAGCGTCACCAAGCAACAGCGACCCCTCGCGGCCAAAGACAGACAAATACATGATTAAACAAATAAACAAAATGGTTGCAATATGAAAGCGTTAAAAACTGCGTACAGTAGTTTCTTATAAAGTCTGGATTTTTCAATAAAAATTATACATATAATACAATTTATTGTAGAAAAATTAAAAGATATAAATTAGCACAAAACAAACTTGCCTATCAACTTTCTACCACAGAGATAACTACTGTAGCATTTTGGTGTTTCTGCACCTTAAATTAGGATGTTTGACTGTATGTGCACATATGTGCTTGTGTGTGCACTGAAACACATACTTACAAAATGCAAAGTAACCCAATTATTAAAAAAAATGCATCTTCCTGGTAAAGGCAGATGGAATGTACATATCCATGTGGTCAGGAAAGCTACATCTTATTTGCAAAATGAAATGTTCTTATTGAATTATAGCTGCTGTAGGATATTATATAAATTACAGATGTCCAATATAGTGAGTCACAACTTTCAAAGGTTATACTTCATTTATAGTTACTATAAAATATTGGCTATATTCAATGTGCTGTTACTATGTCCTTGTAGCTTATTTTACACCTAATAATTTTTACCCCCCTCCCCACCCCAATTTGTCCCTCCTCCCGTCCCCACTAGTTTGTTCACTGTGAGTCTGTTTCTTGTTTATTACATTCACTAGTGTGCTGTATTATTTAGATTCTACATATAAGTGATCTCATACAATTTTCATCTTTCCCTGTATGACTTATTTCACTCAACATAATGCTGTCCATCCATGTTGTTGCAAATAGCAAAATTTCATCCCCTTTTATGGCTGAGTAATATTTCCTTGTGTCCATATACCACAACTTCTGTACCCATTCATCTGTTTATAGACACTGAGGATGCTTCCCTATCTCGGCTATTGCAAATTATGCTGCTAAGAACATTGAGGTGCATGTATATTTTAAAATTAGAGTTTTTTTTTTAATGTAATTATTTATTTACTTATTTGGCTGCACTGGGTCTTAGCTGCAGCACTTGGGAACATGGTTGCAGCACTCGGGCTTCTTTCTCTGTGGCTCAGAAGTTGTAGCGTGTGGGCTTATTTGCCCTGGCATGCGGGATCTTAGTTCCCACACCAGAGATTAAACCTGTGTCCCCTGCATTAGAAGGTGGATTCTTAACCACTGGACCATCAGCAAAGTCCCAATGTTTTTGCTTTTTTGCTGGTATATATCTAGGAGTGGAATTTCTAGGTCATATAGTAGTTCTACTACTAAATACTAGGGCTTCCCTGATGGCTCAGGTGGTAAAGAATCTGCCTGCAATGCAGGAGACCCAGGTTCAATCTCTGGGTCAGGAAGATTTCCTGGAGAAGGAAATGGCAACCCATTCCAGTATTCTTCACTGGTGAATCCCATGGACAGAGGAGCCTGCTGATGGACACTACTGAGCGACTGATACACATAGTAGTTCTATTTTTAGTTTTTTTTGAGAAACCTTCATACTATTCTCCATAGTGGCTGCACTAATTTACATTCCCTTCAACAGTGTAAGGGACTGATCCCTTTTCTCTACATCCTTGCCAACAATTGTTGTTTGTGTTCGTTTTGATGACAGTCATTCTGACGGGTGTGAGGTGATACTGCGATTCTGATTTGCATTTCCCTGGTGATTAGTCACATGGAGCATCTTTTCACATACTGGTTCTCCATCTGCATGGGGAAGCTACATCTTGACTTCTTACACCCGGAGGCGATGTGCATTTTGTCAGATACTTGGTATCAAGTGCAGACGGCAGAGATAAAGGAGAGACAGCTACAGGTCTTCTCCTTCTCATCTTTGGGAACCAATCGTAGTGCAACTGGACACTGTGTGGCTTGAGGGACATGCCTAGGGAGGGCTGGAGACCACCCGTCAGAACTAGAAACATGTAGGACCCTCTCCCCCTACCTTGTCACTACCTTTCTGCTTTACTCTTTGCCGTTGGCAGTAGGACACTGAAGATTTCTTCCTGTCTGTAGCTCAACAATTTATGTAGAAGGTTGAACTGTCTGGCTTTTAAAGTTCTTGGGAGCACTGGAATCTAGTGATAATTCAATGTGTGGGTGGAATGGATGCCTTCTGTGTTCTGACTGTGAGTCTGAAGGGTGGTTTGCTTTGCTTTTGTATTTCTCCTAGATTATCTTCTTGGAGGGTGGGTGAATAGGTGATTATGTCTGTAGTTAAAACATCAAAGCATCTACAGAAACGTCTACTGAAGTGGTAGCAGTTGCACACTAGTGCACCCCACCCATGTCTTTCTTTTCTCCAAAATATTAACTCAGAACCATCTTGTTTACCCAAAACAGTTACCACAGACAACAATACATCAGTCGTTATGCCCAGGTCCATCGTTCATCATTAAATAACTGTCACCAGGAGTGAGATCCCACACAGGTGGATAGGTGGGTGGGGAGTCTCTTTAGGTTACTGAATATGCTTGACACATCACATGGTAACCACTTCTCCTAGAGAATGCAACCACTGCTTTCTCTCCCCTCTTGGGGTCTCCATTCTTTTTCTTCTTCATGCGTGCCGAACAGTCACATGCTGGCTGATAAATACACCCAGCTGAGGAAAATGCACGCCGCCAGGAGTGCACACGCACTGGGGGTCAGTACTGAGTTCTGCCTGGAAACAAACACAAGAAACACAGCCTGGAGGCCTCGCTGTTCACCCGAGAACCGCATCTGTGAACTGTCCCAAGGGACTCACTGTTAAAGAAGACCCATGACTACATGTGACAGTCCACGGATGATGCATTTTGCCTAGCTTTTATATTCTCAGATGCATTGTATCTTAGGCTAATCAACTGTGCTGTCACTTTATCAAGGATATTATCATGAAAGCAAACTCCGTCTGTTCGTTCAACAAAGGACTGGGAGAGTTATTTTTTTAGTGAACACTTGGCAATGTCTAATTGCCAAGCATTCAATTCAGTTCAGTTCAGTCGCTCAGTCGTGTCCGACTCTCCGCGACCCCATTACTCTGCACTAAAATAGAGCGACATGCTAAAATATTACTAACATTTTTTTTTTCACTTTTTTGGCTAGGAACTTTAAGATCTAATTCATATACCATACAATTCAACCGCTTTTAATATAATCACAGAGTTGTAAAATCACACTGTCATCAGTTTTAGAGCATTTTCATCCTCATCCTAAGAAAGTCTGTACCTTTAGAAGTAACTTCCTATTCCTCTCAACTCCCCATCTGCTCTGTTCCAAGCAACCACTAATCTATTTTCTGTTTCTACCTGTTTGCCTATTCTCGACATTCTGTATAAATGGAATTGTACCACATGTATTCTTTGATGACTGGTTTTCACTGAGCACAATATTTTCAAAGTTTATCCTTGTTTTTAAAAGTTTGACTTTAATTTTTAAAAATTTGGTTCTCAGAAGGACTTAGTATGTGAAAGGGAAAGCTGTGTGCATTGGCGCCAGAAATCACGCAACTGGCAGCAAGCCTGGCTTCTTGGTTTGCATTGAGTGCGATTCATTTGGTTTTTAATTAATGAATGGGTAAGATCAAAGGACTGGCTAGTCTAACTCTTTTGAGTGAATTATAATAGCATCTCAGGCCCTAGTAGAAGGAAACCCCTCATCACCTTGGTGGACACACAGTCCTTAGGAACAGAATGTAAGGCAGACCCTGCTGGTAGGTGGAAAGGAGAAGTAGCTGTCTCGGAGGGTTAACCCAGCAGAAGGAGAAGGGAGCTGAGACCAGAGGCCATTTCTCATCTGCTTATCTTCCCTTCTGGGTAAGACCGCTTGCCTGGCACAGCCGTCCTGTTGCCTGAAAGGAGCAGCGGTTATCACTGGTGGTGGGAAACCCCTTGGGTCGTTCAGAAAGGTGCTGGTTCATGGTGAGGTTAAGGCTATGGATTCTGAGCGGTTAGGGTGAGACTATTGGATGAGAATATAATTTTATACCCCCAAGGAAGCTAAACCGTTAGCATGTTCAGTCACTCTTCCAATTTTACCTGGAACTTCCTCAAATTATCCCATAGCTAGGTCCTTCTGATTGAAGCTTTCTCCCCCCACAGGACCTTCAACGTCATGTTATTTCATTATATATTAAAAAATGGAAATCCCACGGACAGAGGAGCCTGGAGGGCTATTGTCCAAAGGGTCGCAAAAGAGTCAGACATGACTCATGCAAGGGGCGTAATACAGTTTTACACACAAGAAGTCCCTAATTAACCTTTCTTCTCCCAGTCCTCATGGACTGCAACCCTCAGGAGCTGACATAACCTTTCAGTCTACAATTAGAGCTAAACCACTTGAAGACGCAAATCACGAAGAAAGGGAAAAGACCGGTATAATGAGTCAGTCAAAATGTTAATCAAAAGGATACACACACTGGTAGTCTGCACCGTTTGGCTTTCAGAGTGTTTAAAAATCTCAGCCAATTTTTAAAACCAGGATTTCACATAAAATTTAGCTTTGTGTGAAAAATGGGTAGACCTGGCGTACTGAGTCCAAATCCTCCCAGAATACCAATCAGGCAGCCCCCCTCCTAACAGAGAGAACCCCTGGTTCTCTGCAGTCAGCACCCCTCCCTGAGGGAGGCCAAATGTCAGCAGCCCCTTAGGTCTAGTCTCGCATCGTCTTTGGATGAGTAAAGAAATATTTCACAGAATTTTTATCTTTGTCAAAAGTGCGAAGACACAAGTAATTCAAGAAAAATGAAATGATGCATTTCTTTATGGAAGTGAAAATTCTGATCCTGCGACATATAAACAATGTGTGTGACGGTTGAAAAATTTAAACTGGGTTGTCCTACGGAACAACTGTGTCCCTCAGTTACTGATGTCAGCTCTTTGGTGCTTATGGGCATTGGACTTTCAGAAGTCTGGTACTAATGAGATCACTTCCTAGTTTATTTAATTTTAGATTTTTAAATATTTTATTTTTGGCTGTGCCCCGCGCTTGTGAGAGCTTAACCCTAATCTTGACCCTAGCCCTGAGCAGGGAATGAACCCGGGTCACAGCAGCGAAAGCGCCGTGTCCTCACCACTGGACCGCCAGGGAATCCCCAGTCATTTCCTCTTTTTAAAGAGGCAATAGGTTAGAAAGCAGGAAAGTAAAGTGTTTTAGGAGAATAGGGAAAGGAGGCAGCAGAAAAGGTCACCAGAAACGGGCACAGTGGCTGCCTCTGATCTCTGGTTTTGCTCTGAGAGTCAGTTTATGGTACTGGGCTTCCACAAAAGCAGCCATAGTTATTTCATGCCCTGCAGGTCTGAGCAAAACGGGTGCCTTTATCTGAATACCCTTCAGAATGAGAGTCAAGGTCTAGATCTAATAATGCGGGCTAGCAGCTCTTCAGCCTGATGTCTCATGAAGGAAGGGGCAGCTGGGTTTGGCATCAGGATGGCATCCTTGTTCTAAGCGGCACTGCTCTCTCTGAGGTCAGCCCTGCAGTCATGGAGTGGAAAGGAGAGGGGGTGCTTATGTCTACACAGAGCTGACGTAAAAGAGCCTACTTGATGGAAGGAACGCAGTCCAGACCACGCGGACTGTCTCTAACACACGTGTGTAAGCAGCATGTTGCAGGTATACGTGTATATGGATGTTCCAGTGTACTCCATTTTGAATGAATTCAATACACAAAAATCGTAACTTTTCCATTTGAAAGCCGAGGAGGCTTTTCCTATTTCACATGACAGAAAAGAACCTTTACAAAATACCCTTTCCTTCAGATGTTTTCTAAATATTCAGGTCTTTCAAGGTAGTGGTTCTCAACTGGGGCGGTTTCACCCCCAAGGGGACACCTGGCAGTATCTGGAGACACTGCTGAAGTCGCGACTGGGCAATTGGCATCCGGTGCCCGGAGGCCAGGGACGCTGCTAAACGTTCTACGAGGCGCAGGACAGCCGCACGGCAGAGAGGAGCCGGCCTCCGAGGTCATCCGCGCGGGCCAGGGCGGGAAACGCGGGTCTGACACACATTATGGATCACTTCTTTCCCACAAAGGTGACTTACACAAGCGACTCAGCACTGTTGTATGAAGCAAAGGATGCCTGTCTGGGAAGCCAGGGGCGGTGGGAGCGGGCCTGTGGGAGAGAACGCGGGCCGGTTAAACCGCAAAGGCTGCCGCGCTGCGAGGTGGGTCCTGCCCTGAGGGCCGGCAGCGGGCGGCGGAGAGAAAAGTATCCTCGGTTCAGCGGGGAGGGGCGTGAGGAAACGGGCCGAGCTTTCTGGAACAGCGGGTGTGGGAGGCGGCACAGAGACCCGAGTCCCGACGGAGCTCCGCAGGGCAGGGGCGAGTTGGCGGCGTAGGCGTCCGGCCCGGCAGGGCGCGGAGACGGTCTGACAGCTGGAGGAGGGGCCTGTGAGGGTGGAGAGGGCGGGGCCCGGAAGAGAGGCTTCGGGGGCACGTGGAGACGGCGCAGCGCGGCCGGAAGTGCGCGCGCGGTGGGGCGGAAGGCCGCCCCGGGAGCGTGGGCTGAGGAAATCACCTCAGGCCTGAGGTGGGCCTGGGACCAAGGAAGCGCCGCGGCCGCCAGGACGGGTACACGGGAGAAGCAGGTCCCCGGTGCTTTAGTAGGAGAAGACGGGTCCTAAAAGCTGGCTCAGAGCAGACGGCAGAGTGGGAGGCCACTGGGCCTCAGGCTGAATGCCCCTCAATGCCGGGAGCTGGGAAGAAACAAAGTCTACTGGAACGATTTCATGAAGGGATGAGAGGCGGTGGATGCGAAGCCCGCATGCAGCAAGTACACAGCTCCAACACTCCTTCCTCAGCCTGCCAGCCCCGGACTTCCTTGTCTCATAAGACCTCGGACTCCTGGTATGACTGTCACCTCGAACAGAGGCCGTGGATGCCTGAGGGCACCCAATGAAATCCCTGAAGGACCTGCCTCTGACGAGACAGACCCCTGGTTCTCAGGAAAGAGAAGACAGAAGGGCAGGCTGGAGGTTTCCTCGGCACTTGGGCTTGCTTTGGAAAGGACTATCATTCCTTCCTTCGCTTGCATTTATGGGTGCTGAGAGGCTCTTTGATTTAACCTGTTGAACAGCAAAGGTGTTTTGTATTAAAAAAGAAAAAATTCCTATTATTTTCTGGAGTGGTGTCGACTCTTCGCAGCACGTGGGTGGCGGTGCCCAAGTGGAAATCCTGACTGGTACCAGTATCCTTACAGTTATATAAGCACTGCAGAAAGATCTGCAGTTGCACTGACCTCTTAAGGATTCCACTGTAAAGACATGACGCCTGCAGCACTTGGTTCATTGGGTGGACTGACCATAAATCTTCGCTTTCTTTGTTTCCTTTTCTTCCTGCCTCTCCCTGGACTGGGTGCGATTCTGGGATTTAAGGGTACTTGTTTCTCACGTAACATTTTTTTTTTTTTCCAGGGCAAACTCTGGAGCCTAAATATCCTCAACTCTACTGTATAGCAATCCTTCTTCAACCTTAACAGATGCTAAGGAAATTCTAATTGTGGCTTCCCAGGGGGCTCAGTGGTTAAGAATCTGCTGCCAACTCAGGAGATGTGAATCTCATCCCTGGGTCAGAAAGAGCCCCTGGAGGAGGAAATGTCACCCCATTCTATTATTCTTGCCTGGGAAATCCCATGGACAGAGGAGCCTGGCAGGCTACAGTCCATGTTTAGTCGACTTAACAACTAAACAACAACAAGGAAATTCTCATTAGGATTTCTTTAGGGCTTAACTCTTGTTTTTAATCCAATGCTCTTTGATGTGGACCATTTCAAACATCCTCCACCTACCATTTCATTTCCATTTCTAATATCTACACAATTACTCACATACAGTCAACAGAGCTACTGAACATGGGGAAAAAAAAGATTCCTGACTAGAGGCAGAGTGGCAATGGAAACAGATTCAGAAACGACGGCTGTGTGTGAAGGTGTTGCTTCAGGTATGAAGTCTTCTCTCTGTGATAGTAAGAAGGCGGCTGTTGAGCAAGCACACGTGCAATCCAACCCCCAAACGAAATAGGACAAACACACGCATCTCCTTGATCCTGGCTCAAAACCAGGAAATTCTTACTCTCTTGGATATGATAACCAACTTGGATGCAAACACACTAGTTGCGTTTTGGACATGCAAATCTTACAAAGATGGTATGGAGGATGTCAAGCAGAGAACCCAGGGGAGGTGAGTTGCACAGGACACACACAGTGAAAGGAAGGAGTTTGTTGAAGCAGACCCAGAGGCGGACTGGCCGAGCTGCCCGCAGAGCGGCCAGACTCAAGCTCTTTGGGGACTCTGGAATGTAACTGGAATTTCTGGTGGAAACAGCCAGCACCCCTTGCCAAAAAAAAAAAAAAAATTGACTTTTAGCTCTGCTAAAAGGAGAAGACACAGCACCCTGCCGGGCAATTTCCCTTCCCTTTGTCTTGTATCTAAATGTGCTCCTCCTATTTCTTCTGAGTTGGGACTAGGAAGAAAGTGTAGCGCAGAACAGCTCTGTTGGCTGATGTTGACATAACAAACTGTGGCTAGGCTCCTTGAAAGATAAGAAGTAGGGAGCTGTATCTTCTTAGTGATTACTCAAGTTCTTTTGATTTGTCCCTAACTTTCAAAAATTGAAAACGTGTTTTCATATATTATATGAAAAGTAAATTCATCTAGGTAAAAGTAAATGCATACTGTTTATCTCAGCCCCTCACAGTGTGGAAATTACTTACTCCCCTTCTTAAAGTTTTATTTTAAATTTCATTCAGTGAACTGTATTCTAACTCTTCGTTAATTCATGTTCTCGGTGCTTCAGGAGCTTGATAACATTCCCCCCGCCCTTGGCTATTTTATACATGTAAAGACAGAGAAAAACAATGCAAAGGGAACTAAGTCATTCTAAAGTCTATTATTGAAATAATAAGTCTTGTCACTGGGTTCTGCAGCCTTCCTTTATTTCATCTATGTGTACTTTTAACACACTTTTTTTTTTACAAGATTACGATCATTTTCTACATACTAGAAAACTCCAATTAAAGGCTAGAGAATAAGTCATCCTTAAATAGTGAAAAAGTTAAGACAACTGCATTATTGAAGAGTTTATAAAGCTGTTGTGACAGCAAGAAGCACAGATGAAGCAATTATGAATTTCATGAAAATAGATAAAAATCCAATTGAAATAATGAGGCCTGCCCCACTGAACACCTGTTTATAGTCTTAATTTTGCCTTAAGGAGATACGACTGATGTTCTCCAACAACAACAAAAATCAATAATGGATCAATATGGATAAACGTGTTGGGTCTGACCTTTTGTCCTAAGAGACAGTTAACAGCTGGGTTTAGTTTTACTGGGATTTACTTAAAGACTTGTAACAGTAAATAATGGTGCATTTAAGAATATTTGCCTGCTTTGATTTAGTGAGTTTGGCAGGTGGCAGTGGCCTTTCAATGGCATATGGCTTTGAGAAATTACATCAATATA
Source organism: Moschus berezovskii (assembly GCF_049115385.1). Taxonomy (NCBI): domain Eukaryota; kingdom Metazoa; phylum Chordata; class Mammalia; order Artiodactyla; family Moschidae; genus Moschus; species Moschus berezovskii. The sequence goes on from NC_142485.1 coordinate 3,679,037, forward strand.
TGCATATGATGTCTTAGCCTCTAGTTCATGCGTTAAGTTAATTAGTAAAGAATCATTGGTTTAGCATTTTATAAGCAAATATTCTCCAGCACTGGTGGAAGAAAATACAGTGAAAAGATAAAAAAAGTAAAAGCCTGCAAAGTTTTGCAAGAGTTTTTAATAATAGTGGAATGCCCAAATATAGAGACAAACCAATATTTTCTTGAGATTCTACAGCATGAGAAAAGCATACCTCCAGGCATGCCTAATGAAGCAATATTAACTGCTTTTCAAAGATAAATTACTTATAATATTAAGTGAAATAGCACGCAGTCTATCTCAAAGTTCCCATTAGGGGACTTACATGCAGTATCCCTTGTAATAAGTGAGAATTTCTGATGCCTTTCAGGAGAAATGTGAAACTAAATGAAAATGCAGATGAATGACTGAAAATGTTTTATGCTTCAATTTCCTTCGTATCTGGAAATTACAGGATAACACAGAGAATGAAAACACAGCATATGGTAAAAACTAAATGGGGTTTTGTTTTTTAAAATTTTGTTTAAACAGGCTGCTTTTAATTGTGGACACATATTAAGGAAGGCAAATAAAATTTTTATAGGATCCACAATCAAAATATCTTATGTTTTAAGATAATTTCATGGAAAAATTAATCTTTGAAGATCAGAGGGCATTATATTCTTGCAAATTATGAAGACCTATAAATTTGGTTTCCACTGAAATATCCTGTGGATTGTACACAGGAGAAAAAAAAGAGTTTCTGGCATATTTTCACTAGAATTTAAGCTATTTTCGAAAGCATTTCTATCTGGCAACTGCTTTTAAGTTTCTTGAGTACTACCAGTTTGCCTCTTTTATTTTAGCTTTTGGTAATACGAGATAGGTTCTACCGATAGAAAATTAAACAGTATCAGAAAGCTGCAGCGTCTGTTAAATGGATATTGCACTTGTTTGAATATTGGGTATTTTGGAGGCTATTTCATTCTCTTACATGCAGAGTTTATTTGACATGATGGCAAACACGTCTACCTTTAGGCACATGATGGCAAGGTAAAGTGTATCAGTTTTTTAATGAGTTTTATCTTCTTACAGTTATGATTACAAGTAGATTCTTTACAGTTTACGTGAATAAGTATATTAAAAAGAACATTTACAAATCACAACATCTCAACGTTATAATATGGTCAAAAAAATCATGAAAATATTTTACTACTTACCTAAAATAAACTTTCAATATAAAGTGCCAAGAAAAAGTCAAATGAGTTTTTAACCTGAACCAGAGCCGAGGAGAATGATCCCGTTTCAAATGCAACAGTGCCAGTCCACCAAGGGGGAAGCCTTAACGTATTTTCTTTAGCAAAGAAGCTGACAGTATTCCCTTTGGGCAGAGTATCCACACGTGTGCACACACGCTATATAGATAATAAAATCCCAGCCTAACAAACAAACTCCATCCAGCTTGCATACTGGAAGAAAAAAGTGCTTGGAAATCTTTGTCGTTCAAGGACCCCTTTTGATCATTTAGCAACCTCTCTTTCCTGCTATTTTTAATTTCAAACGTTCAGCGTTCAAAGATTTGACAAAGCGGATGCAAAGGGTCCCTTTAAAACACCTCAGAGACAAACACGGAAACTTGGATCAAACGAAAGGAAAATGGTCCCTACCTTTTTTCTGAGAGGACGATGGCGACTGCACTTGAGAAAAAGTAGGCTTTTCTTCAGTGAAATATTCAGGTTGGCTGTATTGATTCAGGGCCATGTCCAAGTCCGAGTCCCTGCTTTTCAGCATGTTTCCAGGGTAACTACAGGTATAAGGCTGATTCACTGCCCAGGCCTGTTCCATATATATGTTGTTACTGGGCACAGCCTGAGCGTTGCAACCACTGTAACCTGGACTATCTTCGAAATACGCGTAATAATCAGTGGCCTGCATGTAGCAGTTGCTGCCGGCAGCTGGGTGTACTTCGTAGAGTTCTTGCACACAGAAGTTCATTTTGGTGCTCAGGCTCTGTTTCTACTTTACATATACACACACTCTATGGATGCAGTCCCCAGCCCACACGCCCCACGTGCCGGGCATATACGGCGAGAGGCGAACATACATACACATGAACGGAGGAGCGGAGATGAATAAACACCCGCCGCACAGCAACCCAGCCTGCTGTACTTGGCCACGGCACCTGATGTGCTAAAATCCTATTTAGGTGGAGGTGTCTTTGGAGCTCTGCTGCCATTCAAACATGTTGGAAAGCAGATTTCTGACTATCAAAGGTCTTAAGCTGTGAACGCACCTAATTCCCGGAAAAGATGGCAGGCAGGTAGGCATGACCTCTGCCCGGCTGGAGGACCGACAGCCGGGAGGCGTCTGTGGCTCCGAGGCTGGGAAGATCCATTTTATATGCTGTTTTTAACTCCTTTCCACATGATTAGAAAATGATTACTCATTGTTATGTCATTTTGGTTGACAACTTAAGCATGAAACATTATAAAGACATCTTAGAGACTATCCTTGGATACACAGAAAATCCGAAAATCAATAATCTAGTTTATTAGCAGGGACCAGAGAAAATCCAGCCGTAACGAGCCTGATGACTCCAGAACATTAATCTAGTCACACAAACGTTAGAGGTTACATCTGTTGTTGAACGTCACCCATGGGCTTCTAAGGCAGGAAGGAGGACACATGGGGCCCACGGGTCTTTAAAAGACGCCGCGCGAGGCACATCTGAGAACACCGCTGGCGTGTGTGAGCTCTGTTCTGCTCCTTGCCCCTGGTGATTTTCTACATCATTAGCCTAATCTACATGCGGCCTGGAGCTGAACTTCACTTTGCTCATTTTGCCTTGGTTGTGTTGGTAAGCGCACGAGGGGGAAGTGTGTGTCACACCCGGTGTGTTGAGCACCCCTCTGGGAGAGCAGTGTCCCCCTTCTGATCGTGGGGGGATGCTTTTTATAGTATGCTACCAGTTTTTTTTTAATTCAATTTTTATCTCATATCAGAGTGTCATTGATTTATACTGCAGTGTTAATTTCAGGTGTATGGCAAAGTGATTCAGTTGCACAGATACACATACCTATTCTTTTTCAGACGGCACAACTATCATTTCATTGTCATTCAGTTCTGCTTTTGAGGTGATCTTTGAGCTTAACTGTGATTTAAGGAGTAGTGATGCGCTTGACATTTAAAGACAGTGATCCAAAAGGGAGAGGCATTTTCTAGGAGAACTGCCATTTAAGACACAAACAAACACCAAGTTAGAGATAAAAGCCTGCTACGATGATGACCGATGGTGTTTTCTCCACGTGGATGGCAGTGAGCACCTGTGTTCTAGATCACGATTCAGGAAGGGTGCAAGCTGCTTTCGTTGCAGTTGGAGGTTCTTTTTCTTTGCAAGACTTAGTTGGGAGGGCTGGCCCCAGGAGGTAATGTGTACACTTGGGATCCTGTTAGTCCCTGAATGGGTGACCTCTTGGTATTTCCCTCCTAAGGGACCACAGGCAATGTGATGTTGTAATGTTCCATTGTAACACTTCCACTCTGGACGTAATGCAATGTGGAATTTTGGGCAGGGACATAGGACCGGAGAAAGGAGGATATAGCAGTCATTCAACAAACATCTATAGGGTATCTGTTCCGTACAAAGCAAGGAGCGGGTGGGAGCAGAGGTGTTGATTCAGGAAGTCAATCACGGGCCCTGTCACCAAGTAGCTTAATAGCAGGTGTTTTCAACACAAAGAGTCAAGCGGACCACTGTCAAGAGTCTGCAAGAGCTGATGATTTTATGCATGAAGTAAAGGTGACATGGATTCAGGGAAGAAGATTAAGAATTAGAAAACAACAGATGAGACAAGATGAGGGAAGAAACCCAGGCAGACGGACTCCTGGGTGGATATTTAGTAATAAGGCTCCTTAAAAAAACTGCAGCTGAGCAAGGAAAGGAATGTTCTTCAAATTGGTACATTTGAACCCAGAAAATGAATTCCAATATCCTAGAGAGCACAGACGTTACCATAAGGAATAAGGAACGTAGCTAACATCTTAACAGTGTTTTTACTCTCTGATTACTCTTCAAACAAATAAAAGATTTATTTGCAAGTGTTTTTAAGAACACATACACACAACATTACAATTAACATTTTCTCCCTACTGAAAATGTCAAAACATTTCACTGGAAGCAATGACTATTTTCTGAAAGCCCCAGGAAAAAGGATCCAGGCCTTATGTTTCTTTGTCTGATCTCATGTATTTATCTCAAATTTCCCAAAACTAATCTGAAAATTAACCTTTCAATAAAGCAGTTTTCTTTCCTGGCAAACACATATGTTCCAAGGCCTCCTTTTCTGGTTAGAAGCTGCATGTCAAAACCATCCAGTTTTGCAGTTTTGCCCAATGCATTTCCTGGCTCCCTTTCTAGATCATTGGAGGCACAAGTCCAAGCCATTTCTTGCTTTTCACCAGTAACAGTACCAACTCCAGCCAGAATCTCAAATTTCATTACAAAGGAACACTTCTAAACATTTTTCCAAGATCTCTAAATGTGCTTGAAAAATCAGTTTTCTTCTGCCTCAGAACTGATCTACATACTGCAGCAAAGAAAGAACAATTCCTGAACAACTTTTTTTCCCTCTAAATTCTCAACAGCATTTTGATGGAGTGAAAACAATCCTGAATTCTCCCAGAAATCTTTGAACAGAAAAAAACTTTCAAGACATGTTTAAATGGGTTCTTCACTTACTCTTATCTTTTGGAAAATATAGAACCAAACTTTTCTGAAATGATGCATTCTTCTTGTACAAAGTGGGGTTACTCTTAGAGTAAACGTGTGAAACTGATGACCGGGAGCTGGAAATGGAGTTCAAGTTGAAATACGGTCCCTCATCCCTGACAGAGGCAATCTTAGCGCTGCCACTCCTGATCGATCCAGCCTGTCTTTTTGTGAAGTCAACAAAGCAATTTAAACATATTATATGTCACGAAGGAGGTGAGCTTTAGTAAGTCTGCTCTCTTATTTCCCTGGCTGACGAGTCTAATTTAGTTACTGAGAGGGAAGCTTACGAGTTATTTGACTCACGGAGCATCAAACAGACTGAAATAAACTCAGGAGGGCTTTCATAATTCTTATTAGAAGTGTTTCAATCAATAATAATTTATTATCTAAGTACACCTTTGTCCTTTAGGAAATAACCTAAAAGGACAAGACTAATGATCTTGCTGGGGAAACTGGTAGGTAAACAGCAAACCCTCAAGGACTGTGAAGGAGGAGAATTGTTTCTCTCTTTGGGTCTTTCTTTTCTTCTGTCTCCAGCTGTGTTGACTCTCAAATAAGGCTGCACATCAGAATCACCCACAAACTTTTAACAACACCAGTGATCAAGTGTCATCCTCAGAAATTGTGATTTAATCAATATGGGGTAGAACCTGATTGTGATGACTTTTTCAAGTTTTCCCAGATTAATTCACAGGCAGTGAAGTCAGGCTTCCCAGGTGGCTCAGTGGGTAAAGAATCTGCCTGCAGTGCAGGAGACAGATGCAGGCAGACATGAGTTCGATTCCCAGATTGGGAAGATCCCCTGGAGGAGGGCATGAAAACCCACACTAGTATTCTTGCCTGGAGAATCGCATGGACAGAGGAACCCGGTGAGCTACAGTCCACAGGGTCGCAAAGAGTTGAAAATGGCTGAAGTGACTGAGCAGGCACGCAGTGAACTTGGAGAACTGTCTGTTTCCCTGGGTGTCTGAGCCCAGCTCCTCAACAGGGACCAGAGTGTCCTGACGATTCGTTCTTTTTCCTCATTGGCAGCTTCACTGTGTAGTTCCCATTGTTTTCAAAGTTTACCTTCCCTGTCTCAAACTGGCCTCACTGCCCTTGAGTCATTTGGTCGAGTCGAGGAAATGGGTCAAGGAGATACACCAGGACAAAGTAAATCCAAGGAAGTGTGGTGACAGGGAACACAGGAAGTATCTGCTCTGGGGGCTGTGGATGGGTTGCGGAAGAGATGACCCGTGAGCTGGCGTTTGGGAAGCACATGGAACTCCAACAATGGAGGCGGAGGTATGAGAGACTTCGAGCCTCTACTCTAGTGATTGCTCTTCTGCTTTTAGTAACAGAGCCTGTAAATTTTAGTTGAGCACATTTGTTTGTTTCTCGGTCTCTCTTGCGTGTGTAGGCATCTGTGTGATTAACTTCTGGCCAATGAGATGTAACAGAAGAAATAGTGTAAGGCAGATTCTAGGGAACAGAAAAGATAACTGAAAATAACAACTGGTGCATGCATTTTCCTTCTTCTCCTTTGCTCCTTCTTCCTGCTGCCTGCAATGTATATGTGATGTCTGGAACCCTAGCCACCATTTTGGTCCATGAGGATAAGAGTCATACTCTGGGGCTGGTGAAGGAATGATCTGGAAGTAGTTTAGGTTGCTGAGGACTGTCATATTAGCCTAGTCTTCCAACCTCTGGGTTTTTTTTTTTCCCCTTTGGGAAGAAGAAATCAACTTTTTGTTTAGGGTATAGTTTTTTTCATTTGTAAAACAGAAATAACAGTACTCACCTCTCTGGTTTATTGTAAAGATTAAGTGAGTTAAATATAAGTAAAGCACTTAGAAGAGTGACAGGTGTAGTAAGTGAATATAATTATATATGTGTGTGCTGTGCTAACTCACATCAGTTGTGTCTGACTCTTGGTGACCCCTGGACTGCAGCCTGTCTCAGGCTCCTCTTTCCATGGGATTCTTCAGGCAAGAATACTGGAGTGGGTTGCCATGCCCTCTTCCATAGTAATAATTCTTATTGAAATGCCTGATCTCTATCTTGGAATATTTTCTCTTCTCAGCCTACATTTTCACTAGGTCAAGAGTCAGTGAGCGTTGGTCTGCACACCAAGTATGGCCCTGTATCTATTTTGTAATAAAGGTTTATTGGAACCCAGCCTTGCTCATTCATTTATGTATTGTCTGGTTCTAAATCTACCCTGTGCTAAATCTACTCTGGCAGAGTGGAGTCGTTGTGACAGAGGCCATGTGGCTTGCTGAAAATATTTAGTATGTGGTACTCTAGAAGTTTGCCATCTCTGCGTTAAGTGATCTCATCCTGTCTCATAACTTTATTTTTTAAAATTGACTTATTTAAAAATTTTTATTGACATATAGTTGATTGATAATGTCCTATTAGTTTCAAGTGTACAGCAAAGTGATTCGGTTACACATATACAAGTATCCTTTTTCAGATTCTTTTCCATTATAGGTTATTACAAGATATTGAATCTAGTTCCCTGCACTATACAGTAGATCCTTGTTGATTATGTGTTTTATATACACCAGTCGTGTGTCTGTTAATCCGAAACTCCTAATTTACCCCCTCCCCATTTGGGAACTGAAGCTTTGTTTTCTCTGTGAGTCTATTTTCTCATAGTTCTGAATAACAATTAAATGTGGAAGAGTCCAGCATGTAACTGTAGCCCAGACATCTCCTTTAGGATCTTACGTCCTGCTGTCCACTGATACTCCTCTGTGCAAAAGTGGGCATCTCCAACTCTGTTCTTTCTAACACCCTTGCCTCCTGCAGTCCTCACATCTCCACTCCACTGCTACCTGGGAGCTTCAGTCAAAGCCCCGCAGCCCTCCGGGACCCTCACTTTCCCTCACTACCTACAGCCAGTCCAGCAGCAAGCTCATCGGTTCTTCCTCCAAAACATCGTTTCGATCCAGCCACTTCTCTATCCCCACCTCGTCACCGGATTCTCTGGGTGGCCTCCTAATTGGCCTTGCCCTGTGGCAGCAATTCTTTCTTGCTACAGTAACTAGTCACGTCTGAAAAACGGCACACCTGGCCACATCGCTTCCCCACTTAAGGTCTTCAGCGGCTTTTCACTGCATTCAGAATAAAATTCAAACTCTTCAGCAGATGTGCCACCTCCCGACAACCCTCCCCACCCCGGCTCCATCTCACCCTCTCCTACATCGACTCCAACCCAGATGCTGTCCTGCGCCTGCATGACTCAGGGGCACTGGTGTGCTCGTCTCTGTCTGAAAAGACCCCCTTTCCTCTGTCCCTCCCCAGGGTTGGGCCCTTCTCATCCTCAGGACTTTGCTTCCACGTCACTTTCTCTACATTTCAGGGACCTCTTGACTCCATCACAGGCTGAAGGCTCTTGACACTCATCGCCTACCTGACCCTGGTTGTTCAGCCTCTTAGAAGAAAGCTGGAGGACACTCAGTGCACCCAAAACTCTCTGCATTTTCAAAAGCAAGATGGAAGTTTACCTCGTGCCACAAATGGACTCTCCTGGGCTTGGAAATTCCAGTGAGACATCCGTCTGTCTCAAGTTGAGCCAGTTTGCTCTTTATATTTTGCTGCTAGAGGTAGAACTTATGTGAAAACTATCTCTATGGAGGTTTGGAATTATAAATGGGTGTCATCACTCCCAAACATCTCTGCTCCAAGAGAGGTTGTAAAAAGGGTAGGGACATTGCTTGCCCTCTGAAGGAGCCACCCAAATTGAGGAAAGATCCCTTTGTAGATATAAGGGAGTGGGCATTCAGATCTCACCATCCATGTGCTGAGTGTAGTTAAAAGTTAGGGGACATATTTAGGAGGAAATAAAAGGGATGCAAACAATTTTGAGTATGCTTTGTTCATCTTTTGATGTGTGGGATATTCTGACTTATTCCTTCTTTTTTTAAACAAATGAGATACCATTTTATTTTTTAAATTAATTTTTCCAATTTTTACTTATTTTTTTACTTTGTTTGTTTTGGGGCGTACCATGCGGCTTGTGAGATTTTAGTTCCCAGAGGAGGGATTGAACCCTGGGCTCCAAGCAGTGGAAGAGCTGCATCCTAACTACTGCACTGCCAAGCAATTCCTCTTTGAAAAAGATTCCAAATTAGTTCAACCCCAGAGATGAGAGCAAGGCAAGCTCTGGGCACGTTGGGACAATTTTTTTTAGTATTTTTTTCTTTATTTTAATTTTGGCTTCACCGAGTCTTCACTGCTGCTCGGGCTTTTCTCCAGTTGCAGTGAGTGGAGGCTCCTCTTTGCTGTGGCGCACGGGTTTCTCTTGCAGAGCACAGGCTCTAGGGTGCATGGGATTTGGTAGTTGCATCACGTGGGCTCAGTGGTTTCAGTTTCCGGGCTCTAGCGCACAGGCTCAATACTTGAGGTGCATGGGCTTCATTGCTCCACGGCACGTGGGATCTTCCTGGATCAGGGATCGAACCTGTCTCCTGCATTGGCAGGTGGATTCTCTACCACTGAGCCACCAGGGAAGCCCAGGATCACTCTATCTTCAAGTGCTTCCCTTCCTGCAGACAGCTGGGAAATGATGGAGGCTTCCCCAGGATCCAAGGAGATGACAACTAGAATGTCTGAGCTTTGCATCCCATATGAGTTTTATTTGACTCGTGAGGGAACAGTTCCAGAGGATGAAGTGACTTCTGTCACACAGCAGATGGTAGTCTTGGGGACCAGAACCCACCTCTGTTCAGTGTGCATCAGGCCTCCTATGCCAGGGGGCACCTTTATTTCCCAACTGACTATAGTGCTTTGTGTGTGTTAGCCGCTTAGCTGTGTCTGACTCTTTGTGATCAGACACAACTGATGGACTGTGGCCTGGCTGTCCGTGGGGTTCTCCAGGCAAGACTACTGGAGTGGGTAGCCATTTCCTTCTCCAATAGTGCTTTAGGCTCAAAACAAACAAACAAACAAACAAACAAAAACACCTGACCTGAAGGGAAGGAAGAAATTAGGGAGATTTGTCCCAAGCTTGGGAGGGACTCTCCTTCCTCAGGACTTCTCCTAAATTATCTGAAATGTTGCATCACTAGGACCATGTCAGGCTAACCATGTTGGAAATGCTTACTTCCTAGATGTGTTCACTGGCGTGAAGCACTCCCCGCTTGGCTACTGTATGTCTGGGATCCTTATTTAATGAATGCTGTGGCTGCCGGAGCAGCATTCAGAGGGGGTTCCCAAAGTGGTCCAAAAATCAATCCCAAGAGATGCTTTGAAGAAAAAGCAATAAAAACAGGCTCTATGGTCCAGTGAGTTTGGGAACCTGTATATCCTTCTCGTGGAGATTCACCCAAGTTAACTGTTGAACTTTGTGTAACTCAGCACTTTCTGAACACACCTGGTCATAAAACGCTGTATATCTTGTTTTTATTTATTTATTTGGCAGCATATAGGATCTTTCGTGGAGATGCGTGGACTTCTCTGCAAGTGTGGGCTTAGTTGTCCCGAGGCATGTGGGATCTTAGTTGCCTAACCAGGGATTGAACCTGCGTCCTTTGCATTAGAAGGCAAATTCTCAACCACTGGACCACCAGGCAAGTCCCCACTGTGTATCTCGTAACATTGGTTCCAAGTATTCCATGAAATATATGTTGAGACACACAGAAGTCTGTTCTGTTGAAGATATGCAAGAGATAAGACTGTTTGCAGGATGTATCACTGGGAAGAATGGATTTTTTTTTTTTCCCTCAAATTACAGACCAAAGACAGAGAGGAGGAGCCTGGGAAGCTTCCAAAGGTGAGTGTCCTTTTCTCTCATTTTTACCAAAAAAGAAAACTCCTGGCCAGACAGAGCAGCTGGACCCAGGAAGTACAGATCCCCAGGGGCCACACAAGCCTCTGGGCTCTGGGATTGAGTCTGTTTTGATATTTTGAGGAATAAGAAACTCAAAGTCTTTCTCTTTAAAACATCTCATATTCTGAATTCCTTTCTAATTTTTCTCCTTTAATGATTAATAAAAACTTCTCAATACTTCTAGCCCTTGATGGCTCTACTGAAGGATACTTAAGGGAGGAGGGGGCTTTGGGGCACAATCCACCACCAAGCAGAATTTGTTTTTACAAAAATGTGCTTGAAAAACTGGCAATGTGGTTTCCTAGCACAAACAGAATAGATTCTGACCTGGTGCAATGGAAAAGAGACGGCTCTGCTGGGAACACTGCAGTAGGAACCCGGGACTCAGGACCCAAGCTGATGGAAGCAGCCTAATACTTGAACTGTTGGATTTCCAAGGAGGAGGAGGCTCTCATTAAGACATTCCTGGTGGCCTTCTTATTTGGACAGTCTTTCCAGATCCATGGTTTGAAGGCTGCAAGTTTTATTTCATGAAGATGGAATGGTTGTCCAGCACATTCATGCCAAAGATACCAACTCAGTTATAGCAGTTTTTAAACTAGATGAAATAGGTCAATTTATAGGATGAACAAGTCAAAGAAAACAGTCCTTTGAAGTTCCACAAAGATGAAAAAATAGACTCCAAAATCCTTAAGTCAGTGATTCTTAAAATATGGATCCTGAACCAGCAGCATTGCCATCCCCTGGAAACTGTCAGAAATGCGAATTTGACAGACCACCCCAGAAGCATTAAGAGGAACTCCAGACGAGGCCAGCAGTGGGGGTGTAGACAAGCCCCTTGGGGATTCTGATCCGGGCTAAAGGCTGAGAGCCACTGCCCTCCAGGAAGGCTCAAGTGGTCCATCAGCTTGGTCTCTACTGACTCTTCCAGGCTCACAGGCTGTCTCCTGGAGCCTTGGATTTTCAGAGCGCTTTTATTTGTTTCTGCTTCCTGATGCCTGGCCGGTGCCGTGGCTTTGTCCTTGATCTGAACCCTTTTTAGGTCTGATTAGCCCAGGAGAAATGGTGTGCTCTGTGCGGCCAGCCACGTTCCAGTTTCCCAGCCTCCACTTTGGGTTTGGGTGACCAGTCACCTCTAGCATAACAGTACTTTATCACTGCCCCTTGGGACTCTCCTAAGCAGCATGACTTCCAGTATCTCTGGGTCTCTGGACACACTAGTGTTGTACCTGCTTTCACCCGCCTCCACAGCCACACCTGCTGATGGTATGCCAGAAACTTCTACGACATGATACCTTTCTCATCTACCTCCTCCCCCTCTGGCTGATTCTTCCCAGCCTTCTTCAAGAGACTGCTCCTCTGTCTGCCTTTACAACTGGCCTTCCTTTTGGTTTATCCCAACCCTTTTAACTGGGTGTGTTCTCACTAGGTGACCTCAGTAGGGTCTGCATCTCTGACCATCATCCTGTACCCTGGTGGTGCTTCATGGTGGCCCCGAGACCTGTGCTTTCAGCCACCTACCCAGCTCCTCTCCGTGATGCCTCCACAGTACTCCACACATCAAGACTGAACTTCTCTAGGAATATGTGCTGGGTGTTCATAAACATTGCCTTATTGTACCCTTATCCTGGTCCTTCAGGACAGCCGTGGCTACCCGCATCTTTTTTTTAATAGATAAAAAAACCCATTTTTCTGAGAGGCAGGCACAGCTGGCCATTTGAAGAGTCAGGATTCAAACCCAGATCTATTCAAGTAGAAACTGTCCCCATTTCAAGTGATGGGTATAAGCGCTCAGAATTCCCAGAGATATCTGTGCAATGTCAAAGCCTCTCACCCAAAGCATTTCCAGTGAATGAGAGTGTGGTGATGAATGATGGACACTGCAGCACAATGGCTGGCATCTCAGAGTTCCCGGCATGAAGATCAAGTCTGTGATTCTCACCGCGATTTCCTAAGACCAAAGACAAATCATGAAGCTTCCTTGTACTTTGAAGGACTGAGATAATATCCAGAAAGAGATCAGCATCCAGACCAAACGAGAAACGCATGTACACAAAAGTGAATACCGAATAGCACCCTGAAGGCTGGAGACTGAAAAAAAAGTACGGCTTTTAAAACTTACTGAGACCACTATTATCAGCACTGAATTCCTCTCTTTTCTAGCCAACAGTGGGATCTCTGTTCTTTTTCATGAATGAACACTGGATTCAAAAGCAAATCTTTCCTGACTCTAGTCTGATGAAGCTTGGGCATCATAGTCTAGAAAATGTACCATAAACTTTCAGCTTTGGTGTAGCTTTAATTATAGCCCTGGCTATATAATGGTCAGGAGTATTATTTTCATCACTAAACAACAAGACTGGTGTGTGTGCTATTTGCTCAGTCGTGTCTGACTCTTTGCGACCCCGTGGACTGTAGGCCACCAGGCTCCTCTGCCATTGGAATTCTCCAGGCAAGAATCCTGGAGTGGGTAGCCATTCCTGTCTCCAGATCTTCCTGACCCAGGGATCAAATCCGGGTCTCCTGCTTTGCAGGCAGATTCTTATCTGTCTGAGCCACCAGGGTGGCAGGACATATTTCCATTCATTTGACAGAGTGGAAACTGAGTAGATGGTTTTTTCACCCTGATGTAGTTACTAAGGGAAGATGTTAGTATTGAAATTTCAGCTCTTGACTTGCTATTGTAGAACCTGCCTGTCTTACTTCCCCCAACTGCTTTTCTAAGTAGAGAATTATTTTAATGTTTTGAAAGTTTTGGGCAACTAAGTATGTGTTTCAACACAAATTCTAAGATCACTGTGATGATTTATCTGTTTTCCCAAAGATGTGCCTAATTTAATGCTACTTCATATATTTATTTTAATCAGTATGTTTCCTTAGAAGAAAAAAATGCTTATTAACATTTTATGTTTTTTTATGAATATCATTTATGCTTTGCATGAATATCACGTAGCGGCTCATTTTACGTATGCTTCAATTTAATCACCCGCAGCATGTAGATCCATTTTCCCTTAATTTACTGTGTTAAGATGATTATTTCATTGTAATTCACACTGATGGACTCGGTTTGAAAAGCTGAGTGCTTGTTTGAGTGGAATGACTTTGACATTCAACAGCTATAGTATGCTTTATTCTAGAATAACATATCAGAGATTAATTTTATAACAGATTTCCCTAATAATAGGAATAATGAATGAGTGATTGAGTCATTTGCATTTACTTTGCTTTTTCACCTTTAAGAGCAACTAATGCAAAGTCTAGATGGTGCCACAATTGATGCCAATTTCAGAAGGTTTATTCTTTGTTCATTAAAGGCTCCAGTTCTTCACTTATACTTGAAAGTATTATGAAGTATGATTAAAGGTAAAAAGTTCAGACAAAGTACTGATACATGTAACGACATGGAAGAACCTCAAAAACAGTGTGTCAGTCTTATTGTAGGATTCCACTTTCGTGCAGTGTTCAGTAAAAGCGAGTCAGTGTGGGCAGAAAGTAGGTGAGTTGTCGCCAGGGGCTGGGTCCAGGAATGAAAAATAACTGTAAATCAGCTCAAAGTTTCCCTGGGGGAGATGGAAACATTCTAAAATAAGCTGTGGTCACGGTTGTATTAACACAACTCTGTAAACAGACTAACAGTTATGGAATGGTATACTTGGAGGAATTTTACAATAGGTAAACTATATCTCAACAAAGTTTTACCAAAAGATATGTGAGGTTATAAACAGTCTGAGGTAATTCAAACTTATTGTCAACAGGAAGAAAGTTAATAAACTCATATCATTTATATATCAATACTATGTAGGTTTCCTTGATCTAATGTAGGATACACCCCAAGAGGAAGACATGACTTTGAAATTTGCAACCCAACTAAAAGAACATCAACAAGTAGATGGTAAACATGGAGGAAAATGGAGTTATTATTTCTGAAACAACATAAGTTAGGCTCTTTAGTCTTCTCTAAGATAAAGGCCAGTCGATAGCATTTTCACCATTGCTTGGTCATCAGTAGGTTTGAGGCTCATTTCAAGCCTAAGCTCAAAGCTCTTCCAACATTCCTATTTGGAAATCTCATGCAGGAAGCAGGGTGGTTCATCTAACTTCTTACCATCAGCACATAGTTTAGTGCTAGGCACAGAGAACACAGGAAAACACGTCTGATGTAAATTGAGATAAAGTCACAGTCAGTGAGGAGCCAGGCATGTTCAAAGCCATGATAATACTTTAATAAAGTTTCATGACAGCATGAGAAAGACCTGATTCCTCGTGACGGGCAGTGGAGAATCCCAGAGGAAGTGATGTTTAAACTGGGCCTTGAAGGATGAGGGGAATAAAGTACGATTTGTAAATATTTTCAAAAATAAAACCTACTTCATGCTGGTACACTGAAAACCAGATCTACAACTGGTGAATCAAAATTCTTCATTCTATGTCAAGTGCCAAAATAGCTGAGAAATACACTACAAGTATCAAGAGTAACCTAAAATATATCCCAATCTTGGTTGTCTTGTAATTTACTATGGTTTGAGCTGTGGGGCGGGGGGGAAGAATGTCCAGTTAAACAGGACAAGAGACCAAAGAGGCCGTATGTCTTTGCTATCCTCAGAAAAGTCTCTGGATGGCAGAGAATCTGCTTTCTGTCTTGCTACAAACAGAGACGCCCCCAGGCAAGCATCCTTCTGTCATTCCAACCTTAAAGAGGTCACAGGTGACAAAACAGCCAATAACATTCATTCCTGAGACATTCGCCCTCAGAACACGGAATGGATGCTTCACAAAAGTACTCAGACATAGAACAGACGGTGCTTGTCCAGGGCAGGGAAAGTGGGAGCAGGGTGGGGTGGGGGCTGGGGTTAGTGGGTGTAAACTATCCTACAGAGTGGAGAAACAGCAAGCCTACTGTGTGGCATAGGCAGTGCTATTCGGTATCCTGGGATAAACCGCAATGGAAAAGAAAAAACGAGGAGTCAGACTTCCCTGGTGGCCCTGTGGTTGAGAGCCCTCCTACTAACGCAGGGGACGCGGGTTCCATCCCCGGTCCCGGAAGATCCTACACGCCGCAGGGCGCCTGAGCCCGTGCTCCAGAGGCAGTGCTCTGCAAACAGGAACCCGCGCCCCTCAACCAGAGAAAGCCAATGTACAGCAATGAAGAGCCAGGGCAGCTGAAAGGGAATGCAATAATCAAATTTCAAAAACAATAAGAAGAGAGACAGAAAGATGCGGGTGTTTGGAAGACGGGAAACTTCCCGAATCACATACTTAAATTCAAATGTTTATAGGAACAAGTATCAGGTGATACAATTTTAAAAAGAATTTTGCCCAATATGCACAGGCTGATCCTGATCATGAAGAAACGTCCGTCAAACCCAAACCGAGGGACATTCTCCGAAAGACTCGGCCTGCGTTCTTCACAAACGACAAGTGCCGTGCAGACCGTGGAAGGCTGTGGACAGTGTAAAGCAGGCCGAGCAGACACGGAGACACAACGAAAGGCACACCCCGGCCGGCGCGGCCGGAAAACAAGGCTGGGGTAAGGAGCGGAGGGGCCGGGCGCAGGGCTGCTGGGCACGGAGTTGCCATTCGGTCCTGGTCTCCGCCGCAACCTTTCCTCCGGGGGGAGGGGGGGGTGAAGTGAAAGTCGCCCAGTCCTGTCCAGCTCTTTGCGACCCCGTGGACTCTACAGTCCTTAGAATTCTCCAGGCCAGAATACTGGAGTGAGTAGCCTTTCCCTTCTCCAGGGGATCTTCCCAACCCAGGGATCGAACCCAGGTCCCCTGCATCGTGGATGGATTCTTTACCAGCTGAGCCACAAGGGCAGCCCAAAAATACTGGAGTGGGTAGCCTATCCCTTCTCCAGGGGATCCTCCGACCCAGGAACTGAACTGGGGTCTCCTGCATTGCAGGCGGATTCTTTACCAACTGAGCTATGAGGGTGGAGTTCAGTTCAGTTCAGTCGCTCAGTCGTGTCCGACTCTCTGCGACCCCATGAATCACAGCACGCCAGGCCTCCCTGTCCATCACCAACTCCCGGAGTTCACTCAGACTCATGTCCACAGAGACAATTTGTGAAATTTGAATGAAATCTGTAGTTTAGATAATAGTACACATCAACGTTACATTTCCTCATCTTGATCACTGTCCCTTGGTTTTCTAAGAGAATTTCTTTGCTTTTAGGAGACACACTGAAATATTTAAAGGGACATGCCATCTGCAACTTACTCTCAAACAGTTCTGAAAACCAATAACACATATATGCACAAACACATGGAGTTCACACGCACAGAATAATACAGCAGATGTGGCAACATGGCACAGTTGGTGAGTCCACGTGAAGGCTGTACGGGCACTCTCTGCACCATTCATTTCCACTTTTTAGTGAAGCTGAGATCACTGTAAAAGCAAATGGAGAGAAATTTATAGAATTGCCTTTGCAGATTTTCTAAGAAAACACACCACTCATTCAAACTTCAGACACGATGGTCTCCTGCCACCGATTTTCTTTTTCCAATTCAACGTTTAAAAACAGAAACCAAAACGAAGAAAGCAAACGAAAAAACAGAAACCCACCTCCAAAGTAAGCAGATTTGGTGGTAAACATGATCAATCTGACAGGCACAGAAGCATGGAATCACTAAGCTGTGCACCAGGAACTGGCACAGGGTTTTGGGTCGATTCGAAAACAAAGGAAAACCTCACAGGAAAAGAGATCAGATATGCCCTTACCAGAGACAGCGGGGCCGGGCGGGGGGAAGGGGGAGCTGGGTCAGGGTGGCCATAGGTATACGTTTCCAGCAATAAGGTAAATAAGTATCAGGGATGTTATTTACAGCATGGCAAATATAGCCATTCCCTTCTCCAGGGGATCTTCCCAACCCAGGGATCAAACCCAGGTCTCTTGCATTGTAGGCAGATTCTTTACCGTCTGAGCCACTAAGGAAGCCCCATGATTAACATCATTGTATGTTATAGGTGAAAGTTGTTAAGAGAGTAAATCCAAAGAATACTCCTCACAAGGAAAAATATTTGTTTTTATTTCTTTAATTTTGTCTCTGTGTGGGATGAGGGATGTTTATTAAGCTTGTGGTCATCCTTTCATTATGTGAGTCAAATCATGCTGTACACATTAAACTTATACAGTGCTGAATGTCAATTACATCTCAATAGAAGTGGAAGTGGAGAAGGCAATGGCACCCCACTCCAGTACTCTTGCCTGGAAAATCCCATGGATGGAGGGGCCTGGTAGGCTGCAGTCCATGGGGTCACTAAGAGTCGGACATGACTGAGCGACTTCACTTTCACTTTTCACTTTCATGCATTGGAGAAGGAAATGACAACCCACTCCAGTGTTCTTGCCTGGAGAATCCCAGGGACGGGGGAGCCTGGTGGGCTGCCATCTATGGGGTTGCAGAGAGTCGGACACGACTGAAGCGACTTAGCAGCAGCAGCAGCAGAAGTGGAAGAAAAAATTGAAAAGTAAGCCAATTTGCAATAAAACAAGAAGCAGAGTTCAATAGCCTTTGACTCATCTGAGTAAAGAATGTCAGATTGATTACTGTTATTTTCTTACTTTTGTAGTGATCACCACTATTCATAATATTCTGCATTCTTAAAGGCTTATGTTCTTAATTTTACAAAATATTTTAAAACATAAGAATGAACATTTATTTCCTTTGTTTGTGGAAGAAATGAGATTCAGACATAGAATGATCACTTCAAAACCAAGTTAAGAATAAGCATATCATGTGTAACCAGAAAGGGATAACAGGAAAGGACTATCCCCATGTCCAATCATGAATATTAAATGAGATGAACCCATTTCAGACACTTGTTCCCTTGGAAACAGTCATCTGAAACTCCTGCAAAAATTAACATGTATTTTTTTCCCTGTAAAGGGCAGAAGCTTCTTTTACTTACATAGTTTTGACCTTTACTTTTATATCTTAGGCTTATTATAAGACGTTCTTTCTGGAGTCAGGCAAACAAAGCGCCATATAAGCTTCTTTTCATTAGCTCTGAGGCTCAGCTTACAATAGTATGGCCTTTGCAGCTAGCTGCACGTTATGGGGCAAATATGAGCAGGGAGTCAGGGTAAAACCTGCCGCTCGCTGATAAACCGTCCATCCCCAGACAGCATTCTAGCTCAGGCTGCGTGACTTCCCAGCATGGCTAATTGAGTTAAATAGTCATATTGGCAATATAGTTCTATATTTTAAGAGGCAGTAAATGTGAATGAAGTCAAGTTTCTTGTTTAAGCCAAATCAACAAATGTCATGAGGATAGCCATTCACCAGAGGCAACAGTTCTATAGCAGTCGATGCTGTGGAGCAGGGCTTTGGTCCGTGAAGGATTTCTGACACTCTTTCCAAAGCCTGGCTGGTTCTGGATTTCTGGTATCTTTGCAGAGAAACAGTTCGAGTCAAAGAGGCTGAACTGGTTCAGAACCAAGGCTAATTTCTAAAGGCATTACTCACAGACAGGACTAACCACTCGTGTATCAATGCAGGTAACAAGTGCAGGCGAAATGGTCCCCAGGAGACCTGCCCGCTTTGTCTGTGACACCGCTACCAGGTAATGCTCTTGGCATAGAGTTTCTGCTTCTCTAGGGCTCTCAAAACCCAGAGGCTCTGCCATGCAGAGGGAAGGAGAGAGGGCAGTACCGGTTCCCAACACCTTCTCGGGGAGAAGTTTATTATAGGCAGGAGTAGGTTTTCAGAAGCAGAAAGGGGAAGAGGCCCAGACCTACTCAAGAACTGAGAACAGATTGAGGTTCCTCTATCCCTGGAGAAAGCTAGCCCAGAGTTCAGTAAGAACGCTCAAGAGGCAGAAGGTGACTGACCTTTCCCAAGTTGTCCTGGGGGTGGGGCTATGTTTTTATGATGCTAATAGCTTAGGTTTTGCAGGGCCAGTACTGGGCTTCCCTGGTGGCTCAGATGGTAAAGAGTCCGCCTGCCATGCAGGAGACCCAGGTTTGACTCTAAGTAGCACCCCACTCCAGTACTCTTGCCTGGAAAATCCCATGGACAGAGGAGCCTGGTAGGCTGCAGTCCGTGGGGTCGCTGAGGGTTGGACATGACTGAGTGACTTCACTTTCATGCATTGGAGAAGGAAATGGCAACCCACTCCAGTGTTCCTGCCTGGACAATCCCAGGGATGGGGGAGCCTGGTGGGCTGCCGTTCAAGGGGTCGCACAGAGTCAGACATGACTGAAGTGGCGCAGCAGCAGCAGCAGCAGCAGTATATTATCTTGTACCATGTCTTCTAAATCCATTCCTCCAGAAGATGTCCTGGAGAAAGGAATGGCTACCCACTCCAGTATTCTTGCCTAGAGAATTCCATGGACTGAGGAGCCTGGTGGGCTACAGTCCGTGGGGTCACAAAGAGTTGGACACAACTGAGCAACTAACACTTTCACTTTTTTTCACTTTCATTGATTTAACGTATTTTGCTCCGTTTTCCCCACAAGGGGAAATATGGTTATTGTACTGGAGGGCTACTTTGCTTTACTGTATTTTATTTTTTTCATTATTTTATATTTGTTTCTATCTTTTTTTTTGGCTGCCCTGCATGGCTTGTGGAATCTCAGAACCTCGACCAGGGATTGAACCTGGGCCATGAAGTGAAAGCCTGGGATCCTAACCACTAGACCACTGGGAACTCTCTAAAATGTCTAAATTTCAATTTATTTTTAATTAAAAAATTTTTTTGGAGTGTAGTTGATTTACAGTGTCATGCTAGTTTCAGGAGGGCCGCAACGTGAATCAGTTATACGTGTATTCATTCTCTTTCAGAGTCTTTTCCCATGTAGGTTATTACAGAATAATGAGCAGAGCTTCCTCTGCTCTACAGGAGGTCCTGTGGGTTACTTATTTTATAAACAATAGTGTATGTTAATCTCAAACTGCTAGTTCATCCCGCCCTCCCCTCATCCTTCCCCTTTGGCAACAGTAAGTCTGTTTTCAAAATCTGTGAGTCTGCTTCTGCTTTGTAAATACGTTCATTTATTATTTTTTTTAAATAAGATTCCACCAGTGACACCATACAATACTTGTCTTTCTCTGACGTCACTTGGTACGATCATCTCTAGGTCCATCCATGTTGCTGCAAATGTAACTATTTCATTCCTTGTTATGGCTGAGTGGTGTTCCATTGTTTGTATGTACCACATCTTCGTTATCCACTTCTCTGTCAATGGACATTTAGTTGGAGGGTAGGTTGATGTCCTTGTTTCTTTGTGGTTCACTGATCTTTGATTATGGTGTTTGTTGGAGAGAATCAGTGATTTGTCCAAGGTTAAATAGCCAGAAAGTGTCAGAGTCAAGAACCAAATCATGGTCTTCTGTCAAAACATTCCCTACGTGCCTGCTACAGGCTGGGCAACACCTCCAAACTTGATGTTGTAGGCCTGCTGTGTAACGTGAGGGTTCTCAGAATGTCTTTTTTCAACTTTAGGTATAATTGACAAAGAAAGTTGCAAGATATTTAAAACATACATTGTGATCATTTGATATATTAATACAGTGTGAAAGGATTCCTCCCATCTAGTTAATTATGTGTGTGCATGGACATCTAAGTTTTATTCTCTTAGCATTTTTTTTTTTTTAAATTTTGGTCACACTGTGAGGCTTGCAGGATCTTAGTTTCCCTACCAGGGATTGAACCTGGGCCCTCAGCCGTGTAAGTGCAGAGTCCTAACCACTGGACGACCAGGAAATTCCCTTAGCGAATTTAAATCATACAGAAGAGTGTTATTAATCTTGGAATACACTGATAGCCAATGACCACTATGCCATTCATGCATCTGTCTAAATGTGACCGGAATGTCTGTATTTTCATCCTGTGTCAGGGTCAGCTCCTGGCCAGCGGTGAGGCCGGTGATGCCTGTTTTCAGGGCACCAAGTCTGCGGTGAACACACTCCTATTGTGCAGTGCGCAACCTGACAACCTCAGTCATGCTGACATAACTGAGCAACTAACTTTTATGGCTTCCCCAGTGGCCCAGGTGGTAAAGAATCTGCCTACAATGCAGGCGACGTGGGTTTGATCCCTGGGTCAGGAAGATCCTCTGGAGAAGGGAATGAACAGTTACAAGAGTATAGTGGTAAAGAACTTTGATGCTGAAACAGATTGCCTGGTGCAAATTTCATTTCAGTTCTTTCATAGTTTTCTTGGTTTTGTACTTAATTTTTTAAACTATTTAAAGAGTTTGAAAAAATACCTTGGTTGTTGCTATGGATTCTTTTCTTGGTCATTTAAGCCTGTCTTGTAGCTGTGTATGTGATGGTTCATGCTGCTTCTCTTCATTTATATGTATCTAGCTCATCAATTGGACTGCAAGGAGGTCAAACCCGTCAATCCTAAAGGAAATCAATCCTGAATATTCATTGGAAGGACTGATGCTGAAGCTAAAACTCCAATACTTTGGTCACGTGATGAGAAGAGCCGACTCATTAGAAAAGACCCTGATGCTGGGAAAGATTGAAGGCAGCAGAAGGGGATGACAGAGGATGAGATGGCTGGATGGCATCACCGACTTGAAGGGCATGCGTTTGAGTAAGCTCTGGGAGTTGGTGATGGACAGGGAGGCCTGGCGTGCTGTGGTTCATGGGGTCACAAAGAGTCGGACACGACTGAGCGACTGAACAACAGCAAGCTCATCAACGTATTTCAAGGTCCAAAAGGGTAACAAAACCGCAGGAGGGAGGCACCAAGCCAAGAACTTACTGATCTTTTCAGAACAGCTGTCAGAATCAGTCCTCACTCATCTCTCCTCAGCGGCAGGCACAGTACTCTGCACACATTAGCTTTCGTTTTCACCACACATCTGGAAACTTGGTATTTTTGTTATTGTTGTTGTCCAGGCGCCCAGTCATGTCCGACTCTCTTGTGACCCCATGGATTGGAATTTTCCAGGCAAGAACACTGGACTAGGTTGCCATTTCCTTTCTCCAGGGGATCTTCCTGACCCACGGGTCAAACTCGCATTTCCTGCCCGTGTCTCTTGCATTGGCAGGCCGGTTCTTTACTGCCGAGCCACTGGGGAAGCCGTTGGGTATTACTACCTCATTCAAAATTAAGTGGACTCAGCTCAGAGAGGTTAAAAGAAAGAGTCAGCAGTCAGTTCAATTAAGTCTGTCTGACTGTGAAGCATAGGAGCTTAACATTAAAAAAAGAACGATACCAGTTATCCATTAATGGAACTGTAAGAAATGTTAAATGCTGTTGTATATCGAGCTAGTAATATCCTTTATTCCACGCTTTCCTTTCCAAGGTGGCTACTGTCACAGGGTGATGTGTCTCTGGGAACATTTTTCTCTGCACCTGTATGCTCACACAATTACAGACTTTTAAAACCAGATGTGGGATTACATGATAATGAATGGCTGCTTCTCCACTGTTTTCCTAATACCACTGTTTAAAAAAATCTGTTTTCCAGCGGATGCTTTATGTGTACCATAATTGGTTTGATCATTCCCCTCTGGATCGACATGTGGATTGTTTCCAATTTCTCAGTTATAAAAACAAAGGTGCAAAGAAAACTTTTGAACACAGAGCTTTGTGCCCTTGGGTACTGTATTTCCATGGGACAGACTATTTTAAGAGGGACAGCAGGGTCAAGGCATACCTGCATTTTACATTGTAACAGACGCTGCTGCTCTTAGTCACTCAGTTGTGTCCAACTCTTTGTGACCCCATGGACTGTAGCCTGCCAGGCTCCTCTGTCCATGGGGATGGTCCAGGCAAGAATACTGGAGCGGGTTGCCATGCCCTCCTTCAGAGGATTTCCCCGACCCAGGGATTGAACCCAGGTCGATCCACAATGCAGGCGGATTCTTTACCGTCTGAACCACCAGGGAAGCCCAGCAGATGCTGCTTCATTGGCCTCAAAAAGCCCATGGTCCCCCCACTGCCCGATGCTGCATCTCAGTGAAAACTGCTGTCAGGTGGAACAGAGCTTTGAATTTCTGAGGTTTGCTTGCTGTCAACATTGCCATTGCTGTTCTCTGTTTCCCTCCCCTCCACTCGAGCTGATGGCTTTTCTTTCTTCACTAGCCTTCCTATTTCTGGCTGCCCTGGGCCACTGATGGGTGTGCTTCCCTGCCTTTGAAGTATCAGATCTCAGAGCTCTCCATGCGCCAGAAGCTGGTGGAGAGCACTTACTCTGCTGCTGATGACCGAGCCTCCCCGGTGCCCTTGAGGCGTAGGAGTCCTGGCGCTCTCCTGATGGATGGGGAGCCAGGGCAGAGAGGAGAGCGGAGATGCATGAGCAGATGGTCTCTTGGTGGAAGGGCTCAAGCCTTTTAATCCCCACCTTCTCAAACACTCACCAACCTGAAGATGTCCTTGTATTTCACTTAAGGACAAAGATAGCGGTCATGTGCTGAGAACCTGAATGTCTAACTTGAAGGATTATAAAGCTCACCATGACTTGACTTCACGTCTCTTAGTTTTAGACCACTTTGTTATTTTGGTAGATGAGACTTATACAGCATTTAAAATGGTCGTCACTGGTTTGAGTCATTTCCCCCTCCCCCCTCCTTCTGAAGAGCATGAATTAATAGTCTGTCCTTTGTGAACACAAGAAATAGTTTTAAAAATTTACTTTAACTCGTCTAAATCTTGGGGATTGGTTTAACAAATGATACTTATAAGCAAGGATAATCTATAGCCAATAAAAGTCAGTATTCAGAAGGATATTTAATGACAAAGGAACATGTGGATGATATAGTTAAGCCTGAACAGTTGGTTAAAAGTGATTCCAAGTCTGTAAAAAAATAGATACACACAGCAGAAAGACTGAAATATAATCAAGGTCTACATATCCTTTGAGGATGGAATTACAAATGATTTTTAAAACTCATTTCTGTTGAACTTTTGGGAAATCTTCATTCCTTGTACATGGGAGGCTTTTATAGTGAGAGAAAGCACCTTGTCAGTAAGATTATTGTGACTGTCTTTTCTTGTCTTCCTGGGCATCTGAGATTCACTTCTCTTGCTGTCAAGCACAGAGCAGACCTACAGAGAAAATTCAGTGAGCTCCCCAGATTGCTGCTTTTCCCTAATTCCAGGAAAAAATGGGTCATTCTCTGCCTTGTTTTTCCCACTAGGTTCGAGCATTTCAGGAAGCTCTGTGACAGACACCAAGGGCAAACATCCAGGGAGGGAGGGCTGGCTGTCTGGCTTCCGCAGGGCTGGCAAGATCCAGCTCCAGGGGTGCATGCACCTGGCCAGGACCCATCCCCGTGGGGTTAGTGGGACTGTGGTCTCCAGGGAGAAGCTCAGGAGGGCACAGAGGGTTGAGAGGAGAAGCCTTGCAAGAACTTGAAAGAGGAGCTGGACTCCAGTCAGACAGAGTGGGATTCTCAAGAAGGGTTCAAGTCCCAGAAGGATGTTACTGGATGGCGTGAGTAAGCAGCACACCCAGCTGGCAATTAAGATAAGCCACGTCTAAAGAAAAGGAAACACCAAGAAGGAGACTCGGGGGCTCCCCAGGTGCACTCAAGGAAGGGAATCGTCGTTCAGTCACTACGTCGTGTCCAGCTCTTTGCGGCCCCAAGGACTGCAGCACACCAGGCTCCCCTGTCCTTCACTCTCTCCCAGACTTTGCCCAGAGTCGTGTCTGTTAGTCAGTGGTGCTATCCAACCACCTCATCCTCTGCTGCCCTCCTCTCCTTTTGCTTTCAGTCTTTCCCAACATCAGGGTCTCTTCCAATGCGTCCGCTCTTTGCATCAGGTGGCCAAAGTATTGGAGCTTCAGCTTCAGCATCAGCCCTTCCAATGAATATTCAGGACTGATTTCCTTTAGGATGGACTGGTTGGATCGCCTTGCAGTCCAAGGGGCTCTCAAGAGTCTTTTCAACACCACAGTTCAAAAGCATCAATTCTTCATCCAGCTCTCAGCCTTCTTCACGGTCCAGCTCTCACATCCGTGCATGACTATGGATGCACATTCCCCGGTGTCCACCAGGTGGCAGACCCTTTCCTTTACTGGTGCCGAGGCACCTCCTGACGCTCACGCCTTAAGGATCTCTTAGGAGTGGTTGAAATACAGATTCCTGGGCCCCTTTCCAGAACTTCCAGTTCAGTTCTCTGGGGCCTGAGATTCTGCATTTCTAAGAAGGTCCAGACTCTGGGAGGGGAGGAGGTGGGCGCGAGTCGGGTGGTCCTCACGGCTGAGCAATCAATTCACATTGTGGCAAAAAACTCCGTGGAGGTGTAGCGTGGCTGGGGGGAGGGAATGGGAGCGCTTGCTTCGGGTTGGAAAGAGCCTCCGGCTGTAGAGTAGATTTCAACTCTGGGATCTGTAGCAGAATATCAGGGCTCCAGGGCGCTCTTTTTATTTAAATATGTTACCAGTTCGTTTCCTTAGAATAACTGTAACACATAGGAGCACACGTACGCCTAGACTGAAATAAAAACAGCATTGAGATCAACCCGAGAAAGAAGACATTTGGTACCTACCAAAAATAAGCCTAAAGAAAAACATTAAGAACGCTACAAAGCATAAATCAGTAAATCTCAAACAATTTACAAAACAGCCAGTCTGGGACGGCCCAGTCCTTGGTTCTGCGGCCGCAGACTCATACATGGGCTCTGGACTGCCTGACTGATTGGTGAGTCTGACAAGATCCAACTAGAGTCTCCACTGTCCAGTGAGATGGATCCACTGAGCACGCCTTTGAATGCCAGTGGCAGTGCTTTTTGGTAATGACAGTTTGTAAAGCTTCCTCTGTTTCTGTACTTGCATCAACAGAGACAGGTAGGAAGTAAGAGTCTGCAGCAGGGCCCCCAACCACAGGGGTTCCCTCAGCGGCTCATTGGTAAAGAATTAGCCTGTAGGAAACACGAGTTCCATCCCTGGGTTGAAAGATTCCTTGGAGAAAGAAATGGCAACCCGCTCCAGTATTTTTGCCGGGAAATTCCATGGACAGAGAAGCCTTGTGGGTTACAGTCCCTGGGGTCAAAAAGAGTTGGACACGATTTAGCAACTAAACAACAATCCAACCATGAACCACACTCAGAGGCGCCTTGCTCTAGACTGGCTAGATCACTGATTTGGGAGATGAGTTTTAGCACAACTTCAAGCCGTCTATTGTTCTTTTGGCTTCTCCACTGCAGACCCTTGACGTTTTGTATCCTTTAAGGGTTGGTTGCTATTGTTGTTTAGTCACGCAGTCATGTCTGACTCTTTGTGGCCCCATGGACTGCAGCACACCAGGCTTCCCTGTCCTTCAGTATCTTGAGAGTGGGGTCAAACTCATGTCCATTGAGTCGGCGATGCCATCCAACCATCTCATCCTCTGTCGTCCCCTTCTCCTCCTGCCCTCAGTCTTTCCCAGCAACGGTATCTTTTCCAATGAGTGGGCTCTTCACATCAGGTGGCCAAAGGGTTACTTGGTTCTCCTCAGTTCTACTTGGGGTCCTGGAAATGGGGGAACTTGGATGGATTTTTGGCTCTGCTGCTGTTTTTTCTTCAGGGCTGTGAAGGACAATGTCCTGCACTTAGTAGCCACTTAATAAACACAGATGGGATGCACGGAATGGCAGCTGGGAAAGAGATGCCTAGCATGCCCGCAGGCTAGACAGAGAGAGCCCGGAGGTCAGTGCCCAGCCTGGGCAAGAGCGCTCTTCTCAAAGTGCCTGGGAAAAGGCAGCTGGCAAGCTGAGCACACGGAGAGCACCCAACTCCGGAAAGAAAAGCATCTAATCCAGATGTCTCCCCGGCCTCTCCGCCGCCCCATCAAACACGGGTGTCCACTGGGAAGGAGTGAAGTTACAAGGTGTTGGCCATGACTGCGTAGGCGTCCCCAGACTCTCCATGCTGAACCAAGGCACTGCTTCGCGTCCATGCCAAGGAGAATCCTGGTGGTTGCTCTGGAAACTACAGGAACATTTACTTCTGTTGTGTTCCTTTTACAACTAGAATCCGGAGGAAGGGCTTTCATTCAAGAGTTTAATTACATTTTCCTATGAAACATTTCTCTGCCTTGCAGCAAAAGAGAGTTGAATGAATGCAAAAATGGACGGTCAAGTCTAACCTGCCCGAAACTTCACGCCCCACGCCACCCCAAATATCCTGGTCTCCTCCTTCCCCCACCAGAGCGCGGCCCAGGGGGCCTGTGTGATTTAAAGATGCTGAGCCAGTAAGAGTGCTCACAGCAAGGATGACACTGACGCTCAGAGACCATGATGAGGGGTGCTGTGCCAAGTGCTTCAATAGCGACACGTTATCTAATTCAATTCTGTCAGCAATCACACAGCTTTGCTCAAGGATGGATAGTGGAAAGGGTGAGAGTCTAGCCCAAATACGGTAGACTCAAAAATCCGCGAACTTAATCACTGTATTTACAAGCAGTAGGGTCTTGGAAACCAAACAGAAACTCTTTCAGTTTTCTCTCAAGGTTTACCAATAAACTGGAAAGTGTACAGCTGTCAAAAACTCTAGATGTGCAAGGCCAAGATTTCTCACAAATGACAGAGACGGATCCATGAATGAGGGAACAAATATGGGCACCAATCAGGAATAAATCAAATTTAGTTTGTGGGTCCTTAGATTATGAGGGTACTGCAGTTCCCTGAAAACCAAGGCATTTCACTGTAAACCAAGGACTGACGTGTTTTTGATGCCAGCTCCTAAAATTTGAAGCTACGATATGGTTACAGAGTTTAAGATTAACTCTCGATTGTATTTCAAACAAATGTGCACGTGCGCGCGCACACACACACACACACACACACACACACACCTGTTCTATATCCCGACTCCTTTGGAAAAACTTATTTTGCTCTTTTCTAAATATCCCTTTCAATTTCTCAGTCTCCTAAGTAATAAAGATGAGAGTTCAAACACAGATCCTCCCCAAGAGAACATGGATGGTTTGGACTGCATTCAAATGAGAGCTCATACCACTATTTTATTATTTGTTTAGATAATCCTGTTTTCATTTGAGACAATCTGCACACCCAGCTTCCCAGGTCAACTGGTGCTTCCAAGAAGCTTTTCAAGTTTTCAAAAAAGTTAAAGGACCAGCAGTTTTTTGAGAAGGATGACAGAATCATTTGTTTATGCTCAATTTAGAACAGTTTGCAAAGGTCCTATATGGCTCATATTTAGGGCTCTTTACAAACTTTCATTAATATATCTTGATATGTGATGGGCAGATTTTCAAACACACCGTTTGAAATTTTATCACGCTAACACAATATTGTAAATCAACATACTTTCACCTAAGAACTTGATCATGAATTAAAGTCCTCAAAGAAAATGGAAAAAGACTTTATTTTTTTTTAAATGCTAAATTGAAAAAAGGTGGAGGGTCACATGAACTTGGACATTTAAAGACACAAACTGATTTAAGAAGCAAAGATTTTGGGAAGCCCTAAGACCATAAAGCGATCAACACAAAGACATCTGTCGGGGCGGAGGCGACCTGAGGTAAAGACCAGTTAAATCTAATGCAATCAGAAACTTAGGCCAGTTTAACATTTTTTTATGAGGTGACAACCCCATAACACCATAATCTCGCCTTTCAGGTTGATGACACAGGACTTAATGAGTCAAAGAAAACAACTTCGAACCTCTCTTTTGAACACGAACTGTCTATTTAGGTTAAAGGTAGATTTGGAGATCCTATTAGCTACTGGCACAACTGGGAAAAGTCATGTACACACACGCGCGCGCGTACACACACACACACACTTCAAAGCAAGTGGTTATGTAATGCTGGCAGTGTCTGTTTCTGCTCAGCTTCAAAACCAGAACCGAAGCCAAAACTAACAACCCTCCTGCTCATTAGAGAAAGAAAAATGTCTTCTTCCCCGAGTGGCCCCAGCAGAAAGCTGAAATTAACTGCCCTCCTCCGAAACCCACTTCTTTTATGCTTCATAGAAAGGTAACGGCCCTTTGGAAGGGAGCTGCCGGAAAGCACGTGGACAGCGTACCTGCGCTCAGGGGAGACCGAGCACAGTCACAACAGAGACGCCTTTTCCTCGTGGCAGCCCGGGGCTCACAAACATCTGGTTACCTTTGCATTTCTTCTCCTCCGTCTGGAAGGTCTGGGCGCTGGGCGCGCTCTGATCGCTCACGTCATCGTGGTCCAGATGGAATATGGAGCTCGTCCAGGAGGCCTGGATGAGGGGCGACTGCTCATGTTTCAGGGGCCCGCGCCGCTCCGGGTGGCTTTTCCGATGCAGGCAGGCTTCAGACATTCCCACGAGCTTCCACTCCGGCTCGCCGTCTGGACAAGGCTTCGGCTTGTCCCAGGCTGGAAGGCCATTTTCTGGAGGGTTGAAAAACACGACATGACGGGGCTGTTGGCACTGTCACGACGGGGCCGAGAGGAAGAGGTCTGGAAGGCAGGCGCTGCCCGGGCTCGTGGGGGCTGGCCGCGCTCCCGGACCCTTCCACCCGACAGCGGCGATAAGACGCACCGGGGGCGGCCTCGGGCGCGGAGCCCCCGGCGCTGGACTGCCTGCCGAGGAATCAACGCGTTTCCCCCGATTTTTAGTGCCTAGAAAGACATCGGCTTCTCCACTGAAAGGCCGCCCTCTCGCCAGCCCCGCTCCCGATGGCAGTGGCTTGGGAGCAAATGGGCACCGATTGATGACACTGCTTAGATGACCATGTGAGGTCTCGAGGGTCAGGGTTGGTCGTGGACACTTTTCAGATCCTCGGGACACACAACGTCCAGGATGCGGCCTTGTTTGACTTGGGTGTTATCACCGACTGACCTGAGGGGCACCCTGTTCCCTGAGAGGGACATGCCACGTGGCTACATGAGAGTGACAACTCGGGCTGCTTGGCACCTTCCACCCCCAACAGGCTGGCATAAGGGGCTGGGTCTTGCAAGGGAAACTGTGTCAGTGGTTTCCATGTCTTCCCGAACAGGCGAGATGAGACAAAAGGAGGTCAGCAGCCTGTGCTTTAGTTGTGGGGCGAATTAAGAGCTCTGATGACAGAAAGAAAAGCCCGGCTCTCTTGCGCTGAGATACAGGCAGTTAACGCTTCCTGTGTGTGATGTGCTTTTCTCTACTCAGTTTCGAGGGGCTTGAAGGTCTGCCCTCGAGAGAAAGGGAAACAACTGGGTAATATAAGGAAAATGTTCTCACACCAACTTTCCCTGGGGGCAAATTTTACCTCCTTGACTATCTTTTCTGAACACGGATATAAGGAAGAGAGTAAAAAGAGTAAGCTAATATAGATGATTTGTAGATGCAGTCAGATTAAAAAGCATAATCCATCTGGTCACCCATACTTCCAGAAATTCTGTCTGTCGAAATAGGAAAAAACACAAATAGAGCTCTACTTTTAAGTGATTAGAGACAGTGATGGAAAGATTGACTGATAAGTGAATTTTCTTTTATGCTGAAATGACCAAAGGACGGTAGATATCCATATTGGAGAGACAGGTCCGCCCTGATCTATGCGCAGTACTGGGAATTGAAAGCTGCTTTTCAGACATTTAAGATAAATTTTAAACTGCTTAATGCAAGAGTTAAACCTGCTTTCGGTTTTCACCAGCCCCCTCTGTAAAGCTGCTAGATGTCTTCAGAGATGTTGGTTAGGGTGGTTTCCCTAAAGGTGTCATCTGCTCCCAGTCCCCTTTGGAAGCTGTGTTTACCATTCCTGGTCTTGGGACCACCTCGAGGAAGTCCTCACTCCCATCCACTTCATTTCTAGTACAGGAGAAGACTGCGGACAAAATCACAGCAAGGCAGTAATAACCAACAGTCAATTTCTCTGTCACAGTAAGTGGAAATACTGCAGCTTGAAACACCCTCACTTGGCCAGTAAGAAATGATCCCCTTAAAAAAAATTATACAATGCTTGGGATGTAACATTTGATCTTATTCAGAGAAGAGCCCTGAAAATTCACTCTGTGCTCAGATCTGTGCTCGGCATTGTGTGAGGGGTGGGCTTGTTCTCCTTAGTTTAGGTGACATTATTCAATCAATGCATGGTGAATCCTACAGGTCAGGACTCCACCATGCCAGCTACGGCTGGTGCAGTTATGGGCACTTATTCTCACTTCCCATGAAAAGAAAACAAAGGATTAGGATTTTGAGAGATTGTATGGCATTTCAGATGAAACATAGCTATGCAGAATTCTTTCAAGGACCTAGTATCCATGAAGGTTTGACGTTTTCATGAGCTGAATATAAAGTCACTGAATGCAAGGATTAACTCTGCAAAAGGAGTTTCATTCTGTCTCTACTGATGTGAGACGCGTTCTCACCCATGTGTGTTTCTAGGATGTCTACTCAATCGTCACGGACTCTAAATCCTCAGTAAATTACATTGTGCAATGTTCCTTTGTAAGTAATGTTAAAGTTATTACAGTGCTTTTGTAGAGCCTCCAACATTTGATTTTTCTGCAGAAGTTCTTAAAATGTGGTATTAATTCCCTTGACCGCCCAGAAATTAAGAAATACAGCCTAATGGGTAGAGAGTGCTCCCCAGTGAAGGGAACTAGTCGATACACGTGGATGGGAGACGCTGGAAGAGAGCTCACCAAGGGGGCGTTCTTCTTCATAGCACGGCCCATTAAAGCTTGCCCAGCACATCCCCTGGACCAACAAGAGTGGGGATTTCTTACAAGCGAGAGACGTTATTTTGAGGCTGAGACAAGGAATAAGATTGCCTTCCATTTTCCTAAGAAAAGAAGGTGGTTTGGGAAAAGAGTTCCATTCATTGGAGCCGTGTCCAGGCTCATGATTACGGTCTGCAATTACACTCATGATAGTGATATTCTGTTGCTCAGTTGGCAGGTTTTTTGGCTGGGGGACTGCTGGGATGAGAAGTCCTGGCTGGGTCACAGAAAAGCTCAAGAAGGATTTATTTAAGGAGGGTTCTCGGTTACCTTTCCAAGATGAACATAAAGTGTTAGCCACTCAATTGTGTCTGACTCTTTGCCACCCCATGGACTGTAGTCTGCCAGGCGCCTCTGTCCTTGGGATTCTCCAGACAAGAATACTGGAGTGGGCTGCCATGCCTTCCTCCAGGGGATCTTCCCGACCCAGGGATCGAACCTGAGTCTCTCATGTCTCCTGCGCTGGCAGGCGGGTTCTTTACCACTGCGCCACCTGGGAAGCCCAAAATTTTTTGGCTGTGCTAGGCAGCATGTGGGATTTTAGTTCCCAAGATGAAGAGGGCAAATATAATTCCTATTCCATTCCCAAGGAGGGATGAGACACCACCCCAGGCTTCTTCACCTCAGCTGACTGTGGGTGCTGTGCACTGTGTTACTTCCATGTTTGCTTAGCAACAAGGATTCCTGCTATTTCTATGCCTTTGGTTCCCCCTAAACTCAAACCAATGAGACCAAGCTTATTGAGATAGGATGGGGCCTGGGAATTTGGATATTTACCAAGTTTTCCAGAAGGTTCTGATACCCAGCAGAGTTTGAGATCCACAGGGTTAAGAAAATCTAAGGTAAGAAAACAAATTATTGGAAGATTTCAGATAAAGGTGCAGTTTCCTTCTCAGACTTGAATGTTTTACACGCCTTGGACTAAACTTGCATTATAATTAAAATACTCATCAATTGTTTTGGGATCTACTGCTCAAAGCATTAGATCTTGTAGATTGCAGGAATGGATGGAAATACACATTCACTCAAAAACCTGTCCTTCGGAGGATTACCTGGAACACAGATGTGCATAGTGGTGGAAACACATTTTTAAAGGGAGACTCTGGCAATGATAAAGTCTTATAGTTCCTGAAGTATGAGCTCCTAAATGGATCTCAGTTAACATCTGGCTTTTAATATTTCATATTCTAGGCATCAAGATAATTAATTTAATTGGGCAGTTATGAGGCAAATTGATAAATAAGTAGAATCAAAGAAAATAAAAACTAGAGGGGGCATGTGAACTGCAACGAAAATAAGCAGACACACATTGACCTGTGTGTCTCAGGGCATTTAGATTTGAATGATTGCATTTGTGTTAGATGACCATAATTCTAAGGGCTCAAATGACCCAGAACTGACCTTAAAGGGTTCTTTTCCAAAAAGAAACAAACATAAATCCCACAGAACTACCTACATCCTATCTCTGGAAATTTCATTAAAGATAATAGAAAATAAATGTGTCCATCCAAAAAAAGAATTATATGAAAATATGTAAGTATTTCAGGACACAAAAGCGAGCTGATATCACAGAAAAGTGCTAAGGCAAGGGAAACAGAGGTATTCCAGAGTGCTCAGTAAGGGGCTGCTGAGCAGGCTGGGGTTTCATGGCACAAATTATGAGTGTTGAGTTTGCATTAAAAGGCCATCAACACAAGGCACTGAGACCCCCAACCATATTCTGTATTCAGGGGATGTATATATAATACGCTTTGCACACCCAGCGAGTGTGCAGAATTATCATTTAAAGCACGAGGCCACTAAGGTCTCTGATTTCTGCTCACATTTTTTATTCCAACCCTAAGTTTTAGCCTTATGGAATTCTCAGACTATATACGCATCCACTGACTTTTATTTGTGGAGTCACGTAGAATAGGAGACTCATGTTTCGCTGAACATTGACTACGGACCAGGTATATAGAACTAACCACTTTGATTTACCTTCATGAACATCCCAGAAGTACACACTGTTCTACCGCCTGATTGACGGGGAAACTAAAATCCAGAGAAGCACTTCATCTGCTGCTTCATATCTTCTGTACTGTTAACTGATATGGTCTCATTGGTTGCCTTAGTTTGATGAATTGCCATTGACCTATTAATAGCCAGCATTTGATGACGACCTTGAAAGTTCTTTATACACTATGTTTATTGCCTTGCTCAATGTTCCCAGTCACTTGTTGATGTTCACAATTCATCTCCCAGCTTTTACTCCTGGAAACTTTATAAACAAGATCGCCGAAGGACCCTGCTCAGCCATCATCTAGTTATTTGAAACGCATCCTCAGAAGAGTTGTCGTGTGGGCAAAGTCATGCAAAATCAGCTTCCTTGTTCAGAGAGGCTGCCTTCCATCGCTGTGTGGTTTTGGCCTTCTTTCCCTGAGCACCTGCCTATTGGTTTTCCCTCTTGTTGAGCCCAGCCTCTCTGCCTGCGCGTGCAGGTGAATTTAGGTTTTTTATCTCAGAGGTTTTCCTCTCGTTTCTCTGGCAGTGGTTCTCAGTCCATTAAGGGAGCGAGACCAGGAAACTGCTGAGAGAGAAACAAACCTTTTCCTTACCCAGCTGTTCTCACTTCTCCAGTTTCCCTACCTATTCCATTAGGAAGTCACTATCTTCACGGAAAACAATCAGCGTAGCTGTGGAAAGCACAATAATTATTCTGAAACAGAACTCAATGCTCATCTCCTGGTAACTTAAAGCCATTAACGTTTTTTGTGAGTGTGTATTTAGAACCTTTAAACGAAATGCACATTCGTGTCTTTTAAAGTTTAGCCAGAAACAAAGTTAAAGACCAAACAACAAAATAACGTGTGTTCAAAGAGCTTGGTGGAAACTCCACTTGGAGAGTCGCTGCATGGAAATGAGGCAGGGAGCAGGGTCACGAGCTATGTCTAAGAATGACCCACACGGGGACAAGCTGACTGCTGGAACACCGACCACAGGCCCCAAAGGCTGGAAAAGGGCTTTCCAGAGAACACAATGGAATCTTCCCCTGGGAAGGGTCACTGGATTTCCATAATTCATACTGGATTTAATCAGAGAATCCTCAGATCAGATGACTCCAACATTGAGGTAATTATTTTAAAGGCCACAGAGATTCCATTTAGGATATTAAAGAGGCTACAGCTGTGGCAGAAACATTCCCATTAAAGAGCCACAAATGCACAGAAAAGGGAACAGATGTTTGTTGTCAGGATTAAGTTTCTCCTCTGTGAAAGTTCAGATCATAACATTTATTCTTGTTGCCAGTCTGAACCCACAGTTTTGAAAAAAACATTAGGTCATCTGTAACTCTGGCCTCGTTTTTGGTTCCCGAACTTGAAATACATTTTTCAAAAGGAGGAAATGCGTGTGCATCTTTTCTAACTTTGGAAACTAGGACGGGGGCATAATTTGTGGGTAAAGAACAAATTTTGAGATTTAGTAAGTAAAAAGACAAAATATGACTCGGGTAAATCCGAACAACTTTATACATCACACTTCAAAGGAGCCATTGCACGGCAGCAAACCACATACATTCTGTTAATGAATCACACTCAGAGATGGACAAACTGGACAAGAATATTCCTTGGTATGGATGAAACACAGTAACATTCAGGCTGACGGAGGTCCCTTCCTCTGGGTTTTCATAGAATCTCACGATCATTTTCCAGATACTGTTTTGCGCACATAAGTAAGGAGGATAGTCCCTTCATTTACGGATGAGGCGCTTCAGTCTGGAGAAGCTGGGTTTTCCCTTTAGTTCAGGAAGAGCGGGCCGGGAAGTCACCCCCATCTTCCTTACCCTCGGTAATGACGGCAGGCAAGCTTCCTCAGGGAAGGGGAGAAGGCAGGCACTTGGGGGTGTTTCCAGGCCCTCGGGACACCACTAACCACATCAAAACCACATTGCCTTGTGTGGTCTCTAATGTTTCCTCTGGAGAATCTGGCTTAGCATCAGCCACTCACGGCTCTGGTCCAACAGCAGACACTGAGGGAGAATTAAATTGTTTTCGACCTGCCTGTCTTCTGGATGATGATCTGGTTTAGCCTGCTCTACAGTGTTTCAAGAGTTCAGGAAAATCAAGAGGCGGTGTGATTTCTACTGTCTTTTTCATACCTTTCGGCGTTTCCCTTAAACTTTTCAATTACTCAAAACAGAGCTGGTGAGGGGCTCCCCTGGTGGTCCAGTGGCTAAGACTCTACACTGCCTATGCAGGGGGCCTGGGTTAAAGCCCTGATAGGGGGACTAGATCCAAAGACTACAACTAAGAGTGTGCCTACCATGAGCAAAGATTCGGTGTGCTGTGGCCAAACAAAAACCGAAACAGCTGGTGAAGCTGGGGCTAGGGAGGTGCCTGTAGGCCTGCCGGTCTCCAGCTGCCTGCCCCTAGCCAGGGCCAGGCTGTCCCCGGCCTCCTCCGTCCACAGATGGCTTGTAAACATACATCTAAGACCTTGTGACTCGCGTGTGGTCTGAGGACTCACAATATCAGCCTCACCCTGAGCTTGGTAGAAACACGGATGCTGGCCTCAGAAGTGAAGCAGCAGAATCTGCATTTTAACCAGATCCGCGTGGGAGTCACACGCACACTGAGGTTTAAGACAGTGTGCTCCAGTGCACGGTCTCCATGGAGAGTAGATAGGATTGGTTAAAAGTGTAGTCACCCAGTGTAAACCTGGGTAGGATTTAATATTTACTACAGAGAGGCATGATTTTCCTATCTGGGAATCAGAGGGGAAAGTTGTATTTGATGAATTGCAGGTCAAGGAATACACACACACACACATACACACACACACAGACACACTGCTGTGTATGTGCTCAGCCGTGTCTGACTCTTCGAAACCCCATGGACTGTAGCCCGCTAGGCTCCTCCCTCCATGGGATTTTCCAGGCAAGAATACTGGAGTGGGTTGCCATTACATTCTCCACGGGATCTTCCTGACCCAGGGATTGAATCTGTGTCTCCTGCATCTGTTGCATTGGCAGATGGATTCTCTACCACTCAGCTACCAGGGAATCACACACACATACATACACACACACACATATATATATATATATATATAAGACTGAGCACCGAAGAATTGATACTTTTGAATTGTGGTGTTGGAGAAGACTCTTGAGAGTTCCTTGAACTACAAGGAGATCAAACCAGTCCATCGTAAAGGAAATCAACCCTGAATATTCATTGGATGGAATAATACTGAAGCTGAAGCTCTAATACTTTGGCCACCTGATGTGAAGAGATGACTCATTGGAAAAGACCCTGATGCTGTGAAGGATTGAAGGCGGGAGAATGGTGCAGCAGAGAATAAGATGGTTAGATAGCATGACCAACTCAATGGACATGAATCTGAACAAACTCTGGGAGACAGCTGGGGACAGAGGGGCCTGGTGTGCTGCAGTCCATGGGGTGGCAAAGAGTTGGACACAACCGAGCGACTGAACAGCAACCAAAGGTCAGGGAAAGCAAAGGGACAAGCTTTTAATGTCTCTGTTTCCTAAATGGTTAGTTGGTCAGTGTGGTTCATGAGGTGGAAAAACCCAAACACAAAGATTTCTGATTATAATTTCATCTTTTGTAGGACTTCCTCTCTAGAGACATCCAACAAGATAATAAAAGCAATAGGTAACATTGAATGTAGGCTTACGAGATGCCAAGCACCCATTCCGTGATTAAACGTAAAATTTAATCTTCACAATAATTCTATGAGGCGGAAATATTACCCTCAGTTTTCAGATGAGGGAACTGGAGCACAGAGCGGTTTAGCAACAAGCTGAAGGTCACGATAAGCAATAGAGTCAGGAAGCAAACCCAAAGAGGTCTAGCTGACCCTGCCACACCTCTGCCTGTTACGGGAAGCCACCACCAAATGACTCAGGTGACCGTCTCAGGCTGGAGAACTGAATTCTGTGGACTGAAATGCAGAATTATAGGTTTGAAATAAGAAACTAAAGCTCAGAGAGGTCACGACCCTGCTCAACGTCACCCAGACGAGGGAAGTGCTGGGGTGGGTCTTCTGATTTTTCATCCCATGATCTAAATTGAAAACATTCATGTTTTGGTATACAACAAGGATGTATTGCTCAGTCTCAAACACTGTTTCCAATTTCCACGCGATACCTCAAAATTAGGAGCAGTTTCTCTAATTAAAACTCTTGTCTTCCAGTAAACTTACCAAACACAAGACAGCAGTGCAGGGAATGCTTCTAATTCTCACACCGGCTGCCAATGAGCTTTTCAAAGGGCAAATGTTTATGTTTGTACCGAGTGGCCACAAAACTTGGAAGACAAAAACAACCAATCAAGGTAAGGAAGTACTGACATTTGTCCTAGCTGCCCATCTCAAAGGTGAAAAGGCCATCTAATAGTTTAGAACTGGCAACAGGATAACTGATTTGGAGTTTAGGATATTGAGAGGGAACCCTTATAAAGGTCTCTTGCGCGCCAGGCATGGTGCATCTAGGGTTGCATTTGCTCATTAGAACGATGCCGTGAACGAGATGCTGTCATTCACTTCATTTCAGAGATGAGGAAACTTTGGCCCAGAGAATTAAAGATACTGTCGAAAGTCACAGACAGTAAATGGGGAGCTCTTCTCATCTCCCCTACGACCGAGGCTACTTTCTGCAGGTGACACAGTGGTACCCCAGAGAAGAAAAACATTTGCCCAGTCATTTAACAACTAGTTAAAGGGCAGTGCTGTGCCTGGAATCTTCCTCTGATGGGCCAAGTGTGGCCTGATGACAAATGGAAAATCCTAGGGAATGACAGTGGACCATCTCTTAGCATAAACAGTGCTTTGAGAGAGGTTCATCTATTTGCTCAGGAAACCTGGCTTCAGGAAGCCAAGTCTCTCCTCATTGGTCTGGACATAAGTACATTATAGACACTACTTATAAGACAGCTAACTAGTGAGAACCGACCATATAGCACAGGGGACTCTCCTCAATGCTCTGTGGTGACCTAAATGGGAAGGGAATCCAAAAAAAAGAGGGGATATATATATACACACAGCTGATTCCCTTTGCTGTACAGTAGAAACTAAGCCAACATTGGAAAGCAACTATGCTTCAACAAAAATTTTTTAAAAATGGAATTCAAGAGTGTATTTCTTTAGAAATGTAGAAAGGACATGATGTCCAAATGAACACGCTTGTCTGATTTTGAATATGGAATAATAAATACTTGAGATATGAATATTTCTGGCTCTCTGAAAGTCTGGCCTGAGATATCTTCTGACCGAATAGTAACCAAAAGAAGAAGAACCGCTGTGCTGTTGGGAATCAGCCCATGTGTTGGGCACACGTCCAGAGCTGACAGCTTCTGCAGCAGAAGCTGAGTCACCAAGATGGCAGAGCCAGCGTGCTCTCTGACCAGAGAGGGCATGCTCCCTTGAATATTCTCGTGGATTTACTTGAGACATGATGGCAAGTGAAGTGGAAGGTATCAAACAATGACCAAACTTGCTCTCCCAAGCCAGAGGGGCAGCTCACTTCCTGGGGCTGCCTTGCCTACAACTGCCTCAACTCTAGGGGTCCATTTGCCTGGAAAGATGAGAAAAGGTGGGGAGGAAGAAACCACCCCAGTGAGGAAGACGCTCGAGCAGAAACATCCGGTTCTGCAGGTTACCTCCACGTGAGGGTCACTCAGTGGATCCGTACACTGACTCACAAAGAGACACGGACTGAAGCTGCCTGAGTACCTACAGGGCTGCACTTAGGCTGGCAGTCTACACCTGGGACTTTGTCTACCTGGAGACAGTTGGTAATGTTTTGGAGACAGGCCAGGGATTATGCTGAACATTTTACAGGCCCAGGTTAGCCCTCCACAGCAAAGGATCATCCATACCCTCGAGCCACTGGTGCCGAGATTGAGAAACCTGCCTGCAAATCTGTCAGGTGAGTGAGGTTCTCACGGCCTCTGGCTCCAAATGCTGCTCCTCTGGCCCGAGCAGGGCCCTGGCGTTCTTCCACCACACCTCCTACCATTTGCTCCCCCAGTGTGAGTGCCTTCCGGGGGAAGGTCCGACCGGATTAATCTGCACGAAGGTATGAATGACTGATGGAGCCAGCACGAGCAGGAACAGCTGTATTTTGAGTGACTCATGGATTTAGTGTAAATTCAGCTCCAGTCTGGGACATGTTAGCCAGGAGGCCTTAATAACGCAGGCGCTTATTTTTAGTAGGTGGGTGAGATGAGATTTACAAAGCATCACTCACCTTTTAAAGTCATAAACAAATCTGTGATGTGGTTCCACTGGGATATAGCCATGGCTACTCATTTTTTAACTTTTTTTTTTTTTGGCTGTGCCACAGAGCTTGTGGGATCTTAGTTCTCCAACCAGGGTTCAAATGCAAGACCCTGGCAGTGAAAGCAGGAATGGAGTCCTAACCACTGGACCGTCAGGGAATTCCCTGAGTACTTTTTTACAAGCAATTTGTTCTTGGTATTGATCACAATTGCTTTTCATCAAGAGAAGAAACCCTATTAAAAACCTTCCTGTACCCCAAACAAAATTCATTTGCTTTCTCTTCATCTCTAATGTTGACTTGTGGGTTTGATATGATTAGGGCCCGTTTGTTGGTTATTTGAGGGGCCTTTGCTACCATAAGTCCCTTGCTGTTTCTTCTCTGGACGCTGTGGGTCTATATTTGGATGGCAGGCTGTGTAGGTTTTTATTGAAAGCCAGCAAAGCAGACACAGCCTGAGTAAAATAATTAGCAGTGGGGAGGAGTCTCAGAGTCATTTCTTCTCATTTTGAGGCTCAGAAATTGAACGTTTTGCCCTTCTGTCTGCAAAGTGTGTGATGGTGCCAGACAGAAGTGCTTCTCCCTGGGCAAACCTTGGAGTAGAGTCACTCCCATCTACTCTCTGGATTCTTTGTCCCTCTGACCATCATCAAGGGGACATATATGGTAGGTTGGTGGGTAGCACTATTCCATACCAAATTTCAGAGGCAAATTAGCTCAACTGGTTCTCAGCTTATGGGCACTGAATAGTAAAATTCAAGGAACAGCGGTGGGTAAAGGGTCCTTTGGGCTCACATTAGTTTGAACACTTCATATATCGGAAGGGAAATGGGAGTCCAAGAAGGTGGCCTTGGTTGGTCAAGGTCAGAGTTTTTTGTTTTGTTTTTTGCCTCACCAGGGCATGTGGGATCTTAGTTCCCCAACCAAGGATTGAACCTGTGCCCCTGAATTGGAAGCATGGAGTCCTAACCTCTGGGCCACCAGGGAAGTCCCATGATCAAGGTCATTTGGACAGTCACAAGCAAAACCAAGGCTGACCTTCCATGAGTGTGCTGACTTCTGACGCCAAGTTCTGTGTGGAGCCTCCCACGTGACACAGGGAGCACCAAGGCCATCTAGGGTGAAGCTGGGTGAAGGCAGGCAGCCCTCATCCTGATGAAGCAACCTCCTAAGAGTTCTTCCAAGAGAAGGAACTGGGTAAGAAATCCTTGGCTAGAGAAGAGGGAACAACAGAGTTGGGTGTGTTACGGAGGCATGCATACACGCATGCGGAAAAGCTTCAGTCGTGTCCAGCTCTTTAAAACCCCATGGACTGTAGCCCACCGGGCTCCTCGTCCGTGGGATTCTCCAGACCGGAACACTGGAGTGCGTTGTCATGCCCTCCTCCAGGGGACCTTCCTGACCCGGGGACTGAATCTGAGCCTCTTACGTCTCCTGCATTGGCAGGTGGGCTCCTTACCAATAGTGCCGCCTGGGAAGCCTGTTATGGGGGCAGTCAGTGGCAGAAGCATTCTAGAAGCGTTAGTAATAGATTTTCAGTGATGTCTTCGTTCACAGACATCCTGAAGGGATATTTAAAATGAATGGGTAGCTAAGACTCTGTGCTGCCAACATAGCAGGCCCAGGTTCCAGCCCTGGTCCGGGAACTAAGATCCCATACGATACTGCTAAGAGCTGGCACGCTGCCACAAAGACTGAAGCTCCCATGTGCCACGACTAACAGCTGGTGCAGCCAAAGAAAGAAAGAAAGAAAAATAAATAATAAAAAAATAAAGCAAACGGGCAGTTCTCAGGACCAGGCCTGGTCTTTCCAGGAGGGCTGGAAGACACATTTCTGAGTCACACCCATTTTACTTCCTGGACTGTAAAATGCACTGTGGGGGAAAGCTGGATGGCATTTGGTTATGGGATTCAGCAAATGTGCTTGAGCAAGTGACCAGGTCACTGCATTTGTCCCCTTCAGCTTTCCTGGGGGGGGCAGTGCATGCGGCCTGGAGATATGAGGGGGATGGCGGTGGGCGGTGGCACTAACGGTGTTTATTTGAATAATATCTGTGTATTTACTTGGCTGTACTGGCTCTTGGCTACAGCACATGGGGTCTTCGATCTTCGTTGTACATCCGGGTTCTTTAATCGTGGCATTTGAACTCTTAGCTGTGGCACGTGGGATCTAATTCCCCGGCCAGGGATGGGACTGGGGTCTCCTGCATTGGGAGCTCGGAGCCTTAGCCACTGGACCACCAGGGACGTCCCGGCGATGGCATCTGTCGTTCAGCACTTGTGCTCCCAGTGTTCCAGTTTTGGTGCTAAGCGTGCTGTTTCTTTCAACCTTTACCTTCGTACTGAGATGAATAATAGTCATGCCCATTTCACAGAGGAGGAAACTGAGTATTAAAGGGAAGGACACGTGCCCAATGTCACAGCTGAAGAGCCGCACTGGGTCCCCAGGGCCACAACCAGAGGTGTCCTCAACGCCCCTGCTGCGTTGTATGGGGTCAGCAGTGTCCATGTGGTTTGGGGCGTGAGGAATGGCTGGTGCAGAGCAAACTGGAGTTGATGGTATAGACATTCCTGGTCTGGAGACAGTGTCTCCATTGTTTACCTGCCCCCTTCCTCCCTTTGAGCCTCTTCTACATTTGAAAGAAAAACATAAGAGCAAACAAAGAGAAATAAAAGAGAGATTCATGAAAAGAAAGAAGCAAGGGAGGAAAAAATCAGGCAGGTTTTCCAGCAAACAAGCGATAAAACAAGAGCCAGAGAGAGGGGAGCAAGGAGAACCAGAAGTGAGTGTTCCCCGGGGAAGGGGTGTCTCGGGAAAGAGCTGCGACCTCCCCTCTCTTGGGTGCGGTTGAGGGGCTCTGATGCTCTTCCTGATCTGTTAGCAAGTGGGAGGGACCCACTCACTGCCTCTGAGACGCTCCTTCTCTGGTTTGTAAAGGATACTTTGTGAAGTAAAGACCACTAGCCTTGGGAGGGCTTGCTGCTTTCATG
The DNA here is from genome assembly GCF_049115385.1 of Moschus berezovskii. Classification (NCBI taxonomy): domain Eukaryota; kingdom Metazoa; phylum Chordata; class Mammalia; order Artiodactyla; family Moschidae; genus Moschus; species Moschus berezovskii. Next base: position 3,722,473 of record NC_142485.1, read on the forward strand.
TTTTTTGTTTACTCTTGCTGGAATTGAACAAGGACTTGGTAGCTCAAATCATTCTGTTTTAAGCCCTTGTAACTTCAATATGGGGAGAAGGCAATGGCAAGCCACTCCAGTACTATTGCCTAGAAAATCCCATGGATGGAGGAGCCTGGTAGGCTGCAGTCCGTGGGGTCGCTAAGGGTCGGACACGACTGAGCGACTTCACTTTCACTTTTCACTTTCCACTTTCACACATTGGAGAAGGAAATGGCAACCCACTCCAGTGTTCTTGCCTGGAGAATCCCAGGGACGGGGGAGCCTGGTGGGCTTCCATCTATGGGGTCACACAGAGTCGGACACGACTGAAGTGACTTAGCAGCAGCAGCAGCAACTTCAATATACCTCCTAGAATTGTCACCTCATCAATTCAGTTCCAAACCACAGGAAAACATCCTCCACAGGACCTTTTCATCTCTCAGATGCATCGTTAGTCACTGATTTATTCAGTCTGGAATTTCTAGGGACAAACCTGTTTTCCTGTCTTAGATGCATAGGGACAGAAAGAAAAAAAAACAGTCATATCAAAGCTGTAGAGCGTGCAGTAGAGCATGGTGAGGGGAGACTGGGCAATGTGTGTACTGAGTGCCCGCCAGGGACAATGGCTGTGTACATAGCACTATGTGCCTTCTTTTGTTTTTTATTTTTTAGATCTCTGCTGTTTCGCTACAGACCACAGAACCTGTCACAGAGCACCACCTCCATAAATGCTGGTTGATTTATCTAGATTCTTTCTGCCCCTATTTGACAATAAGGAAAGCAAGACTCCAAGAGCTTAAGCAACCTGCTCAAATTCACAGGGTTAATAAGTGGCAATGGTCTTCCCTGGTGGCTCAGCTGGTAAAGAATCCACCTGCAATGCAGGAGACCTGGGTTAGATCCCTGGGTTGAGAAGATCCCCTGGAGAAGGGAATGGCTCCCCACTCCAGTATTCTGGCCTGGAGAAGTCTATGGACTATATAGTCCATGGGGTTGCAAAGAGTTGGACACGACTGAGCGACTTTCACTTTCAATAAGTGGCAAACTGGGGATTTGGACCCAAGGACATATGACTCCAATGTTCTTTCCACTATACGATGTAACTAGAACAGGTGGGCAAAACAGATCATCCTAGCCCTGTCTGGAGAGGCTGACCCTACTAGGGGAGGTGCAGAGGACTCTAACGCATTTCTGAAGAAAAAGATGACTTCAATATGAAGACCAAGTCCTTGCTGACCTCGCTGACTTCCGGAATATTCCCTTGCATGTGCACAGCCCTTTGTGACCCAGATGCGTATCTGAATCTGCGCCTCACTGCTTCCTGGGAAGTAGCTGGACTGCACTTCCGTGTGGCTGCGTTCTAGGCAATGGAATGAATGAAAACACTGACCACCCAGCTGGGCGTTTAAAACAACTCCATGTATCTTTTCACTTTCTTTTCTCCCTTCTCCAGTTGAAAAGAGAAAATGCTGACGTCCTAGAGGTCAGCAAGGATGGAAGAAAGGAGTCTGGGTCCCCCAGAGGACCACACCCACATTACCTACCAACCAAGAATACATGGCATTAGGTTAAACATGCGTGCACACTAAGTCACTTCAGTCGTGTCTGACTCTCTGTGACCCCATGGGCTGTAACCCACCAGGTTTCTCTGTCCATGGGATTCTCCAGGCAAGAATACTGGAGTGAGCTGCCAGGCCCTCCTCCAGGGGGTTTTCTTGACCCAGGGATCGCTGGCATTGGCAGGCGCATTCTTTACCACTAGCGCCACATGGGAAGCCCCCGGGTTTAACATGAGTCAGATATGAAATTCTCTTATGAAGTCACTGAGATTTTATGGTTCGCCAGGCTACAGCTGAGAGCACTGTTTTACTAATAGGCCTTTTAGGATTGCAAATGGCTTTCTGGCCTATGATATCATTCAATTCTTGACAAATGCAACAAGCCAATGGAAGCTTAAAGAGAGTTATGAAGAATTGCGTGTGGGAACCATCAAAGCATCTGAGTGGTACCCTGCTGCCCGGGCAGAAGCCCATCAGTTTGGTTCTTGGGCTTAGTTTCTCCACCTGTAGTTTCAGGGTGTTATGTCCGATGGTCTTTAACTTCCTTCTAAATCTAAACCTCTGTAAGTCTTTTTCGAGGATGACAAATGTGTACTGTGGCACAGGTGTTCAGACAGTTATCTCTTGATACTGTGAACCCCTCAAAGGTATGGATTATTTCTTAGTTACATTTATATGCCTAGAATCTAATCTCTTAGATGCTCTAAGGTTAAATTTAATTAGAATTTTTTTTGTTGGGAAAAAAACTCAAAGAATTTATGAATGTTCTGATTTATGCCAATGATTTCTTGATATAATTTGGAGCACAGCATCAAATGATTGAAATTCTCATGAATATTTTCATTATGCATTACTGAGTATGATAGGCTATTTTATATTCATTTGCATAGATGTAATCTTTGAAGAATGATTTTATAATAAAGCTGAAAGACTTTTTTGATTAAAGGTGGTGCCAGCAGTAATTGGTATTCTGATGGCTTCATTTACAGTTCTATTTAGTTGAATAATATAGGGGCATAATTCCTACTTAGAGTTGAGAAAATTGGAGTACAGAACATTCAGAATTTTATCATTCTGAATGGCCCTTAACCTGAGGTTCATAAAAGTAGTATTGGGCAAACTAAGATCAATTTGAAAAGTTTGAATAAGGCCCAAGGGAAACTATAAAATAATATGAGGCAGCTTATACCACTTTCATGAAAACCCTTAAGTCATCTGGTTTTGGAAAAATAAATTTTTTTTCTATATGTTGTATGGAAATATTGGTCATTTCATCCTGCTCATCAGAAATATCGGATTATGTATGTTTTCAGTGACTAAAAATAGGCAATGAATTCTGTTACTTAGAAAATGCAGATTGGGACTTCTCTGGGGGCTCAGTGGTTAAGACTTCATGTTCCCAGTATAGGGGGTACAGGTTCAATCCCTGGTCAGGGAACTACTATCCCATTTGCTGCCTCCCCACCCTGCCACCCCCCAAAAAGAACATGCAATTTGGTGGATAAAAATGCTTTAAAGCACAGAGTTCAAGGGGGGTAGAAGGTTATGGATTAACAAGAGAGTCTTGGCAGAAAAGTGGGAACCACGTTTCGACACTGCACGGAGAGAATGCAGTCTAACATGGGAAACCAGTGCATCGTTAAACATACTGGCAGCTGCAGGGGGATGAGCGTCTCCTCCCATTTTCTGCCCCTTTGTGTGACTATGTTCTGCTCTGTCCCACCTCCTGGGGAGGGCAGCCATCCAGGAACATGCGTGCAGTACGGACCTTTGTCTTGCTGGCATAGGAACACATGCCCATTGAAAATGAAATATTGATACTGCCAACCAGTGTTTTTAGATGCTTATTTTATCAGGGATTGCAGAAAGGAAGAGATTGTATTAAAAATTACCTACTTCCTTTTGCAAGAATTGTTTGCTTCATATGTTATGTTTAGGTGACTCCTTCATTCAATATATCTTTCCATAAAATAATAAAGACTAACAAAGGTATTTCTTGGCTCTCACTTGGTACAGAAAGTTCTTCCAGGAAATCCTAAACAGGAAGTGGAATTTGAATGGGACCCTAAAGAGAAGGCAGGAATTATGGGACTGAGCCAAGCAAAGCTGCGAAAATGTAAGCTCACCTGTGTTTAAAAACCTACAAACATTCATTTACATCTGTTTTGTTCCACTGTGGTGCAGTAATTCTATGGGCCACTTCTCACCATTAAACGGACTGTCTCTAATGTTGAGCGCCTACCTGGGCCAGTTATAGCCTGAGGATGACTAGTCTCAGTTGAGTCCCAAAGGTCTCACCCTGTGTTAGAGGATTTGCCTCCATCCGCGCCATCCTCACCACCTTTTTTGAGAAAAGTTCAGCATTTTCAGCATCAGGCAGTCAGTTCAGTTGCTCAGTCATGTCCGATTGATTCTTTGCCACCCCATGGACTGCAGCATGCCAGGCCTCCCTGTCCTTCACTAACTCCCGGAGCTTAACTCATGTCCATCGAGTTGGTGATGCCATCCAACCATCTCGTCCTCTGTCATCCCCTTCTCCTCCCACCTTCAATCTTTCCCAGCATCAGGGTCTTTCCAAACAAGTCAGTTCACATCCGGTGGCCAAAGTATTTTAGTTTCAGCTTCAGCATCAGTCCTTCCAATGAATACTGAGGATTAATCTCCTTTAGGATAGACTGGTTGGATCTCCTTGCAGTCCAAGGGACTCTCAAGAGTCTTCTCCAACACCACAGTTCAAAAGCATCAATTCTTCAGTGCTCAGCTTTCTGTATAGTCCAACTCTTATATCCATACTTGACTACTGGAAAAGTCATCAGGAGTTTTAAAAGCTCCTTAGGGCTTCCCTAATGGCTGAGTGGTAAAGAAGCCATCTACCAATGGAGGAGACCCAGGTTCAATCCCTGGGTTGGGATCAAAGGAAAATGCAATTTGGCAGATAAAATGCTTAAAGACACAGGGCTTAAGGGAGGTAGAAGGTTAAGGATTAGCAAGAGGGTCTTGGCAGAAAGGAAGGAAATGGCAGCCCTCTCCATCATTCTTGCCTGGGAAATCCTTGTCACCTGGCGGGCTACAGTCCATGGGGTCACCAAAGAGCTGGACACGACTTAAAGACTAAACAACAAGTGAGTCAAAGGCGCAGTCCAGAACCATACTGCCGTGGGGACTGCCCCCAGACAGCCACATTCTCTTGAGGCCTAAAATGGTCGTCATTTAATATACATCCTGGAGAAGGGAAAGGCACCCTACTCCTGTATTCTGGTTTCTGGAGAATTCCATGGACAGACGAACCTGGCAGGTTCTGAGGAACAGTTCAGGGGGTTGCAAAAAGTCTATGGAAGAAAACTCTCTTGGGGCGGGGGAACTCCATAACTAAACGTTTCAAACAACTCAACCTACTCATTAAAGAAGCAGGGGGTGACCTTTGGAGCTCAGTGCTTGAGCTGATCATTTGCAAGAACTGGTAGGGCAGAGAAGGAAGTTTCCTTGCAGCTGCTCCATTCCTGAAATGAAAAACGCTGCCCTTGAAGTCCATTCCTGAAGGACTTGATGACCGTGTGATCTGGAGGGACTCCTGCCCTGATGGGCCTTTGAGGCAAATGAGAGGCTGCAGTCCACCGATCAGATGCGACTGCAGACACAGCGGGCTTGTCATTCCTGGGTGAGCGTGAGTCGCGCACCACTGCTCACGTCTCAGTTTGGCCCTGTTCACCCTAGGTTGCTGTTCACTTGCTAAGTTGTGTCTGACTCTTTTGCTACCGCACACACTATAGCCCACCAGGCTCCTCTGTCCATGGGACTTCCCAGGCCAGAATACTGGAGTGGGTTGCCACTTCCTTCTCCAGGGGATCTTCCTGACCCAGGGACTTAACTGGTGTCTCCTGCATTGGCAGGAGGATTCTTTACCACTGAGCCACCTGGGAAGCCTGGAAACCTACATTAATGGTGATGTTTTAGATGTCTTTTAGATATTTTAGGTCCTCAGAGGAAACACCATAATGTTACAAATGTTACAATGAAAGAAAGCATTTCCCCAAAGACATCTGATATGGAAAAAGAACACACCCTGCTAGATGGGTGGTTGCTAAGCTTCCTTCATGTATATTAGAATCACTTGAAGAGCCAGTAAGGAACCCAGAGGCCCAGGTCCTTGTCATTACCTAACCCGCAGGAATGGAGCTGGCTTTGCCTTTTTTTATAACCAAAATCTCCAATGATTCTGATACCCCACCACCAAGTTTGAGAACACCTCTTCTTTTCTTAATATTTCAATGTGCGTTACAATCACTAGAGGAGTTAAAAAAAACACACAAAGATGCCAGAGGCTCCACTCCAGACCCAGTGGGCTGGACTCTCTCAGGCAGAGTGTGGGCATTGGTATTTTCAAATAGGTGACTAGGGTGGGCAGCCTGAGCTGAGAGCCACTGTGTCCAGAATGAGGTTCTTGGACTGAGTTATGCTTTAGAAGCACCTGGACAGTTTTAAAAGAACACTGGATCTCGGGTCCACACCTAGACAGTCTGATTAGGTTGGTCTGGGAGTGCCATGAGCATCGAGATCTTACAAAGTTCCCAGGGGGGCTGGAATGTGCATGCAGATCTGAGCAGAACAAGGCTATCTGTCCTTCACCAAAGAGGGGACTCTGCTTAATCCAGCTTCTGTGGAAACTCATTATATACACACATCTTAGCATGATAAAGAGTAAGAACTTCAGTTAAGAAAAAGAAAATCAGACCTCAGTAACCCTGGGAGTTTAGATGGTAAAGAATCCACCTGCAATGCAGGAGACCTGGATTTGATCCCTGGGTCAGGAAGATCTCCTGGAGTAGGGCACGGCAACCCATTCCAGTATTCTTGCTTGGAGAATCTCATGGACAGAGGAGCCTGGTGGGCTACAGTCCAGGGGGGTCACAGAATTGGACGATTGAGTGACTAGCACTTTTGCTTCACTCCAGTGCAATGGAAACCCCACTATTACCTTCTTTTTTGTTTCTCCACAAATTAATTCTGAAAGAGATGGGAATACCAGACCACCTGACCTGCCCCTTGAGAAACCTGTATGCAGTTCAGGAAGCAACAGTTAGAACTGGGCATGGAACAACAGACTGGTTCCAAATAGGAAAAGGAGTACGTCAAGGTTGTATATTGTCACCCTGCTTATTTAACTTCTATGCAGAGTACATCATGAGGAACGCTGGGCTGGAAGAAGCACAAGGGGGAATCAAGATTGCCGGGAGAAATATCAATAACCTCAGATATGCAGATGACACCACCCTTATGGCAGAAAGTGAAGAGGAACTCAAAGGCCTCTTGATGAAAGTAAAAGAGGAGAGTGAAAAGGTTGGCTTGAAGCTCAACATTCAGAAAACAAAGATCATGGCATCTGGTCCCATCACTTCATGGGAAATAGATGGGGAAACAGTGTCAGACTTTATTTTTTGGGCTCCAAAATCACTGCAGATGCTGATTGCAGCCATGAAATTAAAAGACGCTTACTCCTTGGAAGGAAAGTTATGACCAGCCTAGATAGCATATTAAAAAGCAGAGACATTACTTTGCCAACCAAGGTCCGTCTAGTCAAGGCTATGGTTTTTCCCATGGTCATGTATGGATGTGAGAGTTGGACTGTGAAGAAAGCTGATCGCCGAAGAATTGATGCTTTTGAACTGTGGTGCTGGAGAAGACTCTTGAGAGTCCCTTGTACTGCAAGGAGATCCAACCAGTCCATTCTAGAGGAGATCAATCCTGGGTGTTCATTGGAAGGACTTATGCTAAAGCTGAAACTCCAATACTTTGGCCACCTCATGCAAAGAGTTGACTCATTGGAAAAGACTCTGATGCTGGGAGCGATTGGGGGTAGGAGGAGACGGGGATGACAGAGAATGAGGTGGCTGGATGGCATCACCGACTCGATGGACATGAGTTTGAGTGAACTCCGGGAGTTGGTGATGGACAGGGAGGCCTGGCGTGCTGTGATTCATGGGGTCGCGGAGAGTCGGACACGACTGAGCAACTGAACTGAACTGAACTAAATTCCAAAAAGAAAATAGTGGGCAATCAAAAGTTCTGTAAGATTGGACTTCTAAAAGGTTATATGGTGAGAAAAATGTCTTTTAAAGTAATTCTCTGCATGGCAGCATTTTAAAGATATACTTAGAAAGCAATGGTGGGACTTCCACGGCAGTCCAGTGGTTAAGACTGTGCTTTCAAGACACATGTACTCCAATGTTCATCACAGAACTGTTTACAACAGCTAGCACATGGAAGCAACCTAGATGTCCATCAACAGAAGAATGGATAAGGAAGTTGTGGTATATACACACAATGGAATATTACTCAGCTATTAAAAAGAACCCCATTTGAGCCCATTCTAATGAGTTGGGCAGAGTGCCTGATGAACTGTGGATGGAGGTTCGAGACATTGTACAGGAGACAGGAATCAAGACCATCCCCAAGAAAAAGAAATGGAAAAAAGCAAAATGGTTGTCTGAGGAGGCCTTACAAATAGCTGTGAAAAGAAGGGAAGTGAAAAGCAAAGGAGAAGAGGAAAGATATACCCATTTGAATGCAGAGTTCCAAAGAATAGCAAGGAGAGATAAGAAAGGCTTCCTCAGTGATCAATGCAAAGAAATAGAGGAAAACAATAGAATGGGAAACACTAGAGATCTCTTCAAAAAAATTAGAGATACCAAGGGAACATTTCATGCAAAGATGGGCTCAATAAAGGACAGAAATGCTATGGACCTTTCAGAAGCAGAAGATTTTAAGAAGAGGTGTCAAGAATATTCAGAACTGTGCAAAAAAGATTTTCATGGCCCAGATAATCACAATGGTGTGACTGACCTAGAGCCAGACATCCTGGAATGTGAAGTCAAATGGGCCTTAGGAAGCATCACTATGAACAAAGCTAGTGGAGGTGATGGAATTCCAGTTGAGCTATTTCAAATCCTGAAAGATGATGCTGTGAAAGTGCTGCACTCAATATGCCAGCAAATTTGGAAAACTCAGCAGTGCCCACAGGACTGGGAAAGGTCTGTTTTCATTCCAATCCCAAAGAAAGGCAATGCCAAAGAATGCTCAAACTACCACACAATTGCACTCATCTCACACACTAGTAAAGTCATGCTTAAAATTCTCCAAGCCAGGCTTCAGCAATACATGAACTGTGAAATTCCAGATGTTCAAGCTGGTTTTAGAAAAGGCAGAAGAACCAGAGATCAAATTGCCAACATCCACTAGATCATCAAAAAAGAAAGAGAGTTCCAGAAAAAGATCTATTTCTGCTTTATTGACTATGCCACAGCCTTTGACTGTGTGGATCAAAATAAGCTGTGGAAAATTCTGAAAGAGATGGGCGTACCAGACCACCTGACCTGCCTCTTGAGAAACCTGTATGCAGGTCAGGAAGCAACAGTTAGAACTGGACATGGAACAACAGACTGGTTTTAAATAGGAAAAGGAGTACGTCAAGGCTGTATATTGTCACCCTGCTTATATAACTTATATGCATCATGAGGAACGCTGGGCTGGAGGAAGCACAGGCTGGAATCAAGATTGCTGGGAGAAATATCAATAACCTCAGTTATGCAGATGTCACCACCCTTATGGCAGAAAGTGAAGAAGAACTAAAAAGCCTCTTGATGAAAGTGAAAGAGGAGAGTGAAAACATTGGCTTAAAGCTCAACATTCAGAAAACTAAGGTCATGGCGTTCAGTCCCATCACTTCATGGCAAATAGATCGGGAAACAGTAGAAACAGTGGCTGACTTTATTTTTCTGGGCTCCAAAATCACTGCATACGGTGATTGCAGCCATGAAATTAAAAGACGCTTACTCCTTGGAAGGAAAGTTATGACCAACCTATATAGCATATTGAAAAGCAGAGACATTACTTTGTCAACAATTGTCCATCTAGTCAAGGCTATGGTTTTTCCAGTGGTCATGTATGGATGTGAGAGTTGGACTAAAAAGAAAGCTGAGCACCGAAGAATTGATGATGAACTGTGGTGTTGGAGAAGACTCTTGAGAGTCCCTTGGACTGCAAGGAGATCCAACCAGTCCATCCTAAAGGAGATCAGTCCTGAATATACATTGGAAGGACTGATGCTGAAGCTGAAACTCCAATACTTTGGTCACCTGATGGGAAGAGCTGACTCATCTGAAAAGTCCCTGATGCTGGGAAAGGTTGAGGGCAGGAGGAGAAGGGGACGACAGAGAATGAGATGGTTGGATAGCATCAACCAACTCAATGCACATGGGTTTGGGTGGACTTCAGGAGTTGGTGATGGACTGGGAGGCCTGGCGTGCTGCGGTTCATGGGGTCGCAAAGAGTCAGACACGACTGAGCGACTGAACTGAACTGAATGAGCTGGATGAAACTGGAGCCTATTATACGCAGTGAAGTAAGTCAGAAAGAAAACCACCAGTACAGCGTATTAGCACATATATATGGGATTTAGAAAGATGGGAACAATGACCCTACACGCAAGACAACAAAAGAGACACAGATGTAAAGAACAGACTTTTGGACTCTGTGGGAGAGGGCGAGGGTGGGATGGTCTGAGAGAATAGCATCAAAACATGTATATTACCACATGTGAAACAGATGAGCAGTCCAAGTTCAATGCATGAGGCAGAGCACTCCAAGCCGGTGCTCTGGGACAACCCAGAGGGATGGGGTAGGGAGGGCGGCGGGAGGGGGTTCAGGATGGGGGGACACATGTACACCCATGGCTGATTCATGACAATGTATGGCAAAAACCACTACAGTATTGTAAAGTAACTAGCCTCCAATTAAAATAATTTTTTTTTTAAAGACTCTGAGCTTTCAGTGCAGAGTGCTCAGTTTCTATCCCGGGTCAGGGAATTGAGATTCCACATGTGGCATGGCACAGACAAAAAGAAAGAAAGGAAGAAGGCAATGGTGATGGAAAGGTAATGGAAATACATTGAAAAGAAAAAAAAATAGAGACTTGGTAACTATAGTCATTTAACCCACAGTTTACCACGATTTGGGAGCAGAGTGTCCAAACACTCAACTGTCTGCCACAGTGACCTCGGGCAGGTGACTTCACTGTGCTTGCCTTTGCCTGCTGATGTATGAAGGGTGAGGGCTGGAGGGATGACTCTCAGCTCAGCATCTGCACCACGACAGATGCGCCTGCATCCCACAGGCTGGACAGCTGGACGTCCACACTAGTTTCCCTTCTACAGCACAGAAAATTCCAGAGCAAGAACGTCAAGATGGCCATGACTTAAAAGCCAAGAGGGATAAAACACGAGCCTGGGACTGCCAGCTGGGGGTGGCATAGAAAAGTAACTCTTGGCTCATTTCAAACAAAAATACATCACGTGTTCATTAGGGGCTAACTTACTGCTGGGAAAAAACGACGTTCAGTTCTTTTGAAGAACTTTGGGAGAACAGGGAGGAAGATCCGTCCTGAAAGAACAGGACTCTGTCAGGTTAGGGTTGACACTTGTGCCCATCAGCAGAAGCTGAGTGGAGAGCTGTGGGCAGTTCCTGGTTACGGGGGGCTCGAGGGAGCAGAGATGAGTTTGTCAGGATGGTGGATGCTGAGGGGAGATGGTGATGCTGGCGACAGTGGGGTGGGGTGGGGAGAGAGGGCCAGGTGTGGGGGTCTAGGAGAAGACAAATATTGTAAAGGGGGCTTCTGGGTGGCAGTACAGGGGTTGCTGAACAGGAAATACATTTTTCCTTTACTCTTATGTTCCCACCTTTCACTTTATAGAATTCTTTTTTTTTGACATGTCACCTTTCTGACCCCCCCTGGCTGCAGCTCAAATTTGGAAAGTGGTCCAGAAGCAAATGTCTTTGGGTGCCCAGGAAATTTTGAGGGAAGGTTTCATGAATCTGGCTCAATTTGGTGAGATGACATGAATTTGGTCTCCTTCACAAAGTCCCGTATTTTTCAGGAGGAAGTCTCTCTTCCGGGAGCAGTACGTTAAGGAGGTGAGGGAGGGGAGGGAGACAGAGCCAGAGTCCAGGAGGCCAGTTCTTCCTCAGGAGGATGATGGACCAAGGTCCGGCATCCTGTATCCATTCGTACTGGAGAAGGTGTCACCGTGCCTCCTAGTCCCTGAGAAAAAGAAGTATTTGCTATCGTGTTAAAGAAAAGAATGCATGAGCTGCACAGAAATTCTCTTTCTATGTGTGAAGGGTTTTTGTTTTTTTTTTGCTGCAGGGCATGCAGGACTTCCCCAAGCAAGGATGGAACCCGTGTGTGTGTGTGTGTGTGTGTTTGTGTGTGTGTGTGTGTGTGGTTTTCCTGATTTTCCCTTGTTATGCTGGAACCTGGAGGGAACCTAGAGCTGAGGTGCTGGTCTCGTCTCTTCCAGAGGTGGGACAGCTGGCAGGGGCTCTCACTTTTCTGTTTGGTGTGTGATGGGGGAAAATGTACAATGATAAGCAGTCACGGTTTTCCGTTCCTTTGTTTCTCAGGTGAGCTCCATAGACAGGAAGCTCTGTTTTGCTGAGCGGGGTCTCAAAGGGGGACGGACATGGGAGACGCGGTGCAAGGGGGCACCCTCTCCGAAGGGAGAGTGTCGGTGGACAAGGGGCGGTGTGGGGGCGGGGCTCCCGGCTCGAGGGGGGGGGCCCCAGCTTGAAGGGGCGGGGCTCCCAGCGTGGGGGCGGGGTCTGAAGCCCCCTCCCCGCCCAGATCCCCGACTCCCCTGGGGCTTCTGCAGCTACTTGAGGAGTGAAGAGAAGAGATGGATGGGGAGGGTTTTAATTTAAAAGGTCTCTGTGTGATTCGTCTGCTGCAGCCTCCTCCTTGCCCTCAACGTATTTGGGAAGCCTGGCGTTTCCTTTCTTGCTGACTTGTGGTGAGATTTTGGTTGCTTTGAGGAGGGGCCCCATGCTTCCTTGGTGGTCAGTGGTAAAGAATTCACGGGCCAATGCAGCAGACCCACGTTCGATCCCTGGGTAGGAAAGATCCCCTGGAGAAAGAAATAGCAACCTGCTCCCGTATTCTTGCCCGGAGAGCCCCACAGAACCTGGCGTGCTACAGTCCATGGGGTGGCGACGTGTCAGACAGGACTTAGGGACCGAACACCAACAGCAGCAACAATCCCCGCCATGCTGGGGAGGGGGCAAAGAGGCCCCATTGCTTCCTGTGGCTAAATACCCAAGAAATAAGAGCCAGGTTTCCATTTATGATTGGCACCAGGAGACATAAGAGACACCGGTTCAATTCCTGGGTCAGGAAGATCCCGTGGAGGAGGAAATAGCAACCCACACTTCCAATATCCCTGCCTGGAGAACCCCGTGGACAGAGGAGCCTGGTGGGCTGCAGTCCATGGGGTCACAAAAAGTCAGACACGACTGAGCACACCCAGACAACAACACCCTCCAACAGCAGAGCTAGCGATCTGGGCAAATTGATATTTTTCTTTCCCCAAAACTGTCTGTGGCCACACTGTCATGTGCATAGCCTGCTCTCTGAAATCCAAGGCCACGTTTTATTTTTGGCCACGACTGGGGAAACAGGAATTCAGAAGAAAGTGCCCTAAGCCTTCAGATGCCCCTTCCGAGTAATTATGCCAGGAGTGCAGAAACTGACAGTCCAAGCTCCTGCTTCATGGTGCAACGTGCGGAAGGAAGCGAAGCCACCTCTGGCCTCTGTGTACGGCCCTTGCTGGGAGACCAGTGCGCAGACCTGGGTGTGGCCGTCCTAACCTTGGCAGGAGGGACAGACGGACGGCCAGCACTGCCGGGTTTCCCCTCCCTGCCCTCTGAGGCTAGGGCCAGGGTACCGTGGGGGTGTGGTTGGTGCATAAAGGGTGCTTGTTGAGACAACCTTCCCCCTTAACCAGTCATGCCTGTGTCTAAGAGGAAAGAACTATGTGTTGGCATAGAAGTACTAACACATGCCAAGGACCCACTGAGTCCTGCCCAGCGGTGTTCACCAGAAGAGATTTCTTAGCTGGAGAACAGAGACAGAAAGCCTAAAATGACACCTCACTAGAGCTCCCTATATCTAAACTAGAAATTTCTGTTTGTCAGGAATGTCAGAGCATCATGTTCACAGCTTACCTGAAAACGGTACAAAATAGAAATTATACACACCAAGAAAGAGAGAGAAAAGAATTAAGCAAACGTGGTAAAAGGTTAACATTTGAGCACTCTGGGTATTCTCTGAGCTCATCTCACAGACTTTCTGTTAGTGTGAAATTACTTCAAAAGAAGACACATTTTTAAAAGGTCAAATATGGCCATAAATGAAAATCAGAGATGGATACTGAAATGGTAAAAAGCTTTGTAACATTTGTGACAGATGAGAAATTAAATCCTTAACATATAAATTATAAGAAAAAGACTAATAGTACAATAGAAAAGTTCACTGTATAGGTAAGTTACAAAAGAAGACATTTAAGTGGCCAAGTGTGTGTGCGCGTGTGTGCAGTCAAATCTATTATTAATAAGAAACATGTAAAGTTTTGAAAAACTTTGATAAAAACTACAATAAAACTTTGCCTAATTAATTGCCTGTCTCAAAAGTAAACTATGGAAAAACTCCAAAGTTAGAGGGTATATGATTAAATGGACGTTGCATTGTTGTTTGGTCCAGTAACCTGGCTACAATTTGTCACTAGAAGAGGTTTTTAAAGATGTTCAGTTCCTTTGACCCAGAATTTCCTTTCTTTATTTTTTTACTTAGGCAAATCTATCCTGTGGAAATAATGAGAGGTGTCAAATTATTTATATTGTGGTTCATTATAACATTATTTATAATCATATTATATTAAAAGCCAGACATGCAGGGTCTGTATCACTGTTTGATGGGTCACTAAGTAGCTGTGAACAGAATCTTATTTTGGAAGAGCATTTATATTGATGGGAAATGCTAACAACATACAAGCTGTTAGCATCTGCTCTTTCTGAGTGGTGTTCTTATCTGGCTGTGAACAACCTCTGACCCTGTGAGGGGGTAACCTACAGAGGTCACAGAGGTCACAGGACAGGAGCTCAGCTGTGGTTCCATCTCTAAAGGGATGGAGTGGTCATCAGGGAGAGTCTACACTAAGATGGCCACCTTGGAAAATGACATGGGCTTCACAATAAAACCCTAGTGGCTTAGACAGTAGAGAGTCTGCCTGCCATTCAAGAGACCCAGGTTCAATCCCTGGATCGGGAAGATCCCCTGGAGAAGGGATGGCAACCCACTCCAGTAATCTTGCCTGGAGAATTCCATAGACAGAGGAGCCTGGTGGGCTACAGTCCATGGGGTCACAAAGAATTGGACATGACTGAGTGACTAGCACTTCACTTTCTTTCATGATAAAACACTGACCTTTCCCAACTTAGATGTTTTGGTTGACTCATAAAAACCTATCCATTCACATAGTCTCAAAACACAAAAAGCCTTTCTCCAGGGTGCCTTTTTTCTCTGCACTCAACCATCAAGGTACTCATGCCTGACTTAATGAAAATGTGATTTATAGATGTTCAAATCTAAGTGCAACCTAATCTTAAGAGTGGAGGCAGAATTAGGGATGAACTAGTCTCACTTTCTCATTTAATTGATAAGGAATTCAAGCTCTAGGGAGATTAGGTGACTTGCTTGGTTATTATCTTGAATATAATAAATGCTTGTTCAAGTAATGAGAATACAAAATCCGCAGTGGGCAAGCAAACAACACACAGGAGCAAGCAAGTTATGGATGAAGAAACACAAGTGGCCAATTGACATGCAAAAGCATTTCAAGCTCGGGAGTAGTAAGAAATGTAATTTTCATCCTGTGTAACGAACCAGGACAAGGGGCTGCGCTGTACGCTATCGGATCAGTCTTCTCTGTAGTGCAGAGCGGGGCTTGCGCCCCCACCTACTGCCTTTTCTGTTGCCCCCAACCTCCCCCCTGCACAAGATGCGCGGGGGGCCGAAGAACCCTCCCCTTCATGCCCTCCTACCACCACCAACAAATATGCTTGTTCTCTTTGACAAAGCACACACACACACACACACACACAGCGTGGAAACGCTCTCAGGAGCTCGCGGTGAACGCCCTGGACCGCTGACTGGGCCTCTGCTCTGCCCCGTCCCGCCCTCCTCCCCGCGCCCAGGACGCACAGAACAGGATTCCTCAGGCGGGAGAAAGGAGAGGGCCAGGGTCGCCGCGGGTCAGCTGGACGCACACGCGGGCCACACAGAAGAGGCCTGGGTCCCTCCGCCAGGAGGCCTGTGAGTCACGGGTCAGCTTCATCGCAGGCTGACCTCCTGTCCCACCCTGACTCCCTGAACCAGCTCGGAGCACACGGAATAGCCCCGTTTCTGCCTCTCCAGGCACGTTGCCAGGAGTCCCAGTTCTTAGTTCCCTTCTCATCAAAGCCTCTCACTCGGGTATTTAAAATGACAGACACTCATATCCTAGAACCAACTCTCCTATGGTGCGAATCATGATTTTATGCAAAGTGGAGCTCATTACAGTGACATAAATGTTAGCAGAGTCCCCTCAGATTGCCTTGGAAGCTGTGCTTAATTCCAGACCAGTAAAATGGGGGTTCCCAACCCCCAGGGCCACAGGCCAGTGCTGGTTCATGGCCTGTTAGGCTCCAGGGGGCGAGCAGGGGCGAGAGCAGAGCTCCGTCTATATTCACAGCTGCCCCCGTTGCTTGTGTTACCGCCTGAGGTCTGCCTCCTATCAGCTCAGCAGGATCCGACGCAGGATCATATATAATCTCTAGGCTCACAGGCCCTCCCAGGTGGCCCTAGTGGAAAGAACCCACCTGCCAGTGCAGGAGATGTAAGAGATGTGGGGTCGATCCCTGTGTCGGGAAGATCCCCTGGAGGAGGGCGTGGCAACCCATTCCAGTATTCTCACCTGGAGAATCCCACAGGCAGAGGAGCCTGGCGGGTCACAGAGTTGGACACGACGGAAGTGACTCAGCACGCAGCCCACACAGGATCAGAAAAGCATGAATGCTACTGTGCTTGAACCATCCTGAAACCATCCTTCCCCCGCCCTGGTCTGTGGATAAACTGTCTTGCATGAAAGCAGTCCCTAATGCCAAAAAGGCTGGGAACCGTTGCAATAAAATAAGGGATCAGGGCACTTCCTTCCTTCCCTCTAAGAATCTGTATTTTCGGAGATTTCATACGGTCCAAACATTACATAGGTTAGGGCAGAGCAATGAGAACACTGAAGCAGGACCTGAGTCCTCTGCAGCTGATATTAAGCAGCTCCAGAGAATAAACCATTCTTCATTTGAGTTAATGCAAAATGCAGAAATTTCTTAAGTGCTGTGGCTGAAGGCTTTTTTTTTTCCAATCTGAAAATGCTGGTCTGCTGTTTTAGCAAAACAGATTCAATGTTCTTACTCCTGTTCAATTTAAAAATTGGTTTTCTTTTCATAAAGGTTAATTGATTTCCTGTATTGCATAACAGCGATATTACCCATTATGTGTTTCAGACAGAAAATATGCATATTTGCCCTTTAAGTTATGCTTCTAAAGCCAGCACTTAGTTCTGATGACTTACAGCTTTATTATGGTCTCTTTTTAGATTTCTAAAAATAAACACGCAGCTCGAAACCATAGGAAAAGACAGAGGAAAAAGGACACTTCAATTTCACCCACAAACAGGGCGTCTAAAGCAATGATTTTCTCTGCTGAGCCTATTAGCATAGGCTGAGCATATGTGTGTGTGGATCGATTTCTTTTAAAAATGGAACTGTTGTTAGTTTCCATGCCATGAAGCAAATGCTGGGAAGCAAAAACTTCCTCCTCCACAGGGAGGTAATGGGTTCCAGCCCAGCCTGCAGGGACAGTGGCCTGCAGCCACAGACTAGCTGAAAGTTGGCTTAATCTAGAACCATCCTAGGCTGAGCCCGGATTCCCAGCTTGGTCCTGGAGATGAGCTGGCTAGGCCTGGGGATTCTGCTCAACAAAAGACTATCCTGACTTCTAGACCAGGACTCAGCGAACGATGGTCCTCGGGCCAATGCTGGCCTGTTGCCTGTTTTGTAAAGTTTTATTGAGACACAGCCAAGCCTATTTACCTACCGCCCATGGCTTTTCATGCTACGGTGGTAGAGGTGCCAGTGGCACAGAAATGGGGCTGGGTGTGTTTTGGTGCCTGTTCCTGAGAACTAAGCTGGGAAGATGAGATGGGTTCCCAGGTGCTCAATTCCTACAGGTGTGAATCGCTCTAGTGTGCCCAGGTGCTCTGTCTTTTTGCTGCCCCAGGAACTCGAGCGTGGATGGGCAGAGAGGCATGGAATGATGTTGGAGGTGTATGCTACAGGCATTAGTGAGCGTGTAAGCTTGCAAAGGGCTGAGGTCTGTGGGGACCTGCCCTGCTGCCATGGTAACCAAACGACCGTTCCAGGGTTGGGGCTGGGCTGGATGGTGTGTTATAAACTGAGAGCCCATGGCCGAGTCTAGTCAGCAGACATATTTTGACTGGCCCATGGATCCTTGATTTTTTTTGTATATATGTTAACCGCTTATATTTAGAAATGGGGATATTTCAGTCTAAATCTGGATTTCCAGCTTCTCTTGAAAATCTGAAATCTCTGGACACGCTGGGCTCCCTCCCTGCTGTTGGTGATTGTCAGGGGTGGAGGAGTGTTTTCTCTTTGGAGAGAACCTGGCTCTCCTGTCTTGGGTGTTTGCTTTTCCCGACACCCAGCTGTTTCAGGCATGGGTGTTTTCTGCCTGGTTGCTGGGGCCTCTGAGGTTGTAATCTCAGCTCTGTGCGTTGCACAGAGAATCCGTGTTATTACAACCTTCTGTTCCTAGGGGTGGGGAGGCATTCTTTCTCTCCTCTGCCCCTTGCTAAGAGTTTCTGGCTCAATTTGCCTTGTATGCTCTGAACATATCCACCCTGATTCTGCTGCTGGGTCTTCCATTTAGGAGGAGGCCTGAACTCAGCGGTCACTGAGTACATAGAGCCACTTCTTAAATAATGTGAAAGGAAACATATTGGGTGTGAGAGGGCGACCCTGAGATGGAGGAAAACTAGGCTTTCACTGGGAATTATAATTTCCTCTCATCGTGTTTCTGGTGATGCTGCATCTCATAGCTTCTGAGAAACCCGGAAGCACGTTTGTTGGGATGTAGTCACGGGATATATTTGGGTGTTTTTCTTCCCGCCCCCAGCCCTTCGTGGCAGTCTTCAGTAAAAGGTGAAAGATTTATACAATCTCAAAAGTAACTATAGAGTATGGATATATTTGCATTTAATAACATTCGTTGACTTGGACATCATTGTTGCTAAGACTTAGGTTGGCCTTTCAGGAAGCCTGTATGTCTCTTTGGGTGGAACAAAAATGGAGGCACACAAAGAAAACAGGTACCTGTCATACTGTTGGGAGTCATGGGTTAGTAATCATTCTGCATCCCTTTTCTCACTGATGTCTCCTATAGAGAAAAAGACAAGAAAAATACCATGGGTTAGAACCTGCGTTTTCCATGAGGCTTCGTTCCAAACAATATCACGTGCATTAATTAGCTTGAGGTGATTTGTTACTTTCAACTCAGAAGGGAGGAAAGTGAAGCAGGGGTGGGCTGTGTCATACAGGTAAGTTTACCAGACCTTTCAACTTTCATCTCAGGGTTCCTTCTATAAACATGTCTTTATAGTAATATTTCATTCAAGGTCACATGCCTGTTTTCCATCTCAAGTTTTTAAGAAAGCACCAGTTGAGTGGATTTGCTCTTTTTCCCAAGAGCGGCTCAGTTATGTTAGTGTCTTCAACCCAGATCCTTGGGTCTCCAGTTGTGACCTCTGGGGCAGCAGTTTTAGCATCGCTGGGAGCTTGCTAGAAATAGAAAATTTGGGTTCTACGTCAAAGCCACTCCATCAAATCTGCATTTGGACGAGCCCACAGGTGACTCGCGTGCACGCTGCAGTCTTAGCCAGCCTGCTCCGGAGGACGGGATCCATGTCCTCATCTTAGGCGTGCCTTTTCCTCAGGCACTGTGGAGGCCCCCTCTCGCCGCTGGATCCGTGAGGTCCGAGGGCAGCAGGCGGAGGTGGGCTCACAGGAGCGCGGGCCGGAGGCGCGGAGGATCAGGGACCAGAGGCAGCGGCGGAGCGGAGCGCTGAGGGACTCACAGATGGTGACCCCCGGCTGCTGAGCGTGGGCCGGAGCCCTTCTGCGTGCTGCCGGGGACAGGGCAGGAGGAGAGCTCTTTTTCTAGAAGGGCTGCCGTATGCAGCGGCGGAGGGTGGCTCAGGCACGGGGCGAGGGTGCAAGGGCCGGCTGTCACGAGCTCGCTGTGCGATTGTGATTTCTTCACGGGCAAGATGAGGACAGGAACACCTGATGTACCCGCGTCACCAGGCTGGTGTTTCTGGAGTGTAACCAGGATGTGAGTGAAAGTGCCAGGTAAACACGAGTCGTTGGAGAAGAGGTACATGGGGCCTGTGCCTGCAACCTGGGCTTGCATTCCGCCACTGCTCCTCTGGGGCTTCCCAGGTGGTGCTGGCGGCAAAGAACCCCCCTGCCAGGGCTGAGAAGACATGAGAGATGTGGGTTCGATCCCTGGGTCGGGAATATCCCCTGGAGGAGGAAATGGCAACCCACTCTGGTATTCTTGCCTGGAGAATCCCATGGACAGAGGAGCCTGGTGGACTACAGTCCATGGGGTCACACAGAGTTGGACATGACAGCACGCACTCCTTAGCTGTCTCCATGTCTAATCCCGCGGCCCTGAATGCATGGCTTGATGGTCACACCTTGGTCGTCACATGTTTCCGAGGCTGCCTTTCCCACTAGACTGTAAGCTGTTTGTGGCCGGCACCGTCTTTGTCATTTTTATATTTGAATGTGCAGAGTGTAAGATACAAAACAGACACTCAGGAAGCGCACGCCGAATAAGTGAATAAAATCAAATGAATGACAGTTGATTTGGCGTGGGATGAGACCCCTGAACTGGCATCTGGTACAAGAGTGAGGATTAGCTACTTGGGAAACGTGTTCTTGCTACTGACGGACACTTGAAGGGTCACCAGCCACAAGCCCCTGCTCCGTCTCCTTCAACTGCCAGCTGTGCTGGGAGTCAGAGAACCAGGTTCTGAGAGCCCCTGAGCTCAGATCACACCTCTAGAAGCGACTGTCCAGACCTCTCGTTCTTAGAGACGGAGTCACCCTCAACCCCCTCCCACCCTGCAGACCCAGCCACGTCCTAACTGGACGCGGCTTCTGAATGTTCCGGGTGAGGATGAAGAACGCCTCTGCTGGACCCGCCGGAGTGCTCCACCTAGCATCTGGGGGGTGTTTGGAGGCAGGAAGAGAAAGATAGAGGAAGTGGGAAGGCTGTGTACTCCATCTTTGGTGGCAGAAGTTTTAAAGTATCTATTTAATTTTAGCTGTGCTGGCTCTTCATAG
Organism: Moschus berezovskii; assembly: GCF_049115385.1. Lineage (NCBI taxonomy): Eukaryota > Metazoa > Chordata > Mammalia > Artiodactyla > Moschidae > Moschus > Moschus berezovskii. The sequence continues at coordinate 3,743,394 of NC_142485.1, forward strand.
CTGGGTGGGCTTTCTCTAGCTGCAGCGAGTGGGGGCCACTGTCCGGTTGTGGAGGGTGGGCTTCTCATTCTGGAGGCTTCTCTCGTGGAGCACAGGCTCTGGGTGCGCCGGCACCGTGGTCTCAGCTCGCTGGCTGAGTTACCCCATGGCATGGGGGATTTTCCCAGAACAGGGATCGGAGTCCTGTCCTCTGCAATGGCAGACGATTCCTAACCACTGGACCACCAGGGAAGTCCCTGCGGTGGCAGAATTTATCAGAAGCTGAAACTCTCAGACTGCTTGAGGCCATGTCTCTTGGCCACAAGGCAAAAGCCTGACCATGAGATAGAGGGTGGGCATGACATTCAACGAAAACCGCAAGGACAAGAAAGCCCTCTGGTCTCAACCCCCTGCCTGCACATCTCCTGGAGGCCCAGCTGTGTCCCCCACCCTCCCCAAGCCTCCTGAGCAAGACAGACATCACCCAGGCTGGGTCCAGGTAGATCTTTGCCCCATGCCACCGAAGGGATCCCTACTGATAACACCCATATCAAAACACAGCATTAATACAAGTGTGTCAGAAGAGTTCTGTGTCCTTTTAAGCATCTTGAAGGTGAAGCTACAAAATCCCAGTTATATTCTTGCTATACCAACACTTTAAAAATAGCTCTCTTTTAAAAATTTCAATAGAACAGCATAGGAACTGTAGAAAGTTATTGTGTGTGAAGCAGAAAGTAGCCTGGAAGAGGAAAAACATCTTATTAAGACTTAAAATGTATTGTTACCGCCATGAAATTTAGTCCTGATTTTGCTATTTAGTGCTGTTTTCCTTCTACCGCAGCACTGAGCACATTCCTGCTCTTTGCTGTACACCTGAAGCTGACACAACACTGTAAATCAATTATACGCCAATAAAAATAACAACTCCTGTTCCAATGACTAGAGCACTTCAGCATTGCTACACTATACTATGTGTGTGCGGCGCGGTATTTGGTCACTCAGTCGTGTCTGACTCTGCAACCCCAGGGACTGTAGCCCACCAGGCTCCTCTGTCCCTGGGATTCTCGAGGCAGGAATACTGGAGTGGGTTGCCATTTCCTTCTCCAGGGGACCTTCCTGACCCAGGGATCAAACCTGGGTCTCCTGCATTGCAGGCAGATTCTTTATCATCTGAGCCACCAGGGAAGCACTATAGTGTACTGTTTCCATTTTTCCAGCACTAATACATTCCTGCACTTTGCTATATGCCTGAAACTAACACAACACTGTACATCAATTATGCTTCAATAAAAAATAACACATTCCTGTTATCACTCTAGCACATTAGTATGACTACATATACTATACTGTTACCATCACTAGAGGATTAATAGTATACTCCATTCCTATTACTCCAGCACTTTATTACTGCACTACACTCAACTGTTAATAATCCTGTAGCATTAATAGTATATTTCTGTTCCTATTCCTGCAGCACACTAGAGTTTCAAATTAATTGCTGCTATTTTCCTGCAATGAGCTCTCAAGCTTTAGACGGTGGCTAAACGCTCTGAGCAGGCAGGTGTCCCAGGGCTGCTCCGGGGTCACCCCCGGCACAGGGAGGGTCTCAGCCCATGCTCTGTTCAGAGCGGGGATGCACAGAACCTCCCCTCCGGAGCCATCCCGGGGGTCATGGTGTCCAAGAAGGAAACCAAGTTCAAAGAGCTTGAAGAGGAAGGAAGCCGAATGTTTCACTTGTGGGAAGGTGGAAAGAGCTCGGGGCTTCTCCCTGGGGCGGGTGACTGGGCGCAGGGAGGAGGTCGGGGGCAATGTGACTGCAGTGCCACCCCTGCCCTGGAGGCCACCGTTACGAGAGGCCCACTGCTCTGGGAAGAGGGGCCTCTGGCAAGCCCCAGTGAGGGTCTGCAAGCCGCCCCTCGGAGGTGAGGGTCCCTTGACAGCCGCAGCGTTTCAGCACCAACTGAGTGTGCCCTTAGCTTAGTCCCTAGTGAACCACTGCTGAACCCGAACATTCATTTCCCATGAGACATTCATTTGTTTGACTGGTTAGTCCAAAGGCCTAACGGAGGGCCAACTCTGTCCAGGAGCTGCCCCAGGCTTTGTCCAAAGACAGCACTTAAGCCTGTCCATGTGGGGCTTCTAATCTACCAGAGGGAGAGAACTGTGCAACACCAATGAAATGTGCAGACAGGTTTCACCTGATGTGTCTTCTTCAGGGCAGACTGGGCCACGAGGGAAGAAGTCATTTTTACCAGGGGCAATCTGGGAAAGCTTCTTGGTGGAGGTGACCCTGTATCTGAAGACTCTTCTTTATGATAGGCCTCTCCCCAGCAAAGGACTTAGTGCTTTATTCTCCTCCTTTTGTCCCTGAGGTCCATGAACCTCTCTGCAAGAAACAAGCCTTGTATAGAAAAACTAGGAAATTCCCTCAAATCACACAGGTTGAAGCAGGGAAGTGATCCAAAGCTGAGTTTTTAAAATTTTGCAGTGGCTGCTGAGTGAAAACAGACCAGCCAGGAAGCCGTGGTAGGTCTGGGGGAGAGAGGAAGGGAGCTGGAACTTGGTGGGTGATGGTGAAGGTGCTGATAGGGGAGCGACTCTCATGACATTTAAGAGGTAGAAATGTGAAGACACGGAGATTAACGTGACATGAGTATTTAATCCAGGGATAAACACTGGGGATGCAAACACGTTCAACCCAGAGGCCCTGGGCGCTCATGGAATTTACAGGCCATTTTACAAGCTGGCTGGGAAGGCAGACGCCACCGACAAAGAGCAGCTGAAAATCCAAGCCACGTGAGCCATGTGCCAGGAGGCAGTGCTGAGAGTGGCTGGGGGCCGGGACTTCCTCTGCCCGCTCCACCATTCTCTGTCCCAGGCCAGGGCCCCCAGGGCAAAACATTCCCCGTGGAGGGAAGGAAAAAGTGGGCCTTCGCCTCTCAAACACATGAAATGCGTTTATATGTTAAAAATACACATGATGGAACGTTGCCATCTGGAACTCCGAAACTGAAAAGAGAGTGGGATTATTATGGACATATGACAACCCTTCTACGTGGAATCTAAAAAGAAAAGATACAAAGGAACTTAGAAAATGGAAAGAGGCTCAAGGACTTAGAAAACGAAATTATGGTTGCTAGGGTGAAGGGACAGTTAGGGACTTTGAGAAGGTCATGTACACACGGCCATTTTTGAAATGGATGACCAACAAGGACCTACTCTATAGCACATGGAACTCTGCTCAGTGTCATGTGGCAGCCTGGATGGGAGGGGAGTTTGGGGGAGAATGGATACACGTGTATGTATGGCTGAGTTCCTTCACTGCTCACCTGAAACTATCACAACGTTGTTAATCGGCTAAACACCAATACAAAATAAAAAGTTTAAGGTTAGAAAAAAAAAGAATTAGGTTTAGGGACTTTGGAAGACTCTGGGTCCACGCATCCCCTGTGGGCTCGGGGACTGCGGCCAAACTAGGCTGCATGCGGTTCCTGGTGGCTCAGACAGTAAGTAATCTGCCTGCAATGCAGGAAACCTGGGTTCGATCCCTGGATCAGGAAGATCCCCTGGAGGAGGACATGGCAGCCCACTCCAGTGTTCTTGCCTGGAGAATCCCACGAATGGAGGAGCCTGGCGGGCTGCAGTCCGTGGAGTTGCAGAGTTTCAGCGAGTCAGTCGGCGCAGGACGGGGGCAGAGGTGCTGCTGGGCACTGCAGAAGGGGACTCTCCCCGCTCTGGCAAAGAAGTCGCGGAGGCAGAGCAAACACACCAAGGGCACACAGCCTGTCCAGGGCTGCCTCTGTTCTCAGGGCACAAGGAGCCTCTCAGGAGACAGCCAGCGTCTTTATCATGCAACAAAGCAGTGCATGCATTCCATGCTAAGGGGGTACTCCATCCTTAAAACTCCTTAACAGAGCCCCTTAACATTCTCCTCTAGAGCTTCAATCCTTCAGCTTGGTGGATCTCGCCTATTTGGGGGTGTTGTCTACTCAAGGAACGTATGAAGGACACAGACAGACAAATCGGCATTTATTTTTGTGGGCTCTGCAGACACACATACACACAACCCGTCAGATGCCACACGACACTCCAGTTGCACACCAAGATCCCTGTTAAAAGGCAGACATGCATGGAAAGGACATAAACTGAATATAACCTCTTGCAAAGGATGAAAAGGAGACCCGAGAGCTGTTTTTGGTGGGTAGCAAAGAGGACAGGACCTCCAAGCAGCAGATCCCTTTGTGGGTGAAAGGAGAATGGTTTCTGAGCAGCAATTCTGGAGGCTAAAGAGGCCCCTCACCTGAGGCCCTGGTCCAGGGCTGCCTCATCCACGACCTCAGAAACCAACCCAAGTTCTGGATCATTCGAGATGAACCACTCATGGTGCCTGCCCCTGGGGAGCAGACCCACCCTGAACCTTCGGGGCAGCAGAGCGGGACAGGAGGGAGAAAGGTACATTTGGAGGCTCAGGGGAGAATGTGATGATTCTGTCTGCATGACGGGACCGTGGAAGTTGGCTTTGAAAAGGAAGCCAGGAACCTTCCCGGCAGGGGACCAGGTTTGGCTTGTGAACGCAGGAGTAGAAGGCGCTGCATCCTGGCCCAGGGGCTGTGATGCCAAGTGGGGCTGGGGCAGGAAGTGGCTGAGAGCGAAGCTGTAAAGATAACTTGGGGCCAGATGGTCTAGGGTCTTGGGAGGTTTGCTATGGGTGTTGGACTTGGTCCTGTGAGGAACTGGGTGCTGTGGGAGGTCCTTCAGGGAGTGACCTGACTTGAGAAGCTAACTCTGCCTCGGTGCTGAGGAGCCCGACCCCTTCGGTGGCACCAGCTGGCAGGGGATCACCGCTACTCTCCTGTCTGGTGTCCAAATTCACCAAGTTAGACCAGAGAGAACCCCACCTTGTCAGAGGCCCTGGCCTTGACTGCACGCCCTGTGTCCCCTCGTGGGTCCTTTCGTCCTCATCAAAACCACAACCTTGAAGGGACAACCATGAAAAACCCCTGGGAAAAGTCTTTCCACGAAGACCAACTAAGTCACTGCTTACAGAGTCTGCACATTATGGAAATGGAACATGCATCACCATGAATACAGAAAAGAATGTACACACATGTATAACTGAGCCACGCTGCTGTACAGCGGCAGCTAACGCAACTGTAGACCAGCTATGCTCCAATAAATGAATGAGACACGCGCCCCCCTCACGGCTCTGCAGCCACCTTTCCTGGGAAGGGTGTTTGCGGTCCGAGCTCGCTTCTCCTTGGCCTCAGGGTGTCTGGATGGTGAGCCATGCACGGTCTTCTGTTGTGTCCTCCGCGTGTGCTACCCGGCCCGCCCAAGGAAGCCGAGAGCAGGCTGCGCGGGGTGGGCAGGGGTCCCGTCCACAGGCAACCCTCTCGGTTCGGTTTACAAGGTCAGACGCTCGCGTCTTGGGCTATCACAGGCTCCAGGCTGAGACGAAGAATCCCGGGGGGGTTCTCAGTGTTGGACTGACCAGCGCTCACATCACCGACACAGCGACACCCCGGGCTTCCCCCGCAGGAGGCCGCCAGAGGCTGGGGAGATGTCAAGAAGGCAGCAGCTTGGGGTGTGTCGTGAGGGTGTGTGTGGACGGCCAGGGGGGTGTTGACTAGGGCTGTGGGGCGCTGGGCACCACGGGGGTTTGTGGGGCCAGTGTCCCTCCCAGCCCCACGCTGACCTGGCCCCCCACCACCTGTCTCTGGGTCTGGAGTCACGGCTGGGCAGAGGCTGCGTCCTCCGAGGGGGCTGCAGCCGCCGGGAGGGCAGGGTGGTCACCACTCTCCCGCTCTCCCCGCTGGAGTGTCTGATTTTTTCCCTTGCCCCGCGTCAAAGCTTTGACCCTGATGTTTGGGAATCTTTGTGGGAACAAGCTCAGTCCCAAGGATGGCGAGCAGATGCCTGGGCTGAGAGTCATTCCGGATGGCTTTGAGTCTCAGGCTGCAGTTTGCACGTTTTGGCTGGGTGTCTTAACTCTCCGAGCCACCTTTGTGGATTGGGCCACCGTCCCCCAAGCCTTCAGGTTATGATGAGGACCAGGGAACTTGAAAATGCTTTGTAAATTTAAAACGTCGGACACCGACCCACGGTATTGGCAGGATGTCTTCATTATTTTATTTATTTATTCTGGGGTGGCGCTGTGCGACATGTGGGATCTTAGTTCCCCGACCAGGGATTGAACCCGCGTCCCCTGCAATGGAGGCTTGGAGTCTTAAGCACTGGATCGCCAGGGAAGTCTCTGTGTTTGTCATGATAGCCACTATTATCACCACCCGCTCATCCCCTGGCCAGCCCCAGTCATGGTGGGACACTGGAGCTATTATCTGGCTTCTAGGGGCGCCCTGAGGTGGGCTGAAAAGACATAACAGCACCGAAGCCCACCTCCCGAGACCCCAGCACAACATGGAGGTGGAATTGCTCCTGTCTCCTCTTCCCAGATTGAAGTTTACTTTCTGTGAATTTTTTTCTCTTTCGAGTTCATTTAAAATTGTTACAGGGATCCAGGAGGGTTGGGGACACAGGTGAATTTGTAGCTACTTTTACAGCATCCCAAATGCAGCCCCAACAGTCCTTCCCTGAGGTCTTTGCATTTTAATAGCAAGTCTAGGACCCCATGAAGTGACTGCGTAATGGTTGAATTTCTGATGATTGTTATAACTTAAGCACTCACAGAGAAGAGATGGCAGGGCTATTCAAACCATACAACCCTGTGATCTACCATTTCCACTTGGGAGAGTAGTATGATAAGTTCAGTGCAAGGACATCCCTGGTGGTCCAGTGGCTAAGGCTCCACGCTCCCAATGCCCGGGGCCTGGCTTCCACCCCTGGTCAGGGAACTAGACGGCACATGACCCGGCTAAGAGTTCGAAGGTCACCGCTAAAGAGATCCTGCTGGCCGCAGCTAGGACCTGGTGCAGACAGATAGGTAGGTAAACATTAAAAGTAGGATACCTCCCTTGATTATGACAAACTCCCTAGAGTATAATGACTATTTGCCTCAGACATGGTTGTTACCTGATTCTGTGTCCACACATTCTTCTAGCCAACAGTTACCCAGCAGCTATGGCGTCCCTGGTGGCTCAGACGGTAAAGAGTCCGCCTGCAATGTGGGAGACCTGGGTTCGATCCCTGGCTCGGGAAGATCCCCTGGAGAAGAGAACGGCTACCTACTCCAGTATTCTGACCTGCAGAATCCCATGGACAGAGGAGCCTGGCGGGCTACAGTCCATGGGGTCACAAAGAGTCGGACACGACTGAGTGACTAAGCACACACACAAACATTAAAATAAAAAACAAACAAAAAAACCCCCGAAATTCAGTACAAGGAAAATATTTACAAAGCCAAGGGTCAGACACGACTGAGCGACTTCACTTTCACTTTTCACTTTCACACATTGGAGAAGGAAATGGCAACCCACTCCAGTGTTCTTGCCTGGAGAATCCCAGGGACGGGGGAGCGTGGTGGGCTTCCGTCTATGGGGTCACACAGAGTCGGACACGACTGAAGTGATTTAGCAGCAGCAGCAGCAGCACAGTTAGACGAGGGATTAGGTTGATTAAAATGTAACATGAGACCGTGAGTTACTTAATTAAAATGTCGGCAAATAGTAGCAGCTCTGCCCTGTGATGGGGCCCAGGTGTTCGTTCCAGGGCATCGCCCCTTGGAGTGCAGGCAGGGAGAAGTCCTCTGCTGGGCACTGTGGGAGGCAAGGGCCCCACATCAGAGACATCAGGACACTCCTGATGGCAAACCCACAACTCCCTTTTCAGATTTTTGGCAGTCATTGGAAGCGTTTCTCCCCCAGGCATCAGGCAACACAGCCCGGCTCTGTGGTTGAAACTGAGCTCAAATGGCTGTGGCTGATTTTTCAGTTCTTGGTAAAATGATTTTAACTCAAGGGCAACCATCTCATTCCGGGGCTCATTCCTACCCTTCCTTTTAATCTATGTCCACACTGAATCACAGCTCCAGTACTTTGGCCACCTGATCCAAGAGCCAACACATTGGAAAAGACCCTGATGCTGGGAAAGATTGAAGGCAGGAGGAGAAGGGGACAACAGAGGATGAGACGGTTGGATGGCATCACCGACTCGATGGACACGAGTTTGAGCAAGCTCCGGGAGATGGTGAAGGATAGGGAGGCCTGACGTGCTGCAGTCCATGAGGTCACAAAGAGACGCACACGACTGAGCGACTGAACGACAACAACGCTGAATTCCTTCCCCTTTCCCTGCACACATGGCTTGGAAGGAGCGTGCGGCCTGCCGTTATCAACAGCATGACGCGGGGGGTGTTCAAGAGCCACAGCCCCCGGTGGGGAAGGTCATCCACCTCAAGGGGAGCGGGCGGATGAGAGGACAGACGTGCCTGCCCTTTGCGGGTGTTCCTGCATCCTTGCGTGGGAGGGGCCGGGGTCACAGCCTGTGGAAAAGTCACCTCTGCTTTAAGGCGCGGCCAGCAGTGGGAGGGCTGAGGTTCCTGGGATCAGAGTGGGCTTTCCGACAACCGCCCCAGCCCCCAGGGAATCCAAAGCCCTCTATTCCCTCTAACTTACTGACACCCTGAGTGGCACTTGGACCCGTTTCGAGCTGCATAACCCAGTGACAGAAAAGTCAGGAGGAGACTGGCCAGGAACAGTTCTATGGGGCCGACGCCAGGAGGCTCGACCCGCTGCCTGCTGTGTTTGGAACATACTCACTCGTGGCTCCCCTGCTCGAGAGGTGGGCCATCACCCCTGAGTGCCTCTAAGAAGCCCCCCTCCTAAGAGGAAGCAGATGGCTGGTCTGAGGGCACCTCGGACACCGCAGCAGAAACAACCTCGACAGAGGTCTCGCTGGCCAAAGCAAGCGGTTCAAGCTGCCTCTGCTGACACCTGGTGGAGAGGCAGGCGGCGTCCCTGAGCCACAGACAGACCCACCCGACGCCCAAGTGTTTACGGGTGGGGAGGGGACTCCCCACGATGCAGGCACGGAAAACCACAGACACGCGGGGGAAACACAACGCTAGCACTGTATGGCAAAAAGCACCAAGATACTGTAACGTAAGTAGCCTCCAATTAAAATAAATAAATTAATTTAATTAAAAAAAATGCTAACACCAAAGCCGATCACGTTTTACTGGTTTCTTAAAAGCATTTGAAGGCGAGTTAAGGCAACTCCGCACCCCTGCCCCAGACAGCTGCTTAAAAAACGACTCCACCATTGAACCCCTGCCCATCTTAAGCCTTGGAGATGGTGGTACCCAGGAGAAACTCGGGTTTTGCTTCCTCTGGAATCTGCCTTGAGCTCCCTGCAGATTTTTAACCCTGGGATAGAAAGAATATTCTTCCAAAGGATATACTATGAGGACTGCTTTGCTCCTAAAATCCCTTGAAGATGCCAATAAAATTCTCTTAATAATACTGTAATGGTTTACTACTACTTAGATGCCACATGGGGGGCAGGAAGGGCGTCTGCACTGCAGAGTTCCTACAGAAACAGGCTTCATAAACACTGTACAGCCCCTGTCTTTTCCTTCACTGGGTCCTTATTTAACACTGCCTGATGAAGTCTGACTATTTTAGCAAACTTACTGGTTTCGAATTAGGGCAGTGCATACCACACACAGCCCAGATTTTGTCTTTCAACAAAATGTGTGTTTCAAAGGCGATTTGACTGCATCAGAGCAGTTATTAGTTCAAATGGGTAAGAATTTATCCATTATGTTTTTATGTTTAAGCCTTGAAGAAAGGTTATTATTATTATTATTTTTGAATTTCAACTTTTTATTTTGTATTGGGGGATAGCCAGTTAACAATGCTGGTGACAGTTTCAGGTGAGCAGCAAAAAGACTCAGCCATACGTATACACGTATCCATTCTCCCCCAAACTCCGCTCCATCACATCACATGACACATAACGTTAATTACAGGAAACTTGGTTGAGGGTTGAATCAGTTGGGTGAAGGTAACAAAAAAGAGAACCTTCTAAAAGGCTCATGGAGTTGCAATTTTTTTTTTTAAATCCACGAATTTTTTAACTTTATGTTGGAACATAGTTGATTAACAATGTTGTGTTAATTTCAGGTATACAGCAAAGTGATTCAGTTACACATATACATAAATTCAAATGCTTTTCCTATTTAGGTTATAGTTGCCCCCCAGCTTCTAAGTTAAACTTAGAATATGTATTTCCTTAAATGTGCTGTCTTATATGTACGGTTCTGATCAGGTGTACAGTCAAAATGTACCTCCACCCATGATCAGCGGTGCTATGACAGGAAATTCTCAACTTAGCTGGCACACCTGGTGTTTCAGTAACTGCTTCACCGTGACCCAGGTAAAAGGAATACATGTTCTGTTTATTAAGTGTGTGCACGCTCAGTCCACAAGTTCTGTCAGAGTCTTTGTGACTCTATGGATTGTAGCCCGCCAGGCTCCTCCGCCCATGGGATTTTCCCAGGCAAGAATACTGGAGTGGGTTGCCATGCCCTCCTCCAGGGGATCTTCCCCACCCAGGCATTGAACCTGCGTCTTCTGTGTCTCCTGCATTAGCGGGCGGGTTCTTCACCACTGAGCCACCAGGAAAGCCGCTTAGTAAGTAAATAGGTCCAAACATCCTAACAGCAGTGTTTGCACGGTGTCTGACAGCGGTGGCTACATCTCCTCAAACGTCAGACACTCCACTGGGTTTCTCTGGGTTTGCTGTGGCACTCCCAGGGGGGCCCTGGTACAGGGTTTGGGGACTGTGGCTGTAGCAGCTTTGTGACTATTTTGAGCATCTAGTTTTCTGAATCTCTTCTCAGCCCTTGCTCTCTGTGAGCCCAGGGCTACACAATTCGACCTTTCAGTTTCACATTGCTGAGTGAATCAGCCTGGTGTCAGCTGTGGAGGACAGAGCAGAGAATGAAATCTGGCTAGATGAAAGGTCATTTTGGGAAATAAACAAGATGTGACCATCATCTAACAGAGTCTCCTGAGCCTCTGTCACACCATGAACTTGCAATACAGACTCAAAATAGTAAAAGAGCACAGCCCTTGCCTTGTCTTAGGTGGGAGATGCAATGAGCCACGGCATCACCAGGAACAGCAGGAACATGGAAGGGCACCAAGAAAGCAGCTGGAGGCTAAGTTCTTAGGGGAGAATCTGACGAGCAGCCTGTTAAACACACCAGAACACGAGTAAGAGGAGCTCAATTAAGTCTACAAATGGCTGGTCACCTGGTTTTCTGTCTTGTTTGATTTCCTCCATATGTAGCAAGGAAGCCAGGTATGAACTAAACTGTGCTGTGCTGAGTCGCTCAGTCGTGTCCGACTCTTTGTCACCCCATGGACTGTAGCCCACCAGGCCCCTGTGTCCATGGGATTCTCCAGGCAAGAATACAGGAGTGGGTTGCCATGCCCTCCTCCAGGGGATCTTCCCCACCCAGGGATTGAACCCAGGTCTCCCACACTGCAGGAGGAATTTTTTTTTACTGTCTGAGCTACCAGAGAAGCTCAAGAACACTGGAGTGGGTAGCCTATCCCTTCTCCAGGGGATCTTCCCAACCTAGGAATTGAACCGGGGTCTCCTGCATTGCAGGCAGATTCTTTACCATCTGAGCCACCAGGGAAGCCCATTAACTAAACTAGCGGTTCTCAAAGTTTGGCAAACACTTGGAGGGCTCCTATAACCGATTGCTGGGCTCTGTCCCCAGGGTTTCTGATTCAGCTGGTGTGGTGGTGGTGTGGGGTCAGGGTGTCTGGGAGTCTGCATGTCTGACAAGGTCCCAGGTGATCGGACTGTCCTTTAAAGGAACCACGTGTTGGGATCCATCAGTCTACCTGACCTGGGAGCCTATTAGAGATGCTGGGGTGCCTTCTTGGTGGGCTACACTGGACGCTGGACAGGCAGCCCCATCTCTCCACTGCTGACCAGCCCGGTCAACCGTCTAGAACATACCAGTGAAGAGGTGCTGATCAAGGCCCCCAGCTCTGCGGCTGGGCAATTTCCTTGTCTGAAGGCCGCTTGCACTGTAAGTGAGCTCCCTGGAATTTGAGACACTCAGGTCTCCCGGTGATAGAGGAGCAAGGAGACCTGAGGATGTGAAGGAATTTTGCATTTTCTTTTCTCAAACTAATTTTCATTGGAGTTGCGAAATGGAGTGTTTCCTGCCGTATCAATAGACAAGGATGTCATGATCATCAGCTATTCCGGCCCTCCAAGTGCGAATTTCTGAGCCTGGCGGGCACCCCGGAAGGGCAATGCCACCGCTTCCAACCGTGAGTGGGGAATGAGGAGGTGAAAAATCAGACTGCAGGGTGTTGGCCCCAGATAGCCGGAACGCATGTGAAAGGGGAGTTTCAGTGAGCCCAGACTCTTGCCTCTTCCCATACCCAGAAAAGCACTAAATTCATGCATTTGTGGTATCTGGTTTTCCTTCATTAACAACAGTCTTTTGCTGTTCAGACGACCAGCCTCTTGTTGCAAACTGCTGTATGATCTGGTTCCTGCCCTCCCCTCCGTGGAGCAGCTCTCTCAGAGTTACTTGAGATCCTGTCTCCTGGGCTTGGAGCCCTAAAAATTCCCACCAAATAAAACTCAACTGTCAGTTTGTAGTTTGTGACCATTTTTATGTCAACAGAGTACAGTTGCTTTACAACGCTGTGTCAGTTTCTGCTGCACAGCAAAGTGAATCAGCTGTACGTATACATGTTTGTTGTCTAGTCACTCAGCTGTCTGACTCTTTGCAACCCCATGGACTGTAGCCCACCAGGCTCCTCTGTCCATGGAATTTTCTAGGCAAGAACGTGGGAGTCGATTTTCATTTCCTTCTGCAGGGGATCTTTCCAACCCAGGGATCAAACCCACGTCCCCGGCATTGGCAGGCAGATTCCTAACCACTGAGCCACCAGGGAAGACCACGTATACATATATCCTCTCTCTTTGGGATTTCCTTCAAGTCTTGCATTTCCAAAGAGGTCGATTTACACTCTGCTTACTCGTAAGAATGGGGCCCGACCATGGAGGCTGCAGGAAAAGCAGGTCTTAATCTTGAAAAAGGATTCACAGGGGGATTAGCTGAGAAGCCTAGCCACCATCTCTGGGTCTGGGTCCCGGGAAGACACGCCAAGAAAAGGCTTTTTGGCTGACTCTGTTGAGAAGTTCTGCTCACGAGAGAAGCACTGGAGTATAAGCCGAATCACCCTACTGTCACCCTGAGGCCATCCACCTGGTTAGACCTGCCCACACACGTGCTCCTTGATTCAGAGTTCCTGGACACCCTCTGTCCTGCTTGACTGCCACAGGCCCACAGAGAACTTTTTCCCTGCCTCTGGCCATGCTTTCTTGGGGGACAAATCATGACCCAAGTGGTTGATCCAAATCACGTTGCTATGCACACCCAGAGTGCCAGCTACATGCACCGAGGGGCCTGCCGTAGCAGCAGCACGCCAGCGGCACCCCATCTGGACTTCCGCGCTCAAGCCACACTTGCCCTCGCTCCTGCCCACGACTTCCTTCCTTGAGCAGGGTCCTCCAGCGGGGGCTCGGACCAGCAGCAGAGCGCCACCCGGGATCTCCCTAGGAATGCAGACCCGTAGCCCCCTCCCCAGACCCTCTGAGTCAGAACCCCTGAGAGGCGGGCTGTGCATTAACAAGCCCTCTGGCGATGATTCCGAGGCCACTGGAGTTCAAACCCCCCTGCCCATCGCCAGAGGCCGGAAGGCCTTCACAAGGTGGGCACGTCTCTGTGCCCTCTCCCAGCAGCTCATCCAGTGGTCAGCCCAGAGCATTAGCTGGGCACTGAAGCGAGGGGTCCCCTACTTCCTGCTCATCGGAGAGAATAACCCTTGGTGTGCTGCCTCTGAGGGTTTGCCAATGCTGCATCTAAATCCTCTCTCATTTCTTATGGGTTGTGTGTTCCCTACTCACAAATCAGCTCCCCCTAAATCCTCTCCAGGGTTTTTTTTACACTCTTTTCAGCTCAGGAAGCCCAGAACAAGATGCCGTGTTTCAACCCGGGTCTGTTTCCTGCAGGGGGAGGGGCTTTTCTGCAGGGTGCTTCAGTTCCCCTCTGCCAGCCTCGCTCATTTTCTGAACAATAGAAGGAGATTGCTGATTCACGTTTGGCTTGCGGCTGGCTCCAGGCATCTTTTTCTCTCTTGCTGTACTTGTGCGGATGGAACACAATGATGCTCTATTCATCCCTCTGAGTTAGAAATGCCAGCAGCTCAGCGAGGCAGCCGAGGGTCCCCCTCCCCTTTGGCTTATTTAAAGCCTTCCCACAAATGACATGTTTTGAAATATTATACAGCGTTCACTCTGAGCCATTTGGCTTTGGCCAAGGACTGTCAGAGCTTATCCTTTTATCAGCTGCTGCTTGCACAATGCCTGAACCAAGATTCTTAAAAACTGCCCGTGGGGTGAATCACACACCCACCTCCTGAGGTTCAAACCCGATCCTTCTATCCTGCGCTGTTATGGCGGAAAGACAGCGGTCACGTTCAGGCTCACGCTTGCATCATTAAAGAACAGGCATGATCTGCTCGAGGTCTGACAGTCGGGGGGCTCCGCCCGCCCCTGACCTGCTGTGCACACTGTCGGCTCGGCCACTCCCCGCCCGGCCGTAGCAGTGAGGCTCAGGTTGCCCCTGAGCACAGCATTGCCGACAGCAGCTGGGGCCAGCTGTGGGTTTTTGTTTCCCAGTGGCAAAGTCAAACTGGTGGGACTGCTTCACGATCCTGGAACTCAGTCCCCCTCAGCTGCACGCCCACATCCCCTGGTGGCTTTGCAGAGTCCCAGTGCCCAGGCTGCACCTCACACCACTGAATGTTTTGTGAATCAGGCCTCGGTTCTGTCAAGCCTCAGGGGCCATTCGGGGGTGCAACTGAAGCAAAGCAGAGCCCCACAGAGGCTCTAAAATAGCGTCCAGGAGGTCCCGCTACCCTGTTCCTGTTCCCTTCTCATCTCTTCTCAACATGGCGATCAGACTGGCCCTTTGAGAGTGTAATCCTGCTCATGGTGGCCCATGCCCCCATCCACGCCGCCTGCCCCTCTCTCGCCCTCAACCACCTCTCTGCCATGGTCTCCTCCTTCTCTTGCACCAGGGCTGTTCCTCTGCCCGAATGCTCATTCCCCAGACAGCTGCTCAATCCCTCCCTCACCTCCACTAAGTTGTGCAAATTTAACTTCTCTGGGATGCCCCCCACCGACCCCCCAGTGCCTGCTGCAGCCTGTCCCTTCCCTGCGCTCCAAGCCTTCCAGACACTCCTTATCCTGCCCCACTCTTTCCCCATGGGCTGCAGCATCTTACAACGCGCTGCACAGTTTACTTCTGGTTTTCTTGCTGCTTTTTGTTGTTGCTTATTGTTTTGTCTCCCTCTGCTGGGAAGTAAACTCCTTATAGTCCAGGGTCTTTGCTTAGTTCACTGATTCCCCGAGTGCTGGGAGAGCGTGTGGCACGCAGTAGGACCTTAACACAGCAATGCATTAACATGTCTGTTTGTTACCCAAACGTTATTGACTGGAGACCTTTCAATCTTCACTTCCATAACAGGTCGCCAGCCACAGGCATTAGTTTCTGCAAAAATCCCCCAGTCAGTAACGTGTTAACATGCGCTGTTGGATGAAGAACAAGAGGCAGCGTGCATGCTCAGTTGTGTCTGACTCTTCGCAACCCCATGGATTGCAGCCCGCCAGGCTCCTCTGTCCATGGAATTCTCCAGGCAAAAAGACTGGAGTGGGTTGCCATCTCCAGCTCCAGGGGATCTTCCTGACACAGGGACTGAACCCACATCTCTTGGGTCTCCTGAACTGGCAGGCAGATTCCTTACCACTGCGCTGCCAGTGGTCCCGTCTGAAGGTGGTGGAGAGAGAGGCAGGCCGAATGTGGGCTCAGTTTTCTTCAGGGGAAGCATGAAGAAAATGAATTTTCTCAAAAATGACAGGTTTTGAGGGAACAGTTATCATTTGATTCTAATTATAAGTCAGGGGTAGGACTGCCAGGCAATGTCTAGGTTAAAAAAAAAAATCATACTTATAGAAACAGGAAGTGGATGAGTGGTTATCCAGGGCTGGGCAGGGGGTGGGCAGTGGGGGGAGTGGTGGGAGGGTTTGGCGCAGGGTGGGGAGTAGCTGTTAATGGGTACAAGGGTTTTTTGGGAGAGGCTAATGGGAACGTCTACAATGAAAGGATAGTGATGGCTGCACAACTCTGAAAACGCACTGAAATCCACTGAATTGTACACTTTCAATGGGTGAACCTTGTTATGTAAAATATGTCTCAATAAAACTGTTAAAAGTGCATACGTAAAAAAAGCATCACAGATTATCCAATTTAAAGCTGAAAAAGAAACACAGCATCGTCATTATGATGGATCAGGCGTGTGGGCTTTTTCTGACTTAGGTTTGGAATCTGAGATGGAAGAGTCTTCTTTATTCCTGTTTGCTTCCAAGAGACATCTATTAATCAGCAACGCAACTGGGAATTCTCGATCAAGGCTTAACTCAAGAGTAATCTATTTGGATTCCACAGCTTTCCCTTAATAACTTCAGCGTCTCCCCAAATTCTGGTCATTTTGAGGACCAGAAGTTTGGGGAAACAAGTAGTCACTTTCTATGAAACTGATCTTTGTTCACATTTGACACTTTTGAACTTATAACGCCCAGAAAAACTCCATCCATGCAGACGTTTACCACTAACCGATGGACGGCCAGTTGCCCTGAACATCTCAGAGTTCATCTGTCTGCATGTGGACTGAGATGCTGCTTGGCTGGCAGCGTGGTGAACCTGCTTCCAACTTGCAGATGCCATGGTTATCGAATACCAGACGTGGAGCAATGATAGCACGTTGAGATTAAAACGATAAAGACGGACAACTCGCCAAGGACCTTTCTCCCTCCCCTAAGCACTCAGCAGCACCCTGTTAGGCTAAGAAAGAGAAAACCTCTCTTATCCCCTTCTGCCCATTTCTCTGCTCACCATCTCCAAAAGTTTTAAAATTTTTTGTTCGTTTCCTTTTCTTTAACAATGAAAAAATTGAAGTATAATTAATTCACAATGTTGTGTCAGTTGCAGGTGTAGAGCAAAGTGATTCAGTAAAACTATATACTGTAAATATATACACATATACATATATATTCTTTTTCAGATTATTTTCCAGTATGGTTTACTGCAGGACATTGGATGATCTTCCCTGTGCCACACAGTAGGTCCTCATTGTTGATCTATTTTATGCATAGTAGTGTGTCTGCTAACAATACTGACATACGCCAAGCACAGAGGGTCTGGCTGAATGGAGGTCAGGAGGCCGCCAGAGTCCTAGCTTCCACATTCTCACTAGGGAGTCCCTAAGACTTGAGCGATGGTGTGTCAAGGAAGACCCTTGGGACTGCTCTGTCTCCAGAGAATTCCCCAGGGGGACACTCACACTGTGTTGTTAATCAGCAGGCTGTTTGGAGGAACAGACTCTTAGAGTTGTCACTGCTGATTGACAAAACAGAGGGTTGGAGGGGCAGAGAAGCTTTACCCTCCAGCTGGTGAGAGAAGGAGCGAGAGGGTCACCCAGAGACAGTGCTCTTAGTCACCGAGCTACCTTCCCACCTGCCCTGTGAGCATCCCTCGGCTGGGCGCCTTGATGGGAAGAGAGGTGACTAAGCGCTATGCCTTTCCCTCTGGGGGGCACTGCCTGGCAGAAATGGCAGAGCACACACAAGCGATTCTAACTAGAGGAAGTCCGGTTTGGTACTCTATCTGAAGTGCGTATACATGTGAAATGCCAACCTGGATGAATCACAAGCTGGAAGCAAGATTGCTGGGAGAAATACGCAGATATGAAGATGATATGCAGATGATAACACTCTAATGGCAAAAAGTGAAGAGGAGCTAAAGAGTCTTTTAATGAGGGTGAAAGAGGAGAGTGAAAAAGCTGGCTTAAAGCTCAACATTAAAAAAAAAACCAACTAAGACCATGGCATTCGGTTTCATCACTTCATGACAAATAAAAGGGAAAACAATGGAAACAGTGGCTGACTTTATTTTCTTGGGCTCCAAAGTCACTGCAGATGGTGACTGTAGCCACAAAATTAAAAGACGCTTGCTCCTTGGAAGAAAAGCTATGACCAACCTAGACAGCGTATTAAAAAGCAGAGAGAGCACTTTGCTGGCAAAGGTCCGTCTAGTCAAAGCTATGGTTTTTCCAGTGGTCAAGTATGGATGTGAGAGTTGGAATACAAAGAAGGCTGAGTGATGAAGAATTGATGTTTTCGAACTGTGGTGCTAGAGAAGATGCCCCAGAGTCCCTTGGGCTGCAAGGAGATCAAACCAGTCCATCCTGAATAGTCATTGTAAGAACTGATGCTAAAGCTGAATTCCAATACTTTGGCCACCTGATGCGAAGAACAAACTCATTGGAAAAGTCCCTGATGCTGGGAAAGATTGAGGGCAGGAGGAGAAGGGGGCGGTGGAGGATGAGATGGTTGGATGGCATCACCGACTCAATGGACATGAGTTTGAGCAAAGTCCGGGAGATGGTGAAGGACAGGGAAGTCTGGTGCGCTGTAGTCCATGGGGTCACAAAGGGTCAGATATGACTTAGCGACTGAACAGTAACAGAACTGCAGAGGGCCATGGAATTAAGAAAACCTGACTACAAATCACACGTGCTCTGTTAATCTCCCCTCCACTCTGAGCAGGGGTTATGTGATCTTCCTGGCCCAGACTCTGCTGTGAGTGGAGGGTCTTTCACAACGTGGGCTGTACAAAGTGTAGGTGATTAGGCTGAAATCATCCTGACCATGCAACTTGGATGCTTGGACAGAATACCTCCATCAGCTTGTTTTAATGTCCTTTGAACATCTGTCCTAAAAGAGGAGAGTAATATCCTTACAGACACGCTGTGAGGATCCTACAGGATAAATGCTTCTGCCGTGTAGGAAAGAAGAGCTGGCAAGTGAGGCTGTGTTCTCCGGGTGGGGAGGCGTGTGGGTCTCCCCAAGCGTCACTGCTATCGCTGAGAGCTTCACAGACTTCATGCGGGTTGTAAAAAGGGCACAGTATTAGACACACATTCTTCCTCTCTGGTGGCACCAGTGGTGAAGAATCCACCTGCCAATGCAGGAGACACAAAAGACCTGGGTTTGACTCCTGGATTGGAAAGATCCCCCAGAGAAGGAAATGGTAACCCACTCCCATATTCTTGCCGGGAAAATTCCATGAACAGAGAAACCTGGCAGGCTTCAGTCCATGGGGTCGCAAAGAGTCGGACACGACCGAGCACACATGCCGTTGGAGATCCTTTCATCAGGGTATAATTTTTTAATAAAATAATTGGTAATGTTAGGAAAGCCTGGGATTTCTGTCCTCTGTGTGACACTGTGTAAAAGATATTTGATTAGAGGATAGCCCACTTCTCTGGGGACCGTGGCATTTATAAAATGGACTCTTAAGCAGCATTGCAACAATTAATGGCTACAGTTAAGTAGTCTCCATTGAGACATTTGAATCAGTATTTTTACAACACCTGCTTTCTCCCAAAAGGCACATTTTTTGGTCCCCAAATGATTTTTATAGTTATGAGATGGAACACTTTGGTCAAACCATCGCTAGAGTCATTGTGTATTGCAAACAAGACCCACTTAAAGACAGTGAGCCTTGGTCATCAACCTGTATTGTTGGTTCTACCTGCGAAAACAGAGCCTGTGATTTTTGGGAAAAATGAATTCATATGATTTGGAAGAAGGCTTTCCAGAGAAAAGGAAAGCAGCCAGTTTCTCAAACATCCAAGAAATAATGCAAATCCGACATGAAGTGCATGAAAGTCTTTCTTGAGCTATCTCTTAGCTCCAAGGCAGGGGCAGCTAGACCGAACAGACGGCTCTTGGCTTTGTAGTAAAATTTACAGCAACCAATTGCTAAGGAGCTTTCACTTGTGTGTTCAGTGAAGTTGAACAGAGAAAAAAGAAGATAACGGTATTTATGTTAACATGTTACTATGTTAATCACCGAATGTTTGCGACCCTATGGACTGTAGTCCTCCAGGTTCCTCTGTCCATGGGCTTCTCCAGGCAAGAATACTGGAGTGGGTTGCCATGCCTCCTCCAGGGGATCTTCCTGACCCAGGGATGGAACCTGCATCTCTTATGTCTCCTGCACCAGCGGGCGGGTTCTTTACCACTAGCACCACCTGGGAAGCACCTCCCCACGTGTGTATATGGTTTTGTAAAAAGTAAGAAATTAATAATGATCGTAATAAAGGCAATAATATTAATAGCATCTAACGTTTATTGAGTGTTTGCCATTCTAATAAGTGCCCTAGAACCCTTTCTGGGTTGACCAAAATGTTCCTTCCATTAAGACGTTATGGGAAAACCCGAACAAAATGTTTTGGTCAACCTCCTTTACGGAGGCGGTATTGTCCTGTTTTATAGATGGGGGGACTGAAGTGAAGAGGTTGTGAAGACTTTTAAGTGGGAAGGTCAGGAACTGATCCCGGGTCCCATGAATCCAGACAGTCTGCTCTAAACGACTACACTTGACTGCCCCTTGCAAGAATAAGGCAACCTGCGTTCACAATGCCTTGTTACAAGGGTCGTTTCACTCAACGTCCACAGCCTCCTCATATCGTTTATGGATGAGGACAGGGAGGGGCAGACGTTCAACGCCTAAAGACAAACACGGGTATATGGAAAAGCAGAGACTCAAACTTCTGCTTCCTGACCTCTAAGCCAAGTGTGTTCTTAAAGAATCTGAACTTAAATCTGTTTTGAATGGAGGGTTCTGATGACTAATTGTCCCACAGCACTATCTGTGAAGGCAAAAGATGATCAACAGTTTCACCTACAAGAGATATATATTTTTTAACTGCTAGGAATTTTTTTTTATTAAAAAGATTAACTGACAATGGAGAACTAGCATGGGTTTCTGTTACCTTTATTATTCTAGATCCTAAAATGCTACTGAAGTTATGAGAAAATGTATGAATCCAGAGGAACAGTTTAAAGACACACCTAAGTGATACTGTCTAAACAATAAATAAGACATTGCACGTAAGATGGAATCTAGTGGTGAAAACTGGTTTTGAAAATACAACATTTCAACCTAAGAGTTCACATGTATAGAAACATTGTACACCAAAGACAAAATCATACAGTCACAGAAACACAGTCACGTGGGAAACCTGGCTGGAGAGCCCGGAGGAAAAAGGACTGAAGAAACAGAGTATGTAACTCAAAAGTTAGAACAGTCAGGATTCAGAGAGAAGTATTACCATCCACTAATATAAGTCCCACAAGAGGAACAAAAAACATGAGAAGATTTGCCAACTTCAAATGGCTTAACATACGGGCAACTAGACTCTCTGGAAAGAGATGAGAAATGGGGACAGAAGAACCAGAAAGAAAAATACTTAAAGAAATAATGGCCCCAAAGTTTCCAAACCCAATGAACACTTATAAACCCACAGATCCAAGAAATCCAATGAAGTCAAGCATAGGGAACACGAAGAGAATCACACGGAGGCACATCACTGTCAAACTGCTCAAAGTCAGTGATACAGAGAAAACTGCAGAATCAACCAGAGGGGGGAAAAGTGCTGTGCATGAAGATAAGGGTGAATCAGCTTCGTCACTGAGGCTCTGGGCATGAGGCACTGGTCGCCTCTCCCTCCAGCATCCGGGGCTCCCTCCCTTGCCTCAAGGAGGCTATAACCTCTGCTTATTAAGTCCAGCGTCCCAACAACACAAGGTGAGCAGAGGTACCCAGCATCACATCCCGATACAGCGCTCTCTCGATGAGCCCACAGGTCTGGAGAAAAGACCACAGCCACACCTCTAAACTTCACTGACTCCTGGGATATCCCCTTTAGAAATGAAAGAACATGTTTCTCCTCCTCCTCCTTCCGTGCTCAGGGCAAAACGCTGCAGAGAGGCCACACCTTAAAACCTCCCAGCTCCAGCACAGCCAGCTACCTACAGCATACTTTTAAAAAAGATGAAATTTCTAGATCAGAATATCAAGTCGCTGAAATTTTAACATAGAGAACACACAGTGTGATCAGGCTGACACATGTCATTTGAAAAGTTCACTCTTGCTCAGTCTGATGCTCTCTCAAACCCAACCCAGTATTGACGAGACACATGTTACCTAGATCGCAGGCAAACAACTCCTGTTAGATATAAAACATTTCCTGAGTTCAAAAAAGGTGACATGGTCATTCATAAAATTAGAAGTTCTATTAAAAATCACTGCTCCACCTGATGAAGGAAATTATCCCCATGATTTTATGGGTGAGTTGATGAGAATAAGCCTTACTTATGGTAAAGAACCCGCCTGCCAATGCAGGAGATGTAAGAGACACAGGTTCAATCCCTGGGTTGGGAAGATCCCCTGGAGAAGGAAATGGCCACCCATTCCAGTATTCTTGCCTGGAGAATCCCATGGACTCTCCAGGGAGTCCAGAGCCTCCAGATGGAGGCAGGCAGGTTACAGTCCATAGGGTCGCAAAGAGTCAGACATGACTGAAGCGCCTTGGCATAGGTGCCAACTGGGTAGGAGTGTGTGAAAATAAACTGACCGTCATGGGCTATGCGGCTCAATCTGATGTTAGTGTTGCCACAAAAGATTATAAAGGGATTGCAGTGAATGCCCCCTTAATAAAGGAAAGGTGATTTTCTTAAAAAGCCAAGAGACACTTGGGAATCTGGGACATCAGTAGTTGGAAGGAAAGGCGGACCCATACAGAAGGTAGAGCTGGCTGACTGCAACTTAGAAAACTACAGACTTTCCAGCGCCAAACTGAGCACCAGTTTGTTACCTGTCCTCCTCAGCTCTGAATCTCCCCTTCTCTTCAATGCTCTGAGATCCTGGGGGCAAATTCTTCCCCACAGAGCCTTGCCAGGGGTGTTCTGTCTGATTCTGCCAATAGCCCTAGAGGGAGACTGCAGATGAGAGGAGAGGGCCCTTCCCAGCCGCTGTCTCCCGCCACGTTCCCGGGAGCGGTGCCTGCCCCCACAGAGCTTCCAGCAGCAGCCTTTTGGGGTCCTCTTCCTGATCCGAGTGCCAACTCCACAGGACTGCTCCTCTGAGCACGCGTGAGAGGTTATCGCTCCCGAGCCCCTTTAGGAAGACTTCAAAGGATTGAATTCAACAAAATACAATTGTAGCATAAAAATAATGCCTTTTCACAAAGAAATGGTTGTGAACACAGATAGTACAAGGAGGAAAAAACCCACAAAGTAAAGAAATGTTGAAAGAAGAAATAATAATGTCAGAAGGCTAATACAATTACAAAATACCATATCGGGACTGGTAAGTAAAGATATTCAAAAGTTGGTTCTTTGGGAAAAAACAAAAACAGAACAATAAATAGATGAACTACCAGCTAACTGGATTAAAAAACAAGAAATAAAAAATTCACAACATTAGAATAGAAAAGGAAATTAGTTGCAGGTGCTGAGTTAGAATAATCATAATAGATGAGTTTGAATAATTTTGTGCAAATAATTTAATACCTTAATTAACTGATTTTTCTCAAAAAATATAAAATGGGAAAATAAATAAAAGATAATTTCATGTAGAACTAATAATCATGAAAAAAAATAAACACTGTCAAGAAATTCCCCTCCTCCTTCCCTGGGAGTATAAAATCCAGATGATTTCATGTATGGGTTATTCCATAGATTAAAAAAATGCTATTTAAACTTTTTGATAGCACAAAGAGAGAAGAAACATTCCCAGTGCTTTTTGTGAAACCACTGTAATTATGATACAAAAATACGAAAAAGTAATCTGTCCCGATCACTTGCATATTGATGCAAAACTCTTAAATAAAACCTCAAAAAACTCTTGATAAAAATTAAAAGAACAATATTGCAGAAAAAAATGGGATATTTCCTAGAAAGTAAGGATGGCTCAATATGAGCAACATGAAGTTGCTAATCATGGTAATAAGTCCACTGCGTGAAAGGTATTTGATCTTGAAGAATGCTAATATGGCGTGTGATAATACTCACTGCTTATTCTTGATGACTTAAAAGCCCACATGGAAGGGATACCATATGAATATTATCTTGACATAACAGTAAATATATGGAAAATTTTTAAAAACCACAGTACTGAGAAGGAATGAACCCTATTAGATATTAAACACTGTATGATGCCTTAACGATTAAAACAATGCTCTATGGTGCCTGAACAGAGAGCAGATCAACGGAGCAGCACCGAAGTTCAAAAACAGACTTCATATACGGAAACTGAGAATACGATGGAAGCTGGCTTCTTCAATTCGTGGAGATGGGACAACCAGCACACCTTCTGGAGAAAACAGCCAAAGTTGAGTCCACAACTTTTACCTTGTAAGATAACTTAAGTGGATGAAAGATTTAAATGTAACAGATGAAAGTCTTAGAAGAATAAGAGAATCCTTTCAAAGCTTTAAAACAGAGAAGACTTTCTAACTATGGCACAAAATGTGAAAATATACACAGTCTCACTTCTTAAATACCTAGAACACCCATATCTTGAACACCTGTAGAAGGAGATGAGTCAAATCTCCGTGTCCATCAGTAGGGCCTAGGTAAATAAACCAGCTGATAGTCACCCAGTGGAGTGCTGCTGCTGCTGCTAAGTCGCGTCAGTCGTGTCCGACTCTGTGCGACCCCGTAGATGGGAGCCCAAAAGGCTCCCCTGTCCCTGGGATTCTCCATGTGACATAGAAAAGAATGATAAAATCCTTTATGAGTTGATATGGAATAATCTTTAAGAAATATTGTTAAGTGAGAAAAGCAAAGTGTGTGTGACACAGATCGTCTGTGAACCTAATGAGAAAGAAGAGACTTCCCTGCTGGTCCAGGGGACAAGAATCCGCCTGCGCGTGCAGGGGTTCGATCTCAGGTCTGGGAAGAGTCCACATGCCCGGGAAAAAGCAAGCCCCTGAGCCACAGCTACTGAGCCCAGGAGCTGCGACTACTGAAGCCCGTGAGCCTGCGCTCCGACAGAGAGGCCACCGCAGTGAGACTCCCACCCACCGCGATGAAAAAGAGCCCCCGCTCGCCGCAACTTGAGAAAGCTCAGCACAGCAATAAAGAGCGCAACCAAGAAGAAAAATCAAATAGATAGTAGACTATAGAAATGTGCACGTGAAGAACATCTGTGGATGGACACGCAAGAAACGAAGCACAGTGCCAGCCTAGGAGACGAGAGCCTGATGATTAAGGCATGATGGGTGGAGCGAATCTTTACTGCAGACTTTTTAACACATTTTGAGTTCTGAACCATGTACAGAATTTAGTGTCTGTTCAAAGAATGAAATAAATACAAGTGAACATAACATAAAGGTAGAAAAATGTGAGGGAAAATTCAGAGATAATATACATTTTACAAAGTTGTCGTGAAGACTGAACGCAAGAACGCTGTGATGGTGGCAGAAAATAAATCATATAGTAAAGAAAATGAAAAGCAGACATGCTCTGAAGTGTTCTTGATTATAACAAGGTAGGAATCTGTCTTCTCTGAAGTATGACTCAACTGCCCACAGGAACGACTCAATCATTCCTCCGTTCAACAGCATCAGAGCCAGCTATGCCCCAGGCAGCAGGGACGGAGCTGTGAAAACAAAGCGGAAGAAATCCCTGGCCTGGTGAGCATCCAGCCTGGAGAGACCACGCAGACGATGAAACAGACGCCATTCAGAACAAACGAACAGGGAATGAGGGTGAGTCAGTGGCGGTGAGGGGGATGAGCCCAGAGCCTGTTAGGCAGAGTCAAGTTCAAGTCACAAAGAGGAAAACAAATACACGTGAAAGCAGCTATCGGGAATCCAGAAAGACGGTGCTGATGACCCTATCTGCAGGAAAGGAGTGGAGGCAGAGGTGCCGAGAACGGACCCGTGGGCACAGCAGCGGGAGGAGAGCAGCACGTCCCTGCTGCGCGGGCGGTAAAGAACCCGCCTTTCAGAGAGCCGCACGAAAGACGTGAGGGTTCGACCCCCAGCTCGGGGAGGTGCCCTGGAGGAGGGCACAGCGATTCTCTTGCCTGGAGAATCTCACGGACAGAGGAGCCTGGCAGGCTACAGGCTATGGGGTCGCAAAGAGTCGGACACGACTGAAGCGACTTAGCACGCACACACGCACAGCAGTGACACACACACACTACGCGTGTGAAACGGACAGCGAGGGGGACCTGCTGAATAGCGCAGGGGACGAGCCTGATGCTCGGTGATGGCCCAGAGGGGTGGGAAGGCGGGGTGGAAGGGAGGCTCGAGAAGGAGGGGCCTATGTGTATCCATATGGCGGATCCACATCGTTGGACAGCAGAAACTAACCCAACGTTGTAACGCAATTATACTCCAATTTAAAAAAATGTAAAAAAAAGAGAACAACAAACAGCCAGGGGGTGGGAATTCAGTGAGAAATAGTGACTTAGGCGGGTCACAACAGCAGTGACAGGCCAGGCCTGGCGGCCTCCCTTATGAAGCAGACAGCAGCTGCTTCTCTCCAGAAAGGGGTGGTCACGCCCAGCTGTGGAAACAGTTTTGCCAGATATTTCAGTTTGGCCCGATCTTCAGAGGACACCAGAAATTCAAGATTTTTACTTGAAATCTCCTGATTCTAAAATCCTGATTCCACTTTAAAATAAATCACCATGCTATCCAAATAAAACACAACTTGCTGGCCAATGCTGGCCCTTGGGACAGCCGGTTCAAATCTCTGAAGAAATGAGGTTGACTTTTAAAACAAACACATCAAACTTGCAAGCCCTGCCATCTCATGAAGCTATGCATGTTTTTGCAATTCTTGAAACATTTCTGGAACCCATCACAGAAGACCAGTTTGCTCACCGCATAAGAAAACCTGTATCATTGTGGACTTAAGTCTTGTTTGGATCAAATGTGACTTCTCAGTTTAATCCCCGATCTTCCTTACCAGATTTGATTCTTCACAATGCTGGGTTTTCAAAACACCAAATTTACCCTCAAAAGACTAAGGGTGTGTTCAACATGGACTTCTGGTCTTGAAGGCAAATCCAAAGAGGTCTTGCAAATACTTAGAGTAAAGGGTGTTGTTGTTCAGTCGCTCAGTCGTGTCCGACTCTTTGTGACCACGCCAGGCTTCCTGTCCTTCAGCATCTCCCGGAGCTTGCTCAAACTCACATCCACTGAGTCCATGATGCCATCCAAACATCCCACCTCTGTCGTCCCCTTCTCCTCCTGCCCTCAATCTTCCCCAGCATCAGGGTCTTTTCTGTGAGTGGGCTCTTCGCATTAGGTGGACAAAGTATTGGAGTTTCAGATTCAGTCCCTCCAGTGAATCTTCAGGATTGATTTCCTTTAAGCTTGACTGGCATAGAGTAAGGGTATATAGTGGTATATATACTGGTATATATTGGTGTAGGGTAAGGGTAGAATCAAATTAAAATAGAAACGTTTTCTTCTGTTCATTCTAAGATAAGTGTTTAGAACATGTACTTAAATGTATAGGAGTCAAACCCAGGCACCCTCATTTCCTAGGTATTTAGTAAAAGGCTAAGTTCCTTGGAGCCAGTTGATTGCTATCGGGTGCTGTGTGTTTTTATTTTTTTATTTTATTTTTTTTATTTATTTTTTTTTTGTAGTTAATTTATTTTTTATTGGAGGCAAATTATTTTACAATATTATATTGGTTGGTTTTGCCATACATTGATATGAATTTGCCCCGGGTTTACATAAGTTCCCCCTCCTGAACCCCCCTCCCACCTCCCTCCTCCCTTTATCCTCCCTCTGGGTCATCCCCGCATGCCAGCCCCGAGCATCCTATAACATGCATTGACCCTGAACTAGTGATTCGTTTCACATATGACAACATACGTGTTTCAATGCCATTCTCCCAAATCATCCCACCCTCACCCTCTCCCATAGAGTCCCAAAGACTGTTCTATACATCTGTGTCTCTTTTGCTGTCTCGTATACAGGGTTATCATTTGCATCTTTCTAAATTCCATATATATGTGTTAGTATACTGTATTGGTGTTTTTCTTTCTGGCTTACTTCACTCTGTATAATAGGCTCCAGTTTCATCCACCTTATTAGAACTGATTCAAATGTATTCTTTTTAATGGCTGAATAATACTCCATTGTGTATATGTACCAAAGCTTTCTTATCCATTCGTCTGCAGATGGACATCTAGGTTGCTTCCATGTCCTGGCTATTATAAACAGTGCTGCAATGAACATTGGAGTACACGTGTCTCTTTCAATTCTGGTTTCCTCGGTGTGTATGCCCAGGAGTGCGATTGCTGGATCATATGGCAGTTCTATTTCCAATTTTTTGAGGAATCTCCACACTGTTCTCCATAGTGGCTGTACTAGTTTGCATTCCCACCAACAGTGTAAGAGGGTTCCTTTCTCTCCACATCCTCTCCAGCATTTATTGCATGTAGACTTTTGGATAGCAGCCATTCTGACAGGTGTGAAATGGTATCTCATTGTGGTTTTGATTTGCATTTCTCTGATTATGAGGGATGTTGAGCATTTTTTCATGTGTTTGTTAGCCATCTTTATGTCTTTGGAGAAATGTCTGTTTAGTTCTTTGGCCCATTTTTTGATTGGGTCATTTATTTTTCTGGAATTGAGCTGCAGGAGCTGCTTGTATATTTTGGAGATTAATCCTTTATCAGTTGCTTCATTTGCTATTATTTTCTCCCATTCTGAAGGCTGTCTTTTCACCTTGCTTATAGTTTCCTTTGCTGTGCAGAAGCTTTTGATTTTCATTAGGTCCCATTTGTTTATTTTTGCTTTTATTTCCAATATTCTGGGAGGTTGGTCATGGAGGATCCTGCTGTGATTTATGTCGGAGAGTGTTTTGCCTACGTTCTCCTCTAGGAGTTTTATAGTATCTGGTCTTACATTTAGCTCTCTAATCCATTTTGAGTTTATTTTGGTGTATGGTGTTAGGAAGTGTTCTAGTTTCATTCTTTTACAAGTGGCTGACCAGTTTTCCCAGCACCACTTGTTAAAGAGACTGTCTTTTCTCCATTTTATATTCTTGCCTCCTTTGTCAAAGATGAGGTGTCCATAGATGCGTGGATTTATCTCTGGGCTTTCTATTTTGTTCCATTGATCTATATTTCTGTCTTTATGCCAGTACCATACTGTCTTGATGACTGTGGCTTTGTAGTAGAGCCTGAAGTCCGGCAGGTTAATTCCCCCAGTTCCATTTTTCTTCCTCAAGATTGCTTTGGCTATTCGAGGTTTTTTGTATTTCCATACAAATTGTGAGATTATTTGTTCTAGTTCTGTGAAAAATATCTTTGGTAGTTTGATAGGGATTGCATTGAATGTATAAATTATTTTGGGTAGTATACTCATTTTTACAATATTTATTCTTCCAATCCATGAACATGGTATATTTCTCCATCTATTAGTGTCCTCTTTGATTGCTTTCAGTAGTGTTTTATAGTTTTCTATGTACAAGTCTTTTGTTTCCTTAGGTAGATATATTCCTAAGTATTTTATTCTTTTCGTTGCAACAGTGAATGGAATAGTTTCCTTAATTTCTCTTTCTATTTTCTCATTATTAGTGTATAGGAATGCAAGGGATTTCTGTGTGTTGATTTTATATCCTGCAACGTTACTGTAATCATTGATTAGCTCTAGTAGTTTTCTGGTAGTGTCTCTAGGGTTTTCTGTGTAGAGGATCATGTCATCAGCGAACAGTGAAAGTTTTACTTCTTCTTTTCCAATTTGTATTCCTTTTATGTCTTTTTCTGCTCTGATTGCTGTAGCCAAAACTTCCAGAACTATGTTGAATAGTAGTGGTGAGAGTGGGCACCCTTGTCTTGTTCCTGACTTTAGGGGAAATGCTTTCAGTTTTTCACCGTTGAGGATAATGTTTGCTGTGGGTTTGTCATATATAGCTTTTATTATGTTGAGGTATGTCCCTTCTATTCCCACTTTCTGGAGGGTTTTTATCATAAATGGATGTTGAATTTTGTCGAAGGCTTTCTCTGCATCTATTGAGATAATCATATGATTTTTATTTTTCAGTTTGTTAATGTGGTGTATTACGTTGTGTTTTTATTTTTTTAAAATAAGGCTTGATCCCTTGGACGTGACTGAGTGCTATAAGTCAATTCATTCTAGGATGCGCGACACGCAGATGCATATCCTTCTGAACAAAGGCTTTGTGCCAGACACAACCAACACAACACTGTTTTTATTTCCCTGTGACCAGCGGGTTAGTTTCTGTGGTTGTTTAATGACATTAGTCATGTAAAGTCACAGAGAGGAAGAATGCAGGGCTTTTCATAAGCCTGTGACAGCTTGGATTTTCCTCCCTAACAACATGGATGAATCAGAAGCCGCAAGTTTGCATTTGAGAAATATTTGTGGTGGTTAAGAAACACGTACTATGCTTGTTATTATTATTACATTCCCATGAAAATAGAGTGTCCCTGGGAAGAGTGCAAAACAGCAGGGAGATGTCCAAGGTATCAAGTTCAACAATCCCACTGTCACAGGGATTGTTTATGCCTCCTTGCTCTGAGTCAGTGGAGAATTTGCATAATGCTCATTCTGTCAGCCCAGTGCCCATGCTAAAGCCCGTGTCTCAGCCCAAAGATGCCGAACCTGTCCACCGATCCACCCTTTCTTCCCTCCCTCCCTCTATCCATTTCTTTCACGAAATATTTACTGAGCAGCTGATGCTGATCAGCCCCTGTGCCAGGTGCCAGGCAAACAAAAACAGTCCAGAGCATCTGTGTTTACAGTGCTTGCCACCTCTGGGGGAGAGAACAGATATTAACCAAGTCAGTAATGCAACTGGGCGTAGAGTGTAGACTTAGAGCTATGCTAGTATTAATTCAGTGGAAAACTCGAGTGATGCCATATAATGTAAAGGAAAGACGAAAAGGCAGGATTTGACTTAAGGAAGTCTTAGAAGTGCTGAATGGGATGAGATTCCTAGAAGTGCTCACTGGCATGCGATGAAGCAAGTAAGCAGGCCTGGCCCAGCCGGAATGGGGGCAACCCCATTGGGGAGGGGAGGGAGACCAGCCTACACATGGGGGTGGGGGGAGGCTGCTGCCAGCAGAGCAGGGAGAGGGCAGAGGAAAAGCAGAGTGAGCTCTGCAGTGTCAGGAGAGCTCTCCAGAATGGATGGGCAGGCCAGCAGGGAAGAGGGGCTCAGCACGTCCCCGCCCGGGTGGAATCCGACCTTCTGACTACAGATGAAACATGCCTGGACGTGAATTTGATATCTCCGGGAGATAGTGGAGGACAGAGGAGTCTGGCGGGCTTCAGTCCACGGGGTCGCAAAGAGGTGGACACAACTTAGGGACCAAACAACAACAGTAATCACGATAACGGGGCAAGCGGACGTGCCCTGCGGACACAAGTGGAGCCCTCTCCCACAGTTACACGGTTAGCCCCGGATCCAGCTTCAGCTCCGAGGAGAGGCCGGTCATGTGGGTCAGCACCAGAGCAGAACCTCCAAACCACTGGCAGCGCTGGCAAGGCACAGACTGTGAAGAACTGCGGTCTTCAGTGTTTCGAGATCTGGTTGGTGGAATGAATGGAAACCCTCTGCATGCATCGCTGTCTCTCCGGGGTTGGAGAGATGTTCCTTTGAACAGAGCAGAGGAGGCGGGGAGAGAGGGAAGGGCTTCTCCTAAGAAGCGGGCCCACAGATCATGGGCAGGGAGGGTGGGGGCACCTGCAAAGGGCACCCACTGAGGCAGGTGACACCGCAGAGCCAACCAGGCCGCCCAGGCCGAGGCCGGGAGACTGGGAGACAGGAAGCGGATGAAGGGTCTGCCCTCCGTCAGCTCCCCTGGGAGGGCCTGGTTTCAGAACCAAAACAAACTTGGGAGAGTCAGATGTGGGGCCGGGGGGAGGAGAGAAAGAAACAAACAAGGAGGGCTTTACTTCTGTTTCCCCCCAGCCGACAGTCTCAGCCCTGAGCGCTGCCGCCTGAGGCTGCAGGGCGTCACCTCGCCTCTCCTGGGCTGGAGCTCGTAGTCAGTATCACGTGGTCCATAAAAGTGTGCGGGGCCAGCTCTTCTGCTTTTGTGTCGAGTTGAGCATAGATGCATCAGGGCTGTGACTACCGACAGCCTTGACCCTGGGTGAGACAGTTACTCACAGGAGGCACCCTGCAGCCGATCTGCGCCTGGAACGCCCGGCACAGAGGGGCTGAAGAGGCAGGATGCGGGCACCGGGAAGACTTCCGTCCAGCTCCCTCGGACTCTGGGGCCCCAGCCCTCCACCTCCCACGCCTGGTCTGGAGGCTGGCGTTGGAAGAACCTCACAGGTCACTTGGCTCATCCCTTCAGTTTTGGATACGGAAGTGGAGGATGAAGGGGCCTGCGAAACGCCCAGAGCCCCTGGCTCGAAAGCTGCCGTGGCCTCCTGCTGATTCCTTCCTGCTCCGGTCGTCGAGGCCCAGGCTGCTCAGGGAGGAGGCAGCGACTCCGCCATAAACATACGCCCGAGACACACTGTGCCTTGGACGACAAGACTGCACGGCCTTGGACTCTTCTGCTCAAAGACAGACTGGCCGAGATGGACGACGGAGGAGTCCCTTCAAATCACCGGGAACAAGAGCCAAGCGCCAGCCTGCTTTAAAACGGGGACAAGGGGCGCGTTTTGACAACAGCAGGAACAGCAGTGTGCTCTCTAGGCCTAGAGCAAGAAAGTTAGTGCAAAAGCGTGAAACAGAGGAGTTAGTGCTCAGCGGATGGAAGCCGAAATGAGCTTGTTCTCAACAGCACGTGCCACTCTGATGGAAGAGACACTGTCACCTTAAGACCCCTGGGGGCCTTCGTTCTGATCGTTCAGTTCAGGGAGGCTCCTCCTTTGAAAAGCAGACGTAACAGCAGCTTTGAGTCCAAGTTTTCACAGCAAATTGCCACAGAGCAGGGCTTGGCTTTCTTTCTTACCTTCCTGTTTATTTTGTGTAATTTTTTTTTTAAAAGAGGAAACAAAAGCCTAATTCCTGGCAGCTATTTTTCATGTCAGAGACTGTACGTATTTTAAAAAAATGTATTAGAAAGTCCTGAGCATTTGAAGGAAGCTCTTCTATTTGCCTAAAGATAGGTACAAAAGAATTCAGTTACATGTTTAAAAGACTTGGTTAATTTTCAATAAGAAGTCCTTGGTTTTCCTCTCTACAGATAAGTAGTGAAACGTGTGGGTGTGCAAGTCTGAGATATCACTCACACACCATGTAAGTTACCTTGACAAAGTGTACAATTCAGTGGATTATCATATATTCAGAGATATATACACCCACAGCCACTTTTAGAACATTTTCTTTTTTTTCCAATCTAGGTGTTTATTTTTATGTTTTGGCCACTCAGCTTGCTGGATCTCAGTTCCCTGACCAGGGACTGAACTCCAGTCACGGCAGTGGAAGCCCAGAATCCATGGGCTAGCAGAGAACTACCTAGAACATCCTCATCATGTGAACAAGAGACTCTGACGCCCCTTAGCTCACCCCTATCCCCCTGCTATAATCAACCACTGATCCACTCCCCGTCTAGAGATTTGCCTGTGTCGGACATTTCTCATAAATAGAATCATACAATATGTAGTTTTTCATGATCTGGGCAAGCTCTTGTTTAAATAATAATTTTGTCTGAATAGGAATATGGTGGGAGGAAAGGAGGAAACAGTTCTTCCGGAGGACTCTTCGGGTGCACTCCTCTGCCCTGACAAGTCTGCCACCTGACTGGCGAGGCTGCCCTTCCTGGACGCACCAGCTGGACTCCTGACCTGCGGGGCTGGCAGGACTCCAGGTCTTACGCTCCCACCAAGAAGCAAACGGGCCAGGCCTGCAGGCCCCGTGCTGGACCGTGAGAGTAAGACATAAACTGCCCTTCAGGAAACATACAGTTTCCAAGCTGGAAAGCAAGGTTTATGTAGAAAACTCATATTTATAAGCGATTAGCCATGTTCTTCATTTATTCCTCCGCTGATTTTCTCTTTTACCTTGTCAGCTCTAGCTGGACGTGGCTGGAGAAAAAACAGAATCAAACTGACCATCTCCACGTGGACACCCTCCCTTGGGTGGTCACTTGGCGCTTGCAGGCACCTCACTGTACCCCCAGACCACGGACCCTCCTGGTGCCCCTGATAATCGCTGCTGGATAAACCTTTCCCGTCTCCTCCTGTCTCCAAGAACCTCTTCCTATCCCCTCCCTCTCGGCTAACGTCCCTCCTATTTCTCTGAGAAAACAGCAGCAGCCAGAAGGGGATCACCCGCATTTCAGGACCACACTGGCCACCCAACCGTGTGGGCCCCAATCTCAGCTTCTGAATCGGGAGATCTGGGGCAGGAGCTGAGAACGCACACCTGTAATAATTCCCAAATGGGGCTGATGCTAGGAGACTGGGAGTAGTCTCAGCCGAGGTCAGCCTTTCCACGTGCGAACTCCATCCCGAGCTTTTCCTCTCAGGGACCTAGCTCCACCGATTCTCCCCTTTCCTTCCGGCCTCAGCATTTGCCCCTTATTTATTGAACCAGCCTATTGACCAGCACGTTATTTCATGTTGCGAGTCTCTCTCTGGACCCGCTTTCCTCCTTAGCTTCCGCTCTGCTCCCCTTTACAGCAGCAGGCTTGTGCTCCCTCCCAGAGTCCTCCCTGCTCCTCTCCAGACCGCCTTGGCCCCCAGCACCCCAACATGCCGTCTGAACCAAGGCAGGGCAACCCACGGTCCCCACACCGCCGACTCTTCCGGCCGACTCTCGGGCCTCATTCTGTTTGACTTCTCAGCAGCATTTGACATGACTGGTTGCTGCCTTGCCTCGAAGCTCTTGCCTCTGTTTTCCTCCAGGCTAAGACATCTTCCTGATTTTACAAATCCCTGGATGCTTTTCCCAGGCTCTTCTGGCTCTTTTCCCTCTACCCGCCGAGATGCTCCAAGACTCACTCCTGGGACGTCTGTTCTTTATCTGCACTCCCTCCCTCAAGAGATCTCATTCCGTCTCCTGGCTTCAAACACATCCCCAAATGTGTATCCACAGGGCAGATGTCCCCCTGTGTGTCTACCTGTCTGCATTAATGGACATACTAAACCCGACGTGTCTGAAACTAGATCACAGACCTTCCATCTGCTCCCCACCAGAAAACCTCAGACAAACCTGTTCCACCCACTGTCTTCCTCGTCACTATAAATAATGTTTAAACGATTCAGCATCAAAGCATTCTTCTCATTTTGATCATGACTGTCTTCATCTCTCACCTGCATTATTACAATAGCCTGGCCTTCCTGCTTTCAACCCCGTCCCCGACATTTAATTCTCAACATGCGGCCAGAGGTGATCCTTCTGAAACATGCGTCGGTGGACTCCACTGGTTGAATTACACGTCCGTTCATTTCACCCCCTGCACAAACCCTGCAGTGGTTCCTCTGGCCTAAGTGCCCCATGACTCCGTTTCGCTGCTGTTTCTCTTCCTCGCTGACTTCACTCCAGTCCAGCTGACCTTGCTGGTCCTCCAACACACCAGACTTGCTCCAGCCTCAGGACCTTGGGCCATGCTCTCTCTGCAAACATGATTTATCTATTTAGATCATGTATTGTCTGTTTGTTTCTTGCCTGCTAGATTGTAAACACCAGGGACAAGATTTTTTTTCTTCCCCTTTTGTTCATTACTCTAGCTCCAGGGCCCCAAACAGTGCTAGGCACACTTGGCATATTTATTTGTAGAATGTATTTCTGGCAAACCGTTCTTCAGCCATGTTAGATGATGGGTTATAAGTGAACTTGTCTTGGGACTTCCTGAGTGGTCCAGTGGTTAAGACTTCATGCTCCCATGGCTGGGGGCACAGGTTCAATCCCTTGTTTGGGAACTAAGATCCCAGGTGCCACATGGTGGTGTGGCAAACAAACAAAAACCATCACTATAATCAACAAAACAAAACAAAAAAGCCCTGAACTTGTCTTCTAGAGTTTCTGGGCACAGAACAGAAAGACAGTGGAGATGAGTATGATATAGACGGGTGACAAATTCTATTTTCAGTTTTAAGCATGACAGAAGATGATATTACTCTTCAGCTTTTTTTATAACTTCTAGCATTTATGTATAATATTAAAAAACTTTGCCATTTTCGGCATTCTGCCAATACTGACTTGCCTGCTGGATTGCTTCCAATTTTCTTTTCTTTCTTTTCTCATTCTTTCTCCACTCAACAGCTGCCATGGATGGAGTGTGTATGCCAGACTCTTTGAAAACACTATCTTATTTAATCCTTATAAAACCTCTGATTATTGAGGGAGGGCACTGATGCTCAGAGAGGTAAGCCGGCTTGCTCAAGACCCCTCTGCTAATAAGAGGTTGAAAAGAAACTTGTCAGACCCCCCCCAAAGCAGATGCTTTAAAATTTTATATTATGATGCAATCAATATGCATAATATAACTAATAAATCCACTTTCCAGAATTCAAATTTTGCTCCCGATTATTTTTGAAGATAATACTGGAGATGACGTTTTGAGACCCTAGAAAGCAGATTTCATGAGGACGGGGTTACAGTCATCTCTTGTGTTGATATTTCCTCCATGCCAGAACCAGGACAGAGCGGATGCTCAACGCACATTTACAAAACAGATTTTTCGTTGAATCAAACGATTGGGTCATGTGTAGATATGTGGCTGGACCTAGAGCTTGTCAAACAGAGTGAAGTAAGTCAGGAAGAGAAAAATAAATATTGTGTATTAATGCAGATCTGTGTAATTAGAAACATGGTACAGACGAACCTATTTGCAGGGCGGGGAGAGAGACGCAGATGCGGGAATGGACGTGTGGACATGGCGGGGACGGAGGGTGGGGTGAGGTGGAGAAGGGGACTGACAAATACACTCCCAGGTGTGAACAGACAGCTTGGGGAACTGCTCCACAGCACAGGGGGCTCAGCTCGGGGCTCTGTGATGACCTAGAGGGTGGGGCAGGGGAGAGGCAGGATGGAGGCTCAGGAGACCGGGGATATAAGGACATGTATGGTGGATTCACTGTGTTATACAGCAGAAACCAGCACAACATTTCAAAGCAACTCTACCCCAATAAAAGATGAAAAAGAAAATTGTATGCACAAAAACCAGACATGGATAATTATAGTAATACATAATCAACTACATTGAAAACACAGCTATCATTCATGAATGAAGGACCATGTTGAGAAGCTTTACAGAAGTAACTCTGTTGTAAGACAATTTTCAGGTGTTAACCTGTGGTTAACATGGCATGTAATCAACACACACAGCGATGTCCTAGTCTTAGGATTTCAGAGCCACATTCCTGAGAAGGATGATGAAACGATGATTTGACGCCCCCTTGGCACTGATTGAGCATAACTGATGAAAGTGCTTCCCGCCTGGAAGAGCCCTCAGTCTCATTTTGAATTTGGGGAAATTAAGGTCTGGACAAGACAAACAAACCTCCATGGGACTTACAGTGATCAGGTGAGTCCAGAAGTCAGGCCCCTCTGGTGCTGAACGAAAGAACTCTTATTCCACCTTGCCATTTTCCCCCTCCCCCAAAACTTTGCAGACAAAGCTTGGACATAGAGAATCAGCCTTGCTCCAAGGCTTGGGGAAGCTTTCTTTATATGTCTCAAGCTGTTGTCTTTTCCCAGCTCTGATGCTCAAGCTAAATGAGATAATATGAGAAAATTCCTTAGCACAGTGGTTGGTACTGAGAAAACACTCATTGAAGAGTAACTATTACACCAAGGCCATTCCACATTTTAGGTCATTCCTGTTTCAGGTCGATTAGAAATGTATTTGTCTGCCACTTGAAAATCAGTAAGTCTCAGGTAATTGACCCTTGGAGATAAGCTCCCCACCCCCACCCAGCCCCCACAAGACAAAGACTGCAGCTGAAAAAAAGGAAACTACTTTGTTCCTTTAGTAGCAATATCCTAACAGTCCGCAAGAGGGCAGTCTCCCTCACCGCAGAAGGGCTCCAAAGCTGTAGGTGGGCAGAAGGGAATCATGGGTGCTGAGGAAAGCCAATAAAAACCATCCATTAGGGCCAATATTTTATTATTACCATTTTTAGAGCTATTATTAAGATACTTATACATGATGAGAAGCACTACGAAGAAAATACTGCAGAGGAATGGAATGGAGACTGACACCAGGGGCAAGTTGGCAGAAACATCATCTGAGCAGAGACCCAGCCCTTGAACAGGAAAGGGTCACGTTGAATCAAACAATTGGGTCATGTGTAGATATGTGGCTGGAC
The DNA here is from genome assembly GCF_049115385.1 of Moschus berezovskii. Classification (NCBI taxonomy): domain Eukaryota; kingdom Metazoa; phylum Chordata; class Mammalia; order Artiodactyla; family Moschidae; genus Moschus; species Moschus berezovskii. Next base: position 3,781,559 of record NC_142485.1, read on the forward strand.
CTAGAGCTTGTCAAACAGAGTGAAGTAAGTCAGGAAGAGAAAAATAAATATTGTGTATTAATGCCGCCGCCGCCGCCGCCGCCGCCAAGTCACTTCAGTCGTGTCCGATTCTGTGTGACCCCATAGACGGAAGCCCACCAGGCTCCCCCGTCCCTGGGATTCTCCAGGCAAGAACATCGGAGTGGGTTGCCATTTCCTTCTCCAATGTGTGAAAGTGAAAAGTGAAAGTGAAGTCGCTCAGTCGTGTCCAACCCTTAGCGACCCCACGGACTGCAGCCTACCAGGCTCCTCCATCCATGGGATTTTCTAGGCAAGAGTACTGGAGTGGCTTGCCATTGCCTTCTCCGGTGTATTAATGCAGATCTGTGTAATCAGAAACATGGTACAGACGAACCTATTTGCAGGGCGGGGAGAGAGACGCAGATGCAGGGAATGGACGTGTGGACATGGCAGGGACAGAGGGTGGGGTGAGGTGGAGAAGGGGACTGACAAATACACTCCCAGGTGTGAACAGACAGCTTGGGGAACTGCTCCACAGCACAGGGGGAGAGCGTGACAATGGAAGGAGTCAGGGGCCAGGCTGGGTTTGATCTTGGCCGGCTTAGGGGACAGACGGCAAGATGCCCTCACTGGACCGTAATGTAAGAAGGAGGGGCAGGGGGAGGTGTGCAGGGGCCACCAGGCTCTACAGCACACAGCTGGGGTAGATCTCAGGTCCTTCTGACCCCAGGGTCTGTGCACTGAACCACTCTGCTACCCTCAACTCTTCAGAAAAAGCCAAAGGGCACTCATCGAGACAGCAAAAGCGATACTGTCTGAAAACAATGAAAAAACAACTTAGGAAATGCTTCAATGGTTTTCATTAAATAACTCACCAGAATTCGCATGATTTTCGACCTTAAATTTATGAGGAACAAGCAGTAAAAGATGTATAACTAACTTTATTCAGAATTTTGGGTCCTGACCATTAATACAGTGCAGGATTTCTCTTTATCGTCCTCATAGCACTGTATAACAATCAAGGTTTTTAACAATTATTAATAACATTATAAAGGAAATACACCCAAATATTTATATAGATCCCAGCATTAATGTTAATAAAAATTATAAATAGCATAAGTGTCCAATAATAGGGGATTATTTAAATACACAGCATGCTTCCAAATGATTAAAACATTTTTGTTTTCAAAACACTTGATGCTATATTAAATGCTTTTAGCATACTGTTAGAGGCAAAACAAACAGCAAAGTAAACAACCACAGATATTGTGTAATCCTATTTTTGGAAACTATCCCAGATGAGCAAAATACTATAGGAAAACGCACTGAATGACGGGAGAAAGAAGGTGTTCTCTACGGTTCTTTTCTATCTTATCTTTTCCAAAGATTACATTCTCTTACAATCATAACAGCAATAATGAAGGAATGTTTGGCATGGAAGTTTCAATCTTCATTTAAACTTCACCAAATCTGTAGTGCCACTTTTGTGTAGGCGTGTGTGTGATTTCTGGGGTGACACGGAGAAAAGATCATTGTGTGAGGTTGGATCATGGGATCGCCCTCCTTTAACGCTGAATGAATGAAAAAACATAGATTCAAATAAAACAAAGCAAAACAAAATAATGCCAGCAGCCACAAAACAAAGAGAGGAGGGTAACTCCATATCTTAGTCTTAAAAATTGCTGGCCAGAGGACTAGGGGACTGTAGTTCCACCTCGCCACTTGAGACAATACAGAGAAAGGAAGGTGGGCAGGTTGAATCCAGAGAGTGTCTCATGATATCTTTAGACTTGGAAAGGAGTGATCCCCGGGAGGTGCAAAGGGAGCCTTGGGGAAGCGGCAAGAGAAACACCTCAAAGTAGTTCTTGAGTACAGTCGTGGCACGCTGGCAAAGACAGGGCTCCCATCCAAGCCAGGAAAAGACTGCCGCCCTCAGCCGTGGGTCCACTCCCGGTGGTGGAAGGGGCCCTGGTTCGTGAGACCTAGTGGAGTTCAGAAGTGGGGGCTGAGCCTGGGTCCCAGCAAAGCAACCTGCCGTCCTCGGCCTGCCACACTTGTGTGTTCTCGCAGAGACAAGACCTTGGAAACCAACATTCAGACCACAGCTGTCTTCGGAGAGGAGAGCAAAGGTAGGAGGTGTGAGACAAAGATCAAGGAAAATTCCGCCATGTGCTGCTAGAGTAAAAGAAGGTCTCGACAGAGCTTCCTCATCAAGCGTGAAGACGGTTAGGAGATAGAGCACGGTCCTCTGGGGGAGGAGAGGGAGCAAGTGACAGAGACAGCCAGTCCCTCTGGGCACAGGGGATCATGACAATATCGGTGTATTGCTTTGTGACCAGCAGCCGTCTTAGTCACTTCTCCACAAATTTCAGATGCTGCCTGCTTGCTAATACATGGTGTTGATTTGATTAAAAGTAACAGAAACACGTAATGGAAGTGGAAGGAGTATTAAAGTCTTAACGATTCACTAATATTATCCTCAGGAAAGACTCAAAATTGCAGGTGTACATCCAGAGAAAACCATAATTAGAACAGATACAAGTGCCCCAGTGTTCACTGCAGCACTATTTACAATAGCTAAGACATAAAAGCAACCTAAATATACAAGAATAGATGGATGGATAAAGAAGACGTGGCACATATATACAAGGGAATATTCAGTTCAGGTCAGTTCAGTCGCTCAGTCGTGTCCGACTCTTTGCAACCCCATGAATCACAGCACACCAGGCCTCCCTGTCCATCACCAACTCCCGGGGTTCACCCGATTTCATGTGCATCGAGTTGGTGATGCCATCCAGCCATCTCATCCTCTGTCATCCCCTTCTCCTCCTGCTCCCAATCCCTCCCAGCATCAGGGTCTTTTCCAATGAGTCAACTCTTCGCATGAGGTGGCCAAAGTATTAGCCAGTCATAAAAAGAATTAAATAATGTCATTTGCAGCAACTTGGGTGGACCTAGAACTTATCATACTAAGTGAAGTAAATAAAAGAAACAAATAATACGGTATCACTTATATGTGGAATCTAAAAAAAGGATTCAAATGAACTTATTTACAAAACCCGACTTACAGATATAGAAAACAAACTTATGGTTACCAAAGGGGAATGCTGGTGGAGTAAATTAGGAGTTTGACGTTAACATACACACACACTACTGTCTCTAAGATAGATAACCAACAAGGCCCTACTGTACAGCACAGGGAGCCCGACTCAGTGCTGTGTGATGACGTCTGTGGGAACAGAATCTAAGAAAGAGGACATATATGTATACGCATAACTGATTCACTTCATGGTACATCTGAAACTAACCCAGCACTGGAAGTTAACTACAACCCAATAAAAATTTAAAAAAGCCAATGCTGCCCTTTAGTCAACCAGGCAGACATAGCTTATTAAAATGAATACACATATGTATATAAATATAAGAAATAAGGCTAATTGTATGTATGTAAATTATGTAAATGAAATGACAAATAACATAACATATATTGCATAGTAAAATATACATATTTAAATTATTTCTGATTAAGGGTAATGACACCAGCTTCTGTGTTCTAGCTCTAGTTTATTCACCTTGACAATCTGGGCACGGATGCCAAATTGAGTAAGAAATTAAGTGTGAAAATTTTAATTTTTGATATATACATTTGTGATTTCTACAATAACTTTGATCCTTCTTTGGTTGGATTTTTCTGAGTTATTTTCTTCTAAACCTGCTATTTTTTTCTTTTCTGTACTATCTAATGTATTTTAGCATTGAAGAATTAATGCTATTTAACTTCTTACAAATGGGTGGTAGTTACATTAGGAAATGAAAAGGAAATATTTTTAAAAATTTGATAATAAGGCTAGAGTTTTAAAAAATATGATAATATGACTAGAGTTCTATATCTTGGAAACATAGAAACAGATAGTCCTACGAAAATGGCAAAAAATTTAAAACGGCAACTCTAAGGCAGCCCTGCATCTTCCTTTTTCCCAGAGTGTCTCACTTCACATGTCTGAAAGCAAGCAGGACATTAGAAGCATGCACAATTGCCAGACACTCTAACTAGGTTTATTACTGCATGGGGAGCAATTTTATTAAATTTTAATAAGCTACAGGTATAGTTTGTTCTGTAAAACTACAATGAATTACTCACTCCCTGACTCACTTTAAAAATGAAATACAAGTGTCAGGTCAAAGATGAGCTGGAAATCCCATCTAATTATCAAAATAACAAGAACGTAAAGGGAGCCACACTGCCATTTAATCAAGTGAGCCCGCAGTCTTGGGTGCTACCGTTAAGCGCATCTATCTATAATGCTATTACTCAGGCTGCCTGGAAATTAGATACTCCCCCGCCCTTCCAGCTGGAGCTCAGTGGAAGCATTGCTAGCATCTGTGCCATTCTTGTAAGGATCTGAAAAGGCACTAAAGTAGCAGCTAACGGCGGGTCAGTTCATAAGGACACGTAGGTTAAAGTCAGACGGAGTCCTGGAAATCGCACTGGGCTGGGAATTGGCAGACATGAACGCTAGCCTCAGCTGTGGGCCAATCAGCCAGGAGTTCTGAGACAAGTCTCTGCGCCCTTTGGCTCTTTTTGTAAAATGTAGTCTTGATTAGTTTATTTCTAAAGTTCTTTTCTTCTTTAACATCCTTTGATTATGTTAGAGCACGAATTTTCATCTACTCTTGCACAGAAATGTTTAGAATCCTACCTATTTGAGACTCCCCAGAAAAACTTTATTTGTTCAATTCAAGAGGGTCAGGAAGGTTCTTTTTTTTTTTTTTTTCCAAAATATCTTCTCCCCTGGATGCTCTTGTCTAAGAAGATTTCCTTTTAGAGATACGCATTCAAAACACAGCCTTCCCTGGCAGGCATGGCTAACCTGTCACCATTTCTTCTGAGTAATAAAATCTTATTGGATATTTTAGTTAATTAGTATATTTGAGTGTAGAGTACAATCTAAGTCATAAAAATGTTCTATACTTGGGGAAGATATTTGGTGCAATTCTTTTACAAAAATCAAACCATCATATTTTTTTCCCCCCTAACCAGGGCGTTTACATGAACGTTTAATGCATGTGGCTTATGAAACAACCAAAGAAATAAGAACTTGTTCTTTTGCCCCTGTTCCACTTCCCAAGATTTGTAGCTGGAGAAAAGGAGGGAAGAGAGTAATGAAGACAAGATCTGGGCTTTTCTAGAATGTCCATTCCTGAGTTGGGCATAAATCTGGAAAGCAGAGAGTAGTGGGAACCCACACTGCAGTGTGAGATTATTGAAAGGGATTCCCTGGGGGCACACGGAAAACATCTCTGATACCCTTTAAGAAGCAGTCCTCTGACCTTGACCTTGATGGAACAGAATCCTGTTATGTTTTACCAGAGACAGGCAGGGGTTCTCATTAGAAGAGAAGACAATTTCCAAAGGACTGAAAGGTGACAATTTCAAAACGCATATACTTTGCCAACAAAGGTCCATCTAGTCAAGGCTATGGTTTTCCCAGTGGTCACATATGGATGTGAGAGTTGGACTATAAAGAAAGCTGAGCACTGAAGAATTGATACTTTTGAACTGTGGTGAAGACTCTTGAGAGTCCCTTAGACTGCAAGGAGATCCAAGCAGTCCATCCTAAGGGAGATCAGTCCTGAGTGTTCATTGGAAGGACTAATGTTGAAGCTGAAACTCCAATACTTTGGCCACCTGATGTGAAGAGCTGACTCACTGGAAAAGACCCTGATGCCGGAAAAGATTGAAAGTGGGAGGAGAAGGGGACGAGAGAGGATGAGATGGCTGGATGGCATCACGGACTCTATGGACATGAGTTTGAGTGAACTCCAGGTGTTGGTGATGGACAGGGAGGCCTGGCGTGTTGTGATTCGTGGGGTCGCCAAGAGTCGGACACGACTGACTGAACTGATATATATATATATGTATGTACTTTTTTTTCTAGAACTGAACAGTGGTGAGACCTTCATCTGGAATTGGTTACAAATGTAGACTCTCAGCCCCACACCCACCCCCGCCCCCCGCCCTCCGCACAAGGCCAGCTGAATCTGACTCTGCAGTTTTCAGAAGACCCAGTGATTTGCATGTACCTTGGAATTCGACGGCACTGTCAGCGAGAGGGGGGTCTGCACCCACGCGTCTCAAATTTAGCTGCATTAAAATCACCTGCAGGACTTGTCAGACCAGCGCACCCGGGGTCTCCTCTGGAGCTTCTGAGGCTGTACGTGGAGGATGGGTAACCTCCCCAATTTTCTTTCCCTTTTTTGGCTGCACCCTGGAGCACGTGGGACCTCCCGGACCAGGGAGCGAACCCGGGCCCCCTGCACTGGAAGCATGGGGTCTTCATCACTGGACCACCAGGGAGAGCCCCCAGTGTTCAGTTCTAACAAATCCCCAGGAGCCGCCGCCGCCGCTGCTCCAGGCAGCACGCTCTGAACTCTACATCTCGCTTCCTCCCTCCTCACCTTTCTCCCCCTTCCCTGCCCCGGTTCCCCTTCCCTCCCTTTCTCCCCGTCCCCTCTTTCTCATCATTTGGGAGAACAGCAGAGGGAGTTTAGCTCCGGGGTGCTGTAGCCACTCGCCTCTCGCCTCGCTGACTGCTCTGGGCGTGATGGGAGTCATGCTCATTAACCTTGCCCTCAGCCGCCATGAGCTCTTTGTTGTTAGTCACTAAGTCGTGTCCCACTCTTTGTGACCCCGTGGGCTGTGGCCCGCCAGGCTCCTCTGTCCCTGGGATTTCCCAGGCAGGAATACTGGAGTGGGTTGCCATTTCCTTCTCCAGGGGATCTTCCTGACCCAGGGATCGAATCTGAGCCTCCTGAGTTGGCAGGCGGGTTCTTTACCAGTGAGACACCAGGGACCCTGGTTCTGCAGGGCAGATAAAATGAGGTCGCAAGGTAGGGAGAGAGAAACACCCTAAAGGAAAGCCATAGAAAGTGCTAAGCAAGAGACAGGAGAGGGTTCGAAAACGGAAATTCCTTCAGTTAGGAGAATAAATTTAATCTTTCTGAGATGATTCAGGGTCTTGGGCATTCAATAGAGGTTTATTGAACTAATATTTTTGAACATTAGAATAATAAATGATGCTTAACCATGATCATTAGAGTTCCAAATTCTCTAGAATAAATCTGGCTTTTGTACACTTTTTCTAGTACAAAATGATAGGTTGAATTTTTGTTGTGAAGTTTCTATCATTTGCCTCATAAAAATTCAATAGGGGGATTTATGGGTACATGAGTGTCCTGGTTATTTTCATTCTAGGTAACTGAGGTTTTATTTTACATTGGGGATACCTTGTCTAGGACAGCCAGAATGATATACAAAAATAGGCTGAAAAAGTCAAGTATAACATGATTTGTTATACTACTAGGAGGAGAAGACCAGCTACTATCTGAAAGAATGAATGCTTTTTAATTGGTCAGGACATCATATTTTAGATTATACCTCTGAATGTATTTTTGACAAACTAGTACAATCTGCTTGTGATAAACGTATGGAGGGACACAGGCTATGGCTCGTGCAGACAGAGGGGGTTCCTGGAAGGAGGGAGCACACAGCCACTTCCCTGGCCGGTGGACACTGGTCGCTCTGTGGTCAGCACGGGGACGCTCTGGCATGGAGCCAACGTCTGCCTGGGACTTTCTTTCTCCCACAGGGTGTCAGTGTCCCAGCTCAATCCATGATCACACACCAGACCCAACACAACCTCCTGGAGCAGAGTGCAAGTTATAAGGCTGGTTCTATGTATCCCCAACTCTTTGCGACCCCATGGACTGTAGCTTGCTAGGCTTCTCTGTCCATGGGATTCTCCAGGCAAGAACACTGGAGTGGGTTGCCATGCCCTTCTCCAGGGGATCTTCCCGACCCAGAGATCGAACCCATGTTTCCTATGTCTCCTGCACTGGTAGGTGGGTTCTTTACCACTAGTACCACCTGGGAAACCCCATGATGTTCCCCATCAAGCACACCACTTGGCTGTAAAGTCAAGTCCTTTAGCCAAACGGTGAAAGGCATGGTGAGGAGCAGACTTCTTGCAGGGCTGCTGTCTGCTTGTTGGAATCCCCAGACAGGTGAGACCCAGGGAGGCCCAGAACAGCACGGTCTGTGCTCTGCTGAGCAGACAAGTCAAGCGGTGCCAGCAAAAGGAGCGATGACCCCAATGACCCCGGGTGGGGTCAGATGCACAGACAACGCAAATAGCCAGGCGCAGAGACTGAGCAGGGTCACAGGGCCTGAGCTAAATCAGCAGGAGCAGGAAGCGGCGGGGAGAAGGGCTCCAGGGTCCTGACTCTTCACCCAGCCCAGATCCACTTCGAAGGAGCCAGAGGACACCCCAAGTCAGAAGAGAAAATGGGAATTATTTTCAAGCGAGTGTGCAGAGCGAGGGTTTGGAGGAAGGCATTTTCCCCCATTTTTCCTTAGATGATGTCCATTGTTTTATTCTCTTTTGAATGGAGGTATTCTACAGGTAGAAAACGAACAGGCTTAACTGATGTTTTAAACAGACCAGAAGTCCCCCAAAGAGGCCCAGTGTCATTCTGGGGACATGAATTCCCTGTCTGCCAGGAGCGCGTGCTGAATGCCTGGATGTCGACCTTGGGTCCGGGGCGGGGGTGGGGAGGTGGGGGGGAATGTCTAGCTTAGACGGTTTGCCGATGGCGGATGGGTCCCAGGACACTGGTATCTCTGCCCCACTTCTTTAAAATTAACGTTCGGAATGTTACTCATTCAAGTCCAAGTTTCATCATTTTGACCACAGCTGAAGAGCAACTGTGCGGGGTTATTGCTGTTGTTCAGTCGCTAAAGCGTGTCCGAATCTTTGTGACCCCCATGGAGTGCAGCCCGCCAGGCTCTTCTGTCCATGGGGTGTTTCCAGGCAAGAATACTGGAGTGGGTTGCCATTTCCTTCTCCAACTCTGCTGGGTATTTCCCACCAAATCAACTTACACTTTTCTTCAAGCTTAGATTTGTTGAAGAAGATGACTTTGGAGCACTACGCTAATGAAAAACCTGTCTAGGCTGTCAAAACATAGCAAATGAAATAAGGCTATTAATTAGTAGGGGGATTCACTTGTGGAAGAACAGCCTGCGGCCTGATTGCTGTTGAGAAGAGATGGGCAGGAATCAAAGGCTAGTAGGGTGGTGAGCACAGCCTTGTGGCTTCGCCCAGGGTCTAATCAGACTGCCAGTGACTGGAGGCTCAGGTTAAGGCCATGTGCTCGTCTGCCTGCAGTCTTCCTGTGCCCAGCTAGAACCATCTCCTAGACCCTCAGGGGTGCAGAGCCTGTACGCTGGGAACAAATAATACAGAAGTGTTCTAGGTTACCTGTATTTTGTGACTGAAGGAACAATCCCTAACCTTGATGGTCTTATTTCAAACATCAGCCTTAACTGGTGAGATACCAGGATAATTTAAAGGCTTTTTTTCATTTTAAAGACTCAGCATCCTTTTACCAAGTCAAATTTAATATGCCCCCAAACACTTCTTGCCTGGGAAATCCCATGGACAGAGGAGTCTGGTGGGCTATAGTCCATGGGGTAGCTAAGAGCTGGACATGACTTAACAACTGAGCATGCATGCACACATGCAATCAAGCACTTCTACCAATTCCTAATACATGCCAGGGTACTGAATGCTTTTGTTGAAGGAATGAATTGATGATTTATAGTTTTAATTACGCATAACTTCCATGTGAGTATTTTCTTTCTTTGATTTGTTCCTAAGGAGAGCCTTTGCTCAAAATAAATTAGGTTGTATTACAGAAATTCTATACTTCCTTTCTGGCAGCGCCTGGAAAAACTATAACTAATAGTTTCGTGATTTAAGATGTCACATAGCACAAGGACACAATTAACCGGACAGTTAAAATCCCACAGATCTATTCAGAAGGAACAATTTCAGTAACTAGCTAAGAAAAGAATGGAAAGTTGAAAGATTATCTGACATGCATTTGTTTAACGTTATGGACATGTTGTTATAAGCAGTGGCCGAAGATGAAAACACTCTGCAGAAAAATGCATTATAGTCATTGGAATTGCTTGTTGTAGTGTATCTACCCTGAGAAAAGTGTATCACTTTTACACCTGAGAGCCATGGATTTTTAAAGTGTTTCACACGATGTACATGAAGGAGGGCAGCATGCTACCATGGACAGTGTATGGATGTGATGCATCTGGATTGCAACCCCCACTTGGCCACTGACCGTGGTATAAACCCAGGGAGGTTTTAACCTTCTTGAATTCCAGTTTCCTCCACTGTAAAATGGAGTGGAGGCAGTGATATCAACCTCCTAAGTTAGCAGGATGACTAACATTTATTGTAGAGGGCCTGGCAAATGGTAGAAGTGTGACCTGTTATGATTATGAAGGTCAAGAGGTTGGTAGAGTTAGAAGGTAAAGCTACTTCTTAATAGTTGAAATCTGTAATTCTGGGATAAACAGGATCATGAGCCATGTAAAATTTCACCATGCACTGTGGTTGGTAAGTGCCTGCAGGATTTTCTTAGTTCTGAAAACAATCACCAATAATTCACAATGGGCTAACATGTGGCCTCTACTTCACAGACAATGATGCCGCCTTACTCTTTGCTGAGGGTAACATTTTCCCTGGAGAAGGATTTTTGCTCATTTAATCATACCTTTATCAAAACCATACCCATAGGCATTGAGGAAAGAAAATCAAACTATCTTTCTGGAAGAGTTAAGCCATGATTACACTAGCTTTTTTTTTTTTTTCTATCACATTTCATCCAGCTGAAGTCATATTTTGTTGTGACCATGAAAACCAATTCAGATCCTCAGTCGCTAAGCAGTTTCGTTTCAAAATTTCACAGCATTACTTTATTATTTATGCTGAATGACTGTACTGTGTTTATGGTCTTTTTTCCTACTAAAGTTCATTGAACTCTCACTTATTTTAGACCCTCTGCATCCAAAATAGCAAAGCAAATTAAACAGTCTACCTTTAAAAAATAAGCATCAGTACCAAATACTTATTTGTGTTGACTCAATTTCAGATGAGTCAGTGCATGACATCACCATCTGGATTCCCTTGGCCAAATTCTGTTTACAGCTGTATAACCAGTGGGAGGCATTCACATATACAAGTATTTTTTTTCATAGAAAGATTGGGATGAATCGGGAGAGTGGGGTTGACATATACCGACTGCTATGTATAAAATAGATAACCAATGAGAACCAACTGTGTAGCATGGGAACCCTACTCAGTATTCTGCGGTGACCTAAATGGGAAGGAAATCCATGAATCAGGGGATATACATACACATGTATTAATAGCTGACTCATGTTGCTGTACAGAAGAAACGAACGCAACATTGTAAAGCAACTGCTGCTGCTAAGTCCTTCAGTCGTGTCCGACTCTGTGCGGCCCCATAGACGGCAGCCCACCAGGCTCCGCCATCCCCGGGATTCTCCAGGCAAGAACACTGGAGTGGGTTGCCACTAGACTCCAATAAAAATAAAAGAAGAGAATGTAACAGGTTGTTTTGAATTGAACACACACACACACACACTGAAACTCAACTCTTTTCTGTGAGCTGCCTGTGGTAGTTTAATATGAATATGTGCATGGGTTGTTAACTTGCAAGCCCTTCCTTTATTTAACGAATAATTGATCACCTGTAATGTGTCCGGAACACTTCCAAGTGTTTGGTATACATACATCAGTGAACAAAACAGACGGTCCTTCACAGAGCTTACATTTGACCGTTTGGAAGTCTCTCCAACAATGGTCAAGTAGAATATGGCATGAATTAATGTGCCTCCTCACCACAGCGCTAAAGCCGTAACTGGAGGATGAGAAGTAATGAGCAGAGGCCACCCACACTTCTCGGGTCACCCTTCTCAGACCTCTATCTGTCAGCGGTGGGGGGCTCCCTGCTTCTCAGCAAAATGAGAAGGGGGAAGAATACAGTCACAACTTCTGACCTGTAACTTCAAAGTCTAAAAGTATCTGGAAACTGAAGCTTATCTGGCGGTCAAAGCTGACCTGACTTCATATGCGCGCTCTGTAAGTCTCTATCAATTCAATTTAGCGTGAATATTCATGTCTCACTACAGAAATGTTAATGGGACGGGCTGTTCCCTCAGATGCCACAATATTACTTTCATGCCTCTTACGGGCCAGAAAAACTTTTGGCTTCCCTGGTGGCTTGGATGGTAGAGTCTGCCCGCAATGTGGGAGACCTGGGTTCGATCCCTGGGTTGGGAAGATCCCCTGAGGAGGAAATGGCAACCCACTCCAGTATTCTTGCCTGGAGAATCCCATGGACAGAGGAGCCTGGCGGGCTACAGTTCATGGGGTGGCAAAGAGTCGGACATGACTGAGTGGTACACACACACACACACACACACATCCTTCTAGAACCCCCCCCCCCAAAAAAAAAAGCCCCCAATACCAAAACACTAAATTCTGAGACCTGTCCGGGAAGAACTTTGGACCTGTCTGTGTGTATCCTTGTAAAATTCCCAACCACATCTTGGAAAGGTCTATTGTTTTTTTCCCCTGAAATTACTTTCATGCTTTGGGAGTTTTAAAAATATTCTTTCTTTAATGTGGTGAGAGAAGATAGTAAAAGCTGGTTTGCTCTGTTTTCACATATCTTTTATTTGGCGAAACAGAAAGGTTGGCAGTTCCCTCTTTCTTTTTAGACACGGTGCTTGTCTATGAAATGTAAAATTCAGGGTGATACTGACCTAGAAAAACAAGTCTGCTTCCTCAGCACCCATGTTCCACCCGCAATCCATCTGCCCCGTTATTTAATTATTATAGTTCTTTAAATTGACCACTTTAAAAAGCTGAAATAAATTTCTTTATAAAAAAAGTTAGATCACTTCTGTAAGTGGAAAACCTGTCTCTTTTGCCATAAGCAGGAGATCACTGAAAAATGAACGTGGAAGAAACAAAATGCTCTTGACCCATCTAAAACCACTGGGGGATCTCATCCATCCTTGAAATGGGTCAGATACAGAGCATTTCAGATTTTTTTATGTTCTGACTGTTAACCTTCATCTCTCCTGAAACAAAAATTTAATTTCCTTTTGTTCTGACTTGCAAGCGTGTCACCAAACATCTTCCAAGTGTTTTGCGTGTCTCACGTTGGTCATCAATCACATCTCGGGGTTTTTCCCCCAACTCTGATCTCAGCCATTCCAGTCTAGTCCTGGATGCCTTTCCTCTGACACGGGTATGGCCAGAGGCTTCTCAGACTACAACAGGCACTCCACCCCTCTGAGCATCTTGTTGAGAGAAGACTCTGACTCGGCGGGTCTGCAGTGGAGGCCGAGACTTGCGGTTCTTCCATGTGGTGCGGCTGCTGGTCTCTGGACCGCACTCAGAGGAGCACTGGCGCCTCTGGCGATGGGACTGACAGGATGACTGGAGGGACGGGATGGGCCCAGTGATCTCGGGGGCTTTCCGCCATTCTCCTTGGCCCCGTAATTTCAGAGTGCTCTCCTAAGAGTAATTGCGAGAGCACAGACTTATTTTTATTTCCATCCAGTGATTACGTCTGTGGCAAAAGAGTTTTCTGAAGCTTTGCTCCTCTGCATCTGATGTTGCTTGCACAGGCTGAACAGTATATACTGCGCTGAAACACTGCTTATATGGACTGACTCTATAAAATGTTCCCAGCGAAAACAAAGAGATGAGTGATTAATGCTAACTGGGGAAGTATGTTAACCTTAACTAAAGTTCCTACAGGTGCATTTGTCCTCTCTTTCATCGTGGGGCACATACACATATAATATTATTTTACTTTTTTTCCCAAAAAGGTTCTCAATAAACCAGGAAAGAACATACGTGTACGTACTTTGTAAGGCCTTTGTAAGGACATAAGGACCAGTTTTGATTAACTCTGATTCTTTCTCTCCATTCCCTTTTGCTCCCTTTCTTTTTTTTCTAACCTGACCATTTCTTTTTCTATTTTCATGATCAAAAACACTTATATCTTAGCTGTGACACACCAAGAAGTTGAAATTCATAGGGCAGCTGCCTTGAGAAAGTGAAGCAAATATTCATGATATTTTTTGTGGTTGTTTTACTTTTATTGTTTTGGACATGAGGGATCTTAGTTCCCTGATGAGGGGTTGAACCCACGTCCCCAGTGGTAGTGCAGGGCCCTAACCACCGGGCCACCAGGTAAGTCCCTCACTGTATTTAAATCACTGCAAAAACACCACATGGCTGCTTTCCCAGGCACTGGGTTTGCTTCACTAAACTTTAAGAAACCCTGAGTCTAACAGAAAATTGCACTGCCAGCAAAGTTTTCGCTCAAATACCTTACATTGTTTGATTTTCCATTTATTTTTCTCTGAATCTTTATACTCTGTGATCCAGGTTTATACTTTTAGACTATCTAAACATATGTGAACATATTAGAATTTGGGCAACCATCTATTTTTCTCTACTTGTCCATCTGTTTATTGAATGAGGAGAAAGTGAGCCCAGCTAAGTTTACATTCAAGCAAGTAAGCTCAGGCTCTGAATTCTCACAGCAGCCTTTCCGCTTAGTGGAGTGTGCATTTTCCGAACCTCTGTTTATTGATCTGTAAAAGGGGCCACCTGCCTCGGTGCGGAAGAATGAAATGATGCAATTCACACATAGCACGTAACACAGAGTCTGGTTCACTGAGCCCTGTAAAACTATTCTTCCTCTAAGAGCCCATGGGAAGGGATGTACTTGTTCCACCAATAAGCCCTGGCGGTGTCTTCCAAGGAAAATTTGTGTCCTTGTTGACAGAATCAAGATTTGGGGGACAGCTGAGTTTTTGAAGGGTCTTTAAAAAAGTTATTTTCTCAGTTTATATTAAATAATAGTGCAACTTTTAGTTATGGAATGTCTTGTGGTCTATTTTTCTATTTTTTCTATCTATAAAGTGAAGGTATTGGACTAGATGGTCTGTAATAAGAAGTACATCCTGCATTGCCACATTCCCTAGTCACATGAAACAGTATTCAATCTTTCTATGAGAGATGCATAAGGTCACTTTTATTCTATTGTTTTGCATGAACAGAATGCTGGCTGTGACCCACCTCACTCATGTCATTCTCACTACTTGTCACAGATTGTTAGAGCGTCCTGGACCACAGCGCTGCCACGCTTTGCCTCGGACAGCGGGCACCATGTCCAAGTCCAGTGGGTCGTGATCAGAGTTCTTCGAAGGCCCAAAGTAGCCTTGATGTCTAACATTCTCTGCCTAGAACTTTCAGGTCAGCTTCATTTTCACTGCCAAACACTCTGTGTTTCTACTCTCATATAATGCACTGCTTATGGATTTGCAGACTCAGGGGGTCTGGGTGATAAGCTCTTATCAGAGGATGTGAAATCTTCCAGGTCTCCTCCTCCGCTTCTCCTAGCAGACCACTTGTGTCATGGCCAGTACTTTGCTCTTCCAAATATTTTCAAAATAGGCAGTTTGCATCTTGGGTTTCAATACAGACATAAATATTTGGAAAAGGAATATAGAAGGTGACACATAGCAGTCATTTTCAATTCACATAGGGTAAATAAAACATTAAAAGAAACATATTAAAATGCTATAATAACATTAAAATGTTATAATAAACATATTAATGTTTATTACAATTACAATATTTTATTTATAGTATAATAAATACATTAAAATGTTACAATAAACATTTTAATGTGTTTATTATAACATTCCATCTATAGTCGAATTAATAAAATAATATTAAATAAATAAAATTAATTTAAACATTATGTTTTAAAAAACGCTCTGGCAGTTTGCCCCATGCATTAAAACTCGCTTCTGATTTTATGAAACTTTTACAGGTGAACAATATCAGCTGGTCTCACCCTCTTAATCTATTAATGAGGAAGCTGAAATAGATCACCCCAAGAACACCGCTGGCTCTTTTGAAGCGAGTTCTCTTGTGAAAGGCAG
Source organism: Moschus berezovskii (assembly GCF_049115385.1). Lineage (NCBI taxonomy): Eukaryota > Metazoa > Chordata > Mammalia > Artiodactyla > Moschidae > Moschus > Moschus berezovskii. Next base: position 3,797,478 of record NC_142485.1, read on the forward strand.
TCTACAGTCAGCCACCCTTGCTGTTACTTTACCTGCTACTGAGGACTCCACGGTCTGATGGTTTCTCTTATGAGAGGCAAGAAGTCAGGGAAAAGGAAGCTACCAGTGGTCCTGGGAGCCCTGCTTCACAGACATCGTCAAGTCACAGGGCTCTTGGCCGCTTTTCTATTTCTCTTTTGTCTCCCACTAGAGCAGGATGATGGAGAAGGCAATGGCGACCCACTCCAGTACTTTTGCCTGGAAAATCCCATGGACAGAGGAGCCTGGTAGTTTGCAGTCCATGGGGTCGCACAGAGTTGGACATGACTGAAGCGACTTAGCAGCAGCAGCAGCAGCAGAGCAGGATGAAAGGGCGTATCTTTGTGCTTTTGAGGGCAGCCCAGCTCTGTGAAGGACTCTTGAGGGCTTCTTTTCTGGCAGCTTCTGTGGACGTTAAGAACTGCCTGGGGAAAGACGCAGGGCAGTGGCTCTCTCCCTGTGCGCCAAAGACGCTTTGAGATTTCTGATTCCCGGGGTCCAGCTGCGCCTCCACACCCTCTGCATTTTGAAGATGCTCTCCTGGGCGATCTGATGCCCAGCAGAGGCTGGGGACGTAGTGGACTTGGACACATCGCGGGGCTTCGTCCTCACCCCTAAACTGCCACTTTGCCAAAAGAACTCAGAGTCTGAGAGATGTCCCTCTGTTCTTCTGTTTCCCATGTTAACCTTCTAGCTCTTGTAGACAGCCCTTTGGAGGAAGTCACTGCTGCCCTTGGAGACTTGATGCCAAACTCAACCGTCTTCACTGAATATGACTTCACTGAGTTGTATGTTTTAGCTAGTCAATACTTTGGCCACCTGATCCAAAGAACTGACTCATTGGAAAAGACCCTGATGCTGACTGAAGGTGGGAGGAGAAGGGGATGACAGAGGATGAGATGGTTGGATGGCATTGCCGACTCAATGGACATGAGTTTGAGTGAACTCCGGGAGTTGGTGATGGACAGGGAGGCCTGGTGTACAGCAGTCCCTGCGGTTGCAAAGAGTCAGACATGACTGAGCGACTGAAAACTGAAACCATTCTCCCCCAACGTTGCCGGTTAGCCTATGATAATCCACACACTGCAGAACCAGTCGATGACTGAACTTTTAGGTCATTCACCTGAAAGCTTCATCATCAGCTCTAAAATAACTGTCGTTCACTCATTGGTTCACTCCGCCTTCAGGACAGAGTGAATGCATTCACCAGCATGCAGGGGCTCACCGCCTAAGACCAAGGAGCTCCACTACTGCTCAGCTTGTGGGCTTTGAACAAAGTCTCTAAATTTATAAAACTCACTTTCCTTTTCTGCAAACAGGAATAATGACGGAATCTTCCTCATCGGTGGTGGTAGGGGAAAATGACGCTAAAAACACCTAGCACAGTGCCTGGGGCATGACAACGATTCAGTCAAGCTTACTCGTCACTATCATCATAGGATGTAAGGCGCTGCACTGGTCCTGAGGGTCCAGAGATGGACACCACTGAACGGTGAGGAGAACAGAAGTGACAGTCCAGTGCCAAGTGCCACGTGGGGGAAGCATGCAGGGCACCGTTGGGGGGAGCCGGGGGCTATTGTGGGAGGTCGGGGAGGGAGAGAAGTGTGCAGAGAGCGCTAGGGGTGGATATTGCAGCACAGTTTTGAAGAAAGACTAGTAATCCACCACACTTTATAAGATTGTTGTCTCATAATTAAAGAATTATATGAATACGTTCAAACGAAATATCTTTAAAACGATTAACTCTGCAATAATCTTTTGCTTGTTTTTGAGGGTGAGTGGGTGAGTTACCAATGCCATGGCTCCTAAAGGGAGGAGGGAAAGAAAAGCGCTCACACTTGTAGCAGAGGGAACTGTCAATCAAGGCTGGAGGGTGCTCTATAGCAGGGGAACCCCAGCCTCCAGGATCTAATGCCTGATGGCCTGAGGTGGAGCTGATGAAATCAGAATAGAAATAAAGGGCACAATGAATGTAATGTGCTTGCATCATCCTGAAGCCACCACCCCCCCAACACTGGTCTGTGGAAAATTGTCTTCAGGGAAGCCAGTCTCTGGCGCCAGAAAAGGCTGGGACCGTGCTCTAGAGCAGTGGTTCTCCAGAGGGAATAATTCCCACCCACCCCATGCAAGGGGCATTTGTCAATGTCTGCAGATATATATATTTTTTATTGTCATCACTGGGGAGGGAGGTTCTACTGGCGTCTAATAGGTTGAGGCAAGGGATGCTGTTAAACATCCAACAACACACAGGGCAGCACCCCCCCCCCCCCATAACAAAGAACGATCTGGAGCAAAATGGCAACAGTGTCAATCTAAATCGGTAGTTCTCAGACTATAGTGTGCATTAAGACTGCTTGGCTGCTGCTGCTGCTGCTAAGTCGCTTCAGTCGTGTCCGACTCTGTGAGACCCCATAGACGGCAGCCCACCAGGCTTCCCCGTCCCTGGGATTCTCCAGGCAAGAACACTGGAGTGGGTTGCCATTTCCTTCTCCAATGCATGAAAGTGAAAGTCGTTCAGTCGTGTCCGACTCCTAGTGACCCCAATGGACTGCAGTCTACCAGGCTCCTCCGTCCGTGGGATTTTCCAGGCAAGAGTACTGGAGTGGATTGGAGAGCTTGTTAAAACCCACATTTCTGGGCCCTATTCCCAGAATTTCTGATTCTGTAGGTCTGGGGAAAGACCCAAGAATTTGCATCTCTGACAGTTTCCCAAGTGATGCTGACAATGCTGCTTTGGAGACTCTGGCCTATATAATCTCTATGTTCATTTTTAAGCTTAAAATCTCAGTTATATTAGTCTTTTCACTTATATAAAATTTTGAATGGAAAGTTACTGAGTTTATATTTATGTCACTTGAAAAAAAGGCCCAGGCAGTTAGAGAAATGTGAAGATGTAAGTCAGTTATTAAACTTTCAAAGTAAGTTGTCGGTGTGCTGTCCCAAATGTCAGCTGCTGCCTCTGGATGTCCTTTTCCTCAATGACTTTCTTGGCTAAAAGTAACATTACATTTAAGTTCTAGGTATAAGGAATTTCTCAGAAATTCAAGTTTGTTAAAATAAATCAGCCATTTGTCATTTACCAAATAATCGATGCTCTCAATTAAGTGGTAACTAAATTGGACTGCAAGGAGATCCAACCAGTCCATTCTAAAGGAGATCAATCCTGGGTGTTCATTGGAAGGACTGATGCTAAAGCTGAAACTCCAATACTTTGGCCACCTCATGCGACGAGTTGACTCACTGGAAAAGACTCTGATGCTGGGAGGGATTGGGGGCGGGAGGAGACGGGGACGACAGAGAATGAGATGGCTGGATGGCATCACCAACTCGATGGACATGAGTTTGAGTGAACTCCGGGAGTTGGTGATGGACAGGGAGGCCTGGCGTGCTGTGATTCATGGGGTCGCGGAGAGTCGGACACGACTGAGCGACTGAACTGAACTGAATCATTAATAATGCATTCACTAGCCAATAGTTATTCTATGATATTTTTACAGTGCATGATATATATTTGTCTAAATGTTGTATTGGAGTATAGCTGATTAACAATGTTGTGAAAGTTTCAGGTGGACAGCAAAGGGACTCAGCCATACGTATACATGGATCCATTCTCCCCCAAACTCCCCTCCCATCCAGGTTGCCACATGACACTGAGCAGAGTTTGCATGGATATATTTTTATTAAGCTTGATTTTCCTTCCAAACAGGCAGAAGTTTAGTTCTGTTCTTCTCATTTTAAGATGGGTTGGGGGATTTAAGGTGGGTTAAAGAGATCCATAATGATGCTGAAACAAGGAAGACAGGCAGAGAGTACAAGGATCAGAATCACACAGCACAAAAATTGAAAAGGTTCATAATGCCTTACGAGTACACTTACTCACTGTCTAATTCATTCTTTTCTTTATTCAAGAAAATATGAAATATACATATATACATATATATAAAATGTGAGATTATGTTGTCTGACTAATCTCCATTTTCAGAATTTATAGAAAAAAGGCATAAAGTATCCTGTAAAGAATGGGATGAGAGAAATGAGAAACATTTTGAGCATTGTTAAAGTGGGTAAGATTTGTCAAGATAGGTGGTATAATGCATAAAACACCAAGCAGCTTTCATTCTACTCTTGAAATCTGAGAATACCTTGCCCAGAGGCAGGGGCATGAAAGACTAGGCTGGCATCTTCAGTAAAGGCCAATTTTTGCTTCTTGAACAGGCGGAATAATATTATACTTTGCACAAAAGGGTGGTCTATTATTCATTTAAAAAGAACCCAGGGTTGTGAAAAGGAGGAGATGTTATATCACAACTCTACTTAAGCTACAATATGTGAGAAAACAAGTTTTAAAAAAATCAGTTAGCAGCACAGTATTGAAATTGTCTTTTTGCTTGTCTGTCACTGCCTCCAGATTCTGAACTTCTCGGGGGCAGGAGCCTCATCTCAAAAGGCCTATGATTCCAGCAAGCAGCTCACACCTAGCCTGGCAGGAGCTCAGAACGACTCACGACAGGAAGATGGACTGTCTGTCCCTTATATTTATATATGGACTTTCCACTTTCACAGGACATCATTTGACTGGTACCTTGAGTCTGTAAGTGGGGAACTGAAAATATTTATACTAGGAAGAGTGAACATGTGGACTTGTCTTAGACAAAAATAAAAACTTCCAATGTTGAAAAACATCTGCCAAGTTCATAAGAGAAGAATCAATGAAAAATGATAGATTCTGCAGGCCTTGTTTTGGCTGTTCTCAGGCACGCTCTGCCTAAACATTGTGACGAGCTCTTATGCTTTTTTTTTTTCACCTCCCAATGCTTTATTATTAAAAATTTCAAACATATAGCAATGTCAAAAGAATTTTCTGGTGAACACTCTTATACCCACCCAAGTTCTAACAGTAGTATTTTCGTATATTTGCTGTCTCTCACAGCTGTTTACCCACTCATGATCATTTTCAGGCTCTTGATTTTCATTGGCAAATATTCTTCTAAACACATCCTCAGCC